>NC_132858.1:8197249-9518082 GCF_048164855.1 Canis lupus baileyi
GCCTGCAGTGTTACTGTTATCCCATTGAAGGCAGGCAGTATCTTTTTTCCTCTCATTACTTTTAACATTTTCTTTTTGCCTGAGACATTCTTTCTGAGTCAATAGCTTGGCTAATCAGTTTCGGGAAAGTTTTGACTGTTATCTTTGTAGATGTTCATTATTCCTCATTCTGTCTTTTCTCTACTTTGAGGATCCCCATTGGAACTTTTTACCATGTCCCATGTGTCTTTTGGGCTCCTCTGTTTCCTAGACTTTCCTCCAACTTTTATCTAGATGTATATATATTTTTTATCAACCTGTCTTCCAGGTCACTGATTCTCTCTTCATCTGTGTCTGTCTATTCTGATGTGAAGCCCACAGATTGGGTTAATTTTAGCTACTATGTTTTTCAGTTTTAGGATTTGTTTTGATTATCTGAAAATTTCCTATCTGTCAAGTAGGTTTTCAAAAAGTAGATGTGTGCATCTGGTAACTCCAGTGGGTCGCCTCTTGGTCTGTTTCTGTTCTTTTTTCTTTTGGTCTATATGTTGTTACGTCTGTTTTTTCTTTCTTTCCTCTTTTTTTCTTTTTTCTTTTTTTAATTGAGTGTTGGACACTGTATATGAAGAGCTGTAGAGGCTCTTTGTGAGACTGTCTTCCTTTAGTATCTCCTCCAACACACCCCATGTGGGGCAGTTCCTTGGCCTAGTCAGGTGTGATTGACTTAACACTGGGGTTCAAGCTTTGTAAGCTGCCTTCCCAGGGCCCTTCCATCTTGGCAGGTCCTGAAGCCCAGTTCTTGTCTGCTGAGCACCAGGAGATCATTGAAGGGTCAGCTCTCAGGGAGTGCTTGCAGAATGCTGGGCTCATTTTCTATGTCTCCCTGCTCTGAGGGATCTTGGCCTTTTAAGACCTGGCTGGTTCATCAGGCCTGCACTTAAATTTTGTCTTCCTGTACCCATGGAGCTGTCCAGAGTTCTGTTAGCCAGGACTTTCTTCTTGACTTTCTGCTATGTTTTCTTTCTGACTTATTGGTATATTGCACCCCCATCCCTGAGGAAAATGAGAATTGTCCAATGCCATGAGTGAGAGGTGGCACTCTGAATATGAGTCATCTCAGTGGGCTCCCTTTTGTTTGGAACCTCCCTGCAGTTACGGCTGCCTCAGTGTCTCTTTGATGCCTTCAGACAGACTTAAAATTGTCTTCACTTTTTCTGGTTCTTGGTGGGTTGACTTAGAGACTATTTATGTATGTAACTGGAAGTGGGGAGACATTGGTATGTTCTGTGTATAAGTCATGGTAAATATGTCAGTTGTCATTATTTGGTCCAGGAGAAAACAAATCCCACTAGTCCTTGTGTAGTACCCATTGTTCTTTTCCTAATCTGTCTCCAGTTTGCTCATGCTCAGCCACCGTGCATGGAAAGATGTGGGGTTGGTGGCCCAGCCCACTGGGTACCGTCCTCCTCCCTTGCTTGGTGCCCACCGAGGGCAGGCTTTGTAATGACAGGCTGGCTGTGGCAGAGAAGGCTGATCTCAGCGAAGAGGGGGTGCATGGAATGGATTGAGTGACACTTATCATGTGACTTGATCACAGTGTTTGATCAGCATTTTTAGAAATTATTGCTCATTTAGTCTTCCCTCCAATTTCATATAAAGTTGAAAATGCAGATTTTATTCTTCCAAGTTGAGTGCAGTGATTTCACACTCTTCTTGTAAGCAGCAAATGAGTTCCTTAAAAGACATCTCACCCAGAGAATTCCAAGAAAAGAGAATATGTTTGGCTTGAATCATGAGTGGGACCCAAGTTTTGCCCATGTCTCTCCCAGAGTCTGTGAATCCCTGGGAGAGCTTTCATGTAGGACTCAGTATCCTGAAGGATGAGGTCTGGAAAGCACAACTTGGTGGCAAATAAACCAATCTTGTGGGTGCATTGATTGTCACCACATCGATATCAGTGAGCTGGCAGCAGTGTGAAGCGTGCTGGGCGGGTTGGCAAGACAGGAAGGTAGAAGCAGAGCCTGGTCGGGGGGATGAGGGAGGGGAGAGGATGAGCCAGGGCCAGGCTCTGTAGCTGGGGGAATATTGGAAGATGCTGACACTGGCTGTCATACTAGGGGAGGGATGCCCCTACATACTCCTTCCTGCAGCCCCCACGACAAAGATTTGCCTGACGACCAGGTGCCGAACTTGAGAAGCTCTGGGGTAAAGAATCTCAGACTTTTCTCAAGCACTGCTGTAATGCATAGTGGGGTGCAACACTCCATTATAATTTGTTAGTGCTCTAACAAATTATTATATAATATATATAATATAATTAGAGCTAACAAAGCTCAAGCTTCGATGACTTGCCGAGCTTAAGTTAGTACATTAGCGAGACTTGACCTCATAATCCAAATGAGGTGAAATTAGCTAAAAGACTCTTCAGTAAGGGTAGATTCTAGTGATAACCTTGAGTTTCGGTAGTGACTGCCAGGATACCTTCCACCTGAAATAGGAGTGGTTGGCAAAACCCCTCTTGGAAGGCTGTGCTTACTTCCATTGTTTCTGGTTTATGAAACAGATCAGCAGATCCTTCAGAATATTTGGCCATTCGCCTCTTGTCAGTGGCACAACTCAGTTTGCCCTTTTTTGCAAGCACCCCTGTCTTGTCTTTCTGTGTTGCTGCACCTGTGATCCTCTGCGCAAGACAGGGCCGTCCACTCTTGTTGGGCGCCTCCATGACTGCACCGTTCTGGGCTCTGGGTTCCGTGCCCCTTCTCAAGATGAGCACTGGCTGTCAGATGTGACTGAAAGCATGAAGTCATCGAAAGGAAGAGCTGTCTACTGGCACAGTGTGATCTAGGAGGGGCCTCAAGAGGAGGGGTCACGTCTGTACTAAGGCTGAGAGTACTCTCCCAGCACTGTGACTGCAGGGGCAGGAATAAACTTGGCCTTTGAGCCAAGGTGATGTGCTTGTCAGCTGGTGGTTGGACAGAGCCTGGCCATGGCAAGAGATGGGTTTCTGTTCTATTTTTTAAGTTTGTTGAGGGCCCAGGGGTATTATAGCCTCAGGAGGTGGAGGGTTGGCATGATTTTGTTGAATTTTTTAAGTAGGTTTCACACCCAGTGTAGAGCCCAACATGGGTCTTGAACTCACGACCCTGAGATCAAGCCCTGAGCTTACATTAAGGGTCAGACAGTTAGCCCACTAAGCCACCCAGGCACCCCAGTTTGAATTTTTTAAAAGCATGTGCTGATGCTGCATGGATAGCAGACTGGGGGATGGAGATAAGAGTGGACACAGGGTAGACCCCATTGGTTAGAGTAGTCCTTTCTAATGCATGGATTGAGCTGTAAGGTTAGTGTGTTAGGCAAAAATTAAAACCTTTTAATGTCACCCATCTCTTAAAGCTCAGAACAGTGGATGTTTTTATATAATATACAGAAATAGGCAATGTTTAGACGTAGCATGCATGATATTTACTTGTGTGTAAGGTATACATTAAAGTTTTCAGGTATGAGGACGCCTGGGTGGCTCAGTGGTTGATGTCTGCCTTTGGCTCAGGACTTGATCCCAAAGTACTGGGATTGAGTCCCACATTGGGCTCCCTGCATGGAGCCTACTTCTCCCTCTGCCTGTGTCTCTGTCTCTCTCTCTCCATGTCTCTCATGAAAAAATAAATAAAATCTTTAAAAAAAAAAAAAAAGGTTTTCAGGTATGTATTGGGTGCCTGCCAGGCACTGTTCCAGATGCTGAATATTCAGTACGTAGTAAACGTTACCTAGCCCAAATATTCTTGTGGTTGCACCAAGAAATATAGGAGAGCTTGAGAATATAGAGCTCTGTTTGAGCAAATTAAACTCGTGGATGGTGCAGCTACAGGATGGCCATTTTTTCATGTGTCCGTGTGGCCAGACTTGGGGAGGTGGTTTTCTCTGGGAGGTTCAGCTGTACTCTGTTCTCCTGCAGCTCCCCACCCTGTGCTTTATTTAGATGCCTTGCTTGAGTGCCTGTGGTCTACCTCCATTTGGATGAACTTTGGGCTCCTTCAGTTCAGTGTCGACCAGAACCATCTCTTCCAACATGTGCACCTCTTCCCCTGAACAAAACTGTTTTCTACCTGGTCGGGCAGTCTGAAACTAGGGGGATGGCTTTGCCTCTTTCCTACCCCTCCCTTCCCTCCCGGTCCCCAGGTCCCATGGCTGGAGTGTACATCTCCTGGGGTTCTGGACCCTGTCTTCCATTGGGTGGAGTCAACCAGGGGCCAACTTAGATGCTCCATCCCTGTGGCTCCTGGCCCTGTGGCCGCCCTGGCCCCGTGCCAGCCAGGCTGCATCAGGGGTGGCTCGTCATGCACAGATCAGTGTTCTGCACCTTCTCTATAAATCCTGCTATTCTCTCCCAGAGGAAGGCCTTTCTTACCCTGTCTTCTGCTGGATACCACTAAGTCATTTGGTAACCGACTCTTTTGGGGAACCAGTTTTGCCCTCTGTGTATGAAGATCCTCAGAAATGCTCGTATTCTGACTGAGCAGCTTTCCTTGTGCTAAGGAAAGGGTTCTTACCTGGAAGAAACCATGCTTACTTACAATATTTACATTTCTGATCAGTTAGGACATTGTAAGAGTGACATGTGAGTTATAGACTCACATGTGAAAGTGTAACACTGTAACCTCCTTCCATGGGGGCTTTATACCTCTCACTTTGCTCCCAGCCTTCCATCATTCCCCCTGTGCTTGGCACTACTTGGGGAGGCTCATGGTTTCTGGTGGCCCGTTCTTGTGTCCAGAGATAGGAGTGGGCTGCAGGGTGACCACGGACCCCTCTGACCTGTGGGGAGCCACAGGGAGCCGAGCCCCCAGGGGACTTCCTGGAGGCTGCATCGTCCATCACATCCTGCCCAGAGCCATTCCTGTGTAGAAGCTGCAGAGGGGATTGCCCAGCCCTCAGTCCTCCTTCCTGAACTGACTGACCCTCTTCCATGAAGAGCACTCCTTGTCGTCCTTCTCTCCTGTGTAATCGCTGTGCACACTTGCATTTGTGTTTATTCAGTGATCACACTCAATTATCATCATCATTCCTTAGATGCTGTGTTGTCCCCTAAGATTGGCTCCTGTGTCCTTTTGCCAAGGCCCTATTATTAGTCTTTGAACATTTCACTGTTTTCTGGCACAAGAATTTGTCCCAGGCTCACTTTGTGTTTTTCCTGCCTCGGATCTGAAATCATTCCTCTGAGGAGCCCTGGTTCCTTTTAGTGGGTGAAATGATGTTCAGAAATCTAAATGAGCTAGGTGTGCTCATTGTTGCTGGGGTCATTCTTTTAGGTCCTTTTTGGAGACAGAGCTAGACAAAAATCTTTATAAAAAGAGAAACCTGGATTTCATACTGATTTTCTGTTCTCAAAACTTAATTTTCCCCTTGATCATTTTATATTTATGTCTCTTGTCTTATACTAACAATTTTGATTTCTAGTGATGTCAGCATTATTTTCTTTATTCTATGATGTACATGAAGCAGTTTCAGCCTTCTAATGCCGTATTGGTATAATCCTTGAGTGAAATTTTAGAATGTCTTTGCAGTTCTTCTGGGTCAAAGAATAAATGTCATTTAAAAAAAAAAGAATAGGGATCCCTGGGTGGCGCAGCGGTTTGGCGCCTGCCTTTGGCCCAGGGTGCGATCCTGGAGACCCGGGATCGAATCCCACGTCGGGCTCCCGGTGCATGGAACCTGCTTCTCCCTCTGTCTGTGTCTCTGCCTCTCTCTCTCTCTCTCTGTGACTATCATAAATAAATAAAAATTGAAAAAAAAATTAAAAAAAAAGGAATAAATATGTTTTAAAATTATATAGTTAGAATAACGGATTCTAAAGCAATGTGATTGGTCACATAACCGTACAAAATTTGATATACCATTAGGTTAATTTGTTTCTGCTTATTTCTAATTTTAGGGCTTGAATTTTTTTTTTAAGTTGTTTTCAAATACCTAAAGCATTTACATGGTTTAACAGGACTATAGAAACAGGTGGTCTCAGGAGTCTTGATCCCCCTGTCCCTGAGTCACCCACTTCTAACTGGTGGGGTGCCACATAACCTGGTTTGCATGAGCTAGTCCTGGGTTTTGCCTGTTCTCTTGGAGCCATTAGTAATTGTGCCCGTTTCACCCTCAGAAATGAGGCACAGCTAAAGCTTTGTTGGCACTTGCTAATGCTCATTTAGAGATGTGGACAGAATGTTTCCACTTTGTAGGTTTTTTCCCCCTGTAGCTAGAAGCAAGCTCTTGGCTGAATTCTGCAGACTGGGATTGTGGTTCACTTGGCAGGCAAGGTCCACCCATGGAGTTTTTACTCTGGCTGTCAGGGTCTCATTCTTATTCTGAGGAGGAAATGTCATTTTGCTCTGAAAATAAATTTGGGAGCTTGAAATATATCTTGCATTTCCAAGTTTTTCTGCTTTGCAAATGGGCTAATTATCCCTCCTGCTTATGTAGTTTGAAACTTTTGCCAACAGTAATATAAAAATTGATTTCGCAAATCGTGTGCAAGAAGAAAGTTAAGGTTCTCCTTGAGGATCATCAATATTTCTGAGCCATTGATCTCTCTTGAAATCTTAAGGTGCTGTTACGAAGCTAGGGCACACTCTTCCCTGTCTGCAAAATACTTTATGGGGAAACGTGGATGACAGATCAGGTCATGGTATCCTGTGTGCCCTGAAATAGAAAAATGGCAAGGAAGGAAGATGGTTTTGATGAGTCTCAGTGTAATTTGAGCAGTCTGATGTGCTGCAAAGGGCTTCATTGGTGACATCTGTGGATGGGAAAGGTTGAGAAACTGCAGTTTCTCCTGCTGTCCATGGCTCCGCCCCCTTACCTCACCGCCCACACGCACTGCAGGGAGGCTATGGGCAAGCTGGCATTCCAGTCTTCCTGCTGTTGGGTGGCATTTTAGAGGAGCAAGTGCATCTCTCTCCTTAAGCAGACAGTTGAAAGCAGGCATGCAAGTTCGCACCACCGATCTCTTTCAGTGTGGCCTGAGTCTGCGGGCTGATCCCACATGTTCCCCCCACACATTGTGAGCTCAGGGTGGCTCAGCAGTGTGTTCAGCAGAGCCCAGGACTCACGTGCAGTCTTTCCCTCATTACCTCATCCCCAAACCTCCAGTGTCCTTATCAGTACTGGAGAGGCAACAGCTTTTTATTTTTATTTTAATTTTTTTTACTTTTTTATGATTATTTAAGAGAGCATGAGGGGGAGAGAGAGAAGGAGCAAGGGGGGAGGAACAGAAACAGAATGCCTGCCCAGCAGGGAGCCCCATATGGGGGCTCTGGGGCTCAATCCTGGGACTCTGGGATTATAACCTGAGCCGAAGGCAGGCACTTCACCGACTGAGCCACCCAGGTGCCAGCTTCATTTTTATTTAGCAGACATTTATGAGTATCTGCCACGTGCCAGGCACTGTCCAAGGGCCGGGTAAATGGGTGTCTGGGAGATTCAGTGGGATGATAGCCCACTTTGATGGCCTTGAAGCCTCTGGATAGGGATCACCTCACTGGAGCCTCTCCGCAATCCTGTAAAGTATACTTCAGACTGTAAACAATACTGGGAGGCAGGGCACTGTAAGGGCATAGAGAGGCTTCAGCATCTCGCATGCTTTACCCTGGCTTTTTTTTTTTTTTAATTTTTATTTATTTTTGATAGTCACAGAGAGAGAGAGAGAGAGGCAGAGACATAGGCAGAGGGAGAAGCAGGCTCCATGCACCGGGAGCCCTATGTGGGATTCGATCCCGGGTCTCCAGGATCGCGCCCTGGGCCAAAGGCAGGCGCTAAACTGCTGCGCCACCCAGGGATCCCCCTACCCTGGCTTTGAGGTGGTCCTGGGCTAGGGTGTCTACACTGCGGGAGGGCACCAGCCTCATGAGCTTCTGGCACCCCCTGCACATGGGGCTGGGGTGCCTGGAGTGCAGCCTGCTTCTGGCCTGCTCCTCCTTGGCCTTGGTCTTGAGTGGAGGTTTTGGGGGAAGGGAAAGGGCAGGGATTTTTGTCAGGTACACCTGCATTTGCGATGCACACAGAACTGCTCTCGTGTGCTGTGATCTATAGGTTGTGCTCAGAGCCCGGGCTCTGGCGAGGCTCTCCCTCTGCCCCTTGCCATCAGAACAGCCTCGTGGGCTATGGGGATGGTGACGTGAGTTCCCCTGTGATGGCCTCACTGCAGTGAAGGTGAGCCCCTGTTGTGCTAGTCACCCCTGAGCCACAGAAGGACGTTTGATTATGAGAAGTACTTCTCTTCCTGATTCCCAAAGGTGGCTGTGACCAGGAGGGGAGAGAGTGCACACACTAGGGACAAGTGCGGTGTATGCAATTGTCTGCCTCCCCCCGTGCCCACAGTGTGGGCTCCTGTTATAGATGCAGTGTGTGCTGATGCACTTGACACATCAAC
The DNA here is from genome assembly GCF_048164855.1 of Canis lupus baileyi. NCBI lineage: Eukaryota > Metazoa > Chordata > Mammalia > Carnivora > Canidae > Canis > Canis lupus. The sequence continues at coordinate 8,205,645 of NC_132858.1, forward strand.
TGAGAGCCTTGAGTGAAGTTCCACGTTGTGAAGATAGAAAGCATAGTAGAACAAGCATGCTGAGTCGGGGTCAGTGTGATGGAGAGGAGAGGAGAGCACTGTGAGGACTGAGTAGCTGACCGTGTTTCTGGGAAGGTGGGAGAGCCCAGTCCTGCCATGGGAGGCTCTGGTAAAGCTACATGGCCGCCCTGTGCATGTTCCCTCCAATTCGCAGGTGGGCTCTGAGTGTGGAACTGGGGGCCTGGGGCTGCCCTGCACTCTTCCTGCCTTCAGGAGAGGCTGGGTGAGTCAGAGCCAGGTGCTCCGAGCTGCCCTGGGTCATGTGCAGCTCCTGAAGGGCTGGAAAGGGCATGGAGGCTGGGGTGCCCAAGTTGGTGACAGGTGGCATCAGCAAGACTAATGGTATTGATGGCTGTGCCAGTAAAGCTGAAGGATGTGGCTGAAGGATGCGGTTACCCGTGTGGCGAGTGTTCATGTGTTCCCTGGCTGGGAGCATCAGGGACAAGTGCCGTGGCCATCTCCCTTCTGCCCCAACTGCCTGCAGGAAGAAAGAGAAGACATTTCTCAAATAAGGACTGGAATTGGCAGTTTGGAGTTTCTTCCTTTATCATCTCTTCTGTTCCATCTCTGCCCTTTGTTATCTTTTACTCCCCTTCCCCATGACCTTCACAGCACTTGGAGGAGAAAGTACAAGAAAGATTTGCAGATGGCAGTGCTGCCTCTGTGGTGTAGGTGTGTAGGACCTGACGCAGTGAGGCCCACGAAGGCCAGAGTAGGCAGTGCTCAGGATGGGGCGGCCAGATCAGAAGGAATTTCTTTCCATGGTGGTTTTCTTGTGCAAGCTATAGAAATACCTGATCCCAACAAGGTCTGGCGGTGAGTTGAGAGATTGCTGAAAGCACATTCCCGAGGACAGGCTCGTGCGTGTTGCCTGAATTGTGAGTGGCCAGCGCTGTCCTCCCTGTGTGTCACTACAGGGTCACTGTGTCGTCACCGTGTGGGACTGCTGCTTTAAGGGCAAGGTGCTCTCAGGAGGTGAGGCGTGTCCCAGCGAGCCTGCAGGTGTCAGCAAGACAGCCTGTGGAGGAAGCTGCCCCCAGGCTGCTGCAGCCATGGAGCTGGCCCAGAGGCCTCAGCTGGCCGCTCCCAGGGCTGCGGGGCGACTTCACTCCCCATGGTGCCTCATCCTCTGTTCTCCTGGAGGTTCTCTTCTTGCCAGTTTTCAGTTTCAGGTCAGGATCTCGGTCGTGGGATCAAGCCTCACGTTGGGCTCCCGGCTCAGTGAGGAGTCTGCTTCCCTCACCCCGCTTGTGCTCACTTTCTCTGAAACAATGAATAAATGTATATATACACACACATTTTTATTAAAAGAACCTGCTCATCGTTTAGAGGGAGCTCAGATTGCCTGGTGCTTGTGTCTACTCTTTGTGGGCTTACTGTGCCTACACGGTTTTCATGTTAGGGGGCCTCTGTGGAAAGAATTGAGGGAGAGGAAGCACTTGCTGTGCAGAGACATTTGGAGAATTGTTTTCATTTGACAAGAGTATCGCACCCAGGACTAGGAAATACATATTATCCCTTCCACTCTCTTCTGTAGCTGTTACCTTGGAAATATGTCCACTTTGTGAAGTCAGCCTCCCTTTTGGAAGAGGAAACTTCATCTGTGCCTTCAGCCCCATGTTTATGATGTTCCTTCTACACTCCAGCCCCGCCTTTGTCATGGCCTCTGCACACAGCCTGGAGGTGCCCTGCTGCGTGTCGTCATATTGTTCAGAGCTGGGATCCTCGTCCTTCCTCTCAGCACCCTACATAGCCCCCCGGCCCCCCACAGCACGATTTCTGTCCCTCTTTTCTTTTCCAGTGTTATTTTTAGTTCCTTTTGTATTCCAGTATCCCAGCTTGGGTCCTCTGTGCCTCAGGCTAATATGGTAAGGCTCTGCTTGCACCTTCTTCCTTCTCCAGTCCACCCAGCACACTTTCTGCTGCCCTGACTGAACCTAGACCTTGCCCTGCAGTGTCCATCCGTGGCTGCAGGGACAAGATCCAGACTCTTTAAATTTGTCACTCACAGCTCCATGTTCTGCTGCAACTCAACTTTCTCACCCCATTTCTTCTCCAGAACCTCTTGTTCTGGCCAAACCAGTCTGTTCTCTGTGTGTCGTGTCCCCCCTGCCCTGGGCCTACACATTTCCTTCTCTGGAAGTGCCTCTCCACCTTCCCTGTGGCACTCCCCACCTGTCTCTCCAGTCTTGTTGTGAGCACTCATGCTGAGATTCAGGGTCTGTTGTACCTCGTGGAGAGGATAAGATACGATGCCCGGGGCTGCCTTTACTCTCTGTATTCTTTTATTTTTTTCTCCATTGGTTAAAAATGCCATCAGTTTTAAGAAAAACACAGATGAAATAGTATTGAGCGTGGGACTCCTGGGTAGCTGTTGATTAAGCGTCTGCCTTCAGCTCAGGTTATGATCTCAGGGTCCTGGGATCAAGGTCCTGGGATCAGGGTCCTGGATCAACCCCATGTTGGGTTCCTGGCTCAGCTGGGAGCCTGCTTCTCCCTCTCCCTACTGCTCGTGTTCTGTCTCTCATTATCTCTCTCTCTCAAATAAATAAGATTTTCAAAAAGAAAAAAAAGCAAAAGTATTGTGTATCCAGGTCATCCTTGAAGGGCTGAAGAAGTCACAGAGAGCTCTCTGGAGTCTATGGCCACCTATTTGTTTCTGAGTGAGGATGGTGGTGGGTCATAGTGGGGGATCACAACTGGCCCTTCTGTACCCCTCACTACTGAGTGTGCTTTCCTCCTCACCCCCACTTCTTGCGTACTGACCTTTTGATCTTGGCCACAGTGTTTTACTTCTGAGACTGTTTCGTCATGTGTAAACTAGAGAATACTATTGATTTTTCAGTAGCAAATGCAGATTTAGTGAGAGCTAAAATGACCCGACCACAAAACCCTGCAACACTTGGGCACTCAAGTGTGAGGCGTCTGTGTGCAAACCCCTTAGCAAACCCCTTAGCACCGCACACACAGTCGGGGCTGGGGTGACTTGGCCTGCATGAGGTCTTGGTTAGGGTGCCTACCATCCTCTCATCCCCTGAAAATAACATCTGTATTAGATTCTGAATCCCAAGCCACTTATTAACCCAGTGACCTTTGCTCATCACTGACTTGCCTGGGCCTGTGTTCTGATTTGTAAAATGAGATAATTATGTGTGCCTTACAGGGTGACTGAGAATAACATGTGGTAAAAGATCAGAAACAGTTTTGAAAACCATAAAACATTAAGCAAGTATAAAGTTATTAAAATGAATATTTGTATCTTATAAGGACTTGGCATAGTACTTGAGACATCTTGATTTTGTTCAGTAAGTTATTTGTCCAGGTTAAAAGGGCTGCTCATTCATAAGCTTATGTATTTCTATCTACTAAGCTTAACAGAGCCACAGAGAAATTCCCCAGTAAGGTACCCTCAGTTATAGTTTTGTGCCTAGATGTTTGATTCACTCCAAGAGACCTTCTTGATAAATTAGAGAGTAAAGCTGTTTATAACAGAGGCTTTTGTCAGACTGGTTTGCAGGATGTGAGTGTACAGGACCATGGAAGTCCAAGAAGCTTGACAAGAAGTAATGTCTGCTGTCAAAGGTGTAGTATATTACTGACTCAGTCCGTGTGTACCTGTTGTTGGGACACCTACAACAGGCTGCTGGCTGCTTTGCCAGGGTGTGGGGAGCAGATCTTTCCCCTGAGCAGACGTAGGTAGGTGCAGTGAGGGGCGCTGGGGAAACTGAGCATGCTGTAGCACTGTGGTGTGCAGGGATTGCAGAGCCTGGGGAGCCTTTCTGTACAGGAGGGGTGGCTGAGCTCAGCCTGGGATGTTGCAGTCCATGCTCAGGAGGCCGTGGGGCCACAGCGTGCGGGAGCGGGTGTGCACTCAGGTGTGAGCTCAGTGGAGAGTGGCTGCCGCGTGCTGGAGTTGGTGCTCTGATAGTTCTGGTTGAGGGGGATTGTGGTGGGCCAAGTGCAGCTGGGATGGGGACAGGTGTGGAGGGGCAGGTGCCACAAGCGGCAGAGAGGCTTCTTTCTTTGACCGTAAACCCTTCTTTTTGATCATTTCCAGCCGTCCAGCTATGTGGTTTTCTTGGAAACAGTGTCATTCTTATGAAAACTGCACACGAGAGTCAGACAGAAACTGGTTTCAGGCTCAGTTGTGCTTGTTACCGCCACCTGGGCTCCTGCCCTGAACCCCTCAGCACTTGTCCCTCCAGCATGCCAGCTGGGTCTGGGGCGCTGCTGCTAGCATTGCAGAGTCGCAGGAGAAGGTCCCTGGGAAGCCCTCACAGTTAAAGTTTTGCGCCCGGGCCTCGCTGTGTCTGCAGAGTCCGTCTTCCATGGGCGGACTCAGAAACCGCGGCTGGGACAGAGAGGGGAGCAGGCAGCTTGCCTGGCTGCCCTGGGCCTTCTGCACATGCTGGGGTCGGGCTTTCTGCCGTCACCTCCCACTCCTGTGGGATGCTTGCCAGGAGTCTATCTGGTCTATCTCTTGACTTCTTTCAGAAGGGCCCCCGCAGTCATGTGCAGTGTTAGGTGACCCTGTCACATGCAGAGTGCTTGCTGCCTGCTCCAGTGGGTCAGAATTCCTGATCCCATCAACTGCAGCCTCAGGGCGCCACTACGTGGGTCCTGTCTTACGGCCCTTCCTGGGCAGCTGTGCCTGCCTATCCCTTGAGGGCCTGGAAGGCCGTGTCCGAACATTCCCACTCACCTAGGATGTTCTAATTTAATGAAGGTCGCCAAGTCACGTCAGAGTGCCCGATCACATGTAGGAGAGTTGGTTATGGCTTTCTTCGCAGAACTGAAGTACTTATGGGAACTGATGGCATGCCTGCAGTGTGCTGGGAGTATAGCTAACTAACTAAGTATAGCAGGCACCCTGTGCACACACTAACCCTCCTCGGACGACTAGCGTGTACACCGTAAGGCAGTCCCTGAGTGGCGCGGGGGGCCACCGTGACACCATGTGACTGGAAGAGGAGGGGAAGGGCCCTTCCCATCCCTTCCATACATTTATTTGGTCCATGTTTTGATGGTGCTGCTGTAGCCAGGAGAGGAATGTCCAGCATCTGTGGGCAGACCCTAGTGGTTCTAGAGCCTGGCTACATGAGGCCAGGATCTCCTGGTGTCCTGTAGTGAGGGTACTCAGTAGGCATGAGAGGATGCCCACATGGTGCTTGGTGTCCTAAGGTTCCCAGTTGGCTCAACAAAAGGTGAACAACTGTTGTCAGAGCAAAGAAGAGTGGAGAACATAGTTGAAGGATCTCTTGAAGATGTTTTAAATCCATGTGCTGTAAGTGGAGATAGAAAATAAACATATTAGATGTAGAAACTTAGCCTGCAACTAGAATAAACAGTTTCACCTGTTTATTTTAATAAATATATAGGGTTGAGTCTGAGTAAGAGCTGCCTGTTTAATTCCACATTCCTAGTAGCATATATTAAAGTAGCTAAGATTTTGGCAGTTGTCCTTTTTTTTTTTTTTTAAGATTTATTTATTTATTTTAGAGAGACGGGCCACAGGAGGCCATTCTTTTTTTTTTTTTTTTTTAAAGATTTTATTTATTTATTCATGATAATCACAGAGAGAGAGAGAGAGAGGCAGAGACATGGGCAGAGGGAGAAGCAGGCTCCATGCAGGGAGCCCGACGTGGGATCCGATCCCAGGTCTCCAGGATCACGCCCCGGGCCAAAGGCAGGTGCCAAACCGCTGCACCACCCAGGGATCCCAACACAAGAGGCCATTCTAAGATTTTGTCTGGCAGATAGAATAAGCTCAGGTTCAAAATGATACATAAACAGAGTTACTTGTTGCTATGTTGTTGTAAGAGTAGAAAATGGACAGCATAAACATAGGTATCCCTCAGCAGGGGAGAATAAATGAGACTTTGTATTCATTCATATATGCCATCAAAGCAGCTGTAAACAGGAGGGCAGCCTTATGAACCAACTCAAAATATCTTCAGTTATGTATATCCTTAACTGAAGAAAAGCAAGGGGAAGGGAATATATGCATAAAAAAACCCTGAATAAGCAAGGAACCCATAACTTTAGCACCTGCTTTGTGGGAGAGAGGACAGGGCTGGAAGAGAGACTCTGTGTGGCTGTTTCTTATTGGATCCAAAGACAGTAGTTTTAAAAACTCTGTGTAAAAAAAGCTCTGTCCCAAGCCCCCTCCCAGTGCTGCTGCTGTGACTGGTCTTTCAGAAGTTTATTATGACCAAAATATCTCTTTGGATACTGTTCCTAATTTTGGCTTTAGACGTCGAGGTCAGACAGGCCATTTCTGGTCTCATACTTTAAAGACAGTTGCTTTATGTAACTAATTTCTTGGCATGTGCATAGATCTATGAAATTAAATATCTGATGCTGAAAACTATTTCATACTCCATTGAGCAAAAGCAGGACCAAAAAGCACATACTCATTTGTTGGGAAGTTTGAAACATAACATAAATATAGTGGACATTAATGTACTACATATTGTTTTCATTTTATTATTTTTGGGTGTTTTTAATTTTTTTAAAGATTTTATTTCAGAGAGAGAGCTCCAGCATGCACGAGTGGGGGGAGGGGCAGAGGGAGAAGCAGACTCCCTGCTGAGCAGGAGCGGATCTCAGGACTCTGGGATCATGACCTGAGCTAAAGTCAGATGGACTGAGCCACCAAGGTGCTCTTTGGGTGTTTTTAATTTATCTGAAACTCTTTTAAGCTAATAATGTAATGTTAAAAAAGAAAAAAAAAAACCTACCTAGAATTTCCGGAAGGCGCTCATTCCTATTTGAATGAAGGATTTCTGTGCTAGCTTTTTTATTTCATGGATTTGATTCCCGCCACCCCCCTGCTCAGTTTTTAAAATGTAATTGTAATGTTTTTGCTCATGAATAATTCACTAATGTTATATACTTGTTTCTAAAATACATGAAGAATACATTTATAGTACTACATGTGTGCATTCATATTTCAAATCGTCCTAATATAAGAAATTTTTTTGTGTTCAAATATAGAAATGCTAACAACCAAAAATAGTTTGGTTTGCTCTTTAGCAGAAAGATTAAAATATGTGAAGCAAGACTTATACCTACTGCCCGTGAGGAGATAGCACCTTTTGCCTAAAAGACCTGCCTTCCAGGGCACCTGGGTGGCTCAGTGGTTGAGTGTCTGCCTTCAGCTCAGGGTGTGATTCCAGGGTCCTGGGATCAAGTCCTGCATTGGGCTCCCTACAGGGAGCCTGCTTCCCCTCTGTATATGTCTCTGCCTCTCTCTGTGTGTCTCTCATGAATAAATAAATAAAATCTTAAAAAAAAAAAAAAAAAAAGACATGCCTTCCAAAGAAGAAAGGAGCAGTGGCTTATACAGCTGGAAGTCCAAGACAGAAATGGAGAATGCACTCAGTTACCTTGTGAGGAGATGTCTCTCCTCCTAGGTGCAACCGAGAGGAAAGAAAGCTTAAGTCCACATAAAACCTCATACAAGAGGGTTCACAGCAGTCAGTGTTCTACATGACAGCTAGAAAGTGGAAGGGACCTAGATGTCCTTCAGCAGGCGAAGGGATGAGCAAATGTTCTCTGTCCACACAGCCATAAACATGAATGGAGCACTGACACACACTGCATCATGGACAAACCTGGAAAGTGTACTGCTGAGTGAAAAAAGCCAGACAGGTTATTGAACATGATCAAATTTAAGTGCAGGCAAGCCAGATGAGCTGGCAGGTATGTTTATGTTCTCACCGCCCGGCATTGCCTCTGTAGCCAGTGAACTGACTCCAGCAAGATTTTCAAGTTAGGCCTTACACGAAGGCTGTTTGGAATTAGTGACTGCAGCATGCACCCTCCCTAGTTGCTAGGCCAAAGGTAGAAAAACAGGCACATGTTATTAGTTCTTAAACAGACTTTTTTGGAGCAGCTTTAGGTTCACAGCAAAATTGAGGGGAAGGTACAAAGATTGCCCATATGCCCCTTCCCCCTTCTAGCCCCCCCCAACTGTGCAAATCCCCAGCAGGGTGCCCCACCTGTCACAGTTGTGAATGTACACGGACAAGACATGTTATCATCACCCACAGTCAATAGTTTACTCTGGGGTGCACTCTTAGGTAGTGCACATTCTGTGGGTGTAGACCATTACAGAGTCATACAGGATAGTTTCACTGCCCTAAAAATCCTTGGGCTCCTCCCATTCATTCTTCCTGACCCATGGTCGTCCCTGATCTCTTCACTGTCTCCATAGTGTTGCCTTTTCCAGAATGTCATAGAGTTGGAATCCTACAGTATGGAGGCTTACTGTAGGATTATTTCTTTCACTTAGTAAGGTGCATTTTAGGTTCCTCCATGTCTTTTCTGGCTCGACAGCTCATTTCTCTTCACCGAATACTACTCCATCGTCTGGATGTCCCACAGCTTCTTCATCCTTCTACCTGCAGAAGGATATCTCGGTTGCCTCCGGGTTTCAGCAATTTTGGTTAAAGCTGCTGTTAACATTTGATACAGTGTGTTTTTAACCCAGTCAGTCCACAAATTTGAAAAACCACTACGGTGGTGGTTTGTATTTTGTTTTGCTTTTCTCTCTCTCTCTCTCTCTTTCTCTCAATCTTTCTTTCAGATTTTATTTGAGAGAGAGAGAGAGCACAAGCAGGGGGAACAGCAGAGGAAGAGGGAGAAACAGATTCCTTACTGAGCAGGGAACCTGACTTGGGGCTTGATCCTAGGACCTTGAGATCATGACCTGAGCCTAAGGCAGACACTTAACCAACAGCCACCCCAGCGCCCCTATATTTTGTTTTTCTTCTCCAAATGAAAATCACACTCACTTTTTTGACAGAACAAGTTCCAGCTGCCATTGGTAGCAGTGGCGTCTCAGTATTCAGCAAAGACTAGTTCGGGAAGACAAGACCAGGCCCAGGGCCTAATGCTGGCCTAATGACCAGGCACAGGATCCAGCGTTGTCCAAGCCAGATACCTGGGTACACACTGCCTTCCTCTCGCCCATGTTAACTGACTGCTGGGTACTGCTAACTCTACTTCACACCAGTATCTTCTGAAATGTCTCTGCTGCCTCCTCCTTTGCCTAGGCCACCATGTCTCCTTCGTCTGGAAGGCTGATTCTGGGAGTCAGCTCTGCAACTCCTCCCCTACTTCTCTCTCCACCCTCCTTATCACTTTGTGCCTCATGCACAACGTATGGTCCTACCTCATCCATAGTTCCTTGAACACATTTTGTCCTGTGCTGCTCCTTTATACATTATTGACTCCTCTGCCTCAGACCTATGAATCGGCCAGTCTTCCTGTGACCAGCTCCCCCAGCTACCCTCATTGTGGCCCAGAGGCCGTTTATAAACAGACATCTGCCATGGAGCTTTTGAGATCAGGCAGGCACAGTGTGTATGGAGGACAGGGGACCTCAGAGGAGCTGTGGGAGCATCAGCAGGTACGGGATGAGCAGAGAGCATGGGAACAGGATGAGGTGGAGAGAGTGGGAGAGAGGAGGCCAGGGGCTCCCCGATCAGGCAGAGTGTTGGGGGTGTCCTGAAACGGGCCTGGGATCAGCAAAGATGAAGACATTGCTGGGGTCTCAGTGACTGGTGAGAGAACAGGAAAAAGAATTGGTGACTTCAGGGGAAAGCTGTGTGTCCACAACAGGCTGTGAGCATCATGCTAGTGTCCTGTAGTTTTGACATCTTTAGGAAGAACAAGGAAAGGAGGATTGGTATATTTTTTTAAAATACAAAGAAAATGCATACTTAGAATTGAATTTAAAAGGAGTATAGACTGAGAGGCTCATTTCCAGCCGTCTTTCCCAGCTACAGTGAGTATCCTTCATTAGCTGTTTGGTGGGTGTCTGCCTGCATTCTGTCTCATGTGCACCCAGAGAGAGTACGGGTGTGTGTTTGCTTTTACGCAAAGGAAGATCACCTTGAAATACTGCCCTGCACCATATATTTTTGGATTCAGATTATACAATCTTGGTTATTTTATCTCTAAATACTCAGTGTGAGCACACATTTTGTCAGTGTCAGTTGCTTAACGAAAGTGACAAGAAAAATAAATTATATATATTGAAATTTCTTAACAGTTTATGAATTTTACTTTGATGCTTACAAATACTAGTCAGTGTTTGAAAACCCAGAGCCACTGCATTCACAGCAGCTGTCAGTAAGTCCAGAGACCCTTTGGATAGGTGTGCTGTTTTCTCTGGATGTCCCCCACCATCTCCTCCTATGAGTGAGTTATATTAACATATCCATAGATAGCTGTGCATGACCTTCCTTTTTTTTAAGATTTATTTTAGAGAGAGAGAGTGAGCAAGAGAAGGGGCAGAGGAATAAGGAGAAGCAGACTCCCCACTGAGCATGGAGCCTGACTCAGGGCTCGGTCTCGTGACCCTGAGTTGAGTTCATGACCTGAGCCAAAATCAAGGGTTGGATGCTCAACCAACTGAGCCACCAGGGTGCCCCTATACATGACCTTTCTGAGCATACTTTTAATCAAGACACTGGGGCTTCAGAACTTAATGATGTGCTCATTCATTTTGGTATATAAACTTCCAGTTTTCTTTTCAAAATTTGGCATGCTTTTAAACCTCAGGCTGAGACACATAACTTCTACTGACAGGAAGTAATCCAAGCCCATTCAGCAAGTCAGTTTTTCAGGTGTTCTTTCTGTTTGCTGAAAGCTAGAGTCTGTTTCTGTCTGTGGCACTCTGTGTCCCTACACGGAGAGGGCATATGTTATCTGCCTTCTGTGAAGCTTTATTCCTGTTTCAGCAGGTTAGCAGAATAGTAAAAAGTCAGTAAGAAATTAAATGGAGCCAATGATAGAGATTATCAAAACCAAAAGCTGTGGAAATGTAACCCCGGGGTGATCAGGGGACCAGGGCAGGAGAAGGGAGGGGTCAGAACCTTGTGGGGTGGGGCAAGGCACCACGCCTGCTTTCCACCCAGAGTCCTCCTGCTGGAACCACTGGGACAATTGTGTTCGTCACTTTGGGAGCTGAGTGTTGCATCAGAGCCATGGGACTTAATTTAAAATTGGCCCGAGTGTGGATTTTAATCAATAGTGCCTGGTTTGTATGGTCTGAACCTGTTACCCAGATCTGAGCCTCTTGTCCAGAAATGATAAATATCAACCATTTCAAGCACTATGTGAAACTGAGTTCTTAAAACTGATTTTAATGGTTAAGTATTGCTTTTCTTGTTCTAAGTCCTAGGAATATCAAACAGAAACACAAATCTGCTCTGTTCAGACTTATGTTTTATTAAAATGAGAATATGCCAGTGATTGTTGTATCTATTCAGTTTCAAAAAGTACTTCAAACTTTGATTACAGTAAATAGAATGTCACTACTAGTATGTTTGGCTTACCGTGTTTCTTAAACATTTTTTATCTAAAGAAGAGAAAGTGTAGTTGTGCTGGCTCTTCAGTGCTGACCTGGTTGGTCCCTCATTGCACGTATTTGGGGCTGGTTCCACTGCATTCAGTTTTCTCTGCAGCAAGAATACAAACACAGTGCACATTCGTGAACATGCCTTGGAATCTTAAACTTTGGAATTTCCTGTCGAATGTTTATCTGAACTCATAAGTTTAAATTTGTTTTTTTCTTTTTCACTTGAATTCTTTTGTCCAAAGAGAACAGTTTTTCTTTAAGGAATAAGCATAATTGTCAAGTTTTAGAAATTCATCTTCTATCATAGCCAAAGCAGTGTATCAGAATGGTTTGGGCTGTTGAATTTATTGAAGAAATACTTCTATTTAACCAAAATGATGGGAAGTAAATATATTCTCTTCATAGATGAACAGAGATAGCTTGGGCTTTATGAAAAACGTAAGGGACTTTAGACTCAGACTTGCTTTGATGATGGAAGAATTACAAGAAAAGTGAGCCGATGAGGGGTGGAGTGAGGGGCTTGTAGCTGAGTGCAGATGGGGCAAGGCAGTGATCCATCCATTGCCAGGAACCCCTTGCCATGATCCAGGAGGCTGTGCGGTAACGGGATCCTCCTAACTGGGAGACATGGGAGTGATCGACTCCTCCCAGCTTGGGGGTGTGGGACTGACCAAGCTCCTCCTAGTTAGGGGAGGACACAGGAGTGACCTGGGAGACTTTGCAGTGGCCAGCTCCTTGCAGCTGGAGCTTACTGGAATTTTGGAGCATCATCTTATTCCTTCCAAGTTCCTGATGTCCACTTGTTATGTTTTGAATAGTTTTTCTTTTAAAGCCAATGAGATTTGTTTATAATAGAAAGTAAGACTTAAAAATAAAACACTAATACCCAACCCTCCTGGACCTACAGATACCCCTACCAGGGTATCTATGTTGTGGCCCTTTGCTTTTCTCATGGCTCCCCTTTCTTCACCACCTGAAATCCAACAGCGCATTTTCACCACAGCCTGGTCACCCCTCACTGCGTTTATTTCATTGTCCTCGGTGGGCAGAATGCTGTTCCATCCATGCTGTGCCTTCCCCGTGCACATCCATGGCTAGTGGCCTGGGCCCCTCTCACATAGGGCAGCTCTCCTCCTCCCCAGTACTCCTCACCCATCTTTAGGCTCCATGCAGAGCTGTTTGCATTTCACTTCTGGTGAGGCTGGGAGAAATCAGAGGAGGACTCCCATAAATACCTGCCACATGTCTCCCGATTGGTCTGGGTCTGTGCCCCACTCTGGATAGCCTTTCCTCTCCCAGTGGATGAGCTGTGTGCCCTCAGCACAGGCCGCCCGCTGTGCCGCCCCAGGGCTCTGCTCTCAGCTGCTCCAAGTGGTCAGTCGGTCAGTCCCCTCTGCCCTGGGTTCTCCCCACCAGTGTGCAGGCATCTGGCTCAGCATAGAGGGTGTTTCTCCATCCTGGATGTTCCTCTTTCTCTTCTCCTTGTGCATGGCTTGTTGCTCCTCCTCCCATGCTCTGCTGGACAGCCAGGCCTCCAGCAGCACTGCTGCTCCAGAACTGCTATGCCCATGGCCCCCCTCTCAGTGATCAGTCAGCTGACTTGTCTGCCAGCATCAGCTGACCCGGGTGACTGTCCTCCTGGGAGCATTTGACTCCCGAGATGGTCCCTTCCTGCTTTCCTCCTGCTTGCTGACCACTCCCACTTTGTTCCTCATTCCCCAACTGTTCGGTGTCGAATAGGCACACGCTTGAACCTCACCTCTTCTTATCTGCAGCACTCAGTGCCTTGTGATTTTCTTGAAATGAGATTGCTCTTCCACCTCTGCTGACATTTCCAAGAAGTCTGGGCTGGGAGCCGCGCTCCCCACTTGATTACTGCCTCTGACTATCCTATAATATCCCACACGGAGCACATCCCAGACTGAACTGTTAGAATTCCCTTCCAGACATGCTCTGCCCAGAGTCCCTCCTTTCTCAGAAAATGCTGACTCCGTCCTTCAGTCGCTCCTGACAGAACCCTTGGAGTCGTCCTGGGCCTTGCTCTCTCAGATCTGTTAAATGGCGCTAAGTAAAACCTGTCGGGAACCTGCCCACCTCCTACGGCCCAGCCTGCCTGCATCATGGCAGCTCCTGACTGGTCTCCTGACTCCTGCCCCCCTCTCCCATACAGGGGATCCTTTAAAAGTGATGAAGGGCACAGCAAGTGGTATGTTGGTTACATGTGTTCCATTCTGAGCATTCTCTCTTGGTCTCAGGCTAACACGGATCTTGATTCAGACCCTCGTGTCTCCTGGGTCATGACAGTTCTCCAGCTGTGGGTTCTGAGCTGGCCTCTCACCTGTTCCTCCGGCTCCGCTGTAAGCACTGCTCCCAGGGGCTTCTGTTGACTCAGCAAACCCTTCTGAGCATGCCCTTTGTGTCAGGCACCTCCAAGTCCATAGATGGATGACTCCTTGAGCCTTGGGGATAAAATCCAGACTTCTCACTGTAATGTGCCGGGGCCTTCAGTCCAGCCTCTGGCCACGCCCAGCTACCCTCACCCCTTCCTGCACACTGCCCAGGCCACAGCCCACCAATGCCCTTCTCCTCTACCAGGTGCCTTCATGCTTTTGTGCACCTACCAGATCACTGTTTCCTCTTCTGAATTCAGCTGCAGCACCTCTCCTTCCTCAGACCTTAGGAGCAGCATGTCTGGCCTCCCATTATAGATGATCTCCGCCCTGGCCCCATGGTAGCCTGAGTCTTTCTCCCTTGGAGCACTGACCACACTGGGGTTTCTGCTAGCTGATTTGTGTGTCCTGCGGCAGCTCCCTGATCTGAGGAGGGGCCAGGCTCGCCTGTCTGGTGTTCAGCTGGAGTGGGTGTGCAGTTGTCTCTGGAGTGAACTGAAACTTCCAGTCAGGATGGCAGCATAAACTCACGCTTTGACATAGCTCGTCTCCAAACAGCAGTCCAGAGGTAAAATTTAAGTAGAGAAACAAATAAACCAAAATAGCCAGGCCCCCACAAGAGAAAAATACCCTTCAGTATAGAAACAGAATAGAAACCCAGTGTGGTAAGTGTGAGTTGGCTAGGTTCCCTGGCCTGCCATGCTCCAAGCGCCAAGCCTGCTGCAGCAGTAGGAAACTTGGCTCCTGCAAGGTGGGGTAACAGGGACTAACGTGTCCAGAGGAATTAGAACTAAAATCAGACTCACTGTTTGGAGCTGGATTTAGATGAAGCTTCCCTACATAAGGTCACTGTCCCTGGCACACTGGGGCTTTATAGGAAGTTGTGGGCCTCAGGAGGATGGGGAGCCATGCCTGGGCTGGGCTATACTGTCCCCCGGTGACTCACCCTGGATCCGCACCATCCGTAAAGAAGAGGCAGCAGGAACCCTCAGTCACCATGTAAAAACCTAGTTCTGGCCTGAGACCCTGAGAGGCTTGGAGGGGCAGTTGTTGGACACTAGGCAGGGAGGGAAGTGCCAGCAAGAGATCCTCCCCAGACTGAGCTGGAACCCAGGTTCTACAGCTCCCAGGGTCAGCACCTTCCCCAAGTATGCATTTAGTCCGTCTGCAGTGTGGCAAAACTGTCAAAGCAAGTCTGTTTAAATGCTTAAAAAGAGAAATTAGCATCCCTGAAGAGAAACAAGAAATTATAAAACAGAAGTGAAACAAGGGAAGGAGGGCACAACAGAAAATGATTTAGAATCTAGTAATTGAGGAAGGTATCAGCTAGCATGATAAAATTCAGAGACCGAACTAGGAAATTGACCCAGATTGCTGCACCGGGGGTGAAGTGATCAAATAAAAATCTGTGGCTCTGGACCAGCAAGCCGGCAGCCAGCCCCCTGGGATTTGCCCGCCATATGAGTGTTTGTGGATCTCACCTTGGCTAGTTTGGGTCAGGTTCTCTTTCACCTGCATCACAAACAGTATTTTCTGATAGAAGATCTCGATGATTAGATGCAAATCTCTCAATGTTAGGCATTGAATGACCTGATGGTCAGCTTGCTAGTTATTTACCAGAGGAGATGAAAACCAGAGTATTTGGTCCCATTACTTAGGCACATAGAAAAGGGGTCTCTGCAGTTCAAGAAAGAGCAGGACCCTGCTGGGAGAATGGGGCTCCCTGCCCCACGGCTTCCCTGCCACAAGCCCTCTTCCCAGTGTTTCCTGCTGGGTTTCTGAGATGTCCCAGCACCAGACAGGACCTTTGTCAGGTTTGAGGACACATTTGGATTATTCTTATTTTGTTTTCCTATACTTTCTTTGTGTTTGCAGCTCTGCCTTGGCAATACACCGGAGTTGTCTGTGTTCTGTAGCAGGAGCAGCCTTGTCTGCAGAGAGCTGTGTGTGTGTGTGTGTGTGTGTGTGTGTGTGTGTGTGTGTGTGTGTGGACTTGGGGGCCGGAAGACATGGGAGTGTCAGGGAATCGTGAAATATATCTAAAATAAATTTCACATTGTAACCAGTTAATTGAATAGTTGGATGATTTCAGTGAAGGCCCCCTTGCTCCCTCACTTGGTCTCCCTCAGTGACAGTGGCCCAATAGGGCTGTCCTGCTCATTCCCAGACTACACTCAGCTATGAGATGCTCCCTCGTTGCCAGCCAATTGCTTCGTTGTTCTCAACAACGATCTGGGGTATAAATGTCTCTACAAACTAAACCAGTCAAATTCTGGCTCCTTCCTAGGAATTGTACCTGAAGTTAGTGTTTGGTGTGTGTCCTGATCCTGAGAGGGCTTCTCCTGCAGCCTTCACCTTCTCTTCTTTCCTACACATGTGCCAGCCTGCCCTCTAGGCTGGCTCTCTGCCCACTTGCCTTACAGGAGTACCTCTGCTCTCCAGAGCACCTGCGTTTAAGCTTGGCCTGTGAAGTCCGTTTCCTTTGGGAAGAGATTAGGAGCCATCTCTTTTGCTTCCTCCCTCCCCCAAATCTCTAAACCAGGCCTAGGGACAGCTGCAGGCTTGTCTGAGTGACACCCCTGCTCCAGAAGGTGAGCACTTGATGAAGGGTGGGCAGTAGCCCAGGGTCCTTTCCAGCCTTGAAACCACCATCTCTGAGACCAGGGGCAAAAATGAACAGGACCCAGGCTTCTCAGGCTGCCCCTTCCAGCCAGGGTTCCAACCTCTATTTCCTGAGTGGGGCTGAGCAGAACCAGGGAGCCCAGCATGTGGCCTTTGTACCAGACAGGCAGCTAGGGCACAATGAGAAATGCTGAGGTCCCCTGAAAGCCCTTGAACTTGGGGGCTGGATGACATGGGAGCCCTGTGATCTTGTTCCTGGGTGTGTGTGTGTGTGTGTGAGTCCCATGCTCTTCTTCCTGTGGTGGTATGTGTGTGTGAGGGAGCCTCATGTTCTTGTTCCTGGAGGGCAGGTGAGGGGATATCATTCTTTTGTTCATGGGGCATGTGAGGGAGCCTCATGCTCTTGGCTACAGCCTCTGGAGGGGAATCAACACCTTCCTGAGCTGGGAGGAAGTTGTTGGGAGCTCAATTTGGGTTTACATATTGCAGACTCGTCTTTCTTACTAAATCTTTGTAGATTTTTTTGGGAATAGATGTTTCTTCATTTGTTTTGTGCCATTGAATGGTTTTGGAGACTTTGAATAGTTGTTTTTATGTATAATTCTTCCCAGGTTTCCTGGGGAGTAGGTATGTAAGGTTTCTCATGCTGTGAGGCTGGAAGCTGATCACCCACAGATGTGGGTTCTTGAAGAAGAAACAAGTTTAGAAGGGAAATTAGATAAAATGGCCATTAGCTTATGATACCCATGAAAACGCCCACAGTCTCTCTAAATTACCCACCTCCCCACCGCCTTCCATTTGTCGCCCTAAAATAACCGCATCCAAGAGAAAATATTTCAGTTTTACTCATCTGTTTTGATTATAACAGTACTGCTTGGTTCTTTTCATTTGCTGTGGATGAGTACAGGTGACCCTTGAACAGCTTAGGTGAGGGATGCCCACCTGCCCACGATCGAAAATCTGAGTAACTTCTTGGTAACATGAACAGTCATTTAACACTTACATTCTATGTCATATGTATTGTGTACTGTATTCTAAGAGTGAAGTACGTTAGAGGAAAATCTGAAGAAGACTGTAAGGAAAATAAATTGATAGCACTGAGCTGCATTGACACCAAAGTGTGTTGTCCGTTTACAAGATGACTTGTCAGTGCCTGCATCAGCAATATCTTTTGTGACATGAAGCACTGCAGATGTTATAGTATTACTAACACCAAACCCCAGAAATGAGAAGGTGGTATGAAAGGTTCATATTTACTTACAGGTGTAATGATCATACGTTCACACTGAGGAGGCCCCAGTGCAGTTGCTTTAGGGTGGCCTAGTGTCTTCAGTACAGTTGCTTCATCATAGCCTAGCCTATACACTGACAAATTCTTTTTGTTGTTGTTGTTAAAGATTTTATTTAGGGCAGCCCAGGTGGCTCAGTGGTTTAGCACCGCCTTCAGCCCAGGGCCTGA
Organism: Canis lupus baileyi; assembly: GCF_048164855.1. Lineage (NCBI taxonomy): Eukaryota > Metazoa > Chordata > Mammalia > Carnivora > Canidae > Canis > Canis lupus. The sequence continues at coordinate 8,223,547 of NC_132858.1, forward strand.
TCCTGGAGACCCGAGATCAAGTCCCACATCAGGCTCCCTGCATGGAGCCTGCTTCTCCCTCTGCCTGTGTCTCTGTCTCTCTCTCTCTCTCTCTCTGTGTGTGTGTGTGTGTGTGTGTGTGTGTCTCCGTCACATCTTCCTCTGCTAACTCTTCTGGGGTGTCTGTGAGCCCTTGAATTTTTCCAAGATACACCTATCAAAACCCTTCATTCCCAGGGGTTTTTTTTTGCCATATCCACCATCTCTTTCATGATTTCCCTCATTGGCTGTGTTGTAAGTCCCGTGAGATCATGCGCAACATTTGGACAATTTTCTCCAGGAATTTATTGTTCTGGGTGTGATGGCTTTCACAGCATTTTCTATCACATCAGCGGCATCTTCAGTGATGTGACCCTTCCAGATTTCCCAGGTGTTCTCTCTGTTGTGGTTTGCTTTCATAGCACTGACCATCCTTTTTCATGAAGTATCGTGTGTCATGAGCCTTGCAGGTCCTCATGTCCCCTGATCCACAGCCTGCATTAGAGACATTGTGCTCCAGGGCACATGGACCACTTTGACACGTTCAGTATCGAGCTCACGGGGTTCTGGGTGGCCAGGATATCATCCAATATCAGAAGAACATTAAAAGGCAGTCCTTTATTGTCAGGGTACTTCCTGAATTGAGGGATAAAGTGTCAATGGAACTAATCCAGAAAAAAGGTTCTACTCATTCAGGCCTTCTTGTTATACATCCAAAGGACAGACTGCTGGTGCTTGTCTCTTCCCATCAAGCCCTGGGGCTTAGCTCCATAGATACGGCTGGCCTGATCATAAACCCAACTGCCCCACACAACTACTAGCTAGTTTACCCCTTCCTGCCTTAGGTCTTGGCACTCACTTTTCTTCCTCACGAATAAATGTCCTTTGTGGCATTTCCCCCAAAAAAATCTGCTTGAAAAACCTGTGCAGGCAGATGTCCTGTCCTCAATGATACTCTTTTCTCTTCTCGGTTGAAGTATATTTGGTGCAGTGTTATGTTGGTTCCAGCATCCCGGTGATTCTCTCAGTGGTGTCTAGGGGATCGTCTGCTTCCTCTTGGTGACAGAAGCTGCTTCTCCTGTTACCTCAACATGTTTTAAAGCCAAACTTCTTTCTAAAATTACCAAACCATCTTTCGCTGGCATTGAAATTCTCCAGCTTTAGATCTGTCACTCTCCTTTGGCTTTAAGATGTCATGTAATGACTTCCCCTTTTTTTAATATTCATACTGGAGTCAGTAGGTATACCTTTCTATAGCCATCCTGCATCCACATAAAGGCTGCATCTTCAACACGAGACGAAAGGTAACTCACAAGAAGTGCAAGGTTTTTGTGTCTGCCAGTATAGCTGCAATGACAACTTCATGAATTTCCTTTCTTTTTGTATCATGGTCCTCACCTGGATTCATTTGTCTTGAGATCGTGGGCAGGTGCAGCTGCAGACCTCACTCTACGGTCCATGACAAACAGTTCACCTTGTTCTTGGAATGCCTTGACTTTTTTCTGCTTCTTGGGAATGCTCCCAGCAGCCTAGTGAGTGGCACTTCATAAGGGTCCCAAGGTGTTATTCAGGGTTTACAGTGTTGCAGTAAACACAACAGAAAATATGTAAGAACTGCAAGAAATCACTTTTTACTGTAGATACATGGTTTACTGGAGATAGGAACTGCTTACGGGAAATGATTAGCACCACAGTGTTTTTAGTGGATTCTTGCCACATTTGAGTACACCGCAATAGCAAAAGGAGGTGGCACAAAATTGTCACAGTAGTACAGCATGTACCACAGGTAATTTTGTGCAGTATAATTTAATACTGCATCTTCACATTTGTTTACGTTTCTATTGGCTGCAAATGGCACCATGTATGGGTCTGTGTTTGCATGTATATATTTTGATAAATTTTAACTTTTTATATTAGATTTGTATGTTTTATGGCAGCAAATGATAAAATAGGCTAGTACCTATATATATTTTGTGCATTCATGACATGCCTTTTTTCTTACTTTTTTTGACATTCCTAGACTACTCCATTCATCTGCCAGTTTTTTCAAAATGTTGCAAATCTCCAGGAAATTTTCCAGCGTATTTATTGAAAAAATCCAGATAGAACTGGACCTGCACAATTCAAGCCTGTATTGTTCATGGGTCAGCTCTGTTTCAGCTCTGTGTCATGGCTCAGTAGGCTTCTGTGGGCCAGCCTGTGAAGTCCAGTTGCAGGAATGCTGTACATTCTGTGGTCAAGTTCCTTTTGAGTTGCATAGGGTTAATTTATGAGTGAACTTTAAGTAGCCACTTGTTTGTAAATTGATTTTTAGAATTGCTTAAGTCAACCACTTTCTGTATTTTGAATTTCAGATTAAGTGAATCTTTATCTCCTTCTTTGTCCTTTAAGGAGAAAACTCTTAAAATACTGAGATTCATTGGCAGAAGATGTTACTTATTTCAGAGGAGTTTTGCTTGTTGAAAAACTGACCAGAATGTGTGTCCACTTCTTCGGACCCTGCCCATGTGTCATGTCCCAGCGCAGTGTCCAGTATTGCGGGGAGAGCGACCACACAGCAGGGTGGGGGGGCCCTGGCGTCACAGTGTCACTTCCTCTGGAATGTTCTTTGACTACAGAAAGAAATCTTCAGCTGTCCCTTTCCTCAAGAGGCCTACCAACATTTGTGAAAAGTCCATTTTATATGGTTGATGTTGGGCAAGTTATTTGGGCTAACAGACCAGCTTTTGGGTGCTATCAGCCTCTTGCCAGGGCTGCTCTAAGCCCTGTGGTCCTCACAGGCAGGAGCTGGCTTAGGCAGGAGGCTGGGGGTGGGCGGGGACCTTCTTGATCTGGTGTTCCCTGCTCAGCAGAGATTCTGAGTTGCATATTTGCAAGGCCCCTGAAAATGTGTCCCCTTGGATGTCAGGCCCCTTGCTTAGAAAAACACCTGGGGCTCAGGTGGGTCGTGAGGAGGGGGTCTGTGTGTGAGGGGCTCTGGAGCGGTGGTTGAATGTGGTGGCAGGGCCGTCTGTGTGGTCTGGGGAGGACCATGGAGGCTAAAGACCCCCCCTGTCTCCCTCTGTTTATATTGTACTCCCTCCTCCCCCCCCCGCCCCCAGGAGTTTGCAGCACTGACTAAGGAGCTGAACGTCTGCAGGGAGCAGCTCCTGGAGAGAGAGGAAGAGATCGCAGAACTGAAGGCAGAAAGAAACAACACCAGGGTGAGTGAGTAGGTGCCTCCTCATGCTGGAACACTGGGGGTCGTCCAAGGAGCAGGGTGCCATCCGCTCCATCTGCTTTTAGACACCTTGTTGACATTTCCCGTGGAGTCAACCCTGACTAAGGAGCTCAGCGTTCTCACACCTTGTCTGATTCCTGCCAGGAATTAATGCTATTTTAACTCATTCAAGGAGGGTGGCTCTCTAATGTTACACTGAATTGAAGAGATTCAAACCTGGTCTACCATGCGATTAAAACGTTTTGCCCCAAATTGAGGTATGAAATTTAAACGCTCTTTGAACATGGTTTTGCCTTGGCCTGTCTCGCCAGCTGCTGCTTGAGCATTTGGAGTGCCTAGTGTCCAGGCACGAGAGGTCTCTGCGGATGACAGTGGTGAAGCGACAGGCGCAATCCCCAGCGGGTGTGTCCAGCGAAGTGGAGGTGCTCAAAGCTCTGAAGTCCTTGTTTGAGCACCACAAAGCCCTGGATGAAAAGGTGCCTTCAGCCACAGCAGTTCTGGGTGTGCACATGTGATGTGTTAGCAGGCATGCACCATGTGTTTATGTGACTGTGGTTCACTTTTAGCTTCTCGAGTTCCTGTAAACATTTTTTCTGCAAGAAGACACACTTCTGTATGGTTAAAAAGGAGCAGTTGGTGTAAATGTCTTAAGCTTTATTGTATTATGTATATTGATTTGCCTTAAGGATTGGGTAATGTAACTTACTTAGGGGAAGACTCTTCTGAATTAAAATTTAAAGCTGTTAAGTTTTTTAAAAAATTGTTTATTTATTTGAGAGAGTGAGCGAGCAAGTATGTGGGGAGGGAGAGCAGAGGGAGAGGGAGAAACAGACTGCGCACTGAACAGGGAGCCCAGAGCAGGGCTCAATCCCAGGACTCTGAGATCATGACCTGAGCCAAAGACAGATGCTTCACCGACTGAGCCACCCAGGTGCCCCAACAAGCCAGTTTTCTTGACATTAACATCAGTGAGAGACGTTGAAGCCATTCTGTCATGTTACCTTACACTAATGGGACCCGAGGGTGACTGTACATTAAGAAGCAACTAAACAAACACTCAACCCCTGTGTCTCCAGGTGAGGGAGCGGCTCCGAGTTGCACTGGAAAGGTGTAGTTTATTAGAAGAAGAACTGGGAGCCACTCACAAAGAGGTAAGCTCTGTAAATCACCAGAGGATTTCATTTGAGGGGTTCTGATTTTTATCCCTTGTTTTTGTAAAGAGTATGAAGCCTACAGTGCCAGCCATCAGGCATCACTGGTCTTTCTGACCAGTGAGCCACCCTCCAGGTCACTCCAGTGACCAACGCACTGGGGTCTTACTGCCAGGTCGCACAGTCCTTTATGTTCCCATCATCCAGTTGATAGCACTGATCTAGCTGTTGTGACCTAGTTGTATTCAGGCTGGACGGCATCGACGTGTATACTTCCCTGTCTTGTGTTTACAGTTTATAGTTGCGTCTTTCTGAGAGACATTTCTCTTTATCTCCTCACCCTCATATTCCATTCTTTGGTTTTAGCTAATGATTCTCAAAGAACAAAATAATCAGAAAAAAACACTAACAGATGGAGTGCTTGACGTAAACCACGAGCAAGAAAATACACCGAGCACGAATGGAAAGGCAAGTCCTTAGGCTTTCCCTCTGCCCTTTCCTGATGTCTCCCACCCATGGATGTGGGGGCACTCACAGAAACATTGGCAGAGCTGTGGGGAAGGTGCTGTGGTGGCTGCACACTCCTGAAAGTGGTGGGAGCCGACAGCCGGCATAGATCATGGGACTTGACTCCTTCCCGGAAGTGCTCTGTTCCCTAGCTCACCAAACAAGGCTATTTAAGGATTTTTCCCCCACCAGAGATCTTCTGATGGTTCTCTAAGCCATGAGGAAGACCTTGCCAAAGTCATCGAGCTCCAGGAAATCATTGATAAGCAATCAAAGGAGCAGAGCCAGATGAAGGAGCGCCTGGTCGCCCTCTCCAGTCATGTGGCAGAGCTGGAGGAGGACCTGGACACTGCCAGGAAGGACCTCATCAAGTCTGAGGAAGTGAACACAAAACTGCAGCGGGATGTTCGTGAAGTGAGTGACAGTAGATGTCATCGCGCTGTCACCAAGCTGAGTGTGGCATATTTGGCATCACCATTGCCCATTGTGTCCTTTCTCTCCCACATAGTTTGAACCTTTGGATTTTTATATAAGTAGTGACGAGACAGAACCATGCTCCAAGCCTGTGATGGGCTGCCTCCCTGATGGGTGGTAGGATCCCCTCTCCCCGGGGGTGCCCTGCGCAGCCCCATCACAGGCGCTGGTGTGTGCACGCCCCCCTCTGCAGGGTATATTCTTCGTCACGCTCATGTTTCGTTCTGGTGCACACGTAAGCAGGTAAATGTCGCTGTCTTTTGTGCTGCTCATTCACGTACAGTGATGTGGGCCTCTCCTGTCGGCTCCACTAAGGGAGCATCTTCTAGTTTTCTGACCTCCTGCTTCCAGGAGGGTTATGTGCTGTTAAACACCAGTGGTCAGGCACATACATAGTGAGAGTGGAACTTGTTCACACTTGGCTCATCAGGGTCATGCTGTAAAAACATGTAGACGTATACTCATTTCTGACAAATGTTTCTGCATGTGCAGTGATTTATGAGAATCTAATCATGTTTACAAACACAAGGGCAGGATACTTTGTCTGGCGGCCCTCCTGTCACTCACTGTACACTGTCCTTTGTAGACAGTCTCCCGTCTCCCGCCCGCCTGCCACCACCCCCCCCCCCCCCACCGCCCCAGGAAGAGACTCTTTCTATGAGTGTAGATGTATAGGTTTACTTTCTGTGGAGTAGCATAGTGTGGCTAATTTCATCTAAGAGTTTAAAATAAAAAATTTGCAGGAATTAATCTATTTAGTTATATCCTTTTTTGGCAAGGGTCGGAGATTCTGTAGCAGAGTTTAATATGCAGAGAATTTTGAAATTCTTTTTTAAAAAACTCATCATTTTTAATATTAAGACTTTGCTGACATAAGTTCCTTAGTAAACAGGGAGGAATGTAAGATGAATCTTTAGGGCAGGGGACAGGCAGGACAGAGCAGAGTTCTGGGCCCACTTTAGCGTTAGATACCATGTAATATAATTTTGCTACAGAATTAGGCTTCAGAAGGTTCCAATTATATGAAACTTTGGGTTTTGTTTCCATTTGTTAATAGTATTGCTTTAATTTTGTGGTGATTGGATGAGATTCCATCCAGCTTTTTCCCAGGGAGATAAGAGTTGTGTCTCACTGTTAGGTCTATTGAGAGGTGACCCCCTGCTCTATAGAAAGCCTGCTCTCGTATTAGGGGCCAACGGAGGTTATGCCTTCATTGCCCACACCTTTAATTCCAAACATTCTTGCAGTGTTGGGATGTTTTATTCCTTGTTTCTTTGTAACATCTTGTAGGAAAGAGTAAGCTTGCTAAACTGAGTGGCCAGTCATAGTATTAAGACAGGTGAGTCTTTGTTGGTCACGTAGGGGAATACTTAGGATATTTGAGGTAAGTATATTTTCATTCATATTGGAGACAGTTGGCATCTCTCTCAATTTTGAGGACACTAATTTTATATTTGATGTGAAAATTAGGATTTAGTCCAATTTTTGTGTCTGGAGTATATTAATGTGTCATACGTTAATAATTTGCCTTTCTTCCCTCTGCAATCACCTGATGTAGGCCATGGCCCAGAAGGAAGATATGGAAGAGAGAATCACTACTCTTGAGAAACGCTACCTCGCGGCACAGCGCGAAGCCACCTCTGTGCATGACCTTAACGATAAACTTGAAAATGAGATTGCAAATAAAGACTCTATGCATCGACAGGTAGTAGCTTTAGTTGAACTTCATTTGGCTTTTTTTTTTTTTTTTTTTTTTAAGATTTATTTATTTATGATAGAGAGAGAGGCAGAGGCACAGGAGGAGGTAGAAGCAGGCTCCATGCCGGGAGCCCAACGTGGGACTCGATCCCAGGACTCCAGGTTCGCGCCGTGGGCCAAAGGCAGGCGCTAAACCACTGAGCCACCCAGGGATCCCTTCCTTTGGCTTTTATTAGCTACTAATGAAATTTAAAGGCCTTTTCCCTGAGACTTTCATGTTAGAAATCAAGTCTCAAAAGTAAAGTTTTTATGGTCTTAGAAAATGATGTTCAGGAATGTGAGTTACTTCAACTTACAAGTTTTAATTATTTGAGGTTTTATGTAACCACTTGATTCTTTCTTCTGTTTTGTTTTCATTGTACACTAATCTGTTGCCTGTTGAGATTTTTAACAAAGGAGGAGGGAGTGGCCAGGAATGTGAAGGCGGTTGGCTACTTTGTTGGTACCTGAGATGAGGGTGAATGGCAGGTGCAGAACCACAGTCTGTCCTGTGGATGGGAGTCTCCTGTGGTCTGGGAAGCCACGTTGGCTTCTCTGCCTAGGTAGTCTCAGGTCATCCAGAGTTAAATAGGAAAACCAAATCCAGCCTCTTGGAAACAAAGCAAGTTTGGTATGTTATAAAGTGTATTAGGCCCAAGATAATAATAAAAAGTAAAAATCTAGGAAAATTAATAATTACGTTGTGGAATGCTATTTAAGAGCATGAAGAAGAAGAAGAAGAAGAAGAAGAGAAAAAAAAGAGCATTAAGATGTTCCAAATAATGACCGTAAAAGGCAGATCACAAAATACCATGTATAGGGTGATGTATTTTCTGAGGGTTTTAAGGTGTAACATGTGGTGTGTGCACATGGAGGTAGGTGCACACAGAAGAACATGCGGATGTTCTTCTGTGTGCACCGCATTCTTAACATCTGTTAACCTCTTGAAAACTTCAACTGATACACGACTTTAGAATTTCTTTTAAAAAAATCAGTCTTGGGCAGCCCCCGTGGCGCAGCGGTTTAGCGCCGCCTGCAGCCTGGGATGTGATCCTGGAGACCAGGGATCGAGTCCCACGTCAGCCTTCCTGCATGGAGCCTGCTTCTCCCTCTGCCTGTGTCTCTGCCTCTCTCTCTCTGTGTCTCCATGAATAAATAAATAAAATCTTTAAAAAAACTCTCTTAATTTTCTTCATTCAAAAAAATTTTTTATAGAGAAGTTGTTTTTAAAGAATAATTACACATTTACAGAAATAAGTTGACTAGCATTTCATTAAGTGTACTCTCAGAAGGTCTGTATTTCAGAGGAAGTGTGAGCTCTATTGTGACACCAATGCCCATGGACTATGAGGGTAGTTCCCTCACTCAAACAAGGAGTCTGATTGTTTTTCAGGCATTAGGACTGAACCCTTCTTTCCTTAACTTGTCAAGAAGAATGAGTGAGCTTCTACAGACTATGGTTTTCTTTAATGCATAGGAACTTTTTTCTTTCTAAAGACTTCTTAGAAGATATTTAAGAAGAGCAGTACTTTGGCAAGAGGTGTTTGGTACGTTGAAATCAAGCCCAAGAAAGTGGGTGTATATTCCTTACAGAAAGAAAAATTTTACTCTCAAGCAGCTACCAAAACAGTTGGCTTCTATCAGAACTAATTTAGTAGATCTCTGCATTTAGATTTTGTTTCATTTTATTAAAAATAGAAACAGAAGATTTGCTACATTTTGATGCTATGCCTTCTTTTCCTAGACTGAGGATAAAAATCGCCAGTTACAGGAACGCCTGGAGTTGGCAGAGCAAAAGCTGCAGCAGACTTTGAGGAAGGCAGAGACACTCCCCGAGGTGGAAGCAGAGCTGGCCCAGAGAGTGGCGGCACTCTCCAAGGTGGTGCCTGGGTTTCATTCTGGGTTGGGTGGCAGGACCTTGTGGTGGTGGTGGTGGTGGTTGGTTCATGCGCCTTATTTATCATGGTTCTTAGTGTCAATGTGTCTAAATCTGTGATAGAGGTCAGATCTGGTTTTAGTGCTGTTTTGTCTGAGATTGGAATGCTTTTTAAGTGTCAGGAATCATCCTCTTTTTTGTTATCCCTGAATTAATTCCCTTCCAGTTTTGTCAGATGTGTACTGTCTGTTTCCATTGTGCTTGATCTCAGATTCACTACTTCAAAGAGTTATTTTTCTTTTTAAGATTTTATTTACTTATTCATGAGAGACAGAGAGAGAAAGAGGCAGAGACACAGGCAGAGGGAGTAGCAGGCTCCATGCAGGGAGCCCGATGTGGGACTTCATCCCAGGTCTCCAGGTTCAGGCCCTGGGCTGAAGGCAGGCATTAAACCGCTGAGCCACCCAGGCTGCCCTCAAAGAGTTATTTAAGTCAACAACTCAAAGCTCAAGACAGAAGCTTTGGATGAAATAAGGTTAAGGGCGTCTGGCTGACTCAGCCCATGGAGTTTATGACCCTTGATCTCACTGCTGCGAGGTGAAGACCCATGTTGGGCGTGAGGATTACTTTAAAAAAAAAAAGAGAGAGAAAGGATAGAATTTTCCCAGAAATAGGAAAATCCTATTCTCTTTTAAAGATAATCAAATTTTATTTATTTATTTTTAAAGATTTTATTTATTTATTCATGAGAGACAGAGAAAGAGAGATAGAGATACAGGCAGACGGAGAAGGGGGCTGTGGGACTGGATCCCTGGACTCAGGATCAGGCCCTGAGCCGAAGGCAGACATTCAACTACTGAGCCACCCAGGTGTCCGTCCCCAAAATAAATTTGTAATACACAAATTTTTAAGTAATTCATTCATTGATTCAACAAATACGGGCTAAGCATGTGGACTACACAGCCCCTGCCTTCATAGTCCTCACATCCAATGTGGAGGGTGGGGGGTGAGAGCCAGCAGGTGAAGAGGCAGTTTCAAGATGTGACGTGGTAGGTGCTGGGTCCACATGGGGGGAGGAAACACACAACCCAGCCAACAGGCCAGCCTTCCGGGTCCAGGCACCCAGCAGGCTGGGAGAGGTGGCGTATGTCCCACTGAGGGAGCCTGTAGGGGAGCACCCCCGTCAGTACTTCCACCTCACTTGGCTCTAGTGTAGTGAGGGCGCCAGTGGGGGGAGGGGGGGACAGGCATGGGTGCTGTTCTTGAAGGCTGCTGGGGCGTTGGTCAGATGGTTATTGGGTACTCACAGACCATTCGTAAAGCGAGTCCTTTGCTAACATTTGTAACAGAGCCTCTCCTCTCCTTTGTGATCTGCGTGTAAAGTCTCCATTTCTTTTCTCCCCTGTCATCTCTCCTGTCCCTGGTCGGCCTTGTAGTCTGACCTTTTGTCTTCTGGAAACTCTGCAGCTAAGGAAGCTAAACTGTTCGAACTCACTTCCCAGCTTAGGAAGGTAGCATGTGTGCATTGCTCTGTTGTGCTTGCTGCTTCCCGCTGTCTCTGCCGACTGAGTGCTGGCTGCCTGAGGGTAGGGACAGAGCCCCACCCCCAGAGCAGGGCTCGGGCCGGGGAGAAGCACATCTTCTCTGTCAGCATCTGGCACCAGCGCCAGCCGGGCCGCAGTCACTGGCACGAGGAGGCCGGCTGCTTCACACCTGCCGCACGAGGCCGCGCAGGGTGTGTTTGGGGCGGGAGGAAGTGAGCCCCACACACCCCAGTGGGAGAGGCCCACACAGCATGCTGTGCTTGTCGCTCCTGTAGTTGTGCCCAGTGTGCCGGTGCTGAGAGGGCCTCCCGCTGAAACTAAGAGTGTTTTTGCCAACAGGCCGAGGAGAGGCATGGCAACATCGAGGAGCGTCTCCGCCAGATGGAGGCACAGCTGGAGGAGAAGAACCAGGAGCTGCAGCGGGTATGTGTCCCAGGAAAACAGCTGCGTGGGGTGGAGCCTGAGGACGGGGCGCAGGCAGGGGGAGCTGGTGCCTCATTCCCCACTGGGCCCCTTCCCGACTGTCAGGTGTAGTTAGTGGCCTCATCTGCGAGCTGTCTGCTGCTGAGTGTGCCCCCCCCACATAGACGATGTTGTCAACATCAGTAGCAGGGGGGGAAGATACAGGTGCCCCATGGTCAGTGCTGCTGGGGAGGAGGGACCCCCACATCTCACTGCTCTGCCAACAGAACTGCTCTGTGTACAAGAGGATCTCACAGGTACCCCTCAGCCAGGCTGGTGCTGCCTGGGGTCCCCTGAAACTTAGAGTAAGGCACATTGTCCTGGAGAATTAGTCTGTTTCCTGAGGACACAAGATTTAGGTCTTGAATTCAGGTCATGGGCCTGGCCTCTATCCCAAAATACCAAATTATAACTCAAGACATAAAGGCATAGGTCAAAATGGTTATTCCTAAGAAGAGGACAACCATAATTGAGCTATGATAAAGAGGTTTGTGTCAGTTGAATCCCCAGAGAGTTTTCCTTGGAGGACTCAAATGTCAATGTGGAACAAATAGGAAACAGACTGGGCAGTGGCCCCAGGGAGCTAGCACCCAGCTTTACTACATCAATTCAAGGCCATCAGATTTTGTTTTCACCAGAAACTGATGTGCTTGGCCATGGGCTGCAGAGTATCACACTCTAGCTCTATCCAATCCTTGCAAATGGCAAGATTTCATTCTTTTTGATGGCTGAGTGATACTCCGTTATATGTGTATATATCCCCCCACATCTTTATCCATTCATCTGTCGATGTTGGGAATGCAAACTGGTGTAGCCATTCTGGAAAACAGTTTGGAGGTTCCTCAGAAATTGAAAATGGAGCTACCCTATGACCCAGCAATTGCACTACTAGGGACTTACCCCAAAGGATACAAACATAGTGATTCAAAGGGGCACATGTACCCCAATACTTAAGCATTATCTAGGATAGCCAAAATATGGATCATCCCTTTTCTTAGAGTTTATAAGCTTTTGGTTCTTCTATTTCAGGCAAGGCAAAGAGAAAAAATGAATGAAGAACATAACAAGCGTTTATCAGACACTGTTGACAAGCTTCTCTCTGAATCCAATGAGAGGCTTCAGCTTCATCTTAAAGAGAGAATGGCTGCTCTGGAAGACAAGGTGGGACATTGCGGACATCCTTGGGGGACTCCAACCCTCTACAAAGAGAGCTTCAAGCGCTCTGCCCCTGAGGACTAATGCAGAACAGCGGGTGACAAGCATGGCAAAAAGTAGAAATTATTCTTTGATGTGGAAGCAGGACAGACTGTTACCCATTCACCCAGTGGATAATTACCAGTGTCCTGTCCTTGCCCAATGTGTGTGAATTACTCTCACTCTAGAGTAGGAGTCTATAAACTGGGTCTATAAAGGGCCAGACATAAGTATTGTAGGCTTTTTACTAATTGTGAATAGTTGTGTAGAATAACTTCATGCTAGTCAGTAATTAGCACAAAAGCGGATATAGACCATAAATAACATGTGGGCAATGGCCCTTGATTTACAGCACGGAGCAGTGGCTGGATGTGCCCGGAGGGCCTCATTTGCCAGTCTGGCAGGAGACTGTGTGTTAGGTCCAGCCCTCAGGTGTGGTGCCCTTGCTTCAGGGCCTACTTTCTGTCCTGCTTATGAAGATGACACTGTAGGAGCATGGTGTTACTTAACGGATTTAATCAGCTGAAAAAAGACATTCTCCTATTGCATCTCCTGCCGTCTCTCTTTTCATCTGGTTTGGAAAAAGTCTGAGCCTAGGCTCTTAATGCTATCATCATGGAAATACTTCAGCTGTAACCGGAGTGAAGGAGTGTCCTAGAATCTGTGTCGGAGAAGCTCTGACAGCGATAGTTGGATTCAGGCTTGATAAAACCTATTCTGGCTACACCTGTATCCCTTAAGATGAGCCCAGAATCTTCCCTAAGATTGGCACTTGGGGTCATGCTCATTTCAGAGACACCAGTGATCACTGCTGATTATATGACACATTTGTTTGTTGTTGTTGTTTTTTTTTTTTTTGTAATTTTATTTATTCATGAGAAACACAGAGAGAGGCAGAGACACAGGCAGAGGGAGAAGCAGGCTCTATGCATGAACCCCGATGTGAGACTCAATCCCAGAACTCCACGATGAAACCCTGAGCCAAAGGCAGATACTCAACCGCTGAGCCACCCAAGTGTCCCCTGACACATTTGTTTTACATAAAACCCACTATGATATGCATTATTACAGACCACATAGGGTGGTTACCTCGCTTCCTCCTTGATCAGTGGGACAAGCTTTAATGTAGTAGTATTTTTATCTTAGATTTGAATTATACATTTGAAACTTATGTCTAGATTTCCAAGTGACTGATGAATTACAGTCTGAAAGCTAGTACAAACCATTTTAACTGATTAAAATAAACTTACACCATGAACCTGTCAAACTTGTTTAAAAAATCAGTGAGGAAATTTTACATGGATATGTCATTAACAGCTATTACATGATGTCGTTGTTACCATTCACTACATGGACGTGTGGTGTGGTCCTTGTGGTCCATTCCTCTTCTGTGGTACCATATTATTCTACACAGAAGTGTAGCTGTACTGTATTGTGCAGAACATTTTCAAGAGTCAACACTAACGTACCATCTCTGTCTTTTTCAGAATTCTCTGTTGCGAGAAGTTGAAACTGCGAAAAAGCAGTTGGAAGAAGCGCAACATGATAAGGTACCGATGTCTAAATCCTTCAGAGATCCGCTGAGACATGAGTAGTGTAGAGTTCAGGACTGTTAGAGTTGCTGCAGAGGTTTGCTTGGGGTCACACTTCCCCCAAGGTAGTCTGCTGCCATGAGCTTTACTGTGGCCCTACACTCGTTTGTCCACTGTGCTCGCATCGGATGGAGCTGGAGCTGAGCAGTGAGCTTGGTTATGAATTCAAGTCCTTTCTGGTTCATTCAAAAGCTGAAATGATCCCATAAACCTGTCATCTAATGTAGTGTTGTCCAGTAGGAGGTTAATATAGACACACGTGTAATGTCAAGTATTCTTGCAGCCGCATTTAAAAGGGTAAAGAGAAGCAGGTGAAGTTAATGCTTATTTAACACGATACATTCATGCACATATGGCTGCTGCATGGGACAGCTCCGGCTCCAGGCTATTGAGTGACCTAAGAGTTTTGTCAGTTTTGCTTACTGTTTTGCTATACAGAAGTGAAGCTGGGCTATGGATGCTCAGTGCAAGACAAACAAAACAAGTTCTTGCAGTAGAGCGTGAGCACTGTTCACCCTACTACCCAGAAAGTTCTGCTTCTGGCTACAAAATCAATACTTGTTAATGGCTTGGTGTCTATCCTCTAAAAGCTGGCTGTGACTGAGATATAATAACTCTTTGTCCACTAGGGTGTATGAAGTTAATTCGGTGATCTGAGTGTTTAAGTTTACTGTAGGACTCTTAGAGAAAACTTGCTTGACATTAAATGTTGGGTATTTGTAACTGCTGAATTTATCCTGTTGTGGTGATGGTCAACATTAGAGCACATGTGGCACAAATAATTTTTCCGTATTTTTTAATTGACTCATAATTAACCTACAGCGTTCTACCAGTTTTGGGTATACAGCATGCTGACCCACAAATCTGTACATAACTCAGTGCTCACCACCACTGTGGTGATCGTCTGTCCCCACATGGCATTGCTGCAGTGTTGTTGGCTCTGTGTCCTATGCCACACTTTTCATGCCTATGACTCACTGCTTTACAACTGGAAACTTACACGCCTTTGTCCCCTTCATCTCTACCGCCTACCCGCAACCGCCTCCCCTCTGGCGGCCACCAGTGTGTGCTATGTGTTTAAGAGTCTGTGGATGCAAATCATTGTGAATCTTGAAAGAGAAAGCCACAGTGGATGTCCTTTACTGTTTTATAGGATCAGCTCGTACTAAGCATGGAAGCACTGAGAGCTGAGTTAGACCAGACGAGACCAAGAGGCACTTCCCTTCACCATGGGTATGACATTTACCAGTTTATAGATATGTTGCAGAGGAGGCTGAGGGTTGCTTCTGTTTGCCATGTGTATGACCAGAACCCGTTCATGGATACAGACTAGACGGATCATGAGTCTGGTGTGAACCAGCTCACACATACATGTTTTAGCACCTGATGTATATCTACAAGAGTCCAGGGCAGTAGCTCAAGGAACCTGTAACTAGCTTAGTGACAGGCAAGAGGAAAAGGCTGGATTTGGGCACCTAGGGGACTGGGAGTCCTGTCACTGACAGAGCTCACAGCTGCAGGAAGAGGTTTGGAAGATAGGAAATGGTCAGTTCGTGTGGGCTCCAGAGTGTGGCACTGATGGTGTGGGGCCAGAAGAATGGAGCCCGGCATGCCAGGTGAGGAGCAGTGGTCGAGACCACAAGGCCAGAGAGGTCGCCAAGGAGTGGCTGCACAGCCAGAATTGTGAAGGATCCATTGACATTCGTGGGGTTAGCACAGTGTTTTTTGTGTTTTACATGTTTTAAGAGACTAGAGGAGAATGACATGTAGTCGCCTTAAATCTCTTGGGACAGCTCTGGGTCAGGTGCTGTGGAAGTGGCTCAGCCGGCCTGTGAGCCTGGCAGGTCGCCCTGCATCCTGCAGGCAATAATTCTCATGAAGGTGTTGAAAGCTTTCTTTGCCCCATTGTAGGAAGTAATCATTGTGTGAGTCACACTTGTGAGAGTCATTGGAGTAGCTGATTGACTGTCCCAGGTCTGCAGGAAGCAGGCTCCTCAGAATGCAGGCCGACCTGGTTGCACAGGTGTCTCTGCGATTGCACCCAGAGACTCTTGGGAAGGTGGAGGGTGTCTTGCAGCTGACCCTGTTGAGCCTGCTGGTAGGAAGGAGGAGAGCTTCAGGGAAGGCCAAGTTACAGAGAGAGCCAGGAGTGTTCCTGTATGTGGAACCACCCGAGGGAGAATTTGGGAGGAGACTGTGTGTGTCCAGAACGGGAAGAGTGCAAGAGGAGCAGGACATTGAGCATTCTCTTTGTGCTGATCGAGAGCCTCGCTGGTGAGAGGCCAGGATTGTGAGTGCCACTGCTTAAGGGCTTGAAGACCTGTGTGAGGAGGTCTGAGTGACCAAACAGGGTGAGGAAGTAGACATGATGCACAGCACTCTTGTGGAAGCTTAAGTGATGACAGGAAGGGGCCATGCCACAACCTGGAGGGGTGACAGAGAAGTCTGCATACATCTGCTTGTCCTGAGTATGCTAGCAATGTGACGGAGAGAGGGGGCGGGTGGAGCAGCCATGGTCATGGGTGGCTGTGTGGTCTAAAGTCCGTGGGCAGGAGCAGGCATAAAGGAGGGGGTTTGTTTCAAGCAGTTTCATGTGGAGGTCTCACATCCAGTGGCAGAAGAATGGCTGGTAGGAGCTGTAGGACAGAAGAAGAAGTGTCTTGGTCAGCACAGGCGGGTCATGGGGGATGAGACTTGAAAGATGGCCAGCAGGCCAGCAACTCAGCCCACTTGACATGACCCCATGGCACAGTCGTGACCTCCAGCAGGAAGAGATGGTCCAGGTTGTACAGTAGAAGAGAGATGACAGACGGGCTTCCACACACAGGGCAGATAGGATGGAGCTTGGGACACGACTGGATGCAGGGTGGTGGGTTGGGGAGGGGTCAGAATTAAGTGATGCTTGTGACCTTCAGAGGATCTGTGAACCTTCCCACATCATGTGCAGGGGTTCGTGTGTGTAGCTCTCACTGATTGTGTGGTGTGCTGCGGCCCCAAAGTGGTTGTGCTAGAACTCCTGCTGAGTACAGGTGGGCGGTTTCATCAGGATGTGAGAAGAGGAAGGGAAGGCAGTTATGGCCGGCAGCACCCGCAAGCAGCACTAAACAAAGATGTTCTTTTAAAAAACGTAGAGAGGTGTGTGAAGCACAAGTAGAAGAGGCAGTCTGTCAGACGGGCTCCATCTGCAGAACGTTGTGGAGGGGCACAACAGGCCCCCTATTTAATTACCCTAATCAGAGGAGTGGAATCTGCCTCCCAAGATCCTAAGGATTTCTGAAAACAAAGGCAGCCACTCAGGGTCAGGGCACAGGGCTGGAGCCTGCAGCCGAGCCGGGCATGTGGGCTGGTGGCTGCCGTGCTCCTTCATCTCTGCAAAGTGGTTCCTCTCTGGAGCCTCTGCTGAAGGAAGCAGCTAATGGCCGACTTCAGCATCTCCATCCTAGGTGCCCAGGGCTCCATGTACCTTTTCTGGGGACTTCTCCAGCCAAGAGTATCAGTTGCCTGTCTAACTACACACGGGTCTGTGCTTTTGACCTGGAAACACGTTAAGTGGGCTGCCAGACCCCGTTCACAAGAGATGAGAGCTATGGTTCAGAAGGCTTCTGCTGCCAGGGCTCCTAAGGCACCTGTTGGTGGCAGGTAGAAGAATATCTGTGGTCGCTAGGCCTTGCACCGTGGGCCTTGGCACAAGTGGGACGTTGGCAGTTGAAGGCTAGCGTGATGTGTCAGTGTACTTCCTGGTCATTCGGGGAGAAGGGAGCACAGAAATGCAGGACAGCTGCCCTGGGGGTGGTTTCTGAGCTGAAGAGCATATCCCTCCTCTGGATCCCAGACAGCCGGGTCATGGTGTGTTCACCTTCCTGTGCAGCGCATCTGCCCTGCTTTTCCTGGGTATCCAGGTGTTGCACCTGCTGGGGCAGAAAGACTCCACAGGGCATGGGCAGTAGACTGTTATAAGAGCAAGGGGAACAGGTGCCCTCCTTGAAGACCTTTTCTGTGAAATCATTTTCCAAATTGACCAGTTCTGGCTTGGCTAACAAAGCTCACAGTTCACTTTTCTTCTAGTAACAACCTTTTCTTTTTTTCCCCCCATGTTTCAGCCGACCACACTTGGGCAGTGTCCCGGATTTCCGGTTCCCTGTGGCAGATGGTCCCACAGACTCCTACAGCAGCAGTGCGGTGTTGCGGCGCCCCCAGAAGGGCCGTCTGGCTGCTCTGCGAGATGAGCCATCTAAGGCAAGGGCCTCTGTCCTCTGGGCTCTCGGGGGATCCCCCTCACTCCCACCTCCTTGAAAGTCACCTGACTTTGAGGCTGTTCTGGAGTTACACTGCCAATAGGTCACTTTCTCTCTCCCCTCCCCCCATTCTTCTTTTGCTGCCTAAGAATTTACTTTTAGGACCTTCTTTCTTTTTAAAGAGTAGAAATGTGGATGAAACATGACCTACCATTACATACAGCCCAGTGCTATTAGTAGTTTTGAAATATTAAGACTAAACAAATACGTGTTCATCCTTAAGCAAAAAGAATTTACATTTAGAAGTTGACATATGTTCATATGTTTGGTTGACAGCTTGTGTCTTTTTTTTTTTTTTTTTTTTTTTAAGATTTTATTTATTTATTCATGAGAGACAGAGCGAGAGGCAGAGACACAGGCAGGGAGCCCGACGTGGGACTTGATCCCAGGTCTCCAGGATCACACCCCGGGCTGAAGGCAGCGCTAAACCCCTGGGCCACCAGGGCTGCCCGACAGCTTGTGTCTTTATAGACTTATCTGTACTCTGAGTGTCCATTCTCATTGAATGAGTCTGGCCAGGCATCACCATAGACCCAGGGCTGCAGCCTTGAGTGAGAATAGACAAGAGGCTGAGCCCTCTATGTACACAATGTAGGAGGAGAGACCAGCAGTCCATGGAAAGTCAGTTATCTGTTGCTGTTCAAATTGCTGTGAAGCTTAGTGGCTTAGGATGAACATGTCGTAGGTCACAGTGTCTGTGAACTTAGGAGGGTCTTAGCATGATGCTTATGGCTCAGGGTCTCCTGAGGCAGTACCACCAGAAGGCCCACCTGGTGCTGGAGGGTGCATTCCTGCTCCCTTGCGTGGCTGTGAGGGAAGGCCTCACTTCTTCACCACGTGACCTCTGCACAAGCCTCTTGGTTGTCCTCACAACATGGCAGACGCCTTCCCCCAGGACTCATGCTGAGAGAAGCAGGGTGAGAGCCCTAGAGCTTTTTCCACCCTAGTCTTGGAAGCTGCACACCTTCACTTCTCCTGCATTGGGTTTGTTAGAGGGAGGTACAAGTCCTACGGACATGTGGGGTTGGAGGGGAGAATTGCCCTCCATCTCCTGAAGGAAGGAAGTGTTAAAGAATTTGTAGAGGTATTTTTAAACCACTACAGTGTCAGATGATAGTACATAAGGAAAGGAAATCGGATACCCTGAGTTGTGGAATGAGGAAGGGAATAATATTTTAAGTGGACTGGCCAGGGAGGTATCACCAGGAGGTGACATTTGAGCAAAAACCTGAAGGAGGGAGAGAAGTAGCTGTGTGGATATTTCACAAGGTCATGCCAGTAAGATACGGTGATGGATTGGATAGAAAGCACGAGAGAAAGTGACAGGCATGGGGCTCCTAAGGGTTGGGCCTGAGCATCTGAGGGAAGAAGCCTGTCTCCTGAATTGAGGAAGACTGCAGCGTTGTGGAGGTCGGCGCGGGGCCTCTGCCCAGCACACAGGTCAGCAGGCCCATCAGACCCCCAAGGGAACATGCCGGGTGGGCAGTTGGATATTCCAACGTAGGCCTGAGGAGGCCTTGACTAGAGAGAAAGATTGGAGCCGGGATACACTTGTATATCTAGAGGCACGGGCAGGATAAAGTCACCAGGTGGGCTCCTATGAAGAAACTCAAGGTCCAAGGATAGAGCTCCAGGCACTCTCCACTGCGTAGGCTGGGAAGATTGAGACTGAATGGCGGAGCGGAGCAGTGACAGTGAAGCAGGAGGAACCCAGGGACCAAGGTGCTCCGGGGAGGGGGAGCAGCAGCCCTGGTCCCGCTGCTGGGTCGGGCAAGGTGGAGGTCAAGGACAATTGTGTATGAATGGTGAAGGGCTTGCTGTTGTGCCAGGGAGCAGTTGTGGGGGAGCCCACTTGTGACAAGTTTCAGAATCTGGGATGAACAGATGTCTAAACAGAAGAGGGGCAGTGTTCTGGAGAGCCTATACTCTGGTTGGTAGCTGAGTCCTGGAGTAAAAGTTCTGTGGTTTCTGTTTTCTTATTTTGGAGGGAGAAGGGAGAAAACATTTTTAGGGTGATGTGAATGAACTGGTAGAAAGTTGATTATGCAGAGAGAGGGCAGAAAGATGTTCCTGAGTATGCAGAGGGCCAGCCCTCATGCCTACAGGTGGGGCTGTAGGGGGTGGGGTGGGGGTGGGCAGTGCCCCACTGAGAGTGAGAAAGGGGAATGGGAATGGGTTGTTGAGGGGGGAGGGCAGGAAAGGCCTGGGGAGCCTTTGCTCCCACACACAGTTCCGTGTGCGGTCCCATGTGCGATGTTGGCGAGCGCCCACTTGCTCTGGGGGGAGAGTTTGGGCTCAGCACAGAGGTGCCTCTCAGCCTCAGGAGGGAAGTGCAGGAACTTTGGCAGCTCCAGGGCCTTGGAGGTGTACTCACCTGCCATGGATTTCTTGGGTTTTTTACTTCTTATTAGGGTGGCTGACTGGCACCAAGGAATTGTTTTAAATTTCAGATTTTGTTTTGGAGCTATCATCCCACCCTCTGAAAGATGTCACGGAAATGCCCCATGTCCACGTAGTGTGTGAGCATTGCAGGCACTCTCGGCGCTAGGCCACCCACCTCGCCCCGCACCTTGTATACTGCTTGTTGCTTCACGAAGTGTCAGCCACTTGGAAGGACAGCTCATTTTCGGTTTCTTTGAGGCTTCCGTTTGGAAACTTTGAAAGTTTCTGTCACCGCTATTGTTACTTTCGTCCTTTGCTGAGATCCAGGTTTCTTATTTACAGGTACAGACTCTTAATGAACAAGATTGGGAACGTGCCCAGCAAGCTAGTGTCCTGGCAAACGTGGCACAAGCGTTCGAGAGTGATGTTGACATGTCTGATGGCGAAGATGACAGGGACACTCTCTTCAGTTCAGCTGCTCTGCTGTCACCCAGTGGGCAGGCAGATGCTCAGACACTAGCCATGATGCTTCAGGAACAGCTGGACGCCATCAATAAAGAGATCAGGTACCCAAGATTGTACACAGCACTGCAGAGACATGAGTGTCTCTGAGGAGTGGTGTCATACTCAGGAAAGTCTGGAACAAATACTGTGAACACTTTGTAAGTGTCCCATTCTAACAATTCTACGTTAAGAATTAAGTTTTGAGATTATGCTTGATTATAAAATGCATTTAACCAGGGCGTTCTCTCCACAACTGTGGTATTGGTGTGTTTGTGTAAGATGTGGGGGAAGAGCGAAAGGTGTTGAATCCTTTCTCCCAAAAGCTGACCGCACAGCCAGAGAGGACCGCAGGGGTGCAAGTGTGTGCCTGCAATGCTCCTCAGTGCCAGACAGGGCTCCAGGGTTGGCTAGGGTGCTGAGAGCTGAGGACGGATCAGGGAGGCCTCCCTAATCCAGGATGCAGAGGGATGCTGTGTGGCAGGGCACCATCCAGAGTGGGAAGAAGTGGACTGGCCTGGTGCACTTGGGGATAAGAAGAAGCCGAGGTCTTTGACGGGGCAGAAGACAGGGTGACTTAGGAGGAGAAATGTCAGCTCAGTGCAGACAATGGAAGGGGAAGCATGCAGCATCAGGGGAGGAGGGAGCTGCTCATCCACCCCCTTCTAGCCAAGTGTCCCCTTAGGTTTTATGAGTACATGTGGGCAAGGTGCCGAGGTGATGTCTGCCCACTGCTCGTGCATTCCCAGCCCCGGAGAGGGCCAGCTGTGTTGAGTGACACAGAAAAGAGAAAAGCTCAAGTGTTTGAGTTGGCAGGTTCCCACTCATGGTTACGTTTTGCTACGTTAAATTAACATGATATGTCAAAATTGGTCCATCGTAGAACAGTGAGAGGTCAGAGGATGGATGTGACTCTTAGTCTCATCAGTATTTCAAAGATATTTTCTTTAGAAATCCTCTTCCCAGTTACAGTAATGACTTTACAAAGCACGAGGCCCATGGGGGAAGGGAAACCAGAGACTGACCCCTGTAATGATGGAGGCCGGGGTGGGTGGAAGGCATGGCAGTGTGCCCAGGCAGCCCTGAGAGCCACTCTGTCTGTGTGTCCTGCAGTCACATACTAGGGACCCTGCAGTGACTCTGGGTAGAGTTGCTGCCTGGATTTTCTTCTTATAAAGTCAGCATGGGCAGACACGCTTGTTCCTTCCTGCAGAGAGCAGGAGGGTAGAGACAAACATTAGCAGGAGAAACAGGGAAGGCCTTGTGCCAGCTCAGTGCAGATGCCTCAGCTCCGAAGACTTTCACCATCTGCATGGGACGTGAGAGAGGGTCACATAGCTTTTTGTATTTTGTAGCGTGGGGCTACAAAATATAGTTGACTGGATATCAGTTGACTGGATGCTAATGGTCAAGTCTGTCCACTGACTTGTTATCCAAGTAGAACTGTAATTGGATCCATGGTTACTACATGGATCCTGTGTGTTAATGTTAGAATAATATTCACATAGTCAAATATTGAAACTGCTGCTTACTGATGCACTGTACATTAGGGGAGAAGAGTGTTCACCTTAAATTCCAAATTAGTGGAGAATGGTTGATGTGATTCCAGAAATTCAGAGGAAGCTGGTCGAAAATCCCATCAATTAAGACTTTTGTTTGAATTCAGCCTTTAAAAAAGAAAAATCAATTCAACCTTTTCATCTAATCCAGACACTTTAGTGTTTGGGAACTTTCAATTGCTTTATGGATCAGTTCTTCAGTTATATCAAAGTTCCTGATTTCCAGTTGAAAATTTGATCCATGAACTTGCAGCTTTGCTCTAAGAATTATAAGGTTCATGTAGCCCATTGCACAGGAAAAGAGTTGCCAGCAAGCCCCCATCAGAATTTTAGTGTGCATAAGTAAAACCAGACACAAGTGATAGGAAGCAACTTTGTAGGACTCAGTAGAAGATTCACTTTGTGGTAGTCTAAAATTGATTATACTGAAAAGATAAAAAGTAGGACTTGTTTGCTAAAGTATTGTTGGAGCAACTGTTAACTGGCGTCTGATCGTAATACAGGTGGAAGCAAGCACAGGTTTGTTGGGCAGAGGCCTTCATCTGTTTGCTGGTGAAGCAAAGCTGACTATGTGCTTTTGTTTTAGGCTGATACAAGAAGAAAAGGAGAGCACGGAGCAGCGGGCAGAGGAGATTGAGAGCCGAGTGGGCAGTGGCAGTTTAGACAGCCCGGGTCGGTTCAGATCCCTGGGCGATGCCCCCCCACACCCCACATCTGTGCTCACGGGCCCCTCCCCTCCGCACAGTGGGCGCTCCACCCCACGAAGGGGCCCGCACAGCCCAGCCAGGGAGGTGGACAGACTGGGGGTCATGACTCTAGTAAGTATTTGCCTCTTGTGCCTGCTGCACCCCTCACCCCCAGCCCCTGATTTCAGTCTCAGGCTTGAAGAGTATGGTTTATTTTGGTTTTTTACTCAGAAGGAAATCAGGTTCATTTGTTATGTTTAGAGGTTCAAGATTTATTAAACCAGCTAGCATTTAATCACTCAGCAATAGCACAGGGACAAATTAATCATGGCATTTGAATGACTGGTTTACCATGTCATCATGGACTCATCAAAGTTTTTATTGGTGGGACTTTTGATGACACGGGCCTGTGCCAGGCACAGCAGTGATGGTGCCACAGAATTGAACACAGATAGTCTTCCTAGTGGGTGGAAGACATACAGAGGGAGCCAGTGCTGTCCTTCTTTGCATTAGGGCTGCCTAACTAGGGGTACAAGACATGCAGTCAAAAACATGAAGCGTCGATCTGTTTTATCTGTGATGTGCTTGACTGCATGCTTGATGCTAGTTCTGTGTGTGAGGCCAGGATGGCACCAGCACAAGCCACTCGCCTGCATGGCTTCCTGGGGGAGGTACAGGGGCATCTTCGCTTGTCTGGGTCTGGAAACACAGTGACCATGTGGTTTTTCGGGATAAGTATGCAGTTCTAAAGAATGTTTTATAAACTTCTTGTGTATGTAGCTTGGGTTTGATGAGCACTTTGCCGATTTCCTACGTTAAAATCATGTTTACAGCATTCTGCTTTTCAACCACACTTCTGTCGGTTAGAATCTCTTCTGTCCATTTTTATTTTTAGCTACATTGTGAGCTTGTAATTAAATGAGCTCTGAATCATTGTAGTGGCATATGGAGTGGTAACAAGTCCATTTTGTGGTATTTTGACATACTATTTTTATAATTCATATCATTAGCTAATTAGCTAATATTTTAAACTCTTTGATGGTTTTATTTGTGGTTTCATGCTTACTTCCTTTCAGAGAATTTGTAAGAGTGGTTATAAAAAATAGTTCTATTTGTTTTTTCCCCTATTTTTGTAATTCTTTACGCTGGCTGACAGTGTGTCTGCTTCCATGGCTGGTTTCGATTTCCTGTCTCATCCTTTTGTGTGGTTTATCACAGTTCATACAGGCCTCAACCTCCCGCCCCCAGCTGGTGTTTTGATCATCAGCCCCACGCCGTAACATCCTCTGCAGCATGCTCAGAGGGCAGTGACTCTGTGGTCCATAGTATGTGTGTGCTCAGTTATGGCTCATTAGTGTGGTTTCCACTTTATATTCATTTCTCATCAAGTAGTGAGGCTTTTCTTTCCTGCAATAGTGATACATTTTAATTTGTGTGTTACTATATCATGGATGTGGATAGGGGCATGATACAGATGAATCAGGAGTGTTTTTACTGAGAACCATGTGTAGGAGATATGTAATTCATAAATGAAGTGTTTTTTATATAAAAAAATAAGGTACTGAGCATAGAATTAATGGAAGCCTGACACGGACAGCATGCTTTCTGGTCTTGATGCTTATATTTAACTGTAAATCTCATTAACTTACTGAACTTGTATAATTACTGCCTTCATAGACTGAATCATAGAAGGTAAATGTGCCACCTGCTGTTATGCCAGTTTTTATTCGTACAAATCATCACAGGGCACCCTGCTTTAAATAATGCATTTATTTTTTAGAAGTTTCAAACATTAATGTCCAGTGGGTCATTAACCAGAGTTGGTTTGTTGGATGTCACAGTGGGTGTCCAGGAATTTCTGCATCATGAGATTGATATTGTAAAAGTGCAATGTGGTTTTCAATAAGGAAAGCGGACTCATAGAAGAATTTCAAACAGACAGCTGTCTGGTCCCTGTGTCACACACAATGCCGTGTTTTAATATGTTTTGTTTGTTTATGTTATAATAGAATTTTATCTTCCTGAGTCATAATTTATATAGCCTTTCTGTAGTAAATCTCGAATAACCTATTATATTTCAATTTGTGGAAAAAATTTCCAGTTACATTGTTTCTAAGTCTTACCTTGCTTACATCTGTCCTGTTACTCTCTTTTTAATAATTTGCTTCTTCTGGACCTTGAATTTTTTACTTCAGAGTGTGCAGTAAATCTGATTTTTCTTCATTTCTTTGCATGCCTCTATCAGCCTAGTGATTTAAGGAAACATCGTAGAAAGGTAAAAATTTTTAGCAGTTGAACATACGTCTGTTTGTCTGTGACCCATTGAAGAGAGTGCCCCTCACTCCACAAGAGCGTTGCACCCTCAACATGTGCCCGTGAGTGGTGGGCGCATCCAAGGAAGGACTGGGGCCCACAGCACTCTAGCAGGGTGGTCATGCTCCTGCAGCAGAGCCACTGGTTTTTACAGAGCACCACAATGGGTGGGAGAGCTTGCCTTTCTCTCATATTTGTCTTCTGCTCATGGCATACCTCATTATACTGGACATAATAGTTCGGGGTTTTTTTTTTTAAAGGTTTTTGTTTGTTTACTTTAGAGAGACACAGCGCAAGCACAAGCTGGGAAAAGGCAGAGGGAGCAAGAAGCCTGACATGGGTCTCGAACCCAGGACTCTGGGATCTGAAGGGTCCTGAACTGAAGGCAGATGCTTAACCAACTGAGCCACCCAGGCGCCCTGGACATAATAGTTTTTAAAACGAGAAATTTCTGAAGCAGAGCCATAGATTTTAGACGTGGGCACAACCAGCTTGGGTAATCATGGCTAGCAGCATTCGTTGAGCCCTTGCTGTTTGCCAGGCATTGTGCTGAGTGTTTTATGAGCCTGTTACTGACCCTCACACACATCCCTGCAAGGCACAAGTTGTGTTGTGACCCTATTTCCAAGATGCGAAGACCAGGGCTGAGCACCAGGTGCTGTGCCAGGGGCCAAGGTGTGGTACAGATTTGTCTGCTCACCACCCAGCCCGCCTCTGCTCAGGTGCTCTCATCTCCTTTATAGCATCCCGCACAGGGCTCAGGGCTCCTCCTCTGTATAGATGACCATGAGGTGGGTCTCCCCATTTTCAGAGGAACTACAGCATATCAGGGGCCATATCTCTTGACCAGAGTGTCTTGTAACTGTCAGGCTTTGCTCCCTGGACCATAGGTACCCCCCCCCCCAGACCTGCCTGGTCAGGCAGTCCGGTGGTGCTGGGAGTGGGGTGGTAGCTGCGGGAGCCCCTCCATTATGCAGACCAGAATCCTGTTCATCGGGGTGACCACAATTTGTACCTGTCTGTGCACAGTCTGCAGACAGCTTGGGCACCTGCACCAGCAGCCAGGTGCGTAGCACGCCCTGAGTCTGCTGGCTTGCATTTACATTTTTCTTGGTAGCAAGACTTTCCCAGTGAAGGAAGAGATGTGCTAACAAACACCCAGGCAGGATGGCTGCTCTTGTTGCTTGTGGTCATTTGAGCTCCCTGATTGCTTCTTGGAGGGCCTTGTTCTGAGGTTTGGGGATGTGAAACCAGGTGTGTGTGCAGCGCTGGGCGGGGTACTCTTCCCTGGCAGTGCAGAGGCGGGGCAGGCCGAGCTAGGGCTTGTCATGCGGACCAGGCTTACACTTGGAGCTGTGTCTCCACTGACCTCATGGTCAGCACAGTCCCGCGTATCACTCCCCCATCCTGTTTTTTTGTTTTCTGTTTTTCTTACAAATCATTGAATCATTGCTTTAACCTGAATTTGAAATCTATCCCTGTCATTGAAATCTGTCCCTGTGAAGTTTTATGTTGGTAATTTCTAGCCAGTTAAGATAGCCTTTCATTGTCTGATGATTATGCTGGGATGTCAGAAGAGGATGTAGGACTTATCCAGCTGTCGGTTACGGTTGTGTCTTACCTGAGCTCAGCTCCACCTGGCACTGATGCATGTGGCTGTCACCGAGCCCCTGCACGGCTGCAGCAGTCCTGTTACAAAGCACAGCCAGCTGCCCAGTCTCGCTGTTTATACAGATGCTTGCCATGCGTGTCTCCTAGACCCACCCCTGTCTTAGCCAGCCGCAAAGCCTAGGTCTGTAAGCAAGACCTGCCAGGACCCTGTGAGGGGTTAAAGCGCTGGTTAGACAGTGGCCCCACCTTCCTTCCATGGCCGCAGAGACGCAGCACAGACTCAAGCTCCATGACAGAAACACGGGGAGTCTGAAGGGGGTCATCATGTTACGATGGCAGCCTAGGGTCACTTTGTCCATGAGGTATGGAACAACAGGCTCTCTAAGCCGCACAAGTCCTCAGGTTATAACATTACTGAGAAACATGAGCCAGACA
The DNA here is from genome assembly GCF_048164855.1 of Canis lupus baileyi. Taxonomy (NCBI): domain Eukaryota; kingdom Metazoa; phylum Chordata; class Mammalia; order Carnivora; family Canidae; genus Canis; species Canis lupus. The sequence goes on from NC_132858.1 coordinate 8,251,104, forward strand.
CGTGTGTGGGATGGAGGGGGCATGCCTGTTCACTTTGAACTTGTCCTTAGGGACTCCATGGTTTCATCATTACTAGAAATGATGGATTATGGTTACAGGCTATTTCCTCCCCTGCCCTAAACAAAAAACTCTAGAGAGTTTTGCATGGAAGGGTTCTGTGCTTGCCAGTGCTTGTTGTGAATGGCATGTTCCTCCTGAGCAGTCTACCAGGAAAAGCTCATGCCATCCGTGGTTTCTAGTGACATGGTTTGAGGTGTGGCCCTGATCTCTGTCATCCCCTTCAGTGGCCATCCTCATGGCAGCACAGAGTTCCAGGAAGAGTTACCCATGGGCTGTGTGGAGGCTCCGGGAGGGGAGTGCTCCAGGTCGTGCGCCAGGCCCTACACTCATGTGCAGGCAGCAGGGAGTCTCCTCCAGCTGCTTCTCGTAAACAGGACCACTCCTCCGTAGCATGGCCTTAGGCTAAACCCAAGGCATTTTATAGCCCCCTGAGTTTTTAAGTAAGTGTATGGCTACAATTTAAAGCCTACCCAATTGTTCTGTGGTGACATCTCACTAGCTGCTCTCACTCTGTCTCCCTCACAGTTGCCGGCTTCCCGGGAAGAGGTACGAGATGACAAGGCAACGATAAAATGTGAAACATCCCCCCCTTCCTCCCCAAGATCGCTCCGCTTAGACAGGCTGCACAAAGGAGCACTGCACACAGTCAGCCACGAAGACATCAGGGATGTCAGAAAGTAAGGCGCGTGCGGGCACTGCTCACCCTCCTGGGAAACACTATCAGATGTTAGTGTGCAGTTTTAAGAAATCTTTTATCTTTTTTGGGGGCAGGAAAAAAGGTCAGAACGATGACTTTAAAGAAAGACCAGTGAATCAAGTTGAATTTATTTAAATGATGTTGTCGGGATGCCTGTGGGAGCTCAGGGAGCTGCATGGCAATCTGGCAAGAGACGAGTAGCTATTTGCACAAAAGTCAGTTTGGAAAGAAGGGGGCTAAATGGTGTCGGCACTTTTAGGACAACTTCATTTCTTGAGTCTGCATATTGACTATAGAGAACTTTCTATTCCTGCTGGAGCCTGTGCCAGCACATGGCACGCTCCTGAGGGTTCCTTCTGGTGGCCGCACTGTGTGCCCTTCTGGGCTGTCCAGAGCCCCTCACCGTCTGCACCCCCAGGCCTCTCCAGTAGTCACTCTGTTGCTTGTGCACCCCATTCCCGACTAGCACTGGTTGTTTTGCTGTTCACACCAGGCGGTGCTCAGTGAGGGCTGTGTGCACCCCTGTGCAGTGGCTCTACCACCAGCTCCCCCTGCTCCCAATTTGCTGCCAGGAAGGGCTTACTTGAGGAGGTGCTCAGGGCTCCTGAGGGACGGCAGGACCAGCATCTTAGTGACCACTTTCCCAAGTGGTTGGCTACCTGGGGCTTTTTTGTCGCAGCCTTCCAGGGAAGGAGAGAGGGGCAACCCTCCCGGGGAATGTTGCTGGGAGCTTGAGCTTCTCACGCACTTTGTGAGGGTGACAACTTAAGTGCTAGCTCTGAAGTTTGAAGGCATATTAAAAACTCCAAGTGTTCCAGGTCATGTGCATGGGACGGTGTGCTGTGCTGAATACTTGTTAAAGATCCTTTCCTCTCCCCAAGCTCCACAGGCTCACAGGATGGCCCCGTGAGCAACCCCAGCAGCAGTAACAGTAGCCAGGACTCGCTGCACAAAGCCCCCAAGAAGAAGGGCATCAAGTCCTCCATCGGCCGCTTATTCGGCAAGAAAGAGAAAGGTCGTCCCGGCCACACTGGCAAGGAGCCCGCAGGACCAGGTTGGTGTCCCGTGTGCGTGCTGTGGCCCAGGTGCTCTGTGTGGCCCCTGTCACAGGAGCTGACTGCTGTCGTGCGGCACGATCCCCGACAGTGTAGGTGCATCCGTGTACTGGCCATCCCCTTGGAGGTGCCCTCAGAACTCTAATGCTCTGCCTGCAGACACACTTCCACCTGTCAGGAGGACCCCACGCATGGCCCTGTCAGTGCATCTCATTATTTCAGTCTCTGTGCTTCCCCACAGCTGCTGCTTCAGAGACAGAAAACTCCTCTCAGGATGCCCTGGGACTCAGCAAATTGGGAGGACAGGCTGAAAAAAATCGTAAACTTCAAAAAAAGTAAGCTATTTTTAATTTGCCATCTCACTGAGCAGCTTTCGCTTGTACCTGATTTTTAACCAACAGTTATTTATAAGTGTACTATGTAACTGTGTAGATGTATTCTGTCCAGAAAGATGAAGCCAAGGCCTTTATTAAATGATACTTCTTGGAGATTTTAGAGCATTTACAAAATTTTGAAAGGACTCACGTGGATTCCAGCCAACCTTGTAAAGTTGGCTAGGGAGGACGTGTCAGGGTTTGCACGTGGGGCTCGGCCTCACAGCACTTGACTCTGAATCCTGGCTCTGGCTCAGATTGGCTCTGGACCTCTGGGAGAGCTTTGTCCTAGCACTCCTGTGCTCCCACTTGGTCATCTGTACGTGGGAACAAGGGGCACACTTACATCATGTGGTTTTTAGCAGTATGAAATATATGTCTCTGTAAATACACATGAGGTGGTTTGAATATAAGATGCACATAACCATATGTATGACTACAGCCACTGTGATGACTCAGCTGCCAGCATTCAGAGTTTGCTCTTCATACTGGGGATCTGTCAAGAAATCTTCTACTATGTTGTCCTTCTTTCCTTCCCAAGGAAATTCTGAATTTGTACCTTCACAGACCCTCAGTTTTGTAGACTATTTATTACATTTTAATTGTAAACTGTCTCAATTCTGAAGATGACCAATAATAGTGGGAATAGCTTCTTGGGGAGCAGCTTGGGCATCATGATGCCTCAGGAGAGGGTGCAGGTGGGCACGTTTCTCTGGGACTTTCCAACCCAGAGCAGGTTGTGTGCTGATTCACCATATTCCAAACCAGAGTTACATGGATGAATTGGAGAGGTTGGCACCATGTCCCAGTGATCTGACAGCTGAAAGACAAAATTGATGTTCTCAAACAGAAGAGGCAGCATGTAGTGTAGTGGGGAGGAGCAAGATGTGAGCCCAGGGAGGAAGATGGAGCCCGTAGTGAGAGGCAGGAGTCGGCAGGCTCTGAGAGAAACCCGACAATGGGAAAGTCATCCTGCCGCCCTCGGGTTCCCTGAGAGCCAGCACTGTCCTGGAGCCTGGGGCCGCAGGTCTCACCGGAGCCCACAGGGACCCCCTCCACTAGAGGCTGGCTTCCCTTTAGTCCCAGGAGCTGCCAGTTGGTTTCTTTTTGGTGAAATGTGCCTCCTTTTAGTTTTCTTCTCAGGAGTCATAATGATGATTTTGACTGACATACCATAGATTCTATTTCAGGTGAAATGCTCTTATTTCTGTTATTGTCACAATACCATAGGCATCCTCAGTCTTTTGGTTCTCTGGGAATGGAGATTTGTAGAAACTGCTTCACAGTGGTCTGAATGTTGCTGTCTTTGAACTGTATAAAAATGTTTTAAAATAACTTGGGTAGTTGCCATTTGGCTGTGTGAAATTTAATATTGAAACTAGGCCTTTTGCTCCTGGAACCATGCTAGGAAAATTCTGTCCCTTGGATTTTGCTGATGTGTTTTATTTCATATCCTTACATTCCGTAATGAAAACAGTAGATTTGTGGCAGTGCCCGCTGGCTCTCCCACCCCACTGCTCCCATAAATGTGCATTTCACATAGGATCAAAAGTAGCATAAATTGGCCAAAACGTTTCCTGTTTCCTACATTTATTTTGTCACTCTTAGGAGGTATGCTTAAGCACTTGGCCATATGAGGACAGCCTTTATTGAGTTATTTGCCCCAGCATGTGATTAAATTTCATACTGCGTGTGTGTGTGTGTGTGTGTGGTGTATGTGCGTTCATGCACATGTAAGTTTCTCTACAGCTGAGATGTTCAAATTGATGGCTTTAGTTCTGTGTCACCATAGCTATAACTGAGTATCTAAGAGCATGTAATTCTCTGTACTCTATTGTCATGCATGGCAAGTTCTAGAACATACAGTTGACACTTGAACAACATGGGTTTGAATCGTGCAGGTCTACTTATATGCATTTTTTATAACTACAATGTAGCGCTGTAGATGTGTTTTTCTCTTTATGATTTTCTTAACCTTTTCTTTAGCTTAGTTTATTAAAGAATGCAGCCTATAAATGCATATAACGTGTAAAATATGTGTTACTGGTAAGCCTTCTGGTTAGAAGTAGGTTATGAGTAGTTTTTAGGGAGTCAGAAGTTATCCTCGGATTTTCAAGAGTATGCATTCCGTGGCTGGCAGAGCTGTGATTTGTGAGATAGAGTCCTATACACCTGCATACGAGGTGCCATAGTGTTAGGGTGCAGGTCTCAGAAAGATGAGGCACGATGCCTGTTGTCATAGTATTGCATGAGCAAAGGCTCACACACATTTTGTTGCAAAAAGGCGACTTTCCCATCAGTCACAGGTTGCATCACCTCTTTCATATGCATGCCTGCTCTCTGTATAATTTAGCAAATTTTGAAATGTCTTTTACCTGCAACTCTCATTGTAAGGCTGGGATGCATCCCACATCTGTGTACTATTAGAGCAGGTGTTTGGAAAATTAGGCATAGGTCTAGAATTTGGTCCCTAACGGAACTCAGGTCCGTGGCTTCTGTCTTCTTAGCAGAGGGTGCAGCCCCTTTGGTGGGGTCCCCGAGCAGTAAACAGAAGGCACAGCCATGGCAGGGAATGCAGTGTCCAAAAGCAGAGGAAGAAGTCAGTGCCAGCAAAAGCCAGACAGGTCTTCTCACTCCTCCAGGAGACTGGCTAGTAACTGAGGTTCTTCAGGACAGAGTTAGGTGCTGGGGGCTGGTTTAAGGTGCAGAGAAGCACTGGGCATTTCAGAGTCCTAACCACCTCAAGTGTCAAGTTTGAGGCTTTGGAACTCATGGCAGAAGAGTTCTGTTTTCTGGGAAATTAACCTGTGTAAGAATACCTCATTTTGTTACAGTAAACTGTTATCTGCCATGCTTATTATCATCTTAGTAAAGGAGAAAACTGAATGGTTCTGTTGCTTGTTAGAGCAACTATATGAGTAAATGAGCAAGTTCGTAAGTTCTACATAGCCGCTTAACAGCCGTCACAAATGAAGGAAACTGGCCGTGTTCAGCCGGCCATCCTCCATGGCCTAGATCAGGCAGGAGTGTGTGCTTGTTTGCGGAGACAAGTGACAGGGTGGGAGTGGGGCTGGCCTGGGTGGCTGGGGCGTGCCCTCCCTGGTGGCATAGTGTCCATGTGCCCTGTGTCGTCATCCTGCAGGTGGGAGGCCTACTTCACATGATGGGCCTTCTACTCCCTGGTAGAAGGAAGGGATGCAAGTGTTCCCACCTGGATCCAGTTGGTGTTTAGTCTCCTGGGCTCTGCACCAGCCTGATCAGGGAGGCAGTTGAGTGCAGAGACTTGGCCCAGCCACCGGCTGGGCCTCTACCTTCCTGCTGGCTCCTGCACTTCTTTGCATCATGGTCCTGTCTCTACCGCCTCATCTCAGTTTCAGCAGGACCGTGGGCCTGAGCTTGAAACCCACGAGCACATCCATACCAGAAAAGGCTTTGCATGCACAAATGGGCGCTGCCAAGAGGAAGCTGCCAGTAAAGTCAGAATCATGTGTCATGAGGTTAATGGACTATCTTTAACCCTATATTCCTTGTTTATAATGAATATCTACTTCAGATTTTTTTTTTCTGAAGTGGGCTCCACGTCCAGTATGGGGCTTGAACTCACCACCCTGAGCTCAAGGGTCGCAGGCTGTACCGTATGAACCAACCAGATGCTCCCAAATATCCATTTCATATTAAAAGTTGAAGTATGGCAGCAATTCAGTTGCTGTTTGGCACACTTTGAGAGTCCAGCATCTGAAAGCTCTCCTAGTCTAGCGGCACAGCTCCTCCTCGGCTGGGCTGAGCCATGTAGAACTTAGCACCTGACCACACTTCCGCAGCTTAGGCCTTTCCCCAGCCTGTCAGCTAAGGGATTGTTTGTACTATTCATAAGGTTCAAGGGGCTTAGGTAAGTGTTCCCGTAAAACATAGCCACTGTCTTTGAGAATTTGTCCTTAGGACACAGAAATCGGCATTTCATTGATCACATTCATGATTTATTCCACCTGGTGAAGACTTCACCTTCCTATTCCCTCCAGTATTGCTGCCCCGTGGCAGGACGACCACAACCCTGGGGGGGACTCCCTTTCTTTTTCATTTATGAAAAGCTTTGCTTATTTTAATGAGGAAAATTTGCCCTTTTTTCCCCTCAGGCTATTAAGATTTGTTGCATTTTGGGGCGCCAGGCTGTCTTAGTAGATCTCAGGGTGGTGAGTTCAAACCCCACACTGGGCATAGAGCTTACTTTAAAGAAAGAAAAAAAAGATTTGTTGCATTCTCTGGTATAATCATATCTGCATAATTAAAATATTTATTACTCAAGGAAACCTAAGATTGATTTAAGAAACACTTGAAATTTTATGTGAAACATTTTGAGCTTTAATTTTACATAGATTTCACAGTCTCAGGAAAAATCTAATACCACTTAAATATATTAAAGAGCCCATGTGTATCTGATGTGTTCTGCAGAAATTATTAAAGAAAAATAACACTAAAACATAACCTAAGGATTGAAAAATGCCTCGGTATGCCCAGGCACTCAAGGTACACCTCCCCCAGTACAACCCCATCTTCTCTGCAAGCTTTTTCATAGTCAGGAAGAATTAGTGTCTTTCAGAAAGCCTTGAAGTACAACACAAAAAAGTAAGATAAGATTCATAAAAATTGTTATGTTGTCTCTTACCTGTTATTTGTAGACAGTCATTTTTAAAAGATGTTAATACGGTAAAATCATGGTTTGGGAATTTTAGAACCAGGCATATAGAATATTTCTGATCCTATAAGGATGCCAGGACTGTTTCCTGCTTGCCGCTCAACGGGTGTTGGCTTGTGATAACATTGGAGTTTCACGGTCTGTCCTGTGTGCAGTGATACAAGCGGTCAGGATGAACCCTGTGGGTTAAACCATAGGATGACCCAGTGTCTTAATTTACACATACCTAATGAGGCTAAATAGCAGTGTAGACTAGAAGTAGCTAGCACCCGGTCCATGACTTACTGGCCACATTAAACCATTACTGGTACAAAACTCTGATGTTGTCAATGCTAGATGCTTGAGGCCCTCCCAGAGGCTCCTTCACTCAGACCCAGCTGCAGCTTCTTCTACCTGGTTTTCCTAGATACTCAGGTATTCCCTTGACTATCCTTCCTTGGACATAAAGACTGCTGAGATTGTTAATGTTGGCAATTAAGTCTTTAATTCTGCCAGGAGATGACTCAAGGATACTTTTAGAAATGTCTAAAGAGAATAGCTCTGTTCAACTTGCTTAATACATGCATGCACTGGTGATTCTTTCACACTAAATCTCTTGTTATTTGTAGGCATGAATTGCTCGAGGAAGCCCGGAGACAAGGTTTGCCTTTTGCACAGTGGGATGGGCCGACCGTTGTTGTTTGGCTAGAGGTATATCTTTCTTTTAATCTTGGGTGGAGTACATTCCATATGTGGCAGTGTATTCATCCAACTGTATGCAGTGCATAACCTTGAGGCCTTCTTGTCTCCAGCTGTGGGTTGGGATGCCTGCCTGGTACGTGGCTGCCTGCCGAGCCAATGTGAAGAGTGGGGCCATCATGTCTGCCCTGTCAGACACAGAGATCCAGCGTGAGATTGGCATCAGCAACCCTCTGCATCGGCTGAAGCTGAGGCTGGCGATTCAGGAGATCATGTCTCTGACAAGTCCATCAGCCCCTCCAACTTCAAGAACGGTACGTGTCTGTAAAACCCATATACCTGCTGATTTTTCTTGACTATCTAGTGCTTGCACACACATCCGGTGTTCCAACTTAAAGTTCTGGCATTCATAAACATTATGACTTTTAAGTGGTGACGGTTGGGTGGTTCACGGGTCCCTTACTGAATGTTCTTACAACTGCTTGGCTGCAGTGGCTTTGCAGTATAGAAGTGAGAGTTTTTAAAGGCATAGAAAAGTAATAAATATCTCTAATTTAATAATGTATTTATCAAAAGCAAAGGGGGAAAGGCTTACATTCCCCACTTGCACTGTGACCAGTGTTTTCCTGTTCAACTTGTTCTGCTTAGCAGTCCTTACAGAAGATCCTGGAGGATCTGATGTTGAACGGTAAACACGAACCTAATGAAAACATGGTTATTGGGAGACAGAGCAGGCCAACTCCTCATGCGTAAAGTGTGGGTTCTTTACGTTGGCTCAGTCCCTGCTCTACTCTTGGTCTGCTCTGAGGGAAAACCTGACGGAGAGACCTAAGAGCCTCACAGATGGACTTCTCTGAGTAGCAGGTTAGGGGGTCAGGGCCCAATCCGGGGCTTGTGGTTACTCGACACAAGGAGGAGTTGCCTGCTGGCTTGTCTTACTTTGTTTCTTAGGGAAGGGGTCGTAATGAGCAGTCAGCCTGTGCTCTGACCCATGGCCCAGAGAGCTGTGCCAGGAATATTCTGACCGGGTCCCCATTGCCCAGCTGTTTCCAGTTAGAGTGGCCTTTCTAGAAATGAAGGTGTAGAGTGGTTTTCCCAAAGTCTTTATGAACTGTCCAGTGAAGGCTGCTCAGGAGCTGAGTTGGTGCACAGTGATGATGAGCCATCTCAATTGGGAACCTTCCTAAGAGGACAGGGTGCAATCTATTCCCAAAGGGGCCCAGGGGCCTGCAGGTTACTTTTTGGGCCTTGGGTCTGCCGTGGTACTCCCGTGGTGCTGGTATTTTGGCTCCTCGAAGTCACTGGACATTCTCTTGGACACACTCAGACCTGTGCCCTGCCTCTTGGGTTCCCCAGGCAAGGTGGTCTATCCCCATGGCCCAGTCACTGTGGAGCACCTGCTGGGACCTTGTCTCATAGCCCAAAGCTAGACCTGGGGACTGTGCGCTTCATGGTGCTTGGTTCGGGTTACGACTGTAAGCCTTTTGAATAAGTTACTTGAGAATCACTCATAATAGTCAGAAGTACAGAACGTGTTGTTTTTATATTTCACCTACTCAGGTGATAAGCATGGCAAATAGAGCTCTAGGGATTGCGGGCTGCTCATGGGTTACTGACAGCAGTGTTAGTCAGATGTGGTTATTCTTTGTAAAGGGGGGGAGCTTGTTTTAATGTTCTGTCGTTTTCCACACGGGCATCTAAAATGAAAAGGTGAGAAGAATGGCCTCGGCCTCCACCTGCTCCTTTTATTTGCCTGAGGCTTACGTGTCTGCCACCTTTCCTCTTTGTCACTGCTTCCCTTGCCCTGGATGTGCTTGGTCACTGGGGTCACCCTAGACCACAGGAAATGTCTGGTTAACGCATGAAGAGATGGAAACACTCACGGCCACGCCACAAACGGTCAGTCACAGCCCCGGGCTCACCTTCCCCCGTGCTCCCCACCCAAGAGCGGCACGATTCTTGGCTTTTCCTTGGGAAACAAAAATGTCATTTCACATTAAATTGTTCCGATAAGTATTTCCATTAGGTATTAGTTAAATGTGTGAAATGGAATTCTATTTTAGATTTTTCTTTGGGACCTTAAAATTGGTAGACTCGCTCTACTTAGAATAGATTTAACTCCTATCTCCTTCTGGAGAGACCTCAGTTTGGTGCTTGGTTTTCATGTTCTGGCCTTAGTTTTCTCCTTATATGGACATGCTTGCCATGGGAAATTGGCTCTTTGCATGAGAAATTGGAATTGTTGGTTTTGCATGAGTTTTGCATGATGCATTCTTTTATTTATTTATTTTTACTCTTTCACTCAATCACTGCACCTTCCCTACAACATTAATTTGCTTGCATCACTCAGCTCACCAATACTAATAGTTATGTTCTTTTGCATTCCTAACCTCGTAACACCAGGAGGATGAGGAGGGAAGCTGGGCTCAGGTTGGAGACTCTCTATAATATACTCTTCACTATATGTACCGCAGCAAAAGAGCTGGAGTATGAAAGCTTGTAATTGACTTTTCTTGACATTTTTAACATCTTAATTTGTGCAGAATATTGTTGATGATTTAAAGCATTAGTCAGAGCGAAGCATAGGATTAAAGAGTACGTCTCATGGACAATTTTGAACCTTTCTCACGTGGCACCATGGCGGTTTATTCTGTTTAACATAGATTACTTCTTTAGCACACGACTGTCCTGCAGAGTGCCATGGCTTTGGCAGCTCTCAGGATAAGGACCCAGCACAATAGTTGGCACAGGGGCTTTCCCTCCCTGTCTGCGTATCAGGGTGTGACTAAGTGCTGCCCTGGTGCTGTGTTGATCGAGACGTTTTCTCACTCATGGGATTCTCAGGAATCAAGCCTCTCTCCTTAAAAACGTACATTCAAATTTTCAGCTTCCGGGTTCTTCAACTCACCAAAAGCTCTGTCATGACTGTTTTGCAGCCGTGATTTGAGACAGCTTGATTAAAAGGAGTGGTTTCCTACTTGTGATTCTAGCAACCTTGCTGCCTGACTTGCTATTCTGTTTTAGTGCCAAGTCGGAGGCTGTGAGGGCGCGGCCAGGCGGTTCGTCCTGAGGCTGTTACTAATGGCATCATGTTCAAGGATCTCAAAAGGATATGGTATATCTGAAAAAAATCAAACTAATCTTAAATCTGATGTTCCTCATTTCTGGTCAGTGGTGGAAACAGCTCTTCTCCTCTATCTGTACTCCTAAATTATAGCCAATATTATCACTTTTTTAAAAAGCAGAAGAGGAGAGTGGCTGTAACATTCTGTGAGCACCCTCTCAACCCCTTTGATTTCAGCACTCTGTGCCACTACTCCAGATACATATCCTCATTGATCATTTCGCCTGCTCAGAATCAGGGCCTAACCATCAGTGAATCAAAAAGGGTGCATTTTGTAATTGCTTAAACATCAGTGTGTTGGACGCTAAGAAGGAGAACTTTGGCAGCACCTCCATATGAAACTCCTTATATTGGGGCGAGACTTGTAAACTAAACAAGCTGAATGTTTGCTCTTTGCAGTGGAAACATAAACAAGGACGAGCTGTGCCAATGACGTCAGAATTAGCTTGCATTGATGGTTTCCACTCCATCCCTCTTCTAGAGGAGAGGAGAATGAAGAGGCATCATGGTCTCTGTGCAGCTGCTAACCTGCTGCCAAGGGTGGAAGTCCTACAGTGCACCTTCCATGTGCTGTTACATAGTGACCAGCTCTTAAGCCAAGGGAGAGTTTGAGATGCCCTTGGGCACTCAGGGGAGGAAAACATCAAGGTGTGGTCAATTCATGGATGCCTTCACTTAGCAGGTAGCATCAGTGTGTTCTTTGCAAAACGGAGCTGCCTGTTGGTGCCACCTACCATCATCCCTCACATTTCACAGAGGTTACAAAGCTGAATTGTATTTGTGTTCTCATTTCATTGCTGGAAAAAATAGAGCCCATGCAGTGGCAGTCTCTTGCAGTCCAGGTGTTCTCTGACCATGAGATATCCCTGTTGTGTCCTCCCTTCAGAAGGCTGTGACCATAGTCCAGGAGGTGTGGATCTCCCTGGCTTTGAGCCTGGTTCCCCTGGAGCTCACATTACAGATCACTTAAGAAGTGGGACTAGAGTATGTAATGAATAAACAACATTAAGGAGAGCTCTGCTCCCATGGAATTGTCTGTTGAGAAATTTCTTTGCATTTTATGTTCAAGGATACATAAACAGAGGGAAGAAAGCAGTGACATATTCACACACTTAAGTGTCTGTCAGGTCTATGATATTGAGAGTGAGGTTTGAAAGAGTGAAAAAACATGACCCTGTGACAATTTTCCAAAAATGTTTGCTGCTTTTCTCACTCATGGTTATTTAGAGAAAGTAGTGAAACAGTTTCTTTTTCTATTGAATTTGAGCATTCTTGTTGAAATTTTGACTCATTTCTTTTAGCTTGTTTGGTGTAAATAGTAGATCAGAGGCTGTGTTTTCAACCCTCACCTTGTGGCTAGCTGAGAGTTACTGTTTCCAAGGATTCCGCAAGGCAACTACAGAATTCCTGTGACTATAGCTTAGGCTTCTTGGACTGAAGAACATCCAGTACCTTTGTTTGATGCTATTCATTTACTTCTCATCGCAGAAATCTTGCACATATTCTGTCAGATTTATCCCCAAGGATTTCATGGTTTTTGATGATATTACAAATGGTATTTTTTTAAATCTCCATTTCAGGCTCATTTCTAAAAGTATTTAGAAATACAGTTCACTTTTGTTTGTATATAGACCTTGTATCCTGCTACCAGGTTAAACTCACTTGAGTCCGGACAGCTGCTCTATATCCCATTTTCTAATAATGATGATCAGGTCATCTGCAAACAAAGAGAGTTTTACTTCTTTTCCAACCTATACGGATTTGACTTCTTTTTCTTGCCTTGTTACAATGGCTGGGGATTCCAGTCAGGGTTGAATGAAAGTGGTGGGAGCAGACATCCTTCATTTTCTTTGTTCCTGAGTTTAGGAAAAATGCATTCAGTCTTTCACCACAAAGTGTGCCATCAGCGCTACATTTTTTTGTAGACCCTTTATCAGGCTGAGGCAGTTGTCTTCTGTGTCTAGATTGCCCAGATTTCCATGAATGAGTGATGATTTGATCACACACCTTTTTCACATGTCTGTCATTTTTCTTTTTTAGTCCTTTGATACAGGGAATTTCTCTGATTTTCAAATATTGACCCAACTTATGTTCCTGGAGTAAACCCCACTTGTCATGATATCTTACTCTTAATTTATTACTGATTTGATTTGCTAATATTTTGTTAAGGAAAATTTGCATCTGTGTCTATGAGAGCTGCTCATTGGTCTGTAGTTTTCTTGTAATATGTCCAGTTTTCTTATCAGGATAATGATGCTCTTGGAGAATGAGTAAGATATTTCTTCTGCTTCATTTTTTTTGTAATAGTTTGCATAGAATTGGTACTTTTTAAATAAACGTTTGGTAGAGTTCAACAGTGAAGGCATGCAGTGTAGAGTTTGCACCTCTGTGTGTGTGTGTGTGTGTGTGTGTGTGTGTGTGTGGTTTACAGCTACAAATTCAAGTTCAGGTATGGGTAATCTGAGTGGTTCTCATACATTATGTCTATCATGAAATTTACCCATTTTATCCAGGTTGCTTATAGCTGTCCACAGTTTTCCCATATTACCCTTTCAGTGTCTGTAGGGTCTGTGCCAATGCCCCCTCTTTCATTCTTGATGTTGGTGTTTTGTATCTTTCTTCTTGATCACTCTGGGTAGGGGTCTGTCGAGTTTAGTGATGTTTATGAAAATCCAGGTTTTACTTTCATCGTTTTATTTTCTACCATTTTTCTGGTTTCTGTTTCACAGATTTCTGCTCTTTTATTTCCTTCCTTCTACTTGCTGTGAATTTCATTTTTTTTCAAGTTTTTAAAGGTAAAATCTTAGATTATTGACTTACAATCTTTCCTCATTTATAACATAAGCACTTAATACTGTAAACTGCCCTCAGGACACTGCTCCAGCTGTGTCTCACAATTTTATGAATGTATTGTTTGTGCACTTACTTTTTTTTTTAAGGTTTTATTTATAAGTAATCTCTGCACTAGTGTGGGGCTCAAACTCAACCCCGTGATCAAGTCACACACTCCACTGACTGAGCCAGCCAGGTGTCGCTTGCATATTCACTTTCATTCAGTTCCAAATGTTTTCCCATTTCCCTTGTGATTCCTTTTTTTTGACACATAGGTTATTTGGAAGTGTGCTAATTCCAAATACTTGGGAGTTTTCTGAATGTCTTTTTATTATGAGTTTCTAATTTAATTTCTCTTAAGGTTAGAGGAGATATACTTGGTATGATTTCAGTCTCTTTAAATACATGGAGATTTGTCTGTGTTGGAGAATGTTCTGTGTGCACTCCTTTTGGGTGGAGTGCTGTCTCGTATCAGTTGGGTCGGGTTGGTTGACACTGCGGCTTCAGTGCTTCTCCATCTGTGCAAGCCTGTTGTTTGGCCCAGTTGCTCAGTCAGTTACCAAACTATGGATGGTGGTGGGGAGGGATGTCTCCTGTGTCCTCTCCATCTTACCATGTTCATCTCTTCTTTTAAATCTGTGTTTTAACTCACTTTTTTAAAATCTGATTTTGAAATTAACAGATGTTTTATTAATGAAATATAGAAAACAAAGTGTTAAAAATAAAATGAAAGCCAGCCAGAGGTATTTTTAATGAGTAGACTTGGATGATTCTTCAAACTTGTTCATGAGCCGTGATTGTTCTTTGTTGATCATTATACATGAAAACTAGCTCAGAAAGACAGTGCATAACCAGTCAGTTTTACTGTGCTTTGTTTGGTAAATACGTTAAATTCATAAGCACAAATGAGTCGTAAATTTGTAATGGTATAATTCCTTTTGTGCAAAATTTTACTGACAATATAAGAGTAAATGGGAGATCAAATTATTTTGAAATTATAAAAAATGATGTTATTAATTTAGCCTTTGAGAATATGGAACAGATTGAAAATCTAGTTTAAAGATAATTTAAATGACCCTTGTGACCTCTTCCATGACTTTTCTTCTGAACTGATGTGCTTAATTATTGCAACCAGACCCTTGCCTATGGGGACATGAACCATGAGTGGATTGGCAATGAGTGGCTGCCCAGCCTGGGCCTGGCGCAGTACCGCAGCTACTTCATGGAGTGCCTGGTAGACGCACGCATGCTGGACCACCTGACCAAAAAGGATCTGCGGGGCCAGCTGAAGATGGTCGACAGTTTCCACAGGTACGCCCTGCATGGTGCCCCTTGTTGGTTCACTCCAGGGGCTCACACCGCTGCCATGGCTAACTGGGTTTTTTTTTTTTTTTTTTGGTTTGTTGGTTTTATTAATAGAAACAGTTTCCAGTGTGGAATTATGTGCCTACGGAGATTAAATTATGACCGAAAAGAACTGGAGAGAAAGAGAGAAGAAAGCCAGAATGAAATCAAAGGCAAGTACATTATGTGCCATGGATGCACTATGTTTCTGCTTCCCATGATGCTGACAGCTCAGTGACTGCCTCCTTTTAAAAAAATCAGGAGGAGGGACGCCTGGGTGGCTCAGCGGTTGAGCGTCTGCCTTTGGCTCAGGGTGTGATCCCGGGATCCTGGGATCAAGTCCCACATCGGGCTCCCTGCAGGGAGCCTGCTTCTCCCTCTGCCTGTGTCTCTGTCTCTGTCTCTCTTTCTCTCTGTTTCTCTCATGAATAAATAAATAAAATCTTTAATAAAAATTTAAGAAAAAGTTAAAAATCAAGAGGAAAAAAAAAGAAGCTAAATAAATTTAAAATAAATTTAAAAATCACAAGGGGTGCCCACCTGGCTCTATCCATGGAGCACGTGACTCATGATCTTGGGGTTGTGGATTTGAGCCCCGTGTTGGGTGTAGAGATGACTTCAAAATAAAATTTTAAAAAATTAAAATTAAACAAACACGATAAAATAATGAGGAAAGGCTTTAGTGGAGAAAACCAGTCTGGCATCATTACAGAGGAGAGAGGGATTGGGTGCCTCTCAGACCCTCTTCTGTGACTGGAGACCCTGTGCCTGGTTGTCTGTGCTTGTGGCAGTCTGTAGGGTCTGGGTCTCAGGGTGAGCATTTTCCTGTGACCTCAGACACTTCCTGTTGTAAGGATACATGTCCTCTTTTGTTGAGAATTGCTGCCACACGCCACTAGATAGCAACAGAGCAGAGCTGAACAGGCCCCTGCATTCTTGGCATCAGCATGAAAAATACTGCTCTCTATCCAAGGCCCTGAGCCCACAGTAAAAGAGTGTGGCTCTGCTCCCATGGCTGAGGGAATGGCACAGGGTTAACGTGGCAGCTGGGCCCTGAAGGTGATGGGAGCCTCTTATTGGGGTGGGGGTGCCAGCAGAGGCATTTTAGGTAAAGGGATGAGGGTGCTCAGCCAGGAGATGGCAGATGCTTCTCTCTGTTGGGAGCTACCCACCCAGGGCACATCTGAGTGAGCGGGTGTAGTAGTTTGCTTTGAAATAAGACATTAACAATTAAGCTCAAAGTACAGTCTCCCCCAATTTTCAGTATAAAGAAATCACTAAGAATGGTTATAGCAAACGAGGCCTATTGACCAACTCTAAGCATATAGGTTAATTTATGGAATCCTTACTACCATGGTCCTGTATGTGCTATTTTCATACCTTATCCTTACGAGGCCAGAAGTTAAAGATAAAAATATGGTTGGGGAGACGGCCCACTTGAAGGATAGTCTAATCATGATTGAGTTAGTGTGAATCACAAGAAAAACCATAAGCAAACATTTGTGATATGTATTCTATACACATATAAAATAATACATTTAACATATAAATATGGTAACAATCTCTAAATATTTTATGTGTGTGTGCACCCGTGTCTGTACATCTCTTCTTTTTTTTTTTCTAGAAAAGGACGTGGGAAATGAGATACATAAATCTGTTTCATTTGTTTTGTATTTCTGTCTTAAATCTTTCACAGTTGACAAAAGCTGTTTTTGAAAGTAACTGGCGATCATCTGGATATATTTTTACAGGGTGGCTATTTTTAGATCTCTACTAAAGCAAATTTAATAATTTATTAGTTTGCATAAATATAAGATCTTCCCCTACCGTGTCTAATACACTGGAGAATATATTCAAGTTTTTCTGTTTTTAAAATGCAACAACAGAAAAGTCCTTGGGATTGTAAGGGAGGGGTTTGTGTTTAATTGACAACATGCCCAGCTACGGTGCCAGCGCCTCTCTTTAAGGGGAAGAAGGTATTTCAGAAGAGCTGAAGTCATACCCGGTGTGTCCCTGGTGTGTCCTTATGGCTTCTGAAGCCGGGTCCCCCTCGCTTTCTCTTTCCTAGAAACTCGGTGTGTGGTAACTTCCTTGCTCCAGGCTTTGCTGGGAGAGTGAGTTCCAATAGGACGGTCTCCATCAGACAAAAAAGAGCCAGGGCGGCAGTGTGCACGTGCCCTAGAGGTCATCTGCCCACTGGGCCTTTGCCCCCTGTGCCTGTGCGGCTCATGTCAGGAACTGGAGGTTCAGGCCTGCGGAAGGAATCTTTATCCTGCATTACAAGGCGTACGTGATGAAAAGAGCTGTCTGCAGCCACTCTGAGATTGTTTTCCTTCATCTGCAGATGTACTGGTTTGGAGCAACGATCGAGTGATTAACTGGATCCTATCAATCGGCCTTAAAGATTATGCCAGCAATCTCATCGAGAGCGGCGTTCACGGCGCGCTCATGGCCTTAGATGAAACCTTCGATGCCAACGCCCTGGCACTTCTGCTGCAGATCCCGACACAGAACACGCAGGTGATGCCAGCTGCGCCTGCACCCCACCGTCTGGCCAGACACGGCACCCCATGCTTGAATGGAGGCAGAGAGAGCATAACTAGACCCTAGCCAGCCAGCCCTCTCTTCCCTTCCCCACCCACTGTGCAGTGGCTCAGAGCCCACAGTGCTTATCAACTCCTCCTCTTCGCTGCCTGTCATCTTTGTATCTCCTGGTAAATGCAAAAGTCATGGAATTAGCAGTATGGGAGACTTGCGTCCACATCAGGTGCTCCTAGAGTGGCGCATAAGAGAGAACACTCTTACTTAGGGGTGCCAGACGGGGGTCTCATGAAGTTTGTGCTTTTCCCTGTGTCATTCTTTTTGACTCATGGGCTCATTGGAGAATCAGGAATTTCTTTATTCTTCTATGAAACACTGTATATCTTTTTCCAGTACCTTCAACCTCCCACCAGCAGCGACCCACAGGCACACCTATTATACAGTGTCCAAGAGCTTGTGGACCCCTACTCCAAAAGCCCAGTAATGGACTCCATGCTAAAACTCCCGACTTAAAATACACCGTGAAGGTTGAAGGCATTTGTCCCTTACATTTCTGGTTTTTATTCTTTTTTTAAAGTCTTGGTTTAAAAACAATTGTGATATGCTAACATCCTTCAGATTTGATTGATGGAGGTTCTGGGGGGGATGTTTTGTTATGATTTCAGGCTCGTGCTGTCTTGGAAAGAGAGTTTAACAGCCTTTTGGTCATGGGGACTGACAGAAGGTTCGATGAAGTAAGTTTTCAACCTCAGGATTTGTAAATTTGTGTAAAATGTGAAGTATTTTATTTGGGAGCGCCTGGCAGGCTTAGTTTGGTGGAGCAAGTGACTCTTGACTTCAAGGTTGTGGATTTAAGCCCTACATTAGATTTATAGATGACTTAAGTGTAAAGCCTTTTAAAAAAAGAAAAAGTAAATTGGTATATTTGTAGGAGCCATGTAGTCTGGATAAACTCTTCCAAGTGTGAAGATAATTTTACTTTACAAGTCCAGCTTTGCTCTGAATTTATGAACAAATGAACTTTTAAGAAAGCAGTATTTTTACTAAGATTTTTTTTTTTTTTTTTTTTTTTTTTTTTTTGCTATGTAGCTTTTGATATCCATCAAAAATGTTTTTCATGTCATAAAGCGTTGGTTGCAGCCTAGGAGTAGAGTCTGTAAGTTGTGTTTGGGGGATGGCTGGATACCTCACCCCCATCCGAGGCCTTTACTTGTTTAAAAACATGACATGTTCATTTCTTCTCTCACAAAACCATAACTCATTTACTCCCACTCCATTACATATTACTGTCTCCTGTACGAGTACCTGAGTGTGGCAGAAACAGGACACATGACAAAGCACTGCTGGCCTATCCAGGCATGCAGAATATTGTTCAGGCCTGAAGATAGAAACATAGTATCTTATATAGCAGGAAGATAATTTCTGCAGGATAAGAAGCAGCTGTGATGGCAGGCAGCGGGGCACAGCCACGTGCCCCGGGACTGTCGATGTGTGCCCAGTTGGGTCCCAGCACAAGGGTGGCCCTGCCTCCTTTGCTCCCACAAATTCCCAGTCTGGGCAGTAAGTCCGATGGTTACCAAGAGCAGGGTTAGATACACGTGAATAAAAATGCAGTGACAAGGTCATTTTAAAGGGGTGGGAACTTTATATTTCTGTCCTTTATTTAAAAATGTCTTGTTTTCTGTCCTTTAATTTACCAGGACGATGACAAAAGCTTCAGGAGGGCACCTTCTTGGAGAAAAAAGTTTAGACCAAAGGACATCCGTGGCTTAGCTGCTGGGTCAGCAGAGACTCTCCCTGCGAACTTCCGGGTCACTTCCTCTCTGTCCTCACCCTCTATGCAGCCAAAGAAAATGCAGCTGGATGGTATGTGAGGCATAGCACTGCCCCGGGCACTTGTTGACACAAACAGCTCTCTGGCTGGCATGTTAATAATGGTCTAAGATAGCCTCTTTAATATATAACAAGGCATTTGGGTGCTGCTGCATGCCCAGGTTTAAATGCTTTAAAATTAATCCTAACATCTGTATAAAAGTTTAACAATTATACAGATAGGTTTGAAGTTCTTATCTGGTTGAATATTAGCATATTCTTCCAACTAATAAAGCTAAGCAGCGTGAGTGTCCTCAGAGTGTTGGACTGACACCCACGCTTGCAAAGATGTGGATGTGGCAGGCGGCACTCGGATGCTCTTCCCTAGGATGGCAGCGCCAGAGCTCTCAGCACGGTGTGTGCTGCTGGGACCTCTCCCCTCGCAAGAGGAGGGACTGAGTCCATTTTCATTAGCACAGTTTCCACCTCTATCCTCACTGTTACTTGTCTGTGTCATTGCACGTTGTAAGAGGACGGGAGAAGGCAGAAGGTGAGCCTGGGACGTCCTCACAGAGTGCAGCCGGTTGGGTGCAGTAGTCTAGCCACATAGTCGCTGTGTCAGATGCAGCTCGCAATTACCCCTAGATAGTCCCTCTGCCTCGAGAGCACAGCTAGTTCAGAGTTGGCCATAGTGGGCAGAGGGACCTCTCCGCTCCGACTGTGTCCCACTCAGTGGCAGGGCCAGGGGCCAGACTGCCTGGGTTGGAATCTGGATCTGCCATGTAGGAGGTGCATGATCTTGAGCACTGTGCCTCAGTGTCCCCATCTGTAGAATGGTTGTCACACTAGTGTCTTCCTCACTGATGGGCTGTGACGGCTAAGTGAGTCCTTCATGAGAAGCTGTTGGAAAGTGTCGGGCATGTCCTGAGTGCCATGTGGTAGCAGCTCAGGCCCCTGCAGCTGTAGGGCCGTGATGGATGACTGTGTGCTTGCTCTCGATAGAGACATGTTGTAGGGAAGGGTGTGCTGGTAGAAATCGTATGGTGTGGTCTTCACAGTTTTCCTGCTGTTAGCTCTGCCCATAGATAGGATTGTGAGTTTTGCTCTCACTTATCTGTATAAAAACCAGAGAAAAGTAAGTTCCATGAAGCCCTGGCTGAGCTTTGAGTGAGAGCAGCTTATGGGGCAGCTTTTTAATTTAAAAACTGCATTTCTTTGCCAGACTTCAATAATATGCTTAGTGAGGGAAGACCCCAACTTTTAAAAAATAGCATTTTTCCTCAAGAAGTCAGTGGGTAATTTTTATAGATTTTAGTTATAACTCGGCCTTTGACTTCTTGGGCAGTCTGCTCTCCTCACAGCTTCCATTTCACAAATCACATTTTCCTTGTTAAATGTTAACAGCAATGTTTGGATTAGGTTCAGGTAAATGAAACGTAACCCTAGAAGAAAGTAAAGGGAGTGCATCTCACAGAAGGTGACTTTTCACTCATGTTGATAATGGAGGCATAAACCCAGCCCAGTGGGTGTTCTCCTGGCTTCTCCAACATGAGGTGTATGGGAGCAGCGCGGGCCTCTTGGGCCCCTGGCGCTGGCCACTCTTGCCAGCAGCATCTGCTCCCCAGAACCTGTGCTCCCGGAGTACCTATGGGGAAACAAAACATCATGGGGAGCAGAGGACTAATACTACAGATTTTGGAATGCCTGCTGAGCCATGCAGTGGCAGGGAGGGACCAGTGTTCCTCGATAGAACAGAAGCGTCTGTGGTACGCACTGTTTCTGGCAGGAAGGGAGGCCGGGCTTTGATTTCCTTAGCTCATCGTCCCGCACCCACTGCCAAGAAGATAAGGCCGTCCTATCTCTCAGACAGACAGCAAGCGCCGGGACAGGTCCTGGACTCCTCTCAGCAGGCTGCGAGCTCTTCACATCCTATTCGGAAAAATAGATGGTCAAGGCTGAAACAAATGTTTACAAATCCAAAGGCTTTAAGGAGAGGCAGAGCTGTCAAAGTCACAGTTACTACTAATGCAGGTGTGTGTAGCAAAGTTAAGGTGTCACCTGCTGCCCCCTGGCTGTTTTAGAATGAAGCCCCAGGGACCCCCGGCTGCTTGGGGGATGGGGACAACCCACTCAGTGACTCTCAACTCCCGTCCTCCAGCTCCTCCAGTCCCATTTGGAAGCCCCCCCCCCGGGGCCCCTCAGTAGGTGCTGCCATGGGCGTGTGTGTGTGTGTGTGTGTGTCTGTCTGTCTGTCTGTCTGTAATTGTGCTGTCAGGTGATGTTCTGAGACTAACCGCACGCTGTATTTGCACGCCTCCCTGTGGTTGTCGGAGCAGGCAGCGTGTCAGGACCGCAGAGGCTGGATTCTGCTACAGTCAGGACTTACTCCTGCTGACGTCTCCTGTAGGTGAGTAGCCAGGAGAGCCAGCTCCAGTTAACTCAGCAGCTATACAGAGTAGACACGCACGAGCCTCTCTGCACCCAGGGAGACTGTTCTGGTGTTCCGTGTGCTCATGCTTCAT
This sequence comes from Canis lupus baileyi, assembly GCF_048164855.1. Classification (NCBI taxonomy): domain Eukaryota; kingdom Metazoa; phylum Chordata; class Mammalia; order Carnivora; family Canidae; genus Canis; species Canis lupus. The sequence goes on from NC_132858.1 coordinate 8,272,836, forward strand.
ACATAGAAGCTACTGTGTCCCTGATCTTTAAGGGGAAAAATGTATTTCTGTTCTTAACATAAACAGAACGATGCTGGCTTACCCGTCTGCTACTGTCTTCCTGGCGTGGAGAGGCAGGAGGGAGCGTCACCCAGCTCCTAGCTGCCTGCCCCCAGCGTCCAGGAGCGCGGTGCACGGTCTCCTGCGCCTCAGTGTCTGCCTGTACCCTGGCGTCACTCCCAAGTCAGCTGCCACTAGCCAGCTTGGTGTTAAAGACACATTCCTGAATGAAACAGGCCCCAAAGTATAAATTTTATGAGGCAGTACCACCACGTGACCCTGATAGCCCTTCAGTGGAGAGATGGGCTTTTTTTTTTTTTTAAGATGTATTTATTTGAAAGAGAGAGAGAAAGCACATGTGCACACCTGTGCTAGCAGTAGGGGAGGGTGGGGGGAGAATCTCAAGCACACTGAGCACCAAGCTCCGAGCCCCATGCAGGGTTTGATCTCATGACACTGAGATAACGACCTGAGCCGAAACCCAGAGTCAGATACTCAACTCACTGAGCCACCCAGGCGCCCTGAGAGGTTGGCTTAAAAACAAACAACCCCCCCACCCCCCCAAAAAAAAAAAAAAAAAAAAAACCTGCATTGCCATGAGAAGGGCTAGACTTGTGGATTAAGATTTTGGGTCCTGGCCCAGGAGCCAGGCCCTCTCCTGCCTGCTCTGAGGGCCCTGGGGGAGCTTTGTTTGCTCTTACTCTGCTTTCCTGTCTCGGCCAGAATATTGGCCTGGTGGGGGCGCTTGGGCTTAGTCGGAGGAGCATCCGACTCTGGACCTCAGGCTTGTGAGTTCCAGCCCCACGCTGGGTATAGAGATTACTTAAAAATAAAATTTAAAAAAAAATTTTGGTTTCTTTATTATTTATTAAAATTGGTAACTTTTAGACATAGGCCAAGATGAACTCAATCAAAGAATTATCATTAATAAGCAAAATGCTGGATGTTTTCTCTAAACCCACAAGGGGCTGAAGCCTCCTGGGCCTGGGAGTCCCCATTCAGCTGGCTCGTCTGGAGACTAACTCTTTTGTTCGCTTCTGTTTTCCAGTTTACCCACACTACTTCTACAGATGAGTGTGCAGCATTTTGAACCCAACAAAGACTACGTTTTAAAATTCAACGGAATCTTTAATCTGTTAATACTTGTTATATGGACCCTGAGATATTTTATTACAGAGTTTTTAATTAGCAAAAAATTCATGAATACCATAGAGAAAATATTTTAGAATTTAATGTTTCTTATATTTATGTAAACTTATGACTTCATTTATATAGTTACTTACTTTTTCATGTATATCCAGGCTATAAATATCCTTTGAAATCCATGTTCTTATATCTAATTTTAGTCTTTCAAATGAATGTACTGTAATGCTTGTATGTATAAATCTTATGAACAGATATAGGGCTTTTGTAAATTGTGCATTTATTGTAATTATCATTACTTAATTTGTTAATAATATAATCTGTCAGAGAAGGATTTTACGATTGTAAAATCATAAATACATGATACAGCGTGTATTATCCTTTACAAACAAAATCTAGCTCTACAACAATCATTTTGAAATAAGCAGACTTAATTTTGAGCAATTGTTGTATTTTAATGACTGACCTTAACTATACTTTTTCTAGCAAGAAATGCTTTATTCTGCAGTGTGAACAGATTAAAAACACTTGGTGTTAAATATCAGCTTATAAAAATTTGGACTGGAAAGATTATCAGAACACTATGAAAATCCCTTAGGACTGGTGAACTCTTTCACAGCCTCATCCCGGTGGGCTCAGGCAACTTGTCTTTAGTGACTGGCAGACGCCGGAGCTGAGGACCCGAAAGCCCGGGCGGGGGGCCTGGGCGCCCTCCTGGTGCGGAGCTCGCTGGCGAGAACTCTCAGAGGACCAATTAGGAAGCTGTCTGCGCACCGAAGGGTGGGCGCCGCCTTGGAAATAATGTGCGACTCTAACAAAGGCCTTACTGTTCTCCTGTAAATCCTCTTTTTACATTTGTTTGTAAACTTGTTTAAAGAATGGACCTAGTCGTACATTTTTAGATTTTGATGAGATAGCCATTTTGGATTGTATAAGTAGCAAATGTAACTCTTCCTTTTTACTTGGCATATTAAAAAGCCAGCAAGAAATGTGTTCAGTTCATGGTGCGTTATTTATTATGCAGCTGATACATAGATAGAAACGGCACGGCATGTCTTTTTACGTTTGGTTTCTGCTTTTAATTTACTTGTACAATTCACTGTACCATTCTGTTTTTCTATTAATCTTTTGTGAACTTCCTGATTGTGTAACAAAGTATGTACAGTCTACTTTTGAACTATTTTTATCACAGTATTATTTATTGCTGTCTTTCAATACAGTACTGAAGCATTTTCCACTGCCAATAAAGAATACTGAAAACAAGCTGCTTTGGCTCCTCTGTGCTGTGGGGGCCCCATCTGTGGGGGGAGCGGCTAGTGTGGAAATCAGCTGATGCCCCAAGCAGCTGGGAGGTAGAAGGATGACCCAGGGTCTATGCCCTCCGTTCTGGAGGCCCAGAGACTCCATCTCCCTCTCTCTGCCTAAGAGAAGCCAGCCCTTCCTCCCTGGCCCAGGTGAGGAAGCCTGTACGTGTACACACGTGTGTGTGCACGTGTGCCTGTGTGCCACTGTGTCTCATCTCTGCGTCCACCCTCCGTGTAGGCTGTACGCTCCTGCCCCTCTGCTCACATAGTCATAAGACAGTGCCCAGGGCTGCATCCTTCCACGTGATCTTGGCCCCTGGCAACCAGTGAGGCTGCTCCTCCGAGAGCTCAGACCAGTCCTGAGTGGCAGAGGGGAGGGGACAGGCGCACCTGCTCAGGCGGGGCCCAGCCGGACCTCAGGCCTCCAAACAGTTTCCCTAGGGGAGGGGGGGGCAGCCCACAGGTGGCCACTGCCAGCAGCTCTAGCACGAGAGCTCCTCCCCCAGCACCCCAGGAGACCGTCCTGTCGGGGTGGGGGTGGCTGACACCACCCTGGGCCCTGGGGTGCGGGTGCCGAGGAAGAGGGCCTGGCCCTCGCGGCCCCGTGGAGGTGGGCACAACCCGCTGACCCGCTGCCGCCCTGAGAGAGGCGGGTTTGCTTTACTTGGATGAACACGTTCCCGGGTCGCTTCTGTCAGCGCACAGTTGGGTGGTTCTGTGTCTTCCCGTTCAGAACCGGTACCGGCTGATCTTCTAAGCCTTTTTTCTCTGCATCTCCGAGTTCTTCCTTGCTTTTCTAGTCTCACACGGTGTTTTCCCTGACCACGGCCAGGCAAGCCTTGGGCCTCTGAAAGTTTCCGGAAACAAACCCAAATCATCACAGATTCATGAAGGTGCAGGTGTTTTATTAAAACTTGCTGATTCCAGGGGTTCTGGGGGGGCTCCATCGGTGAAGCGTTCGCCTTGGGCTCAGGCGATGATCCCGGGGTCCTGGGATCGAGTCCCACATCGGGCTCCCTGCTCGGTGGGTGGCTGCTTCTCCCTCTCCTCCCCCTGCTTATGCTTTCTCTCTCTGTCAAATACAGATAAATAAAATCTTCAAAACAAAACAAAACAGAACCTTGCTGATGCCATTTATGCCTAAAAAACAAATGTCAGTTGAGAAAGAGCAGCAAGCAGATGTTTGAGAAGCTGTGCACGTCTCGGGTCTGCGCATCCCACGCTGAGTGTCCCAGGGCTGGCCTGCCACTCCCAGCCCCGTGGGATCCCACCGAGGACGCTTGGCTCTCCCCACCGCTCCCGCCGTGCCTCCCAGCTGCTGTCCTGAACTCCCAGTGTGTGTGCTCACAGTGATCGTGGGTTTGGGTTTTACTCCTCCCTCTGCGCCAAGTCCTGTGGGTGTGGATGGCTTCTCCGGGGAGCAGGGGGCCGTCGGCCTGATGCTTGGGCCTCGGGCAGACAGCGGGACGCGCCAGTGCCGAAGTGCTGCTCTCCGGACCCCCGCACTGCATCTACGGCATTTCTACGTATCTCAGACACTCTTGTTCCTCTAACGTCAGCTTAATTCCGGTGATTCTGCTATTTTCCGTCCGTGTCTTGGTGATGCTGCTCCTCCAGCCCTGTTGCTCGAGGCCAGCGCTGTGTGCACCCACCTGGCACGGGGGGAGTGGAGGCGGAGGGGGGGGTGTCCCTGGGAGAGGGGGCTCCAGGGGAGGCTGCACCTTGAGCCCCTGCCCGCCTTTGCCGCTGCCCCCTCAGTGAATCTTACCCTCTCCCTCTGCACCTGTCGGTGGCCCACCCGGCTCATCCGGGGCGCTCTCAGGATCCCTCACATAGTTGCATCTACAAAGACCCCTTTTCCCAGTGAAGTCACATTCACAGGCTCCAGAGGTCTGGACATCAGTGGATCTGTGGGGAGTGGGGTGGGGACACGGTCGACCTCACCCTTGGACGTTTCTTCTGCAGAAGACCCGCCCTGCCTTGTCCTGCCCTGGGGACATCGGGGTGGGGAGGGTGGGCCCCAGGGTCCCCGGGAACAGGATTCTGCGGTCACAGAAAGGGCACTGTGGGTGGATGGCTCAGAGAGTGGCCAGGAAGGAACGGAGGCCTGTGAAACAATCCAGAGCACCTGGGGTGGCACAGTGTGCTTCTGCTTGATCTTTGAGCGTGAGTGTGCCTCGCAGCGCCTGCCCACGAACGGCGGGGGGCGGGGGGACTGGGGTAAGGGGAGGGCTCGGCTCCATTAAAAAGCAATTCCAGTAACCGCTAGTTGAGGACCTGATCTGGACAGGCCCTTGGAGGTGCCGGTGACACAGTGATGCGACAGCTAAGGGCCCCCAGACAGGTTTGGGGGCACAGCCGTGCAGACACAGCTGCACGAGGGCACCCTGACTTCTTCCCCGTGGCCGCTGTCCTGAGGCCCGGCCCGAGGTGTGGCTCATCTAGAATATTTTAAGTGGGTCTCCACGGCCGTCTGCGGAGGAAGCCAACAGAGCACAGCTCTCCCCTCGCAATGAGGGGAGGCCAACAGCCGTGCCTTCCCGGCTTTGGCTCCATCGTCCAGGATGCTCTCCTGAAATCAAACAAAAGCAATTTTAAATTTTTAAAATTAAAATAAAAACAACCTAAACTAATTTGAAATTTTTTTGTTGTTGTTAAACAAAAGCAATGTCACCGAGGAATTGTGACATGACATAACCTATAGGGCTGAAGAGATTTGAGTCATCAGCTCTCCAACACCCTATTTCCCTTTTAATTTTTATTTTTTTAAGATGTTAAGCAATGTCTACCCCCAACGTGGTGCTGGAACTCACGACCCCGAGACTGAGCAGTCACGTTACCCCAATGGAACCTGCCGGCCAGGTGCTCCTCTTTCTTTAATGTTTTCATCAAAGTAACAGCATGCACATTGTTTCAAGGAAAACAGCAGTGGCCGCTGTCCCTGCTCCCCCAGGATTTACGAATGAAATAGTACAGTGCCTGGGACTTGCTTTAAAATAACACTGGGATAGGGCAGCCCGGGTGGCTCAGCGGTTTAGTGCCTGCCTTCAGCCCAGGGTGTGATCCTGGAGACCCGGGAGTCCCACGTCAGGCTCCCTGCATGGAGCCTACTCCTCCCTCTGCCTGTGTCTCTGCCTCTCTCTCTCTCTCAATAATAAATAAAATCTTTTTTAAAAATTAAATAAAATAACACTGGGATAAAAAGAAAAAAAAATTTTAATTAAAATTAATTAAAAGGGCAGCCCAGGTGGCTCAGCGGTTTGGCGCCTGCCTTCAGCCCAGGGCCTGATCCTGGGGTCTCGGGATCGAGTCCCACATTGGGCTCCCTGCATGGAGCCTGCTTCTCCCTCTGTATCTCTGCCTCTCTCTCTCTCTCTCTCTCTCTCTTTCTCTCTCTCTCTCTCTCTCTCTCTGTGTCTCTCATGAATAAATAAATAAAATCTTTTAAAAATACAATTAATTAAATTAAATTAAAACCAGAAAAATAAATAAATAAAATAAAATAACACTGAGGGGGCAGCCCAGGTGGCTCAGTGGTTTAGCACCACCTTCAGCCCAGGGCCTGATCCTGAAGACCTTGGATCTAGTCCCACATCAGGCTCCCTGCATGGATCCTGCTTCTCCTCTGCCTGTGTCTCAGAGCCTCTCTCTCTCTGTGTCTCTCGTGAATAAATAAAATCTTTTTAAAAAAATAAAATAAAATAACACTGGGCAAGGGGCACCTGGGAGGCTCCATCAGAGAAGCGTCTGCCTTTAGTTCAGGTCATGATCTCAGGGTCCTGGAATCAATCCCACATCGAGCTCCGTGCTCCGTGGGGAGCTGCTTCTCCCTCTCCCTCTGCCTGCTGCTCCCCCTGCTCGTGCGCTCTTGCTCGCTCTCTCAAATAAATTCAAGCTTTAAAAATATAATATCGGGGAAGGGTTGGATCAGGGTATAGATCAAACAAAATTGACCTTGACCCCGTGGGTTAATAACTGTTGAAAATGGGTGAGGGGTTTGTGAGGGTTTGGTGTATGTTCTACTTTTGCATTTGTGTGCAATATTCTGGAATAAACGCTGTTAGCAGTTATGTAGGGAGCCCCTGCAGGTGACAGACTGTCTCGGTCTGCAGATGTCTGGAAGGATTCCTTCCTGACCTTCGTTTGCAATGTAATTCAGGCCGGGTTTGAACTTCCAGCTGCACCCACAGCAGAAAGATCTCTCACACCACGACTCCGCATGCATGCGCACACAGACGTTCAGCCAATCCCATCTCCACCGTGCCTTCGCATGCCAATAGGCGTGAGGTCAGGATGCGTCCTCAAAGCAGTGACATCTTAGACTTGGGGAAACGCAGCATCTGACAGTGTCACAGTTAACGATGGCTGCAGATCCTTTGCTACAACTCCCATCGGGAGGTAGAGTCTAAGTCCTCCCCTGAAGCCAGCCCGGTCTCACTGGTGTGGTTAACCACATGGACGTGCAGATGTGACACTCGGGGACCCCTGAAGTGAGGCCATCAGAAGTCAGCCTTACAGAAACCAGCCCCCAAGTAAGAAGCCCAACTCCCCAGAGACCACCATGCTGTAAGGGAGCCCAACTGAGCCACCTGGGGGGCGGGCGGGGAGAGCGAGACCCCAGAGGTTCCTCCCATCCTGTCGCATGTGGCCAGCACGTGAGTGAAGACACCACATGTGTCCCCTAAGACAGGCCAGGGAGAAGAAATGAGACTCTCCCCCAACAGTGAGAACTGGGCACCTGACTTATGGCCCCAAACACTTCATGGCCTTGGCCAACCACCTGAGCCACCCCAGCGGAGGTCCACTGGAAACAGAATGAGCCCTTGCCCTGTGCCCTGTCCAAACTGGCGGTCTGTGACACTTGAGCATGGTGAAATGGTTGTTTTTTTTATTGTGGACTTCTGGGGTGGCTCCTTACATGGCAGCAGATGATTGGAACTCGTGTCTGACATGAACTGTTATATTTTCTATTCTGCTGTCTTCTATTTTGTGTGCTGTCATTTCCCCCCCAAAATTGATTTCATAATCCACTAAAAGATCACCATCTGCTGTGGTTTCTTATCTGCTATGTAAAAATCCACCCCAAAACTTAGTGGTAAAAAACAATGGGTTCTTGTTTCTCATGATTTGGTGGATTGCCAACCTGGGTGGACCTTATGCTGGTCTTTCCTGAGTTCTTGTTCATGTGGTTTACACTCCCCTGGGCTGCTGCTTCTTTTGTTTCTTTTTTTCTTTTTAAGATTTTATTTATTTATTTAAGAGAGAGAGCACACAAGCAGAGGAAGAGGGAGAAGCAGACTCCCTGCTGAGCAGGGTGCACGATGTGGGGCTCAATCCCAGGACTCTGGGATCATGACCTGAGCCACAGGCAGATGCTCAACCACTGAGCCCCCCAGGGGCCCCTCCCCTGGGCTTTTTCACAGCAGCCTCAGGCTCCGGAGGAGCAAGATCAAAGATGGTGTTCTGGGAAAAAAAAAAAAAAAGATGGTGTTCTGGGACACCTGGATGGCTCAGCGGTTGAGCCTGTGTCTCCCTCTGCCTATGTCTCTGCCTCTCTCTGTGTGTCTCTCATGAATAAAGAAATAAAACCTTTAAAAAGAAAGAGAGAGAGATGAAGGTGTCCTAAGTGCTCTAGACCTGTTGACGTTGTCCACAGAACTCACACAATGTCATTTCTGCCACATTGGTCAGAAGCCACAAACAAGCCCAACCAAGATTCAAGAGGTTGAAGAAATTGAGTAGGGATCTCAGGGTGGTGCAGCGGTTTGGCGCCTGCCTTTGGCCCAGGGCGTGATCCTGGAGACCCGGGATCGAATCCCACGTCGGGCTCCCGGTGCATGGAGCCCGCTTCTCCCTCTGCCTGTGTCTCTGCCTCTCTCTCTCTCTCTGTGTGACTATCATAAATAAATAAATAATTTAAAAAAAAGAAATGGAGTACACCCATCTATGGACAGGAGGCACAGTGAGGTCACTGCTATGGACCAGGTGCTTGCATCTTCCCCAAATTCATATATTGAACCTAATGCTAGATGTGATGGATTTTGGTGGTAGGACTTTTGGGAGGTGTTTAGGTCCTGCAGGTGGAGAACTCATGCAAGTGCCCTCTTAAAAGGGACCCCAGAGAGCTCCCTTGCTCCTTCTGCCATGTGAGGACACAACGGGAAGGTGGCCATCTATGAATGAGGAAGCCGGCTCTCCCCTGACACCAATTCTGCTGTCGCCTTGATCTTGGGCTTCCAGCCTCTAGAACTGTTGAGAAGTTTGTATTGTTTATAACTCGGCCCTTCTGTGCTTTTCTGTCACAGCGACCCAGACACATTAGGACAGTCCCATTGCAAAGAGGTGTGGACACAGATGCATGGTTCCCAGGGGGCTACAGTAGTCAGCTTCAGCTGTTAACCAGCTGGGTCCTAAATGTGATCACAGCTGTCCCTGGAACAGGGGGACCTCAACACGAGGAGGGACCTTACCACGAGGAGGTAAATGTCACAGAAAAGACATAGACCTGAGTGAGGCAAGGAGTGCATGTGGCCTTCAGAGAGTAAGAGGGCCCTAAATGGGCTCTTCCCTGCTCGGGTCTCCAGAAGGAACCAGCTCCATTAGCACCTTGGCCCAGTGAAATGGATTTCAGACCTCTGGCCTCCAGGACTCTGGGAAGAAATTGGTGTTTTTTTGTTTGTTTGTTTTAGCTGCTACATTTGTGGTAATTTATTACAGCAGCAACAAGAAACTGACCCACCTTTGTGGTCACTTCGACCCACAAGAAAGGGGAATGTATAGGGATCTTTAGGGGCCAGGCTCAGAAAGCTCTGCACACCATCTCCTCTTATTGTCCCAACCAGTGAGCAGCTGCTTACATGGCTGCACCCACTCCAAGCGAAGCTGAGAGCCGTCCTGTAGCTGGGCGGCCACAGGCCCTGTGAGTAGAGAAGACAAGCAGGGGACCCGGGGACAGCTCAGCCTCCGCTACACGCTCCAGCATTCAGCGTGGGTGGTGATGCAGTCACTGGGTGCTCTTCCCCTTTGGCTGAGTGACCCTGTAGCCTTCTTGTGCAGGCCTGGGGGGCCTGGGCCCAGCAGGTACATGGCTCTGGCTCAGCACTTCACACTCCTCACTACAGAGATACTCAACTTGTTCTTGAGCACAGCTGTACATTCTGCTTTTAAGTTGTATCTGTCACTGCCACGTGGCCAGCTAGTCCCTGCCACACATGCTCCTGAGAGATGGTAACTGCATCAGAGGGGGAATGTGCCACATCTTTTCACCCAGAGCTCTCCTGGAAGCATGCTCTGTTCTCCATCTAGCAACCAGAGTTGGCTTTGAGCGTCACAAACGCTCATGCCGCCTTCCTCCTGAGAAGTCTCCAGGAAGCTCTGGTTGTCCTCATTGGAAAAATGGAAGCAATAGTATCTACCTCACTGGAGAAAGAAGTAAGTAGTTGCTTAAGGGGATGGTGGCAGGGGAATAGGGAATGACTAATGAGTAGAGTTTCTTTTGGGGGATGAAAACGTTCTAAAATTCTGGTGTGGTCATGGTTGTACCACTCTGTGACTATATTAAAAAGCACTGAATGATAGCAAAACTAAAGTGTTGGGACTTCATCAGAATAAAAAGCTTCTGCACCGCAAAGGAAACAAAACTAAAAGGCAACTTACAGAATGGGAGAAGATATTTGCAAATGACATATGATAAAGGGTTAGAATGCAAAATACATAAAGAACATATACAACTCAACATCCAAAAAGCAACCCAATTAAAAAATGGACAGAAGACATGAACAGACATTTCTCCAAAGAAGACATCCAGATGGCTCAACATCACTCATTATCAGGGAAATGCAAATCAAAACCACCATGAGATACCACCTCTGACCTGTCAGAATGATGTAAGTTAAATCAGGAAACAACAGGTGTTAGCGAGGATGCGGAGAAAGGGGAACCCCCTGACTCTGGTGGGAATGCAAGCTGGTGCAGCCACTCTGGAAAACAGTATGGAGTTTCCTAAAAAATACAGAGCTGCCCTATGACCCAGCAATTGCACTATGAGGTATTCACCCAAAGGATACAAAAATACAGATCCAAAAGGGAACGTACACCCCTATATTTATAGCAATATTATCAACAATAGCCAAACTATGGAAAGAGCCCAAATGTCCACCAACTTATGACTGGATAAAGATGTTAGATATATACCATGGAATATTACTCAGCCATCAAAAAGAATGAGATCTTGCCATTTGCAGCAACATGGATGGAACCAGAGGGTATTATGCCAAGTGAAATGAGTCAGAGAAAGACAAAAACCATATGATCTCACTCAAATGTGGGATTTAAGAAACAAAACAGATGAGCAAAGGGGGAAAAAAGAGAGGCAAAGAAGCAGAATCTTAATTATAGAGAACAGACTAATGGTTACCAGAGGGGAGGTGGACGGGAGATGGGGATGAAGATGTGTACCTGTTGTGATGAGCACCAGGTGATGTCTGGATTACTGAGTCACTCTCTCATACACCTGAAACTAATATTATGCTGTATGTTAACTAATTGGAATTTAAATAAAAAAGTAAAATAAAAAAATCTCATCATACATTTTAAGTATTTTATGCAATCGTCTATCAATAAAACTGCTCTTGGGGCATTTGGGTGTCTCAGTCAATTAATCCTCCAATGCTTGATTTTGGCTCAGGTCATGACCTCAGGGTGCTGAGATCCAGCCCTGTGTTGGCGTCAAGCTGGGCAGGGAGTCTGCTTAAGATTCTCTTTCTTGGTGTCCTTTGTGGACTGAGCTGGGGACCACGTGGCGATGCCATAGGAAGACGGGACCCTGGCATCCCTCCCAGGGCCTCTCCATGGGTCATCCCACCAGCCACCCAGGGGCAGGAGCAGGAACCCCACAGGTGCCACCCCGGAGCCTCAAGAAGAGGCCATTGCCGGCGGCTCCAGGTCCCTGGCCACCAGCTGGGGTAGGGCCCCTGGCCGTGTCCCCTCTGGGGTGGGAGCAAGGTAAGGAAGGGGCTGTCGGGTGGGGTGGCTCCCGGAGCAGGCCCTGGAGGTCACACCTGGCCGGTCCCTTGCTGCCCCCTCCTCACTGAGCCCCCGGAGGAAGATTCTCTTTCTCCTGCCTCAATTTAATTAAAGAACTCTCTTCTTAAAAAATAATTTTCAGCTCAGAAAGCTCTTCTGAGGGAAAAAGATGAAACACTCTATATTTTTAAAATCTCACAATGGTGCCTGATAAAGCCAGGCTGTTGCCAAATGGCAGGCCCCTACTGCCAGTTCCGACTTCCTACTTAGCCTACAATACCCTTCTCCTTCCAAGTTACTCAGACAAGATATCTCCTACCGGATCCTTCAATTATCTGGCTTTTTAATCTTTTTAATCACCTGGCTGTCGGATTTGGGCTCCTTGTGAGCTAGTTGGAACTCTGATTTCCAGAGGCCCTGTGCACTTTATGGGCTCCTTCCTCTGGGAAAAAGTTACATTTTTACTAGTATCAAGATGAACACAGTAATTACGTATATTCAATCTCAACATTCCTTTTTTATTCCTTCTGATTTTAAAATAAAACATTTTCAGCACGCCTGCGTGGCTCAGTGGGTTAAGCCTCTGACTTGCTTTCAGCTCAGGTCATGACCTTCGAGATCCTGAGATGGGAGCTCTGCTAGGGCTCTGGCTCAGCTTCTCTCCCTCTGAGTCTCCACATACTCTCTCTTCAATACCTAAATCTTTAAAATAAAATGTTTTCGTGCGCCTTTGTGGTGAGCTGAATGGTGGCCTCCAAAAACCTAAGCCCGGGGGCGGCTGGGCGGCTCCGCCGTTGAGCACGCGCCTCTGGATCTGAGGGTTGTGAGTTCAAGCCCCACCTGAGGCACAGAGATCACTTAAAACCTTCAGAAGAAAGAAAAATGTAAGTCCAAATCGCAATCCCCTATACCTGGATATTCCCTCATAGGGCAAAGACGGGATTCGGTAAGGGCTGGAAGGGCTTACCCCGGGCTGCAATTAATCCCAGGCCTCCCTGCAAGAGACGGCAGCTCGGGGACAGCTCGGGGACAGGTCTCGTGGAGCCGTGGGAAGCCAAGGGCGCCCTGCAGCCACGGGGCTGGCAGCTGCAAGGAGGGCTTCTCCTCCAGCGCCGCCACGAGGGGTGCGGGCGGGTTCCCACCTCGCCTCCCCTCGTGGCCGAGAGGGGCAGCGAGGTCCTGGGTCCTGGCGCAGCAGCCGCAGCAGGTGCACGGGCTCCGGGCTTCCCGCGCCTCCTCGGCCCCGCTCGGCCCCGCGACAGGAGGCCGGGAGCCCGTGGGCTCGCAACGCCGCGGGACGAGGGGGCCCGGCCGCCGGAGGGCCGCCCCCGCCCGGGTACCAGGCTGCCCGCGTCTGCACCTCACTAGCGCAGGAACGGCGCCCGGATGCTTCCTTCCCATCGGGCCAGGTGAGAGCACCTGCCCACGCCTGAGCCAATCAGCGCCAGAGGATTGCGGCGTGCTGATTGGCCGGGGCCTGGGCGGTGGGCGGCACCGGGCGCTAGGTGAGCTGGCGTGCGAGGTCGGTCGGACTACCCGTAGGAGCAGGACAGGTACGGGGAGCCTGGGCGCAGAGTCCAGGTATCTGCGCTAGGGAACGAGGGTGCCCCGAGTAGTCTCCGCAGGCCCCGCAGGCGCCCACGGTTGTGTGGCTCAGGAGGCGGGGTGCTCGGCAGCCCCTCGCAGCTCCATCTCTGCCTAAGGAAAACGGAGCTATCCGACCTGGCCTGCCTGCGCCACCAGCTTTCTCCCCCCCGTCACTGCACTCCCTGCGTGCCCGGCCTGCGGCTAATAAAACGACATTCGGTCTTCACATCACCACCCCATCCCGGGATGCAGGTGTTAGCTGCACGGGAGACAGGCATGGGAATGCACGCACCTGGGACTGTCCACTGTCATACCGCTCGTAGGCGGTGGAGCTAGGATTGTGATCGGGGCTGCACACCCCCTGCACCGTCCGTGGTAACGGTGGGCGGGAAAACACGTTCTTTTTCTCCAAACTCCCCACCCCCACCCCGCTGTTCCCCATGCATACCTGGTTCTTTACCACCTCTATGTCTCTGCTTGAATTTCTCCCTGCTCCAGGGACCCCTTTCCTACCTTTTACATCCTTTTCCTGCTTACTTTTTTTTTTTTTTAAGATTTTATTTATTTATTCATAAGAGACACACAGAGAGAGGCAGAGACACAGACAGAGGGAGAAGCAGGCTCCATGCAGGGACTCTGATGTGGGACTTGATCCCAGGACCCGGGGATCACGACCTGATCTCAAGGCAGATGGTCCACCACTGAGCCACCCAGGTGCCCCCTTCTCCTGTTTACTTTGAAAGTTCCAGCTGGAAACCCATCTGACTGGCTTCACCTCTTGAGCCCCTCACTTTGTGCCTCAAATGTACCAAGTCCAAAACTGTATTCTCACGCTGACCCCTCAATCTGGGTGCTTCTCTCTCCCCTTTTCCCCCCTCCCCACCTCCCTCCATTTTCCTTGTCTGAGCATCTTCACAGGGGCGAGGGTCATCTCTTTGTAAGGAGAGATTTCAGATTTTAGAATGACAAAAGTGATTATTGGATATTCTTTAAGCAGAATTCAGGGGACCTTGATAATCATTTGATTCCATGGGATGTGTGTCTTTGCACCATATCCTACTTCTGAAGAAGACAGACAGCAGGGAGCATCTGGGTGGCTCAGTGGTTGAGCGTCTGTCTGCCTTTGGCTCAGGGCGTGATCCCGGGGCCCTGGGATTGAGTCCCACGTCAGGCTCCCTCCAGGGAGCCTGCTTCTCCCTCTGCTTATGTCTCTGCCACTCTCTGTGTGTCTCTCATGAATAAATAAATAAATCTTTAAAAAGAAAAAGAAAACAGACAGCAGTGCAAATAATTCTTGTCCGTAAATAATGCAAATTAGCTGAGTTTTGTGAAATACAGTTGACTATTGCCCGATGGATAGACTGGTTTTTGCAAACTCATGTCAGCATTCCCCTGGCTTCTCCTTTGAAAAGCTGGAACATCTTATTGCTTCATTCATTATTAAGTTATATAAAATCTTTGACATGCATTCATTTTACAGGTAGATGTTTATGAAAATCACTTTATTCAAAAAAATTATCCTTTAACACCTGACATCTCCTTCCCCACTCGTAATCCATCCTTGAACCTGTAATCTAAGTTTCTAAATGTCTCTTGTATCTGCTCACGTCTCTCCATCTTACCTACTGTCACCAATTTGCTTGCACTGGCTGTCCTAGGCTCCTACTTGGCTGTCTTCCCATCTATTCCCCACACAGCAGCCAGAAGAATCTCATTGCAATCCAAACTTTATGATGTCTCTTCTCTGCTCGACTTCCTCTAAAGACTCCCCATTTAGTATTTATTTAGATCAAAGTCCTTGCTGTGTTCTGCTGACCTCTACATGACCCGGCCCCATCTTACCCCGCTGCCCTGCTTCATCACCATGCTTCTGCTACACTGATCTTTTTTTCAGTTCCCCTGCCTCAGGACCTTTGCACGCTATTTCCGCTGCCTGGAAAATTCTTCCCTCCTGACCTCCTTACTTCTACTTGGCTTTTAGATCTCGGTGCAGATGTTAATTGCCCAGAGAATCCGTCTCTGATCTCCTTGGTGAGGCAAGGCCCCACCTCCTTCCCAGTACAATTCCAGAATTGACTTCCTTATAACATTTATCTTGTTTCCTACTTATATGTCTGTGTGATTATGCCTGACTTCCCTTCTAAGCTGGAAGGTCCCTGAGGATAAGGTGCATGTTAATTTGCTTTCTGTTCTTGATACATATACGGTCTTCTCTGGATGAGTAAATGGGTGGGTGGGTGTATTATGTACGCTGGTTGGGTAGAGGAGTGGAGAGCGGATGGATGGCCGGAGAGGGTGGGTGGAAGAAGAGAGGATGCGTAGATGGAAGACGTGGGTGAAGATGGGGGTGGGCGGACAGATGGGTAGAGGAGTGGAGAGCGGATGGATGGCCGGGGAGGGTGGAGGATGCGTGGATGGGGGAAGAACGGGGGGTGGGAGGGTGGACGATGAAGCTGCTGGGCCCCCCCCCCGGGCCCCCCCCCCGGGCAGCGTCCGCCCCGCGCGGCCTCCATCTCGGGTGGGCTCCGCGGCCGCTCCGAGCGGGGCTCGCGCCTGCGCGGACCGAGGGCGCGGCGGTGCCACGTGGGCGCGGGAGCAGCTGGGGCGCGGGCGGGGCGGGGCGGGGCCTCGCGGGGACCCGGATGGAGCCCCGCCCCCGCCGCGGAACCGGAAGTGCAGGGGGCGCCGGAGCCGCAGGCGCGGCGGGGCCGGGCGGCGGGAGCGAGTCGGGGCGGCGGTGAGCGAGCGCGGCGTCCTCTCGGGGAGGGAGGGGAAGGGAGGGGAGGGGGGAGGGGGCGGCTCCCCGCGGGGCCCTGGGCGCCGCCGGCCTCGGAACGGGAAGGAAGCCGCGGTCGCTGCGGTCTCGCCGCTCTTCCGCTCGCGGTTGCGGGCGCGGGGGGCGGGGGGCGGGGCGCGAGCGGGGGCTGGGCTCGGGGGGGAGGGGCGGCCGGGGTCTCGGGGTCTGGGGGCGCACCTGCCGGAGGTCCTGCATCGGGGCGGCGGGAAGGAGACCAGGGCTCTGGATCTGGAGCAGCCCGTCCTCCGGGCGTGTGGGAAGTCAGCAGGAAGGTCTTTCTGGGCTGTTTTACGTGTTTGCGTGTCCGGACTATCACGGGAGCTTAACCCCCCCCGGGGGGTCGGGAGGAGAGGGGACGGGGCCTCCGGGGGAGGAATCCCATCTCCCGCTGACCGCAGCGCCGGAGCAGCCGAGGCGCCCCCCCCCCGCCCCCCTTCCCCCGCCCCCCCCCCCCCCCCCCGTTTGGGCTGAGTCGACTTGGCCCCGCGGCGCTGGGTCCGGGGTAACCCCTTGGGTTCTGGCGGCGGGTCCGGCCCAGGGAAGGGCTGCCCTGCCGGGTCTGGCCGCCCCGCGGGTCAGGGCCCGGTGCGGTGCGGGGAGGCAGCCTCTCTTACAGGAGCACGCCCAGAGCCCCGAGCAGCAGGAAGAGCCCTAAAGGTCACTCCCCAAGGCCCCGGAATGAGAGTAGAGGCAGGGGCTGCAGACTGGTCCCCCGTACCCTGTGTCCCAGTGGTACAGCTGGCTTCTGGCCGGACCGTTGTGATAGGCAGATCTCTCAAGCACTTGGAAGTGGTTATAATCTGTGATTCTGATTTGTTGGGCGCCCGCAGCACAGGTAGGTGCTCAGAAAGGGTGTGGTGGAGCGCCTGAGTCACTGGGCGCGCCCGGACAGCCTGGCGTTGCAGGATGGCAGTGTGTCCCAGCACCCACCTGTCACACGCTCACACTGCGTGTATGTGACTGTGCAGCCTGGTGCTCAGAGCCCGCCCAGCTGCACGCCCAAGCTTGGGGTGGGGGCTCTCCCCTGTGGAAGGGTGGTGTGAGGGGTGGGCCTCGGGGCAGCTGTTTGGCTGCTCCAAAGCCGCCTTTTTCTGCCTGCGTCTCTGCTGCACTGGAGATAGTGACTTTAATGGGAAGCTACAACTATCCTGTAGAGTTTTCTACTCGGTTTCTGTGGCTGTACCCGGTGACATCACACTCGTGCAGACTCGAAGAATATGTGTGCCGTTTGCAAGGAAGGTCTCTTGATGGTGAGAAGTAGTTTTTGGTAATGGTTTCATTGAGATGCAATTCACACACTGTATAATTCACCCATTTAAAGGATATGGGGGGATCCCTGGGTGGCCCAGCGGTTTAGCGCCTGCCTTTGGCCCAGGGCGCGATCTTGGAGACCCGGGATCGAGTCCCATGTCGGGCTCCTGGTGCATGGAGCCTGCTTCTCCCTCTGCCTATGTCTCTGCCTCTCTCTCTCTCTCTCTCTCTCTCTGTGACTATCATAAATAAAAAAAAAAATAAAATAAAAAAAAATTAAAGGATATGGGTAAGTAGTTTTGTAGTATACTTGCGGAATTGCGCAACCATCATCACAATCAATTTGAGAATGATTTTATCACCTCAGAGGGAGGGAATCCCTATTACCTCTCCTTCCAACACGAGGCAACCAGTAATCTCTTTGTCTCTCTAGGTTTGCCAGTTCTGGATACTTCATGTAAATGATGCTGTAATATTTGAGTTTTTGTGTCTGGCTTCTTTCCCTTAGTTTGTTTTCTAGAGTCATTCATGTTGTAGAGTCTGTCAGGCCTTCACTCCTATTTATGGCCAAATAATATTTCATTGCATGAATGGATCACATGTACCCACGTGGTGTGGGCATCTGCGTTGGTTTTGCTTTCTGGCTATTATGACTAATATTGCTGTGAGCATTCCTGGGCAAGGTTTCGTGTGCACATAAATTTTCCTTTCTCTTGGGTGAGTCTCTGTGGTTGGAGATTGGTTGGGGATTGGGATCCCCGGGCCAAGTGGTAACTGTGTTTAACCTTTTGAGGACCTGCCACACTGTTAACTCATTCTTTGGTCCCACCAGCACTGTGGTTGGGATTTCTGGTACCCTCCTCCAAGACTTGTTACAGTCTGATTTTTTATTTTAGCCATCCTGGGATGAGTGCTGTGGTAGCTCACTTGTGGCTTTGATTTGCATTTCTTTCATGCTTCATGATACTGAGTGTCTTTTCATGAGCTTAGTAGCCATTATTTATCTTCCGAGAAATGTCTACTCAGAGGCCTGCCCCCCCCGCCCCCAGATCCCTGTTCTTAAGTTTTCTGGCTTGTGCTTTTGGAGGCCTAGCTAAGAACTGTTGGCAGATTGAAGGTGATGAAAATCTATACTTAGGTTTTCTTGTGAGAGTTTAATGGTTTAAGTTTAGCTTTGAGATCTTTGACCTGTTTTTCTGAGTTAATTTTTGTGTGTGGTGTGAGGTAGGGTGCCAAAGGCCTTATCTTTAGGTCCAAGAAAATCCCAACTATTTACATTTTCAGTTATTTCTGTGATTTTTTTTTTAAATTTAAAACTTTGGGGGGGGCAATAAAATTTTGGGGGGGTAATACATTGTAGATTTGAGGCTCTCACTAGCTGCCCTTGGATAGACTTCTGTAGATGCTTGCTGTTTACAACACTAATCTCAGTACCTAGCATAAGCGGAGCAGCCTACAGAAGTTAGAGTTCTCAGGGGACTGAGGAGAGAGGAGTGATATAGTAGGGTCAGGAAATTGAGTGTAGGGAAGGCTAGCAGAGCACCAATCCTCCAGTTCCTAACGTGTGATGAGGCTGCATGCTGACGTAAGCGGCTTGGGCTTGTGTCTGGCTTGTTCCTAGGGAACGAGGGGACTATTCGTCTGCTCTGTAATGTCTAGCAGTACAGTGCCGGTGGAGGCTGTTATCTCGAGTTGGGGGTGGGGAGGTGGTCGTCGGTGCCTTGGGGGAATTGGGAGTCTGGATCTCTGTGTGATAACCGTGTCTGCTCATTAGAGGCGCTACTCGCTTCTGCCCTGCTCCCCGAGTCGGGCCACTTCTCATCTAGATAGCCATCACTGTGCTGCTTTTGTCTCCTGGCCACTTCATGATCCCATCAGTTTTCCTTTTATTTTTTTTAGGCTCACAGTAATATAATTTTATTATTTTTAGCAAAGTCATAATTTAGAATGAGCAAAAAATGGAGACATGTAAGAATCATAGCCAACAGAAGACGGCTGCTAACGATTGCAGCAATAATTTCCGTTTGCACGAAGAAGAAAGTTTATACAGCTATAAATCTTCTGAAACTTATTATTTTCCGTAGTTCCTCAATGTGTCTGAAAATCGTTTGAGTTTTTAGGTTAGTAAAATGCAAATCTTGTCATTCTCCCTTCAGATTTCTTTACAAAGCCTTGTGAAGCGTAGGAGGATGTCGGTTTCCTGAAAGGACCTGCACACAGAAGCATTTGCCCAGAGTGTCTGTCAATAGACTTCCTTCTGAGCTTTTTATTCTTCATTTTTTTTACAGACAGAATCACTCCCAAATGCCTGGAAATTCCTCACCGGATCCCTGGGCTTTACACAGAAATTCGTGAGCAGCCTTTCGTCTTCACCGGAAAGAAAGGTTTGTGCATTTGGAGCGTTCTAATCTTCTCTCCCCTCAGACTGTGAGGGTAGGTCCCTGAGGAAGGAGAGGAGTGAGTGTCTTCCCTCTGGGTCTGCGGAGCTAGGGACAGTAATTTTCTGGGAGGAAATTTCATGGTTTAAAAAGTAAAATCAAGGGGCACCTGGCTGGGTCAGTCAGAAGAGCATGCGACTGTTGATCTTGGGATTGTGAGTTTGACCACTACGCTGGGTGTAGAGATTACTTAGAAATAAGTGAGTCAGTCCCGTTTGCAGTGTTGCCTGTGGTTTAAAAAGAGAAAGGGATCCCAGAAAACTCTGGAGTGAGGGAATAGGAAGCATCTCTGTCCTGGGAGGAACCACCTGGTCCCTTGTGCGTGTGCTGTGGAAGGTGGGAGGAGCTGCCAGTCATGATGGTAGGAAGCAGGTGCCAATGCTCACCCTGTCCTCTGAGGAGGCTGGCTTCCAGAAGGACCAGTGAAAATCGGCTCTGCTGTGTCCTAATGAGTCTACGAAAGCAACAGGCAACGATCTCTTTCACCTTTGCCTTCGGGGGACACATAGCCTCTCTGGCCCTCCCCAGAGACCCTGTTCTCAGCAGTTGGGACCTCAGTGGCTTGATGTGTGGGCAGCCGAAGTCGTGCAGTTGGGTGGCCTCATTCTAGTGTGGTGCCAGGGACAGACTTGACTCCGAGAGGCAGGGACTGTGGGCAAATCACTTGACTTTCTAGCAGCTGTTTGTTCTTTTTTTTTTTAAGATTTATTTTTTTATTTTATTCATGAAAGACACAGAGAGGCAGAGTCACAGGCAGAGGGAGAAGCAGACTCATGGAGGCAGCCTGATGTGGAACTCAATCCCAGGACTCCAGGATCATGCCTGGGTCAAAGGCAGGCGCTAAATCGCTGAGCCACCTAGGTGTCCCGGTTATTTCATTTGTAAATGGGCATGTGCTCCTCCCAGGGCTGAGAGTTTAGTCTGTTTGCTCTTTAAAATTGTGTCAAAAGCGGATTACACCTGGGAAATTCTTGCTGTGCTTGGGACAGCTGCACAGAGGGAAGCAAGGTTTGAGGTGGCCTTGGAGAGACAGTTGATGCTGCCTTACACCCTGGCAAACTGCTCCTGCCCAGGTGACAGTGGCAGGAGTCACATCTGGGAACTTGAGAATGCTGTGCACTGATTCACTCCTCGCTACCACCTGGAATCTGGACTTGAGGCCCAGCAGAGCTGGAGGCGGCGGGGGGGGGGGGGGGGGGGGGGGGGCAGTGCGCATATCTAGATAGGTTCTTGGGCTCATGGGGTCTTTTGTCCTGTGTGATTTCAAGCCACGGAAGCACCAGTGTGGCACCACAGAAAGCATCCATTGGATGTTCTCAGTTCACACACATGGACAGAGCTTCGGAGTTAGAATAATTTTCCAATTGCTTCCTGGCCTAGGTGAAATTGTATTAATACTTCTGGGGAAAAGAAGTCCATTCTCATAGTCTAGTTCTCTTAGGAGAAGGCTTGTGGTGTTCAGCTGTGAAGCAACTGTCCTTGTTCTGCGTGCCAGGTAAAACCTTCTAGCCGGGGCAGAAAGGCACAGCCCGTCCTCAGGGCTGCCTGGTATGGGGAAAAGTTTGCATTTCATGTACTGGGTTCTTCCCTGGATAGATGGTGAAGCGAATCTCTAATATCTAATATCTAATATCTAATATCTAATATCACATCACTTGAAACATTTATTCAGTTGTCAGAGTCTAAGTTAAGGAAGTCACTGTTACATGTCCAGTAAGTACTTGAATTCAGAATGGGTACCTTTTGTTTTTTTAAAGTTGTGGTAAGTTAGGTTTTACACTCACAATGTTGGGTGCTTTCAACTGTTTGGACAAAGCTGTTTTCGTGACTCAGTGAAGGAGGGATGTATTCTTAATGAAGTAAGCGCGCATGTGGCTTTTTTATTTTCCAGAAAATTTTCTCATTTGAATTGAAGCCAGGGTCGGTCTGTCCTCTTTTCTTTTCTTTTCTTTTCTTTTCTTTCCTTTCCTTTCCTTTCCTTTTCTTTTTCTTTTTCTTTTTCTTTTTCTTTTTCTTTTTCTTTCTTTTTCTTTTTCTTTTCTTTCTTTTCTTTTCTTTCTTTTTTTCTTTCTTTCTTTTTAAGATTTTATTTATTTGACATAGAGATAGAGCACAAGCAGGGGGAGTGGCAGGGAGAGGAAAAAGCATACAGGGGCTGAGCAGGGAGCCCAATGGGGGGCTCAACCCCAGGACCCTGAGATCGTGACCTGAGCCGAAGGCAGATGCTTCTTCACCAACTGGGCCACCAGGTGCCTGAAGCTGGAGTGTTTCTCACACACGTTTTGCATGCCATTTGAAAACAGTGTTAGAAATGCAATCTTCTGTTTCTTTTTTTTGTGCTTTTGTGGTCGGCGTGGGGATGATGCATGCTCCCTCGCTGGCCTAGCTACACGGCCCCCGAGCTGGGTCGAAGTTGGGGAGCCAGGGGCTGGGAGCCATTGGGTCAGCCTCCGTGACCCTGTACTCTGCTCTTTCAGATGTGGAAGGCTTCGGCAGGCCATGCTGTGTCCATCACCCAGGACGACGGCGGCGCCGATGACTGGGAGACTGACCCTGACTTTGTGGTACGAGTCACCAGCCCACCCTTGCTGTACTTGTCCTGAAAGTGGCTTTCCTCTGGTGCTCATGTGGGCTGTGTGGACTCTGCTGATTGTTCTTCTTTTCAGAACGATGTGAGCGAGAAGGAGCAGAGGTGGGGAGCGAAAACCGTGACGGGGTCTGGGCACCAGGAGCACATCAAGTAAGACTCTCTCCATGACGATGTGAAAATGGTGCCCTGAAAGGCAGAGGGCTGGTTGGGTGGGGTGCTGGCCCATGTTGCTCACGTGGTCCCCTGCTTGCCACGGGTATGTCATTGTGTCCAGTGCAGTGCCGCTGCCACACAAGGCGAGTGAGACGCAGTGACCTCCACCTGCACATGCATGTGCTCATGTGCGCAGTGACATCTGAGTCCCTGTTGCAGACGAGTCTCGTGGTTACCGTTCTAGGGTCCATTCTATGGGTAGTGGAGGTCTCCTCATGGGTTGTTGTTCCCTGCACTTGCCGTGCTGGGGGCACGTTCCTAACACACACCATGTCTCTGAATGCCTGAGACCTGAAACATCCTCCTCCTGTTATTTTGTTATAATTTTACTGTTTTATCTCTGTCCTCTGGGTCCTGGGAGCCAGATTCTAAGCGCCGTGTTCCTGCAGAAAGCCCCAGAGAACTGGATGATAGCCCTTGTAGGGGAACGTGGCCTTGCTCTCGACTTGGTCCTATCATGAGCTGTCACATCTGCGGGTGGTGTTTCCTTGTCTGGAAGTGTAGATAAAAGCTCAGACTTATGTTTAGGTCGCACTGGCAGCAGAAGGTATCCTTCCGTCCCTGCTTATGAAGGACTGTCCCTGACCCATTGGCCTGTTGGGGCTGTTGGCAGAGTCTGTCTTACTTGGCCCCACTGTCTTTCAGGAAAGTGAAGCTGTTCTTGGCTGAGAAAGAGTCAGTAAATCATGAAAGAGGGTGAGGTCTGGAGTGTGAGCATTTTAGACTCCAGAGTCCGTTCCTCCCTGACTTGCTGAGCCCACACCCTCCACAGAAGCCCCCAGAGGATGTAGAGAGAGGGCCTTGGGCCTGCCAGGAGGGGAGCTAGCCTCATTGTGGCTCAGGCTGCCTCCCAAACGGGTTAAGTCACCTATTCCTCTCCTCATTTCCTCCATTTCCGTGGCTTTGAGACATGTCGTGTTGTGCAAGCTCTGGTAGAGCAGCCTTTGGGAATGTTCCAGGTGCCCTGTGGTCCTTCCGGGTGTCCTTCCTCCTCCTGCTCCAAAGAGGGTCCGGCAGTGGCCAAGCCTGGTTTGCTTTCTCGCTACTCTTCTGAGATTGTTGTCCAGATGTTGAAGGTGCGGATGTGGTGTCCCCTGGACATCCCAGAAGGGTGACCTTGTGCTACTCTGGCCTCCTGATGGTAACAGCTGTAGAGGCTCCCTCACCGGTCAGGTTGTGACCACGCCTTGTGATCTCTTTGACAGTTCCCAGTGTTTGAAGTAAAAAACGGCTTTGAATGATAAATTCTGAAAGTCTTTGATTTCACCTTTGAATATTCAGAAAGTTGGGGTAGTTGAAGTAAAGGGACACTGTCTAAGTGTTTGGCTTCGCTGCCCTCCACCAGTGTCCCCAGGGTGTCTGGGGTAAGGAGCTGCTGACTTGGTTTCCCCTTCTGCTTTGGGGTGGCGCTCACAGAACTGGTTCTTCTAGTCCCATTACCTAATGATTGATCACCTTTTCTCCGTTTGAGAGAATGTCCACATTTCAGGTTAATGCCTGCAGGGGGTTGGGATGTGTCCCTGGGATATGCAGATTAGTTTCTTTTTCCCCTTGAACGTGACTGGTTGCTGTTGGAGTAGGTGGGCCAGCTGGCAGAGGGGTCAGGAGAGCGTGATGAGGGCGGGGACTTGGGAGCACGGAGTCACAAGCCCTGCAGGCTTACAGGGATGGCCCTGGTCCTCTTGTGTCCTCCTGAAGGCGAGGGTGCGCTTCTGTTCTGTCAGTTTTGTTTTTCTCTCTTCCCTTCAAGCATACACAAGCTTAGAGAGAATGTTTTTCAAGAACACCAGACCCTCAAGGAAAAGGAGCTTGAAACGGGACCAAAGGCCTCTCATGGTTATGGCGGGAAGTTTGGCGTGGAGCAGGACAGGATGGACAAGGTGAGTGGGCGGCAGCGCCAGCTCTTGACGTGCACGTGGTTGGCAGAGTCGGTGCTCAGACCTCCTCGGACTAAACCTTTTTGGTCATTTGGGGGAGATGAGATTTGCCAAAAGGAGTCCTGTGTTGACCTCACTCATAAAGTGCTCCCGCTTTTAGAAGCTCTGAGGATTCTCACGGCTGCCGGGGTGTGGGTGACGCATAGGGAGGCCAGCTCTGTGATCAGGACGGAAGCCCTGCAGCCTCTTGACCATAGGCGTGGACAAGACCACTGCCTATAGCTGAGCTTGAAGCCTAACCTGGGCCAGTCTGTGGATTGGAACCAAATCCAGGGGCTCCCTGGAGCTCCCTGGAGCTGGATGTCACAGCTGAACATTGAGCCAGCAGATGTGCTGGCGTCCTTCATACATTAATGACCTTCAGACAGGAGTCTGGCACAATGGATGACACAGTCTCCACGCACAAGACAGGAGAGAGCCCTCACTCGGAGGACTCGGCTCCCATGAGCCGTTACCAGTAGAGTTTAGACATCTTGCTGCACAGCGGCAACATTGTTGACCGGATGCTTCGGCCTTTCATGGCACAGCATTGTGTGTCTTCTCCGTCCGGAGAGACAGGGAGCAGATGAGCTCTGGAGGGCTGATCCCTGCCCCCTGCAAGAGAATACAGAGTAGGGGGCAGTGTGTTGAGTGCTTCTCCATTAAGGCAATTTTCTGTCTTTTTTTGTTTTTCTTAAAGATTTACTTATTTATTTATTCATGATAGAGAGAGAGAGAGAGGCAGAGACAGGCAGAGGGAGAAGCAGGCTCCATGCCGGGAGCCCAACGCGGGACTCATCCCGGGACTCCAGGATTGCACCCTGGGCCAAAGGCAGGCGCCAAACCGCTGAGCCACCCAGGGTTCCCCTCCTTTTTTTTTTTTTTAAATCTTATTTATTTATTTGAGAGAGAGTAAGGGAGATAGTGACAGAGATAGCAAGAGAGGGCAGGAACCCAGAGGAGAGGAGGAAGCAGACCCCCTGCTGAGCAGGGAGCCCAATGTGGGACTCAATCCCAGGACCCATGACCATGACCCTGAGTTGAGCCCAGCTCAACCACTGAGCCACCCAGGCACCCCTCCACTAAGGCAGTTCTTTATGTTCTCCAGACATCCTTGTAGACATGAATTTCCCAGTCTGACCCAGCAGATGCCTGCCTTTATTCTTTGTAGAAGGAAAACTGTCAGCTGATACTGAGTTCTGGTTTGTAATTCCAGACCTGTACCCCGACTCCCCGCCCGCATGCACAGATCGGATTCAGTGTCTGAGTGTAGAATGGCACTGCCGTGTCACAGTTTGCCATGCTGCACTGTGTTACTGCTGAGTGGATTGGGAGGGGTGCTATGGGCACCCCAAACCAGGTCTGCAATTTGCCTAAGCTGGAATTGGACCAGGGAAAGACACAGCTACAGGAAAGACACAGGGACATTTCCTCGTGGGACTGTCATTCCCAAAGAGGTCTTGACAGGGAAAGTGGGGAGCAGAATAATCTTTGGATTCTTAAAAAAAAAAAAAAAAAAAAAAAAGCCTGGTAGCTTTTCACAGTGCAAACAGACAAAAACACCCATGTGCTCAGGACAGTGAAAGAATCAAGTAGGTAGAAGCTTTTCCCATCCCAAACAGCCTGTGGGACTGTGGGCAAGTAAAGCAGAAAGAAGTTGGTTTTCAGTCTGGGTCCCCAGGTCTGGGTTGGACATATGACATATTGGGGAAAATAGTATCGAGGAGGAGCCTGATGACAGTAAGATCTGGTGTTGACTTCTGGCTTCCCTGCTGCTCATGGGACTGCCCCTCTCACCCTCCTAGCACCTTGGCTCAGGCCTTTCTAGTCCCAGAAGCTGCTCTGAGGAGCCCCTTCCTGTTAGCCCACTTGCAGCGTGCATATGTGCGTGCACACGTACACCCACAGACACACACACGTGCCTTCTCCCTGTTGTCCTCCGTTCGGTGTCCACGTTGCTGCCTCTCCATGCAGGCTCTTCGGGGTCGGGGCTGGAACTGTCGTCCTCACCTGTGCCTGGCCAGACACCGCGAAGGTGCTTAGTGACGTCTTATGAGGGCCCAGGCTGCACATCTGGCTGATGCATCCACAAAGGCCAGGCGACTCAGCAAAGCGCTCTCATGCCTCTTGGGCTGATGGAGTGGATAGCGTCCCTTCTAGAAGAATCTAGGGATGCTGATGTGGGCTCGTGGTTCCACCCTCTGTGCTTTCACTAGCTCACAGTTCCTGGGGACACAATTGGACCAGCTATCAGAAATAACTGTGATTCCCAGACCATGTAACTTTGAAGTTATTATTCCAGTTCTTCCCGGAAGTTGGAAAAAGCCCTGAGATCTCTGTGTTAAGACTTGAGGACAGTGTGATGGAGACTTTCACAAGACCTGTGTCTCAGGCAGACACATACCATCCAGAGGAGTGTGGTCTGGGCAGGCGTGACAGCTGCGGCCCCTGTCTGCATGGTTGTCAGGCTCCCTGCCTTTCGGCTTAGGCTCCAGCGGGCCATGGCCTAGGAAGTCGGCCTCGTTCCTGGTCTCAGCCGCACCCGGAACTGGAGCGTGCATCCAGGCCTCAGATGATGCTCTGCCCAGGGCTGACCTTTGGTTACAAACATAACTTTGTCAATCAGGTAGATCTGTTTTGATTAAAAAAAAAAAAAAATCTAGAAAATTGCGAAGCTGTCATTCTGGCTACATTTTTAGAAAAGTTTTCTTAAAACTTTTCTGTTGAGATTGATGTTGGGGGGCTCCTTGGGCAGGCTGCCCCTCAGGGTTGCTCTGTCACACTTTCTGGGTGGAACCCTGGAGGCCATGGGTGCTCCATCAATCCTGACATGGAGCAGACTCGGGGAGAAGAGGGAGTAATGCAGCCCCGGAGTTCCCAGTAAAACTCCACTGCTTTTTTCCCTGGAGTATGATGAGAATAGACTCCTGGGTTGCTTGCGGAGGGTTGACAGTGACACTCACCCTGCTTTAATTGAGCCGGAACCCCGGTGTCCCGTGAAGCTCTGGAGAGACAAGTGGTGGGGCATTTGTCGGGTGCTTTCCAGGACGTGTGACTGTTGGGAGCAAGAAGGAGGGTTTGGAGGTGCCATCCCCATGCCCACACTGTCATAGGGCCCCACCGTCTGTGGTCGCTGTCCACTCTGGGGGCAGAGCTGGCTGCTGGGAGGCTGGACAGGGCTGGGGGCTGCTCAGAGTTTGGTAGTAAACATGTTCAGGTTCATGGGCTGTGGGATCTCTGGCACTTTCCTGAATTTGGTGGCTGTATCTCAGAGGCGGTCTTGCTGGGTGTGTGATGACTGAAGGATACCCCGTCTGTGCCTCTGTTAGGAAGGGATTTCTGGAGAAAAAAAAAAAAAAAAAAAAAAGGAAGGGATTTCTGGTACTTGTTTCCAAGTCACAAACATGCCTCCCTTTAGCAGAGCAGTAACTGTGTTGTCACCAGTCTCTGAGGGCAGGCCAGGTGTCAAGGGCCGGGTTCAGGCAGTAATTGGCCTCGGGGTTCTTGACTTATGTCCATCATGTCCAAAGTCCCGGCTGGCAGGGTTTCTGGCAGCTCTAGGGACCCCATCTGTCAGCGTTCACACTGCCTGTGTCGTGGGGAGGAGCCAAGCCTGGGCCACTGGGGGCCAGTGTCGTGGGGTCTCTGCCTGGGGGTGGCGGGTACAGCTGTGGCACCAGCACCTAACACATTCACTCCTCACCATTTCAGTCAGCTGTCGGCCATGAGTATCAGTCGAAGCTCTCCAAGCACTGCTCCCAGGTGGACTCCGTCCGGGGCTTTGGAGGCAAGTTTGGTGTCCAGGTGGACAGAGTTGATCAGGTGAGTGAGGAGTCGTGGGAGCCAGTGCCCGGGCGATCAGGCTGCTCTCTCCAGACTAGGCAGTCTGCGGAGACTCTCATCTCAAGGTAGCTAGAGGTGCCTCAGACATGGCACTGCAGGGTGGGCGTCCTGACCTCGGAACTCCTAGAAGCCCCCCGACGGGGCTCAGGTGATGGACTGGCTGTTCTAGGAGTGGAGACAGGAACGTGGAAGGATCTTTTTTTGCTATTTGCTGTAGAAAGCCTTTGTGTTGGTATCTACTCATCAGGTGGACCAGGGACAGTCTTAGATTTGCCTGAGAATGTGCCCCTGGGGACCACTTCTAGCCACCCTCCCTGACAGATGTCCCTGCGACAGGGCAGTGTTCTGGGCAAATTCAGCAGAGTGCCATCCCCATTCCCGTTTCCAGGACCAGGATCTGGTGTCCAGTTGCTCTTTGGCACCTCTGGGCCTCAGCCTTTCCTCTGATTCACTGATGGAGGGCTGTCAGCACCTTTGTTTTCTGTCCTAGCAGTTGAGGACCTGGACTGTGCAGTTGCAGCCCAGTCTACATTCAGGCTTTGCTATTTATTAGTTGTGGTTTTCTATTAGCGTCTGTTAAACAGGGTGGTGAAGCCCTGTCTCCCCGGGCTGAGCACGCAGAGGCCCCCACTGCACCTGTTCTCATTCCTGATGTCAGCATTGCTCTTGGAAGAGCTCATGTGAAAAGGTTGCCTGTGGCCGTGGGGAGTCGTCCCAGGCTGGCATCGTGGGGCTAAAACCCATAAACAGAACTTGCTGTGCAGCTTGGCCTGCGCAGCCCATGGGGCTCTGGCGAATGTTTTATGGCCCGAAAGTGTCAGATGCTGGAGCTTGGGGCATCAGTTAGACTTGCAGCTGCCTTAGGAAATCAGAGATCAAAAAATAACGTGGCTGGTGTTCTTAAAAATGTCTCATGTATTGTGGGCTCAGATGAACTGATTTGGAGGCACTTAACATGTTTCCTTTTTTTGGTAACTACAGTCTGCTGTAGGCTTTGAATACCAGGGGAAGACCGAGAAGCACGCCTCACAGAGAGGTAAGCTGTGCTGCAGACAGGAGGGCAGCCCTGCCCCGCTGCGCCGGGCCAGAGAGAACACTGTCATCAGAGGCGGTTTCCTGGGGAGGACCATATCACTATGGGGCTCCCCAGGCTGTGGCAGAGGCTGCCTTTTCTTCCTCTGAGCATCGTTGTACCAGGAGAGTCCACTCTCGGGTTCGGCTGGCAACAAGCTCACTTTCCCCCCAGCCTTGGAAACCAGAGCCTGAGATCACTGTTGCTTTACTGTGCGTGTGGTCCTCACATGGTGCTGGCTAACCTTCAAGTCGTGCCAGTCTTTTAAAGCCTTTTTTTTTCTTTCTTTCTTTCTTTCTTTTTTTTTTTTTTTTAAATGGAAGCATGTTATTTTTTCAAAGTGCTTGGTGTACTTTTTGTGAGCTGGTTTACGCCTGTGTCTTGCGTGTCATCGGATGCCCTGGGGGTGGGCGCTCTGTCCATCTGGCCTGGCATGGACCTCTCTAGTCCCTTCGGCAAGGGGTTTGAGCTGCACAACTTGCTTTATTTGGACAGTTAATTTCTGCAGTGGGACCACAGCTTCTTGTGCCATTGTGAGAGGCTCCCCTCTTGGGGTTGCAAGGGATTGCGCTCTGAATGGAGTCTGGGTTCACTCCTGTATGACCATGGGGGGACTTTTAAACTATGCGCTTGATCTCTTGCTGTGTCCTGACTCCAAAATGTTTTTGTCTTGCTCAGTCGAAGAACCGAGGTGACAGTTGAGCCTGTCATCGAGCTTCTTTACTGACTGCCGCCCTGTCTCCTCAGACTACTCAAGTGGGTTCGGTGGCAAGTATGGCGTGCAGGCTGACCGGGTGGACAAGAGTGCCGTGGGCTTCGACTACCAGGGCAAGACGGAAAAGCACGAGTCACAGAAAGGTCAGGCCACTGGGAGCACCACTTCTCCCTGTGTGGGGCCTGCCTCCTCCCTGCTGCGCACTCACAGGTCCACACCAGGGATTTCTCTCCCCATGCCAGCTGGCTTGTGTGGCATTTCTGCTGTTTTTGTTTTGTTTTGTTTTTTTAACATTTTATTTATTTATTCATGAGAGAGAGAGGCAGAGACACGGGCAGAGGGAGAAGAAGCAGGCTCCTCACTGGGAGCCCAATGGAGGAGTCGATCCCAGGACCCCAGGATCATGACCTGGGCTATTAATCCACCCAAGCGTCCCTTCTGCAGTCTTTTTAACTGAAATTGTCAGAGGGCTCTTGTTCTGTTCAGGTCAGCATACATCTGCCTTTTCTGTCCCCATCTTGCAAGGAGGCTGTCAACATTTAACCATTCCTCTTTGGAATGTGAAATTTTGGTTATTTGCAATCTTTGAAGCTAAAAATCAACTACAGTGAATATTCTTGTTCCCTGAGTCTCATAGATTTTTAAAAAATGATTTTTTAGAAGAGTAAATTTCCAGAAGTAGAACTGTTAGGTCAAAGGACGTTGAGTTTGAAATTTTGGTGGCTACTGCAGATTGTCCTCACCAGCTGTGCTGATTTTTCCCTCCATCATTGGAAACCCTGCCTGGCGAGGGATGTCTCCATGAAGGGTTTATAGATGTGGTCCCCTCTTGCAGTGGCCCTGGATTGTTGGTTCTTCTGCATTATTTGTTTCATATGGGCTTCACGTTTAAATTTTTTTTTTTTAAATACCTCTACACCCAACATGGGGCTTGAGCTTACAACCCTGAGATCCGCTGACTGAGCCAGCCAAGCGCCCTTGTGCATTTACATTTTTAAAAATAGTTGCCAACATATAAAAACAGAATTCACATCTTGTTTAAAAACCCAGATTTCTTTAAAAGACAAATATAGGGATGCCTGGGTGGCTCAGTGGTTGAGTGTCTGTCTTCGGCTTAGGTCATGATCCTTGGGTCCCGGGATCAAGTCCCACAGTGGGCTCCCTGCAGGGAGCCTGCTTCTTCATCTGCCTATGTCTCTGTCTCTCTGTCTGTCGTGAATAAATAAGTAAATCTTTAAAAATACATAAATAAAAGACAAAAATGAAAATGCCCATTGGAAACACCATGGGCGTGTCAGTTGCCTGGGAAGTGGCAGTGAGGCCTTTGGGGCAGCTGACTTGGCTGTGGGTGTCACTTCCTGTCATACCTGGCCTGCCCACCCACCCTGAGGCCACAGTCCTGGCACACAGTGTGCCCCACAGGGTCTCTTTAGACTGCCTCTTCTACTTGGAGCAAACTTGTGCTCCTCTGCCCAGTATGGTACGCACGGTGCTCATCCGGGCCTGCACTTAGATCCTGCACACTGCTATTCAGATTTTCTCCTGGACATGCCATTGAGGAGGAATGAAAACCGTTTCTGAGAAGTCAGAGAGCAGAAGCCAAAGGGCATGGGGCAGACAGGGTTTCTCTGCAGCCTTGGGCCTTCCCCCAAAGGGTTTGATCTTTGTGGTCTGCTCTGGGAATGTGGCCCTGGTAGAGCCATGCTTTAGTATGGAGGTATGTCGGTGACTTAGCTCTGGGTGGAAGTGATGGTTTCTGGAAGATGCTCCACATCTGTCCTCTTTCTTTGAGGGTACTCCCAGCACACCTCTGCGGCTTTTGTTTATGAAGCAGAGTGACCTTTTATGTATTTATTTATATTTTTTTAAAGCTTTATTTAAGGACATAGCAAGAGAGAGCACAAGCAGGGGCAGAGGCAGTGGGAGAGGGAGAAGCAGACTCTGCTGAGTAGGGAGCCTGATGTGGGGCTCGATCCTAGGACCCTGAGATTATGACTTGAGCCAAGGGCAGACACTTAACCGACTGAGCCACACAAGTGCCCATAGTGTGACCTTTTAAAAGCTTGCCTCTATGGCTCTGGTGGCTCCTCTCAGTCCCAGAAGCTTTATTTATTTTTATTTTATTATTTTTTAAAGATTTGATTTATTTATTTATGAGAGACAGGCAGAGGGAGAAGCAGGCTTCCTGTGGGAAGCCTGATGTGAGACTCGATCTCAGGACCCTGGGATCACGCCCTGAGCGGAAGGCAGACAGTTAACCACTGAGTCACCCAGATGCCCCTCCCAAAAGCTTTATAACATGCTTGTTTTGTGATCTCTTTTGGAATGAAGGAAAGATAGTACAGTTGTGAAAATCTGCTGCACTTGCTATTCTTCGTGTTTTTGTTGCTACACACACAATAACACTCTGGAGCGCTCTGTATTAGTGATCTTACAGTGTACCTGAAAGAGTTTTGGCCTGTGTGTTTTGTTTTTAACTGGGTGATAAAAGTACTTTCTCAAAGAATCCACGGCCTGCTCACTGGTTTTGTTGCTGGTGTGTAAACAGTACTTTTCTCGTTTGCAGATTACTCGAAGGGTTTTGGTGGCAAGTACGGCATTGACAAGGATAAGGTAGACAAGAGTGCTGTCGGCTTTGAATACCAGGGCAAGACAGAGAAACACGAGTCCCAGAAAGGTGCCTCCCGTTCTCTCCTCTTCTCTCACCCGCAGCTGGTAATGGGATGATTGTTGGCCGCAACAGAAATGGAAAGCGTAACCAGGAACCCCTAAAGTAGATGCCTCTTTTTAATTACGTTCCAAACTTTGAAATAGCAAGTCCAGAAACACAGCCACCAGATTAAGAAACCGTATCTTGACATGGCTCTGTCCTCAGTACCCCAGCGATGGCTTGTCATAAATAATGGCCATGTGTTGTGCGTCTGTGTTGCAGATAAATTGTGGTGGCTCACTGGCTGCTTTAGGCCGTGTGCCTTGGAGCTTCTCAGGTGAGGTCCAGTCTGTGTTCACAGTCCTGAGGCTGTAGATCAGGCTGTGGTCCAGATGTTTTCATGGAGGTGCTCTTCGTGAAGGATGAGAGAGGGTGGATTCAGTGAGCCGTGTGTGTGTGACTACATGGGGAACATGCCCACTCCCTGCCACCTGAGCTCCCCACTGACGTACGGTTGTGGCCTTTTCTTGTGCACATAGACTACGTGAAAGGATTTGGAGGAAAATTTGGTGTACAGACAGACAGACAAGACAAATGTGCTCTTGGCTGGGATCACCAGGAGAAATTGCAGCTGCACGAATCCCAAAAAGGTACATTTGTTTTGCTTACTCCTACCAGAAATCGTTCTGAATTTTGTCTGTTCTCGTCCACAGGCCTATCAATGTGCTGTGTTTTTGCTACCTTTCTGTAGTGTGTCGTTTTCTCTCCACCGTTTGGGGTTGTCCTGTGCCTGCCATGTTTTTGAATAACTCCTCAGCCAATGTAGCGATTAGCCCCCTCCGGGAGCTGCTGGCCCAGAGGCTCTGTGCTCCCCTGTGCTCCTGAAACACCTGGTGGTGCCCAGGCATCCTGGGGAGCGCTGCTTTCAGCCCACTGATGAATTCTTGTTGATGAAGTGTGCAGGACGCTGCCTCCACTCAGAAGCGTGTTTGTGACAGGATGGATACCGTCCAGGGGACATAGGCTCTGCGGGGTTGGGTGGGGGGCACCACCAGGGTTGACCCGGGCTTGTACCTGCCCTTGTAGCTGGCACACTGGGAAGTGGGGCTGACCCGCAGGGCCCCCATGATACTGGTGTACAACATGTCTCTTTCTTCACACGCACAGAGATGCCTTCTCGTGTCTGCAGCACGGGTAGGACCCCAGAAGGAAACTTCAAAGCATGGAGTGCTTTATCTGAACTATTTCAGATGCAGTTCCTAACCTGTTTCCAGGTTTTGGCTGAAGTATTAAGAGTTTCAGTTTGTCCTGTAACCTCGGAACTGACTTTGGACTGTCCACAAGCCCGGGAGCTGGCTCCAGCCCCTGAGCTCAGCAGGGCTCTGCTTTCTTTAAATGATGTGTTTGATTCTTGCCCTTGCTCACACGATTCTAACCAAACTGTGTTTCCTTTCTTGGTTTTCTCCACTGTTGCTTGTGGATTTTCAGATTATAAGGCTGGTTTCGGAGGCAGATTTGGTGTTCAGTCCGAGAGGCAGGACTCCTGTGCTGTGGGGTTTGATTACAAGGAGAGACTGGCCAAGCACGAGTCCCAGCAAGGCATAGTCGCTCATCAGCCCCGCCCCCTGCCCCCTGCCTCCCCTCCCGGTGCAGCCACTTCTAGCACAGACTTCATGGGCTCAGCCTTCTCAGTTGCCCGCGCTCACTTGTCAGGGCACGTGGGTGTTTTAAACCCATTTTTATGAGGCAGTGGTGCTAACTTGCACCCCTTCTCGCTCCCTTCCCCTTTTTGCCCCTATGCCCTTTAGAACTTGTGTTTGGTAAGCTGAGGCGGCAGTTTGCAGGTTAATGTCAGTCTGACCCCGTAATGTGACTCGTTTCTGGGGTGAGGTGTCTTTGGTCTCCCAGCAACCTTGTCCAGGAGCTCTTGCTGCTGACCTTGACCACTGTGAGTCACTGAGTGAGCTGCCCCATTGCCCCCGGGACAGGGGAGCATCTTTGGTTCAGCCTGGCCACGGGCCGTAGACCCAAGGTGAGGTGGCAGTGAGAGGCCCGAGGCAGGTGTGGTCTGTGTGGTTTCTGTGTTTCCCTGTAGTGGTGTCTTTTCCCTGGGGTGGGGATGTTTTTTGTTTTTCTTTTTTGGGTGACACCATCTATGTGTAACTTATTCACACAGAGCCAACAGTATGTGCGCAAAGCTGAAAAGAGGGCATTTCTAGGTGTATGATATATTGGGACTCTGGCAGATGCCTTTTTCCTTCTTTAATTACCGTCAAAATTTGGACTGAGTTGGTAGAATGGGGAGCACAGCTGGAAAAGGAGTGATGATGGCCTGAGTTCCTCGGCAGAGTTCAGGCTCCTAGTGCCAGCAGTAGCCACACATGCCAGGATCCCGGTGGGGCAGGAGCACCCACTTGGGTCGATCCAGCAGACTGCATGGACACGGCCTTGCTCTACGTGGCATCAGTGCTGCATGGCGGTGTGACTGTCACGTAGATCTGTGTTGCTGTGACATAAGTGTTTGGCTGGTAGAATTTTCCCATGGAATTGTTTTTTCTCTTAAAAAGCAAGAGAAGCCTGCGGTTGAGCCTCCTTTTAGCGCTCAGTAGAGCAGGACGTGGGAAGGGATGCGGATGGTCAGCTGTTGCTGGGCGGAAGACTGTGCTCTTGAAGCGGTGCATTCCCCGGCCCATGCTGTGGCCTCCTCGCCCTCACCGCCTGCCAGCCCGTGCCCGGCACCCTTTCTGTCCCTCGGGAGAATGCGGAAAGCATGCACACGCCTCTTTCCTGCCTCACGCCTGCCTGTCTACTGAATACCATTGGTAGAAACAAAACTCACCTTGCAAGTAAAGACCCATTGTGTGGCGGTTCTTGTTTCTTTTTGCGCTGGGTGCATTTTCTTGGGCTGTTTCTGGATCTGTCTGCATGCCTCTGCTGGCGGTACTGTGCTGGTCCTTGACCTAAGAGTAAGTGTTGTGTTGTGCCATATTTCAGACTACTCTAAAGGATTCGGTGGAAAATATGGGGTGCAGAAGGATCGGATGGATAAGGTGAGTATTTCTGACCCAGGGATGAATGTTTTTTCCTGAAAGGTTTGGGGATTTACAGAGCTCTTGGTATGTGCTGCTGCTCTGTGGGTGGCCTCGGGGCTGTTGGCTCATGTTTTCAGTAGTATGGGCACTTGGATGGTGCTTCCTGTGTGCCAGGGCTGTCCTCTCCCAGTATCTGCTGTGAGGCAGATACTATCCCTGCCTGTTTTCTAGTTGGGCCCCGGCCAGGCAGGCTCCGTGCTTAGCCACAACACCAAGGCATGTGGCTGGTCCACCGTTGGAACCGGGGCATTTAGCCTTTAGGCCAGCACAACAGCCCAAGAATGTGTGTTTGTCTGAATTCAAATTAGTAGTAAACCAGATTGGAAATTGAGTTCCTTGGTAGCAGAGGCCATGGTAGGAGAACTCATTGGCCACATTTGGGTGGTGGCTCCCATGTTGGAGCATGCAGATCCAGAACATCTGCCTTGCTGCAGAAGGCCCATGGGACGGGTTGTCTAGGGCTAGAGCTTAACTGCTGGGCTTTTCTTACTGCCTTCCCCTGGGGATACATTTATTCCTCTCCCCAGGGACTTTGTCCATTCCAGTGGCTTCAGAGTCTCAGCAAGTCAGTCTTAAACATCTGTTGGATGATGGTTCGCATTTATAGTCCAGCTCTGTCAAGAGTGTTGGGTTTATGGGCAGTGTGCAGCTGCTCCACTTGGAACTGGGAGGCCTCTATCCCTTCAGTTCAGCTCAGCAAAGGCCATCCCACCCAGGCCTGTGCCTGGCTCACGGTCACCGATGACAGGGCTGGTCCTTCTGGAGTCCTTCCATTGGGCTCACAGCTGACCATATAGATGTTGACACCCGGGGGGCTCCATTACGTGACTACATATAGGCCCTGGGAGCTTGTGGCAGGGTACAGGCTTGGAAAGGTATGGTGACTACCCAGGTTCTGATAAATGTGTACAGGAGATTCACAGTCAGGCGGTGACTTGAGGTCATACCTGAGAGAGGTGGGGTTGCTGGGACTTGTGTCTACATAGTTACTGGGACTGATGGAAATGGGTGAGGGGTGCCTGGCAGGCTGGACTGAGGAATGGGGAGCAGAATCTGCGCTGAGGAGGAGCAGCAGAGGGAGAGAGTTCTGGTCAGTAAGGAGGAGGTAGGGGTGTTGGAGAGACAGCACAACTAGGACAGAAGCCCCCAGGGACGATTCCAGGGAGTATGCTGGAGAATTGGAGACAAGGCAGGCTGTGGTGCAGCTGGAGCCTGGCAGTCACCCCTGAGAGCAGCAGGGATGGCTTGGTGACCCCCGGACTGGGGCACAGCTGGGTTGGAAGGGCTTGTGTATGTGGAGGGTGGGGGGCAGGTAGGGTCTCGTACCCTCGTGCCACCTGTGCTGCACTCCAGGGAGGCACGCACTCCTCAGAGCACTGCTTACCCTCAGCTTCATGCAGCCAGGTGAGCTTCAGCTACTTGCCTCCTCCAGGCCCTTTTCCTTCTCATGTTGTGAGTCCGAAAAGCAGCAGTGTCCTGAGCCCCTGTTGTGTTTTTCCAGGAGGTGTTTACTCACAGGGAAACTGAGGATGGCCGGTGGGGCCTGTGAACCTGTCTGTGTGCATCTGGGTGGACAGTCTGCTTTGCTCTGGCAGTTGGATCCCCTGCAGGACGGGAATAGGGGATCTCCCACATTGGGAAATGTGGACGGTTGGGCCCCGTGAGGCTCCAGCATGGCCCAGGGTGTCGTCCCCAGCAGAGTGGAGGCATTGGGGCTCCCTGCAAACACTCAAGCCTCTCTTGGTGGCCAGGGAGAGGGGGTTTGAGAAGAGTACATACTTGGGTCATGATTGCACGAATGCCAACCTGCATTTTTGGGGTGGGGGGGTTTGTTGACCGCCTTTCAGAGCAGGTTTAGCAAATACGGGACGAAGTGACTGGTTTCCCGTACACCCATGCTTTCGCCCATGCACAAACTCCCACAACCAGTTACCAGCATCCCCTAGGGTGATGTGCTTGTTACAGCCCACAAGTCTGTGTACACATGTTTGTTGCCCAGAGTCCTTAGCTGACATCGGGGTTTGCTCTTGGCATTGTACCTTGTGTGCGTCAGGACAGATGCTTGTACCCTCCCGTGCAGTGTCATATAGGGTAGTCTTACTGCCCTAGCCCTTCCATGCAACGGCAGAGAGGTGGATATGAGACGCTGGGCTCCCTCCATGATTCTTTTGGAAGCTCTGGGGGAGGCAGAAACCCTTTCAGGGTATGGAGAGTAAGAAAAGTGCTCCCCTGATTTCTTGCTTCTGTCTTGGTAGAATGCTTCCACATTCGAGGATGTCGCCCAGGTGGCCCCTGCTTATCAGAAGACTGTCCCTGTCGAGGCAGGTAAGTTGTGGCAGACACCAGGACGAGCTCCTATGCCATGTAGTGTTACCATGGTGGGTACCATGCAAGCTGGGAGCAGCTGGAGAGCACCCTCGTTCTGTTCACTTTGAGGAAGGGATTTTGCTACACCTTGATGAAAGGCCTGGGTGTCCCTGCAGATGCAGCATGTTGCAGCGCTCTGGCAGCGGGGGATTGGTTTGGTGGGGTGCCTCCCAAAGCAGAGCTGGGCTAAGCGCCCATCCACAATGGCCCTCCTCACTGCTGGGGACAAGGTTCTGGGAGGTTCTTGAGGCCACAGACCCCCCCTGCCCCCAGCTGGCCAGTTGGGCCAGTCAGCTATGGCTGTGATGTGAGGAGTGTGTTACTCACCTGTGTGGAAGCTGAAGTAGATGCTCTTGCCTTTTCTCTCTGCGGGCCCTGTGCAAGGCTGCTGCCATGAGAGAACGCGCCCTATACCTGCTTCAGCCCATGAGCCACACTCTAGGAGTATTCCTGAGTCGGGGGAAACATAGAAAGTGGTAAACGGACAATGGGCAGGGCATGCTTTTTGTTTCCTGTGGACGCCCTGGGTCAGTGGTTCCCAGACTTGGGGGTGTCAGAACACTTCAGCACTCATAGGGATCGTTTGTGGGGCTTGTGTCTCCTGATCGTTGTTGTAGTGAGATTAAAACAGAAGAATTTGAGATGTTATTAATTCGCTTAAAAACAACGAAACATCACATGTTAACGGTAATACTATTAATGGAAGAAGTAACTACATTCTCAAAACAAAACCCTTGCAGAAGCGTGGCATTGCTTTGCTGTCCATAAATCTCCTTAGTAAAAGATCTTTGTTGTTAGAGCTGGTTCTGCATCTGATCTGTTACGGTGAATTATGTTTTGGAAGAAAATCTGGACTCCCCCAGACACGCTGTTGGAAAAGAGAAGGGCATTACTGTAGCTTCTCCGGTCACCACGGATGTGCCTATGTGATCCTGCACTGGGACAGGCAGTGCTTTCCTGCTTCTCTTAGAGGGTAGACTCCCTTATAAACTGCGTGGTTCTCGAACACGCACTGGACATTTGCAAAGTACTAGACTGTTGAGCTACGCCAAACTTCCAAATGTGTCTTTTCAGTCTTTGGTACCCCCAATTACATTCATTAATGTTATCAGTCGTATTTAAGTCCTCAAGTGAAACTAGGAAATTGTCAAGTTTTCCACAATTCTGACTTTTCTTGAAAACTTGATTTTTTTTCCCCCATGACAACAGATACTGCCGTTTTCTTGACATGATAGATTGAGTTTATTCATTTTAGAGAGAGTGTCTGCCAAGTACCAAAAGGCACATACCCATAGTTTGTCAGTTACTTGTGTTCCATGAAAAATCAGCATAACTTGCAGCTCAGCACACAAATGGTTTTCCTCAAGCCACCACAGAACTTGTGTGTATGCCCCCCTCCCGTCCACCACAGGAGATTGGCAGGTGTATGCTCAGGGCTTGAGATTTATAGAATATCAATGCTTCGTACAGTGTCCTCAAAGGGCATTGTTAGGGAAAATGTCCTTTTTCCCCTCCTAAATATGTGCTGGTGAAGTACTGTTTGGAATATAACAGTATTCCAGATACCAGACTTCGATGTCCGGCAGTCCTGCAGAGTGTGCAGTAGATGGAGGCACAGCGGCCAGTCTGGGACTTGGGGAGGTGACCAAGCTGGGGGACGCCTCCCTGCCAGGCTGGACCCCGAGGGGCAGGCCACCCTGGTGCAGGGTTTTGGTTGTGGGAGAGACAGTGCCACTCTGACACCAGGCGTGCATCTTTCCTCCCCGCTGCAGTGAACAGCAGAACAAGTAACATCAGAGCCAACTTTGAAAACCTGGCTAAGGAGAAGGAGCAGGAGGACAGACGGAAGGCAGAAGCGGAGAAGGCCCAGAGGATGGCAAAGGAGAGACAGGAGCAGGAGGAGGCCCGGAGGCAGCTGCATGTGAGTGTGTGTCGTCCTGGGCCTGTGGTCTAGAAGGTTCTCAGTGGAAAACGTTTTGAAGCCTCGTTCGAGGCTTGGCTCCTAGGAACTGTAACTCTCAGCCACATGTACTAGCTGGTCAGCCTTGCTGCTCCAGTGCCCTGGTGACCTGCAAGCCCACTGGCCTCTGAAATTCTCCCTCCTCTGAGACCCAGGCCAGATGTGTCCCTGACAGTCTCTCTTCTGTCCTGTCACCCTCTGGAGCCCCTGTCTTGTGGAGAGAAGGCTGAGATACAGAAGGAACTCTGTGTAGGGCATCAGACCCGCTTTCTGCTTTCTTTTTCAACTCTTGGTGCTTTCTGTACCTGGGTCTCTTGCATTTATTTGTGTGTGCTTCTTTGCCCTGCCTGTCTGCCGGAGGGGGTTGGCGCGGGGGCTGCGGGCGGTGAGCGGGAGGGCCTGTGCGCCTGCCTTCCCCAGGCTTCTCTCTGAGCCTGGGTGTCCACATTACCCCCTGCGGACCAGGCAGCCTGCGCCCAGCAGCTCCCCGTGCTGTGGCCTCGGGTTCTGGAGCAGGATGAACTCCCACCTGCTCTCAGATAGTTACGAAGTGAATCAGAGAAGAAAGCCCATGGAGTTCTTTCATACCCAGAAAGCTTTGTTCCACCCTATAGACCTCTCCTCCCCAAAATCAGTAGTTAGGGCTCGGAGAACCCCCGTCGGGCGGAAGGGGGGAATGGATGGTTGAGGTGGATGGTGCGGTGGGCACCAGAGATGTGAATTAAATACGCCCTGATGGTTGTTTCATCACACACAGAAGAAGAACAAATTTGTAGAATTACCTCTTTTTACCGTTCCATAATCACTAGAAACTTTGGAAGAAGCCTAGAAGTTTGGTTTTCTTTATTCAACACATGAGTATTTACTCTAGAAGGCGCTTTTCTTGATGTGTCTCGGTCTTTTCAAATGATTAACAACGCCTTGCTCATGTTATGTCTTCAGGTTGTAACTGCTGGGTCCCGTCAGCAGGAGCAGGCGGCTTGCAGAGGGGGAGGGCATCGCCGCGGTTCTGTCCTCGCACCTTTCTCTGGCGCTTGCCTCGGCAGCACATGTACTGGCGCCTTTTCCTGCCCTGTCTTACTGTCCCTTCTGTGGCGTTGTCCTCCGCTTCCAGCCCCCGCCCTTGCCTGCTTGTCCCTGTGAACCAGTACCCCCTCAGTCCTCACTCCAGAGTCCTCTTGGCTGGGGGTGGGGCTCCCTCCGTTGGCGGGTGGGGCTCCCTCCGTTGGCGGGTGGGCAGGACGTCCGCGTGGGTCCAGGTGTGCTGGACTCTCATGTCTTGGCTCCTGGTGAGAAGGAACTCTTTGTAGCCAGCCAGCTATG
The DNA here is from genome assembly GCF_048164855.1 of Canis lupus baileyi. Taxonomy (NCBI): domain Eukaryota; kingdom Metazoa; phylum Chordata; class Mammalia; order Carnivora; family Canidae; genus Canis; species Canis lupus. Next base: position 8,314,160 of record NC_132858.1, read on the forward strand.
AGAGGGGCCGTCACAGACCTCTGTACGGTGATTCAGGTGTGAACAGCAGCCCGGGTCTCCCCAGACCTGGGTGTTTTGGGCTGTGGGTGGGTCTAAGTAGTGTGTGAACTGGACTGTCTGGCTGGTGCAGTCGGGGCCAAGGATGGTCCGTTCCTGCTTCTGTGGCTCCCCGGCACGTGCCCCTCATGGTCCTCCCTCTTCTGCTGTCTGCAGGGGTTTTCTGGGGCTACCATCCCACATGCCCCTAGGCTCTGGCTTAGAGAACACTTGTGTACCCTCTCAGTTCTGGAGGCTCCAGAGGAGACCTGTCTCGTGGCCTTTCCCAGCTTCTGGAGGCGCCCGCGTTTTCCTTGGCTTGGGACCCTTCTCAGCCTTTGCTTTCGTGGTCATATCTTCTGATGTGTCTCTCTTGTGCCTCCCTCCCTCTGAGAGGGAAGGGCCTGTGGTTACGTTGGGACCACCAAGAACCTGAGACGTCTCCTGCCTCCTGTCCGTGACTCCTTCCAGCCTCAGTCCCTTTGACCCTGATGCCACCTCTTCCCAGGACCTGGGGTCTGGGGTGTCTACGTCTTTGAGCTGCCATTATTCTGTCTACTACAGCCCACTACCTGGCCCCTAATGATTCCTATCTGTCCTACATGCAGCACACACCCATTCGTAGGTCCCCAGAAATCTGTCACTACAGCAGCAGCTCAGCCTCCAGGTCCTCATCTGGTTACTGTGCGGTCTGGGCGGCTCACGGGGCAGCAGCCTGCCTGTTGCCACATAGCTGCATGTACCCTGTGGTTTATGTGGTGGCAGCAGGAGGACAGGGGCCCCTGAGGTCCTGTGTTCTGTTCTTGTGGTCATGGGTGCTGAGTCTCCATGCTTAGTACCCCCCCCCGCACTCTGCTCCAGCAGTGATCTGCTGTAATGTGAGCCCGGGTGGACCTTTTTCTGAAACTGTGTTGTTGAGGCAACCTGGTAACATTCTGCCACCTGTCTTTGTTTTCAGGAGCAAGCCCAAGCCCAGGCCCAAAAGCCAACGCCCCCTGCATCCCCGACTCCTCAGCCAGCTCAGGAGAAGCCGCCTCCAAGCCCTGTCTATGAGGTTGGTGTTTTCGTTCAGTTTGCAAATGAGTCTGACTCCCCATAGACTCCCTTCCCAGGTCGATGCCATTGTGCATGGGGCAGCAACCCTACCCCACTCTGCCCAGTGCCACAGCTGGGAGGGCGGCCTAAGGAGTAGCCCTCCTGAGCACTAGAGGGTGCATGCCACATGCTCAGTCTCTCCCCGTGTGCAGGGGCCCCTCCTCACCCAGCCTGCTGCCTCCCAGTCGGGTCTCTTATTGCCATGTAGACCATTTCTAGTCTTTATCTTACTCTCTGTTACGTTTGATATTGACGATACTCCATCCTGGAAACCCATTTCCTGGCACCCGGCTGCCGTCCTCCTACATGACCTGACTTCTCCAGTCGCCCTCACCAGCTGTCCTTCCCTCAGCCCCTCCTGAGTATTCCCCAGCGACTGTCCTTGGCCCTTACCCTCATTCCCATCATCAGTGCCTTGTGACTACCTGCCTGTGTTCCTAGGACCTGTATCCTCTCCTGGGCTCTGAGTTACTGGGCTGCCTGCCTCACCATTCCTCGCTTGCTCTCAGGAGCACCTCCTAGGTGTGGTCACTGCCTCCGTGACCACACCTAGCTGAGCCCTGCATCCTGTCCCCTCTGTCCCCATGGCCACTGTCCTGGTTCCCATGCCCTTCCTCTCTCACCGGGACATCCTCAGAGGCCATTGGGTTGTAAGGAATAGAACCTACCTCTGCTTTGCTGACACTGAAAGGGGTGAGCCCTCTGGGTAGCTCATGATCCAGGAGAGCTCTGGGCAGCAAGCCTGGGTCTCTGGGGTTGTCCAGGGTCCCATTGGCACCAGGGCCCTCTCCGAGCTGCCGCTCCCTATGCATGGTGGCTGTGTCCTCCTGGACTCGTAGACATTGTGGCACGGCCTTGTGGCTCATACCTAGTGGCAGGAGGAGCCTTGAGCCATCTCCCCTTGTCCTGTTCCACTGCTAGGCCAGTCACTGAGGAGTTGGTCCTTTGAAAAGGTTGGCATGATGTGCTGTCCTTAACGGGAGTACAGGTGGGTCCGTTGACCAGAAGCTCTGCCAGAACCGTGTGGTACACCAGGGGCAGAGGTACTTAGGCCAGAATACAGGGAAAAGGGACCCCACACACACACCCCCAACTTGCTCAGGATCCGCTAGGCAGCCAGCATGGTGCCCCCACACTCATCACCCAGCCTCTAACCCTCTAGGGCACCACCTGCACATCCACGGAGACACACCCAGAGGAGGCTCTGGGTCTGTCCCTCCCTTGCAGTGTGACCCTTGTGTGGCTCCATGCCTGTCCTGGATGCTGAGTCCCCTCTCCGTGGCCTCCCTAGTAGCTCTCACGGGCTGCCTGAGCCACGATAGTCATCTGCCGTTGAAAGCCAGTGCCTGACCCTGCTGGTTCTTCTGTATGTCCCTTGCTCATCTGACCCCCAAGGGTGCCTTTAGATGGAGCCTGTTTGGAATCACAGACTAAAGCCACTTCTGTTAGGGTTACAAGTCATGATGACTGAACAGCCTGGTGTTGATTCTCTGAGCATATGTGCTAGCTCGTGGCTTGCTGATTACTCTTCCCTTCCCTTCCCCCAGAGGATTTGGGGAGACTTGAACCCCACTGGCTGGGGATGGGGCTGCTCTGGGCGGTGCAGTGGGTGACATTGTGACATTGCCATTAGAGGCATGGCTGGCTGGCTGGTCCTCGGGCACATCAGGCAGCCTCCACGGCCTGGGCCTTTACACATGGGCCAGACCTGCCCCGAGTCAGCCACAGGCCGTGTGGTTTAATCACTGTAGGACTTTAGAGTGACAGTGGGGTTACTCAGCAGGAAATGGCACGTGGTCCTCCTATTGGTGCCATGGCATGATTAGAACCCGAGCATTCTCAAAATGTTAGCAGGTAATGCCTCCTTATCCACATATCCACGTTGCGGATCCCCTGGAACTAAGAAGTAGTCGCGTATTGGTGACCTGGCATGGGCCACAGGAAATGTCTCCTGACCCTTCCCTTCCCCAGGACGCAGCTTCATTCAAGGCTGAGCCTGAGCCCGTGTACAGCATGGAAGCCGCCGACTACCAAGATGCCAGCAGCCAGCAGGGCCTGGCCTATGCCCCTGATGCAGTCTATGAGGCCACAGAGACCTCGGGCCACTATCAAGCAGGTAGGGGGCAGGGCATCCCACCAAATCCCCCTCTGCTCCTCTGTGCGAGTGACATCCAGCTCTCTGACGTGCCCTGCCTTGCCTGTGCTTGATGCGGGGTCCTCACCTCTCTGCTGAGAGGGTGCCAGACGCCCTGGGGCTTGGCATGGACTCCCATGGAGGCTCCAGGAAGGCCCTGGCTGCTCTGGGGTGGCGGGTGGGGTGACTGAAGGAAGGGGCCTCCACTGCTCCTCAAAGTAGGAGCTTGGGGCAAGCCCAGCTCCATGAAGACAGCAACTTGATGTTCTTAGAGATGATTTCTGTAAACTTAGAAAATTCCATAGATGTTTCAGTGGGACAAACACTGAAATCAGTTTCTTATCTTTAAAGATAAGGTTTCCTTCAACATATTTGGGCAGATTTAACCTTAATTCATTAGAGAACACAGCTCAGGACAGTGTCTTAGCTTTTCCCTGAGTGTGATGTGAGGCATTTGGGCAGTGCAGCCTCCTTGCCCCGCTGGCCATGGTCTTGCCACCATGTGATCCCTCCTTGAAGTACTAAACCTGTAAAATTTAAGAACCCGTCCTCTGAAGCTGCCCCAGTACCCACTCAGATTGTCCTACTCACCGGCTGGTGTCGGCGTTGGAAGCAAGGGGTTTGCTCCCTAAACCTGGGGTCCCTCTTCCTGGTTTGCTCACGGCCCCATCCCCCTCCCTCCCCAGCAGCTTTTCTTCTGTCCCAGGAGGGCTGGCTGACAATGTTGAGATGGCTCAGTGCACCTGTGGCACTTTGGCTGACCCTCAGCTCATCTTGTTTTATTTTTAGAGGAAAACACCTATGACGAATATGAAAATGACCTTGGGATCACGGCCGTCGCCCTATATGACTACCAGGCTGGTGAGACTACCCGCGTTCCATTTTGGTGTTCATTTTCTAGTGGTTCCACTCAGGAATTAGACTCCTAGAGCTTTATTACAACTTTTAAGAAGTAACTTATTTTGAAATAATCTCAGAGTTACAGAAATTCCGTTTTTCTCTCCATTTTTACACATCCCTGAACCTCATGGGTGCCCCAATCCCCCTAGGGATCCCAGTGTGAGCTCTCCAAAACCAAGGACACTGGCCACCCTCAAAGCCCCAAGTGGGAAAGTTAGCCCTGAAACGTCATGATGTCTGCAGGCTGCTCACGTGTTTGCCAGCTGTCCCAAGCCCCCCTTGTTTGGTTGGGCCAGGTCCCTCCAATCCGCCTGTGGCCTCCCATCCTGGGAGGCCCTGCAGTTCCCCTGAGGCTGTGCTGTGAGGACAGGGCGGACCCGGGAGAGCTTCCTTCTCTTTACCATGTACCCTGTTGGGCACACAACATGTTCCCCTGTGTGTCTCACAGCGGTGTCCCCACCACCTCTGGTCCAGTGTGGGACAGTCTCCACCGCAAAGCCATTTCTCCCTTTGCTACTAGAGGGCCGTTTTGTGGACCTTCCAAGATCATACTCCTCATCCTCAGGCTGCCAGCCGTAGCACCGGACAGGAGCTTTCACCTCCTATTTACTTACATATATTCCACGTATTTGTTTACACGGGTGTGGAATTTGTGAAATTTGGCATCTGTAATTATTACAATGTAGTGAGTTTATCTTTGTACCTGCTGCCCCAGTCCGTGTCCTTGGGCTCCTTCCTAGGCTCCCCTTTGAGCTTCATAGGTACCCTCTCCAGTGGGAGAATGGGGGAAGCCTGGTGTTGGGGAGCCTGGGTACATTCTGTGTGTCAGGTGCTCAGGGCAGGTGTGTGGAGCGGGGGGAGGGCAGGGCAGGTGGAAAGAAAGTTGTGCTCTGCCTCCCGGCTAGGGGCCACCAGTCCCTCCAGCAGCTGCCAGAGCACGCTCCTTCCAGCAGATCGGCCACACCGAGTGTCAGGGTGTCACCGTCCTCTTTTCCTGTCCTCTCTCCTAGCGGGTGATGACGAAATCTCCTTTGACCCTGACGACATCATCACCAACATAGAGATGATCGATGATGGCTGGTGGCGCGGGTTGTGCAAGGGCAGGTATGGGCTCTTCCCAGCCAACTATGTGGAGCTGCGGCCGTAGGGCTCTCGGGGACGGAGGCCGGAGTGCAGAGCCCAGGCAGGAGGCCGCTGTACATACTGCTTTTATACGTCATGCTTCTGCTGACGCTTTGGAAATGCTCATGCCACAGAATTTGCTAATATATTGTAATCATGCTCCTTAGGAGGACTCCGGTAATCGATTTTATGCGTTTAAGGCATTGTCTTTGTTTTTGCCAAATGGATTGTCGTGTGGAGTCACTTGAGGGACCCTTAGGTGTCCTGAGTGCATGCTGGCCTTGCCCCCGTTGGCAGCAGGCGGGACCCTGACACATGCTGCCTGTCCTCGGACCGGCTGTGTGGTGTTGGGTGGAGTCCCCGTCCTTGGAAGAGGGAAGCCTGATGGGAGGTTAGGACGATGGGCAGGGGTGCAACGGGCGGCAGCTTTAACTCCAGGTGGGACAGCCTTCATGTTTTCCCAGACCGCTCTCCCCTCCCTCTTCACCCTCCCGGTCGCCTGATGCCAGGAGGGCTCGCTCCTGTCCCTGCTCCCACCTCCGAAGTGGTGTCACCCAGTGCCACACACACTGCCCTCCCGGCGTGGCCCGTTGTGTGGGTTTGAGGACCTCGGGTCGCCTGCACGTGGCCCCCTGCAGCTGGGCCCTGTGTTTGCTGTGTGAGAAGTGGCCCTTTGTTGCGGGCAGGCAGGTGCCTTCTTTGCCGTAAACGCCAGAAACATTTTTCCATCAAGGCAGTCATGTTCTCTGTGCTAAAATACCACGTCAGGTGAGAGGAAAATGTGCCTGATTGACTGGGCTGAAGCGTGAAGCAGAGAGTGATTCTCCCCCCAGGATGCACCCTGTGGATGCTGCATGGGAGTGCATTGCCTTCCTGAGAGCTGGGGAGGCCAGGTCGGCACCTGCGACAGTCAGGGGTGGTGTCTTTCTGGAAGATTCTGTGTCTCGGGTGTCTGGGACATTAGCGTCTACTTCCTGAAGCGCATTTCTGCATAATCCTTGCTTTATCACAATTAGGTTGGGTTTTATATGCAATTACTGTATCTAAGTTTCTGTAGCACACATCATAGGTATGATTTTTTTTAAATTAAATATTCAAAATAAACTTTTTTTGATCCACTTGCTTCGTGATGTCCCTTTGGTATTGGTCACTTTGTTCTACGTGGAAGATGGCTTCCTGACTCTTGACTTTTATCAGCTTCAGACAAACTAAAGATTCCATTTGGAGGAGGCATGCTCCTTAAAAGACACTTTTTATGAGGAGAAATGTATTTATGCTCTGATAGTACTGATTTTTTATTTTTTATTTTTTATTTTTTTTAAAGATTTTATTTATTTATTCATAAGAGACACAGAGAGAGAGAGAGGCAGAGACACAGGCAGAGGGAGAAGCAGGCTCCATGCAGGGAGCCCGACGTGGGCTGGATCCCAGGTCTCCAGGATCACGCCCCAGGCTGAAGGGGGCACTAAACTGCTGAGCCACCCAGGCTGCCCTGATAGTACTGATTTTTTGGACAAGGATTCCAAGTAAAATAGAAAACGGTCTATTTAAAAATTATTTGGAATTACGATTCTCAGCATAAATCCAGAGGTGATTGTGGGGTGACAAAGGGCAGTGTTCTCCCTTGGGCTGCGGGAAACAGCTCTGAGGGGGAGCAAGCAGCATTCATGAGCAGAGGAGCTGGCAGGGGTGCAGCTGACCACTGGACAGGTTCGCCTAGAAGCAGCCCGCGAACATAGGGCGTGCGGAGGCTGGCGTGGGTGTGAGGGGATGGACAGCTGAGCTGCCACCCCTCCTGGTCCTGCCAGTCCTGCTTCACCCCACCCCCGCCACCGTGGTGGTGGAGGAGCCACGGGCGCAGTCCCAGCTCCCCAGAGGCTGTGGCAATGGGCGGGCCTCTCCTCGTGGACGTCCGTCTGCTGTGGCAGAGCAGGGCTTGGATGCGTGGGAGTGCCGCCCTCACCGTCCCTGGAGGACTTGGGGGAATCCAAAGTGATGCCATCTTCGGTTCCCGGGAGCTGGGGGTCACTGCACGGACCTCATACAGGTGGAATCCTGCAGGATCTGTTTGACTCGACGTCACGTCCTCCAGGTCCGTCCCTGCCGTGGTAGGCGTCTGCCTGTCCCAGTTCATGGCTGCGTGACAGTCCACGGTGCAGGTGGACCCGCCTCATCCATTCATCTGTCGACGGGCAGTCGACTTGCTCCACCTTCCGCCATCATGTCTCTCGCTTCCTCTTGTACCTGCCCGATCCAGCTGCCCACCCCGCTGCCCCACCGCAGCCCCTCGGGGCTGCTGTGGATGGAGCTGCCCTCATACCTGCCTTCGTGCCCCCTATGCTTCCACCACACCTGTCCTAGGAATGTCCTCAGCAGCCACTCCCAGGACCCCTTGGTGCCCGTCCCTTCTTGAGGTCTTGGTGCCCTCTCCTCCTGACCTCCAAATGTCAGGGTGCCCAGGGCTTTGTCCTCAGACATGTTCCTGGTCTACAGGCACCCATGCTCGAAGATGGCCTCATAGACTCTGATGTTGCCCCAAGCCTGCACCTCCCGCGGACCCTAGTCGCCACAAAAAGGCAGCTTCATCCTTCCCTTGCTGATGCCCACAGCCTTCGAGTCACCTGGTTCCTTCCTCTCTGCTCTGTCCGTCTGCTAGCAAGTCCTGATGGCCAAGTCAGTGAAGCATGGCCCACCTTCGTGCCCTCATGCTGTACCTCAGCTCTTGCCTGGGTTGTCCAGGTAGCTCCCAACTGGGTTTCCTACCTCCTCTGTCCTCTCAGGATGTTTCTGACACGAATCTCGGCCCCTCCTGGGCTGTGAACTATGAAGCAGCTCCTGTTTCCCTGGGAGCCAGGCTGTGTTACCACCATGCTCCCTGACTCAGGGCCTTTGCACTGAGTCTTCCTTCTGCCCAGAGGCCTACAGGCTTAACTCCCTCACCGCCAGCCAGTGTTCTCCCAAGGTCTACCCTGACCTCTCCTTAAAGCTGTGGATCTCCCCCGAACCTAGCCCCCATCTCTTTTATCTTGTTCTCTTTCCTGTAGTGCACATCACTTACATCACGTTGCATGATTTTTATTTTATGTTTTAAAGATTTTGTTTATTTATTCATGAGAGACACACAGAGAGGCAGAGACACAGGCAGAGGGAGAAGCAGGCTCCATGCAGGGAGCCCAACGCGGGACTCGACCCCGGGTCCCTGGGGTCATGCCCTGGGCTGAAGGTGGCGCTAAACTGCTGAGCCACCTGGGCTGCCCTTGTTTTATGATTTTTAAAACTGCTTTATTGAGATATGATTCACACATCACACAAGCGACCCATGTGAAGCGTATAATTCACTGGTTTCCGGTGCGTTCAGAGGCGTGCACCGTCACCACATCTCAGAAACCCTGTGTTCCTTGGCTGTCACTCCCCGGCCCCCTGCTGCCAGCCCCAGGCTCTCGATCACCTGCCCTCTGGATGTGCCGACTCTGGACACCCTGAGTAAATGGAACATGGGCCGTATTTTCTGAAGGGGATCCGCGAGCTGCCTCCTGTCTGGACTGTGAGCTCTGTGAGGACAGAGTCCTGTGTCGTGGACACAGCGGCTGGCGCCCCCCAGGTCCTCGTGCGTTCTGTGCGGAGGCCGTTCGCGGAAGGCTGCCGGCTGCTGCCCACAAAGCAGCGCCCCTTCCCTGCAAAGAGCGTCCTGAACCTCAGCGGAAGCTCGGGACTCCGTCTCTCAGAAGCGACGTCACAGAGTGCGGCTCGGTTTCCAGACTGACTCACTGAGACCTGTTTAACTCGTTGTTCAGGGACGCCTGGGTGGCCCTGTGGTCTAGTTCAGGTGGTGACCCCGGGGTCCTGGGATCGAGTCCTGCATCGGCCTCCCAGCAAGGAGCCTGCTTCTCCCTCTGCCTCTCTCTCTCTGTGTCTTTCATGAAGAAATAAAATCAGTCTTAAAAAAAAGATTCATTGTTCAATACGGGCACCATACATTTTTAATCCAAAATATTTTTTAAATACATCTTTCTAGCTCTCCCCTGCCCCTCCAAATCCATCACTTTTATCTTGAGTATTGTCGCCTGAGAAGCGGGTTCCTGTGGATCAGGGTGGAGGGACGGGGAGCTGGAGGGTCCTAAGAGGCCTGCACCCAAATGCCGGGCCTTTGCAGTATTTGACTGTTACTATGTTTGACTTACATACCTTGTATTACAAAAGCATTGAGTTCACATCGAAAACAATGCAGATGACGCCACAAGGCCCGCCGTGAAGAGGGAAACCTCTACCCTTGTGTCCTCCCCCTCAGTCCCCGATGATGACTTTGCCGATGATTTATGGGGCTTTTAAGGAAAAATGTCTCTACGTACAAGCATATGACACATCAGTCTTTTTTATACACAGAGGTTCGTACAGTGCTTTGCCTTTTGCAACCTTCTAAAAGATGGATTTTGTCCATCTTTATCACATCCTTTTTGTGTCCTCTGTGCAAAATTTCACTTGGAAGTGTGACGATGAGTTGAACCCCATGGATAGACGCTGGTTTTGCTGTCGCGGATGGCGCCCCGTCTCGCTGCACGTTCAGGCACAAACATGTGGAGAGGACCACTCAGAAGGGGACAGCTGAGTGCGCAGAGGCTACTGGTCGTCTTTCCCTACCTCCCGCGTAGTTAGTGACCTCAGTTGTCCTCGGAGTTGCAGCCCAGCTGTGGCTGTGTGACTGGGTCGGAAGCGAAACTCCATCGTGGAGGATTTCCAGCTCTTTTGGAATATGAGGCACTTTGTGATGGTACCTTCTGAGGATAGTGGAACAGCAAGATAGGGCCTGGGTTTGTGACAACGTCAAGGAGCTGACACGCTAGTCTTCTGTGCTTCAGTATTTTTTTTTTTTAATGAGGCAGAGACAGACACTTATCCTATCTAAGCCTTTGTTATTTCTAGTGTCTGCTCTAAGTACAGTTTCCAACTGATTGACCGTGTCAGTGAGTATTCCAGCATTAGATACAGGTGGTGGTTGTAGGACATCGTGAAGGCATAGAATGTTGTTGGGTCGTACACTAAAATGATAAATGGTTTGAAGAACAGGAGAGGGTCCCAATCCTGCGGTTTGTGGGTGTAGGGACAATCTTGATACCATGAAAGGCAGGGGTACCACGGGCAACCAGAGGAAGGCAGCAGGGCAGAGTCAGGGACAGATTCTGGGACGAGGTGAGGCTTGGGCTGAGTCTTGGACAAGTACAAGACAGCCAGGGGAGGCACGGCGTCCTGAGCAGGAGCCGCCGGGCTGACGGTGTGCGAGCAAGGGCCTTGATGTTGCTGAAAGCTCAGGGGCAGGTGCGTAAGGATAGACACCAGAGCTAGTGACTCAGGCAGGGCAGGGCCTTTAAAGGGCTTTATAGGACAATTAAGAGGATTGGACTTTATTCTGAGTACACACGGGAATTATTGAAGACTTTTAAGCTCTGAAGTGATCCCATCTGTTTTCTGGAAGGATCATTTCAGTATCTGATATGTCAGCATGATACTCCATAGCATCAAAGTCCTTGAAGATAAATGTCATAAATAAAACTAAAGTTTTATAATTTAACCCTTTGTATTTCTGGGTTATTGTTACCTTTTGCCCTGTGTACTTGCAAAGAAAAAAAAAAGCCTCATTTAATTTACTGAAAAACAAAGAAAATGCAGTATTACTTAGTATTTGTTTAAATTTTCTTTTTCATCCTGTGAGAATGTGGGATTAGAGTTGATGCCGGGTTCTCTACTCTGTTCCATTGGTCTATTTATCATTCCACCACACAGTCTTGATGACTGTGGCTACGCAAGTGAGTCTTGAAATTGGGTAGACTGATTTCTCTCCCTTTATTCTTCTTTTCAAAATTGCCTTAGCTATTATAGTTCTTTGCTTTTCCATATAAATTTAGAATAATCTTGTTTATAGCTATGAAAAGTCTTGCTGGGATTTTGATGGGAATTATATTACCCTTACGTGTCATCTGCCATGTAGAGAGACTTCCAATATAGAAACATGGTATTTCCACCCATTTATTTACATCTTCTTTCACTTATTGCATTAGCATTTTGTGGTTTTTAGTATGTAGATCTTTTTTTTTTTAATTTTTATTTATTTATGATAGTCACAGAGAGAGAGAGAGGCAGAGACACAGGCAGAGGGAGAAGCAGGCTCCATGCACCGGGAGCCCGACGTGGGATTCGATCCCGGGTCTCCAGGATCGCGCCCTGGGCCAAAGGCAGGCGCCAAACCACTGCGCCACCCAGGGATCCCTTAGTATGTAGATCTTATGTATTTTATCAGATCTACATCTAAGTATTTCATCTATTTTTGGCAGCTATGAACTGTATTTCTGTTTTCAGCATACACACATCCATTGCTAGTCTGCGGAAGTTCAATGGATTTTTGTATGTTTATCCTGTATCTTGTAACCTTGCTGAGTTACCTTATAAATTCTAGAAAGGTGTTGTTTTTTTTTGTTTTGTTTTGTTTTTAGATTCCTTGGGATTTTCTTTATTGACAGTCCTATCACCTGCAAGATGAGAGCATTTTCTCTCTTCTTTCCAATCTATTTGCCTTTTCTGGCCGTATTGCCTTGGCTAGAGGTCCAGCACTGTGTTGAGAGTGGTGACAGGAGACATCCTTGTTCACGGTCTTTGAAGGAAAGCGCTCAATCCTTCCCCATTAGGTGGGGTGTTACCTGTGGGATTTTTGTAGGTGCTCTTTACTCCTTTTTAAGAGTATTGACTACGTGTATCTTCTGGTCCTACCTTCATCCATAAACTGCAATGATGCCGTCACAGCCAGCCACCAGGGTGGCCCCTGTGCAGCCCCTCCCCATGGAACGATAGGACGTTGTGAAGCTCAGACAGCCCTCTGGAGAGGTCAGGCTGGCAAAGAGCTACGGCCTCCTGGCCTCCTGCCCACAGACACGGGAGTGCATCACCTTGGAAACGAATCCTCTGTCCCCAGAAAATCTCGGTCAACACCCCAGCTGAAGCGTCACAAGAGCTGCTGAACCACAACCACCTCACTAAGCTGCTCCCAAGTTCCTGGCCTGCAGAAACAGTAGGAGATAATCAATGTTTACTGCTGCTGAAGCAACATGTAGCCAGGGGGACTTTGGAGTTTCTTACTTGAATCCGGCAAAGGACAGGAATGGGCTCCTCCTAGAATATGCTGCTCTGCTGAGGGGCAGACCCTGTACCCTCTGTGAGGGGGCAGCAGTCAGGCCCTTCCAGGACTTAGGGAAATGTATGACACCCTCTCTGCCCCCACAGAATCCTGGCTGTATGTGCTCCTGTGCATGAAGGAGACACCCTGCAGGCCTGTCCGCAGGGCTGGTGAGAGTGGAACATCTGTGCTGAGGCGCTGGGCAGCTGAGAAAAAGCAGCCACCTTGGGGAACCGTCAGCAACACGCATGTGCACTGACAGAGTGTCTCTCCTGGGTGCAGCGGGTTGGTGACTTCCAGTAGTTTGGAGATGCCAGCAAGTCCAGTCCTCAGGGAGCACCCAAGAGACGCTCCCACACGAGCACTGGGTATATTCACAGCAGTGCTGCTTGTTTGGGTTCATTTTTGGTTATTTAAAAAAATATTTATGGATATTTGGTGGGAGGAGGCACAGAGGGAGGGGCAAGGAGAGTCTTTTTTTTTAAGATTTTATTTATTTACTCATGAGAGAGGCAGAAACACAGGCAGAGGGAGAAGCAGGCTCCCTGCGGGGAGCCCAATGCAGGACTCGATCCCAGCATCACAACCTGAGCCAAAGGCAGACGCTCTACCACTGAGCCACCCAGGTGTCTGTTTAAAATACACTTCATTTTGGAATAATTATATATTTAGAGAAAAGTTGTAAATTTAATGTGGGGCACTTCTTATGTACTCCCTACCAATTTCCCTCACAATTAACCTCTTACTCAACCATGGTCCATCCACTTATTCAAACTAAGAAATTAATGTTGAGACAGCACCGTTAACTAAATGACAGACTTTTTTTTTTCAGACTTTGTATTTTAAACTTTTTCCTTGAATGTCCTTTTCCTGTTCTAAGATCCAATGTAGGATCCCACATTACATTTAGAAAAGCATTTTTTTTTCTTGAAAAGATTTATTGAGACATAGTTTGCTTACCATATAATTCACCTAGCTAGTGTACCGTTTAACGGCTCTGAGTGTATTCACAGAGTTATGGAAATACCACCACTGTCTAATTCCGGAAAGTTTTCATCACCTGAAAAACAACCCCATGCCTCACCCCCCAGTCCCCTCCCCTACCCCTGCTCCTACTCATCTGCTACCTTTGTCTGTGGATCTGCCTTTTCCAGACATTTCATGGAAACGGAATCACACGATAGGTGGTAATTTGTGACAGGATTCTTTCACTTAGCATGATGTTGGAAAGCTTTGTTTTCATAGCAAAGAGAAAAAAAAAAAGAATATCTAAAGATCAACAGATGAATGGATAAATCAAATTCAATATATTCATGTAATGAAATGTATTCCACTGTGAACATGAATGATTTAGAGCTACATCTGTCATGTTTAATGAGTCTCAAAAGTCATATTGAGTAAGCCAGCTGCAGGATTCATGATTGCCAATAATTATAATATCGATGATGATGGCGGCCACAGCTTAAGTGAGTCGTGGCTAGGCGCCAGGCACTGTTCTCTTTATGAGGAGGATTGCTAATTGTGCATGATGTAGAGATCATTTCTACAAGCTTTTAAAATGTACATAAGAGGGGCACCTGGGTGGGGTGGTACCATCGCTTGAGCATCTGACTCTTGGTTTTGGCCTAGGTTGTGATCTCGGGGTCATGAACTCGAGGCCCACATTGGGCTCTGCTCACAGCTCGGAGTCTGCTTGGGATTCTCTCTCCTTCTCTCTGACCCTCCCACTCGTGCTTGTTCTCTCTCTCTCTCTAAAATAAATCAATAAATCTTAAATAAAAATGCGTGTTACTACTACATATTGTTTATGGACACACACATAAGTGATAAACATGACAACATGCATAGAGACGATCAACACCAAGTTCAGGGCAGTGGTTACCTCTGAGGTAGAGGGAAGGAGGCACAATCAGGAGGGGATGAGAGGCTTCGAGCCTCTCTGCAATGTTTGCTGTTGTCAGGCTGGGTGGTAGATATGGGTGTTCATTATTCCCTATCCTTTCAATGTGCCTGGCATACTTAATAACTTTTTTTTTAATATTTATTTATTTATTTATTTATTTATTTATTTATTTATTTATTTATGATAGTCACAGAGAGAGAGAGAAAGAAGCAGAGACATAGGCAGAGGGAGAAGCAGGCTCCATGCACCGGGAGCCCGACGTGGGATTCGATCCCGGGTCTCCAGGATCGCGCCCTGGGCCAAAGGCAGGTGCCAAACCGCTGCGCTACCCAGGGATCCCCTTAATAACTTTTTAAAAAAGATTTTTATTTATTCATGAGCGACAGAGAGAGAGAGAGGCAGAGATGTAGGCAGAGGGAGAAGCAGGCTCCATGCAGGGAGCCCGATGCAGGACTCGATCCTGGGACCCTGGGATCATGACCTGAGCAGAAGGCAGATGTTCAACCACTGAGCCACCCAAGTGCCCCATGCTTAATAATTTTAAAAAGAGCAAGACTAGTACAGAGCAGCGTGTAGAGTGAGCTATTTTAGGTTTTAAAAATGATTCATACGCATATGCTCGCAGATGTATGCACCAGGCCAGGAAAGAATCACAAGGATTCCTTAATAGGCACAAGCCTTGGGGAGGTACCCCGGGGTCTAGGGAGCCAGTGGAGAAGGGAGAGATGCTTTCTCCTAACGACTTTTTGAATTTCATATCATATGTATTTTTACCGCTTGATTAAAAAGATAACCCAGCCTGTATCATTTATTCCCTTTGGCTTGGGCAAGCCATTCCCATGGAAGACCTCATTTGCCCCCATGAGTCTTAGGGCCAAGGGATTGTCAAACTGCATTTCAGATGAGGATACTGAGGAGCCCAGAGGTTGTGTGGTTCTTGGTCTGGTGGTTGTTGCAGGGGGGGCCTGGGTGGCTGGTTCCCAGGGGAGGTCATCCAGGGAAAGTGTGCCCAGCTCTTTGGTACAGGACAGAAATGGCCTCAGGCCCATGCTGCCCTCCCGGGCATTCACTGCTAGATGAGCTGTTCTCAGAGGTGTCCCCATGCAGATCTCGGCGACCCGAGGCCCACAGCCCTTGGGAGAGTGGGGCATGTTACACACACAGTGCCACACAGCCACATGGGACATGGCAGAGCATCAGCAGTCCCCTGGTGTTGCATCACTGGAGGGTTTGGGGCAGCAGGTTTATGTTGCAGGGGTTGCTTTGGAGAAGGGGCTCTCAAACTCTAGCAGGCACGGGGGTCACCTGAAGGGCTTGTTAACCGGGGTTGCTGGGCCCTGCTTCTGATTCTGCAGATGGGGGAGGAGCAAGAATTTGCATTTCTATCCAGGTCCCAGGTGACCCTGCTGCTGCATGTCCAGGGACCAGATCTTGAGAACCACCACCTTAGAGCCTCCTCTGTGTACATTGTAGACAATAGAGCCATGGACAGTTCAGGTGCTGGCAATTCCAGATAGCAGGTGTACAAACTCCCCATCCTACAGAGGTCACCTGTGCAGCAGGCTAGACTCCAGAGAGCTGCAGCTTCTGCACCAACATCTCTCACTGAATGTGGGTAGCAGATGCAAGGGGCAGTTTCTCACACTTCCCTTAAGGCCCACCCAAGGAGAACATCAACCACCCAGATTCTGGGGCTTCCTCTTGTTTAAAATACAAAGATCCAGAGCAGACAGAGCCAGTTAACCTTATGTGAGCCAAACTTAATCTATACCTAATCTCAGGAATAAGAAAGCAGGTTATTTATTACGAATGCCTCTGATAATCATAAATGAAACCTAAGTTGTCTTCCCCAACTGGTGTAAGATACCCATATTTAACCAATTCCCTGCCATCTGGAAACCCCCCTCCTAGCAGCCATTCTGGCGTTATAAGCTATCCTGTAACGACCTGCCCCTGAGCTTCCTACCACTTTCAAATTTGAAATCTCCCTGTTTGAGAACAGTTTGTTTTTCCCTCAAAGAAGTATTCATAGAGTAAAAGCTCTCTGAATTTTGACACTTCCTACTGAAACCGGATGCCTGGGAGGAGGCCTGGTAATCTTCTGCTCACAGATACTCCCTGGGAGCCGCAGATCAGTCTCCCCCAGCAGTGCCTGGTGCTTGCTGGAAATGCAGAGTCTTTGTGGCCCAACCTGTTCCTGGGGCCTGGGCTGTATCTGGAAGCCTGAGATGGAGCTCAGCCTCCATGAGGTACGGCCTCAGAAGTCTCCAGGGAGGAGCCCTCACCCACCGCCGGTGGGAATGGAAGTGGTTTGACCTTTGCAGGAAACAGTCTGGCAGTTCCTCAACAGGTTCAACCTGGAGTGACCACACGACCAAGCAATTCCAGCTTCCAGCACGTAGGCCCCTAAAGAACAGAAAATAAACGTACATGCATGTTCACAGCAGCACTATTCGCAACAGCCAGAAGGTGGAGACAACCCACATGTCCATCAACTGACGAAGGGGAAAAACCTGAGTGCCGTCTATCCCTCCGATGGAATACTCTTTAGCCAAAAGAGGTATGAAGCGGTCTCACACGCGACACCATGGATGACCCTTGGAAAAAATCATGCTCAGTGGGAGAAACCAGACCCCAAAGACTACATATTGTGTGATTCCATTTACATGAAATGTCCAGAAAAGGCAAATCCAGAGACAGAAAGATAACCAGTTGCGTGGGCCAGTGACCCTGGGGCCAAGGGGATCAACAGGCAGAGGCTTTCTCTTTGGCAGGATGGAACTGGACAGTGCTGATGGCCATACGGCGTTGCCAATGTATTTAATGCCACTGGGCTGTTTTCTTTCTTCTTTTCTTTTCTCTTTTCTTTTTTTTCTTTTCTTTCTCTCTCCCTCCCTCCCTTCCTTTCTTTCTTTTTTTTCTTTCTCTCTTTCTTCTTTCTGTAGGTTCCAGGCCCAGTGTGGAGCCCAATGCCGGGCTCAAACTCATGACCCTGAGATCAAGACCTGAGCTGAGATCAAGACTTAGATGCTTAACCAACTGAGCCAGCCAGGCGCCCCTGGATTTCATACTTTCAAATGCTCAGTGAGGAAAACCTACCCGGCCACTCTTGCAACCCCATCTAGCACCTGTCCACACATTCTCCATTCAGTCTTCTGCCTTTTAAGACAGCTCTGTTCCTGGCAGCGCTGTGCCATGCTGAGTACTCCCTTTCCCCATCTGCCTGGCTTCCGGGGATGGCTTTAGATGACATGGGGGAGGCACTTCTGGGAAAGCACTGGCTCCCCTGGTAGCGGGGAGCAGATACAGTTGACATGGTCTTCCCCTCTTCTTCCTGACTTGGGATGGAAAGTGATGTGTAGAGCGGCAGCGCCTTTTGTTGTTGTGAGGCTGCGAAGTTAGAGGGAGAGGCTCACTCAGTCTGACTTGGCCATGTTGAGCTGTCTGACCAAATCCAGGGATCACCAAGGACTGTCCATGCCTCCAACACACCCTTATTGGGAACATCCTGCTGTCCACATAGGGCAGTGAAAAAGACTTAAGATTCCTGCCCTCGTGGAGCTTACATTTTTGTGCCCTATGGAAAGAATGAAGCACTTTTGGTATAAGCCACTTTTAATGCAAGTTTCTGTTATTTGCAGCCAAATGTTGTCTCTTATCATTACTGATCTGCTTGTAGGGACAGGGGTGAAGCTGCTCCCAGCTGCGCAGCATCGCCCTGAGCCTCCCAGGCAGTGCCAGCCCAGTCCCCGACCCCTGTGGGCGGGGCGCCTCGCCCACAGCCCGCCTCCTGGCCCCTGGGATTGGCCGAAAGTCGTCCCTCCTCCAGCTGGGCCAATCACAATCCCCTTCCTTTGCCGATCCTGGTTGGTCCTCGTAGGCACGTGCTCAGCGGTCCCTCTGCGAGTCTCGATTGGCCCATGCAGAGCACGTGACTGGCAGGGCACGTGACTTCCGGGCCCAGTGTCCCTTGCGGCGGAAGCGGCGCCCCGGGGCGGTGGGCGGGAGGCGGGAGGCGGCTCGGTGTCCCGGTCGTTGGGGGGGTGAGGGCCGAGCAGGTGCGCCCCCCTCGTGCCGTGTGTGCGCGCTCGGCCCGCCCGAGGTGTGGCAGAGGCGCCCCGGGCCCGCGCAGCTGCCCCCTCCAGAAGCCGGAGCTGAGGTAGGCGCCCCGGAGCCCCGTGCTGGGAGCTTGGCAGGTCCGCGGCTGAGCCCCTGCTCCCCGCCCGGCCGCCCGCCCCCCGCCCCCCGCCGCCCCGCGCGGCTCCCCCTGCTTCTCCCGCAGCGGCCCGCCCCCGGGAGCTAGGTGCCCTAGAGAGCGCGGGTGCCTCGCGTCGCGGGGCGGGGCGGGGCGGGGGTCAGAGGTCATGGTGGGTGCGGGGCGCCGGGCCCCGCCCTGTAGTCCCTGGGGGCCCGCGGGGGGTGCGTCTTCCGCACGCGGTCGGAGCTGCAGGCTGGGGCGCAGCTGCCGGGGGCAGCAGTGGCCGCTGGGACAGGGCGGTCGGCGCCCTCCTGGGGCATCTCCTGCAGCGGGGGGCGTGTGGCGGCCGGCGGAGGGGGAGCAGCAAGCGCATCAACAGGCCCGCCGGAGGTGGTGACAGGGGCGGCAGGTGGGATTGGCACGAGCCTTTCTCGAGTCTGGTGGTCCGGGAAGCTGTGCAGACCCGGGGAAGAGTATTCCAGCTGCCAGGAGGATCCAGGGCCCAGCAGAGAGGAGGCCCTGCTGTGGGAGCCTGGCGGAGCAGCTGGGGCGGGTGTCAGGTGGCCCGGAGGACGTGGGCCCCCGACTGGACGGCGGAGTCGGGGCCACGTGGCTGTTTCTCTGTCGCTGCTGTGAGTCCATGGCAGCCTGCGCTTCAGGCTGTATGCAGCCCCCTCTTCTCATGGCTTCCCTCCCTCCCAGCCAGAGAGAGCCATCACACCCTCTGCTCTCCCTCCTGGCTGCTGCCAGGAGACGCTGGCCCCCGGCCTGTGGGGGAGGCGGGGGCTGGGCCTTCCTGGCCATCCTGCGGCGCTAAAGGTTTCAGGCCATGCGGTTCCCCTAGAGCCTTGATGTCTTTACCAGGACCTCTGTAGTCACATGTATAAACTCTTGCTTCAAAACGGAGCCTTTATTTTTAGCTTGCCCAGATGGCAGGCTCCAAGACCAAGGGAGGAAGCTGCTGCTCCGCGCCGTTGGCTTTATGTAAAGCTTCAAAGCCGTGTGGGCCTGTCGGACTCATTTTCAAACTCATTCCGTAGCCATGTGACTGACTCCTTGTCTGTCATCCGCTTGGCCTTTCTCCTCTGCCAGTGAGGGTGATGGTGAAAGGGGAGGAAGGGGCTGCCCCAGTTCTAACTGGCGGAGGGAGGCCATGGGGTGTGGAAAAGAGCACCCTGGCATCAGGATGGGAGCTGTGTCTGCAAGCAGTCTGCGGTTGTAAGCAACAGAAACAGGCTCTCGTGGCTGTAGGCCACAAAGGAACATGTTTGGAGGATGCTGGGTGGCTCAGGGCCGTGGGAGGAAGAGTTGCGGGGGGAGGGCCTGGGAAGGACGGGACCCAGGGCAGCTCTGCTCCCTTGATAGGACTGTCAGTCTTCAGGATGAATCATCCCACCTGCCTGTAGACTGTGGCTGAGAACATCCGTTTCCTTACAAGTAGAAGAGACGGTCATCTTTTTCCTCACTGGCCTCATGGGTTCTTGAGATAATTAAAGCAGATGCCACATGTCACACATCTCCAAGCTGTGGGCCTTTTACAAATATCAAGTCTTTGAGAAAGCTTGTGATCCCGAGGTCCTGGCTTCCCCAATCTTAGTCGAGGGCAGTGGCATAAGCAGAATCAAATCTCCTTTTTTCACATCCCTGAGGTGATTGAATAGGAAGGAACCCCCATCTTGCCCACCCTCCTGGACCCCTGGCCCTGCACAAATGACTTTGTAGGAGCAGAAAGGAAAGTTTGTTCATGTCATCCGTGGTAGACCCCGACACGGCCAGGAGTTCTCTGGGTGCCTGATGGGGGTTCTTTTTCTTAGAGTTGGACTTAGTCATGGAGGTTCTATAGCAAATCCTGGTTCTGTCCTTACCTCACCATGGACCTTGGCAAGACTTTGTTTCCTCATCTGTAAAATGGGGCTATTGGCTGCTGGACACCCAATGGGTGCAGCACTCTGGATGGTGCCTGGTGCAGAGTGCACCCAGGAGACTTACTATTATTTCCAGCCTATGCCTACCTCTTGGGACCATACTTGAAAATAAACTGAGCTCTGCCTTGTGCTGTGGTCGCTTCTCTAGCAGTTCAAAGGCTCTGTTCTCCTCCTCTCTGGGCCCTGGGATTTGAAGAACACATTTAAGTCTGTGTAAGCCCCTTGGCAAGAAAGACTGAGTAGGCAGGAAGGCTTGATGGCTAGAACACAGAACAGGTATGCTGCCACCAGATGCAGCTGGGATCAGCTGTCTTCACACCCAGACCTGCTCACCTGGCTGCCCTGAAGGCCAACCTGAGATTTCTCTGACCCTCATCTCCTATGGGGCCTAGGGCTTGCCTGTCTGTCCACCTTGCCTGGTGGCTGTGGCACACCCCTTTGACGTGGGATACATACATGCTTCTGGTGGAGGCAGCAGCAGCATGTGGAATGGGAATCCCTAAGAAACCCCATCTCTCCCAAACCACCTCTTTCAGATTCTCAGACTACATTTGTGGCCTAAAATGAATAAATTTGGATCTCCATTTGACTTTGGCCTGGTAAACAGCAGCACTGATGCTAGTTTCGTGAGATAAACAGGCACAGCCTGTGGAGGTCCTTGCTCCCTTCCTTGAGACACGTGTTTGGCGGAGAGCCCAAAGACATGGCGGTGGACACAGCACGTGGTGTGTACCTGCCTCTGACCTGGCTGGGCCACCCTCCGTGCGCTCTGGCAATGAGGACTATAGCCCCACAGGCAGGACGGCGGCTCCCGACACTCTCACTACACCCAGACAACTTCTAGGATGACAGGCCCTCGAGTGTAGTGCCATTAGACCAGAATTCGTGTACTTCCTACGTCATTTTTTTTTTTTAAAGAAAAACAGACCATGTACTGCCACTTCTTTTGCTTGTGAACATTAGTAGTAGTTCTGTGATGAGTGGCCTGTCACTATCAACAAATATTTTGTTAATTTTTAACAAAATCTGAAAACAATCAATACTGATAACTTCGATAAGCCGCCAACAAAGTGCTGCCGGGGTGACACGCCACCGGGGAAGGCGGGCGGGAGTCCAGGACTCCTGCCAGGACACCTTTCTCTTCCATGGGGACTCTCATACATGCTCTTTTGTGTGTTAAGTAAGTGAAAATACTGAAAGTGATAGAGCAGAGAGCACTTTTAATGGAAAATTAACTGATAACACGATCTTATTTCAATTTTCTTTTTATTTTTTAATTTAAATGACTGTGTATATTCCACAGTCTTAGGTTGAAGGCTCCAGAATCACGTCTACGTCTTCTCAACATTTCAGTTCTCGAATCGGTTTTTACTTTACGTTGTGCATTGATATGGGCTTCTCAGTTCAGAAAACAAGGCACTAGAACTATTTTATCAGCTACATTAATACAGTGAAGATATATTTATCCTTTCATTTAATATACAGCATTTGAATACAATATGGTTTTATGCAGATCAGGTTCAAAACACCCAAGGCACACACTTTATTTTTTTCCTTTTTTTTTCTCGTTTCTGTATTTATTTGAAGGCTCATATTAAGTTTCAGAATTGCTATAAACAGAGTTCCCGAGTAGAAGCAATGGACAGTGATTGTTGTAATTTTAAACACAGAACGGTAAAGACTGAAATGCAGAGACATGTTAAACAGGAACAGTAAAGAAAGAAAATCACTGATACAGCGCGGATTGGAAACTGAAGCGGTCAGGCCTGCTGGCATCGGAGGGACAGGTTGAGTCCCCATGGAGCGTGGCTGCCCTGATGCAGCTTGGGCTCTGTTCCCCAGGCGCTGTGGGATTTCCACCTTCTCGGAGTGAACGCGGAGACCTACAAGCACAGACACTCCAGTGCCCTGGTTGGTAAAATGCCTCAAATAAAGTACAAGTAAAAGAAAGTCTTCCAATTTTTTTTTTCCTTAAGACAAACTGATACATTTACCTAAAAGAGGTTTGGAAGAAACCATTGGAGGTGAAGGGGGTGGTTAAGGTGTGGGAGAAACCACCAGACAGTGAAGTGGAAGGCTTAATGGAGGGTGAACTGCGAAAGATAAGAGGATTCGAATTTTTCATAAACATAGAAACATAGTGGCTGCTGTTCAAATGGAGAAATGTGCCAACATAGAAGAAACTGTCCAGGAACTAAAGACACCAGGTATTCATTGATGAGGCCAAAGATGAGGTTCAGTGTTTAAAACATACTTCCCTACAGACAAAGGGACAGCCCATGTCTTCCCAGCTCCGTTCTTCACCAAAAGACACAAATTCTCTTGCCCCAAGCGTCAGTGCCTGCTTGCTTACCGCTGAAACATGGCTGGCTTCACGTTAACCAGAGAGGCCACCTGGTTCTGCAACCCCACGGCCTGGAGGGAAGAAGATGAGCAGGTGGGGGCGCGGGGGACCCCCTCGGCGCCACCCCCCACTTCCGTCCCCGACCAAAGGAAGGCCAGGCCTCAGCTGGGCTTCTAAGCAGAGCTTACAGATGTGCCCGCCAATACGCACATGGCTCTGAGATCCTGTGTGTCTCCGTCTGTGCCGTGAGGGTACTGTCAGGGGATGGAGCCCAGGCAGATTAGCTCTGTGCAGGGACGGCTCTTACTCTTTGAAGAAACATGGCACCTGGTCAATCTTACGGAGGAACAGTGGCGATGATGTTCAAAGAGCCTATGCTAGATTGCAAGTTGGCAACTCCTGGTTCACCCAGACAGCTTTCACTGTGTGCAATCAGAGCCACAACCTTAGTGCAATCGTATATTTATTTCTCTTACAGTAATTTTGGTTGCCATACAAGAGATTGAAGGATTGGGAGGAAGTGCAAATTACAGGAGCTTGTTTTTTGTTTTGTTTTGTTTTTTTTTTTAAAATAAAGTTTAAAAGGAATAAAAGCACAAAAGTAACAGCAACACAGATAATGCGAACACAAGTTACACAAACCATAGTGTGAAACATAATTAGTTTCTAAAAAAAACAAAAAAAATTCGTTAATGGGAAAAATCAATATTTGTGGCCCACACACACAAAGTCATTGCCAGATCACCTGGGTAATGCTTGCTTGTTCAGTAACTCAGAAAAAAATAAAATAAAATCACCATTTTACTAACTAAAGTACCACAAATAATCCACTTTGTGATATGTAAAGTTCAGCAAATCAACAGTCACATTGAGTCATTTTATATTATATGAATTAACTTAAAATGTGCACAGACACCCTGGAGCAGCAGGTGTCTTGGCAGGTATACATAATTTACATCTTGAGAGATTTTGGTTTTGTATACACAATGTTACAGAGACTAGGCATGTAAATGCAATTTATTTAAATTACAGTAGATAACAAAAGTTGATCTTAAAACCCAGAATAGTATTAACATGATTCTTATATGAGCAGTTTGACTTGTGTCCCACCATTGAAGAGGTCATGGAATAGGGCCTGGTCCTAACGTGTCCAAGGGGCAGGGGGAGAACAGTGGGCGGCGATTTCAGTGAGGAACTATTGCTTTCTGTAGCAAAACCATCGAATAGGGCTAGAGATGGATTCACCTTGGCCACATGGGTTACTCAGTGCAGGTTCTGCGGGGTCCTGTGATTTTTTTTTTTTTTTTTAGAATAAGACAAGGCAAAAATAAATGACTGCCCAGCTCTTTTGTTTCTTGCAGTCTGCTTGCTTCTGGTTAGTTGCCCATGGGTCGAAGTCTCTCTAAGAAAGGGAGTGGCAGCCAAAGTCCAGTGAACCTCAAGCCACCAGGTGGCAACCTAGCAGCGCCTTCCCTTCCTGTCCTCTCTCGTTCTGGCGTGTCGCCTGGCACTGAGCATGGAGGTAAATGCCAACAGTAGACAGAGGAGGGAAGAGCCAGGGTGAAGCAGTGCACTGACTGAATTTTGCCAATATCACCAAATGGAAGACAGTGGCCCAACCACCACCTTTATGTTTTCTGAACACTCGCAGGTGGCCTCAGCAGGCCACCTGTAGCGTCCCGGCACACCCCACGACGGAGAGACAGAAGGTGGGCGGGACAGAAGCGCCTTCATGTTCAATTGATTTCAAGTCAGATCGGGGCATTCAGATACAGATTGCCCTGCGGAAGGGTTCAGAACAGAGGAAGGTCCAAAACTCAGTTTCCAATTCAGGGGCATTGTGGTTGGAAAAATTGTGTGTGTGCGCGCATGTGTGTGTGTGTGGTGCGTGTTTGTTTTTGGAGAAACTGCTGCATTGTGAATTGTAACCACTTTTGAAGAAATAATTGTCCTTCGATGACGAAGTTCTAGCAAAGATAGAAAATATAACACAGCTCTGCTGGTTCAGATGCATCCAAATAAGGTTGATTTAAAAAGGTCATACTTTTATAATTCCACAGAAATAGTATTATTAAATCACAAAAGTTTTTTTTTTTCTTTAACTTTCTAGCACTGAAGTGGCACAAAGGCTGCCTAGTAGACCAGCCACTTTTTTTTTCTTAAAATATTGTGCTTATAAACTATCTGTACAACTATTTAAACTTGCAGTAAAGAAAGAGATTTTAAATTGCTAAATTTTATGTGTTCATTCTAGAGCTGTTCCAGACCTAATCAGACACTTGATTGTGAGCGTAAAGAAAAGAAAGGAAAAAAAAATCATGTTTTTATAATTAGAGATGGGCTAAGCTAGTTCTGAAATCATAAGAAAAGCCAAAACCTGCTGTTCGAATTTCTTCCAAGTGTGGGCGAATGTGCTGGAAGCCTGGCTGGGTGTCCGGTGGCTCCTGTGCAGGTGGCAACCTCCCTTGGAAACTGGAGGTATTGTTACAGGGGAGGGGACTCCAGGGAGGAGGAGATCGGGCAGGCTCAAGAAAGCCTTGCGAGAGGGGCCTGGTGCAGCCCGGGAAACCTCCCTGTCTCTCTTCGTTTGTCTGCCTCTACCCTCACCCTGTGGCCCACCTTGTGTTCTCAACCCTGGGTCCGGCCTAGATGCCATACCCACTGGGTTCTCAAGAAACCTGTTGTCCTTGTAAGATAAACTGGTGGGGGTGCCCGGACAGTTGGAGACAAAGGGGGAAAGCCCCCAAGTACCATCTCCTAGGCCTCAGAGAGCAGAGGGGCTGTCTCAGCAGAGATGCTTAGCCTTGGCCGGGTTCAGAACTGACGTCACGGCACCTGCTGGCTCCCGGGGAAGATGCTGTCTCCCTGGCAGCAGCATATGCCCACCAATGACCTTGTGTCCCACCCTCGTGTTAAAGTGGACGCTCACCTGCTCTGATTTTTGCAGAATACAACACTTTCAATTAAAAAAAAAAATTGCGAAAGGCAGAGAATCCCCTTCTCACCGTCCTGGAGACACTCCTGGCAGATGACTAAATGCTTTTCCCCTGGAGGAGACTTTGGACCTGGGCAGCTGCACACTGGCTGGTTCCCATGGCCAGGTCTCCCCTCCTCCTTGGAATCGTGACTTTGTGCTTTGACTAACTCCATGTGACATCTGTTTGGCCACTCTGGAATTATGCTAATAGATTTGCAGAAAGAAAGAAAGAAAGCTAAGCAAAGCTGGGCACGATCCCATTCAGACTCCCCACCACTGCCAAGAACTTCATGGCCAAAGAACCACGGATGCACATCGCAGGAGGAGATGGGATAAAGAATCCAGAGGAAAAAAAAGATTCTCTACCTTTCGGGCCCAAGAAGGGGCACCAGACAAACAGGTCTGAGGTGTCTTACCACAAGCAAAGTAGAGGAAAGAAAGGAGCAAGTGAGCATTGAGTGCCCTCCCGGAGGCCACAGACTGAGGCGGGCCTGGGGTGGTGAGAGCTGCCCAGAAAGCAGAGGAGGGAGGTCTCAGGAGGTATCTAGAGTACACTGGTGTCTGCCTGCAAGAGCAAGGGTCCCGTACTCAATCGACGGGGGCGTCCCTGGGACCTGGCAAAGTGAGGTCACCTGCATGCTGGGAGGCAAGCTGAGCCTCTCTCTCCGTGGTGGCAGGACTCCCTCCCCGTGTCCCCTGCTGCACAGAAACAGCCTGTGAAGCCCACGTGGAGAGGGGGAGTTGCAAGGCCTTCGCTCAGCCACACCTGGACACACTCGGCATCTCTTTGGGTACCAGGAGACAAACCCATGGAATGGGGTTGGTGCTCACAGACCGTGCTTGGCCGCACAAATATTTCAGTAGAAGCCCATCTCTACTTATAACAAGAAGTCTGTAAAGGTAAAGAGCAGCCACCCTTATCTGTCCAGCAGCTGTTTCAAAGCCCTTTCTATGTTCATCCTGTGCCCGACCCGAGTCACCCCAAGATCTATTAGGTCTTCCTTCTGAAGGTTTGGTAGGTGACTGCCATCAATCTCATTGTCCATGAAGGTCTCTTTATGCTCACCCAAGTTTAGACTTTCCAGCCAATCTGCCACATCTGGTTTAGTCCACAGGTGCACAGGCTTAGTCGTAAAAGGCTTATTTGAGATTGGCTGTTGCAGTATCGAGGGGGACGGCGACCTGCTGCGTCCCGCCGGGTTCAAGCCAAACAGGTCCCCAGATGGGGGCTGGCTTGGAAGGCTAAAGACCTCTGAGAGAGTGGGAGAAGGAGCGGCGGCGGCGGCAGCAGCGGAGAGGGGGGCAGGCAGGATCTCTTTGTTCATCTCTGTTGGCGACACCACCGGGCTCGGGGCACGTCTCGTTCCTGAGGTCCTACTCTCAAAGTCTGCGGGCCGGCTCTGCAGAGTGATGGGCTGCGAGGTCCCCGGACGAACCGTGAAGGTGACCGTCGTGCTCCGCGTACCTGAGACGGTGCTCATGACCTCTGGACTTCTGAAATGGCAACAACAGAGACAAGCATCACAAGCTGGGTCGCTGTGTGGGTCAGCAGGACGTAGACCGCCAAGGGGGTGGGGTGTGGGAGACACTCTTGACGGCAGCCGCGCTGGCAGTGAGCAGATGACTTGCCATGCCAGGGCCGGGGCAGGGAGGAAAGAACCAGGAAGCAGAGTTCTGAGAAGACACCACAGCACACCAAGGCTGCCCACTCACCTGGCCCCACGCGGCGGTGGCTGCCGGGTGGGTACACCTGCACCTGCGCCGTGTGAGCAGGGAGGCCCAGACCAGCACGGCTAGGGAGATGCTTTTAAGGGCTCACTCGAAGACATGAGGATGGGGCCTGAACGGGGTCTTGCTCCCTTGGTGGGATGTGTCTGGTGATACGTCACCAGAACGTCACCGATAAGAAAAGACCTCTTTTGCCTCCATTTCGGCACGTAGAAGGAAGCGTGCCCTTGGGGAGAGACCCTCCCTCTTCACTGCCTGTCAGGCCTTCAGCTTTTTTGGCTTCAAGGGACAAGTGCCGCGAAGGGCCCCTTGCAGGCTGGCCCTGCTGCAGTGAGTGGGAAGCCCCACGCCTATTTGGGGGCACGCAGGGTTTGAAGAAACCATCCATGGACCCTGAGAACAAGGAGTAATTTGCCAAGTGCAGTCTGTACTGATCCAGAGGGCTAAAACAGGGCTGCTTCGACTTTGTCCAGTGTCGACGGGGCCATTTTATTGTGGAGTGGAGTGGGTGCGATCATGTGTTTTCAGCCCCACAGGAAGGCAGTGTGGGAAGCTCACTAGTGGTATATATGATCCTTACCAAAAAGCAGAAATCTGAAAGGAACCCCATTCTCCCAAGTGGCCAGGGGAGTCTCTGAGAGTCCCCTGTGTCCTCCTTGCCCTGGCCGGGGGGTTGGAGTGGAGTACACTGGCGTCTCTGAGGTTCGGCCTTTACTGGCCCCGAGGAGATGTCCAGATGACTCGAGGGGAGGAGCCTGCATCTGAGTCTGGTCTTTGTGCTCACCTGCACGTGGCCTTCTTAGGTACGGCCCCCTCACTGGTTCTGGCCAAGGCCCACAGTGGGCTTTCCAGCCACACATGGAGGAGGACAGCGGAGGACAAGCCATGCCTGTCCCCTGCTGTCCCCAAACTGAAGGCGCATCCATGCTACCACCCTGACAAAGCTACATCCAACTGGGGAGGTAGCAAGAGTAGGTGAGTGTTCTTGCCTTTTGGACTCATTCACGTGACTGTGGATCGACCGCCCACCCCCTTCTGTAAGGATCCCTCCTACCATGGATTCTTCCTCAGGATTTGGACTTGAGATGTACGAACCCTGGCTTGGCCAAACACCAGTGTAGGCACATTTTAGCCTATGAGCCTCCATGTCTAAATATGGGAGATGGGCTCCTCTCCCTCCCAAGTGGTCAGAGTTGGGGGTAGCATGTGCTCAGGAGCACATGAGAAGCCACATGGTTGCTGACATGGTGGCGATGAAAACGGAGGACAGGGATGGAGGGGCCTCTAAATGGAGGGGTGAACTGGGCATGAGGCCAATCTGCCCATTCTCTGCCCTAGCTTTTCTTTGCTATTTTCTCTGCCACTGGTATTTGGGTGAAACCAATCGGCTGTCTAGGTGTCTCCAGGCTTGTGACACTTCCTAACCTGATGGTAGTCTCTGCTGCTTCGAGGATGGAATGCTGAAGCAGCAATGGAGACGAACCTGGGTGGACTCAAGTTTTGATCCTGCCTCACTCCCAGGGGCAGGTGGATACAAACGGGGCCAGGGCCAGCCACCCCCAGAGTTTTCCCATGTGGCTTTCTGAGGGGCTGGGTGCCCCAGATGAGATCTGGTATAAACAGGAGACCTGGGCCAGGAACCTCCAGGGGCTGTGGGTGCTGGTTGCTGGTGTACTGGCTCTACTGCAGGTAAAGGCAGCCCCTCCATTACTGCCAGGCTGTTACTCAAAATCAGAACATCCGCATGTAGGGAGAGAGAGCTAGCACCTCGGTGTCTAGATCCAGGTTCCTGAGAGAGAGGGGTGGACACAGCAAGGATTTAAGGAGAGACCTGCCAAGTTCTGCTGCTCACGTAGGATTGAAAGACCCACTTGAGTTCCAGCTTGGGCTGAAGTGAACGCTGGCAGGGAGTGCCGTGGGAGGTCTTTCAAGGTGGCCCTGGCCCATGTCCTCTCTGAGCCTGCCCCACAGCGGTGGGTAGATTCATTTGTTCTGCTTTGATACAATTAGGCTCAGGTGGTTGAACTAAGATCCTGAGTAGGCGCCAAGCCACGCCATCCGGAGGGGATCTGAGTTGTTAATTAGGACCCAGGAAGGACCCTTGGGAAAGAGACGAGATTTTTGCTCAGTGCTGCCTTGAGGTCACAGTCTGGAGGGGACACTGTCCAGCGACAGTGCCCAGCCCCTGCTCTGGGGAGACCTGCCATGGCAGTACCGTCGGGGAGGAGATCCCCCCAGGCCTGGGCTGTCAGCTCTGTGCTCCCACTGCAAACATCCCAACGGTTCCCAGGTAGCGGTTTTTTTTTTTTTTTTTTAAGGAAAGCCTTGCAGGCAGCTGTGTTTATTGTCAGAAACAAAGAAAAGGCTCTCCAAACAGACGGTGGGCAGTGGGGAGGGGCAGCACACAGCAGAGATCAAGGCATTTTTGCAGGTGGCACTTACTTTTGTTCAGCATGACCCTCTTCTGTGAACACCCATCACGAGAGCACATGAAAATGACAGAACGGAATGGCTTGAGACAACACTGCAAAATTAATTAAAATTAAAAAAGAAGCTTTTGTCGATGGATGAAGTGAAAGCAGCGGTACAGACGTCAGCTGAGAATCTACTGGTGCTGTTCCCTTTTTGGCCGAGGAGACAGGCAGAGTGGGCAGTCCACTTAGCTGGACTGAAGAACGAAGCTGAATATGGGCCTCGGTTTCATATTTCATATTTAGAATGGGAAATTCACGACCCTGCCTCCTCTGGCTTGGTATAGTACGAATATGGAGAAAGGAAACTATCCAGGGAAAGCCTGCTAAGAAAGAGGAGAGCAGAATCAGAGTGACATGAGCCTGAGCCTGATGTCCTCCCAGGACCAGCTCGTTGCTGGGACCCTGACGAGGGCTCCTGAGCTGTTCTTTGTCTTCTGCAATGTGGCAAGTCTCAGTCAACATTCCTGGTGCGGGGAGGCACCCCATGGGTACCTGTGCCCTGCTTCAAGTCTGTGCCATGAGACTGGAGCCCGGCAGCTCATAATGGGGGAATGCCACATCCAGCCGTGTGCTTGGGGCTGGCGGAAAGTCGCTGTGGAAAAGAGTAACCCAGAGAGGCTGAGAAACGGAGCAAAAGGCCCTCCCTGGGCCGGCCCATCCTGCCCTTCTCAGCAGCTTGATTACTCGAGGTTCATCACGCTGACATTATTCACTGGATCCTCCTGGTTGCAGAGATCGTTGTGTTGCTAAGCAACCACTGGGTTCCCGGGTTGAACACGCAGGAATCTGTCGCCCTGATTTAGAACACAGACACATGCACGCGCACACACCCTCTCTTGGATCAGTGCTCTCTATGCTGCCTTTTAAATCAAATCCATATGGAAACAGAATTAAAACAAGAATTGAGAGCTAACTGACACTCTCAGAGACGCGCTGTTATTTCATTAGCCAGAACCAGTTAACCAGGGTGGGGGAAGGCAGATTCAAGGGGCTTTTTCAGTGTGTTTACAGATTCCATCTGGCTCTTGGACAATCACTGAATGTGGGCCAGAGGCTGCTCAGTGACGCCAGTAGGTGTGTCTGTTGTTCTGCTCATGAGCTGGGGCAGCGGCTCTGGACCCGTTTGGCACCAGACTGTCCCAGTGTGCCCGGTCACACTTCTGCATTTCAGTTACCAGAGGCTTCTCGTGAGGAACCTGTCTCATGTGGATGTGGCACTTATTTCCGGAGTGCTGTAATGAAGTGGCCCTGGGCCAGGGGAGGTGGGAAGGGAGCCATGTCATTCCCACGCCTGCCCCAGGCCCGAGTGCTGTGTGTCTCCCTGGCTCCACGGCTGGGGTGTTGTGTCTCTGATACCCAGTCCTCATGGCCCCCAGTCAGTGTGCAATATCATTGTTGTCTGGATGGTGGGTGGATGCTGTTTAGCTCGTGGCCCAACCAGCATATTAAATAACTGGGTGTGTAGGTGGGGACCTTGGGTCATCCATCAGGAACCCAGGTCCTCCTGCCAGAATGTGCACATCCAAGCAGGTCAGGAAGGTGCCCCGTTTTCAGGGAGCAGCATTCACCCCCTGATGTGCTCCTGCCAACCTAATGTCCAGACCAGGAAGTGAGAACCTAAGAACCACACTTGCGATTGGCTGTTGGGTGAGCACAGGGAAAGGCTGGCTGGACTGGAATAACCCTCCTCAAATACAGTCTACGAGAAAACACACCAAGAGCAAATTTCACATCCCCTGTGCTTAGCACTCACCCAATTACCTACACTTCCATTCACTGACATCCCCTTCCCATTTCAGCCAGGGGCTGGGAAACCCCCCACTGTGACGGATGAGGTTACAGACATGCTCTTTGGCAGCTTCTATTACTGAGTCGGCTTTGAAGTCCATGCTCTGGGACCAGCTGGGTGGAGGTAATTTTTTAACAACCCAAATTGATTTATTTTAAAGCCAGGAGGCTCTCAGGATAATACTGCAGAGCTGGTGAGAAGCTGGAGGCAGTGGCCAGGCCAGGGCAGGTGCAGGGGGCCAGCAGTGTGGGGCCTCGGGAGGATGGCTTTCTTCCCTGGAGCCAGTTTGTGCCTTGGGGAGGTGGAGGCCAGACCCATTTTACCCCCGGACCCGCTGAGAAGAGCTGGGTGACCTAGGGGGGCCTTGGGATCCAGCTGATGCCACACCCTCTGGACAGAAGCCGAAGGGGGACCCCCCCCATAAGCTTACATCTCCTGCTTTCTACTTGCCCGGCCCCCACCACTCACCACCACTCTGGGACACACAAGACGGACTCTGTGGCCACAGAGAGCAGCATGTCTGTTTTGCTTTGAAAAAGATGTCTAGGTTGTCGGAATCAGGCAAACGGAGCTGCCATCCTGGGTTCCCAAGGCCCTTTGTCTGCAGAGCGCTGGCCCCCTGGCCTCGCATGTGGACCTACCACAGCCAGTGAAGGGCACCTGTGCCATGGTGAGAGCTACCTCCCTGGTTGGGCGGCTGGTAACCATGACATGGAGGTCAGGTCATGCTAAACCTGGGATGGCCACTGTCACTCAGGACACATGCAGTCCTGCTTTCCCCCAAGGCCCCCAGCCCTCCCTCGGTGGGCCTCTGTTTCCTTGGCACTGAAAGTACTTTCTGGCCTCCAGGCTTTGTGCCCGCTGTCCCGTGCCTGGGATGCTCTGCTCCTTGGTTTCCACACAGCTGGCTCCTATTCCTATTTCAGGTCACTCAAAGGTCACATCCGTAAGGACCATCAGCTCCTTCCTGCCTGTGCTCACTCAGACTTGTGAATACACTCCCGTTCCTTTGTAGCACTTGGTACAAGTGCTTTGGGTTGTGTTTCTTTACTTTTTGCCCATTTTTCCCCTTGAGAGTGCAGCTCCCCCAGGGGGAATACTTGGAATGGCTTCCGGTTTGGGATGAGTCCCGAGGCTCCCAGTCCTCTCTGGCGCCTAGCGCAGGAGAGGTCGTCCGTAACTCTGTGTCTGCTGCCCAGCTTCCAAGGGCCCAGGTCACTGCGGGTGTATATTCCACTACTGTCCACCCACAGGCCTGCCACTGGGCTCCTACAAAACAGCAGCTCGGGGAGTCCCGGCCAATGGACTCAGGAGGCCTGAGTGGGATGGAGTATGCCGTCAGCTTCCCAGCTCTGCCCTGGGGGAGCCTGCACTTGGCCATGTGACTTCGAGCAAAACACCAAATGCCCCAGAATGGGGAGACTACCACTCCAGTGGAGCCTTCCATCGCCAGGAAATCCTCGTGGGTCGTACACCACCAAAGCACCTTGAAAAGGAAAAAGGATGCACAGGGGAAGCATATCCTTGCTGCCATTGGCAATGCTCTCGCCTCTGCCCGAGGGGAGAGTGGCCAGCCGTCTCGGGACTGAGCTTCCTGGGAAGGGCTGGGGCTTTGCACACTGCTTGCAGATTCTCTCAAACCACAGCTTCCTTCACATTGGTCCAGGTCAACACTCTCTTCAAAGATGGTTACTTCCTGGAAAAATCAGGCTGGGCCTTGGAAGGAACAGTTCTCCAGAACTGCCTGGTTGCTCCATCCTTAGTAGGGTGTTTGCAAATCGGGCCGAGGAGGCGCCTCCGACCTTGGTACTAAGGAAAGCTACTTGATCGTGTTTTCGCCAGCATATTTGTGATCAAGATATCTCCAGATCCTGTATCCTCTCTGGTTTTGGGGAACAGACATGAGCTGCGTGGCTCAGGTCAAATCTCATGTTCCTGGATGAGCTAGGGCCTCAACCCACCCTGGGCTCTAGCAAGAAGTGAAGGGTCTCACCTCAGTCGCTAAGAGGCAGGTAGCCCCAAAAGGGTGAGCTCCAAAACTCCATCCTCTCTCAGGCAATGGAATCCATTTCTGTGGAGATGGGATTTGTGCACGTGGTCGCTTTTCAGCCTCCCTAGAAAAACCTCTTTGCTTCTTAGGAGGACCCCTGAGTGCAGGTCCACGCCTCATACTGCCCAGGGCCACTCCTAGCCTGAGTTTCTAGATGCACTTAAAAATGGCAGGGAGCCACTCTTGCACGTGATCTCTAAATGGGCAAATACCCAGGCTTTTCAACCAAGGCAAAACCCAGGAAAGGAGAGGTTTACCTCTAGGGCATATGCATATACGAGGGGGCAGCCCGGCCTCACCTCTCCTCGTTGCCCAGCAGCTGTCACCCACCTCACCCTTGTCGGCAGCCTCATAGCTGCAGCTCACATCCACTCAGGGCTTTGTCCAGTGAGGCTGTGAGATCAGCCGAGTATCTGGTGGAGTGCCCAGTGTAGCGCCTGAAGGCGATGACCTTCCTCTTTGTCCTTGGGCCTCAGGGCCATCTGGTGCTCAGTGCAACTCAGTGTCACCCTTGGCTGAGAGCAGAGAATAGATGCTGCCTCTGGGTGCTCAGCAGTGCTGGGGCCGCCTGGTGACTGGCCTGGCCTGGCCTGCTGTCAGTCACCAGGTAACTGAGGAAAAGGGCTCAGGCAGGCAGCTGGGCTCAGGTTCCTGCGAGGGGCTGGGAACGGCCCGCCTTTGGTGACCTCAGCTCTTTGGACAGCTTGGGCATCCACCCCTTCCTTCCCGGCTGTTCCCTGGCTCCAGCAGCAGCTCAGGAGTGGAACCCTGAGCTGCTCCCTGGCTCAGAGGTTGGGGCTTTGCCTTCTGGCGGGGTACCCCTAAGTGCAGGCCCTGCATCAGCTGTGCCCATGGGGCAGGATGCCCAGCCTTTGGGGAGGCCTTGGTAGATGTCGGCTGATGTTCTCATTGTAAGTGAATTGGGTTATAAATAACAGAACAGACCGGAGGTGGCTGTTCTTGGCATCTGAGCATCGCTTGGAGGTGGTCCTGCAGCTGCTCTTGAGAAATCCAGCATGATTCTGCCAAGTGACGTCTGCTCTGAGGCCCCTCCCACGGAGGGCAATGCAGGTGGGGAAGCCCGAGGGACACTGCGCAGCTTGACACATGCTTTCGCTATGCCCCCAGGAGCTCACCTGGTTGGTAAGGGAGTGGAAATGGTGAACAATCTAGAGGCCCCTGGACCGGGGTAGCAGAGCCCAGGTGCTGAGCAGCCCTGGAGTCATTCCTTCAGACTCTCCTGAGCTCAGACTCTGCTGACGAGGGGAAGTGCCAGGCTAGGACCTCAGCCTGAGTTCTGGCTCCGTGTCCTGCTGCGCAGGGGGGCAGGGGGAAGGGGCAGCCACTCAGCGTCGCACTTCTGGTTTCTCCTGGAGAATGGGTACAATCACTACCTGCTTCCCTGCACTCAGGTGCCAGTATTCTGGAAGATGTGAACACTGGGATAAAGCATCTAATTCTTGTGCTTTCATGTAATGTAGCAACAAAGGACTGTATTACCACATAACAGGGAAAGGATGAAACTGGCCAATTTTAAGATTTTTCTTTCAGATTTTCAAGGAGATGATATTTGTAGTTATGTATGTATGGATGTCCACCAGAGATGGGGATGTTTCGCAGCGTTTCTCTTCGACTGGAGGTAGTATTTGAACATCATAGTTAGTGGTAGATTCTTTATTAAAAGACCGTGTCACCCTGCTTCTCTCTACCAAGGCTGGCCAATCAGTATTTCTCCGAGCGTAATGGGACCCATCCGAACAATTTATTTACGTCCACACTGAAGGATAACTGGGAAAATTGTGGCTCTCAGCCCGCCTCTGCAGGCCCAACTGTAGGGGTTTCACTGGTTAACGGGCTGAGACGTTGGAGTCAAATGCCTGTCCGGAGGCAGCACGAAGAAAGACTTGTTAGTCAAAGTGATGAGATCTGGGAGCGGACGTCGGTGGGGGAAGCCAAGGAACAGTGGCCCGGAACAGTGAACGGAGGATGTCACGGGGAACGCCCAGCACCGTGAGGGCCCGGGGGAGCTAACCGCTCTAGTTGAGAATCACCCCAAAGCTCTAGGCAGAGAGCCAGGGGCCCTCTAGAGCATGGCGTGCCTTGGCAGAGCCTCATGGCTGCGTTTAGAAGTGACCCCTCATATTCTAACCCCGCACCGCAAAGCAGCACCTTGAACTGTGTGTGAAACCATGCATGGCCACCCTGGGGGAAGCATGGATGCCTTCTTCTGTGGTCCCTGCCTCGTGGGCTGGGCTGGTGGGGTGTTTCCCTCTGTGCTCACTAGTGAAGCCACAACCCGGCACCTCCCCAGCTCTCCAACCAACCTATCAGTGACGGGAGGAAGCGAGGAGCATCCACTCACACTTAATCACACGTGCACGCACGCCACCCCGCCCGCTCTCCTTTGGCATGGCTACTCCCCTGCAGCCAGCTTGGCGGAGCTCGGTTCTGGCTTCTGATCTTACGGGGGTCCTGGCAAAGATGTGGAAGACATAGAACGACAGGGACCAGAGCCCTGTCTGGAAGCCACGGTGGGGATGGCCTTGTGCGGCTGCATTTTATTACAGGTCTGTACTTGGGGGTGCCACATTCTGCCAGGATGGCTGCGGTGTGCACTCTGCTGTGCCGGAGTCCAGGAGAGTGGGGTGAGCGGTGTGTAACACATGCGGCCAGCACAGTGGCGTTATGGATTCCCCTCTTGACGTCCGCTCTGGCTGCTCCCGGAGGGCCCTTCCTGGTCGGCAGTGACTGGACGAGACAGGAAGGCCGGCACGGGGCAGTCTGTGTCTAAGCCAACTGTAGGACTTACCTTGGAGCGAGGCTGGCAGGCTTGGTTCCTGTGGGTGAATCCAATCCTTCCCCCGGCTTTGCCGATTTCTCTCGGTTCATTTGCTGCAGGATTGAGTTCAATTCACTGATAACGTTTGCCTTTGGGCCTGAGCGAATCGGGCTCCTGACCTCTGAGACGTCCCCCCACAGCTTGGAGGTCCTTGGTGGTGTCACCTTGGTGGCAGGCTGGGCACTGCCTGGCGGTGGTGGGGGGGCCGGGGGAGGAATGACGAAGCTATCCACGTCCTCCTCCACGAGCGCGTCCTGATAAAGTGCATTGCTTTTGGGAATTATGGGCTTCACTTTTGGCTTCGGAGGTACTGGGGGCTTGTCCACCGTAAATGCTTGCCCATCTGCATAGACTGTGCAGGTGTCCACGTTCTCCCCGCCCTCAGAGGACAGGGTGGACATGCTGGACACCGTGGAGATGGTGCTGGTCGTCTCGAGATGGTGGTCGCTGCTGCTCCGGCTGTCCACCTCCTCGATCCCAGAGTCCGTGACTGCGTCAAAGTTCTCAGGGGGCGGCAGGAAGGAGGCAGGCAGGCAGTTGGAAAGGCCAGCCGGCTTCTTACTGTCTGCACAGTTGGCTGGTTGGCTGGGGTTCAACGAGGGGGACTGGGAGGCGTCGTGTTTCTTCTGCTTGACCAGGTCCGTGAGAGCGGGGACAGAAGCAATGCGGTCGTCGGGAATATCAAAACTATTTGCGAATTCCAGGGGGGGAGGCAATGGCTCTGTAAAAATAAAATCCTCATCCAGATCCACGGATGCCAGAGGGGGAGGAGGGATGCGGAATGGCAAAATCACCGCCTCTTCCACGGAGCCCGCTGCCACAATGGTCCTGCCGGGCGCGGCGGCGGCGGGCTCGGGGCTGGCGGAGATCTGTAAAGCACCTTCGGTTTCGGGAGCGCCTTCTGGCACCTCGGACAGCGAGTGGTCTGGCTTCGCCTCCATGTCGGCTTTCTCTTCCTCTTCCTGCAGCAGGTGGTCGGTCGTGGCAGCGTCCACGGTGTGGACCATCAGCAGGCCGGCCGACCGCTGCTGGGACGTGTCCACGATGTTGATGAGCATGTGCTTCTTGTCCTCGCCCTTGCGGTCCTTGCCCAGCTCCGTCTCATACTTGTTCTCTGTCTCCTGCCGCCTCAGGGGTCCCCGCGTGTTCTGCCTGGTGACCGGGGGGAAGCCTGCCTCCACGCTGGGCCGCATTTTGGTATCAATGTAGAGAGGTTTGTGGAGGTCGGCCTTGGGGGCCTCCCCCTTGGGGCCCTGCTGGGACTCCTTCATGGCTCGGTCCCTTGCGGACAGCGCCAGGGCCAGCGGGGAGCTGGGGTCCAGCAGCCTGCCCGTGAGCGGGTGGACGTAATTCTCAGGGCTGGCTGCGCTGCCGCTCTTGGGGGGCACCGCGGGGCTGCTCTCGGGGCCCTTGGCTTTGGATGTGGAATTCAGCGGCCTGCCGGCTTCCCCCTGAGCTGCGGCCTCACCACCACCCACAAAGTGGTTCTCGGGCTCCCTGGGCACTGCCCCCGGCGTGGGCAACGACAGTGGCTCGGCGCTGTCCTCCTCGCCGAAGCCGGCCTCCTCGGGGAAGTTGGAGGAATGCACCCGGGGGGCGGGCGGCCCCAGGCCCACGTCCTCGTCTCCCAGGTCTGTGGAGAGGAAGGCCGGGGAGTTCCTCCTGGCTTCCAGCCGCTTCTCCCGGTCACGGACGGCCCCGGCGATGGCGGCGGCAAAGGGGCTGCTGACGGTCAGGCTGTCGTCGGGCCGCAACTGGCCTGGCTGCTCGGGGGCCTGCGGGTCGATCTCCGTGCTGCTGCCCTGGCTGCTCTTCCCGCTGCTGCTGGTGGAGGGCTCCTTCACGATGATGGTCGGGATGGGAATGGAGCACGTCTTCTCGGGGCTGTCCTCCACGTTGGACTGCTTCACCAGCATGCCCTTCCGCCGGGCGGGCTTGGCGGGGACGTACACGGCTTTGCTCGCGATCCTCCCCACCTCCGAGTAGGGGTTTTCGGGCATCTGGCCTCTCTTGTTGCGGAAGTTGGCCTGGGCGGCGGCGCTGCGGTTGTAGAGGTCCTCGGAGTCCAGGGAGTAGCGGTCCAGCTCCCGCCGGTAGTACAGCCCCTTGTCCCTCATCACCGTGGCCACCGTGTCCGAGCGAGCCGCGGGCGGCACCTTGGCAACAGCGTTCTGATTGAACGCCGGCTTGATGGTCCCGTAGACTCTCGGGGTTGGGGACTTGGGGCAGTTGTAGGTGGTGGGGGACGGGGGCGGTGGGGATGGGGGCACGGACTGCGGTGGGGGAGGGATGTCCTCGGAGGTGTCCGGCATGGACAGGCTTCTGGTGAACTTCAGCATCGGAGGGGCCAGAAATTGCCGCTCTTCCTCCGTTATTCCTGCAAGGAGAAGGCAGGCTAAGTTTTAAACCGTGACAGTGACGCCCCACCAAACTCCTAGGTTTGTGCAACACACTACATCTGCACACTCACAAGGAACCAGGGTGCACACTTGTTCACAGAACAGAGCACAAGCCACAACGCCAAGAGCTTACGTGGCCCATCTGAGCCCCCCAAGGAAAAGAAAGGATACAGGGAAAGAAAAGAAAAAAGAGAAGGGTGCTGGGAGGCATCGAGTGCGTGCTGTTGAGGTGTTCTGTGTGCAGTGCCCAGAGCAGGGGGAGGGAAGGATGTGCGAGGCCGGGGCGGGTGCCCAGGGCCACGAGCTGCGTGCGAGCATGTGGGTGTGCATGAACACGCGCTGGGGATGGCTGGGTCCGGATGCAGCTGTCCTGTTGGTGTGGCCAGGCTCCGGGGCAGTCTGTGGGTCGAGACTGTTGTGCTGCCCATCGGAGGCCAGACCCGTGTGATGTGGTGCCACTGCTGGGGGGTGTCAGAGCTGGCCTTGCCCTCGTGACAGGAGCCCGTTTTGTTGCCTGACTTCTCTGGGCCACCTGAGGACTCGAAGGCATTGGCACTCCCTTGGGAGGATGGCTGTGAGGTGAAGAAGGCCCTTCAGCTCCTCAACACGTCCTTGAGGGGAGGGGGCCCAGACCCCTCCTGAAGCATCCAGAGCAAACCCTGGGCCACTGGCCTCAGAGCCCCTCTGGGTCCTCCTGAGACCCTCTGGGCCGGGCTAGCTGGTGGGCGTCCGGCCTCACTGGGCCTGGGTCCTTTGTGTGGGCTTTAAAGACTCTCTTTCCAATAGTCCGAGATATTGAAACATCAACAGAATGCACTCCAGGAGACGGGGGCAGAACACAGACACAGACACCCACGGATGGGAGGTTCCAGGGTCTCACGCGGGGGGCATGCAGGTGCTCAGAGAGGTCACGAAATGAATTACTTCAAATCAAAACAACTTTTAGGACAAACTACAATAACTTATTCCAATGAAGATTTCCATTCGATAAGGGTATTCCCAATTTAAGGTACTCCTGTGGGAGGGTATTTTGGCATCAAACAGACGAATTGCTAAAAGGCCTTCTAGACCATTGGCTAGGTGGGTTGCCTGACAGTGATGTTCCCAAGGAGTAATAATTTAAGAATACACCTTATGAAGTCAGTATAGGGGTTGCATTCAGATCACAGATTGCAAACTGTAAGGTTCACTAACCTGATAGAAAGATTCTGCTGTCTGACAGGAGGAAATCGATTGTTATTAGCCAGGTACAGAGCTGGGGCACAAGATGCCATCTATGCTACTCTGTGGTGGCCTGCGCTCCTGGGAAGGGCGGGTTTAAGGAGCGCCAGACGCCACCTCCACCATGCTCACTACTGTCATTGCCAGTGTGAGCCACCTTGCACTAGTGACAAAGGAGTCAGGCCCCCAAACAGCAGCGCAGGAGACATCGCCCCACGGTGTCCCCAAGGGCTGGCCCGGGCTGGCCGGATCCACCAGTGTCCGGCAGTGGCCCGGCCTCTCTGAGAATTTACATGGTAAGGACAGTGCTAGATTATCTCACAGAGGAGCTGTCTGGCAGGGCCACATTCACTTTGCCTGGAAGTGTCTGGGGGTGTCACTGGGACATTAACAAGGAGGTATGCGGCTTTCTACGACACACAGTACGTTAAGTCTGTCAGAGTTCCGGAACCTGGCCCAACCACCCCTGGAAAGTGTGTCCACCGCGCTCACCCTGTGAAACATGGCAGTTTCATTCTGGGCGATGCAGGGAACGTGGGGATCGCACGGAGCATGGGACCCCCTCCACTGGCCATTCTGATCCCCACAGGGCAATGGAGGGGGCTTGCTGGTCACCCCGGCCTGCCCTCTGCCTCCATCCTGACACGTGTTCCCTCACTCTGTGGGTAGTAGCGCAGATAATGTGGCTTGCAAGGCTGCATTTTGTTCCAGCAGGAGTTTCAGTCTGCGGGGGCATTCAGGGGTGAGTCTTGCGGGGGGGGGGGGGGCGGTAGGGCGGGCCCAGTGGGCATCTCTGTCCAGGGGCTCTGAGGGCTTCTCTGAGAGCCAGGGGCAACGTCTGTGCGTGTAGGCCGTGCTTCTTACCTATTGATTTCTGCCTTCGCATCGTACCTCGGGGGAGGCCCAAAAATGGGCCTTTTGGGCTCCCGGGAACAGTGGGCGTCATCACGGCGATCCCCTGTCGTTCGTACACAGACTGCAAACCAGAGAGCCCGGAGTAAGATAGGCCCCGTCCAGCCCCACCATGGCCACCAGGCCCAGAGGGTGACACAGCAGCCCTGGGCAGTGGGCCCATAACATGGCTTCCCATAATGCTCCCAGGAGCAAGCTGTATGCAGCCGAGCCTGACAGGACGCAGCAGCCTCAGGGACCCTGGAAAGGTTCTCCCTGAACACTGCACCCTGAGCGCCGGTGTGCTTGGTGGAGCTGTGGTCTGGCCAACAAGCCTGGGAGAAGGGGTCGGGGCGGATGCTGTAGGGAGTGCGCACCCGGCAGGAGCCTCTGTCTCCCTCCACAGCATGGGACAGGGCAGGCCAGGTGCCAGTGTCAGGGAGCCGGCCGCTGGACTGCTCACAGCGCCAAGGCTGCCCAGCCACAGAGCCCGCAGCAGGTGTGCTGGCCCGCCAGGAGCCTAGAGCTTACCTCCTTCACTTGGGAAGCAGATTCCCTGTCTGTAAAGCCAGGGCTGCCAGGGGCCCCCCACCCTGTGCCTCGGAGGGTGACTTGGAGCCTGGTGGAAACATGTGCAAGCTCCTGTGCATCTTGTACTCAGGCCCCCAGACAGTCTTCCTACCAGAACAGTCTCCCTTGGGCTCAGGGCATATGCCTGGCTTTCTGGGGCCAGAGGCTGGGCTGGAAAGCTTTGGGGCCGCTGTGGGTGAGGGGTACTTGAAGTGCAGCCAGAGGCTGCAAACTGGGCAGGCAGTGAGGATGGGGAGGCGGGACCTGGGGGAGGGCTAACTGCAGGGGGAGGTTGTCCGGAGCTTGTGGAAGCCCCCCCCTGGAGTTCTGGAGATGATGGGGGGTCCAGAGTGAGAATGTCCCCGTGGTCATTGCTAGCCGCTCTGTGTTCTAATGTGCAGCACACCAAGCTATCCTGTCCGGTGGGCGACGCTTATGGGTGTTACCGTCTAAGGTAAAACCAGGGGAAACCAAGCGTGTTAGTCTAAGCCGGATTCTACGAAGGTACTATGTAGTCGTGACAGGGGGCACTCAGACCTGCCACCAGGAGACAGAACACGGGTGGCCCAATTTGGGCGATGGTGAGGAGCACCCTGTCCACATGGCCCGCCCATCACCCCACAGGGCATGGCCAATGACTCACGTTCATGTCCGAGACGGACGGGAAGCACCGGCTGGTGGGCCGCTGCTTGATGGTGGCCACCCTGGACTCCATGGCCACGTTATCAGCAGCACGGGATGGCTTGGAGGCCGGGACGATCTCCTCGGGTTTATCTGCAATGTGAACACGATGGTGGGAACAGGTGTCAGTGGCTGAAGCCCCTGAAACACAACCAGGGGCCTGCCTTTGGCAAGATGCCCTCCACACGTGTGCAGCTATTTGCCTGCTCCGGCCTCGACCATGCAAGCGGGTGCACGGCACTGCAGAATGGAGCAGGCATGCATGTCTCTGCCACATGCATTCACAAGGACACCAGTCTATTCCCACCCTGTCACCCCGGGGAGGCGCACGTAGACAAGACAGGGAACAAGGCCCTGGGTGACACAGCCTGGGCCCTGGCAGCCCCAAACTCTCCAAAAGTCAGATCTACCCTGTAGCCATTTGATTTGTGCTGATGGGACTTACTCCACTGTGTTAACTAAACCAACGTTTGTTCTTTATAAGAGCTCAGAGGCTCCTTTGTAATGACGTACAGTTGCCAGGGTATAAGGCCCTAAGGCCCAGGGCTGGGGGCAGTGGGTGCAGCCAGCCGGGGAGCCAGCTGGGAGCCAGCTCCGGAGGCCAGACCCATGCTGCCTGGGCAATTTCCCAACAGTTCTACAGTCTCATTTCTTTGTGAAAAGGAAATCGAGGGTTAGTTATAAGTGATTCTTACAAATTAAAAACTTAAAAAAAATTTAACTGAAACATTAAATTTGTTGGAAAACTCAAAAACTTCAGCACATCCCAGAATTGCCCTGATGCCTTGGCTTTGGAGGATTCCCGAGACCCTGTAGAGCAAGGGTCCTTGGTGGGGCACACCTGAGTCCCCTTCCAGAAAGACTGTGGCCAAGTTAGCACGAAGCCAGCGTGAGGCTGGTGAGGCACAGCACCCTCCTTGCTCCCCAACG
Organism: Canis lupus baileyi; assembly: GCF_048164855.1. Classification (NCBI taxonomy): domain Eukaryota; kingdom Metazoa; phylum Chordata; class Mammalia; order Carnivora; family Canidae; genus Canis; species Canis lupus. Next base: position 8,357,528 of record NC_132858.1, read on the forward strand.
GCCATCTGGCCCAGGCCCTGAGCTGTGAGGTCAGCATGTGAGGGTTGGAGCAGATGGGAGCTCTGGATGTCAAGTCATTCCCACTGGGTGGGACAGCCATTTGTACTGGGGCTTCCCAAGAACAGTTAGCCCCCTGGAAAAGCTCCCCAGGAACCCGACACCCTCAGAGCCACCCAGACCAGAGGTGCCAAGGAGAAGACCCGCAGGAGGGAGGGTGTGTGTGGGCAGGGAGACTGGAGGACCTGGCAGGCAGCCACCTGGGCCACTCCAGCCCCCCAGAGCACCCAGAGCACCCAGGTAGGACTCTGACATGTGCAAGTATTTGCTTACAAGGCTCCTGCTCCGAGCTGTGTCCTGGGCCAGGGGTCGGCCAACCATAGCCCTGGGGTCAAGTCCTACCTGCCATTCTCCATCTACACAGACTGTTCACATTTCCCAGAGGCTGTTGAAAGCAGGGGAAGGAGAATGTGCCAGAGAGCCTGTGGCCTGCAAAGCCTGAAACTGTCTGGAAGATGCCTGCCGTGGCCTGGACCCTGTCCCAGTTCACCTGCCAGCGAGCTAAGGTCAAGGGGTTCAGGCAGAGGAGCCTCAGGGAGGCCCTCTCTCATGACACACATGCTCTCCCATCTCTCTCGTGAAGAGAAGACCCGCTCTTCCCCCTGCCCAGAAAGCTGCTTCCTCTGGGCTGGGGTTCCTTCCGTGGCTGGAGTCTAATTTGCTTCTGTGCAATACTCCCAAGCCTGTCCTACCAGCCAGGCCGCACCCTTGATGTGGCTTAGAGTTCTCTCGTGGTGGTGCTTCAGGGGCACTTGCTTAGCCTCCCTGGTCCTCGTGGCCTATGCCTGGAAGCCCGGCCCCTCACGGTGGTGGTCGGTTTGCTTCCGCTTAGGTGTGGAGAGAGTCTAGTGTCCTCGGAGCTGGGAGCCTCTGTGGGCTCTGGCTCTTTCCAGGTCCCACTCTAGCTGTGGCAGCTCAGTGAGGCTTCCCCCCGTGGCTCCGGGATGCAGAGAGTAGTGAGTGGAGCCCAGCACCTGTCCTGTGGGAGTCACCGCAGGTGGAGCACTGTCTGTGCTGCCGGCCACGTCGGGCATGGTTTGGGGCAGGGACCCCAGGGCAGGACACTGTCCTGTGATGCAGAGCTAACCTGTAGCATCTTGGAGAGCCTCCTGTTTCTAGCTGTTGCTTTGGTTTCAACCCCCTTCCCCCTGGCATGCCCCGGGTCTGCAGCCTGGCATCGGATACCGCCTGGGGTCTTCACGTGCCTGTAATAAGCAATGGCAGACTGGGATTGGAGCCCCTGAGAAGATGGCCGGCACCCTAAAAATACGCCTTGAATGCTGGGAGTGCACAGGTGAGGTGAAGGTCCCGTGTTAGGAGCAGCAGTTCCTGGTGGAAATTCTAAATGCCTTCCTTCTCCCCCTGATGAGAACCTGGAACAGTCCGGATCTGAGATGCTGAAGGTCATGAACGCAAAACCGGGCCCCAGTCGGGGTCATCCAGCCTCAGCACCCCACGTCGGGCCAGAGATTGAGGATTGCCATCAGAACGGTCTGCCTAGTCCAGCTGGTTGAGAAGCCAGGGCACTGTCCACACCACACTCACCCTGCATCGAGAGGGTACGTGGCCTGGAGCCATAGCCACCTTGAGGGATAACCTCGTCTTCGTCTTACACCTCGGCCCTCCTGCCTCCACCCAAATGTTTGAGCCAGAATAGCAGAGCTCTTGGGTTGTGGGGGGTGAGGTTGGGAGTTACCACTGCTCCGGTGACAGCCACTTAGCGTGGTTTGTGTGATTCGCATGGAGACGCTTCCCTGGGGGCCTGGGTCCCCTCCTGGCTGCTGTCTCAGAGGGAGCCTACCGGCCTCACCCAGGACCATGAAGCCCCGGTCTCTGAGGGCTGCTTTGCCAGAACATGAGCCATGGCTGCGAGGCTCTAAGGATTATAGTGCTTCATGTACGAAAGCTGGGGCTTGGGTCTCTATTAAGGGGCTCTGGGTGAAGAGTCCAGCCCTCTGCAGTCCTAAAACCACGTCCTCAGTGGCTGAAAGCAGTCCTGCAGACACAGCTGAAAACTAGCAATTCATAAAAAACCTGCTAGTAGAGACTTGATGAGGGGGCTCCAGAAGCAGCCCTGTATTTTAATTTTCTAAGCAAACTGGCCATCTCCCAGACAGGTGTGATGCTCACTGTCCTTCAAGTGCAAGCTTTCTGGTGATACTCTAGGCAGGAAGGTGGCAGATTTGGCAGCTCGGCGAGGTAACCCATGGGAATCAGAGCAGTGAGGACGGAGCATCAGGAGTCCCCACCACCCCACCCAGGGGCACACCCTTGGCCACAGGCAGGCTTCAACATGAGTCATCCAGTGTGCCCTGAGCCCTCCTGCTGCGGAAACCCATGCCCTACGAACCAGACCTCAGGGTGAGGCCTGGACAGGAGTTTCCCCACAAGATGACAACACAACCACCAGCCCCCGAGGCTAAGACCAGCGGCAGGCTCTGGGAGCAGCGGGTGCGGCCAGAAGGGTCCCTCTGGCTCAGTCTCCCCAGGAGGTGTGGACACATGGGGACGTCCGCTTGGACTCCAGTGGGCTGTTCCTGGCCTGAGAAGTCTCCCACCTTCCAAGGAACAGGCCTGTGGGTGTGGCCGGATGGCCCGTTGTCCCCCGAGGTGCCTGGGGCCAGTGGCTCTCCCAGGAACCCATTCACCCTTGTGCCCATGAACATGCTGTCTAGGGACTAGGGCAGGTCCTAGAAAGAAAGACTGGAAGATGAGGAGCTGTAAACCCACTGCCTGTAGCCAGAGCAGGTGTCAGCGCAGAGGGGCCGGGGCTGGGGTCCTCTCACTGCTGTGACAGTTTCCTAAAACCGCCATGGCAGGTTCAGGACAAAGAAGCTTATTCTCCATCAGTCTGGAAGCCAGAATGCCCAAATCAAGGTGTTGGCAGGATGGTTCCTCCTGGAGGCTCCCGGGGAGGATCCTTCTCACCTCTTCCAGGTTCAGGGGCGCCAAGCATTCATTCCTGGCCCCTTGCACCCCTCCCTATGTGGCCTCTTCTGTGCGTGTCTGACTCTTTCCCTGCTCCCTGCTGCGTGATGAAGCTGGACTCCTCCCTCACTGCAGCGAGGGGCTGGGCCTCTCTGCTGGCACGGGCCACTGGAGCCCTGCACTGCACCCCACGGCTGCTGGGTGGGCCATGGCTGCTGGGCCCTTTGGGGTCTTGGCCGCACACTTGCCTCCTGCTCTCGCTGGGCGTCAGGAAATATGAGGGAGGGGCCTTCAGTCTCAAATCGCATCCAGGCTTCTCGGCTGTTCAGAGCAAGGTGGGTCTCTTGCCTGTCCTCTGTGTAGATTCTGCTCTGGGCCATGCCAGCCATAGGACTGTGACTTGTCTTTTCCCACAGGCTGGGGTGTCTGGCTGATGGAGGTGCCAGTAAGGGAGGAGGGCGGAGTGGATGGGGCCTGGGGGTGCAGCCCACGGGACTTCTTTGGCCCGCTCTGTTAGGCAGTGCACCTCCTGGGTGCTGGCTTGGATTGAAGGCATGTTCAGGCCCGGGAAGCGGTGTCCTGGGTACCCACCACATGGCTGACTCGGTGGCCGACCCTGGAGAGGCCACTGGGAGTTTCCCGGGCAGCCCCCGGGGTTGGGGGTGGAGGCCGGGGATGGGGAGAAAGGAGGCACTCTGTCCTGGTGCTCCAGGACCGTGATCCTGTCCTTGCTGCCTTGCCAGATTCGAAGACCTACCGCCCGATTTCAGCATTCAGGATTCTGCTTTGCGCCTTCCCCTCAGTGCCTGGGGTCACATGGTGGGGTCCACTCCATGCTCCTCCCACCCCCAAAAGCAGCTTTGAAGTCACTATGCTTCTTCTTTCAGTTGTTGGGGTTAGCTGTCTCCAGCAGCTAACTGAGAAACACCCCGGAATGTGGATGCTGGGGAAGGAGGGACATGTGTCTTTGTTCACGGCATGGCGACCATCCTCCCTGCCAGCTCAGAGGCAGCAGGCATGTACAGGCCTCTGGGAGAGCCAGGGGCCTTCCAGGAGCTCACGGGCAGGGTGGGGGGGAGCAGCCCCTGGCCCCATGGCAAAGGTGGCCAGCAGTCAGAGCTCCAGCCCTCCATCCAGTGCCAGGGGCTCTGCTGGCCTGCACCCTGACCACCTGCTGCATGTGGCCTGGACATGGGTAGAGGCCGTCCCCTGGTAGGGCAGGCCTGGCTGTGACAGCCCGAGGGTCCTGGGCCTTAACAGTCATGACAATGAGGACACAATTCTGGGGGGATGCACAACAGGTTGGGGGGGACCACGATGGGAAAACCAAAGCAGACGGGACAGACTGACAGGACGTGGTCTGGAGGGGGCCCTCCGCAGGCCTCAGAACAGGGAGGAGACAACGCAAGGTCATGGCATCTGGACGCCACGCCGACAGCCACAGAGGGTGTGCGGGCGGGGGCTAGGAACAGACACAGGCTCGCCCCTTACCCTTCTTCTTCCGGATGGAGGCTTGCAAACAGAAAGGGGAGCGTGAGTCCCATGAGGGCAGCGCTCCCCCAGGGCCTGGCTCGGGGGCCGGGACGCCTAACCCTCCCTGCAGCTCTTGGGGGTTTCCCAGGAACCTGGCTTTCCCAGGAACCCAATGACCCACACGTCCAGCTGGTAAACCTGCTTCCTGGCTATGGATGAGGCACTGTCCCGGAGCGTCCTTCCTGCTGAGCCCCTGCCCCCCCAGCACTGTGCCAACGTGGTGAGAATGGAAGCCAACTCCAGGAGGAGCCCCGAGACCCCACACGCGGGAGAGATGGGCCACAGCTAAGTCAGGGTGGCACATGCCGTCCATTCTGTCGTCATCCCCACCTGGTGCCAGGCCAGGTGTGCGGGGATGGTCAGGCTTTCCTGGCCAGCCTTGCGTGGAGGGACAGGATGCGGTCAGAGAGGGGGCCAGAAGAGGGGCTTGTGGGAGCTACAGGTTCTGGGTGGGGGGTGGGCAGTGCTGCAGCAGGGGTGCCGACTTCTAGAAGGCTAGGCCTGGGTGCTAGAACACAGTGAGTGGTGAGGGTTGCTAGCTGGGAGGTGGCTAGGTCCTGGAGAAGGACCCTCTGGTTGCAGCAGTGGAGACCCTCTGCAGTTGCAGAGGAGACCCTCCCTCCCCAGAGGAGCTGCAAGGAAGAAGGGCTGCTCTGTGCTTTCTGGGGAGAGGGTCCAGATGCTCTCACAGTGAAGGCTGGGATCAAGTGGGAGTGACGTCCAGTTAAACATGAGTGAGGGGTGCTCAGACGTTCCCCCGCTGGGCCAGCTGGGTGACATCCTTCACTCTCCATCACCTAGTGAACCCCTCTCCATGTTCTCCGCAGAGTGAGCATGTCAGCCTGCTCCCCACTTCTGTGTGGTCAGAGCCAGCTTCCTTCCAAATATGTCCCTAGGCTGCAGGGTGACGCCCCAGCATGATGTTGAACCAGCATCCGGGTGGCCCGCACAGCTCTGGGGTCCTCCCTCCCCAACAGTCCCCAGTGCTGCTGGACCCAGGGCCCCTGTTGTTCTGCAAGCTCTTCCCTGTCTATCTGGGGGGTGGGGGGTGGGAGCAAGGGCTAGAGCCCTTTGGTTCCTTGCAGACCTTCTAGAAGACACCAGGAGTCCTTAGTGTGCAGCCTGCTGGGCCTGCCAGCCCCGCCCCTATCTACACCAAACCCCAGGGACAGAGTTTTCTGGTCTGAGGTGTGCACAGAGCACCAGTGAGGCGGACTTTGGGGGGCCCTAGACAGCAGGGGAGCTGTTTAGGGGACACTGTGGGGCAACTTACCTTTATCCACTAGTGAGAGGCCCAAAAATTCAAAACAAAACAATGTTAGATGAGCCGAAAAGAGGAAAAGGCAAAACTAGTAACCACCCCCGAAGCCAGCAGGATTCCCACAGAGATGCCAATGTGGGTGCCGCCCGCACGCAGGGTTCCCGGCACCATTCCTGGGGTTCGGGGGCAGGGACTGGGGCAAGCAAGCGAGCAAAGGCCATGCATGGCCTGAGGCTGCACCGAGGCGGGTCCCACTGCATCACAGGTGCTGGCGACAGCGCGGGGCTGGGCGGGCCAGACGGGCGACTCTTACCGAGCTCCTCCAGCTCTGAGGTCATGGACTTGGAGCGCAGCGTGAGGGCCGTGGTCGGAGCGCGCTTCGGAGGCGGGGGAGCTTGAGGAGCAGACGGGAAAGACAGGTGTGGGAACGTGGCCAATATGTCACCCCCCCCCACCGCCCTGTGCTTCCAGAACAAGCTGGGAGCAGGTGGCCCTGAGCCCACAGGGAAGGTGGACAGGTGGGCGTCCCCCAAGGGGGAGGAGCAGCAGTGGTCACCCACCTCCACTGGGGCCGTGATGGGTTGGACCACCCTGTCCTCTGTGCTGAGCCCCGAAGCACACCTGGCACTCGGGAGCCCTGCCCTCCCTGAGCAGAAATCTGCAGAGGGGAGTCTGGTCCAGCTGTATCTGAGCTGTGTGGGCCGGTGACTAAGGGGACCCCTGGCTGCCACCCACATCAGAGCAAGGTCCTCTCACGTGGACCTCGGGGCTGCCTGGCAGCCAGGCCCGCATCCTCTCCCAACCTCCTTTTGTGGTTTATTTTCCTCCTATTGGGGGACCACCCCCCACCCCAGTGGAGGAGATGTGGGCGGGAGACTGGAGGGCATGGGTGGGGCGGGGTGGGCACCTTTCTTCCTGGCGGTGTCGTCCGGGTCGAGATTCCTGGTCACGGTGACCACCTTGAGGACCAGGTGGTTCCCTCCCTGGCGGATCATGTTCACCACCTGCCGATGGCCAACTTTCACGACGTTCTCATTGTTGACCTGCGGGAAGACGGGCTGTGGTGAGGGGGCCCACATGGGCGGGAGGGATCAGCACCCTCCCGGGGCAGCGAGAGCCCAGGGATCAGCACCCTCCTGGGGCAGCGAGAGCCCAGCCTCCGACAGACGAACGGACGGGCAGATGGGGGTCTGCAGGCCCCTTGCTCGCAGCCGGGGCGGCCAGGTCGGACTCCCAGCTCATCCCGGCGCCCAGGTGCTCACTGCGGCAGGCCTAGGGCCAAGTCCCTGGCCACCAGCCACGTGGGAAAAGCCAGACAGGAGACTTCCAGGGTCCCGGGGTGTAGCCCTAACACCTTCCATTTTCACACTTAAGAGGAAAGACTAATTGCTTCTCACATATTCTGGGAACACACATCACACGGAAGCAGCCCATTTCCTCTAGGCGATCCCTGGTTTTTCCTCTCCTGCTGGGAGGCTGGAAAAGGCATCAAACTTGGCTGACAAGGTGCTAAGGGCCACAGGTCCGCCGGCCTGCTCATCCAGGTACCCTAGGCAAGGTCCCCTCACCGCGGCCACTCTGGTGTTGGCTGAGCTCCTGGCAGCCTCCTGGTGGCTCCTGGCCGCGGCCTGTCCCTGACTTCCGTCTGTCCCCGTGGCACTGGCACGCAGGCAGGGGCGGGACTGCATCTCCTGGGGCTCAGCTCACGGCCGACCTGCTCTGACCACCCCCACCACCACTGCTGGGTCAGGGAACGAAGACAGGATGGACTGGGTGTGTGAGAGCCCAGGAAGTGGGGGGATCTTGGGTGCTGGGGCTCCATGCCTCCAGCCCACTGAATGGGACCTCGCTGGGGGGGGCTCTGGCACCTACCATCCCCACCGCTCCAGGGGTGAGCACCCCGCACTGAGGGGCGGCAGAGGGAGTGAACCCACAGATGGTGGAGTCCATAACCACCCCTGTGCCCTGTTGAAAAGCCCCAGGTTGTAAAGAACAAGTGAGAAGCACCCAAGCTCTGCCCACCCCACAGCCCACATCCCTATTTGCTGTACTTTGTCCTGCTCTGGATTCCCTAGAAACCTTTCTGTGCAAGGTGGCCTTGAACAGAGAAGCTGACAGGCTTGGTGACTTCTCAGTTCCCATGGCCGAGCAACCAGGTCCCCACACTGACTACAGGCACACTCTCCCAGGAGAGCCTCGGAGTGCCGGCGGGGTACTCCGTGTGGGACCCATGGTGGGAGATGTCGCAGCTGCCCCGGGAAATGACATCCCGTTCGTGCACCAGAGAAGTAACTCTTGCTCAAAGATTCACTCTTCCATGGGGCGCCTGGTGGCTCAGCCGGTTAAGGGTCTGACTTTTGGTTTTGGTTCAGGTCACAGTCTGAGGGTCCTGGGATCGAGCCCCACATTGGGCTCTCTGCTCAGCGGGGAGTTCACTTCTCCCTCTATCCCTGCCCTTTCCCCTGCTCTCCCCCGCCTCTCAAATAAATACATCTTTTTTAAAAAAAGAATTCACTCATTCATGCACTCATCCACCACTTTTGCTCAGAGCACCCACTAAAAGCCAGGACATCAGGAGTGCTCCTGCTGGGCGGTCCATCTGTGCCCTTTGGAGCTCATGTTCTCATGGGCGGCAGCGGGGGGGGGGGGGTGGTTTGACCACACACAAGTCAGTGCACAAATGTAACTCCAGGTGTGCTGAGTGCCACCTGAGACAACAGGCCCAGGCAGGAGGGGCCAGGGAAGCTCGGGCCCAGGCACGGGCCGAGGGAGCCCCTCTGTAGGAGGATGGGTGGTGGCGGTGCCCCGGGCCTGGCCTCCTTCCACCTGCAGGGGGGCAGCTTCACCTCTGGCAGTCCCAGCTGGCAAGTCCCAGGGGTTCCTCCTCGGGCTAGGCACCCAAAGGTGGGAACTGCACTCCCAGCTGCCTCTGCTCCCCAGTGAGGACAAGTGTGATGGCTGCTCCTGGACAGAAGGACCAGCTTCTCAAATCTGCTCTGACTGTGGGACCCTCATGCTCTCCTTTCCCTGTGCATGCTCCCCTTCACCAGCCCCATCTCAAATTCTCATCCTGCTCTGGATGGAGTCCTCTCCTCAGAGTGAGACACACACCAAGGTCAGAGCCGTGGGCTGGGTGGCTCTGGCTTTTGTGGATCAGCCACCAGTGTGCAGGTGAGCACTCTGACAGCGAGGGCACAGGGGTGCCACATGGCATGTGCTGTGATGCCTACAAATACCCTCCTGTGAGAAGAGCAGGCAAAGGTGCAAGGCAGCACCGTTCAACTTGGAAGCCACAGACCAGGACCGAAGGCAGGACGGGACACTCAGCTACATTCTCTTGCCCAGCACCAGGCACCCAGAAGAGCAAGTGCAGAGCCTTGCTTTAGGATTTCCCAGCCTTTAAACAAACTCAAAATTCACTGTAACCCACAACAGGACTTTGGAACCAGCTACTGGCCCTAAAACAGATGCTCTGAACTATGTCTATGGTGACAGAGCCTCAGAGACTGAGCGTGTGAAATGCTTGCTGTTTCCTCAGATGCTCTGGTTGGTGTGTTGAGCTTCCACGGCTCCAGTGTCCCTCAAAAACACCCGGGCCTGCGATCCTGGCACACTGTCACCAGGAGGAGGTGTGTGCCACAGTCACCTGCCACACGTGTAGAAGGTTAACCCAAATCCGGAGGCTCCTGGGATTACAGCCTCTAAGAAAGAAATGGATTACAAGTCATGCATCCAGTTAACCGGAGGGAAGAGCAGCACACCTCTCCATTCATTGTTCTCGTGTACGGACATGGAGCCACCTGAGGAGGGAGTACACCGTGGCTGCATCCTGATGGAGGGCAGGAACCCGAGTCTGGCACCCACCACAGTGCAGAGAACCTCTGTGAAGAACAGGAAGACAGGCCTTCCTCTGCACTTTGATACTTCTCTTCTTTCACTCAAATTGTCACTCAAAATATAAGACTCACACGCATATGCAGTTTAAAGAGACAGAGCTCTACAAGGCTTGTTACAAAACTCAGAGGACGCCCCACCCAGGGCCCACTTCTCACTATCCCTGTGTCTCTAAACATGCTTACGTAGTTGCTACTTGATGTTTGTTTAGATGTTGTCTGCTGACACACCACTATGGCAAATGATGGTTCAGCTCAGGGTTTCTGAATGGTGGCACAGTTGCAATCATGGACGACCAACGAATTCTCTGTTGCGTGTGTACAGGAGACAGTGTCGAACAGCATCCCTGGATTCTATACTCTAGCTGCTAGCAACATCCCCTTCTCCCCAAATGTGACAGCTGAAAGTGTTTCCAGACATGGCCACATGTCCATGGGAGGTCAGAGTCGCCCTCAGTTGAGAATCACTAGTATTCAGGTCTTTTCTCTCATACCCCGCAGCCCCCTCCCAGGACTTCCACCCTAAGGTTAGAGTTCTATCATCATTCCAACTAGATCGACACTCAGGATTTAACATCACGACTGCATAATATCTACTCATAGCTAAGCCATAGAGTATATTATGATTACTTTGTCTTTTCCCATACATTATGTTTTCCCTGCGGTGAAATAATTTTCTATTGTTTGTTTGTTGGTTTAATTTTCTATGTACTTAACAGTAATTCTAATCCAAATGCTTCCTAATTATGTAAATCTCTTTTCAAAATCTTCAAATATGCTGAGTATTTTGCTAAGTTTATCTTGTTGAAGAAATTGCTCCCGAAGACTTCTGCTCTTCTCTGCGAATTGTGGGCTCAGTGTTCTCTATGCCTGTGTTCCCAGGATTCCTTTCAATTTGTTCTTGTGTTGGGTCACCTGAATCCCAGACCTCTTGTACATATTGGTTGTTCTTTGGCATAAAGCCTAATTTTTGGTAAAGGACCTTTTCTAATAGCTTCCCGAGAAAAGGAGTTTGGGAGAAGTTTGTTTGTTTGTTTTTGAAACATTGTTTATCAGAAAATGACTTTTTAAAAAATATTTATTTGAGAGGGAAAGAGAGAGAGAGAGAGAGTGAGCCAGTGGGGGGGAGTGAGAGAGAGAGAGAGAATCTTAAGCAGACTCCATGTCCAGGATGGAGCCCAATGTGAGGCTCAATCTCATGACCCTGAGATCATGACCTGAGCTGAAACCAAGAGTCAGATGCTTAACTGACTGAGCCACCTAGGCACCTCCAACAAAATGGTTTTATCTGAACACTTAACTGGTATTCTGACTGGGTAGAAAATTCAAGGTTGGTGGGTAAGGTAAAGAAAGTTCCTAAGATCATCTCCTCTACAGGTAACACAAAGTCTGGACAAAATAATCCCCCTACCCCCAAACTCAAATAAGAACAACTCCTTAAAAGCTCTGCAGTGTGAACCAAGGTAGGCAGATTTTTGGGTCATGGACAGCGTGATGCAGGTCATCAGAAACTCTAATGTAAAACTGCAGCCTTTCTGGCTTAGGAGATCAGAGGACAGAACTTGGAGTGTCCACAGCTGCCAAAATGAGGACAGAATCCCAGAAAAGAGAGAGCAAGAGAATGGCAGCTCCATGTTCTGTGTGTAAACTTTCCTCAGATCTCTGATGAATGTATGAACTGTGCCTGCATAGGCCTGACCAATGCAGCTTGCAGATGAGGCCAAAGTGCCTGAACCTGAATTTGAGCTGCTGATACTGTAGGCTAGACACTTTGCAGTTTGAGACTAACAAGAGAATTACCAGCTAGAGCGCAAATATCAACACTCATCCAAGGAATGTAACAGAATCGATTGTCACAACATAACCTTCACAAAATTCAGGATACAATGAAAACTTACTTGAGGAACCCAGACATGACTAAGACAAGGACTTTAAAGCAGCTATTATAATAATACTCATCTTGGTATGGGAAAACATATTGCATAAAATGCAGAATATATCATTAAAGAAATAAAAACTGTAAAAAGTGAGAATGTTAAAGCTGAAAGATACAACATTGTAAGTTAAAAAAAATGGCACTGGGTGGGCTTAATAGAGAGATGGGTATGGCAGGACAAAGTGAACCTGAAGAAACATCTGTAGGATTTATCTAATGTGAAGAAAAGAGGGAAAGGATTTTCAAAGGTGAACAGAATCTTAAGGACTGTGGGACAGTGTCAAGAGGTCTAATATTTTGAGTGCAAGAAGGGGAGAAAATTGGAATCCAGGAACAAAGAGAAAATATTGTCAGAAAAAATATTTTTAAAAAATGATGACTGAAAACTTCCCCAATCAATTGAAGGACATAAATCTACAGATTTAAGAAACTCTGTAAGTCCCAAACAGGATAAATATAAAGAGAATCATGCCCAGGAACATTATAGCCAATTGGTTGAAAGCCAAAGGTAAAATGAGAGAATCTAAAGCAGCCAGAGAAGCATAACATATTCCTTATAAAAGAACAATAATGTCAATGACTGTGGACTTCACATCAGAAACTGTGGAGGCAAGAATGTGGATCATTTTTAAACTGTGGAAGTAAAATAACTGCCAATCTAGAATTCTATATCCAGTGAACATATCTTTAAAGAATGAAGATAAAATGAAAAGAAAAAAAAAGAATGAAGGTAAAATAAAAATATTTGTAGATAAATGAAAACCATGAGAATTTGTTGACAGCAGACCTGCCGTTAAAGGCAGTTCTTCAAGCTAGAGGGGAATCATACTAGGTCTTAGAGGCATGAGGATATCAGAAATGGTAAAATATTAAAGATTATTTTCCCTCTTATTTAAAAAATAGGTGTGACTGAGGAAAAATAATATTTTCTTGTGGGCTTTACAATGTCAGTAGATGTGATGCCTGTGACACTGTAGTGTACACGAAAGCAGGGGCAAGGCAGACATACCTATATGGTTGTAAGGTTATTATATTTTCATGTGAATTGTGCAGTATGAATTCTAAGTGCACTGAAAAGTCAAGGATATATACTATAATCCCAGAGTCCACTAGTAAAAAGAATGTAAAGTACAGCAAAAAGCCAGTATATTAAAATGGAGTTCCAAAAGTAGTCAAATAGGGGTGGTATCTGGGTGGCTCAGTCGGTGGAAAGTCTCCCTTTGGCTCAGAGCATAATCTCAGGGTCCTGGGATCAGGTCCTGCACTGTGCTCCCTGCTCAGCAGGGAGTCTGCTTCTTCCTCTCCCTCTGCCCGCCCCCTGCCCTCTCGCACTCTCAAATAAGTAAATAAACAAAAGTAGTCAAATAATACAAGAAAAGCAGAAAAGGGAGAGCAGAGGAAAAGAGAACAGATAGAAACAAATAAACTGGTGGACCTACACTGAATGGCACCAATAAGTACATTAAATGTTAATGGGATAAAACTCCAGGAAAAAGGCAGATATTACAAAAATATCTGATTATAGAGAAAGACCTACTATGCTGTGTGTGCACAAAGACATAGAGCAGTTGAAAGCAAATTAACACAAGATTTCCCATGGGTGGAATGGCTATATTAATATCAGAAAAGAGAGACCAACCACTTTGAACAACAGTTTGGAAATTCCTCAAAAAGTTCAACAGAGAGATATGAGATGATCCAGAAACTCCACTCCCAGGCGCATTCCCAAGAGAACTGAAGTCAGGTTCACACAAGTACCTGCACACAAAATTTCATGGTGGGATTAGTTATAGCAGCAAAGAGAAGGGGATGGGTGATGGGACATGACTGTCAATGGGCGTGAGATCTCTTTCTGTGACAATTGTTCTAAAATAAACTCCTCATGGTTTTAAAGTTCTGTAAATACACTGAAATCCACTGGATTGGGTGCCTTAAAGGGCTGAATTTTATGCATATGAATTATATCTCAATAAAACTGTTATTAAAAAGATAGACTCCAGGCAGAGTATTATCAGAAACAAAGAGGGATGCTTTGTAATTCTATAAGTGCTACAGGAGGGAATTCATAACGGGGACATAACAGTCAAACATTTATGCACCTGTTCACAGGCCCTCAATATACTGAAGCAAAATTTGACAGAATAAAAGAAACTCAAGGGGGAAAGCAATGTGTTTCTTGGAAGAATAGCACCTTCTTACAATGTTGTATCAGAGCATCCCTGCAAATACAACAGAAACACCAAATACCCCTTTGTCAAACTGATAGAACAGCTGAACAAGAAAATCAGTAGAGACGTAGATGATCTGAACAAACATCTTGAACTGATATTTATGGAATAGTAACTACAGAATGCACATTCCTGTCGGGCGTGTTTGGAACATTCACCAAGCCAGATGAGGTGCTGGGCCACACAGTTCTAGTCTGGAAATAGTTTTCCTTCAGGAGTCTGAAGGGTATGCTTCACTTGCTTTAGTTTCCAGGTTTGTTCTGGAGGGTTCTGAGACCAATCATGTCCGTGTAACCTGTGTCTGCTCCCTGCCACCCCCACCCCCAGGCTGGGGAGCCCTGAAAGATCGCCTCTCTGCTCCACTCCAGGCTGTCTGAGGTGCACTGACGGGTGCCATGTGTGCCCCCCTCCCATGCTGAGTCCTTTGTGTGTGTGGGGGGGGTCTCTTCCACTGGGACACTCAAGCCCTTCAGTTCTGGAATACTTCCTCCGACTAAGTCCTGGCCATTCGTTTCCTTGCTTTCCTTTTCTCTTTGAGGCAACCTGATGCCTTCTGGACACATCCTCCAATTTGACTATCTTTCCTCTTTAATTTCCCACATCTTCTCTTTCTGGAAGATTCCTGTCAGTTTTATCTTGTCATCCACCTGTCAGAACTTTCATATCTCCTAGAGTACTTTTAAATTCAAAAGCTCTGATTTTGTTTTGTGAATGTGATTTTAAAATATTTTTTGTTCTAACTTCAAAGATGCAATACCTCCTCTTATCTCAATGAGTTCACTCATAATACTTTTCATACACCTCCCTGTGTGATCTGTGTCCCCATCTCTTCCATGGCATGTTTATTTGGGGCTCTGTCTTTCATATTAATTCTATTTTTTTTTCTTAGGAGGCAGGAAAATACTTTATTCCAAAAGATGGCAGAAATAAGAAAGTTTTCCTGAAAATACACTTTGGTGTAATTCCATTGGGACAGATATTCCCTGCAAACATGCCCTTCTACTGACAGTGCCTCTGGAGTCTCACAGACTCCTGACTGTTTTTAGATACTTTGCCAATTCCTGTGTTGTGGGCAGGCTGGAGTCATCTATAAAGCCCCAGGTCTCAAGGGGGAAAGCAATGTGTTTCTTGGAAGAATAGCACCTTCTTACAATGTTGTATCAGAAGAGCACACAAACATTTTACAGAGTCAGCACACTTTGGGTTAAGCAGGCGCATAATTCATCAAAATATAAAAAAGGTGACAGGAAGAAATACTATGTTGTAGAATAAGATATCCGAAAAGTGGTGTGGATGTTTAAGGCAGCTGATGGCCAGAAGAGGTGAGTCAAAGAAGGTGTTCTGGGTTTGGAGGTGACTTTGCAACTTGAAGAATTCTTTGTGGCCCCAATGAGCAAGTGCTGGGGAGTGGGACTTCCTCCTTAGGGCTGGTGATACCAGAAGGTCCAAAGGGGTGGAGTTGGGCCAGTACTGCAATCAGCCGAAGGAGCCGAAGCAGCCCCCCTTCTCTCAAATAAATAATAAAATGAAATCTTTAAAAAAAAGCGGGGGTGGGGAGCCTAAGGGGCTCAGCTGGTTAAGTATCTGACTCTTGATTTCAGCTCAAGTCATGATCTCAGGGTGGTGGGATCAAATCCTGTGTTGGGCCCTGTGCTCAGTGTGGAATCTGCTTGAGATTCTCTCTCCTTCTGCCCCTCCCTCCCTCCCTCCCTCCCTCCCTCCCTCCCTCCCTCCCTCTCTCTTTCAATAAATAATAAAGTAAATCTTAAAAAAAAACAAAACAAAGAGAGATCAGCAAATGAAACAGGTCACCAGCGTGGTGATAACTCCCCGGGTGGGACTCTTAGTGATGAACCAAGACACCAAGAAACCGACAAGGCCCCAGAACACATTCATCATGACAGGAGACACTGCGAGGCCCTTTACATCACCACAGGTGCCACTGGAGCTGCCGGTCTTGCCCTGCCGTCTCACTTTCTGTAGTAATTCCTTCATCAGTGCACGATACTCCCTGTCAGGCAATGCATATTTAAGAGCGGCCCCTAAGGAGCGGATTTGTGTCCCAGCCAGTTATTTTGTGGATACTGACCAGCTAACCCTAAAGTTTCTATGGAGGCAAAAGACCCAGAAAAGCCAACTCAATATTGAAGGAGAAGAGGACTGGCACCACCCGACGTTAATACTTAGTTATAAAACTATGATAATCAGGTACTGGTGCAGGAACAGGCAAGTCGATCAGCAGAACAGAAGACAAAGCCCAGGAACAGATCCACAGACATACAGTCATTCGATCTTTGACAGATGAGCAAAAGCCATTCAGTGGACAAGAGACAGACTTTTCAACAAAGGCTGCTGGAACAATGGGACACCTGCCTGAAAAAAAAAAAAAAATCTAGACCTGGACCTTACACCCTTTTGTAAAAACTTAACCCCAAATGGTCACTGACCTAAGTGTGAGACGCAAAACTATGAACCTCCCAGGCGATAATGTGAGGGTATCTGCGTGACTTGAGCCTGGCAAGGACTACCCATTGAAGAAAACATTGTAAGTAAGACTTCAGTAAAATGAAAGCCTCAGCTCTGCAAGACACTAAGACCAGCCACAGAGTGGGAGATGTTCTTTGCAGCACACCTATCAGATAAAGGACTGGCAGCCAAACACGAAAGAACTCTTAAAAGTCAACAATAAGGAAATAGGCAATCCAATTAAAGAATAGGCAAAGCATCTGGACACCTCCCCAAAGAAGACACGTAGATGGGAAATAAGCACATAAAAAGATGCTCCACATCATATGTCATTAGGGAATCGCCAATTAAAATGATGACATACCAGTGCACATCTATCAGAGTGGCCCAAATCTGGAACCCTGATGCCAAATGCTGGCGAGGATGTGGAGCACCGAGAACTCTCGCTCAGTGTTGCCGGGAATGCAAGATGGTGTGGTCACTCTGGAAGACGGACGGGCCATTTCTTACCAAATGAAACGTGGTCTTACCCACACAGTCCAGCCATCGCACATCTTCATATTTACCCCAAATAAGCTAAAAACATACATCCCCACAAAAACCTGCACACATATGTTTATAGAGGCTTTATCCCCAATTGCCAAAACCTGAACACAACCAAGGTGTCCTTCAGCGGGTAGATGGGTTAACAAGACGTGGGACATCCAGCCCAAAAAATATGATTTGGGATAAAAGAAAGAGGCTCCCAAGCCACAAAAAGACACAAAGGAGCCTTACATGCATCTTGCAGAGTGAAAGAAGCCAATCTGAAAAGGCTCCATACTGGGTGATGCCAACTACAGGAAATGCTGGAAAAGTCAAAACCGTGGAGACAGTCTGGATCAGGGGCTGCCAGAGGATGCGGGAGGGAGGGATGACCAGGTGGGGCATGGAGGAATTTGAGGGCAGTGAACTTGTCATTCTGGCAGTGCTGTCATACAGTGGTGCTGGACATACGTCATTTGTCCAAACCCAGATTGTACAAAGCAGAGTGAACCCAAAGGTCAGCTGCGGACTTTACTTAATAATAACGTATCCATACTGGTTCATTAATTGCCCCCGGTGCATCACACCAGAACAAGGTGTCACAGGTAGAGGAAATGGGTGGGTGGGTGGGTGGGTGGGGTAACGGGGGCTCTCGGCTTTTCACTCTATTCTTTTCTGTAAATTAAAGCTGCCAACACAAAGTTTCTCCCATTTCTTTTTAAAAAAATTTTATTTGAGAGCGAGCGAGCGAGAGTGAGCACAAGCAGGGGTAGAAGCAGAGGGAGAGGGAGAAGCTGACTCCCCACCGAACAGGGAGCCTGATGTGGGGCTTGATCCCAGGACCCCAGGATCATGACCTGAGCTGCAGGCAGACGCTTCGTCGACTGAGCCACCCAGGTGCCCTCTCCCATTTCTATTATGGAAAAACGTCCCTCAGATTCGCAAAAGCAGTTACACTGGACCACTGACCGCCGCCGTCTCGTCCTCCAGCGCCAGCAAGGATGAGCTCGTGATGTGCGGTGCCTCCCTCGCCCACACGCCCCCGCCTTCCGCAGATTCTTGTGCAGCGAATGCCAGCTTCCTATCCCCTCACCTGAGCATGCTTTTTATTTAAAGACCCAGCCCTGGTTAAGAACACAGCCCCAATACCACGGTCACCCCAAAAGGCAACTCAGATTGCTCGGATCATCACATAAATGCCCTCTCGTGGTTGAGGTCATCTCATGCCTGCACCTGCGTGAGCAGCGGCTTAGGGGAGTCATGACATGCATCTGGCCGGCATGTCACTTGTCTCATCTAATCCACGGGCTTCCCAGGCCTCTCTTGGTCCCTTGGGACTCATATGCTAGAGGAACGAAGACGTCGTGCCCTCTGTCCTGCCCATCACGCTCCTGTGTCCTCTGTGGCCGTCGGCCGGAGGCTGGATGCTGGACCACGTCCAGGTTTGGTCAGGGTGGGTGGACATCTCGGGTGGTGCCGTGCACCCGAGCGTGTTTTGTGTGATGTTAATATTTAGTGGGGGCTTCGGGTCAGGAGTGGCCAGCCAGATCCGTCGCCCGTTTGTAGCAGCCCGTGATGCCCGCTGCCTGGAATGATGCCTCTGGGGGCCATGGAACGGTGGTACTCTTCTTCTGCTGTTCCTTCTCCAGGTATTAGCTGGAATGATTTTAAAAGAGAAACTTGCCTTTCTCGACAGTTTGACTGCCCCCAGGTACCGTCTGTGTAAGAAGGGCGAGACACATGCTTGCTTTTTTAAAAACCAGCTTTCAGATTAATGAATTGGTTCCTTCCAAAGCGGCCGTTCTTTTAAGAAGCGTCATTATGAATTCAGGGATGTTTGAAAACTGTTTTTGATATATTGGAATCCACCGCAATTGCTGTACTTTGTTTTTAAACAAGGCTTCTTATTTTAGAACAGCTTCAGATGCACACAGAACTTGTCGGGAAGGCAGCAGGGAGGGGCTCCACGGACCCCACACGCGGTTTCCCCTGCGTGTACACCTTACACTAGTGTGACGTCTGTCACAACCAACAACCCAGTATCAATGTGTTACTTTATTAACGGAAGCCCACATTTATTCAGATCTCTTTAATTGTTACCCAGCGTGCCTTTTCTGTAGAGGACCCCATCCGGGACCCCATCCGGGACCCCACATTACCATCAGTCACATCTCCTTAGACTCCTCTTGGCAGTGGCAGTTCTCGACTTTCTTTGGTTTTGAGGACCTTGATGGTTCTGAGTGCCCGTCAGGAATTCTGTGGACGACCTCTTAACCACGGCTTCCCCCTCACGGTCAGATGGGCTTGGGGTTGTGGGCTTGGGAGGAGGGCCCCAGGGTGAAGCGCCCTCCCACCCCATCACGTCCAGGCCCGTGCTCCCCACCTGACTGGTCTCCGCGATGCGGGCTCCGCTCACCTGGCTCTTTCCTCTTCCCACGCTGTCCCCTACGGAAGGAAGTCACTGTGCTCAGCCACACCTCGGGGTGGGCGGTGAAGGCCTGTGTCGCTGAGAACACAGTAGTCTCATAAAGTTTGGGGATTCTTCTGCAGGGAAGAATCTGTCTCTCCTCTGCTTTCCTTTACGCATTCAGCTGTCTATTCAGATCAGCAGGACTCACGGATATTCCTCGTGCTTTGGGTTATAACCCAGAACTACTGGGTTTATTCCGTTGCTCACAGCTTTGGCCCTGGCGTGCCGGGTCCCAGGGCCCTGCCCTATGCTCCGTCTTTACCACTTTCCTCCTGGCCCCCACCCTGGGTGCGCGGGGCTACTCTTGCCTTTATGCCCCATTGTCCCGTGTTTGCTCGGGCAGCCTCTTCACGGGACTTCGTGCGGCGTCCGTCCCTTCCTGCTTGCTGGTGAGACCGGGTGCTGGGGCTCTCCGCGTGCGGATGCCAACAACCTCAACTGCAATTTAGAACAGCAGGATTCAGAGGTCTCTGATTTTATACACTTTTCTCTCTTTACTAAAAATCTGGGTTCCTAATGACTGACGTGCCAGTAACAGTTTGTTTGCTTGCCGTGCACACTCAGTGTGCACATCGTCTATTAATCGGCCACCCGTCATTACGATCGTTAGTGTCAGGATAACCACACGGCGCCAGGACCAACGGTCTCATTACTGAACACAGCTGAAGACTTCGTGTCTTTCTTTCACAGCCGGATGCAAACTGTCACTTGAAATCGTTTCTTCTGAATGTCGTTAGTTTGACTAGCAGTTATGTTCGTTTTTACTGTTTTGTTTTTGACTTTTAAAACATTGACTTGTGTTCTAGAATCAGGTGCAAACTTTACCCAATTCCATAACCTAATCTGTAGAACAATTCGTACTCAGGACGCTTGGTCTTTCTCACCCCGCCTCAGAGGCAGCACGAAATTGGAAAACACTGTGTGTGTGGATTATCCTTCCAGTAAAAAGAAGGAAGGAGCAGATACCTGTGTATGCATCTGTATGTGTGAGTGTGTGCGTGTGTGTGTGTGTGTGTGTGGCTGTATGAGTGTGTGGGCGTGTGGGCACATATGCCTGGGTTTGAATGTGTGCAGGGCATGTGCATGTCTGTTCCCAATCTTCCCTGCACAGGTGTAGCACCCTGGTCACACTTTCCTCACCCTTGCCTTTTCCACCTAAACAGCACATCCTGGAGACAGCACCAGGGCAGCACCCAGAGACCTCCCCCTCTCCTGATGACACGAGGCGTGTCTGTGGTGTGTGAGCCGTGCGCCGTATCAGCATGTCCCTGGGATGTCTGTGCGGGGTCTGGGGTTGCAGGCTTGAAGGGCTCCATAGGCAGGTGTCCTGTCGGCCCTTCTGTGCTGGGCCCCCGCTCGCCCTGCACCGCCAGAGGAACCTGGTGCTGTGAGTCCAAAGCCTGTTGGGAGCTTCCCCTCCTGCAGCCTCAGCTCCAACTTGACATCAGGCCTCCAGAAACCGTGTTGCTGCTGTGTCCCGCTCTTTGGGGTGGTTGATGCCCCTTAGCGATGGCTCTCCCGGGGCCTTGGTCAGTGGGCTCTGGGGGAGAGTCGACCCAAACATGTGGCTGCAAACCGCTGTCTCACTGGATGCCTCTAATCAAATCTGAAAACTCTCATATGGGAAACAGTGCACGGGGGAGGTGATTTACAAGGTACCGAATGGCCAGACTCCCACCCTGCTACCCAGTCACTCCTGCCTTCCCAGGAAACCATGGCGGGTGCATTCTTGTGGGCACTTTACGAATTGTGTGAATGGATGCAGGACTTCAGGTTGTGATGCTCAGCCTGTTTGTGAGGGACGTGCGGCCCTCTGGACACAGATCTTTGACCAGTCCAAACCCCTCACCCAGCTCAGGCTCCAGGCCCAACCCAGCCTCGGACATGGGCTGGCCGGCCACCTGCTCACACTAAGTGCTTCGAGGATGCTCTCAGCCCACCCTGTCTTGTGAGCATGTTATTCCCTCAGCTAGGACAGCATTGGAGGAGGGAGGAGAGAGGAGAAAGTCACCATCCCCTTTTCCCAAGTTACCCGCCTCTGCTTGAGCCCAGCCAGGCAACCTCAACCCTGGGGCTGGTGCGGAGGAAGCGAAGCCGCCCCGGGGTTGGCCAGGCGTTCTGGCCCCAAATGCCACACTCCTCTCTGGGCAGCCAGTGTGCAGCCATGGGTGGGCTGCCTTGCCCGGGACTTCCTCAGCCCGGAGCTCCACTGGACACCCCCCCACCCACAGAGGCTTCCGTGCACCCGCCAGCCGTGGGCACACCTCCCTGGTGTGGGCTCAGAGTGTGGCCGCCTTCTTCCTGGGCCGCCTGACCTGTGGGGCCCGTGCAGGCACCGTGGGATGCGTTTCTGCATTCAGTCGGTTTAGTCGTGTAGCCGTGTGCGTGCACGGGTGACGGGTCCCGTGCTCAGCACATGGTGGCTGGCCTCACATGTCAGCATGTATCATGATGCCATGATGCCGGGGCCCATTGCAGATGCAGATTTCAGATCCCGAACAACAGCAGGTGCTCAATAAATATTTGGGAATGTGGAAACACGCTGGGTTCAGGGCCAGGCTCCCTGTTCCCCAAGGGAGCAAGTGACCTGGGACCCAGGCTTTGAGACCCAGGGGCTCCATCTGCAGGACGGATGGTCTCCACCAATCCCGCAGCCAAACATGAGGATGAGTGAGAGACGTCCATGCAGGCAAAACTAGAGACCCCCAACCCCGCTTCCCCGTAAGCTTTGTTGCAGGCAGGCCGGCCTCTCTGACTTTCTGACTTGAGTGGGCTTTGGGGGCTCTCAGCCCTTTACCCTGTCATTCTCCAGGTGAATACCTATTATTTCGGTTCACAGCAGCTTACAAGTGTCACATGGACGCCGCCTGAGTGTCACCCGGCCTGGCTGACCTGGAAAGCTGGGTGACCTTCCACGACAGCATCCCCCTCCCGCACCCACCCCTGTCTCCTAGAGCTGCACCCCCCGCATTGCTCCCGCTCAGCATGGCTGCTGTGGCCAGCTCCAAGGCCCCATGTGGGGTCTTAGGGTCCAGAGGCGCAGGCTCACCACTGGAATAGTGCAGGGGGCCTGGCCATGTCTGCAGCGTGACTAACAAAGCAAGACCAAGAGGGAACATTACGTGAGCAGCTCCAATGTGTCCTTGTGCTTATGTCATCAAATCCTACAACTGGCCAGCAGGACTCCCGCACGGCCTGGAAATCTCCGGCTGCAAATCTCCGGCTCTGCCAAGAGATATGCTGCTGACATGGGCCGGCCTGACTGCCCATGGAACGCCTCGCTGGTGCCCTACACCAATGACACCGGTGCCTGTGTCTGACGGGCAGGAAGCACGTGTATGACAGGCCTCTTCTACGTAAGGGAGGGAGGTCAGTGAGGCTTCTGGGGGCTCAGGGCCTAGAACGTGTCAGGGGGTCCCCTCCACCGTGAAGACAAGCGGCTGCCCCCACCCCACCCCACTCCACCACACAGGCATGTGTGCACCTGGCACAGTGCTCGCTGGGCCCTCGTGGGACTTGGAGGCAACACGTGCCACATCCGAGCACATTCTTCCAGCCGCCCTCAAGGCCTCTGTGAAGCTGCCCCCGCAGCTTGGGGACCACGCGCAGCCACTCGCCGTGCAGCAGACCCAACGGTGATAAAGGTGTCCAGGGTGGACAGGGTGCCGTGTGGAGCCGCTGGCCAGCACCACGGGCAGTCGAGGTGCAGACCTCTGGGATTCTGGAACACACCTATGCCCTTCTCCGCGGGTCACTGCCCGTCTCTGAGAGCCACCTGCTACGGGCCACGGTGGTGGACAACCTGCCGACACGCAGCCAGCGACATTCGCCCACAATGGTCTGCCCTGGCTAGCCCCGCACGCCGGCCCCTCAGGCACTGAAGGCACGGACCGCGGACGCGGCCGGATGCCCCAAGACACCTGGAACAGCCTGCCCCCCTCCATGACCCCCAAGCTGGCAGGTATTTCACCTCCTCTTTTCCACTTTCTGCCGGGAGCATCCGAGGTACCGAGACGAGGCAAGAACACAGCCTTTGGTGAAATGAAGGAGCAAAAGCAAAAAGGCTCTGGGAGGGAGACAGGGCCTGTTGCAGGACACACATGCGCCAAGGCCAGGGCAGGACAAGGCGGGGGGCTCCTCTGCTCCCCAGCACCCCTCCCCGGCCCCGGGGAGGCTCCTTTAGTTTTGTTGAGGTGGAAGTGGGACGCCACCCTCCCAGCCGCCCCCAAGGGCTCCCTGTCCCCCCTGATGGAGCCCCCACCTCACCTCGTGGCCTGGGCAGTGGGCCCACTGGTCCCTCAGGAAGGGGCCCAGCCACCCTGGTTCTTGTGCTCAGTGCTTCCCTATCTGTCCAACTCGGGGGCTTTATGGAATCAATGTCCATGCTCTGAGCCTCAGTAGCTGCTGGCCTCAGGTGGGGCACTGCAGGGGGGAGGTGGGGAGAAATAGGGGCGAGTGGACAGGTAGCTGCCCAGGTACTGGCTGCGGCCCCCCGGGGAGGCAGACCCTCAGAGGGCAGCTGGTGCAGCCTGGGGTGGGCAGAGGGGCCAAGGCACCGGGTGTGTGTGTGGCACAACAGCCCCCAGGTCTGCGGAGGGGACAGTCCTAAAAGAGCAGGTTCTGGGGTCAACTGGTGGAGCCTGCCTTCCCACTGATGGAGGAGATGCATCGGTTAGGAACCTGGTTTCAGGGCTAATATTTGTGGGGTTGGCAGTGCCATTCCTGCTGAGACTTGGGGGAACTCTGAGATGACAGGAGCCACGTGTTTAGCTACCGGGACCCTGTGGTACACCCTGTGGCTGAGGTGGTCCTGCATTTCTTTTCTTTTCTTTTTTTTTTTAAGATTCTATTTATTTTTTCATGAGAGACACAGAGAGAGAGGGAGGCAGAGACATAGGCAGAGACATAGGCTCCATGCAGGGAGCCCGACGTGGGACTCGATCCGGGACCCAGGATCACACCCTGAGCCGATGCAGATGCTCAACCGCTGAGCCACCCAGGGGTCCCTGGCCCTGCATTTCTGGCAGGAATTAGTGGCCTGGGGCCTGGACTGGGCTCAGTTGTGGGCGGGGCTCAGGGTGGGAGGCGGTTTGCTCACGAAGGGTGACAGGCCCCACAGGAGGAGCCGCAGGAGGCTCACCGGGCATCTGGCCTCCTCCCCAGGGAAGACTCACCAGCCACGTTTCTTGATGCTCGCCCTCACCTAATAGCAGGGAGACCCCTTCCCTCCTCCCTGTGATGGGGATTTCATCCTTCCTGGGGCATGGTGTCTGTGGGAGCCCAACCATTTCCCAGGTCACCGTTGTGCACCTGCTGGTTCCGCTCTCTACCCTGGGAGCACCCTGACCCCTCCCAGGATATGCCTGCCACCCAGTCTCCTCGCTGCAGACACGATGCCCCCATGCTTCTCTGCATGATGTTCTGGACCCTTCCTCCTGCCTGGCCTGGCTCCTCCACCACAGCCTTGGACTCTGCAGGTTGGGGTGGGTAGGCCCCATGCAGGGCAGAGTGCCCCTGAGGTCTGGTCTTGGACATAAGCACTGCCTTGCCCAGACCACATTCTCCGGAAAGTTCTGCTGCTCCCAGGACCCCTTGATTTAAGCCCTCTCAAGAGGGTGTTGGTGGTGGCCCGTGGAGTGATGAGGGCCTGCGGGCTGGATGGAGGCTGGCGGGGTGGACGGGGGCCTGCGGACAGAGAGGGCTGCCCTCTTCCTCTGGGGCAGAGCCTAGACCATTCTGGAACAGCCCCCAAGGGCCTGGGGAGTGGTGTGAGCTCAGGCAGGCCTGATTCGGGCCGGGGAGTCCTAAAGCAGCTGACTTCCTAGTATGTTTAAAGTAGTTGTTTGCTCTTCACTCAGAAGGCCAGTCACTAAAACAGGATTCCAGGAGCTTCGCCCGACCACAGCACTAATGCATGTGGTTACAGTCAGCCCGGGCTCGCGAGGGGGCATCTCCTTGCTGGAGACCCTACGCGGCTGTGAAAGGAGCAGGGGCCCCTGGGCCAGAACCTCGTGGCCTCCTGAGTCCCCACCACCAGCCAGGCCACCTCACCAGGGAGAGGCAGCCCCGTTCTGGGCCCTCGGTGACCCAGACCCGGACACCGTGGGGGGAGCCCTGGGGCAGTGTGGACATGCCTGGCCCCTCCTGCTGGTGGCACCCAGGGACGGACAGTGGCTGCGCAGTGCAGAGCGTAGGCTGTTGGGGCAAGGCCAGGCGGCCATCCTGGGGTCCTGTCCTGCTCCATCCTGAGCATGGAGCCCCCCGGAGCTTCACCTCTGAGCCTCAGGCTCCTTGTCTCCAAAATGGGAAAGTCATGGAACTGCAGGGGTCAGAGACCTCAGCCTGGTGCCGGACATGCCACACACATACATGACCGTCACCTCTTAGCAAACTAGCTGGACAGTCTGACGCAGGAGGGGACAGACACACAGAGACAGCGGCAGGACACTGTTGCGGTGTCTGTGTGTGTGGAACCCAGTCTCAGCAGAGGGTTCCAGAGGCAGCCCCTGCTGCCCCCCAGAACCCGTCTCCCAGGGGGACCCCGTGCCCTGGGTACTGGAGGGCCAGACCGCCAGTGGGGAGGAGCATGGCAGGGGCAGGGGTGCTGCAGGAGCAGGGAGGGGCCGTCTGTCCCCTCCAGGTGGTCACAGAGGGCCTGGCAGGGGCTGGGAGCCGGCACAGGGCCCGTGTGTCACGTGTGGCACCTCCCATCACCCAGACGGGAGACCAGGCCCCAGGGAAGGTGAGCAGTTCGCCGACGGCCACACAGCCTACCACGGTGGCCATGCGCACGGGGGGACCGGGCAGTCAGGACACGCCCGAGAGTGGAACGGTTGGGTCACACCGTAACGGAGTCCCGAGCTCCCGCCAAGTTCTCCCGGCTTACGTTCCCACCGGCCGGGTATGAGGCTCCGGTTTCTGTGTGTCCTCCCCAACCCTGGCCACCGTCCTCTCCTCAGAGCTGTCCTGTTGGGTGTGAGGTGGCATTGCACTGTGGCTTCGGTTTGCGTTTCCCTGATGACTACAGATGTGGAGCATAGTATACAGGCCTTGCTCTTAATATTTGTGTCAGAAGTGGTGGCCTTTGGGGGTGAAAGTTCACACCAACATTCCCAGGTCCCAGGCCAGAGATACACCTTCAGGGCATGTCCCCCTGTCCTTCCGTGGATGACTCGCCCTGCACCCAGTCCTCGTGAAAACGTGCGCTTTCAACACCTCCAGATCTGGCCGTGAACATGGGACTTCGGTACCGTAAGGGACAGGCTTGGTGGGAAGGCCCACGGTGCAGCGCTGTGGGGAACAGCATGGTGTGTGCCCAACAAGCACACCCGGAGTGACCATGTGATGTGGGGCTTCCCGCTCTGGGTGCATCCCTCGGGGACCCAAGAGCAGACACTAGTACTGGTTCTCGCACCCCTGCGTCCCCAAAAGCCAGAAGGTGGAAACAATCCGTGTTCACGGACTGGTCGGTAGACAGGACGTGGCCCATCCATATGATGGGACAGTGTCCAGTCTTAAAAAGGACATTCTGACACCTGCCACGACATGACGTCACGCAGAGTGAAGACGCCAGTCACCAAAGGACGATCCTGTAGGATTCCACTTATACGAGGTCCCCGGAGTCACCAAATTCATAGAGACGGAGCGTAGGTGGTGGGCGTGGGGCACTGGGCAAGGCGACGGGGGACAGAGTTCCCATCGGGAAGGCGAGGCCGAGCACCTGAACGTGGCCAACACGGTCAATTTCACATCAGGTGTATTTGCCACAATTAAAAAAAATATATACATATTAAAAAAAACCCCAGAAAGTTGTGGCTCGAGGGCCGGCCTGGGCGGGGGGGCAGACCGTGGGCTGCCCTGGGGGGTTCCTTCTCCCACACGCGGAGACCCCAGAAGGGGCACCCGCTCCCTGACTCGGCCGCCGGGCACCGACGGGAACGTGCCATGGAACTGTTCGCTTTAAAATGGTGAATTTTATCCGATGTGAATTTCACCTCAACTTAAGAAAAAAGTATCCTTGACACCGGAGGGGCGGCCTGTCTTCTGCGAGGCTCACTGGTGGGGAGGCCCCGGGGGGGCAGGCGTAGCTTCGGGCCCGTGAGGATCTCACCCCGGAAGCCGCCAGGAAGACGCGGCCCGTTGGCAGGTGGTTGCCACGGCCTCCCTCAAACCCCGCTGTATCACCGTGACTTCACACCGTGTGTGGACGTGGAGGGGGCTCGGCGACAGCGAGGGCACAGGGACGCTCCCCCGTGGGTCCTTCCGTGAGGCCCAGGAAACCAGAGCCGGCTCGCCGGGGTGGTCAGGGCCCCGGGCCGACACAGGGGCTGGGCTAGCCTCCTTTCTGGGACTCGCGTCAGAAGTTGGGGTTCCAGGCCTTTGCGTGAGTCAGTGCGGGTGGCCATGACACAGTCCCACAGACGGGGCTCCCACAGCAGAGGCTCACCGCGTCCCCCGTCCTGGAGGCTGAGGCCCGAGGACCAGGCGCGGGCAGGTGAGGTCCTCCTGGGGCCTCTCTGCGTGTGTGTGGACGGCCGTGCTCTCCCTGGGACTCATGGGGTCATCCCTCTGTGTGTGTCTGTGTCCTGATCCCCTTTTCTCGTGAGGACCCCGGCCACATGGGATCAGGGCCACCCCGGTGACCCTGTGTTACCTTGATCACCTATTGAGAGACCCCATCTCCAGATACAGCCACATTCAGGGGGTCAGGCCTTCAACATTTTTTGGGGACACAGCTTGCCCCATAAGAACCTGTTTTTAGGGGATCCCTGGGTGGCTCAGTGGTTTGGCGCCTGCCTTCAGCCCAGGGCGCGATCCTGGAGTCCTGGGATCGAGTCCCGCATCGGGCTCCCTGCATGGAGCCTGCTTCTCCCTCTGCCTGTGTCTCTGCCTCTCTCTCTCTCTCTCTCTCTCTGTTTATCATAAATAAATAAATAAATCTTTTTTTTTAAAAAAAAAGAACCCGTTTTTATCCCATTCTCCCTAGGTCTCTGAAAGTGCCCGCTGGGTGGGATTTTGTGTGCCGACCTGCACTTGGCGGTCCCGTGACCCCTTCGCAGGGCGTCTGGGCAGGTGCTCTGCAGCTGAGAGGTGCAGAACCAACGCGAGGCCCCGTGAGCGCGGGCAGCGGCGGTGCACCTGCTGTGGCCGGGCCCCCCCGAGGGCACTTGGAGGGCCTTGGCCGGAGGGCACCAGGCCCGCCTTCCTGGAGCGTCCCGAGGAGTCTTCGCAGACAATGAAAAAGAAAGACAAACTGCATTGAAATGAGCAAGCTCCCCGGAGCTCTGCAAGTGCTTTCTTGGGCGCTTTTTTTTTTTTTTTTTTTTAAATAAAACGTGCGCTTTCAACACCTCCAGATCTGGCCGCCTCCATCAGGTGGTAGGAGGGGGCGCTCCTGGTCCCCAGAGCCGCAGCAGCTGGCCACCGCATCTCGGCCACGGCCACCTGCTGTCATCTGCTGCCCCCCAAGGCAGGCCTGGACCCCACAGGGCAGCCACCACCAACCCAAACGCCTTTTACACCAGCACGTGGCCTGGGGCGGCCCGCGGGGGGCCAGTGTGGCCGGGGAGCAGCCTGCCAGGGACTGGTCCACGTGCCGCCGTCACACACGGGACGAGCTGCCCGGGGGAGACCTTGAGAGAAGAAGCCACCTTCTCCACGAAGCCAGACTGAACGGAAGGAATGGCCCGGGGCACGCCGCCCCCCCACCCGCCCCCTCTCCCAGCATTCTCTGCCTCAGCCATGCTGGCGCCTTCCTGTTCCCAACGACCTGCTCCCACAAGCTAGTTTTTTGGTTCATGTGTATTTTTTTTTTCATGTGTATTTTTTTAAAAATTAAGGTGAAATTCACATAATGAAAAACGTAGCCTTTTCAAGTGCACAGTCAGTGGCATTTAGCACCTCACAGTGCCATGCAACCACCACCTCCATCTAGCTCCAGAACATTCTCACTGTCCCAGAGGAAACCTTGATCCCACTGGCTGCCACTCCCCGTCCCCTTCCCTCCCCGAGCTCTGGCAGCTGCTCCACTTTCCATCCCTGTGGACTTGGGTGTTCTGGGCAATGACGTCATGCAACATGTGGTCTCCTTTTCACTCAGCATCATGTTTTCGAGGCCGCTCCATGTGGCGCGGGTCAGTGGCTCGCTCCTCTATGGGTCGGTACTGGTCCCTTGCATGGCTTCCCTCGGGCTTTCTGAGGGAGTCCCAGGGCGGGCCTGCTCTGCCTCCGGACTTGTGGGAAGGAAGAGGAAGGGCCAGCATCTGTCGGGCGCCGCACCAGGAGGGCAGCAGCTCAGTGAATCCTCATGGGACTGGGAGGCAGGTCCTGTCACCGGCCCCCTGCACGTACTGGAGCCACATGGAGGGGCCAGGGCAGGACTGGACCTGGCCTCCGGCTGCGGGGCCCACGCTCCTCCTGCCTCTGTGCCGGTTGGACAAGAGAAGGACCACGTCCTGGGGTTCTGGGGGTCCCGGGTTTGTGGTGGCCGCTCTGTGTGTCATCTGCCCCCCCCGCCCCCCCCCCCCCCGCCACTGTACATTAGAGCAGCAGGTGGCTCGGCAGTGCGCCGATGCTCCGACCACTCCCCAGACTCAGGCTGAGTCGGGTGAACTGGGGGCTGGAGCTCCCTAGCTGCTCTGAGCTCACCCGGGCCGGGCTGCCAGGTTCGCACCTGTCCAGAGGGGTGCTGGCCCGTGCGCCAGGGAGCACAGCGGCATGCAGATGCCAGCCTTGGCTGGGACACGGACTCGCTGAACAGGGCAGGGCTGACACTGGGGGCGGGGGGAGATCGGCTTCCCAGCACAAATGGCAGGCACACAGGCCATGCTTGTGTCAGAGGAAGTCCCTACAAATATGATTCCTGCCTTCCTCACACCCATTATCCATCCGTCGTCCATCCATCCTCCATTGGTTGACCTGTCCATCCATCCAACCCATTATCCACCATCCATCCGCCCATCCTTTGCTCCCAGCTCCCCACCTATTCATCAACCCCAGCTCTCATCCATCCATCCATCCATCCACTCGTCCATCCATCCATCCACCCATCCATCCATCCACCCGTCCATCCATCCACCCGCCCATCCATCCTTCCACCCTTCCTACCATCCACTGGTTTCTCCCTTGTCTGTTAGGCCATCTCTGTTAAATCAAGCACTGTGTAACGTAAGCACCCTGCCTTTGACCGTCATGCAGTTCAGCACGAGGATGGCCAGCGGGGGGAGCCTGGGCCAGTACTGTGACAGAGTGGCCCACCCAGCCGGGGTCAGGGAGCCTGAGCAGCGGGTCAGAGGCCTCAGGCCATGGGGCACCATGGGAGGACGTGGGGACAGCCTGGGGATCCGGGGAAAGGGGTGTGGCCCTGCATGATGGAGATGGGCAGGGTGGGGCCTGGGCCGACTGCGCACACACTCTCTCTAGGGCCACGGGGCCACGCCTGGCACCCCCAGGTTCAGGCCATCAGACGTCACCATGCCCGCCCCCTCCCAGGGCGGTCCCCCTAGGCTGTGTCGTGCCCACGCCGGCTGGAGCTGGAGGACAGCGGCTCAGGAGACCCCTGTGGTCGGTCATCCCCCCTCCGCCCTGTGCCTCTGCCCGGCTCCCTGCAGAGATGTCCCCACGTGGCCGGAAGCCAGGGGGCTGGGCCAGCTGTAAATGACAGGGTGCGGCTGGGCTTGTCATGCTTCTTCTTTTTTTGTTAAAGTTCAAGTCTGTTGGACTGCGCTGAGCATGAGGTTTGGTCTAAAATAAACCCGGAGGTGCGTCAGTGTGTGGGCTGGCTCTGCAGGCTGGAGGCCGGCTCCACAGCGGGTGGGGGTGGGGGCCGGGGGCCACCTGCTGCTGTGTGGTCCCTGGACTGTCACCTCCCAGGACCCGAGGGCAGAGAGGCCGGCCCTGCTCAGAGGCACCGTGCCCGGGGGGGGCTGCAGGACCCCTGCCTGGCACGGGGTGGCCGTCCGTTTCCCCCACAAGCACTGGGGGTTCTCAGCTTGGCTGGGGAGTCAGGCACCCCCGATTTGGCTCTGACTTCTTGTGCCAGGGAACTGTGGGGGCAGCACACAGCAGAGGAGCTTTCTCCCCCAGCATTTCCTGAGCGCCTTTGAGTGGCTGGCGGGCTCCGTACTGCACCCAGCTAGAAGAGGCACTACCCAGGGAGGCCGGGGAGGCGCGGGAGCATGGCCTGCTCATTCTCTTCTCTTCTCTTCTCCTTCCCTGGGGGCCCCCAGGCACAGGGGTTCCAGGTTCTGGTTTGACCATGTCTGGCCTGCGGGGGCCTGGTGGGGCAGAGACTGCCAGGATCCCGGCCGATAGCCATCCTCCCATTCTTCCGTGCTGCTGTCATCCTGAGATTGTTTGGGGCAGCAACACCCCCGGGTTCTAAAATGAATAATTTCCTGGCTTCCCTTGAAGCTGTGGGGAGATGCATAGCACAGTTCTAGCCAATAAGATGCAGGTGCAGATCTGCTGGGAATTTCCAGGAAAGTTTGGCTTTTCTAATATAGGTGCCAATCTGTCACTTCCTTTGGCCTTCCTGCCTGGAATGTGGATGTTATGGCTGGACCTTCAGCAGCCGTCTTTTGACAGTGAGGTAATGGTCAAGAGAATTTAAGCTATTAAATCCGTGACCTGTTGAATTAATGCCTTTAGCTATCGACCTCCAGATTTAAAGACCAAATAATCTCCAATTTGTTTCGCTACCGCTGTTTACTTTTGATTATCTTTACTCCCTGATAAAATTGGCAAAGTGATTGTCCAACTCAGAGGTTCCATAACCCTATTGGGTGCTGCTGTCTTGTATCGTTATGCTCACAGCCCTGATAAGAAATTGGAAGGATCAATCACTAACAAACCCCAGCTCCTCAGGAAGGTTGGGCCCTCTCCCATCCTTAGCCAAGAGAAGAAACCCAGGCCTCTCCGTCCAAATCTCTCCCATGCCAGCAGGTGGCAGAGCCTGCCCTGTGTGTTCCCTGAGCACCCCTCCCTGGAGCCCCTGCAGGGGCCTCCCCAGGGACACCCACAATCTAGGTCTGATGGACTGGGGAGGGCTCAAATCCATGTCCATGCCCTAACCCTGGAACCTGTAAATATGACCTCATTTGGAAGAACAGTCTTTGCAGATGTGACTTAGGTAAGGATCTCGACACGAGAGGACCCAGGATTTAGGGTGTGCCCCGAATCCAAAGACGAGTGCCCTAACGAGAAACGGAAGAGGAGGGGACGCACAGAGGGCGGAGGCCACGTGAAGGTGGGTGCAGAGACCTGAGGGACACGCCGCCAGCCAGGAATGAACGCTCGGAGCCCCAGCGCGCGGCCCTGCTCACACTCTGATTTCAGCCTGGCGATGCCAGGTCTGGACTTCCGACTTCCGGAACCACAAGAGAATAAATTTGTGTTGTTCTAAGCCCCCCGGTCTGCGGTGCTGTCGTGGCCACCCCAGGACACTCTCACGCTCCTACTGCTGAATGCGGTGAAGCGCCAGGCGCCTGGCTGGCCTGGCCTCTCTCCCCAGGAGCCCCTCGGCAGCCGGGACTGGGTGGGCGCAGAGCTGGGTGGGCATCCTCAGCCCTGCCTCTAGGATCCACTGCAGGGGGCACCCAGATCCGTCGCCTGCCCGGCTGGATTGTGAATTTATGGGCACTGGACGGCTCAGGGAGGCCCTGAGGACGGGTTCTCAGTCTCCAACTCACCTTGGATTGCACCGAACCCAACCTCACTCAGCTACCCGGTCCTGGTCAGTGCACCCACGTCAGGAGAGCAAGGACCCTGAGTGTGGGGGTCATGCAGCCAGCAGGCCCCATGGGGCCCCTGGGAACGTGCATCGTCCAGACAGCCTCTCCGCTCCTTCCCCAGACAGCTTGGCTGCTTCCTGTTTGTCCCGAGGGGCTGACCCAGCAGAGCAGAGCCACCCACCCAGGCCCCTGTGGGTGGCATGTGGGGGCCTGTGCCGGGCTCAGGACAGGGCAGGTCAGAGTGGACAGCTCACGTGGGGTTCTGGGGGAGCTGTCCTGGCCCTGAGCTGATGCTAGGGAAGTGGCCCCTTTACTGTCCCACAAAATGATCAGGGTCCCGGCCTTGGTCAGCACGGAGTCAGGATAGAAGATGGGAGCTAGGGTGACTTTTCTTTTCCTTTCTTTCTTTCTGATTTTATTTATTCATGAGAGACACAAAGAGAGGCAGAGACACAGGCAGAGGGACAAGCAGGCTCCATGCAGGGAGCCCTATGCAGGACTCACACCCTGAGCCAAAGGCAGATGCTCAACCGCTGAGCCACCCAGGTGCCCCTGGAGTGACATTTCTAAAACAAGAAACAAACAGGGGAGCAGAAAGCCGGGTCACTTGTGTTCTGTTGATGGAGAGGCCCCTTGTGGATGAGACCCAGCAGCCCCTCGTCAGAACCACCCCACAGGCAGAACCAGTCTCCAGGGAAAAGCCCAACTCTGGAGCAGAAAGGCGGAGCTCAGGACGGCAGTGACCATCTGTCCAAGGGTGGGGGCGACCCAGGGTGCCGTCTCAGGGACCCCTCCCCCTGCAGCAAACCATTCGTCCCTCAGTCAAGACGAGCCCATCCGTGAGGAAGTTCCTGAGCCAGCCGGCCGGTGCCACAGACCGGGCACCATAGCTGTGCCAGCAGGACAACCTGTCTCTCCCTCGGAGCCTCTGTGCTCTTGTTCTACACACAGTGTTAACAGCGTGGCTGCCGGGGTCCCTCCCAGCTCACAGGGGACAGAGGCAGGAGTCAGGGCGGAGGAGCGGCTGCACAGACAAGCACACGGATGGCAGACAGAGGGGCAAGGACAGAGACGACCTGGCGACATGGAGCACGGAATGGGGGAGCCACAGAGGGCTGAGCCCCCACCACGGCTGGAGCCAGAACCTCGCGAGTGTGGCCCCGAGGCAGGGCCCTGTTCTGGCTCCAGGCGTTGAGCCCTGGCCCAGCAGGCCAGTTTCCAGGGAGCACCGGCTTTCCTGGGGCCACTGTAACAGATGCACTGTCTCAGTCTGCAGGCCAGGTGACCAAAATCCGGGTGTCGGCAGGGCTGGCTCTCCTGGCGGCGGAGGGAAATCCTGCTCCAGGTCCTCCCCCGGCCTCCTCTGCGGGGCTCTCTGGTTTGTGGACGCCTCCCCCATCTCTGCCTCGGTGTTCACACGCGTCTCCCTGCCTGCACGACTGTGTCCAAACTCTGTTTCACAGGAACACCGGTCACAGCCTCGGGCCCTACCCTGCTCCCAGGTGACCTCACCTTCACTGTCACACCTGCAGAGACCCCACTTCCAAATAAGGCCATGTTCTGAGGTCCTGGGGCGTTAGGACTTCAAGGTACAAATCTTGGGGGAACACGATTCAGCTCACAACGGTGCGTGGTTTGTCTCACAGCCGCCCCTGCGGGGACAGGGCCGTCTCCTGTGCCTTGGCCCTCGGGGAAGGGCTGTGCCAGGTGGGGTTCTGGCACCGGAGGGGCCGACTCAGATCCCGCCCTGTGGCTTTCGGACCGTGCACCCCACTCTCCAGTGAAGTTGGGGTGAGGAGGAGGATGCCAATCCGCATGCCCCATCATCCCTCTGGAAACACTTCGGGGCTGGCCCTTTGACATCTTTTATTTTTAATGGTGGCAAAATGCACGTAACATAAAATTGCCCACCGAAGACATTTTTAAACATATCATTCCAAGGCGTTAAGTATATTCACATTGTGGGGAAACTGGTCTCCAAAATGCTCCATCTTCCCAACCTGACACCCTAAGAAACACTAATGACCCCCCATCCCCTGGCCCTAGTGCTGCCATCCGGCTGTCTGTGGAAGGGTCCCCCTCCAGGGACCTCACGAAAGTGGGATTGTGCAGGACGTGTCCCTTTGTGTCCGGCCTGTGTCACTCAGCATCATGTCCTGCAGGTCCACCCACGAGGAAGCAGGTGCCAGCGCGCCCTTCCTCTTACAGGCTGAATAATATTCCGAGGTGTGTGGATGGATGGCCTTTTGTTTAGCCGCCCACCCTCCGCGGGGGCTGGCTCCTCATCGGAGAGCATCTCTCCTCCCGTTCCGCAGCCTCTACGTCTCCTGTGCTGCATTGGCCGAGGGCAAAGGGCAGATTCAGCGTCCACTTGTCCCAGACCAACCATCCTCAGCTTCATGAAAAGCAAAACCCCAAAACAGGTGGCCGCCGGGGTCAGCCTGGTGACTCCCTGGAGGGCCCCCCTGCCCTGGCTGCCTCTGCACTCAGGGGTGGGGGGAGGGTGGGCCTGAGGGCGAGCAGTAATGGGGTCAGCAGGCGGGTCTGCGGGGTGGATGGGCCCTGGTGGCTGTAGCCAGGCTTTGGGTTTGCCGTGCAGAGTGGCTCCGAGAGCCCAGTTCACAGTCCACGGTACTGGTTTTCAGCGGGTGATGCGCCTCCACCCCCAGAGCCATCGAGCGGCGTCTGGGGACCTTCTGGTCGTCACAGCTGGAGGGGACCTACTGGCCTCCAGTGGGTAGTGGCCAGGGATGTGGCTTAACATCCCACGGTGCACGCGGCAGCCCCACAACACAGAACGGCCTGGCCCCAGCGGTCACCGTGCTGAGGCTGACCGTGCTCGAGGTCAAGGGCGGCGCGGTGGAAGCCACCAACAGTCCCCCCAGGGGATGCCACCAGCAGTCCCCCCCGGGGGACGCGCTTCTCCCTCACTCAGAGGCCCTCGCACCCCCGGGGTGACAGTGGCTAGAGGGGATTTACTGCCCAGGAGCCGTCCATCCCTCTCCTCTGGGCAAAGGCCACTGAGTCCCCATCAGTGTCACAGGAGCCTACTGGATGAATGTGAGCACCGACTGTATGCCTTGTCTGGGGTCAGTGGCGGAGGCAGGGAGGTTAGGAACTGGACCCGGCAGTCAGCTCAACTGTGGACTGGGGAAGCGCGTCCTAACCCCTGTGACCCTGTGACCTGTGGATGTGACCTGACCTGGAAACGGGGTCTCTGCAGATGTGATCATGTTCAAAATCTCAAGATAAGATCATTCTGGCTCATCCGGGTGGGCCCTGTTCCACTGGCAGGTGTCGCCGTAGGGGACAAGAGAAGAAGACAGCGGGAGGGGGCTGTGTGAGGACAGAGGAGCCCTCGGGGGTCAGAGGGGGCGAGGCCAGGTCCTCCTGCAGAGCCTCTGGAGGGACGGACACCTTGGTCTCAGACTTCCAGCTCCACAACTGGGAGAGAAGGCGTTTCTGGTCTGTAAAGCTGCCCAGGTGGTGGCCCCTTGTCATAGCAGCCCCAGGAGACTCAGGCAGACTGCCCGCTGCCCTGTCTCTGGGGTCACCATGGCTTCCGGGGCCTCAGGCCACCAGGGCTCCTGACCCTCCCCCTCTGCCAGCGTCTGGACAGCCTCTCCATGGCCAGGGCGAGCCCGAGATGCTCCCTGGGGCCTCTCCGGAATCTCCCCAGGAGGAGGATCAATTCATTCCCAGAACAGGAGCCATGCTAGTGGATGGGGCGGCAGGGAGGGCAGGGCAGCCTGTGCCGGAGGTGACCCGAGCAGAGCTTCCAGAACCCACGGCATCCCAGCCGGGGTGCCAGCTGGGCCGCTGTTAGGTCACAGGCTGCCCTGTTTGGGAAAGGCACGAACTGCACGCCCAGTCGAGTGTCAACGGGAGGTGATTACCAGACAAGTCTCTGCTTGGCAGGACCACTCCCTGGAAGGGGCCAAGAAGCAAGCCCGTCGGGAGCGCTGGCTCGCCACCCACACCCACTCTGTACCTCTTCCAGGTGGGGCGCCCGGGCTGGGGACGACAGTACTGTCCAGTGCCTCAGTGTCCTCATCTGTAAAATGGGGCGATCCAGGTGCCCAGCTCAGAGCTGCATGAGGATAAAAGGCCCCTAGAGGTGGGGTCCTCATGTGTGGGACCCTCTTGTGCCAGCCCGGAGCGACTGCCGTTTGTTATGCGCTGAATGTCTGTGACCCCTCAAATTCCAATGTTGAGGCCTAATACCCCAATGGGATGGTATTTAGAGGAGTAGCTTTGGGAGGTGGTGGGGGTCAGATGAGGTCATGGGGTGGGGGCCCCCACCTGATGGGATGGACATCCTTGTAGAGAGACACCGGAGGGCTTGCTGCCTCTCTGCCGCGTGGACACACAGCCCGAGGCCGCCGTCTGCAAGCCCGGAGGGGCTCTGAGCAGAGCAAGGGCAGGAGGGAGCCTCTGTGTGCAGGGCGATCCTGGGAGCAGGAGCAGGGCCGCCACTCCCCGGTGACCTGGAACCCTGTCTCCCCAGCACGGGACAGGACAACCTCGACCTGCCCTTAGCTTGTCTGGCAATAAAGGCATGAATGTGCCAGAGGCCACCCCAAGACTCTACCAGATTCTGAGTAGAGAGGGGAGCCCACAAGGTGCAAGGTGGGGGGGCACCAGCTTGGGCCCCCTTGTCCGTGTCCCTGCCCCAGAGCTTTCAGGGACTGGGTCCTTTGAAGCCAGTGGACACCCAGGAACAAGGTCACGGTGCTGCAGACACTGTGGGGCCTTCCGTGCGGAGGGAAGGAGGCCCCTGCCCTGGGGAGGCTTCTCCTGCACACGCTCAGTGCAAGCAGGGCCTGCGAGCGACGGGTGCCACCGCGCCTGCCGCACTGTGCTCTGGTTCCAGCCCGGGCTGCCGCATCTCTCTGCCCCGGACAAGGATGAAAGTGGCCTCCGAGGCCCCGGAGCGCCCACCGTCTGAACCTCGAGTCTGGCTGGTGTCAGGTCGCCTGGCGTGGCTGACCAGCTTCCGTGTGTGTGCGGCTCCCACTGCCCGGTCCCCCGCCGCTCACCCACAGCCTACGCACCCCGCGCCCCCTGCCCCCCCGGCCCCGCAGAAACGAGAGTCTGACCGCGGTGCCTCAGCTTCTGACCTGAGCGTGGTCTAGTGACTGGGTGAACTTCTCAGGGCTGTCGCCGTGATTAGGTGGGTGGCCCACACGCCCCGTTAGCACGGTGCCTGGCGTGCAGCAGGTGCTCCAGAACAGTGGGCATTAGGTCGGTTGTGAATACGTCATTCCGACACTGGCCTTGGGTCCTACAGTCCACTCTGTAGCGAGCCCTGGAGGGGCCCCGCGCAGTGAGACGAGGTTGGTTTAAGCGCAGACCCACAGGGCAGGGGCTTGGCGTCATGCGATGCACCCCCCTCCCCAGGCTTCTGCTGCCCAGAGTCCAGGCCACCCGTACTTCTGACCAGCTATGAATCACAGGTTCCTATGATCCCCTTCTCCGGCTGGGTAATTTGCCAGAAGGGCTCACAAAACTCAGCAAAGTGCTTTCCTTATGCTTATCAGCTTATTACCAAGGGTACAGCTCACGAGCAGCCCAAGGGAAGCGGGGGCAGAGCATGGGGGAGCAGAGGCCTCCTGCCCTCGGTAGCCATACCCCCTCCCCATACCTTATTTCCCGCCTTCAGGAACGGACAGAGCCCTTGGGAAAAGAAAACTCCCAGGGGACCCCAGTGTCCACAACTGACTTGAAAGACTGAGTGCTGTGTCCATCGAAAGATGAATGGATGAAGAAGCTGTGGTCTACGTACACGATGGGACATCGCTCAGCCATTAGAAATGACAAATACCCACCATTTGCTTCGACGTGGATGGACCTGGAGGGTATTATGCCGAGTGAAGTAAGTCAATCAGAGAAGGACAAACATTATATGGTCTCATTCATTTGGGGAATATAAAAAATAGTGAAGGGGAATAAAGGGGAAAGGAGAGAAAATGAGTGAAAATATCAGTGAGGGAGACAGAACATGAGAGAATCCTAACTCTGGGAAACGAACAAGGGGGAGTGGAAGGGGAGGTGGGTGACGGGCACTGAGGGGGGCACTTAATGGGATGAGCACTGGGTGTTATGCTATATGTTGGCAAATTGAACTTCAATTAAAAATTTAAAAAAATTTAAAAAAAATAGTAAAAAAAAAAAAAAAGACTGAGCGCTTGCTGCAGGCAGCTGGTCCGCAGCGCAGATTCCTCTGCGGATGGCAGGGGTGTTGTTCCCATAAGGGTGTCGGCAGACAATCAGACGAAGGTCATTCAGAAGGGAGAGCCCTAGGATGGGTGTCCTTATAAACAGAGGCACTTTGTGTAGATGGAGGCGGAGACGGCAGGGGTGCAGCTGCCTGCCCAGGAGCACTGGGGGCCAGTAGCCGGAGAAGGCAGGAGGGGGCCCCCATGCCCCCCAGTACCTTCAAGGGAGCACAGCCCTGCCCATGCCCTGACTGATGACTCTGGGCCTCCAGATGTTGGGAGGATAAATTTCTGTGTTAGTGGTGCTTCATCGCAGTCGGCCCCAGAGTGGAACAGTGGTCCCCCTGTGCACCAGGAGACACCCCGATGGGTGAACATCCACACCTACCCAACAGGCGTCGGGGGCCACCGCCCGACTTACAGAAATACTTATCTCGGACCTTAAACCAGCGAGCCCTGGAGGGGCCCCGCGCAGTGAGACGAGCAACTTGGTTTAAGGCATCGACACAGGGATCCCTGAGTGGCGCAGCGGTTTGGCGCCTGCCTTTGGCCCAGGGCGCGATCCTGGAGACCCGGGATCGAGTCCCACGTCGGGCTCCCGGTGCATGGAGCCTGCTTCTCCCTCCTCCTGTGTCTCTGCCTCTCTCTCTCTCTCACTCTCTGTGTGACTATCATAAATAAATAAAATTAAAAAAAAAAAAAAAAGGCATCGACACAAAGGTGGGGCAGGCCTGGCAGCTTCGGGGGCAGTGGCTGGTGGATGCCGGAGCCACACCCCTTATTTCTCCTTTATTGGGGTTCTCTTGTACCCCGTCAGGTGCAAGCTTGGGGACCTGATGGCTGTGATTCACTTAGGAAATGGAAGTTGCCCACCCACGCTGAGATGACCAGCGGCAGGTGACAGAGAGCCCTGCCGACGTTTCAAAGCCAATCCACTGCCGTGGCCTCGTTGGGTGCTCGGGGCTGGGGGGTGAGGGCACCATGGGGTCGTTGCCCCCTCTCAGGGCTGGAGGCCCAGTGGGGACACGATCTGCCCGAGGGTAGTGGCCGTGGCGAAGGGGAGCCCAGGGTGGGGGTACTCCAAGGCTGCGGACTCTGGCACGGGGCTCTGTCCCCAAGCTGGGGCTGCTGCTCAGGCCAGTGAAGAGGAGAGGACACTCTCAGCATGGACAGGGACTCTCAGAAGGCCACTTCACACCGACATGTACGGGTCGGGGAAGCAGAACGGCACGTCCTGTGCCGCCCTAGGGACGGGTCTGCGGACACAGAAGCCCGATCCACCCCTCAGCCAGTTCTGGCCTAGCGGCAGAGCCTGCCACCTCCCAATGGGGCCCGCAGGTGACACAGGCTGGCAACCTGCCACCAAGACTCCAGGACACAGGTTCATGAAATCGCACAGGATCGTGGCCAGGGAGGCGGTGGACGATCACAGACAGGAGCTGCAGCAGTGGAAGGACCCCACCAAGGCGTGGAAAAATGGGCATCACCGATGGGAAGTGCATCCTGCCCAAGGCCGAGGCTCCCCCCGGCCCCCCTGCCGGGCGGTGCCACCTCCTACAGCTCACCCTCCCCACCTCAGAGGGTCTCGGGCCACCCCACTTCTCTGGGCCTTCTTCAGTTTAAGTGGCACGGGTGGGGGTTCTAGGAAGGGCTCATATGTTCCCAGAGGCACTGCGTGGAGAGGCTCCATGGTGGGGCGGCCTGGCTGTGGGGAGGTGGGGGTTAGGGGGGCTGCTCCATCACCCCCATCCCGTCCCTCACCAAGAGGGACCCCGGGAGAGCAGTGCAATTCCTGTGTGGCTGGTCCAGGGCCCAGGGTGGCTATAGGACAGAGCACTTATGGAGGCCTTGCTGGTGGGACAGAGACCCCGGCGGACCTGGCGGGGGGGTTCCCAGGGAAACAGGCCCCACAAAGAAGACTGTGACCTGCCTCAGGTGTTCTGGAGAGGCCCAGCAGGTGCCATGGGGCAAAACCCATTCAGTCCTGTGCACTTGGCTGACCCAGGTGCTCTGAACACTGTCCTCAGGCCCAAAGGGGATACAGATGGGGGGGCCTGGCACCAGCACCCGCCCCCATGACCCAGCCCTAATGGGCAGAGCCGCTGTGGGCAGGACCTGGCAGGCCGGCGGTACCCGGGGAACATCTGTGGAGTGGACGGTGAATGAGAGTCGGGTCAGTACTTAGTCCCATAAGGACATGCACGTGGACACAGATCAGTGCACTGGGGGGCCCTGGGAAGGGTGACACTGCCCGGGAGGGTCCTGGAGGGCCTGGGGCCCAGGGAGGAGAGGGCCGCAGCGCCAGCTCCTCCTCCTGCCACCCCCCCCCCCCCCCCCGACCTCAGCCTCCAAGGGCATCACAGTGTCTCCAAATGCCTCATTAGCTGGGGGCTCCAGCTGCAGACCGGCGGAGCAGCTGGTGGCCCTTCTGACTCGTACCAAGCCTGGTGTTGGCCAGACCAAGTGTTGTCACGGGGAGAAGCCCATGAAGAAACCTTCCCTCCCGAGGGGGCCGTGCCTCTTCCTTTGCTGGTGTTCTCAAGTGCACGAGCCCCAGTCGGCTCCCTCATTCGAGCGTGTGGTTCACATTCAAGCCTGAGTCCATTGTCACCTTCAGCCCCTCCCCACCCTCACCAGACAGCCAGTGTGACCCCAAGGAACACGGATGATCCCATGGGGGCATGGCCTCTTATTTTAGACTAGGAGACAGAGTTCTCAAAAAATCATAACCCACCCAGATATTGTGCCCAAAATTTGTTCCAAACACCTGGGTCCTGATGGTAATCACGTCTGCACAATATAACTTCCCCAACCCTTCTCATTTGGGTATGATCGTGGTTCTGACCCCGTCACTTGGGTTCCATAAATGGGATTATTTCTTTAGGTTGACTCAGGGTTTCTGTACTCAATACTTTCCCCAAAGTGCCAGGAGAAATAGAGCCACAGCTGTGTGATGACGTGTGAAGGTGAACCTGTGCCATCAAAGTGGAGAAGTGGCCCCTTCCCTTCCTGCATCACCTGCCAGCCGCAGGGGCATGTGGGCCCCACCAGGGCATGTCAACTTTGCTCCTCCCCATGACCTCTGGCATGAGGGGATGTGAGGTCCCCAGGGGGCACTGGACTCCTGCTAAAAAATGTGAACGCGTGGGAGCACAGGCCTGGGGCCTGGGGGTTGGTGCTGCCTGGAGGCTGGCGGGGTGACCCTCCACTCGCCACACCTGCGCTGCACACCTTCCCAGTGGGTAGCTGAGGGTGTGTGGGCTTCTTCACCCAGGGTCTGCAGGCTTTATCAGAGAGGGCGTGCACACCTAGAGAGCACTGACTGTTCCCACGAAGCGTCTGAGGTCATATGAGCCGCTGAAGGCCCACGACAGGGAGACTGCGGGGTGGGG
The DNA here is from genome assembly GCF_048164855.1 of Canis lupus baileyi. Taxonomy (NCBI): domain Eukaryota; kingdom Metazoa; phylum Chordata; class Mammalia; order Carnivora; family Canidae; genus Canis; species Canis lupus. The sequence continues at coordinate 8,400,165 of NC_132858.1, forward strand.
GGGTCCTCTGAGGCGGGCCTTGACTTGGGTTTTGAAGGATATCATAACCTGGATGCGTGACTGTGGGGGGACAGAAGGCCTTTCCAGGGTGCAGCGCTTCTGGCTGGAAAAGACACACAGACAAGCAAGCAGTGGGCTGGCCTTGCTGGGAGGAGGGAACGCAGGAGAACCCGCTGGGGAGTCTCCGATCCAGGCCAGGCCCAGGCAGCCCTGAGAAGGCAACACGATGGGCCAGTCTCCAGCCGAGCGCACGTGTGAGGCCCTCCTGGAGGCAGCGTGGCTTGAGGCTCAGGCTTTAACACCCAGCTTCGGAGATTTATAGCTGCATTTAGCTCCAGTGCGTCCCACATCATGAAGAGTGATTTACGGAGTGCTTTAACTCAAATACAGCAACTGAAAAATTAATCCCCAAGGCAAATGATTAAGTCTCAAAGGGGGATAAGATGCCTCATTTCTGAGGCCCTGGCTGCCCCCCAGGTTCTCCTCCTGGCAGGTGGTCTGCTACTCTCTGCCTGGGCCCCTGCAGGTGGAGGCTGCCCTTGGGCAGGCGGTGCGTCACCTTGGACAGCCATCAGGGCTCATCCTAGTTGTTAACGAAGCCTGTGGCCCAAAGGTTCTCCCCTGGAAGGGGGCCCAGAGACTGGACGCTGCCCATAATACAGTATGAGCAAGGGGCCAGCCAAGACCGGCGGGACTGCGACGTCCCTCTCCTGGGACCCAGGTCCAACGACCTCTATGTGAGTCTGCTCTGGCAGCTGTAACAAAGTCCCACAGATGGGGCTTAAACACACACACTCGCTGTCCCCTGGTCCTGGAGGATGAAGCCTGAGATGCAGACGTGGGCAGGGCAGGTCCTCCTGGGGCCTCTCTGCATGTGTATGGACGGCCGTGCTCTCCTTGGGTCCTCATGGGGTCATCCCTCCATGCAGGTCTGTGTCCCGATCCCCTCTTCTTTTAAGGACCCTGGTCACACTGGATCAGGGCCACCCCAGTGACCTCCTGTTACCTTAATCACCAAAGGCCCCATCTCCAGATACAGCCACATTCTGAGGTGCTGGGGGGTCAGGACTCCAATATATGAATTCTGGGCCCCAACTCAGCCCATAACAGTCTGCAACACTTTCTCATCCTAGATGTTTGCCCAAACTCCTCTCCTGACTTTTTTTTGCTCGACATGATGTGTAGGGAGGGGCAGTGAGCCAAGGTCAGGACCCCCAGTGCCCCAGTCCTTTTATAAATCGCTTTGGGATCTTTGGCAAGACACGTCTCCTCTCTGTGCTGCCCCAGGCACTGTCAAAGGTCCCTTCTGCCCCTACACTCTTGGGTTTCAAGTCATCAGGTGGCTTTTGTGGGGTCCAAAGTTAGCATATGTGATGTGTCCCTGTGTTAGTGAAACAGACGCCTAGAACTGATGCCCCTAATGAGTGGGAGCTCAGCCCCAGGGGAGGTTATTTCTCATCCAGGAGAGATCCTGAGAAGTGGCAGCTCGCTTCCATGGGCTGATTCAGGGTCCCAGGTGCTGCCTTTTTCAACACGGAGCTTTCCAGTTTGGGCTCATCTGGTTTGGGCTCATCTGCATGCAAGTGCTGGATGGATGGAGGATGTGGATGCGGCTCTTGAAGGTTTAGAATGGGCCACGCTCCCTTCCGCGGCCAGAGCTCAGGCACACGGGCCAACGTGACCGGAGGGCATAGGCACCCGGGCCACGGTGTCCCGCTGTGTGCTGCAGAAGTGGAGGCAGCAGGCCTGGTGGACAGCAAGCCGGTGTGTGCAGGGAAGGTGCAATCTGAATAATGTGAAGGTGGCCCCTGAGAGGTTGGGGACACCGGCAGTGCAAAGTCCCCAGTTGGGTGACGGCCTCAACATGACCTCTCTGGGGCAGAAGCAGAGGGCATTAGTGGTCCGGGCTTGGACGCCACGACTCCTGGGTCCACGGGTGCCCCCCAGATGTGCGGCAGGAGGACAGAGCACCACGTCCACGACCGTCCCCTCAAGTCCTCCCAATCAGAGTCGCTCCTCCCCAACCCACCAGCCACTTGTGTGACACCTCCCATTCCTCCCGGGACCTCATCTCTGATGGCGTCCAAAGGGATTCCTCCTCACGCAGGCTCAAAGGTCAGCAGCCCAATCTCACAGCTACTTGCGTGTGGGTTTACAGAAGGTTCTAGAGCTGCTTCTCTCCTGTACTCTTTGGGTGCCGGGTTCCCTAAGACTCCCACTCTTGGCAATGAGTAAGAACTTTATTTTAATTAAGACTTTATATTTTGGAACGTTTTTAGGTTGACAGACAGAACAACAGGGCAGACAGTAGAGCGGATTCCCATATACACCCCCCCCCCCCCCCCGCCCCGACCACGATTACCATTTCGCATTGCTGAGCTGCGTGTGGCGCAAGGGATGAGCCAGTGCTGATACGTCATCACGAACCGAAGGCCGCAGTTTACCCCAGGGTAACTGATGGTCACGCATTGAGCTGTACCTTCTGTAGGTTTTGCCTCACGCGTGACGACACATATCCAACATTACAGAGACACACAGAATAGCCTCACTGCCCTTAAACAGCCCCTGCGCTCCACCCGTTCATCCCTCCCTCCCCGCCCCCACCCTGACAACCGCTGATCATTTTACTATTTCTGTGCTTTTGCCTTTTCCAGAATGTCAGAGATGGAATCACACAGCTTTCTCAGATTGGCTTCTTGCACTAAGCAATACGCGTTTAGGGTTACTTCGTGTCTTTTTGTGGGTTGCTAGCTCATTTCCTTTTATAGCTGAATAATATTCTATTGAATGGATGTACCACAGTTTGTTTGAGGGGCATCTTGGTTGCTCCCAAGTTTTAGCAATTATGAATAAAAGCCGCCATAAACACGTATGGGGAACTGATCGTATCTTTACCGAGCCACGGCCATAAACATCTTGGCACCTGTTATGACTCATAAAGACCTAACAGCTTCTGTATTTCAAGGGCTCAGCTCAGTAGATACCAGGCAAGGCACCAAAAGCTTTATTCATTCACTCTACGTTTACGGAGTGCCTCCTGCATGCAGGTCCGTCCCAGGGGCTGCAGACAGAGCAGCTGATTGGTCTCAGGCTTGCATGAATTACATATTATCATAGAGTGAGTCCCTAGATAAGGGTTAAACCCAGGCCCATCCACCCTAAAATCCTTGCTACTAATGCCGAGAGGGGAGATTGGGTATAGGGGCTCCACATGGAGACTTCTGGAAGCATGGCAGAGCAGTGGAGAGGGAGCCTTGGGTCCAATTAGCAGCCCTGCCTTTGTGGCCCAACGTGGCACCAGGAGGGTCCTCAAGCCCATCCAGAGAAGCCAGGCCAGTAGCACTGAGGGTGAGGGCAGGGTGGCAATGAGGAACCTCTGCTTTCATGGTCATGCCTCCCCAAGATCCCATGTGCTTGGCCACCTCGCATTCATAGTCCCAAAAGATAAGAAGAAAGCCCCAATTGGCTCGAAGCACGGGTCCCTCTGGTCCCTAGATCCCAAAGGGGGCTGAGCCCGGGCCTGAGTCACTGCTACTATTTGAACATTCTCCCCCTTCAAAATGACAGTCTTGGCAAATATATTAAATGCCAATTGAGAATAAATGCCACCAGGAAATCTGATCATACTTCATCTTTTAAGCAAAGAAATGCTCCATGGAGCCAGGAATAAGGTGAAAGCAGGAGGGCAGACTCTGGGTCCAGTCTCTCTGGAACTCATATTGTTAGGGCACAGCTGTCCACCAAGAAGGCAAACGTCTTTCTGGGGGTTGGTTCAGAGGCATCTTCCATCCAGAGACGTGTTGAGGAGCAGCCCCTCTGGCCCCAGCAGGAGGCTCCCGAGGGTGGCTCCTCACTGCACACCTGGGCCTGCCAGCTTGGTACCACGGGGGATGCTCATATCTGCCCTCTGGATGGTGGCACAGGGGGCTCCCGGCCAGCAGGTGCGGCAGGCGCCCCCTGTAGATGCCCAGCCCAGCGCGGTGGAGGCCTGGCACTGTTGCAGAGATGCTGACTGGGCAGGGTTCAGAGCTCAGGCTTGAGCGGGAATATCTGCGGGAATATCTGAGTTCAAATCCCAGCCCTGCCACCCTCAGCTGGGAAACCTTAAACAAATGACTCTCCCTCTCTGTGCCTTGGGTCCCTCATCTGTAGCATGTGGACAGTATCAAGTGCCCCACTCAGGGGGATTTGAGGAGGGTCCACAAGAACATTCCAGGAAGAAGGCAGCCCAGGGCTGGGTGCTCTGTGTGTCTCTCAGTCCACGGCCTCCCTCCCGGAGACCCCTGTAGTTCTGCAGAGAGACGGGCTCGATGCTAGGCCTGGAGTAAGCAAGCCGGATGAAATGGCTTGTCTGTCACTGTCCTGAGCAGGAAGTGAACAATAAGTCACAAGGTCAACAGGGAGGCACATGGTTTCATGGAGGACGTGAAAGAAACAGTAACATGGGTACACAGCCTCCCCTCCAAACTTGGCCTCCACGGTGGGTCTGCCCATCTCAGCACAGATGAGATGAGCCCGGGCATGCCTCTTGTGTCCCTTCCGTAAATTTCATGGGCTCTGTTTTTAAAATCAGGTTTAAGTTCACAGCCCACAGAGAAGCTGAACAAGTAGAGATCCCATACTCAGCACCTCTTTTTTCTTTTTTTTTTTTTTTTTAAATTTTTTATTTATTCATGATAATCACAGAGAGAGAGACAGAGGCAGAGACACAGGCAGAGGGAGAAGCAGGCTCCATGCACCAGGAGCCCAATGTGGGATTCGATCCTGGGTCTCCAGGATCGCGCCCTGGGCCAAAGACAGGCGCCAAACCGCTGCGCCACCCAGGGATCCCATCACCTCTTTTTTCTTATACTGAGAGTAACACAATCAACCTACTGCTCTGCTTCTGGCTCCTTCCACTTAGAAGCACTTACATGCGATCGTCCCCTAGCAGGACACCAGAGCCACCTCATCTCTGCCACAGAGCCCCTGCACATGCCGGCATGGATGCTCCAGGGTTTATTGGACTCATGTCCTCCTGGGGGTGCGTGGGCTGTTTCCACGAGCTTGAACCTAGGCAAGCAGAGCTGCTGGGTGCAGTCCTGGCAGGGCAGAGGCTGGGGCAAAGGGCACTCACATAATGTTCAGTAGGAAGTGATGAGTTGTCCTCCAAAAAAGATGCGTCAGGACAGCCTCTCCCCAAAACGTAAGGGAGCCCCCACTGCCCACTCCACTTCTGCCCAAAAACAGACAGTCAGATGGAAAAAAGGAGAGATACTTGAGACAAAAGGGCCCTTCCTCGGGCCATCCACATGGCAGGATTTCACACCAAGTGGACTGGAACATCCAGCATCCTCATGGAGACCACTGGCCCCACCTCCCTTGTCGTTCTGTGTTAACAGCAACAGACGATCACAAACAGAAAAATTTAAATACCTTCACTGTATCTTCAAAAAATATGAAATAGCTAGGGATAAGTTTGACAAAAGACTGGCAAGACATGTACACAGAAAACATCCAAACATGGTTGAGATGAGTGGATGAGCCAACGCCACGGAATGATTCCCATGACTTTGGGGCAATGGCTCTTTCCTGGCTGGGTCAGATGTCCATCCTCTTGCACATCACCTATGGACTCAGTGTGATCCCAGCAGGCTCTTTACAGAACATGACAAGCTGAACTGTTAAGTTCATCGGGAAATGTAAGCTATCTTGAATAGTTAAAATTTTTATTTTGACAAAGAACAAAGTTGGGGGACTGCCTCAAATTGTTTCTAGAACAATCATGGAGATGCAGCAATCAAGACAGTGGATGATAGGACAGAAAAGCAAGCTCAGGACTAGAGCTACATGCACCTGTGAACAACTGGTTTTTGACAGAGCGCAAAGGCAACTGACTGGTGGTGATGTCAGGGCTCTCACTTCCCCTGGGGGAGGCTGTGCCTGCCCCACCCCACTGTGACTCCTGGAGAAGCCTGGTTAGAAGTTTATCAATTTTATTGCTGCTCTCACAAACCAGATTTAGATGTCATTAAGTCTCTATTATTACTATTTTTTTTTTTTACTTTCTATTTCATCAGTTGCTGTGATCTTCATTATTTTGTTCTGCTTATGTTGGATTTGCTCTTTTTCTTCCAGCTTCTCCAAGTGGAAGCTGAGGCCATTGATTTGAGCAATTTCTCTTCTAAGCCAGGCATTCAGTGCTATAAATTTCCCTTAAGGACTACTTTTGTGGTGCTCTACACATGTTGGTGGGTTGTGTTTTCATTTTCATTCAGTTCAAATACTACTAATTTCCCATTTGATTTTTAGTTTGACCCATGAATTATTTAGAGAGTATTATTTAGTTTCCCAGTACTTGGAGGATTTTCCAGAGTTCTTTCTTTTATTGGTTTCTAATACAATTCTACCAGGGAACAAATTTGTAGGACTTGAGTACTTTTGAGTTTACTGACACTTATTTTATGACTCAAAACACGGTCTATCTTGATAATTGTGCCAAGTGCACTTATAAACAAAGTGCAGAGTTCTATAAATGCCAGTTAAGTCAAATTGGTTGATGGTGGTGTTCACATTTTCTATATCTTAACTGATTTTCTGTGTACTTGCTCTATTGGTTATTGAAAGAGGGATGTTGAAGTAGCTGATTATAATTGTGGATCTGTTTCTCCTTATAGGTCTACCAATTTTTGCTTTGTGTATTTTGAAGCTCTGTTATTAGATGCATACATGTTTATGGTTCTTATGTCCTTCTATAGAACTCTTATAACTCTGTTAACATTTTATTCTGAAATACACTTTAATACTAATATGCCCATTGTAGTTTTCTTTTGACTAGTGTTGATGTGGTACAACCTTTCCACACTCTGGCTTTTAACATATCTGTGTCTTTATAATTAAGGTGTGTTCCTTGGAGGCAAGCATCTTGCTTTTTCATCCAACCTGATAATTCTGCCTTTTAGTTAGGGCGTGTTTGTACCATTTACATTTAATGTGATTACTGATATGGGTAGGTTTCACTCCATCTTCTATTTATTTTTAATTTGTCCTTTATGTGTTTTGCCTCCCTTTTAAAAAGAGTTTATTTATTTGACAAAGAGAGAGGAAGAGAGAGCATACAAGTAGGCAGAATGTCAGAGGGAGAGGGAGAAGCAGACTCCTCACTGAGCAGGGAGCCCAACGCGGCACTTGATCCTAGGACCCTGGAATCATGACCTGAGCCAAAGGCAGACACTTAACCAACTGAGCCACTCAGGTGCCCTTTGCCTCCCTTTCTTTCCCTCTTTTCCTGCCTGTGTTTGGGCTGAGTTTTTTCACAATTTCATTTTATCTCCTCTGTCCCCTTATCAGCTATATTTTTAAAAAGATTAACTTATTTGAGAGAGAGAGAGAGAGAGAGAGAGAGAGAAGCAATCATTGGAGGAGGGGCAGAGAGAGAGAAGAATCTCAGACTCCCCACTCAGTGAAGAGCACAACTTGGGCCTTGATCCCATGACCCCGAGATCATGAAAATCATGACCTGAGCCAAAACCAAGAGTCAGATGCTCAATCGATGAGCCACCAAGGTGCCCCATTAGCTATATTTTTTTGTTCTGTTATTTTAGTAGTTGCTCTAGGAGTACACATCCTTAACTTATAATCAAGTGATGGTCTATTGCCTCTTACATAGTATAAGAATCTCACAGTAGGATATGTTCATCCCTCTCCTCCCAGCTTTTGTGCTATGGTTAGCATGCACATTACCTTCTCCTACATTATGATTCCCAAACTACATTGTTATTTCTCTTTAAAGCAAATCACTTTTAAAGAGATTTAAACAGTAAGAAATGTCTTTACACAGTCTTGTAGCTACCATTTATGATGCCCTCCTTCCTCTGAGTATTTCCATCTGGTGTCATTCTCCTTTTAGCTGAAGGAAGCCCTTTGACGTTTCTTATAGTGCGGCCTGCCAGTGATGAAGTCTTCCAACTTTTGCATTTCGAAGAAGTCTTTATTTTACCTTTGTTTCTGAAGTAGCTCTGTTTTTCTTCCCTGTTAGTACTTTAAAGACACGTCTCTGTGCCTTCCCACTTGCACTGTTTCTAACGCTGGATCTGCTGTCATTCTTGTCTTTGTTCTTCAAATGGAATGTGTCTTTTCCCTCTCTGGTGGCTTTTAAGATTTTTATCCTTATCACGGATTTTGAGCAACTTGAAAACTGTGTGCCTTGGTGTATTTTTTTCCTTCTAATATGTCTTGAGTTTCTTGCATCTGTGAGTTCATAGTTCACTTGCAGTTTGGAAATACTGTCATTATTTCTTTAAATATTTTGTCTTTCTCCCTACATGATTATCTCCACTTTAGGAACTTATACTTACATGTTAGGCTGCCTGAAGTCCTACAGCTTGCTGATGCTGTTCTTTTTTTATTTTCTTAAGAAATGATTCTTTTTTTCTGTGTCTCCCTTAGATAATTAGTGTTTGTTTTCTTAAGACTTGTTTATTTGAGAGAGTATGTACAAGCAGACAGAGGGACAGAGGGAGAGCAAGAAAAAGAATCCTCAAGCAGATTTCCTACTGAGTGCAGAGCCTGACATGGGGCCTGATCTCACAATTGTGAGATCATGACCTGAACCAAAACCAAGAGTTGGACATTCAAATGATCGAGCCACCCAGGCACCCCTCCCTTGGGATAGTTTCTGATATTACTTCTTTAAGTTCATTGTCCTGTTCTTCTGCCAATGTCTGATCTGTCATCAATCTCATGGTGTGTATTTTTCATTTCACTGTAGTTTACATTTCTGGAAGTTTGAGTTTTAAAATTAAACATTTTTAAATTGCGGTAAAATACACATAACAAAATTTCTCATCTTAATCATTGTAAGTGTGTTAGTTCAGTGAGTTTTTTAAAAAAATTCATGTCTCTATTCACCAATGGAATACAGTTATAATGATTATTTAATATCTTTATTTGCTAACTCTAATGTCTGTGTCAATCCCTGGTCAGTTTTCATTCATGATTTCACTCCTGACTACGAGTTGTGTTTTCTGCTTCTTTGCATCCCCGGGAATTTCTGAATGGATGCCAGACATTGCAAATTCCACTTTCTGGGTACTGGATATTTTTGTAATTTCATAAATATTCCTGAGCTTTGTTTTGGGTGCAGTTAAGTTACCTGGAAATGATTAGATGTTTCATGTCTTGCTTTTAAGATCTGTAAGGTGAGATCAGAGCTATGATTAGTCTAAGACTGAAGGCTCCCAAGTGAAGGCAAGGCCCTTCTGAGTACCCTTCCCAAACTGCATGAATCACAAGGTTTTTTTTGGTCTGGTTAGGTAGGAAGAGGCACTACCTATCCATCTTGTATGGACACTGAGTGAGGAAGGCTGGGGCAATCACAGGGCTTGTCTCCTCTGTCTTTCACTGTTATTGTCACCCAATGCCGAGTCTTCACATTCTTGCTTTTAAAGATTTACTTACTTATTTCAGAGAGAGAGAATTCGTGCATGCATGTGATCAAGCAGAGGGAGGGGCAGAAGGATAGAGAGAGAGCGTATCCTGAAACAGACTCCACGCCCAGCACAAAGCCAACACAGGGCTCGATCTCACAACCTGAGCTGAAATCAAGAGCTGGACACTTAATCAACTGAGCCACTCAGGCACCCCTACTTTTACAAGTTCACACATTTTGTCTGACTTTTGGTTGTTTCCTGTGGAAAGGCAAATGCAGCCTCTGTTTTCCCATTATGGCCACAAGCAGAAGTAGGCATTCTTTTTAATTTTTAATTTTATTTTTTATGGAAAATTTCAAACATAAACAAAAGTAAAGAGAAGCACCATCACCATAAACCCCATGGCCCTTCCTGAAATTTCCACTATCATCCATTTTGTGGCATTATTCTTCTTAGACCAAAATCACACTTCCTTATTTTTAATTCACACTACCTTGTTTCTCATGGTGCTGACCCCAGATGGGAATAGAGAAGCACCACCATCCCAGGAGAGTGACGATTCACTCCTGCGTGCCCTCCAACCCTGCCTCAGGATCACTGGGAGTGAGGTGGCCCCTACAGCCTGAATGCCAAGACTGTTCACTTGGACTTATTGTGAAGTCTGTAATCACAGTTCACAAAGACACAGGTGATCACTGATCTTGAAAAAGGAAGAAGAAATGATTGTTATTCTCGACAGACTGAGCCTTGCCCCACCCCCTCCTCCCACTCCTGCATTCATGGACAGCATGTACCTGGCGAGACACCAGCTCACGTGGATGCTGTGAGATCAGATGTGGGCCATTAACAAGTAATTCATTTACTCTCCATCATACCCACTTAGCAATCTCTTCTCTATTTCCTGTTTGGAGACCTTTGGCTCCATCAATCTGAATAATTGATTTGAGCAGAAAACCTTAAACTTTCGAAGCTTTTGAAGTCCCTCATTAATTACCTGGACAGAAAGAATCTTTACTCGGCTACACGGCTGCTGAACACGATCAAAGAAACCCAGTAGAGGTGCTCCTTGGTTAGCCAGATGTACCATTTTCCTTCACGGATGGCAGTATGCTTCTGGAACTTTCTCAGAAGCTGCTGAGTACCACTACCATTTTCAAGGGGGAGGGAGGGTGCTGCCCTCCCACCCATCAAGCACACTTGGCTACAACTGATGGAAAGTTGTCTGTGAAGCATCTTTTATTGGGACGCTGTTATGGGCTGGACCTTGTGCCTCCACCTTGCCTCACTGAAATCATGCTGATGCCCTACCTTCAGCACCTCAGAATGTGACTGTATTTGGGCCAAAGCCTTCAAAGAGGTTGTCTAAAGCCTAACATGAGGCTGGGCCCTAACCCAGTCTGACTGGTGTCCTTACAAGAGGAAATTGAGACGCTCATGGAGACAGTAGGGGTGCGCATGCACAAGAGAAGACCACCTGCAAGACAAGGGAGAGAAGCCTTGGAGGAAACCCTCCAGCCTCCAGGACTGTGAGAAATGACTTTCAGCCACATAGTCTGGGATGTTTAGCTATAGCAGCCTGAGCTGATAGGACAGGGGCTAAGCTCCGTGCCCACCGTGGGGATGGCAACAAGGCTACAGTCACTGGGTGTGTATCTTCCTGCCAAGCATTTTAAAACGAGCCAAACTATTCAAACCAAAACACTGTGAGGAGACAGGCCAGTGAAAAGTGAGCAATGACTCTAGACTAGTGAGATGGGTCCAGGTAGTTCATTCCTGGGAACGGAAGCACATGCATGAGGGCCTGTGAGGCCAGGGGGAGGCGGCTGCAGTAGGATATCCATCCTGGCTGGGATGGTTTCTGCTAAGGGGTCCGAGAGATCTCCCAGCAGGAAAAACCTAGAAATCAGCTCCCCCCCACCCCCTGCAGCTGTGGCCTCTTGCTGGGAGGTTTGCAACCCCGGAGGCTGGAGGTGGGGATCCTCCGGATGGAGATGCTGTCTCCAGCCCCAGGGCAGACCCTACTCCCTCTTTGAAAACCCCGACCCTGAGGTTAAGGAGAGGAGTCAGGAAAAGGCAGGGCTGTGAAAGAAACTGAGAGCTGAACTTCCTTCCCTCTGCCTCATCTCCCTGAAAGTGCCGTGCAAGGAACTCCTGTTTAATAACCTAGGAAAAACACTAAAGGCGATTTACTGGGTCCTGGGAGGTGGCTGCGATCCCGAGCTCCGCGCAGTCGGGAGAGCGCCTCATTACCGGGAGCCCCTCCAGCGACGGAGGAAGCTCCTGCGTTTGCCCAGAGCCGGCTCGGGTGGGGGTGGGGGCGGGGACGGGGTGGGGGCTCGGGTGGGGGCGGGGTGGGGGCTCGGGTGGGGGCTCGGGTGGGGGCGGGGGTGGGGGCCACCACGGCTCCTTCCAGGGCGACCCTCGCAGCCCCGCCTGCCCGCTTCCCCCGGGTGTGACCTCCAGGGCCTGCTCCGGGCACCACCCCACCAGACAGCCCCTCCTTACCTTGCTCCCGCCCCGGAGGGGACACGGCCAGGGGCCCTACCCCAGCTGGTGGCCAGGGACCCGGAGCCGCGGGCGAGGGCCTCTTCTCGGGGCTCCGGGTGGCGCCTGTGGGGTTCCTGCTCCTCCCCTGGGTGGCTGCCGGGATGACCCACGGAGGGGCCCCGGGTCCAGCAGCGCCGCGGCTCGGGGGCTCCGGCTTCCTAGGGCCTCGCCACGTGGTCCCCGGCTCGGTGCGCAAAGGACACGCCCTCTCTGGCCACAGGACTCCCACGTGACCGAGCCCCGACCAGTCAGAGCTCCCCATTTCCCAGACCACAAGGACACGCCTTCTCCAGTCACGGGAACGCCCACGTGACACAGCCCTGGCCCATCCGAGGCTCCGGTTTCCCAGGCCACAGTGATTGGTTTGCGGTGCTCATGTGACCCACGCCAGGCCAATCAGGACGCTGCCTGGCTTTTTTGGCTAGATCCCGGGACAGGTGGTCCTGGTTTTTGGGGGAGTTGGGGTGTGGGATGCCACGTGGACGCCGGGCAGGGTCCCGGCTCTGGGGGGGGGGGTCGGGCTGCGTCTGGAAGGGGAGCCAGTCAATGAAAGGAGGGACAGAGCCACACTCCGGGACCCCCTGCAACCAGCCTGCCCCCCCACCCCCCGGACCCCTGCAACCAGCCTGCCCCCCCCACTCCCCGGACCGCTGCAACCAGCCTGCCCTCGGGGACCCACCCCTAATTGTTGGGTCCCCGGCATGTTACCCACTAATTAAGCGTCGGCTGTTGAGTCGGCCCTGACAGCCGTGCTGTTTCCTGACCTATAAAAGTAGCAGCGTCATGTGGCTTCCTTGAATGCTGAGGGGACTTCTGTCACTGGCTGCTGAAAGGCCTGATCGAAAGCAGATCCCGTGGGATGCTGCGCTGAGCCGCTGTGCCCCCAGACTTTGAAGCCCTTCCTTCCTTTAGATCTTGACGGGGTTTGCCAGAGGCTCGGTGCTCCTGTCCTAAAATTATGTCAGCTCCCTGACAGGGAGGCTGAGGCCCCAGCACCACCCCCAGGTGGGCAGCTGCCTGGCTCTCTGTAGGAGAGGAGGTCATGGGCACCCTGTGTCTGCTCCCATCAGCGCGCCCCCCCCCCCCCTCCCCGGAGCGGTCCTGAGCAGCCTGCACCTGCATTTCTCTGAGCTGTGCCGAAGGCCGCAGGCTGTGCGGCGTCCTTCCCAGCCACTGCAGCTGGCCGGCTTCTCAACGGGGAGCCCCAAGGGGTGTCCCTCCAAAAGGGCCAGAGAGCACTGGAGACCCCCACAACTGGTGCTCACTCACTCACTCTCCCCACCCAGGGCCTCCAGTGTGGTCCTCTTTCGGAGCTATCAGTGTGGTCCCAGGGATGCAGACCCTGTTTGTGGCACATAACCGAAGACAGAGACCAGTGACTGGATCCCAAGTAGGGGATGGGGGGGTGGGAGGGAGGGAGAGACTGCAGGACAAGACACCCCCCCCACCCCGCGAACCGTGTGTTCCCCACAACTCTCTAGTTCTGCACGCAGGAAGACATGCCGATGGCCAATAAGCACAGGGGTAGGTATTCTGAATACTGAGTTGTAAGATAAATCCACATTAGAGTCCCAGGAGACACCACTGCACGGTGGTCAGCATGCCCACAGTGAAAAGATGGACCATATGGGGCATTGTAGGGGTGTGGGGGAGCTGGAACCAGGGACACCCCACTGGGGAAATGCAACATGGTGCAGCTGCTTTGGAAGACATGGTTGCAGCGCGTTAAAAAGTTACACATTTATCGGGCAGCCCGGGTGGCTCAGCGGTTTAGTGCCGCCTTCGGCCCAGGGTGTGATCCTGAGGATCCGGGATCGAGTCCCGTGTCCGGCTCCTTGTGTGGAGCCTGCTTCTCCCTCTGCCTGTGTCTCTGCCTCTCTCTCTCTCTCTGTGTCTCTCATGAATAAATAAATAAAATCTTAAAAAAGAAAGTTACACATTTATCTACCATATGACCCAGTTCCCCTTTGAAATATTTATCCAAGAGAGACAAAAACATATGAGCTGAACACGGGCATTTACAGCACCTTTCCGCAGCGCCCCGAGGGGACACTGTCGAATGCCCATCAGCGGGAGGGTAGTTAACCAAATCGTGGCACGTCCATGCAATGGAACATTGCTCCGAAATACCGAGGAATGATCAGAATACTCAATTCTCAAAACAATTACTCTGAGTGAAAGAAATCAAATCAAAACAAAGCCTAGACCATATGATTCCGTTTATGTAAAATTCCTGAAAATGTAGACTATAGTCCCAGAAAGCTGAAGAATGGTTGCCAAGGAAACGGGGAGGGGGGGAGCAGGAGGTGGTGTCACAGGAGTGCAGCAAACCTTTGGGGCAGTGGATTTATTACCTTGAACTTGGTGATGGTTTCGTGAGGGCACGTGTATGTCAAAACTTTTAATATTGTACAATTTAAATATGTGAAGTTTATTGTATGTCGATTATACTTCAATAATGTCTTTGAAAAAAATACATCCTCACACTGGGTCACAGAAGCCACTGGAGAGGCAGCCCCACGTGGGGGCAGGTGGTGTGAGTATGAAGAGGATACAAGAGAGTGGGACCAGGATATGGAGAATGACCTCTCAGTGGCCCCTCCAGTGTTGACCAGATCACATTTCAAAGTTCCACGTCCCCTGCCAGCCCCCTACTCCTGGGGGAGGGAGGACGGGAAGCATTGCTGCTCCTGCCCTACACCCATCACACAAGAAGAACCCATTCTGCGTTCCATCTTAGCATCTGCAAAGTGCTTCTTACTCCGGGGACTTGGGGGCATGCCCTCTCCCCTGCTAGCAGCACTCCCCACCACTCTGCAGTGCCTGGGCCGACATCCTAGGGCATCCCGCTCAAGCCCTGATCTCTGCACCCTCCCTGGGGCTGACCCCACTGTGCCAGGCTTGCTCTCACCACCAACTGTAACACGTTTCTTGGCTCCAAGGTCTGCCTTGTCTTGTACCTCTGCTCTCAACCCAGATTTCCAAATTCCCACGTCTGGTCTCCTAAAGCCGGGACCCAGGTGCAGCCGAACCCCCCCTCCCCCTGCCCACTCCAGATTAGCACTGATGGAGACCTCAGGCAGCACCTTCTTGTCCATGACCCCACGGCCCACAGTGCTCATGGGGGCTCCCTGCCCAATCCCGCTAGATCCTGCCTCAGTTTACCGCGGCTGACCAGTCTCCACCACACACTTTGTCTGGGGTCTTCTCACTGGCCCCAGGCTGTTCTGGTCCTTAGGAATGCCTTGGTGTACAGTGCTGGGCACTCCACACCCATCATGCTAGGGAGCTAATGTCACAGGCTATAAATCCCTATTTCCCCACATGGGGTGGCATGTGGGGGGCGCAGGGGGCTTTGGAGGCAGGAGAACAGGCCAGCTTCATGCCCACCTCTGCCCCATTCCTGAAACTGCAGCTTTGACTCCTGGCCCCTAGTTCCTCCCACATTCACAGGTTTTCAGTCTGAGAGGGGACTTCTGACCATCATTCCTCTGCTTACGAGGGGCGCCTGGCTCTCTTCAATAAATGGTGCTGCGAAAATTGGACAGCCACGTGCAGAAGAATGAAACTAGAATTCTCCTACACCATACACAAAGATAAACTCAAAATGGATGAAAGATCTAAATGTGAAGCAAGATTCCATCAAAATCCTAGAGGAGAACACAGGCAACACCCTTTTTGAACTTGGCCACAGCAACTTCTTGCAAGATACATCTATGAAGGGAAACAAAAGCAAAAATGAACTATTGGGACTCAGTCAAGATAAAAAGCTTCTGCACAGCAAAAGAAACAGTCAACAAAACTAAAAGACAACCCACAGAAAGGGAGAAGATATTTGCAAATGACATATCAGATAAAGGGCTAGTATCCAAGATCTACAAAGAATTTATTAAACTCAACACCCAAGAAACAAACCATCCAATCATGAAGTGGGCACAAGACATGAACAGAAATTTCACCAAAGAAGACACAGACATGGCCAACAAGCACATGAGGAAATGCTCCGCATCACTTGCCATCAGGGAAATACAAATCAAAGCCACAATGAGATCCCACCTCACACCAGTGAGAATGGGGAAAATTAACAAGGCAGGAAACAACAAATGTGGGAGAGGATGTGGAGAGAGGGGAACCCTCTTACACTGTTGGTGGGAATGTGAACTGGTGCAGCCACTCTGGAAAACTGAGTGGAGGTTCCTCAAAGAGTTAAAAATAGATCTACCCTAGACCCAGCAATTGCACTGCTGAGAATTTACTCCAAAGATACAGATGCAGTGAAACGCCGGGACACCTGCACCCCGATGTTTCTAGCAACAATGTCCACAATAGCCAAACTGTGGAAGGAGCCTCAGTGTCCATCAAAAGATGCTGAAGAAGCTGTGGTCTATGTATACAATGGGACATCGCTCAGCCATTAGAAATGATGAATACCCACCATTTGCTTCAAGGTGGATGGAACCGGAGGGTATTATGCTGAGTGAAGTAAGTCAGTTGGAGGAGGACAAACATCATATGGTCTCATTCATTCGGAGAATATAAAAAATAGTGAAAGGGATTAAAGGAAAGGAGAGAAAATGAATGGGAAATATCAGAGAGGGAGACAATATGAGACACTCCTAACTCTGGGAAACAAACAAGGGGTAGTGGAAGGGGAGGTGGGTGGGAGGATGGGGTGACTGGGTGACGGGCACTGAGGGGGGCACTTGACGGGATGAGCACTGGGTGTTATACTATATGTTGGCAAATCAAACTCCAATAAAAAATATACAAAAACAAAAACAACCCAAGGGGGGGCCTGGCTTGAAGGGTTTCTGAGCCCCTCCCCCACTCGGTAGGCAGACCTGCCCCCACCCCAGGGCAGGGAGGAGGGGCTTTATCGAGCTGGGTTTTAGAACATGAGCACATGTTACAGTACATAAATATACACAGATGTTGGAGGGCGGGTGAGATCAGAGAAGGGCAGACACTCTGGGGGGCTGCACCTTGTTTCCTGACCTGTGCCCCGGGGTGCTACGGCCGGGGCTGGGCAGGGTGAAGGGAGGGGAGTTCCTGCAGGTTCCTCGGAGCTGGGCCTGAGGCTGGCTTCTCAGCATCTACGGTGAGTCCCTGGGGCTTTGCTGCCCGCGGCCGGGTAACCACTGCCCGAGTCAGCGGAGCACTGAGTCGTTGAGAGCCAACGCGGGACCTGTGCTCCGTCAGCTCGTGAACGCAGCCGTGCGGCAGAGGGGCCTGTGGGGCGGTTCTGGAAAAGACTCACGGAGCTGTGTGCCCTGAAGAGCCTGCCGGCGCCCCTGGGGCCCTTTGTTACCCTAAGTGCTTTGACCGCAAGGGGCGGGTGGGACGGCGCAGCATCAGGCACGTCTGGGAGGAGGGCGGCCAGCGCAAGAGCTGTGACCTGGGAGCCCGGAACCCACACTCCCTGCCCCAGCTCTGCCCCCAGAACTCACCACCATGGTCCTGAGACACTGTGTGGGGCACATCGGGTGCCTGGGACGCGCGTCCTGCACCTGTCAGGCAGAGGCCCCGGACCCCAGCCCCACCTACCCCCTTCTTTCCCAGGGGCGAGCATGGGCTGCGAGTGTACCCCCTGCCCAGCCCTGTTCCCCTTCCCACATTACCAAGAACCCTCTTACCTCAGTCTGGGAAACCAAGACCCTGGTGTGACCCCGCAGAGCCCAGAAACCTCTAGAAGACTTGCAGTCCCCACTCTGTTGGTCAAGAGAGTGACACAAAAGCACGCCTTTGGGGAATGCCGACTCTTGGAGCAGAACAAGGGTGTCATCACCACCTGAGACCCCAGAGCTCCGGGCTGTGTGGTGAAGGTCTAGCACATGGAGGACTACGGGAGGGAGGAATCTGAGCGTGCTGAGTGAGGGGACCTTGGTGGCCCGTGTTGCCAGCAGGACAGTCCCCGGTGGCCCGCTACAGGCTGAGTCTCTGGGGTGGCACTGCTGGGGTCAGGGGAGGGGGTGTCACACCAGTGCCTTAGTTTCACCATAAATAGGCCCCCAGGAGCACAGGCTACAGCCAGGTAAAGGTATGGGGCACCGGAAGTGATGCTCAGCAAACACAGGCCACCCCGACATCCAGGAAACGTGAGGCAGCAGCAGCCCCTGGCCCCTGGTTCCCCGCCCGTCAGATGAGGTGGCACCGAGCACGCAGAAACCAGAACCTGTGCTCCTCACCCTGTTGTGATCCCCCTGCAGCCCAGCTGGTCCCCTACCCTGCCCACTTGCAGCCTCCAAGGGGCCTTGGCCAATGTCCACAGCATGTGGCGGTAGCTTGTGAGGACAGTGATGTGGCCCCGGGGCCCAGCTCCCCTCAGTGGCCTTGCTCATCACCTCTCTGCTCTGGAACATTCCATTTCTCAGAATGCTCTCTTTACAACCCACAGCCTAAAGCTTTGTGGGATCTGCTGCTTTAGTGGCCACCCCAGACACAGCTGAGGCTGTGTCACCGGGATCCTCCCCATGACGCCAGCAAAGACCCAGACCAAAAGGAAGAGAAATGCAGAGCGTGGCGGGAAACAGAGCACTCACCACAGTGCCCATTTAATCAACCACTGGGACTGAGCCTCGAGCTGCGCCAGGCCTACAGGGTGCTGGGGGTGGACGCCGGGGGTGGACGGCACACACCAGGTACTGGTAAGTGGGGGTCGAAAGCAGCCGCTATTAGGGGATTAGAATTCTGAGCTCCAGCAAGGGTCACAATTGTTCGTGTGGGTCCCAAGGCCGGCAGATGTAACCACATTGGGGCGTCCAGTCCAGGGGTGGGGAAGATATGGGGGGATTAGAGGAAATGTCTCAGGGCACAAAGGGACGAGATCGTTAGGAGGGTGAATGTGCTCAGGATGGTGTGGGAAAGACCAGGCGGTGGGTTCAGGACCGGCCCCTCCCAGTGGGAGGAGAGTGAACAGGTGTAGGGGTCTGGTCCAGGAATTCGATGAGAAGAGGTCAGAGGGGATCAGCTGTCCAGGGCCTTCGCTACTGCCACAGGGTTCACCCTGCTGGGGGGGGTGGGGCGGGGGCAGGGGTTCAAGGCCAGTATAGGGAGTGCTTGAATGGCGCCCAGGACACAGTCACATGCTGTGCCATGTCCCTGAAGGTCATGTGTTGACACCTGACCCCCTGCACCTCAGAATGTGATCGTATCTGGAAATGGGGCCTTTACAGAGGTGACTAAAGTAACAGGAGGTCACTGGGGAGGCCCTGATCCATGTGACGGGGGTCCTTCTATGGAGAGGGGATCAGGACACAGACACACATGGAGGGCCGACCCCACGAGGACCCAGGGAGAGCATGGCCTTCCACACACAGGCAGAGAGGCCTCAGGAGGACCCCGCCTGCCTGTGCCTGGACCTCGGGCTTCCAGCCTCCAGGATGGGGGGAGGATGAATGTTTAAGCCCCCCTGGCTGTGGGACTTTGCAGCTGGCAGCCTGAGTGAGCACGCGCGCGTGCACACACACAAACACACAAGTACAGCATCACGTCAGCTCCTATACAACACATTCCCATTTCACAGACAAGGAAATGGGTGCACACAGGTGTGTGGCACCTGGCCAAGGTGGGCAGGCTGACGCCCCAGAGTCCCTGCTGGCTCCCCAGTCTCTGCTGGCCCACAGGGCTCTTCCTCTCTTGGCCCGCGGGGTGTGCTGGTGCTTCCAGAACTGCAACAGGACGAAGAAGCCGGGACCCCTCCCTCCCGAAGGAAGTAGGTGGGAATCGATACTGCTTTTGAACTTTTATTCTAGCAGCACTGGAAGTGGTTTCAGGAAGGACACGGTGCCTGCTCACCTGAGGACGGTGAGGTGTCCGGTAGGATGCTCCCATCCTCTTCTGCAGAGGGCGGGGGAGACTCACAGCTTGGACCTTCCCAAAGGGCTACGGAGACCAGACGGGGGCGGGATGGCAATGCGTGCGGATGGGTGCGTGTGGGGCCACAGCCAGAGGGCCCAGGATAGGGCAGAGGAGGAACCTTCACTCCTCGCACCATCGCTTATCAGCCAAGGGGCGGCCTTGGGCCCAAAGGCAAGTGATGTGGTCACAAACATCCAGCTGCTAATTTACGGGACAGGGAGCCATCGCAGGAGCCAGGGGGAGGATTCTCATCCAGCTCAGGGATAACTAAGGAGTTGATTTCACAAGAATGTTCCTCATCTGTGATGCTTTAGATCTCTGGGACGCCATGAGCTCAGAGGTCAACTGCTGGGGTGATGCTTAGCCCTTTTCTTGCCTCAACACAGGACAGGCAACTTTCCCATCTGCCCTTGAACGCGGGTGAGCGTGACCCTAAATGCAGGTGAGTATGAACACAAGACTAAATTTCCCTCTTATTCTGATTTATTAAAAGTAGATTCCTCTCACACTTCCACACCCGCCCGTTCCCGGTGGGTGAGGACTCTCGGGGTCCTTGGTCACCCAACCCGACCCCGCTCTGTGCTGGTCGTGGTGGACTCCTCATACCTGTGAGTGTCATTTCCAACACGTGAACTCAATCAGTGTGACTGAGCGAATGAATGAAGAACAGAAGTCCACTGGGAAACACAAGGGTAGGGCTTCTTGCTAACGTGGAGGGAGGGCCTGGTGTGGGGTCCCTGGGACTGGGCAGGTGCTGGGACCCGGGCTCAGGGCGGCCCCCATCAGTGGCAGGGGCTGCTAGGACAGGCCTGGAGAGGACAGACTGGCAGGACCCACTGCCCGCGTGTGTCCATGGCTGGGGTCAGGGTGCAAAGAGCTTTTACTTAAAAGAGGCCCCAAAAGACCCAGGCCCAAGCACAATGACAGGAAACGCCCCTGGGCGGAGGCCTGGGGGGAAGAGGCTTGTCCGTAGGGGTCGCCCACAGGGTGCAGCCTCGGCGCTGGGCCTGGGGCCGTAAACTCAAACATGACTAGTCCTGCTCGCTGCCTAGAAATGGGCCATCTGTGGGGGCAGACCCACCTCTGCTATAGGGCTGCGGAACTGCCTGGGCCAGGCCTTAGCTGGTGGGTGGCTGTGACCAGAGACCACCTGCTGAGCCAATGGTCCTGTGGAGGGCGGCATGTGGGTGACCCCTCGCGTTCTGCGGGCAAAGGTTTGCACCTGGGTACCTGGCTCTGTCAGCAAAATCTTACAATAAGCTCCAGACTGGGCCAGGTAGAGGAGACCCCAAGGGTTGTCTGAAGTGCGACACAGTCTCCCCAGTCTCCCCAGCCTGTCCTGTGGCCCAGGACCCTCTGACATCGACCTGCATCGCACACCTTTTCCATGAGCCCCTCTGTACCAGCCTTGTACCCAAGCTGGAGAAGGAGACAGACTGCCACACTGGTGCAGGAAGGACAGCCATGTGCACATGGTGATGAACAGTGGGTGTCCAGGGATGGACACAGGGCCCAGAGCAGAGGAGCCTGCCCTGGAGAGTGGGAGGTGGGGGCCTCGGCGCTAATGAAGGAGGAGAAGATGCACCAGGCTGGAGGAACAGCCCAGGCAAAGGCCTGGTGGCAGGTGGGAGCCAGAGTCATGGGGAGGCTCCCCTTGGTTTTTGTGGGCAGCATCTGGGGTTGGAAGAGCAATCTTCCCCTGATGAAACCTACCGGGTGTGGCCTATGCTGATGGTCCCCTCCACATGTCCCCTCTCCAGAGACATGAAGGTTTCCCTGGACAGGAGGAGAAATGCCTCATCGAGGTTTGACTTGGCCACTGGGAGAGCTCTAGCCCAGCAGTGTCTCCAGGGCCTGTGCTGGACCCCAGGACCACAGGCGGTCACCCCCAGATCCTGCCCTCTTCCAGGTCAGTACAACAAGGGCCCCCAAAGACGTCCACATCCTCACCCCTGGCAGGTGTGACTGAGTAAAGGGTGTGAGGTGGCCGGTGATCCTGGATGACCCAGGTGGGCTCACCGTGACCACAGAGTCCTTTGGAGAAGACAGGCCGGAGGGTCAGAGTCAGAGAGGGAGATGTGACGAGGGAAGTGGGGACTAAGGCCACAGGCCAGGGAGTATAGGCACCTCTAGAAGGTGAAGGCCAGGAATGGATGCTTCCCTGGAGCCTCCAGAAGGAAGGCAGCCCTGCCAAAGCCTTGATTTTAGTCCCTTGAGACCCATTCTGGGCTCCTGACCTTCAGAGCTCCAAGCTAACACCTGTGTGCTGTTTTATTTTTTTATTTTTATTTTTAAAGGTTTTATTTATTTATTCATGAAAGACACAGAGAGAGAGGCAGAAACACAAGGCAGAGGGAGAAGCAGGCTCCATGCAGGGAGCCTGACGTGGGACTCGATCCGGGGTCTCCAGGATCACACCCTGGGCTGAAGGTGGCGCTAAACTGCTGAGCCCCTGCGTGCTATTTTAAGCCACTACACGTGTGGTCGTCTGTCACAGCAGCCATAGGGAAGTCCTACGCTGGCTTTACAAAGGCCAAGAGGAGAGCCAACGCGGGGAGGCACAGCTGAGGGCCTTCGTGGACCAGCTCCTCCCCTAGCAAACGGTGAATCAATAGGCTCCCTTTGTGCTTGAAAACCTCCCCATGGGCACAAGGCGGCACACAGCCCTGCACCCAGAAAGGGACCAGGTGCCCAAGCAGCCACCAGCACATCCTTTCTGAGTGCCCCCTAGTTTTCACAGAACCCATGGCCTCCAGAACACTCAACCACATCCACTGTCCAACCGGGGTGCCTGCTGAGAGAGGAGGGAGCCCGAGCTCTGCCAAGACCAAGGATGTCTCCTGGGTGGTGGCGCGGTGGGGCCTGACCCAAAGCCCCTCTGTCTGCTTCCATCTTTGTGGGGATGAGAGGCTGCGGGGCCTGTGCTCCCTTGGAGGACCTGGGGATGGTCTCCTGGCCCCCTTGTCACAGAGCCCACCATGTCCAGGGGACCCTCAGAGCTCCAGCCCTTGCAGCCATCAACATGCACCTGTCCTGCGGGAGGCTGTCTCTGTGATGTAACTGGGGACGGAACATGCTCCACTGGAGGCAAGAGAGGCTGGAATTAAGGATCAACAGGCTCCTAATGTTCGCTTCCCACAGAGGAGTCATCCATGGGGACCTGGTGGGGAAAAGCAATTCTTTTTTGGAGGGTGTGGGAAGAAAAGCTTTTGTGGTCACTGAATTAAAACCACAAACAGGATTGGTTATCCCGCTAAATTGAGAAAGGCCCGTTGTCTTCCCCAGAGAGGTCAGCATATCCTGCATTACTTAGAGTTGTTTGCTTTATTTTTATTTTCATTTCTCACTTCTAACCGATACTATCTGCAGTGTTTTTACACTAATTGAGAACAGACGTGAGGACTGGCGCCCAGGGCCATACTTGGGATATAAAGGTGGGTTCACGGGAGGAACCTGCCTCAATGTCCACTCTCCCATCTCTCAGCTGTGTGACTCTGGGAAGCCACTCGACCTCTCTGGGCTTCTGTTTAACCTCCAGTACAGAGAAGGTCCTAAAACCATCTGTCAGGCTAAGGCAGGCATGTCTTGTCTTCCCCAGATGCCCACAAAGATCCGCCCTGCCTCTCCCTGGGAGCTGCTGGTCAGGGAGTAGCGAGTAGAGAGAGCTCCCTGGCCAGGCCTGGCCTCACCTCCCAGCTGAGGGCCGGGATGGGGAGGGCTCGGCCTTAGCGAGAGCAGAGGGAGACGGGATGTGGGGTCAAGGGTGGCCAGTGCCTGCTTTGTGAGATGTCCGGAGAGCTTCAGCAGAACACAAAGGAGACACCACCAGAGCAGTGTGATGGGAACGGGCCTGGGGGAGAGGCCAGCGGGGAGGAGCACCTACCTCCCCCAGTGGCGTCGTCAACATCCCGTCCCTCCAAGCCCCTTAACTCCATTAGCGCCTACTGAGCACGTGGAGCCCGCCAAGTCTGGCCCCAGATCCAATTAGCTTAGGAACGTATGTCTGAACATGATGACGAGCGTTGGGTGAGACCGTGTCTGCTCAGAATGTCCAGCACGGGGGACCCATTCAGCTTCTCATTCCCCTTGTCTTGGATTCCCATGTGCCCTGGGGTAAGCAGCAGATAACACAGAGACACTATATATAGGAACCCACTTTGGTCTGAGGGGCAGGGGGGTTGGAGGCTTGGCTTGGTTGTCTCTGAGTTCCTAGGTAGTCAGGGGGCGGGGAGCAGCCCTGAGAGACGCTGGTCGCACTGGACACCAGCCTGGTGTTGGATGCAGCATGGGTCCCCGAAGAGGCTTCGCTTACACCTGCCACTGTGTATTCTGTGCAGGACTCTGGTGGATCTTCAGAGCCAGCTGGGGGGCTTTGGAAAAATGTGGAGCCCTGGCCCTATCCCCAGACAAGCTGAGTGGGTGGGTCTGGGCTGCCTGAGTGGGGTCTGCATGTTGAATGAGCAGAAGATGCCCCAGGAACCATTTACAGAGCTCGCTCACAGGAGAGCGTACTCTTCCCATTGTCAATGGCAGTCCTGTGAGGCTCAAGGTGCTGCCATATTGATGGAGGGACACTGAACACCGAGAAATGACCTGCTGCTGGGTGTGAAACCAAGTGGCTGGCTGATGGGGAGAGAGCAGGAGATTTGGGGTGGGTTCAGATACTGCCTGGTCCTGGAGGAGGGGTGTATGGGAGCTGTAGAGGCTCCATGGAGGAGGGGATCCCCAGGTGGGCTCCAGGTGGCCTGAAGGTCAGCAGAGAGGAGGAGGTTGGAGGGTTGGAGGACGAACCCCCCAAGCCACACTGCCATAACCCCGAGGGGCAGCATCAAAGCCTGAGGCTTGAGCTGGGTGTTGCGGACGTTGTACTGGATTTTGTCCGGGAGGCATGGCGAATGCCACCTCGTAGCCCCTCCATGCTGGAACTGCCCAGGCCACAGCCAGCCCCTCCCAGCTTGGAAAAACGCAGCACGCTTTGTGCTCTGGCAGCCCGACCGACCCACAAGTGGGCACCTGATTCAGAGGCAGGGCATCCATTGGCTGGTCAGTGGCCAGTGCTGGGATCTGATGCAAAGGGCATTGCCCCATAAGCAGGGATGATTGGTAGAGCCAGATGGACTGGCTGCTTCTAGAATCAGAGAATTAGGAGCCAGTCATAATAGAACAATTAGCAGAGAGGAGCTGGCACAGCCTTAGGGAGGGACAGAGACAGTAGCCAGTCTATAGGGCTGCCCTGAGTCCTCATAGCTCTGATTCTCAGGCCACAGTCCCCAACTCCAACTGTCATTTTTAAAAAATTGGCCAGAATTTGTCCTTGTTTTTTGTTCCTAGTAAGTGCAGGCTTGCATCCATCCCGCCTTCCCTCCATCCACTAACTTGCCCATCCATCAATCCCTCTCTCTCTCCATCCATTATGGATCCATTCATCCATTCATGCATCCCTCCTTCCTTTCCTCCATCCATCCCTCCATCCATTTACCTGCCCATCCATCAATCCCTTTCTCCATCCATCATAGATGCATGCATGCATGCATGCATCCATCCATCCATCCATCCATGCATCTATGCATCCATCTATCCATCTAACGGCAATTTGAACTATCAAGTGAGCCCTCCCCCCATCTCAGGAGATAGCAAGGAACAAAAGATTTTACCCTGGGCCCATAGAAGGCCCAGCCTGTGGAAACAATGACTAGACAAGTAACTCCAGTGTGGTGAAAGTTCTTGGAGGATCACACAGTGGGTAAGGAAGTGGGGGTATTCTAATAAAGGGGGGAGGTCAGGGAAGGCTTCTCTGAGCACATGACTATCAGGCCTGGCCAGTGCCCACATCAGCCAGGAAAGGCAGGATCCCAAAGGCAAGAGAGCTAAGGGGTGGCGGTGGCACCCATCCTCAGGGTGAGCCTCGGGGCATATTTGAAAGCCAGGATATACTGTAAGTTTTGCATCTTAGAGAGATCCCTGCAGTAGTGGGGTGCTGGGTGGGTGTGAGGGAGGCACCTGGGGGTGGGGGACCCCTTAGGAGGCCACCGTGTTCCTCTATTGCTTTTGCTTCTTTTAAGGCAGAGCTGGAACCAACAGCACAGGTGGTCCAGGGCTCAGCCGGTCACCCAGAGCTGCACAGTGTGGGTACACACATCTCCACGGGGATCCTGGTGGCTACCTCTGAGGCAGCACCTGTTTGGCTGACAGAGCAGCAAATAGAGGGGACATGCATCTCCACAGAAACCAGGGGGTAAGACTAGTTATAAAGACCTAAAAAAGTGGAAAAAATGATTTCCTTCCTCAAATTTATTTCTCTAGACCCCTTTTTTCCAGGAGAAAGGCTATCGAAGCACAGCTTTCAGGCAGCGCCAAGTATGAGAAAAAGGCGTCCTGCAGGTGGCTGCTCCCTGGGACAGGTGAGAGCCTTGCCTTCCAGAGTGGGTGGTGCTTACAGAGCCTTCCCAGAATGCACTGCTGCTGATGCATAAAGAATACGGGAAGGTAAAAGTCCCTTTTTCCCTCCTCCAGTGTCACCCTCCTTCCCAGAGGCAACTGCAAACATCAGCTTGAGGGGTATTGTTCCAGACTTTTTTCTTTTCTTTTTTTAAAAAAGATTTTATCTATTTATTCATGAGAGACACACACACAGAGGCAGAGACACAGGTAGAGGGAGAAGCAGGTTCCCTGCAGGGAGCCCGATGGAGGACTCGATCCCAGGACCCCGGGATCATGACCTGAGCCAAGACAGATGCTCAACCACTGAGCCACCCAGGTGCCCCTATTCCAGACTTTTCTTTATGTATCTTTGAGTATATGGATAAACACGGAAACATGTAGGTGTTCTTTCTGATAAAATGAGGTCACTCTGGAGTCTCTGACTCCTTCTGTCGCTTGCTCTTGTCACCCAGGACCTACCTTGGCTGTCTTGGCCTGGACACCTGGATTTCTAGCATCTTTTACAGCAGCCACACAGTATTCCATGCAGAACCATACTGGGGTTTCTGAAGGCCATTCTGCCTGGGGACACCCTGCCACACATCACCGAGAAAGTAAAACAACAGGCTCCTGGTCCCTCCTCTACACTCTCTCTCTGAAGGTAGCCTGGCCACTGAGAACTCCAATTAGGCAGGCCCAGCAGAGCCAGAGCCACAGGGCGAGGAGGGGACCCAGGGTAAGGGCTGTGAACAGCAGCCACACCGAGGAACCGAGGGTAAGGGTAGAGCCAGGGAGAGACCAGATTCAATCTGGGAATTCTGTACAGCGATCAAATCACGGGCAGCAGCACTAACTGATAAAAAATGGTCTCCACGTGTTGTTTCAAAGAAAGCAGGTTATGAAAGAACACAAGACAATAAGTCTGATTTTCAGAGAGAAAAGGTGTTTATAGGAAAGATCTTCAGAAAAAACTTTTTCCTGGGGCGCCCGGGGGCTGGTGGGCTTCTCCCCAGGGCAAGACTGGTGCCCTCTGCAGACTCACTGCCGTGGTAAGTGGTGTGCCTGCCCCGACAGATGTTAGTTTTTGGAAAGGGAAAGACGAAGAGACAGAGAGAGGGGGTCCAGGGCTTGGTGGGATGGAAGAAGGAAACCGGGAGAAGAAAAAGGAGGAAGCCCAGATGGGCAAAGGGGCCCCGGCCCCCAGGGCAGGCAGGCACGGGCGAGTTACAGTGATGCGCTCAGCATCCTCCACGATTCCGGAGATGCGAGTCCGGAGATGCGTTTGCTTTTCTTTCCCGCAAACAAACAGGATCTCAGAGCTCTGCAGTTGTCTTCTCAAAGGAAGTGTTAATGTTTGAACACCTTACAAAAGAGGAGGAAGATCCTGCTAAGACTCCCTGTGACGGTCCTTTCTCTGGAGGGCAGACCTGGGCAGCAGCAATCTCCCCAGAATTTTTCTTTTAAATCCAGAGATAATGAGACTAAATTTATACAGGAGAAGGAGGAAGGCCCCTTTCCCTGTAAAGGGTCAGATATTCTCAAAGTATCTCCTGCTGAGTGATGGTGTGTTGCCTCAGTTTCCCCTGTGATGAAGCTGACAGCTTTGCCCCGGGCTCCGTCTTCCCTCTGCCACCTGCCCCCCAGGGGAGGGGTGATCACGGGTTCCTGTCCTGGAAGGTGGGAGCTCTGGGTCCATTGGAGAGGGTGCACTGTGCCCAGTTCCCACCCACAGTGAGGTGGCTCTCAGCTGCCTCGGGGCTTCCGTGGGGGATTCGGGGCCTGAGGTGGTTGGCCATCTGTGGAGCCAACACAGAGTCAGAGACAGGCCAACTCCACACCCCGGAGGCCACAGGGCACACAGCCGTAGTTTAGAGTCTCTGAAGGCCACTCCATCCCTTGGCACTTGTGCCACTGTCCCCTTCCTCTGGACTCCCACCTGCCTAAGGGGGTCAGGACCTAGCAGAGCTGGGATTTGAACCTGGTTCTGCTAAGCCATGCATCAGTCAGCTCGGGGCCATGGGAAAGTGACAGACCAGAGGCCGGAAGTCCAGCAGTGAGGGCCCTCTTCCGGACTCGCAGGTGGTCACCGTCTCCCTATGTCCTCATACGGCAGAGACAGGGCTCCAGTGCCTCTTCTTCTAAGGGCACTGATCCCACCACAGGGGCCCCCACCCTCAGGACCTCATCTGACCTTGGTTACGTCCCAAAGGCCCACCCCTACCTGCCGTCCCATCAAGAGCTAGGGCTTCAGCACAGGAATCCCAGGGGATACAATGCAACTCATAGAGACCTCGAAGCTCGCCTCCCAACACCTCACACATTCTCTCCCAAAGACACTGGCCTGTGCTCATTGGCTCGTCTCTCTGCGCCCCTGCTGGCAGTGAGCTGCAGCTCTGGGCACTGACCTGGCCACCGGACAGCAATCAACACCTGCTAAGAAGTCACTGGGCAACCTCCCTGGTTATCCCCACACCACCCGGCTCTGCTGATGCCTTGGGAAGGCTGGGCTGTGGGGCCTTGGTCTCTGCCTGCCTCAAACTGGGGTAAGGCCTGAGGTGGACAACGATGCGGGGGGGGGAGTATCTGTGCTCCGTGGGGGGGTGACCAAGTCCTGTGGGCACAGCCCAAATCGGCCACCAAGTGGTGGCAGCCAGGGTGACTGGGAATCGATTCTGTGCAGCAGAAAGCGATGTGCTGTCGGACGAGGCTGCTGGACAAGCTCCTCACACTGTTCCTCTGGGCCCCAGAGCTCCCTCCACATACCCTCCAACACTCCCACCCAGTGCCTCATGTCTGCCAAATGCTCCCTATGAGCCTGCAGGGACGACATGGAGGTCACACACGTGGTCGCTCAGTCCTGTGGCCACACCTTCTGAAACCTTCTGGGCCCCCGCGTCCCCCTAGGTGAAGCCCAGACATCTCTGCCCTGTGTGTGCTAACGATCAAGGGATCAAGGCTCCCAGCCACTGCCTACCCACGCCGCCAAGAGTAGGTGCTCAGTAAATCCTCATGGTGCAGGGAAGGGGGCTCACACCAGAAGCCAGGGGGCGATCTTGGGCGTGGACGTGCGTGGGGCTGGGGGCTCTCACCCCATAGCTGGGGGAGGGGGCGCAGAGGCACCTCGGCTGACTTTTCAAGGCTCTCTCATGCCTCTTCAAACACAAACATACACGTCCCAGCAGGTATACTTGTTTGGCTGTATGATATTTGGAAGACATTTGTACACTTTTGCTTCTGCAATTGTTTGGCCAGATGTGGTCCCTTCTCCTGGGATGGACTGTCCCTTCCTGGTCATCAGCCTGCAGACAAGTGGGAAAACCTAACCTGCAAATGGTTGGTTTTTAAAATTTTATTTCTTTTAGAGAGAGAGCGAGAGTGCGTGTGCACTCATGTGTGGGCGTGTGCACGAGCTGGGGGAGGGGCAGAAAGAGACAGAGAATCTCATGCAGACTCCCTGATGGGGAGTGGGGCTCGATCCCAGGACCCTGAGTTCATGACCTGAGCCAAAATCAAGAGCCAGATGTTTAATGGACTGGGCACCCCGGGCGCTCCAACCTAATCTGTCAACGGTGCTACAATGAACACTCGGTTGAGCAGTGGATGAAGTCGGGACATGGTAATTAAATGTTTACTAATTTAGATGGTCCATTACCTTTTCTTATTTTGGATGCTTAAAATGTCCTTTCTAGATCTCTTTGGCTCTTGGGAAGTTTATGAGCTCTTAGCCCAGAAGGGTTCTGCAAGGCGGGGTGTCGTTTTGACAACCTGGCCTGTTTCCCTCCCACCCTGGACTGGGGTCGTGGGGGCTTGTCCCCCCTGCCTGCCCCTTGGGACTTCCAAGGAGGAAAGTCGGCAAAGACCCATGGGCTCCAGGATGGCCCGTGCACAGCCTCACAGCCCCCTGGTGGTGTCAAGCGGGACTGGGATCTGTGCCCGAAGCTGAAGGAGGCTGTCACGACTACTGCTCATATTGCTCATTCATTCATTCATTCATTCATTCATGTACATGCCAGACACGCATCTGACACAATGATGAGCGGCAAGTGCACGGGGCCTATAGTGTCAGGTGTCGTGTGGACCCACGCAGTAGAGTGAGGAATGGCAGTCACCAGGCCCAGGGCTTCCAGGCAAGGAGAGGTCGGGACATGGGTGACACCTTCCAGGGCTCCCAGGGGGGCATAGGCCACACCCTGGCCTACCTGGGCCACCCTGGCCACATCCACAGACCCAGCACATACACCCACACCCAGCCCCAGGCGGTCAGCAGGTCAAGATGTGGTGGGGAGGCCCTGTGACCTCGTCCCACTCGAATCCCTTTGTCCTCATAGGCCTGGTCCCACCTCCTTTTCCACCAAGAGAGGAAGAAGGCTTCAGGGCCATAGGCAGTTTGTGTCAATAGGATATCAGTCCTTTAAAAAAAAGTGAGCGTGATGTGCACCCGATGCCCATCGACAGACAAGTGAATGAACACATACTCCATCCACACCATGGAATATCACGCGGCCACGAACAGCAGCGGGGCACTGAGCCCGGCCACAGCACGCTGGCTCTCCACCTGCTGCTGAGCCAAGGAGGCCAGCCTGAACAGACCACAGGTCCCATGATCCTGTCGATGTGAAGTATCCAGGAGAGGCGACTCCATGGAGAAGGAGAACAGATAGGTGGTTGCCAGGAGGCGCAGCGGGGAAAGGAGTGACTACTAATGGGCACAGGGTTTCCTGAGGGGTGGCAAGAACATTCTAGAACTACACAGAGGCAGCAGTTGTACAGAACCGTGGACGCACAAAAGGCCACTGCACCGCATCATAAAATGGGTTACTCTTTGCCTCACTAGAATCTTAAAGTCAATTGAGCACATGATGAGCCAGGAAAGGGCTTCAGGCCTGGGGAGGTGGTTGTCATTGGGGGCCCATTTCCTGTGGGTCTCACACTTCCCATTCCCTGGGCGGCTGGGGAAGCGGCCAGCAGCCCCACGGCCCCCCAGGAGGAGCTGTGTGCTTGGGAGCAGCGAGATGTGAGCGGGAGGGAGGCCCCTAGCCAAGCTGCCACCGCCCAACCCCACCCTCTGCTCGCCCAGGCCGTCCAGACACCGGCTCTTGGGTGCCTGCCACAGGCCACACTGCAGGCCAGTCCTCGTGCCCCCTCCTGGGGCCCAGGGGGCCGGGCCTGAAGCCTCCCCCTCCCTGCGCTCCCTAGCAGCCAGCTGAGTCTGCCCGCGTTTGTTAAAAATACACGGCACCATCTGCAGCAACATGTAATTTAATAAATTTATTTATAATGTGACTGAGCTTGTTTTAAAGACGAGCTTTTATCTCTGAGATGGGGCTTTGGGGGCCGCCGCTCACCTGGCACGGAGCGGTCTCGGCCCGAGGCCACTTGCTCTGGAGACCAACAGCCCTGGAATGACCCCCCGGGAAGGCGGAGCAGAAGCGCCGGGGCCCTGGGCGCAGCCTACACCCTGTCCAAGGAGAGGTGGGACCCAGAGGCTCATCCAGGTCAAGGATCCTCACCGGGCTAGGTTACCTGGTAGCCCTCCCCCACTTCATGCCCCCCAGATCCTCAGAATGTGACCTTATTTGGAAACAGGTCTCTGCAGAAGTGAAGGTTAGGATGAGATCATAGTGGAGTCGGTGGGTGCCAATCTGATGACCGGCATCCTGTACGAAGGTGGGAGGTGGCCGGGGGAGTGGAGGCTGGAGGGGTGAGGGGTGAGGGGCACAGCCACAGCCCAGGGGCGCCTGGTGTTACCGGAGCCTGAAGAGGCTGATGGATCGTCCCCTGACCCCGGGGGAGAAACCAACCCTCCTGACACCTTCATTTTGGAATTCTGGCCTCCAGAAATGTGAGAGCATAAATCTGTGTTGTTTTGGGCTGCCCCAGGGCACTGACCACCCCCCTCCATACGGTGAGCTTTTGTCCTGTGCAGAAACACCTGGCACATAGTAGGTACTTGTGCAAAGGTGTGGAAGCCTGGGGGGGTGCATGACTGTGCCCGGACCCTTTGCTGTCATGAGGGCCGGTCATTCTCATTGCATCCCCCTGGTGTCTGGGACTGGTCGACCTGGTGTCTGGGAATCAAAGGGAAGGGGCGCGTCTGGGTGGTGGTTCCAGAAGAATCCACACGCCACAGAGCGGGATACTGTCCAGTGCTTCTGAGGGGCAGGCTGGGGCTGGGCAGCACGAGGGGTTCCCGGGCCTGGGGGCAGGAGCAACATCCAGAGACCGGGCCCTGTCCCGGCCTAGGACCCCAGGCCCTGCTCTGCCCAGGACTGTGGGACTTAATGGAAATGAAAAATGCCAGGAGCAGAATCCGGGGGGTCCCACAGGCGCTGCCTGGGACGGGGGAGGGGTGTCGGAGGGCCGGCTGCTGCTGTCCCTCTACTGCTCTCTTTTGTCATTCCCTCAGCCTGTGTTTGCTGAGTGCCTCCTGCCACGGTGCGGCTGTTAACAGGAGAGATGCGGCCCCCTGCCCACACCCCACGGTTTGCTTTTACTCGGGGTCGTGGGTGCTCTGATGGGGCATGTGTGGGGACTGGGGTGTCCGGACCTGAGGCCTTACTCGAGCTCATGAAATCATGGGGGCTTCTCGGAGGAGGCAGTGGTGTGCATGCAGCAACCTGAAGGCTGAGGGAAGCACTCTGGCGAGACCCGGGGCAGTGTGGCCGAGAGAAGACCAGGGAATAGATGTGGGGCAGGCACGGGCTCACGGGGGCAGGGGGCAGGGCGTGTTGCCCCCACAGGCGGGCAGGCTGAGCAGCCAGTGCCCATGCCCCACTCCCCACCCCGCCCGGGCCTGGCCACAACCGACACCTGACCGCTGACCTCTGCTCTTTGCTGAGGCTGCCACAGACGGACGGTGTGACTTAGGAGTGAGTGACAAGAGGTCTGACCAGGACAGGGGGCTCAGAAGTCACCATGACCCTGGTGCCATTACCCCGGCTGCTCCAGGAATCCCGCCACGATCAGACTGCCTTGGATTCAAATCCTCGCCCCACCACTGCCTCGCCACAACTCTGCTCACCTAAAAGTGCTCTGAGCTTCAGTTTCCTCACCTGTAAAATTGGGGAAAGCACAGCACCCCGCCCCGCCCTGAGGAAGGCTGATCATAAGCCTCATGGGAACACCCGGCAGTCTCCTGGGCAGTGGTAGTCCTGCTTCACAGGACAGGAACCCAAGTCACATAATCCCAGCACCATGCCTGCACTGCAGCGACCCAGGGTGGCCCTAACAAAGTACTCTAAGCTGGTGGCTTTACAACAGGACGTCCAGAATCAAGGTGCGGGCAGAGCTGCGTGCCCCCTGAAGGCACTGGGGGAGGCCCCTTCCCACGACTCCCCATTCCCGGGGCTCTAGGCGTCCCCCAGCCTCTGCCTCCATGGTCATACACCCCATCCCTCCGTGTCTGTGCCTCTCTCTTCCATGTCTTACAAGGACACCGAGGACTGAATCAGGGCCTCAGCCACGGAGTCCAGTTTGGCCTTGTCTTAAGATCTTGACACATGTGCAAAGACTTTTTTTCCAAATAAGGTCCTATTCGCAGGTTCCGAGTGGACAGGAGCCGTAGGGACGTGACTCTTCAGCCACCATGCCCTGCTCAGAGGCCCTGGGAAGAAAGCTGATGACCACATGCACCAAGTAGTCAGGAGTGTGCGTTCCCGCCAGGCTTAGGTGGGCAGCAGCGGTGGCCTCAGGGATGGGCGTGTCCCCTGCCCTGTCTCCTGATCTGTCACTATGGTCTGAGCTTGCTTCTTTCCACAGCATAAGTGCCCTCAAGTCCCCACAACTCCAGAGACTGCAGCCTAAAAAATGAGGCACTTGCACATCCTCAGCAGACACAGGAAGCAGGCGGCCGAGGACCCGTTCTCTATCAATGACACCGTGTGTTTGGAGCTTATTGGAAAAGTCACGCGAGTGGCAGCCTGTGCGGCTGGTCACAGTCAGGACGAGTGACCTTCCTTTACCTGGGAAGGTCCCACCTGAGATGCCGCCTCCCGAGAGAGGCCCTCCTGGCACCCCATCTGGGAGGGCCTGGGACCATGTCTCCCAGAACCCCATGCTTTCCCTCTGCACAACACATGCCCTTCCAGACTCCTGAATCCCTCTGCTGCTGGTGGAGATGTGCTGTGTACGGGGTCCTGGGGAGGGTCCAGCAGAGCCCACTTCCAGCTGTGGGTGTCAGAGCGGGCAGGCTGTGTCGGGCATCCACGTGGGCATGACGGGTGAGTGAGGAGCACACATGTAGAAATCTGTGTAATTTTGTTAGGCCAGGGTGTAGGGTGTGTGATGGTGGAGAGGCACAGAAGAGTCTGGAAATGCAGGCGTTGAATGCCTGGGGAAAGAGGTGTCCAGGACGGATCCACATTTAGCACAAACGAGTCAAGAAGAAATAAAGACCCAAACAGTCCCATAACCATGAAAGAAACGGCACCAGAAGCTACAAATCTTTTCAGAAGGCAAATATGAGGCCCAGATGGCTTTCAGAGTAGGGCCGACCCATCGTGGGGGGAGCAAATAATTCCAATCTGAGCTATGTATTCAAAGGAAAGAAAGAGATACTCTCCAGTTTTGGTGAGCCTGGCATAAGCTTGATCCTAAAATCAAGAGAAGGAAAGTATTATATGGGAAATTTATAGCAAATCCTACTCATGACCTTGGATGCAAAACCCCTAACTGAAACGTTCATGTTAGTATTAAAAAGCTTCATGCGTCGTGACAGGTGAGGTTGTCCTGGGAACCTGAAGCTTGTCTACTAGAAAATCAGTTAATGTAATTAATTAGCAAAGGAGAAAAGCCACACAATTTTTTTAAGTGATGCACAAAAGCCCTTGATAAAATTCAATATTCATTTGCAATTAAACTGAAATCTCTTGGCACGCTAGGAAGGGAATGAAATGCTTTAACCTGATACACTGCATGTCCAAAAAAATCTAGAGTCAACAGAAATTTTGAAAGCATTTCTTTTAAGATCAGGAATGAGACACATACTCCTGCTATCATTGCTTCTAGTGAACGCTTTATTAGCAGGTCCTACCCAGCAGAGAGAGAAAGGCGTAAGAGATACAACCAACAGATAAAAGATGGGAATTAATAAGAGAATTCTGCAAGCTGGCTGAATAAAAAAAAAAAAATCGATATGTCGAAGTCAGCTGCATTTCTAGCCACGATCAGCAGATGTAATGTTGAAAAATACACCACGAAACGACAAAAATTCAACCACCTAGGAACGAATCTAAAAACGTCGCAGAAGCTCTTTATGGAGACAATTATAAAATCCGTTTGAAAGACATTAAAGATGACCCAAATAAGGGGAGAGATAGATCACGTTCTTGGGTGGGAAGACTACTGTAAAGAAGTCAGATCTCGGGCTGCCCGGGTGGCTCAGTGGTGGAGCATCTGCCTTTGGCTCAGGTCATGATCCTGGGGTCCTGGAATTTAGTCCTGCATCGGGCCCCCCGCAGGGAGCCTGCTTCTCCCTCTACCTATGTCTCTGGCTCTCTCTGTGTCTCTTATGAATAAATTAGAAAAAAAAAAAAAAAGAAAAGAAGTCAGATCTCTCCAGTTTGGTCTATTCTGGGTCAATGCACGTCTAATAAAAATCCCAACAGGGTTTATGTGTGTGCATGTGTGTAACTTGGTAAACTGAATGAAAAAATATATACGGAAGAGTAAAGATCTTAGAATTGCTAAAACAACCCTGAAGAGGCAGAGGGGGGATGGGACGATGGGACTTATTCAAACAAACTTGAGGCAGTGCTGGGATACACAAAGGCACCCATGACCGCCCAGGACCAGGCTGCACCCATGTGCACGAACAGCTCATGACTGCGCCAGCACTGTAGGTCTCGGAGACGTGCGTCTTATCCCACAAATGATGCCGGGAGAACAGGCTCTCCACATGGGGACAGAGAGACTGGATCCCAACCTCACACCGTACACATACACAGAAATGAATTCCTGGATTAAAGACCGACATGTGCGAAAGGCAAGCTGATTAGGTTCCCACAAAGTGAGGCTGGAACATATCTTTATGAACTCTTGGGAGAAAATAATTTTTTAAAAAGATCTTATTTATTTGAGAGAGAGTGAGAGAGCGTTAAGAGTATGTGCAAGTAGGGGGAGGGTCAGAGGGCGACAGAGGGCGAGAAATCCTCAAGCAGACTCTCCACTGAGTGCAGAGCCTGATGCAGGGATTGATCCTGCGACCCTGAGATCGCGACCTGAGCCAAAATCAAGAGTCGGACGCTCACCTGACTGGGCCACCCGGGTGCTCCTGTAGTTCCTTAAATATGGCACAACAGGTGTATAATTTTCCCCAGAGGAAAAATTTGATAGATTTATCTACCAAGGACTTCTCGTCATGAACAGAGTGAAAGGGCAAGCTGACGGAAGTAAACAGCACATATAATAAGCACAAATCACCAAGAAAACGATAAACAACCTACAGAAAACTAAGGCAAAACATGAGAGCAAGCACTACAACGAAAAGGGGCTCTGAGGGATCCACGTTTGGAAAGATGCTCGAGTGCACGAATCCTCAGGCAACGCAAACCGTGGCACCCCCAGTGGATGGCCACACGGTGCCCCCGGCCTGGCCTCAAAGCAGAAGGGCGCCTGGAGGGACTGTCGGGACAGCTGTCTGCCACCACCTGGGAAAGCGGGACGCGCAGACCCCCCGTGATGCAGCAGCATTCTAGCAGGTGGACACCCGCACACACGTGCAGGAGTGCTCGGGGCTGCCCCGTCTGTGGCCACAATGCCCCGGAGGCCGCCGACCGTCCGCCAGCAGGAGAACGGACACTCGCAACGGTCGACATCCACAGTACCAAGCCCCAAACTCCCAAATCACAAAAGCTCGGAAAACAAAATGCATTTTTGTGGGTAATTCGATTGGCGGCACAACGTGGTGTGAACAGACCAGGGGGCACCGCTCATCTGTGTTTATCCCAGGTAGCGTGAACACCCACGCGGCTGGGATTGCACAAAATACACAGCCTCTTATATTTTTATGAAATTTACTTTCTAGCGTAAAATGAATATATGCATGATGTTATCATCTTTGTTCTGAAATGCACTGGGCCCCGCGGGCTCTGGGTGAGGGACTAAGGACCTGTCTCTTCCCACGGTGGAGCCTTCTGTGGCTGGGAAAACAAACACACACCAACTACACACACCTATGAGAACAGACCTCAAAAGAATAACGACGAGCCGCAGGGGCAAGCAAGCTGCCGCAGAATCCAGATGGCAAAATCCCATCTGTATGACGTCGGGAGCAGGCAAAGGTGGGCTCTGTGTGGTGATGGAGACACAGGTAGGAGAGGCAGCGGCGGGGGGGTAACCCACAGGCAAGGGCCCTGCTGTCTCCCCAGCGTGGCCCTTGGGACAGAACCCGTCACCGACCAGCAACGACCACTCAACCTCCACCAGTCCAGGCCTGGTCAGCCGGTGAACCCCAGCTGTCAGCTAGGAGCAAGCAGGGGGCTGTGGAGGTCACCCCGGGGTCGCTCCTGAGGCCCACCCTGCACTGCTCCTCAGCTGCTTCTCCCAGCACAGGTGCAGGGTCCCCCCGACTGCCCCGTGCACGAGGCCAGGCCCCCAGATCCACTCCGGTGGCTGGTCGGCCCATCCATGGCTGCGGTGCCTCCTGACCCAACACCTTCCTTCCGTCCCCTCTCCCCATGGCAGCCACGGGGTCTCTCAGGACCGAGGGCCAGCCCAAGGCACAGGGGCCCAGGCCCTTCCCTCATCCCTGCAGGCTCCTCTTCTGGGGCTCACGCCTTCTCAGACCTTTCCCGGGTCACGGAGGAAGTGTCACCTCCTCCAGGAAGCTCCCTAGGCTCACCTCCCCAAATCGCCCAGGGCCCCCCATTACCGTCTCCATGCCCTGTCTGCTGCCTTCCTGGCCTTCTCACAATGCGTGCTGTTTTCCTTCCTTATTTGTTTTCTGCCTCCTTAATCGACGAGCTAACTTTTTGAGAACTATTTCTGTTTTTGTCACTGCTGTAAACCCAGAGCGCACCAAAGCCTTCACTTAGTAGGAACGCATATGACTCTTGAGCAGACGAACCACTAATGATGAGAACGACACCAAGGAACAGAGAGGTTGTATGTTGCCTAAGGTCACACAGCTCGTACGGTCCTAGAAGTGGGATCCAGGGCAGGCGCTTCCTCCATGCTGTGCAGCATGTCCTGGGCGAGTCCTGCCCCCACCTGCACCCCCAAAGTTTTGTGTTTTCACAAAAGTCCAAGAGGCACTGGGAAAACAGGGCAGCTGGGGGGGTTCCCTGGAATGTCCACCCCATCTTCCGTCCTCACAGCCTGCCTGGCAGGTGAGGACACATGCTCAGGGCCTTCTGCTCATAGGGAGGCCTCCTCCATCCCCGGGGAGATGCCATGCCCACCCCCAAGACGCTGGCGGCTGCAGAAATGCCGAGCAGATGGTCGTCAGTGCCCCATGGAGAGGGTCAGAGAAGCACATCAACCCAGTAATATTACTTATGCAAATATTTAAGCTGCGACGCACAAGTAAAATCGAAGGGCACGGGAGGGATGCTCGCTGCTGCTGGCCAGCTGGGGTGTGCAGGGAGGAGGGGGAAGGCGGCCAGCAGGGAGGCTGCCCCTGCAGCTGCCACCGCAGCTGGATGGACCTCCCGCCATCTCCCCGCTGCGATGAGCACCACGGAGCGGCAGTCCCACTCAGGCGGGGGCCTGGGTGCTGATGGACTTGAAACTGGACCCCCGTGAAGCCGGCGAGTGCACACCTGTGACCTCGGCCACCAAGCACTGGGGAGGCGGGTGCGGTGCCCTGGGCACTCACGACAGGGCTGTTGGCCCGACCCCAGGGCAGCAGTTACCTCCCAAGAAGGAACAGGGCTGACGGACACGCAGGGGAGGGGATGCTGCTCCCAGGGCGGAGAGCAGGTGGCCTGACGTGGCCTGGTGAGCACGGTCCACAGGCTGGTGTCAACCCCCAGCCCCACCTACGTACCCCCTGGCCCCTGGAGGCTTCCCATGCTTGCCTGCACATAGACACGGGGGATCCCTGGCAGGCACAACTGCCAGAGGGGTCTGGGGACCCTCTGCCCTCTGAACAGTTTGGACAGCGAATCCAGTAGTGTCTTTGGGTCCGGGGTCACCTGGAAGAGGTGTTGCTGGCATTCTGGGGCGGGGTGGGCACCCAGATCACAGCCGCTTCATGGACGGGGCCATTCAGCTCGGGAGGTGGAGGCGATGGGCTTGAGGGCCCGGGCGGCGGTCGCTGTGTACGGTGAGGATGAAGGTGCCGGAGGCGGTGGCGAGAGCTTCTCCTACACCGTGTGTGACGTACTAGCTGCTACATGTGCGTATCTACATGGATGCTGAATACATCAACGTCCGTGCGCCTCTATGGCCAGGCCCCCTGGATTCTCTCAACAGCCGCCCGCTGGGCCATCATCCCCATTCCACAGATGACAAACTGAGGCCGAGATGTGCCGGCACGGGTCGAGGAGGGATTCAAAGCCCAGAGGTCTAGCTCTGGCCGCTCGCCTCATCCCTGCCTGCCTGCAGGGTGGCGGGCCCGGGGAGGCACGTGTGTGTACACATGCACACGCGCGTGGCAGGCACGAGGGCGACGGGGCGGGCCCGGCGGGGGCGGCTCCCAGTGGGGGTGCGTGCTGGAGGGCCCGCGGGATGAAGAACGGCGCTCTGCCCGGAGGCCCCTTCCAACCAGCCACACCCTCATGGACACGCCAAGTCCCAAAGTAAGAGCAATTATTATTCCGGAAGGTGTTCGTGCTCCGAGAGGCGGGGTCACAGTCCCGTGTGCCATGGGGTGGGGACAGCCCCGTGGGCGAGCTGTGTGCGCGCCAGGCTCGGGGCTCGGATGTGGCCTGAAAGCTCCCGCTCGGGATGCACCCCCCTCCTGGGGCCACTTATTTTTAGGTCAGACAGTCGACACCTGAGCTTCCCTAACGCCGCCAGCCTGTCACCTCCTGGCGCTGGGCGAGCACGCGGGGACCAAAGAGCGGTGCCGGGCGGAGCTCCCGCGGAGCTGTTCGTGGCCGGCAGCCTCCGGCGACTTTATTTTTAGCAATTTCCACTCCAGCGACTGC
Organism: Canis lupus baileyi; assembly: GCF_048164855.1. Lineage (NCBI taxonomy): Eukaryota > Metazoa > Chordata > Mammalia > Carnivora > Canidae > Canis > Canis lupus. The sequence goes on from NC_132858.1 coordinate 8,440,489, forward strand.
TCGGGGAAAGCGCAGACGTATCGGGAACCCTTCCACATCATACTTTCTTCCAAGGAGGCGGACGGAGGCGCAGAATACAGAGTGGCTCCCCGGCCCCCCGGGTGCAGGGCACGAGCACCAGTTACGGACGCAGGTTTTCTGACCCATCCTGGAGCCAGAGCAGGGGGAGCCCGGCTAACGGGATGGCGCTGGGCCCAGGCCGGCAGGCAGGCTGGCTCCGGCCCGCGGTCCCCGGGGCGGCCAGGCTGTGAGCCTGGCACCAAAGTGACGCTCCTGTCTGGACCGGATCCCCGAGAAATGTGGCACTTGCTCTGGTGACGTCCCCCCGCCCACTCCCTCTGCAGGAAGCACGGAGCCGTCAGGAGGGATCGCAAGATCTAAGCCGTCCCTCTGAGACAATCCACGGTCTCCTCCCTCCCTGGGAGAGATGGGGCGGTGAAATGTCATCACTCAGGAACTCGGGGGGAAAGAACCGCCGGTGGGCTGGGGGTCCCCGAACGGGCTGCTTCTGAGGGCCCCAGTGAGAAGGGGGATGGCTGGCCCGGGGAGCCACCCCGATGCCCTCACGCACCCAGCGGGAAACCGGCCCATCCCATGTTGGAAACCGCCTCCCTCTCCTCTCTAGGCACCGGCACTGAGGACGGCCTCGGAAGCCCAGTGCCGAGCTGCCACAGTGCTTTTGCAGGTGCTGTTCTGACTCCTCTGAACACCCTTCCCCCACCGCTCCCATCGAAGATACTCCTGCCCACTGTCTACAAATCCTAGCTTGCATGTACGACCTTCATGTGCAAGTTGCCTGGGATCTTGTTAGAATCCAGAGTCTGACTCAGCAGGTGCTGGGTGCAGCCAAGCCTGCATTTCTAACAGGTTCCTGGGCCACATCTGGAGTTCAAGGTTCTGGAGCCCTGGCTACGTCATTCTTCCAGCACCCTGCCTGCAGACATCCTCATGCATCGTGGGTCACACTGCCCCATACTGACCCCCGGCCATGCAGGACCTCCTGGACTCCCGTGCCCCTGGGGGCCAGACCCGAGTCCTGGCCATCTCCATGGCCCCCAGGACCCAGCCCAGGGCTGAGTGGCGCCCAGGTGCAGCGCCAGGAGGAGGGGGGAGCAGACCTCATCTGTTCGCAGCACCCGGAGTGCCCCCCTCCCAGCCCTGTCCCCATTACTGGGTCAGGCAGCAGCAGGAAGATGCTGGAGGGGAGGAGGGACGGGCAGCATCTCGCAGTGGCTTTGTTCCTGGAATATTCTCATTCCCGGTCTCGGCCCTGGAAAGGGGGAGGCTCAGCCTCTGGCTCACTACGTCTCGTGCCATGCCCATGATACCCACACTGCCATGCACAGGTGAGGCGTCCAGGTGGGGCTGGGGCCAGCGGGGCCACGTGTTCCTGCTCTCACCTCCCCACAGAACTGGGGTCACTGGGAATCTGATCCACACGAAGATCTGAGGCATCTCAGAGGAAGGTCACCTGCCAGGAAATATGGGGTCTCATCTCCCAGCACCAACGGGACATGTGCCCAATTTGAACCAGAAAAGAAGTAACCTCAGCCTCTGGGCACTGGCAACTTGCCCAGGACACAGACCATGGGCCCCGCAGAGGTTTTATTGAATGAACTCGTTTCTGGGCTACACTCTGTACTGGGCCCCTCTGGAAGGTCAGAGGCGGTCAACTGGCAGAGGCCCAGGACCCGTGGGCCTGTTCGCTCGGGTACCCCTCTGGGGCCTGGCTCCCCCACACCCAGTTCCAGGACCTGCTGGCCAGGGTTTGCTCCCTGTACCCACTGGTTCAAGGACTTCTCAGAAGAAGCCTGCGGCCACCAGGGGACCCAGTGGATGGGCCTAGGGAGGGGCTGGTATCCTTGCACACTCCTGGCCTGTTCAAGGGGAACAGGGCAACCACTGACCCCCTGTGCCACGGGCTTGTGGGCCCACACCACTGACCCCCTGCCCCATGGGCCTGCAGATCGGACCACCGACCCCCTGTGCCACGAGTCTCCACCACTGACCCCCTGCACCATAGGCCTGCAGATTGGACCACTAACCCCCTGCGCCACAGACCTGTGGGGCTGCACCACTGACTCCCTGCGCCATGGGCCTGCAGATCGGACCACTGACCCCTGTACCACGAACCTGCAGATCGGACCATTGACCCCTTGTGTCATGGGCTGGCACCACTGACCCACCCTGAGCCACTGGTTGCACCACTGACCCCCTGCACCATAGGCCTGAAGATCGGACCACTGACCCCCTGCGTCACAGGCTGGCACCACTGACCCCCTGCACCATGGGCCTGGACCACTGACCCCCTGCAGCCAGGTGGTGGCCAGTTTGCTTTGTTTTGAAGCAGCAGCACTGCCTGACCCCAGGCTGCCTGGGTGTGTGGTCGTGGAGATCGAGGGTCAGGATAGGGATGAGAGGTCCCCCCCATCCCCGCCCCTCCAGCCATACTCAGTGGCCAGGAGGAGGTTGTGGGGCATTCTTTGTGCTGGCAGCATTTTAACACTTCCCACTCCCCCCCCGCTTTGAAAGAAGAGCCTATTTCTAGTTCTGTCCTTGTGGCGGGGGGTGAGCAGCTGCTTGCTCTCCAGTTAACTCTGAACCAGAGAGGCTGACTGACTAGCCCAGGGTCATACAGGAAAGGCAGTGCCAGGGCTCCTGAACCTCCTGCCCTGTTTTCTGTAGAAACAAAGGTAAACTTCCTCACATGCTGGCACTGGAAATCATGCTAACACGGGAGGGCCTTTCTTTTGCCTCTCTGTGAAAGGGGCCAGTTTTTCAGCCACTGGTTGGGCTGCATGAGGAGCTCCTTGGTTGGACAGGTAGGGGGCCTCTCAAGGCCATCTTGGGATGCTGACCCTTGGAGAGCTGAGCTCCTGGGGAAGGGTCCCTGGGCCTGAGAGACAGGCTGGGTTCAAGCACAGCTCTGCATGCTTGGCCCTGGGAGCTTGGGCAAGCCATCCAGCCTTCCTCTGAGCCCCACTTCCTTGTCTGCACAAGGGGGTAGCGTAGGGCCCCTTGTGATGGGTGCCTGGCCCATACCTGGCAGCAGGGAGCCCCCGAGGGCTGCTCTCAGAGGCATCACTCTGCCCCCGTCCCTCTCTGCAGGACTCGGCTTCCCACACAACCCACCTGGCCACAGGCCACGGCGCGCAGACACCCATTCATAGCGGAAGGCCGATCCTACTTCGTATGGTCTATTTACAGCAGATGATAAAACTTGATCTCAAATTACAAACCTCTCAGCTAAAAGCGGTCTATTACCCAAAACCTCACTCCCATGGCTATAAATAACCCTCACAATGCAGTCCCCAGGAATTCTCTGGAAGGATGCTGCATGGTTTGAATAACAAGAGAACGGAAACGCAAACTGATGCTAATTAATTTCAGTACTCCGGAGAGAGTACAATCCTTGCTAGGCAGGGTCAGTGGGGGCTCGGGGTGTGGGGGGACTGTCCGGGAAAGAGGGGCCCCTGCTGGCGTGAAGTCTTGGCACACTGAGGCCACGAGGTGTGGAAAACCCAGCTGCTGGCCATGGAAATAGCCTGGTGGCCCCTCGGTAAGGCAGCTGGAGTGACCTCATGGCCTGTGATTCTACTTCCAGGGTACAGACCCCAAAGCACCGAAAATGGGCATCCAAATACTTAGATTTCCTAGATGCCCTGTTCACAACAGCCCAAAGGGGGAGACAGCCCAGTGCCATCAGCGGAAAGGATGGCACCGTGGAACGGATCTGGTGCAACAGGGAGGGAGGAGGCACCACTAATTGCTACAAGCGCAGAGAAACCCCGGAGAGCATTGTGCTCGGTGACAGACCAGACGCAAGGGGGCACACACGACATGACCCCATTCCTATGTCTAGAATAGGGCAGCCCACAGAGATGAAGCAGAGAGGAGGCAGCCAGCGGCTGGGGAAGGGGGCCAGCGTGACTGCTTGAGGGGTATGGGATTCCCTTTCCGGGGACGAAGGTGTTCTGGAACTAAAACGTGGTGGACGTTGCACGGCACTGAGACATACTTTGTACCACTGGGCTGTTTGTGTTGTATGTATTTTATCAGGATTGAAAAAGATAGTGATGGGACCAGCAGAGGGGACTCCGGGGCGGTGGAGGGGAGGGCTGCGGTTCTGACACTCATGTCCTTCTTACTCCCTGATTTTGAAAACTAAACAGCCCTTTAAAGATAAACACCGCTCCCGCCCAGCTCTGGCACCCCAAGAAGGGTGCTGACCCCGGTGCCATAGTGACTACGAGGCAAGCGTAGAGCTTGCAGGCTCCTACAGCCCAAGACCTGGCCTCCCGCAAATGCCGAGGCTTCAGAAGGTGGGAGAAGAAACATCTTCTGAGAAAGGGCTCCGGGGTTCTCAGGTGAAAGCAGAAATGCTGCTTTCCGGGCTGGTGCTCCAGCGGCTCAGGTGGTGCCGCCCCAGGCCTGGATGGGAGTCCGCTCACCGATGGTGCAAAGCGCAGGTTCACAGGAGCTGCTGTGCTTTGGTCCTGCTTTCCCTGGGGACAGTGAGGCAGGCCAGGGGGGGTCCTCCATGCCCATGCCCATGCCTCCCCAGTCCCTGGCCCACCGCCCCACCACCTACATCCTGTCCTTCACGGACCCCTTCAACCCTGTGCTGTATCCCAGGGCAGAGTGACGCGAGAGAGGGACAGAGGGCGTCCTGTCCCAGAGTCATTTCTGCACAAGCTTATATTCTTGCTCTTTCCTTCGGCTCCACATCACATCATGGTTTGGAGAAGGCTAAAAACACATGGGGGGGGGCGGATCCCTGGGTGGCCCAGCAGTTTAGTGCCTGCCTTTGCCCCAGGGCATGATCCTGGAGACCCAGGATCGAGTCCCACATCAGGCTCCCTGCATGGAGCCTGCTTCTCCCTCAGCTTGTGTTTCTGCCTCTCTCTCTGTGCATCTGTCATGAATAAATAAATAAAATCTTTTTAAAAAAAAAACCACACAGGGGGAGCAGGCAATCCTGGAGGGCACCCTGGGGAGGTGTCATATATGAGCATCCTTCATTCCTTTAGCCACTGATGGAGAACTTCTAGGTAGCTGGGCCCTTAGGATGGGCCTTCCAGGAGGAAGAGGGGAGTGGAGAAAGTTGTCTTCATTTCTACTGGAAATGGGAGAAAAAAAAAAAAAAAAAGCCCAGTTCTTCTCCTGGGCATTTAAGGAGCATGAACCCAGGCTGCTGGTAATAGATGACCAAAAACTTTGCTCCAAATTGACCTGCGCGCTGCTAACGACGGCAGCGCACCGTGAACTCTGCATTGTAGACAGAGAGCATCCTGCTCAAACTCTGAGGACCCGGGCGTGGGGCAGACTGAGTGTCACCTGTGTGGTGTTTGGGGGGTGTTTTCTTGGCGAGCCCGCAGGTAAGGGCCACGGAGGCGCCCTGCTCCCAGCTCTGAGTGAGGGAACACGCAAGCCCAGGCTGATGGAGAGACCGTGGCTGCGTCTCCAGCTGGGGCTTGGGTGGGGGCAGGAGGCTTGCGCGATGTGCCTCCTCATCCACCGGGGTGGCAGCAAGGAGAGCGCAGTGGAGAGCAGCCCAGGGCAGCGGGTCATAGAGCGCACCCCGCTCCCCCCATGCCTCGGAGCGCACCCCGCCCCCCCCATGCCTCGCAGCAGGACGGGTACCCTCTATGGATGTTACCAAGTAATCGTGCCAAGTGGGTTCAGGACCCCGGCTCCCGGGCCCCTGCTGGCCTCCTCACCACCGGGGACAGGCCCATCCACTCCGCTCCTGGGTACGCAGGGGCAGGCCAGCCTGGCCTTTGTTCTGGGCCCTGCAGGCCACTGAATTTTCTCCTTTCGCCCACACGTGCACCTGTACTCTGGGAGACCCTTCCTCTTCGTGTGATTATACGTGTACTTACACAAATGCATGCTTTGAACAAGGCATCACTCCAGGAGTATATAGTTCACACCCAGGAGATGACACCAAAGTCTGTTGCAGGGACGTCTCCACGGAAACAGCCGAGACCCTGGCCGCCCCTCTGCACCCCCCACCCAGGAGGCTGGGATTCTGCATTTGGTCCCTTCATGCTCTGGCTTTTCTTTCTAGTGTCAGTACCTGTTCATTTCCCAAAACAATAAATGAATTCGCCTGCCTTCTTTTTTTTTGGGGTGGGGGGTGATCTTTACATAGATGGTTTCATCCTTTATTATGTCCTTCTCCATGGCTCACATTTTTCATTCCACTGCTTCCGAGATTTATCTGCATTACTGTGTGTGGCTGCCATTCATTCATCTTTCCGTGGCTGGCTCGTATTCCTCGTGTGAACACGTCGCAATTTCCTGATCATTTGTCTTGTTAATAGATAACTTGCATCGCTTCCAATTTCTTGCTCCCATGAACAGAGCCGCCCAGAACCTTCCTGCTTGTGTCTGCTGTTTGGTGCACGTGTGTGACAGCCTATCTGCGGGGCGTGTGCTTCAATTTTCTTGAACGGGGACAAATGCTTTCCAAAGAGGTTGCAATTCTGGGTTGTTTTCATGTATCTTTTCTTTCTTAAAAACAAAGCGTACCAATCCGGGGCTGCTCTGACAGGCCTGGTTACGTGTGGGCGTGTTAGGGGTTGAGATGCGTCCCTGAGAAGGTATGCTGAAGTCCTAACCCTAGGACCTGTGAACGTGACCTTGCTCGGAAACAGGGTCACTGCAGGTGTAATTAAGGCATAAATTAGGGTGAGGTCATGCTGGTTTAGGATGGGCCCTTAATCCAACACGCCCGTATTTGTGTAAGAAGGAAACAGGGACACAGACAGACGGTGAGAAATACCACGTGACGACAGGCAGAGACAGTAGGGACGTGGCTACAAGCCAAGGATCACCAACAGCCACCAGGACCTGGAGGGGCAAAGAAGGATCCCCTGCTGGAGCCTTGGAGGGAGGCGGGTCCCAGGACTCCTTAATCTCAGATCCCAGCTTCCAGAACAAGGACGCCACAAATCTCTGCTGTTTTGAGGCTCCTGGTGTGTGGTCCTTTGTGACAGCCGCCTTGACAAATGAATACAGCAGCATCCCTGGGCCCTCCCCTGGCCCGGCCCCCGGCACAGGCTTTGTCTGGGTGCCCAGGCGGGTGTCGGGTCGGCTGCCACGAGCGCACGGGTGACCAAACCCTTCCGCACGTGCCAACCCCTCCAGGCTCTGCACGCCCCCCTGAGCGCGGGGTGAGCGTCAGAACCCTCCCCAACGCAGAAGGGCAGGCTTCCTACGCTCCGCGTTTAACTTGAGCAGGAGAGAGCTTGCATTTCGCATCCCTGTGTCGGAGGCTCCGAGAGCGGAGGCAGAATGGGCAGCTGTTCTGCCCCCGGCCGGGCACTGAGCTCCGGAGGTGGAAGGAAGGAAGGGGAAGCAACCTGCTTCCTTTCCCCCGGGCACGGCGCCCGACCGCGGATGTGCCACCGGCAGCGCATCACGGAAGAGGTCTTCAGCCGGTGGAGGTGGAGAGGCTCACCCCTGGGTGGGCCTGGGGGGGAAACAGCCCGAGTGGCTCTGCCTCGGGCACCCCCTTCTCTCCCCGCAGGCTCCGTGCTGGGGGCCAGCTCCACTGGTGGCAGCTGCCCGCCCGCCCGCCCTCGGGTCGAGCTACCTGGACGGCGCCGGCTGCGTCCGCAGGGAGGGAGGTGTCTGCCCTCTGCCCCCCGGCCCCTCGCGCTGTCTCCCTGTCTGGTGGCGAGGGGACGGTGAGCGAACCTTAGCGGTGCCTCCTCAGGCCCCAACACACACCTCAGGGCCGAGGAGGAATAAAGGACAGGTGAGAAGGTGCCAGGACCCGTCCACAGGGAGCACCGTGCCGCCACCTCTGGTCCCCTCCCCGGTCGGCCCCAGCCGCGAGCCCGTCAGCTTCTCACTGGGTGCAGCCACATGAAAACACCATGTTTGCAGGTTTAAGTGTTGGCAATTTGCTGAGCGTCACACTAACGTCTTGCTCCTCCTCCAGGAAGTATTTCCTGGGGGCCCTGGGAGGCTGCACCCTGGCCTGCTGGTAGGCCGGCCCTCGGTGACCCCACAGGGGGCTAAGCACTGCCAGAGGCTCGGCGAACCTGAGAGGCCGTCCCAGCCAGGGAAGGGGGAGCCAACTGGAGGCCAAGGAGAGGCTGGGAGGTGCCCGGGAGGCAGAGGTGCTTCCAAGGGGCCAAGATGGGGGTGGGAGGGTGAGGGGGAAGGGGACGGGGAGCAGGCCCAGGCCACCAGGGTGGTGCAGGGGTGCTGGGTCCCACAGGCCCAGGACCGGAGCCCTGCATTCAGCCCGGGTCCTGAAAATCCTTCTAGACATTACAGTTCACCAGAGGAGGCGGGTGGGACTGGCAGGAGGGGCAGAGGCTGCGGGACGAGGCTGGCATATACTTCCAGGACGGGGAGGCCCAGAGTCACCTAGCAGGGTCCCCAGGTGAGTGCCCTTGTCCAGGGAAACGGGAGGCCACACCCGGAGAGCAGGCTGGCAGGTGTCCCCTGCTCAGAGGACCACGAGGTCCGCGCTCATGAACCCAGCAACACCCAGAGCAACATCAAATTGTGGGTCAGATTAGCCGACACCGAGATGCTGGCGTCACAAGGCACCTTATAATGGCCCACGGTGGAAATAAACCCAGCCCAGAAAACCAGCAGGTGACCCTCGGGAAGGCCCGGAAGGCCCGGGGGCCCCTCTCAGGCCTTCCAGTGAAAACACACCAGAAGTGCTCCATCCCCAGAGGTTCACCAGGACCGGTGAGCTTCGTGGGGACCAGGGACCTGCAGCACACAACCGTGGCGTGGACGGGGGCGCGCCTCTGCCACCTGCTGTCGGCCATCCTGCCCGAGGCCCATTCCCCCTGGATCCCCGGGGCTGTCCTAAGTGTCCCTGCACATCAGTCACTTAAGTCTCGCAACCCGAATGGGAGGGAACTAGATCATCCCAGGTGCAGTGGCTTAAAACAACACGAGGTTACTCCTGTGAGGTGGTTCGTCAGGCTCGGGTCTCGCTGGGCTGACATGAGGGTGTGGGCAGGGCTGGCTCCCCCCGGAGGCTGAGGGGAAGCTTCTTGCTCTCTCAGCATCCCTGGGCTCGTGGCTGCGTCACCCCAGTATCTGCCTGCAGCTCGTTCCCATTCGCTCGTTCCCTCTCCTCTGCTTACAAGGTCACCTGTGATGACACGGGGCACTCGGATAATCCTAAAGCCACCTCGTCACAGGTCTGCGGAGACCAGGGCAGGAATGGGGATCGTTATTCAGCTGACGGCAGGGAGGCACTAAGCTTGGCGGGGGACATAGCACGGGGACCCCACAGGCTGGCACAGCCAGGCCTCGGGGCCTCTCCATGCACACGGCCCCCCTCATCTTTTAGGCACTCCCCTCCTGTCCAGTACAGCCTCAAATGCCCTCATTGTAAGTTTTGGGTCATTTCTATGCTCTTCATTTTTATTTATTATTATTATTATTACTTTTTAAAAAAGATTTTATTCATTCACTAGAGATGTAGAGAAAGAGGCAGAGACACAGGCAGAGGGAGAAGCAGGCTCCATGCAGGGAGCCTGATGCGGAACTCGATCCCAGGACCCTGTGATCATGACCTGAGCCAAAGGCAGATGCTCAACCACTGAGCCACCCAGGTGCCCCTTTTATTACTTTTTTTAAAGAGAGAGAGAGAATGAGGACATGAGCGGGGAAGGGGAGAGGAAGAGAGATCTTAAGCAGACTCCATACTCAGCCTGGAGCCTGACCTGGGGGCTCAGTCCCACGATCCTGAGGTCAGGACCTGAGCTGAAATCCAGAGTCTGATGCTTAACCAATTGAGCCACCCCAGCGCTCCTTGTGGCTCTTTAAAAATTCTCCCCTCCAATCCCCTCGGCCTGAGTGAGCAGGGCTAAACCCTGGGTACAACCCCAAACTAGGGCTTGTCCCAACACTGCAGCAGCCAGGACCAGCCCTGAGCCAGCATGTCTGGGCCTCTCTCCTGCCTGTTGTCACCATGGGACCTGGCCTCGTCACTCTCGCAGGAAGGCTGCTCTCCCTAAAGATGCCGGCACTCATTCACACTCAAATGTGAGTGACTGAATGGCAGATGGTGCATCCTCTCACGTTTGCCACTCAGGTTTGCCAGGGTCCAGGGGTCAGGGCCTTCGGCTAACCAGGACGGGCAATCCATGCATCTGCTCTCAAGCCTGGGTGGTCACCTGGTTTGTCCACTTGTAAAGCCACCCTGGGCACTGCTTGACCTCAGGGCACCTTCAGGTCTCAGAGCGATGGGAACGCTGTGGTTAAAATGGAGCTATCTGGGGGCCTGGGGGCAGCAGGAATGCCTGATGGTTTGGATCTTCAGGAACCCGCTGCTCAGGGACTGGGGGAGGCGGCGGGGGTGGGGGGGGTCTGCTGGATCGGCTGGAATGTGGGCTCCAGGAGCCTGTGGCCCCACCTCCATTATCACTCCCCTACATGGCAGGGGAAGGAAGGATGCTGAAACCCTCTGGGCCACAGGGGGCTTTTGTGCTGATACCTCCTCCGGGGGCGCCAACATGCCCCACCCCAAACACCTGCCCCCGTGTGCCCCAAGCACGTCTGGCTTCACTGCCTTGTGCTCTGGTCTCCAGGCCTGGGTGGGAACAGGCCACAGCTCTGGCACTTACAGGCCATGGGGTCACAGGGGCACCCAGTCGGGATGTGTCTTGCCGTGCCTCAGTTTCTCCATATGTAAAATGGGGGGGTTGTTTGTGGGGTTTCAGGATGAGAAACAAGTTAAGCTCTTTGCATGTCCTAAGGCTGGGGCCCTGGTCCCACGGGGTTCACGTCCTTGTAAGAGGAGCCACCAGAGCCCTTGTTCTGTCTCCACCCTGTGGAGACATAGTGAGAAGGAAGGCGCCGTCTGCAAGCCAGGGGGAGGGCCCTCGCCCGGAGCCCAGTCCACCAGCACCTTCCTCCAGTGTCCAAGCCATGAGTGTAAATATGTGTTGGTGTTGCCCCCCATATGGGATTTCGCCAGACATCTGTGGGTGCAGGCATGTCACCCCCTGGGCCTCTGTGTCCCCACCTGTAAACAGATGACAGTAGCACCTGCCCCGAAGGCTGCGGGGGGTTAATGTCTGCTTCCCCTCAGGACATACAGAGGTGGTGGGGAGCTCGCCCCCATGACCTCTGGGGCTCCGTGCACCTGAGGGGCGTTCTGGATATCCTCCTACCCACACTGGGATGTCTACCCCTGCCACCGTCCCCTGTCCCAATCCCTGTTGTATGGGCGAGGAAACCGAGGCAGGAGCTTGCCCAAGGTCGAGGCAGAAATAAGGAGTGGAATTCGAACCCGGGCCCTCTGGCTCCAGACACCCTGCTGCCAGCTGGGCCGTCTCGGGGTTCGATGTCCTGGGATAGCCCAGGGGCCCTGACCGGCAGGGAGGGAGGATACTCAGCCAGAGCCCATGGGGTACGGGGACTGGAGAGGCACACGGATGGTGGGGACCCCGCCATGAATCTTTCCCAGCAGCAGCATCTGTAAAATACCCGAGAAACACCTGATTTATGGCTGACGGCACAATTGGACCAAGTGTGACTAGACAGACATCGCCAGCGGAGGTGAATTTGTGCCCCGCTGAACCCTTGTGCCTGGTGGGGAGGCTGCAGGTCCCCCGGGAGGGGAGATGGGACGGAAGGGGCGGGACACCATGTCCCAGGCCACCTGCTGCCCCACCCCTCAACACGAGAGAACAGGGACGTCAGAGCTCTGACTTGTGTGGGCCGCAACCCACGTCCTGGGCCTGTCCGGACCGTGTGGGAGCTTCCAGAGCTGAGCCTCGGGCCTGGGACCACCCTGCCGGGCTGCCCCGAGGTGTGAACGGGTGAAGGTGGGCCGCTGGGGCGGCAGGTGAGCCTCAGAGGAACGGCTGGCACTTTCTGGCACCACCCGGACCAGCACCACGTCTAATGGGCGTCTCCACCTGGCAGGGCACAGGGGGCCTGTCCACCTCCCACTGCCGACCCCGACTCCCCCAGCCTGGGTCCCCAAATAGGGCCCGACGGCCGCCCAGCTGTGTGTGAGGAAAACCAGGGGCTCCTTCTGTGGGTTCCACACTGAGAACGGACCCCAGCCCGACTCTCTCTCCACCCCAATGTGTGGTGTGGAAACAGCCCCCAGCGGGTCTCCCGCTCCCCTGCAGGAGGGTCCTGGCGCTGCCATAGCGAATCCCACAAGTCCCACCCGAGGTCGGCGGGGGGCTTTGAACCACAGAAACCCACTGTCTCACAGTTGAGGAGGCCAGAGGTCTGAGATTGAAGGCCCTGGTGGCTGTGGCGAGGGCCAGCGGGCCACGGCTCCTACATGCATCCCTGCTGCCTCCACGTGGTCTCCTGCCCTGTGTCTTCCTCTAAGGACACCTGTCCCTGGATTTAGGGACACCCCACTCTGGGATGATTTCACCCCAAGGTCCTTAACTGATTACATCTGCAAAGATTCTATTTCCAAACAAGGTTCCTGGTGGACATGAGTTTTGGGGGGATGCTCTCGAACCCACCACACCCTCTGATCCATCGTCCCCTGGGAAGCCAGCATGGAGACACGCACACCCACCCGTATGTTAGCGCCAACCCCACGGCCTCCTCTCCCTGGAAGGAAACCTGACTTCCTCAGCACAGCCCACCCGCGGGGTCTGTGCCTGCCTCTCCGTCCCCACCTCTGTCCTGTCCCTATAGTCCCTTTACCCAGACCTTCTGCCCCCACCCTCGGCCGCTAGTCTACACCCTGGGCCCCCCACAGCGGCGGCTGCAGGCTGGAAGGGCCTGCTGGCTCCAGGTTCCCGGCGACCCCCCAGACCTGCCCACGGGCCTCTGCCTCTCCTCTGGCCTTCCCAGAGCCTGCCTCCACCACCCGCCACCCAGACACCCCACCGCGGCCGGCCCAGGCGTGGGTGCTCAGGACGGGCTCTCGGGAGACGCCGTGGCTGCAGGGAAAGAAGGAAGGAGGTGCCTGGAATTCTTAGCACCTCTGGTACCTAAGTGGAAGGTGCCCTCCCCAAACAGGACGTCTGTGACCGTAGCCCTGGCCACCTGTGGCTACTCACATCTAGGTTACCCACACTTAGAGAAGATGAAAAATTCTGTACCTAGGTCACACCAGCCACGTTTTAAATGGTCAATAGCTACACATGGCCAGTGGTGCCAGATTGGGGCATTTCCAGAAAGTTCTACTGGACAGTGTTACTCCAGGTCAACAAACCAGAGAGAGTTAGAGGCTGTCAGTGTTACTGGGGGCCCGGGACCTCCCTCTACCCGTCCCCCCAACCCGGGAGTGTGGGAGCCAGGCTGGGTATGGGGAGATAGCCCTGGGCTGTGCTGGGGGGCCCCCTGCCTCGGTCCCGAGGGGCTGTGCAACAGGACCTGCTGCCAAGACAGGGCAAGACCCCTGGAAGGGGGGACCACCGGGGCCTTTGCCCCCCTGTGGGGAGGGGCAGTTTCCAGCAGGAAGCCCAGGGTGCCCTTGGGGGGTGGAGACGGGAAGGCCAGCCCTGTTTGCCCAGAGCCTCCAGGGCCATCCCTGGATCCCCCAGGATCAGCAGGTGCCATCGCCAGCGTCCTTCCAGGCCTCAGGAGGGGTGAAGCCGGGGGTGTCTGCAGGGGGATGGTAGGGGCAGGGACAGGCAACCACTCCTTCCCCCAGAGTCTCAGGGAGGCAGATGCGTATCCTACTGGGTTCTCAGTGGGACAGATGGGGGTGGAGCCCCACGCCCACCAGCCTTGCCCCCACCTGAGCACCCCCCCCCCCACAGAGAGCCACTGTGGTCCCCTCCCTCCTCGGCCAAGATGCGTCCCTTCTGCTTGCCCTGCTATCCCTTCCTGTCTTTCACATGAACGCTCCTACGGCCAGCGAGCCTCCTGGCAAAGAAAACAGGACATGGAGCCACCTTTCTCTTAATGCAGCAGGCCTCCACCCCAGGGGACGTTTGGCACGATCAGGGGACCTGTGGGCTGTCAGGACCGGGAGATGCTCCTGGCACCGGGTGGGTGGCGGCCAGGGCTGTGGCCCAAAGCCCCACAACGTGCAGGGCGGCCCATATATCGGGAGACCCACGCCGACTGTACCCCTCTTCCCAGAAGCTGCCCCGTCCAGCGGTGGCCCATCTCCTCGGCAGGCGGCCCTGCCCGCCTGGCTGCTCGAGGCCAAACCCCCACAACGCAGTCACCGGCAAATGCTGTGTTCTCCCGGCCAGCTGTCTCCCCGCCCACCAGCACCCCTCGCGGTCCGCCTGTCAGTGGCTCTCCACCCACAGCTAGCGTGGCCTGCCAGGACGTGGGGCCTCAGGCCACCCCTTCCCCTGTGCCACCGCCTTGGCCCAGCACGGCATGCTGGCTTCCTGGAGTTCCCTGGGCTCCAAGAACACGCCCAGTGCTTCGGGGCCTCGGGGCCTCTGCACTGGCTGTTCCCTCTGCCTGGGATGCCTTTCCTGCGCTGCAGGGGCTGCCCCATCCGGGCACCCACACCCAGTGGGTCAGTTACGGAAAATCTCACCACCTGGGGTATCATCTCTACTTGCTTGAGGCCTGGTGGCCTGCAGATCCCTGTGTCTTGATGGGGACTTCCTGTGCCGGCCCTGACACCAGGCCTTGTGGGAGTCTAGCTACTTGATGCTCAAACAGCACCTCACTTCTGCAACCAGCTGCACGTGTGAGGGCCCCCAAGGTATCGTCAGGCTCAATGATCCAACCAGGGCCCGTAGGACTCCCTGAGAGTGTCATCACAGTCATGCCAGGGAAAGGATACGGGTCTCAGTCACCAAGGGCCAGGTGTACGCAGCAGGGAGGGCCCCCACGTGGAGCACCGTGGTCTCTGTGGCATCGGGATGTGTTACCCCAGCATCAGTACGTGACGACACACAAGGTTACCCGTACCCCCAGGCAGGGAGGCCTGAGCCTCCTATTTGGGGTTTGTCCTGGGGCCCTGTCACAGCCCGCCTGGAGGCTGACCTTTAGTGTCCTGCCTCACCTGACGTTTGGGTGAATCCGGGTACCTCCAGGCCTTTCTGGAGGCCAGAACTGGCGTGGCGTGTCCCAAGCCCCCATCACAAACCACACTGCTACACTGTCTGGAGGCTGAAGCTCCAGGCAAATAGAGATGCTGTCCTTGGGCGGGATGTCCCACGACCCACAGATCCCCGCCCCCCACAGATCCCCGCCCTTGAGCTGAAGGCGAAGACCAGGCCCCCTCCTTGGGTCAGGTGAGCTCTCCCCCACATGGGCCTTCCTCCACTTTACAAACCAGGAAACGGAGGCCCTCTGGGGGACGTGGGCTGTGCTGGGCTCAGCCCCACTGCTGCTTCGCCCCGGGCCCCAAAGCTTCCAGAGGTCATTCGCACCCAAGCCGGGAGAGACACTGCCCCCCCCCCCCGCCCCCGCTTGCCAACAGATCCAGGAAGCGGAATAAAAGATCTCTGTACGAAAATGTAGAAGTAGGGCATGCTCATGTGTGAAATGCACACGATGGGGGGATGAGCAAGGGGGGGAAGAGCCGTCCGCACCCCGTCTCCCCCATGGAGACCATGGGGCGGCAGGGATTTGGCTCTTAGTGGACCCCTGCCCGCTCGTAGAGCAGAGACCTTCAGGCCTCATGGGCCTCCCCACCCTCCTGCTCCCCGACAGCCTCCGTCCCAGCTTCCCATCCAGGAGGAGCTTGGTACCCCGCACCCACGGTTGCTAGGAGACGGTTGCCGGGAGTCACAACTCAGCTGGCAACGGAAAACACACCCAGCAACAGTTTGCCAGGGCCCCTTTAGAGAGACCTGTTCTTGTCCCTTCGATGCCACAACCCCCCTGTAAACATTTCTCTTCTTTTTTCCACGGGTTCTGGAGAGCGCTAAGCATGCACTCTGCACCTAGCAGCGGTTACGAAGCAAGCGTATCAGCCACTATATCTGCATTGGATGTGGCACGAAGCCTGGGACCGAGGCCGGGAGAGCCCTGGGCTGAACACCTCGCTGCTCATCACAGGAAGCTGAGTGCTCCTGGCTGATTCAGGACTTTGTCTCATCTGGTCAAACCCCAAACCCCCAGGCAGCTGTCTTTATGCCACTAAGCCCAAGGCCCCACAGGTTCATGAACAAGCAGAAGTGGCTGACAGCTGCACCTCGGCAGGGGTCTCTGCTGCTGTGGTGGAGAAACATCACACCTCAGACCACGTCCTGGATGCCACAGGCCCAGAGTGGCCACAGACAGAGGGCTGAACCCTGCCAGCACGGACCAAGATGCTCATCCCCAGTATATCAGTCCACGCATGCTGTGTTTTGGGAACCCCCTGCCAGGGACCCCAGGAGGCTCTATGGTTGCCTCAGCACAGCTACTTGGGTCAGACAGCCACCTGGAAGGCAGGAGAGTAGCATGGCCGAGGGGAGGCACTTTGTCCCCATGCAACTCCTTACCAACCCTCCTCTGGTCAGGAATTCTAGCACTAAAAGCTCTTGCTTTTGGGTTCTGCAGTGTTAGGGCTGGACACCAGAACCCCAATTTTCCTGTCTGCAGGGTCGCAGTGACAGGGGAGCAGAGGTTGACAAGTGGCACTCCAGGCAGAGCTTAGGGAGCTATCCGCCATCCACCCTGTTCTCTTGCAGCCTGTCCTGGTCGCTGGTGACTGCTGACTGTCAGGGGAGGGGACTGATCCCTCCACCCAGGTTTGTAAGTGAGGATGACATGAGATAGAACACCACAGAGCCATGTGGATGTGGGAGCGAGCGGGGAATTCACCACTGAGACCTGGGGACTGTTTATCTCTGCACCTGACCTAGGCTGTGCTGACTGCTACAGGCTAGGCAGGTGGCACACTCCAAGATGCCATTTCAAATGCAAGGGGGTGAAGGTTTCACCATGTAAGCCCACGTTTAGGTGGGAGGCTCCACAGGCTGCGCTGACAGGAGCTAGATGAATGGAGCTCGGGGCCCGATGCTGATGGGGTCAGTGGGTGTCCCTGGGAGGAGGGGGCCCAGGCGGGGGCTGCATGAGGACTCTGGGGGTGTGTACATGGTTAGCCCAGGCTCTGGGCATGGGAGCTGAGGTTGGGGGTGTTTGCTCTGTGATGGGAGGAGGGTGGGGCGGGGTAGCAAATGCACACAGCCCCTCCTTCTCTTTCTGACCCAGGCCCATACCTGTCACACTTTTCTGGGCCTCAGTAGTCCTGGCATTCCTGCTCTGCACACAGCGTGGGAAGGCTCTTTGTACTGTAGGGTGCCATGGACGCAGCAGTGGGGTAGCGCCTTGCTTTATAGAACACTGCTACTGGGGTCTCGTTCAGCCCTGGGAGCAGCCCCGAGAGGCAGGTATCCAGCTCCGTATTTTGCAGAGGAGAGAATGGGGGTCAGGAGACTTGCCTGGTGCCAGCATAGCTCAGACTGCGCCCAGCCTCATGCTGCCGGCCCTGTACCGATTTCCTGAGCCACGGGCTACTCGGCCTTCCTGCTGGCTGTGGCTGCAGCCCACATCTTGGGCCCCTGCACCCCCAGGATGGGTTCTGGGGGGAGCCACTTGACCAGCAGGGTGAACAGGTGTGGAAGGAGCACTGGAGACTCCAGCCAGGTAGTAAATAGGCCCTGTTCCAGGGCTCCGGGCCCCCAGCATAACAAGGCAGAGTGTGCTCTGCGCCATCAGAGACAGGATGTTCTTGAGAGAGGCTGCACAATTGTTGTTGTGAAGCGGAAGAGAAATTAATTTTAATCCTGCAGTCGATTCCAGCCTGGGCGGGAAGTGCCAGGGCTCGGTGAGGGTTGGCTGCAGGCAGCCACTGTTGCCCACGTGCCCACCGCAGCCTGGATCAGGCAGGGGAACGCAGCCCCGTGGGCTCATCTGGGGGATGCATGGCCTTCCTGGGGACACTCCCCCATCCACATTCCAAACTCATGTCTACGTCCTGGCACAGCCAGAGATCCCTGCCCCTCATCCTGCCCAGGAGGCCTTGGACTGCTTCCCATCAGCCATTTCTTCTCCCTGGACCCCTCCCCCTGCGCCCCTGCAAAGGGGCAGGGAGATGGGCAACAGCCACACAGAAACCACCTGTTGCAAAAGTCCTGGACACTCTGATCTGTCATTGCATTCTGAAGGCGGTAACAGGGTGCAGAGTCGGGCGGCCACCTGACGGGTAAGCCCTGCCCCATCTCCAGGCCCGTTTCCCCAGATGAACCACAAGGGCCCTGGTGGTCAGCTCCCCGGCAGACCCAGTCTACTGACCCCCATTCTATTCCCCTCTTTCTCCTTACTATGGGGACTAGGCCTCACTGGTCGGAGGCTTATTGCTAATCAGAAAGGAGAGAGGCTCACCAGGGGCTTCTGGAAAGATGTCTACAAGGGGATGGCTCAGCCTGCACCCCCTCTTGTTCCTGGCACGGGCTCTGAATGGGAGCAACACAACTATGTGTCGGGATCACATGCATATCTGTTCATTGTCCCCGGGGTCACGCGCATACCTGTCATCATCCCACCCCACGATCTCACCCTGTGGCCATCAACTATTGTGTCCGTCCAAGTCATAGCCAGGCTCAGCAACAGTGAATAGATTGCCCCAATCTGGGGAGGGGGCTTCACGTGAGGGCAAAAGGCAACAACTCTAAGTGGAAGAAGCCAGACACAGAAGACTACAGATTGTATGATTCCATTCATGTGAAATGGGCACAAAAGGCACATGGGGCGGGGGGACGGGAGTGAATGCTAATGGGTACGGAGCTTCTTTTTGGAGTGATGGTTGCATGGCACTGTAAGGTGCTTTAAGAATAGAGCCCCCCAGGGGCGCCTGGGGGGCTCCGTTGGTTAACCAGGCCCTGATTTCCGAGTCCTAGGATTGTGTTCCACGTTGGCTCCCTGCTCAGTGAGCTCTGCTTCTCCCTCTGCCTCTCCCCCGTTCCTGCTCTCTCTCTCTCTCTCTCTCTCTCTCTCTCTTTCTGTTTCTCAAATAAATAAATAAAAAATCTTTACAAAGATTAGGGCCTCCTGGTCTCCACCCCCAGAGGGCAGGACGTGGGGTCCCTGGCTCTGCGGACCCCACCCTCAGGAGAAATGAAGCGCTGGCCCCAGCCTGGTGCAGTAGATGACGAGGGGACTGTGGTTGTCTCTCCAGGGAATGGGGTGATGGGGGGCGTAGGGGCGGACGAGCAGCCCTGAGGCCTCCCGAGGGATCCCTTAGGGTAGGGAATAGGCACTCACAATAAGGGTTTTACTTGTGTGGAGTTCATAAAAATTTCACAGTTGCTCAGGAAGAAAGGTGGAAGTTGTGTGTTATTTCAAGCAAAGTGGGTATAGTGGGTTGAAGAGTGTCCCCCCTCAGATTCACATCTACCCTGAACCTCAGAACATGACCTTATTTAGAAACGGGGTCTTTGCAGAGGTAGTTCATGAAGATGAGCTCACAGTGGAGTGGGGTGGGCCCTGCCCCAATCACTGGTGTCCCTGTAAGAAGAGGAGAGACACAGGGGAGGATGGGTGCCCAGGGAGGGATGCCTGGGGCCCCAGACGCTGCAAGAGGAGGAGGGACCCTCCCCTCGCACCTGGATTTGGGATTTCCAGCCTCTGGCCTGAGTGAACAGGCCTCTGCCCTTTGAACCCTGCAGCATGGCGTTTCCTAACAGCAGCCCTGCAAGCTACCACAGAGGGAAGGAAGCGCCCTGACAGGGCAGCACAGTGATCGCGCCTGTGTGTTGGGCACACGATGCTTCTCCAGCACTGGCTGTGCCTGGGGGGCTGCACGAGGTGGGGGTGGTGGCAGAGGGAGGCGGGGAGGCCTGAACTCCAGAGCGAGACCCTTACGGACCCTGTTGTGAATGGGAGAAGCAGCTGAGGACACGGGGCTAGATTTAGGAGCAGCTAAGCTTCAAATTCGCGGTGAGGGAGCAAACTGTAGGCACCCCAGCCGACCGTCAAGAGAGGCAGGTGGGTCTACTACTCTGGGACCTTTAGAAAGAGAAGAATTGATTTTTCTTTTTAAAAAGATTTTATTTAGTTATTCATGAGAGACATGGAGAGAGAGGCAGAGACACAGGCAGAGGGAGAAGCAGGCTCCTCAGAGGGCGCCTGATGTGGGACTCGATCCCGGAACCCCGGGATCACGCCCTGAGCCAAAGGCAGAGACTCAACCACTGAACCACCCAGAGGTCCTGATTTTTCTAGAATAAATTAAGGCCTGGTTGCCTACAAGGAGGAGGACACTCTACACCTTTCTTGGACTCTTAGATTTTTGTGCAAATGGCACCCGATTCGGGTGAAATCTGAGAGGAGCTGGTTGGTGCTGTGCCATCGAATGTTCCCAGGGTCATGTGTTCACACACCCTCTCCCCACAAACAAAACCGGGTCCTGGTCCATTTTCTCAGTGCTGACCTCTCCATCATGGGGAGGGCAACCCAAGGCCTTGGCTCCTAATCAACTCAGCAAAGTCTCTGGATGGACCTTGACTCAGGAGCCTTGAGAGCTAGGCATGTAGGCTGAGCTCTGGGCAAGAATGGCGACATAGTGACATAGGACGCGGTGGCGTGGGCGCCCCTAGCAGTGGACGGGTGGGTGGGCGTCTGTCCTGACCTGGAGGGTGGGACACTTCCTGCCTGGGCAGATGGGGCAGGTGGGGGGCAGTGTCCTCTGATCTGACCCACTGGGCCGGGCCCACTGTCCTGGATGCTAGGCCTCCCAAGCACGCATCTCAGGGGGCTGGCATCTGCAGTGTAATAACTGGATCACCCTCAGCTCGTTCTGTCCCCTGATTGCCTGCGGCCCCACTTGGCAAACACATCTCAGAAAAGGAGAGCATTTTCCAAAGGTTTCTCAGAACCACATGGGGAGATGAACTAATTAGATTTCCTCTTGTTTTTGAAAATAAATACATTATGACTTTGAAGACTTAACGTTTTCAAAGTACAATGACCATGCTTACTTACTCTTTTCCAAGAAATGCTACATTTAGGTGCTAGGCATAGTAATGTGATTTGTCCTTCCAGCCAAGCAAGTGGACCACACCAGATCCTGATGCAGCACCCACACAGGGTGTCCTGGGTCCGAACAGATGCAGGTGTGCGAAGGTAGTGGGTACAGAGCCTCTGAGCCAGACCCACGTTCTCTGTCCTTTCTTGATAAAAATCTAAATTTTGACTATTTCATAGAATCTCTTTTTATAGCAAAATACTCCCCCGACCCCCATTAACAGCTGATGCTGCCTGGAGACCCTTGTCTCCTGGGGTAGGTGGTGAACACATGCCAAGGGTCTGGTGTCATGCCAGCACATGGCGAGTGCTCAATAAATACAGTAAGTGTGATGATCATTCTACAAAAAGAAGAAAAAAAAGAAAGTGAAAGGAGTCTATTCAAAGTCCCCCCATCTCCACTACCACCCCTGCCAGCCAGGCTTACAGATAAAACTCACAGGTGTCTGCACTTGGCCCTAACTCTTTGGTTTTCTAGGTCATGGTGCCCTACATTCAGAAAGTAGACCCCAACTACAAAACATATTCTTCTCTAGCCTGAGCACAAACCACATCCCAGACAGAACCTCTTGAGAAACCTGCCACCTCTTGCTCTACCTGGCTGAGAGCTGGTCCCCTCCCCATACCCTCTGGCCCCCCTGACAGAGGGAAGGAAGGAGGAAGGGAAGAAGGGAAGAAAGGAGGGATGGGGGGGGGGAAGAAGGCGGGTAAAGTGTACAGTACGGCTTCAGGAAAAAATGACTGATTTTTAAATTTCTTGAAATAAGATACTGTTGATTTGGAAGGCAGCCCAGAGGGGCAGAGTGGACCGAGGTCCTGCAGTCCCCACACCCGGGCACCTGCACCATGAAATAATCTGGACATCAAATAGAATAATGTCTGCAACTGATTTTGACACACTGAATATATAAAATCCCCTGAGTCTGTCGTGATGTTAAGACAGAGTGACAGTGGGACGCCTGGGTGGCTCAGCAGTTGAGCGTCTGCCTTGGGCTCAGGTTGTGATCCTGGAGTCCTAGGGATCGAGTCCCACATTGGGCTCCCCTAGGGAGCCTACATCTCCCTCTGCCTATGTCTCTGCCTCTCTGTGTCTCTCATGAATAAATAAGAGAAAGAGACAATAGAGAGCTGGAGACAGAGAAAGATACACCTGCTGCTCTCCTAAAAAGAGCACTATCAAACCAATTCCTCGGACACGAGTGGAGTTCAGGAGCACCAGCTTCTTGCAGAAAAATTTGATAATGAAGAGGAAAGAATTGGGTGTTTATTTTGCCTTCTTATACAAATAGTGTTTCAGTCAAATAACTGTATTTGATAAGAGAATGCTCTTCATGATTGGGGAGCCCCTGCTAATGACTGTGGAGGGAGCGTCAGGATCAGGAAAGCACCATCTGCCAGCCTTGGTGAACTCATCAGTGCCTGCAGAGACCATCCTGAAGAGAGGTCCCTTGGGTGGAAGGCCAGAGAGGCTTCTGGGTGGAGAAGCCAGCCACTGCTGCCCCATCTCAGGGCCCCCAATGCTGTGAGGCATGGAGCACGTGGTCTCCTCACCCCTGTGCTGGGGGACCCAGCATATGGGTGCTGCTGGGCTCACCTCCTCTTACCAGAAGAAGGAGGGATTGAGCAACAGGAGAGTGACACACAAAGAGGCAGAGATACATCCAGGGTGTGGGCAGCCTAGCCCAGCCCCCTAACATGCCAATGGCAGGAGACAGAGGGGAGATGGAAGAGACCAAAGGAGAACAGGAGGCACCAAGCTAGCAAATGCCACACTGGGTCCCGAGACAGCCACTGCTATGACCAGACATTTCCGAAGGACTATGCTGGATGCTTAGGTGGGAGGGACAGTGGCATGGGGTCTCCTGAGAAAGAGGGAAGTGATGTGATATCTGGGATTTTCTGAGAAAAAAAAAAGAGAGAGAAAAGGAATAGCTAGATAGCCATTATTTCTTAGCTATGACACCAAAGGCACAGGCAACAAAAGAAAAAATAGATAAATCAGATTTCATCAAAATGAAAAATCAAAGGACATGATTGTATCAAAAGACACGGTTGACAGAAGTAAAAAGGACCCAGGGAACAGGAGAAAATACTTGCAAACCATGTGTCTGAGAAGGGATTAATATCCAACATAAATAAAGAACTCCTACAACTCAACAAAAACAGACTGTTCAATTAAAAAACAGCCAGAGGACTTGAATATATGTTTCTCCAAAGCTGACATACAAATGTCCAATAAGCACATGGAAAGCTGCCCAACGTCGCTAGTCATTGTACAAATCAACACCCTAATGAGACACGACCTCACACCCATTAGGATGGTTACTCTCAGAATAATAACATGACAAGAG
The DNA here is from genome assembly GCF_048164855.1 of Canis lupus baileyi. Lineage (NCBI taxonomy): Eukaryota > Metazoa > Chordata > Mammalia > Carnivora > Canidae > Canis > Canis lupus. The sequence continues at coordinate 8,463,744 of NC_132858.1, forward strand.
TTGGCAAGGATGTGGAAATATTGGATCCTTATTCACCGCTGGCGGGGATGTAAATGGTACAGCTGCTGCCGAAATCAGTATGGCAGCTCCTCAAAAAATTAAACACAGAATTACCATTTGATCCAGCAGTCCCACTTCTGGGTATATATCCAAAAGAACTGAAAGCAGGGACTCCGACAGATATTTGCACACCCACGTTCACAGCAGCATTGTTCGAAATGGCGAAAGGGAGGAAAACCCAAGCGTCCGTGATAACTGGATCCAAGTGTTAATGGATTAAAAAAATGTGGCATATCCACACAATGCCATATTATTCAGCCTTAAAAAGGAGGGAAATCGTGACACCTGCTACAACATGGATGAGCTCTGACAACATGATTCTTGGCAAAATAAGCCAGACATACAGAGATGAATGTTGGAAAATTCCAGTGACATGAGGGACTAAGCATGGTCGGATTCACGGAGACAGTATATAGAGGGTGGGCACCAGGGCTGGGGGAGGGGCTGGGGGTCAGTTTGAGGACAGAGTTTCAATTTGGGATGATAGAAAGTTCTGGAGATGGATGGTGGGGATAGGTGCACAAAAATGCTGCAGAGCTATACATCTAAAAATGGTCAAGATTGAAATTTTGTTATATGTGCATTACCTCAATTTAAAAAGTGATTAAAAAGATGTCATTGTAAAAAAAGGAGAGAGAGGGGAGCAAACATAGGCTGCAACTTCCTGAAGCCCAGCTCTCCGTGTGGATCTTCCTAAATCCTTAAATTTGGCCCAATCTTGCCCCCAAATGCCAATGGCTCTCCATTGCCTTGGGCCCTCCTGCAGTTTAAAAGGCCCAGTAGGACCTGGGCGCCCCATTCCCCCCACCATCTCTGCCTTCCCCCACCCACCCCACCTCCACACAGGGTGCTCTAGAACAGGTGGAACCCATTCCTGGTCTGGGCAGGGCCTCGCACTTACCACCCTCTCTGCTTGGCCCACCGTTCCCCAAGCAGGCAGGTTTTAGCCTAGATCTCACCCCTCTGGGGCTCTGTCCTGACCCCCCCAGGGCTAAAAGCCCTGTCCCTGCTGTCACTCTCATAGCACCCTGGCAGGCACATGTGTGTGGAAGCGTCCTGGGGCAGCCCTGACAAATGACCACAGACTGGCCGGCTTAAAACAGCAATTTATTCTCTCTCAGTTCTGGAGACCAGAAGTCAGAAACCAAGGTGTAAGCGGGTCCACACTCCAGAAGGCTTGAGGGGAAGATCCTTCTGCCTCTTGCCACCTCTGGTGGCTGCCAGTACCCTGGGCTTGTGGCCACATCCCTCCACGTTCCACCCCTGACTTCCCAGGGCCTCTCCACCACGTCTGTGTGTGTTAAGCTTCCTTCCCAGTCTCTGATGATGACGTGCGTGTTAGCACTTAGGGTCTCCCTGGATAACCCAGGCTCGTCCCCATGTCACAATCCTTAACCATGTCTGCAAAGACCCTTTTTCCATATAAGGTGACAGATGGAAGTCCCAGGGGCTAGGATCTTCGGATGGCTGTTATTTGACCGCCTGCAGTGTGTGCATGTATGTGTGTGCACACGCGTGCATGCGTGCACCTGTTTCCCTCTACACCATCCCTTCCGTGTCACCCACCACAGTTCTTTGCTGACTTGTTTAGAGCATGCGGGCTCCAGGCGATGTCCCCATCCCTAAGCGAGCCCCAACAGCACTCAGATTTGATGCTCAATAGAAGTTTTCCACATGAACACACATCACTTGAACCTGGTAGCAAGAATCCTGCCCTTTCAGATAAACAAGAACATCCACAGTTAGCTGGACCAGATGCTGGTGTGCCTGCAGGGGAACAAGGCCCTCAGCCCTCATTTTTTATTCACAGACCAGAAGCAGGTGGGGTCTGGGCTTCCAGTTCAGTCCCACCTCTGAGGATCTAGCAGGCCTGGCCAGGTGAGTGGACAAGGCTTTCTGGGAGCAGAATCCTGGTTTGAAAGACAAAAGAGCAGCAGGGCAGCCAGAGCGGGAGAGTGGGAGGGAGGGAGGGAGGGAGGGAGGGAGAGAGAGTGCTCCTGAGCAAGTTCGGGCATGTCAAGCCTCCCTCCAGGCCAGCAAACACCACACAGAGGACACACACTCACATGGATGCCACTTCCACTCATAGGGCCAGGACAAAGAGGAAGACAGGGCGCTGGGAGTGCACTGTCACCCTAGTGAGGGGGCCTGCATCCCCAGAATGCTGGGAGCCCTGTAACCCAGGACCCTCACCCCTACCCCTCCAAACTCCAGGCACCCCAGGGAAATCCAAGGAGAGGCTGCCTTGGCACCCAGGACAGCCCTGAGAGTGTGACAGGCCCAGCTCTGCGTGGGGTCTGGGAGCCACCAGTGCACTTCAGCTGCAGAGCCAGTGCACCTGGGGTTCTCGGGGCCTCCCAGGAGGTCTGGGTGGGCAGGTCCATTTGCAGCAGCGCTCCCTGGCCAGCAAGCAAGAGGAAGCTGGAAGGCACCTGTGGTAGGCTCCGGTGGGCTGCAAGGCACGTGGTGATTTGGGGCTGAGGTTCTCCTGCAAAAAGGTTGACCCCATAGTCTGCCAAGTGCACTAATCATCGCTGCACTGCTGAGCTGGGTGTGCTGGGTGTGCGTGCTCCCGGGGCCAAGGGGAATGGACCGGTGCGGGGCTGGCCTGCTGGCTGCGGGTGTGACTGCCTGAAGGAAGCTCCCCAGGCAGAGGCCAGAGCAGAAACCCCTTGATCCCTAAGGATCCGCCAAGGACCCGTCTCTGCTGCAGACCTGCCATCGCGTGGTCACTGAGTCCTGCACCTGCACACTTGCCTAACCTCACTTAGAGATGAGGACACTGGGGTGGAATGTCCCCCCAGGGGGAGGAGCCTGACCCTCTCTTCCCTGACCTTGCCTCTTTCTACTGGAGTAAAGAAGGGGTCTTGGGGGGCTCAGAACAAAGGGCCACGCACCATGCTGGCAGAGGCTCCACGAGGAGGCCCGTTTTGTTAAGTCTGCTTAGACTTTCTCGTACAATAATAATAAAACCAGAATAATTACCAACATATGCAATGGGAACATTTACTAGAAAAATCTTGATTTCTGGCTGCTTTAGAGCACGTGTTCGTGGCCTCCCTACGTGATGGTATCGGAGATGGGGCCCAGGGGAGGTGATTAGGTCCGGAGATGGAGGCAGAACTTCTTTGCTCGGCCTGCTGAAATCACACAAGCTGCTGCTTGGCCCCCTTCCCTAATGGAGATAAGGACAGAAGGGGCACAGGAGTCATGGTAAGGTTTCTACGATGCGTTTCTCTTACAAGTCTCTAACTTTGTCCACCAGGATGAGAACAAGGGGCTTGTAGGTCAGTGGTGGGGACTGGCCATTTGCTCTCCTGGACTCACGGTGAGCCACAGCCCCTGCCACCCTCCACCCCGCAGTGAGGACGACCCTTCCACGACAAGTGGAAGTGACGTGAACGCTTCCGTGTGCTGCCCTTCTGCCCACTGGACGCGGCGGAGCTCATGACCTGGGCCTCCCCATGTAGACAGTGGAGGAGCCAGGGAAAGGGAATGTCTGGCTCTCTGAACCGCCACGTGGAGGGCAGCTGGCTGCCCGTTTGGAACTTGGGAATAGTGAGGAATAAACTTCCATCATTCAAAGTACAGTCACCATCCATCTTGGGGCCTGTTTGTTATGAAGCCTTTCCTGGGCTTGAAGTTCTACAGAGGAGACCCCAACACTGGCACGTGGCAGCTGAGGGGTGAGGAGCCCCTACCTTGGCCTGTGGCTTCACTGGCCAGGGTGGCAGGTGGTCCTGGGGGAGGGCCCAGGACCTGGGATGGTCATGGGTCTGCCTCTTCTGGGTGACTGAGCTGAGACCCATTCTTGGGAGTTCCTGGGCTGGGGAGAAAGTCACAGGGGACTGGGCACCAGGATGACACAGGGTGGCGGCTGCCCTCTGGTGCCAGTACTCCTCAGGGCGGGTTTACGAGGCTTTGCCATTAGGGCCTCTTTATTTTTTTTTTTTATTTCTATTTTTATTTTTTTAAAGATTTTATTTATTTATTAATGAGAGACACACAGAGAGAGGCAGAGACATAGAGAGAGAAGAAGGCTCCCTGTGGGCGCCTGATGTAGGACTCCATCCCAGGACCCCCGAGATCATGACCTAAGGAGAAGGCAGATGCTCAACCCCTGAGGCACCCAGTGCCCATCAGGGTGTCTTTAACAGGAGACCAGACAAAGCCATCCCAATGCTTCCTGGTGCAGGGCCACAAACCGCTCCAGGGAACAACAGGCCATCGGTCTGGCTTCCAGGTAGATTTTCATGGCTGGAAATGCCAGGGGCCTTAAAACTTTGATTTTCCATTTGCTTCAAATTTAAATCGCTAACTGCAGCGCTGGGGGAAGAGTCCAGGCCACAGGCAGTCAATAAGGCACAGAGGAGGTGACAAAGGAGCCACTTGGTGAGGAAGGTGACACACGGATCCTCACCTGTGAGCCACTTTGGGGAATGGAGTCCGTGTGACTTACGGGGACAGCCCTCTGACTGCAACCAAGGTGGGGCCGAGCAGAGCAGCGTCCCCTGGCACCCACGCCAGTTCCCTTCCCCAGCACTTCCCTGGGCCTTCTGGGAAATAGCAAGTGACACAAGCGGGACACGGATTTCCTGGAGATTTGTATCCGGCTTGGGAGCCACTGGCTGAGGGTGGTAGGAGTGACACGGGTCCTCTGAGAGACCAGGAATTATGCAGCGGCCGCTCCCCATGCGAGAGGCATAACCTCGCCCTTTATTCTGCTTTAATGAGGCAACCAATGCAAGTGTCAAAAAAAAGTTACATTCCAAAAGAGCCGAATCCCCTCTGACTCGCCCTCCCCGTGCTGTCTCCTCCTCTGAGGTCACCCCACTATCACGGAGGGATGCAGCCTTCCAGCTTTTGCACACATCTGTGCTCCCTGAGAAAATTTACAGCATGGAGAATAAACGGGATTTGGGGTGTTTTTAGAGAAGGCACATATATGACCTACTACTGCAATTGTTCTACATCCTGTGCTGGTCACTCAGGAACACGCTCTGGGATGGCTTTGTGTCCTGCATACACGCTTCCCTCTCTCTGACTCCTGTGCTTTTTGCTCCTGGACAAGGACTTCCTGAGCACCTGCCCTGCCAGGTGCCTCGGCTGCAGGTGAGCTTCGAGTCCCATGGGGGCAGGGGGGAATGACCAACAAGGACACAATGTGAGTATGACATGTGACCCCCGTGTGAGTGAGGGCCCCCAGTAAACAGGAAGCAGGTTGGGGGACTGGGGGTGGGGAAGGGACATCATCCAGCCTGTTTCAGGGCTAAGGAAAGAGGCCGAGACTAGCCCAAGCTCCAACGGTAAAGCCTTATTGTTCAAAAAGCTTTTTTTTTTTTTTTTTTTAAAGTCAGGAACATTGTTTTCCTTTAGAGAGTTTTTTAAAATTGTGGTAAAGATACAAATAATACAAAATTTGCATTTTAATCGTCTTTAAGCGTACAGGTCAGTGACATTAAGTATATTCACATTGTTGTGCAGCTGTCCCCACCATCCATGTCCAGAACTTCCCATGTTCCCAGGAGACACTGACCCTGTCCCTCTCCCAGCCCTGTGACACCGTCCACTCTCTGTCCCCAGGAGACATGGACCCTGTGCCTCCCCCGGCCCTGTGACCCCTGTCTACTCTCTGTCCCCAGGAGACACTGACCCCATCCCTCCCCCAGCCCTGTGACCACCATCCACTCTCTGTCCCCAGGAGACACTGGCCCCGTCCCTCCCCCGACACTGTGGTCATTGTCCACCCACTGTCTCTGTGAGTCTAATGACTCCAGAGCCCTTATCTACGTGGAATCATAGTGTCCTTTTTTCCCAGGGCTTCCCTGCTGTAAAAGTGCAAAGATGACCCTCCCTAAAGGGTGTCCCCAGACTGCCATAATGCAAGCAAAGCTGCAGAGAGGGTGGCATCAGAGTCCAGGCCCCGACCCGCTGGCCAGAGCTCACAGGGTCACAGAGCCCCACGGTCACCATATCGGTCACTGAACCCCTCCTCCATCCACAGAACAACAACCTGTACCTTGTGCCAAGACCTGCATCTGGACCAATGAGGGAGAGGTGACGCTCCCTACAGGCTGACCCCAGCCTAGCAGGGACAACAGGCAAGCAGGCAGTTAATTGGAAGGCTGTGCCAGGGCACCGTATGGGGAGGACACGGTGGACAAGCCTATTCCACTGGGCCCTGGATTTCCGGTGGTGCACCGAGGTGGGAGCGTGCAGAGAGGGCCACAGGCTGGGACAGGCCCAGCCAGGGGATGCTGCTGGGCACACAGCCTGTTCTCAAAACAAAAACAAAAACCAAACCAAACTGAAAAAACAAAAACCCCAAAACAAAACCCCATCAAACCAAATCAGGCCACTCTATCCAGAAGGCTCATTGAAAAGCACTCCTGGAAAATTAAATGACGACAGCAAACAAAATTTCTTCCTGGAACAGATGAGACCAGGCCAGATCCGGGGATGGAGACCAATCACCACTGTCCCCACGTGGGCGCTCAGGGGCCAGGCTGCTGTCTTCATGGCAAGGTCACAATGCGCGTGCTGCCACCAAGCCCCGGGCTGAGTCACCTCCTGCTCAGTGACCGCCACGTCCCAGGAAGAGGAAAGAGAGCCCTGGGGTGGGGGGCGGGGCTGGAGCCCAGGGCCAGGCGGCCACCTTCCCTGCGCCCAGAGAACAGTGTTCAAGAGCTACCCACTGAGCACCAGCCTTGGGTTCAAGTCCTGCCCCGACTCTCCCTCTTAATGCTGGCATGCGCAGTTGTCTAGTGTGCAAAAGGGCACTACTGCCACCTCTCTCGGGAGGCTGCTGCGTGTGCAAGGAGGTCCTGGCACACACGAGTGTTACTATCCCCAGGGCTGTGTGGCCCCCAGCACCACAGCTGGGATCCCACTGCCGAGATGGTAGCTCTCTGGTCACCTGTGCTGCTGTGCCCTCCTGGGCCACTCAGTGCAACCGGCCGAGGGTCTCAGGCAGGAAAGACTGCTTCCCTGCTGGCTGGCGAGGAGCCCATCAGGTTCTCCAGACACCCCTGGCCTTGCACGGGAGGCCAGGGGCCCCGGGGGCTCATTTCCCCAGCATGCCCTTGTGGACACTAACTGTCTGAGATCCCCTGACCCGTTGCCATGTTGAAGCCCTAACTCCCGGTGTGATGGCATCTGGGAGGCCCTCAGGGTCAGATGAAGTCAGGAGAAGCACCAGAGAGATGATGTCCTGCCCTCTCAGCCATGTGGGGATGTCAAGAACGCGGCCGTCTGCAAACCAGGAAGAGTCAGGACTCAAAGACCGTGCTCTGTACAGGAGCTGCGGCCCCAAGGCTCCCCGGGCAGAGGAGGGGCGTGCTCACCCCTGGACACGGGGACCCTGGGGAGGGGGGTGGTAGGGACCTGGAGGGCCTTACAAGGCACCAGATGGCCATGCAGCCCAGCCTGTGCTTGGGACCACAGAGCAGGAAATTCAGGGCTCCAGTGCCTCGACTTACCACAGAGTCTGTGCCACCTGCCGGGGGTATGAGAGGACCTGTGTGTCCACACACAACACACAGCCCTGCCTGAGGGTCAGGGCCGAATGGGCCCACGGACAACATGCATGGTGAGCTCAGGGAGGCAGAAACCTGCCGCAGGCGCCCTGCGCATCAGGCAGGGGGTGGCTGGCTGCTAAATCTGCCCCCCATACATTTGTCTTCCTCCTTCCCAGACCCGGGACTCACCCTTCCTTCGGGAGCCAGCCACCCCCACCGGGGAGGGCATGTGACCCCGCCTGGCCAGACAGCACCTCCCAGAGGTCCAGTGTCGCTGGCTCAGCGATGGTCATGTGACCCAAGGCGGGCCAGGGAGATACTCTTTTCTGCCGGGGCTCCTCCACCGATGGGATGAAAACCTGGAGCTCCTATGGACTGAGTCTGCCACCACCTCTGTAGGGAGAACCTGCTCGGGTATGAAGTCAACACCAAGGAACTCAGAGCTGGGAGAGAGAGCAAGATTCTGGGGACGCTGCTGAGCACCTGGATCCAGCTGGGCCTGAAGCCAAACATCTCTGGAATTTTCACTTACTCAAACTAGTCAATTCCCTCTATGTGCTGAGCCAGTCTGAATCCAGATCTGTCCGATGTACAGAAAGTTCTAGAATAACACAATTAGGGAGCATGGAGGAGATGGGGTGCTCTTGCTTTGCTTCCATCCTTAACCAATTCCCCTTGATGCTGAAGGACCCTGCTCCCCTCACCTCCTCCAGGAAGCCCTCCAGGGATCTTCCAATCGGTTATGACCTCCTCCTTCATGGACTTTCCATCTGCTTAGTCCGGGTCTCCCCTCAGGCCCTGAATTACTTTGCTGTCATCCCGGAAAGACATGGCAGGGCCCTGCAGCACTCTGGCCCCCTGAGCCTGGGCTTCCTTGCTGGTGAATGGGACTATCGCTGACCTGCCCTTCTGGGGATGCAGGGCTCCCACAAGAGGCACCCACACAGACTGTCAGGGAGCAGCAGACAGGGCGGCTCCTGTGGGCAACCACGGCATTGACCCTCGCAGCACATACGACTCTGGGCAGCTGGCTGTGAGTCATGGGGCTTGAGTGACCGTCCCTCCCCTGGAGCTGCTCCTGCCCCCACGGCCCCCCGTCCCTCTAGGATGCCGTGACCCACATCACCTGAGGTGTCCCGCCCAGGTGTCTCCATTCCTCACACCTCGAGCCCCCTTGGGAGCTACCCACCAACAGTCTCCGAACGGTCAGCCACCAAAACCCAGGTGTCTGCCCGTTGGCACATCCTGTCCTATAGTTCTTCTGGCCATGCCACCAGCGGTCACCTGGCTCCTCTGGTCTCACCCTCCTTGGCCCTACTTCTTCCTGCCTCAGCCTCTGCAAATCCAGGGTCAACGGGCCTAAGTGCCTCCTTAGCAAAAATCACCCCCTTGAGAAAGTGCACTGCGAGGCATGTCCTGTCCCCTCCAGACCAGCTCAGATGATACCATCGTCCTGGGGGATGCTCCCAGCCCACGTCTCAGGCCCTACCCCTTGGTCAGGTGCATGCTGGACACTGTGCAAGATGCTCCATGAGGACGTCTCATTTCATGCTCACACAGCACTGCTTCTGTTCTGTCCCCCACCTCAGGAATACTTCCCCACCCTCCAGCCCACCATGCTCCTTCCCTGGCCGGCCCCTGCATGCTGCCTCTTATTCCAGGCCTCGTGGCAGAGAAGCTCACAGCGTGGCCTCCGAAAGAGTCACCTGCCTGGACCACAGCCTGGCTCTGCCACTTGCTTGCTATGTGTCTGTGGGCAAGTGAATTCCCCTCTCAGTGCTCCAGGCTCCTCGTACAGAAAAATGACCTGACAGGAATATTCAAATGAAACTGAGCTCTAAGTGAGCTTGCGCATGTGAAATCCCCCCAAACGGAGCCTGGCACACAGGAAGTGCTCAAGAAATGGTACCATTTCCCAGGATTACTGTCATTGTCGTGGCTGAGGCTGCAAATAACACAAGCCACGGCGACGAGGGTAACAGTGGGACCTGCTCCCCGGTAGTGGAGTTGCTAGTGGCCTTGAGCTCTGTCTCCGTGGGCCGGGGCTGCCCTCCCTCTGCTCTCCCACTTCTCCTGCCAGGCCGAGCGCAAAGACGGCCACTTACCAGGGGCTCACTGAACGCCCGTTGCGTCCGCCCAAGGCTGGGTCAGCAGTTTCGATAAACACAGAGCTGCCATCTGACCCAGCAAGTCCACTCGGAGGTGTACACCCCAAAGAACTGAAAACACAGGTGACAGCCAAAGGTAGAAACGACCGGACTGTCCATCAGTGGACAAATGGATACACAAAATGTGGTTTTATCCACACACTGAAATGTTATTTGGCCGTAGAAGGAATGAAGTACGGACACACGCTCCCCCACGGGTGAACCTCGGAAACGTTCTCAGTGAGAGGAGCCGGTCGCAAACCGCCACGTGTCGTAGGTTCCACACCTAAGGAGTGTGTGGAGCAGACAAAGCCACTGAGACAGAAAGTGGATCGGTGGTTGCCTGAGGCGGAGGGTGGTGGGGGGATGGGAAGTGGCTGCTGGTGGGGACAGGGTGTGTTTTAGGGGATGAAAACATTCTGGAACTAGAGCCAGGTGATGGTGGCACAACACTGCGAGTGCACGAAATGCCATGGGGTTGTGCACTTAAAAATGCCTAATGGGTGAATCTTATGGTATGTGTGTTTTACCACAATGCCAGAGACCTGTACATTGAGAACAGTACGTGTGTATAGGGAGGAGACAAAATGTGTCTCTGACAGACACACATAACGAAATAAAAATCTGAGAAGATAAACATTACAACAACCCTGTCTCCTGGCAGCATCACCTGACTTTTCCCTTTGGCTCGTCCATATTCCTAATTTTACCTAAGTGGGCGTGACTTACGCCAACCGTAAAGGAATAACACGCATGTAAAAACCAGTCATCAGGCATACATGGGGGCAGAGTTTATTCCAAATCCCTAATGGTTTCTGAGAGCAGAGGCACACATCCCCCTAGAAAGTCTGTGGGATTTGAGTGGGCATTGGGAGAGGGTTCCGGAACTTCAGGAGAAGGACTGGCTTAGTGTGGTTCTCTCCGTCCCCTGTGTCTGTGCTTTTTGAGGTGCTGGCCCTGGCTGGGGGGTTGGGAGTATGAGGGAGGTGGTCTAGGAGAGACGAGCCACCCCTCCAGCATGGATGTTTCCTGCATGTGCTCTCAGGGCTTCTAGATGTCCTCAGTGGAGTCAGCTAGCCTCTGGGCCAGGCCCCAACTTCACCAGGAGCTCACTCATTCCATCAACATAAACCAGGCTCCTGCTCTGCACCAGACTGCTCTCCTGGGTGCTGGGAAGACCCCAGGCTCACGATGAGGGCTCTGCCCTCGGAGGGCACTCAGGCTCTGGAGGGGAGATGTTCAGCCAACACATCCCATATTACATAAACTTAACACATGGCAAAGCCGAGAAGAGAAACGTCCCTCAGCAGAGGCATGCAGTTTGTGGAGGTTTGTGCCATTCAGATGGGGTTGGTCAGGGAAGGTCTGGAAGAGGTGGTGTGGGCAAAGACCAGGCACAAGAGCAGGCATGGGCAGAGGGAGTGGAGAGGGAGAGAAGGGATGTGCAGGGGGCTGGAGATGGGAGGCTGGGGGCCACAGGGCCTCAGGGCCACAGTAAGAACTGGATTTTACTGAAGAGTGATGATGGGAAAGCCTCCCTAGAGATGTAAATGGAGCACAGGCTGGAGACTCAGGAGAGGACCTGGGACAGCAGTCCAGGCAGGGGCTGGACTCTCAAGTGACTTCTCACCTGAGCATGAGCATGAGCAGAAAAGCAGGGAGCTCGGGGTGTGGCCCTAGGCCACGTGGGGGCTTTGCGACTCTGAGCTGCTATTTGACTTCTCTGTGCTTCACCTTCTCCACCTAAGAAATGAGGATGGTGTTAGAACCCACCTCCCAGGGTTCTGGTGAGTCTTTGGGGAAGTAGCATGCACAGAGCACAGTGGTGTGGGTTTAGCTGTGGGAGGACGCTGGTAAAAGCACAGCAGGAATGGCACAGGGTTGGGGGAGGGGACGTCGGTCTAATGCCCTTGCCTGGGAGAAAACCAGAAACACTAGTTCTGTATCACGAGCTACAGGGCATTGGCCTATCCGGCACCACCCTGTTTGGGCCCAGGGGTAACTGTGAATGGCGCTGGTTCCTGGAGATTAGCACTCCCCTGCCTCCTCCCCCTCTTACCACACCCTGTCCCTCCTGAGCCCATACCGGGCACCAGGATCCTCATGGGGCTCACACCTGACCTCAGTGTGGCAGGTTCCATGGGGGAGAGGTTCCTGGGTGGGAACACACTGCCTTGGCAGGGAAGGGGGCCTGGCTGGGTTGGGAAGGCTCTGCATCCCTCCCAAGGGCAGCAAAAACAGCAACATAATAGTAATGGTCCTTCTTGCGTGTACTACTTAGCTTATGCCCCACATTTTCTATGTGTCTTACACTTACAAACTCACTTAACCCTCAGGAGGCTCTATGAGATAGATATTTTTCTTCTTTTTTTTTTTTTAAGAAATTTTATTTATTTATTCATGAGAGACCCAGAGAGAGGGACAGAGACACAGACAGAGGGAGAAGCAGGCTCCCTGAGGGGAGCCTGATGTGGGACTTGATCCCAGGACCCCAGGATCACGCCCCAAGCCAAAGGCAGAGGCTCAACCACTGAGCCACCCAGGGGTGCTCTTCTATTCCCATGATGCTCTACTTATTCCCATGTTGCAGATGAGAAAATCGAGGCACAGAGGGATTGTATGACTTGCCCGAGGCTACACAGTGTGTAGGTGGGGTAGTTGGATCCAGGAGGGCTGTCTCCTAGGACAATACCTCTAATCCCTGCTCTGACCTGCTTCTTGAGGACAGAGGCTTCCAGCCTGCCTCCATCTCCTGTCGCCAGCCACAGAGTCCCTGGTAAAACCCCCGAGTGAGCTTGCCTCCAGTGCAGAGTGAGGCCCCATGAGTCAGCTCTGCATTTAAGGCCCTTCCTGACTTGGAGGTCCCATCCTCTTCATCCTTCCTGGGTCTCCTGACACTTCCTACACATTGCTACGTGCTCCTGCCTCTGCGCCCTTTGTGGTCTCCCTCTGTAGTGCCTTCCATCACTTAACAGATTCTGACTATGTGCCTGCCATGAGCTGGGCTCTAGCTGGCCCTTTAGGTCAGGTCAGGCAGAGACAGTACATGTGTTGTGAACGGATGTCTCAGAGACTGTCTGGGAGGCTTCCCTTTGGAGGGGCCACTGAACAGAGATCTGAGGGTGAGCCAGTTATGCAGGTGGAGGAGGAGGAGGTAGGAGAGGGATAATGAAGAGCATGGGTGAGCAGCGTGAGCAAGTGCTGGGGGTGGGAGGAGGTGTGGCACGTTCAGCAGACCAGGGAGAGAGGGCCAGGGTCAAGCCCATTTGTCTTTCCAGGTTGGATGTGTGTGTCACAACCCCAACTCATCTGAATAACCCATCCCTTCCTCTCACATCCCTGATCTCACATCCACATCCCCAACTCATCTGAATAACTCACCCCTTCCTCTGTGTTCCAGCCCTAAGTCTCAACAGAGGTGTTCAGGCTTCTCTTTCCACTCCACTTTGCCTCTCAAGGGCAAAGATGGCCTCTATTCATCTCCAAAACTGAGGGCTGAGCACAGAGGAGGTGTGCTGAAAAGTCTTATATGAAACCAAAGGTCCCAGGTAAAGGGGACTGGAAACTCTCTGTGGCTGGTTGGTCTCACGGCACCAAAGCAAGGAGACCACTCAGGACTTTCCAGCATCAGATTGTAACCATGACCTTATACTCCTCCTTCTCTGGCCCTTCTCTTTTTAACTCTTCTTACTGTTGGCATGCACACACTCTAATTCTCAGGACTGACAAACTCCATCAATTAGAAGATCCGATAGGGCATTTAGCATGAGGCCTTCCTTCAGTTCATTTGCCAACCTAACCGCTTGTATCATGAAATGCCCCACAAAAGGGCGCGCAGACAGAGACAAATCAATGCTAACGAGAGCCCGCTGAGCATACTGGGAGGTAAGTGAGTGGGAGGAAGGGAGGGAGGGCAGGTGGAGAGGACCCAGGAGGGATTCTTTCAGGGGAGTGAAGAGGCCCATCAGAGAACTCTGAACCAGAAGCTTCCAGTGTGGAACTCTCTGCTCACCATGCCTCCTGCAGACCCCAAAGCATGTGGACTGAGGCTGGGTCTACAGCATCCTCCTCAGGTTGAGGAAGATAGTTATAAGATTATGTTTCAGTGACTTGAGACTTGAACAGTGCATCAAAGAGATGCAAGCTTGGGAGTCAGCACTCCTTGTGAGGCCCTTAGTATCCATCTAATCTCTCAGTTCTATCACCTGCAAAAAAGGCATAAATGCCTACTTCCCAGGAGTGTCCATCACCGAACACAGGTTTTGGGTCCTCTACTAAGCATAAGGCATGTACTGGGTGCTGGAAACACAGTAGGGACCAGGTCAGCAAGCTCTCCAGCCTGCAGGGAGCAGGTAGTTTTATGAGGGAGGTGGACAGTAAGTTGATCTCTCAACACATATAATGATTCTGATGGTGGAAGGAGCACACAGTGGAGTGACAGAGTCAGGGGCAATCAGAGGGTGCCCAGGGAGGCCCTCTGGGAAGGTGATGTGTAACCCCAGAGCTCAGTGATGAAGTGAAGGTTGGCTGAGAGCACAGGACGCTGCAGACACTCAACCCATATTGGTCCCTTCACCACCATCCCCCCTACCCCTGCCTCACGGGAGAGATTTCCCCACCAAGCAGACAAGTACACTCACTGAATAAGAAGCTGTGGCGCCCAGGAAGGCCAAGGACTCAGGATGCAGGGGTGGGAGGGGCCAGGGAATGAGAGAGGAAGCACCAAGGCCTCTCACCAGGCTGCTGCTTCTCCTTTGGCTGGGCCACCATCCTCCGAGCTCTCAGGTTCAGCACCGCGGAGAGCTCCCCCACATTGGGGAGAGATTCAGCACCGCGGAGAGCTCCTTCTGACTTTCTCCCCCTACTGCTCCCTGCCACTGCCCAGCCACACTGTTGCCCTCGTGTCAACTGACATTCCACACCCTCTGTGGACTGGACCCAGTCACTCCCAGCTCCAGAACACTTGGCCACTCCCCAAATCCACCTTGAATGTTCCTGAACCCTAAGCTTTCCCTGGGATCCTTCCTTCCTGAGTTCTGCCTATAGAAACCCCATGCACCCAACTAAGCATGGTGCCAACGCCATCTCTTTCACAAAGTCCTTTTTCAGATTTATCTTGGGGCCTTCACCATATTCTGCGTTTGCCCCCTTCCAGTTCCCAGAGGATCTGAATCTGATTCATATCTTTTCTCCCCACATACCAGTCCAGCACCTGAATGAATGAAATTGCAAAAGTGATTTGTACAATTGCTACCAATTTTTGAGATCTCACTCTGCCAGGAACCATGCTACATGCTTCAAATACATTTTTGTTTACACTTTAAGAAACTGAGGACAAGGGATGAGAGATGAGCCCAAGTTCGCATTCAAATAGTCAGGTGACAGAGGCTGGATTCAAACCCAGATCATACTGCACGGCCGGTGCCCTTGACCATGGCTCCTTTTTGTCTCTATCCAACCCAGTGCACTGCCATCTGCCAGGCCTACAGAGCCTTGAGCACAGCAGCCGTGGTCCCCTGAAGTGATTCTGAATCTTTTTTTAGCCTGAAATTGAAATCACTGATGCTTCAAATTAGAACCCCAAAATGAATGAGCCAAGATTTCAGATTTGCAATAGCTAAGATGCCCGCATCTACCTTCTCAGCAGGATTCTGGGCTGCTCCTCAGCCTGGACCACCTGTTCCCAGTCAATATGGAGGGTGAAGTGAACCATTCTCTGGGCACAGAAGGGACTATGGCTATGTGTAGGAAATGGTTCCAGGTTCCCAGGCTCTGCCAAGAGCCTTTAGAGTCTTGGAGAACAAGACCCCAGGGTTAAGAGGCCCAGATTATGAAGACCCCAATGCTATGAGCCTCAAAGGGCCAAGATTGTAATGACAATTATTTGCCATAGGCACTGGCATTGTCTGAAGGCAAGCAACAAAAGCAGCTGTGCCCCTCTGTGCTGACTTTTATTTGCTGCTAAAGGAATGTTTTTCAGTCCTCACTGAGAAATTAGAGCCCAGCAAGCTGGGCAGGGGAATAGAGAGACAGATCAAGATGGCCATGCTTACCCCCTGCATTGACCCAGGTGCTGGCAACCCAGAAGCAGGGGAGCTGGAGTGGAGGGTTGGCCGGGCGGCCCAGGCCTTTTCCAAAATGTGTACACAGACCTTCAGAAGAGAAATGCTTCACACTTGGAGAGATCACAGACAGCCACTGGGCCCTGCTTGCCTTTGACCTGAAATCAAACTTCAGGACTGAAGTATCAATGTGATTCAAAGTCAGGAGTTCACCAGTCTCCCTAGCTTCCTGATAATATCAGCTGGCATTTGGTCTTAACTTACTTACTGAATTAAATACTCATTTAAAATTACTTAAATAAGATGTTACAGAATTTGAGAGGTGGGGTGGGTAGAGTTCCCAGCTTGGCCATGTGGGCATTAGCGGGACATGTGATGAAGCCTTTCATGCTATCCTGAAAGGCAAAACAGAGAAATGTGAGCTGGGTATTGTGGCTGAACAGCTGGATGGAAGGGATGCTGGCACCGGGGAAACCGCAACAGGGCTCTGGCCTCAGCCCTGGGATTCGTGGCTAGAGGGCAAAATGGGAATCATGAAGAGAAATTCCAAGATTACCCAAAAGCCAGACTTGTGCCAGAACAGAACTGAGCAAGGCAATGAAGGAGTGTCCTGGGAGCAGAGGTTCAAGCCAAATCTGGAGGTGTGCCTGCCAGGGATACTTGGGGCCGGGGGGTGGGGTGGAGCAGGTGCCTGCATAGCTAATAAGTCATCCACAGAGAGGTACCAAGAAGGTATGGCCAATGCACTCTTGGCGACACTATGAGCTTGGCACAGGGCTCTGCAATGGCTCCATGCTTGAGATGGTAGTGGTAACAAGTCAGTGGTAAAGGCAGTGGTAACGAGTGCCATCTGTGACTTACTATTATTAATTGTTCAACTAACAGTCATTGGTTCCCTCTTCTCAGGCATCATGAATGACGATGAAGGGACAGGATAATCATCAACAGCAAATGCTGATGGAATGCCAACTCCGTGCCCAGCACTGCTGGCCCTCAGCCTTCTCCTAACTAACACGACCATCACTCACAGCAGCCCACATGTCCAGAGGTCATGGCACATAGCTCATCTTGGTGACTGAACAACCCCATTTTGCTGATGGGGACACTGAGACCCAGGAAGCATGTGCTGATCAATGACGTGTGAAGCCACCAATTGGGCCTAACCTGAACTCTGTCTCCTCTCGTTCCCACAAATTAATTTTGGAGCTGGGAGAGGCTGGCTGGTAACTGCCAGGCTTTACAACTGTTCATAGCTCCAGCCTAGTTAAAAGTAATGGTTTAGGCAAATGTGTGCTAGAACTTGTGTTATGTGTTTTAAGTCCCATTCTCAAGTGCCAGCCAAAGAAACATTTTATAAGATACTCAAACGGTCTCTCAGGAAAACACCGGGGCATCCCTCTTAGCGTCCTCACTTCAGTGCAAACTGAGATTATAAAACAGTTGTAGGCCATCACTAGTGCAAGCATTTAATACGAGGAAAAGTAATTAGCAAACTCAAGCATCACTTTTCAAGGATGAAGGATATTGCTGCCTGCTTTAATTGCAAGGGAAAACCTATTTAGGGAATTAACACAAAAACGAGATTGGCCACTTCAGGGCTAAGAAAACAATCACAAAAACCATAGGAGCCTCCAGCACGGCATCAGGTTGGTGAGCAATGGCCCCAGGAAAATAATTAATGCCCAGGAAAGTGTTCTCATCCCGAAAGCAAACAGCAACACCTTGGCCAGGGAGGCTGAGACACCACTCAGCTGTGTGCGACAGCTTTGCCTAAAGAATTACTTTATATTTATGAAATTAATACCTGTCAAAAAAATTAATGCTGTCATTCTGGAAAATCTGAGAAATAGACAAAAGTCTGAAAAAAGAGAAAATTACCACACATGATCCCATCACCCCATAGGTTAACATTTCCTTTCTTTTTTTTTTTTTTTTTTTTTTTACTTTCTAGGCCTATTTTGGGGAGAGGTGGTATAATTTAGATGGCATTGTGCAGATAATTTCGGTTCTGCCCTTTTCACCTAATACAAGGTGATCAGTTCTCATTAGTACCAGCACCTCCTTGCAAGCGTGATTTTTACTGCTTTCTTTCAAATCCACTACGGATGTGTGATGTCCCCTTCACAATTTCCTCACAGCCCCATCCCCTTATTTTGTTTTTGCTGGTCTGCACTCTGCCTGTTTTTAGATCATTCCCTTAGAATGGATTCCTAGATGTAAAATTCCTGATTCAGCTTTATGGCTCTTATTATATACTGTCACATTGACTTCTAAAAAGTTTATGGTAATTTATTCTTTCACATAGCAACATATGAGTGCTGTCACCAGCGATGGATATAGTAATAATAATAATAAAAAAAGCGTTTGCTAATTTGAAAATAAGAATTGGCAGCTCATCATCTGTTTTTCTTCTTACCCTCTGCCCATTTATACGTCAAGCACATCAAAGCATCTCTCACGAATCTCTGAGCTGTGGCATTATTGTGTGAGGCAGCCCTGGTCGGAATCCCAGTGTCTCCAGGCATCTGCTCTGTGACTGTGGGCAAGTGATTGAACATCTCTGTGTTCAGTTTCCTCTTCCGCAATGTGAGGATGACAACAGATGCCATGCTATGGGCTCATGGTGAGGGTCAGATGGGATTGTGGAGTGCCTGGCAGGTACAGCCACAGTGACTATAAATGAGGACATGGGGCTTGGTCGTGTTTGTCACAAATGTTGTTTGCCTCTTTGATGTTTACTGTTTAGTTGTATTATGAACAATTCTTGAGATAGAGGATGTTTAAGAAAGTGAGGCAAGAAACAAAACTTGGGTTTCCAAATGGGGAACTTGGGGAGGGAAGGCAGCCCTGGTGTCGCAGCAAGGAGATGAGTGCGGGACCCGCTGATATACTTGTTAGAAGGTTCAGAAAGCCAACATGATCAGGCCAGCTAGCCATCACTCTGCCTGACACCAGAACCCCTGGCAGCATCACCAAGTGTCCTAAAGATGTCACGCCCAAGCTCCTGCCTTGAGACACTGACTCTGAAGAGGTGTGGGCTGGCAACCAGGTCTCTCTAGAAATAAGGCCGGTGGCCCTGATGCCCAGCCAGGTGTGACTGGATGCGGCTGACCGACCATCCAGTGTGGGGAGTCCTTTGCAGGACACCAAAGGGACATCCCCAAACCTCTATGTCCCTTTAATTACTGCATGCAAACTGTCATGTGAGCCATCTATGTCTCTTTATGATTCCATCAAAGTGGCCTCTCCTGCCCCATCTCGTAGGGGTGGAGACACCTAACCAAGACAAGACAATCTCAAGGAAAAAGCAGATGAAGTCTTCAACAATCTGTGCCTGACGGCTGCTTCTACCTCTAAATACATTGCTTTCAGTTCTCTGGCAAGCTTCTCTCTTTTATTTTTTTTCTCTCTTTATTAAGCCCAGCTTGAACTGGTTTCCTATTGTAACCAAAAGGGATGCAGGCCTTTATCATTCCTGGCTGGTGGAGTCCCTATGGAAAGAAAACCTTGCCCTGACTCCCCTGCTCGTGTGTCTCCCTGGCCTGTCACTGCTGCCCGGACCCATTTCTCTGCAAGCATGGCTCCCCGGAAGGACTCCTCCTCCACTGCCCTGCCCACTCCCACTGCCTCCTAAAGCTCTCTGGGAAAGCTCCAGCAGCACCAGCAATCCAGAGGCTTCCAGCACATCAAGCTGATCTGAAAGTGATAAATACACATAGTCTATGGATCCCCCACATTCAAATGCCCCCTCAGTGGGGCCCATATTCCTCCTTCTCCACTTCCAAAATGAATTTGCCTGGCAACCCACTGGCACACTAGGACCCATATATCTCACTGTATTGCTTGGTTTCATGATGGCCTTTTACATGGAACTCTACTTGAAGCTTTTGCTTTTTGGCAGAAGGGTGGAGGGCATGGTCAGCAAAGAAACAGTCCCAGTGACAATGGAGCAAATTCCTCCCAAATGCTAAGGAAGGAGGGACATAAATTCTGGAGGATAATCACCCAAGAAAAGCACACACAATAGGAAACTCTTCATGACAGGCACTGGTGATGCCAGCAAGATGACCGAGTCCAAGAAGGAAGAAGGAAGTTCTGCAGATGCCTGGGACTTTGAAGAGGGAACATTCCTATCAAAAGTTGCCCCTTGGTCTCCACATTCAAACTGCGGCATGTGTTTTTAAAGAGAATATAAACAACTGACATGCCATGAGTTCCCTTCCAAGAGCAGAGAGATAAAGAAGCTGACCCAGGGGAATATGGGGCAAGAAGGACAATTTGCCCCCACTCGCAATCCTCGCACATGGGACCCTGAGCATCACCAAGGCTCAGAAACCCTATTGACTCTAGGAAGGGCTTCTGGCCAAAATCAAGATTCACCTGAGACATATGAATTCATTTAGAATGATCCCTCCAAGGTTGAAGCCTTTCAATGGAAAGTGTAGAAAACTGTTGGAAAACGCTCGTACCTATAAGGCTTTAAGTGATTTTACCATTCCAGGGGTGAAATCCAGTGGCTAGGAAAACACCTCAATGGATATTCTCAGTCTTTTTAATCTACCACCTAAAGGAGACTTTCTGAGTCCCATGAGTAGGTTGAAAATGCACTGGGTGGGGGCAAGTTTCCAAGAGTTCAGCCCCCTGATCCTTCCATTACCATATGACCCTCAAAGACCCTCCAGTTCCCCCCCACCATTAGCATATGACCCTTAGTAAGATCCCCTGGTCTTCCATTAGCATATGACCCTCAGAAAACCCTCTGGACCCCCATTAGCATATGACCCTCAGTAAGATCCCCTGGTCTCCCATTAGCATATGACCCTCATTAAGCATCCAGGTCCCCCTATTAACATATGACCCTTAGTAAGATCCCCTGGTCTTCCATTAGCATATGACCCTCAGAAGACCCTCTAGACCCCTACCCTGGTCTTCCATTAGCATATGACCCTCAGAAGACCCTCTGGACCCCTACCCTGGTCTTCCATTAGCATATGATCCTCAGAAGACCCTCTGGACCCCATTAGCATATGACCCTCAGTAAGATCTCCTGGTCTCCCATTAACATATGACCCTCATTAAGCCTCCTGGTCCCTCCATTAGCATATGACCCTTAGTAAGACCCCTTGGTCCTCCATTAGCATATGACCCTCAGTAAGACCTCTTGGTCCCCCTATTAGCATATGACTCTTAGTAAGACCCCCTGGAACCCCACTAGCATATGACCCTCAGTAAGACCCCCTGGTCTTCCATTAGCATATGACCCTCAGTAAGACCCCCTGGAACCCCACTAGCATATGACCCTCAGTAAGACCCCCTGGTCTCCCATTAGCATATGACCCTCAGTAAGACCCCCTGGTCTCCCATTAGCTCTGTGACCCTCAGTAAGACCCCCTGGTCTCCCATTAGCATATGACCCTCAGTGAGTAGGCCCTGGTGCTGTGGAGGGCTTACTCCTCCTTCAGGTCCTTGTGACATAATAACACCAACAAACATTAATGCACCACAGGGCCAGTCATTCCTAGAATCTTGGAATTCAGAGATTATCTAGAATATAAACCTATTTCAAAATGGCAAATATATGTCCTTATCAGAGGTTAAAAGAATGTCCAAGGAAGGGCTTTGACAACAGAAGTGCAGAAACCCTTCATGCCCCAACTTCCACGGAGGCTTCAATCTGACCAGGTGGCTTGCCTTCTCTGCCCAGGCTAGGCACACGCTGCAGATGCGTCGGCCAACCAGGTGCAGCTCTGCTTTACCCTGAAAGGGATGGGCCCTGCACATGCTCTGAGGCGCTCCCACGTTTCCTTTATTGACTAGTTTATCAAGGAAGCAGTCCAATGAGCCTAACAACGGGGCACACGCTTGTATCTGCAGCCTTCATTTATTATTTAAAACCAAGAACCAGCACTGGCTGTGTCAACCTATTGGAGCCTCTGTTTCCGGGTCTCTTTGTCACACACACACACACACACACACACGCACACGCACACGCGCGCGCACACACACACACACACACACGGTGAGGAGACTTACATCACAACTACATCCTACAGAAGATGATTCAACCAGTCTCTGCATTTTTGTGAGGTTACAAATCGAGTTAACCCATGAGAGCACAGCAGGATCCGGTCTCCACCATTCTGGATATGCACCCAAGGTCTCATCCAAGCTAGGTTCTGATTGGTCAACAATAATTTAAATTCATCTTTCAGCAAATAAAATGAGACCAACCCAAGATACCTGGAAGAAGGTAAAGCACCTTCTCCATTTTCCTTGGCTCTCTCTCCTCCACAGAATCTTTCCTTCTGGACTTCCTTCAGTTCACCAGCTTTGAGAAGTACTAAAGAGATCAGGAGCAAACCTGAGCTTGGAAGCACCCCAGAAAGCTCAGGCATAATGAGGAGAACTGCTCTTAGTGGCCATCTCGCCATGGTCTGGGTCTCCCTTGTACAACAAGCAAGTGTCTGGCTGGCCTGGTGTCAGGCCACCTGGTGTCAGGATACCAGGCCTGGTATCCACCCCTTCCACTTGCATGTGGATTTCCAGTGTGGATGAGACAGGGGTCAGGGTTAGCGCCGAGGAATGGTTTTTCAAGAAATGTGAACTCCCAAGGAGGGCCACTGAAGTGAACCCAACCCCTTAGAAATAATTTTCCCAAGGTACAACATACTCTTTTATTCTTTATATTTCGAAAGAGTAACACATTCCTTTGCACAACAAGATTGAAAGTAACACCTAAACCCGCAAAAGGCAAGGAGCTCAGATGTACTGGCAACTCGGACACCTCACACACAGCAAGGTGCTAGCTCCAGCAAGAGCCCTCAAACCATAGGCACTCTTGTCTAGTGAGACTCTTTAAATGAAGAGAATGTTCCCTCCTTTTACCTACTAGCAAAAGCTTGTTGTCCAAGCATCTGAATTTAAAAATTTCCTTTTTGTGGCAGCTACCCCTCTTGCTCATGCTCCCTGGTCTTTGAAGGCCATCATCTGACAGGCTAGTTGCTGCAACTTGAAATCAACGATCTCTCAGCCACTAAAGTTACAGACCTCAGGCACGCAAGAGCCACAGCACAGCACTCCCCATCCTGCCCTTAGGGCACAAGAATGGGCAATAGGCCCTCGTGGTGTGTATTCATACAGCTACAACTGGAGCATACATAGATCCATGAGCATCCCCAACATCATAGCAACCATGTGTATCTTCCTTCTATCTTCTCCTTCAAGACCAATGGCCAACTTCCACAAACATTTCCACCCTCCACAGAGTTATAGCCAAGGCCTTAAAGACAGTTCAAACACACAGGTCCACAGGAAATGGCATCCACAATGGATGGACCAGAAAATAACCAGTCAACATGAGTCCACGGCAGTCTCTACAAGTACTTCTAGATCTGGCCCAATGGCCATGCTGCCAACACCATGGGCCCCAATCCTAAGAGAGCCGGCGCTCTCCCCAAGCAGAAAGATACAAACACCTGTGTCCCTACCTCAATCAGGAAGTCTCCAGTCCTCAGTCCGGCTTGCCATGCCACCCCTCCTTCATCCACGGACTCCAGGTACTGCAGGGCTGGGAACGCCGGCGTTGGCGTGAATTCTTCAATGGGTGTATCCGCTGGGAAGACAAGGAATGCCTCAGTACAAGCCTGGGTGATGTTTCAGGTTGACAGCCCTGGCCCCTCAGGGGAGCCTGAGAGAAAGGGGTGTGCATGTCCCCCACTGGAAGGCCTTGACACTCACAGTCATGGGTCAACACCAACTTGAGCAACGAAGCGAACTGCATTTTGGTGCCACCACATCTCTTGGCCTTTCTGTTGAAAACACTGAACAATGTGCCCTGCTGTACATGTCTATATGTACATGCCTGTCATTTTCTTTAAAAGCATCAGTGACTAAACATTTTCAGTTCTAAAAATGGAAAAGTTCCCCCCCATAACCACACAGAGCTACAGAAACACCACACCAAACCATTTGCCAAATTTATATCTACGTAGACTCGCAACCAAGGGAATTCAAGTTGGAGCCTGGACGGATCATAATGCTGACCCAGTGGGTGGCTGTGGATTTGGAAACTGCTTATGAATTCTTTCTACAGGGAGCCTGGCTCTCTGTGACCACTCTGCGGCCAGCACCCACGGGAAGGCTGGGCCCCTGCTCCTCAGCAGAGTGAGCCTTGGTTTCTGGGCCCCACAGAGCTGCTGAGCAAAATTCCAGGGCAAGAGATGGACTTCCCTGGGTAGTTATGAGCGGCCGGGGGTGGGTGGGTGGGTGGGAAGATGAAGATGACCCCAGCAGGGAGAGGGGACACAATATCACTCAGTCATGGACACACACACACACACACACACACACACACACACTCACACACGGGGACACGGATTCGTCTTTTCTTTCACTCTCTGGACAGGCTGCTTCTGGGCAGCCAGAGCTTTGGGCGTGTGGGGCTGCCACCCGGGGAAGGAGGCCTTTCCCAGAACAGGTGCTGGACCCTGGCGCAGCCCAGAGGCTCTCAGATGAAACTTCCACATGGCTTACCCACACACGCGGTGGACAGATGTCTCCTCTCACGGGGAGCTGATGCCATTTTGTTTTCTTTTGAAAGGGAAGCCCCCATGTGAAGGGCTAGTGGGGGGTACCCTGCCATGGAATGCATCCCCAGAGCCCCCCACCCCAGGCCACATGGCGTGTATGCTGACGGTTCAGTCCACGACAGAGGGGGACCATCTTGCCACATTTCCTTTGCAAAGTCACCTTAGGGGCGGGCACACACAGACGCCTGCCGCACTTGGAGCTGAAGCCCACTCCCAGAATGGGGCAGTTTCTAGATATCCGAAACTCAGCGCTGGGTAATTTTGGATATCTGAGCCCAGGAGCACCAAATCCAGCCACCGTTGGGCTGAATGAAACCACAAAATATAAGATTAAACCCATGATTTTTTTTTTTCCTTAAAAGGGTGGGGGGAGGGAAGGAGGGAGGGCGAGCAAGCAAGAGCTCGTTCAGAGCAATATTGTGCACAGAAAATTGAAAATATTCCTAAAGGAAGCCCCGATGTTTTCTGAGTAAGGGAGAATGTTAAAGAACACGGTTGTCTAGCAACCAAGTGCCCCCAGGAAGAAGGCTTCTTTCTGAGCCGGGGAGAATTTTCATACGGCGTGCACACACACACACACACACACTCACACACTCACACACTCACACAACATGGGAATGCACCCAGGCTGGGAGCAGCTGCTCTTACCTTTTGCCCCTCGGAGCACGAATCCAAAACCCTCATTGTCCTTCTTCTGCAGGACCACCGTCTTCTCCTCGATGATGCAGTCACTGTAGAGAGAATTCCGGGGATAGCGACCATTATTGTAACCCGTCATCATCACCGTGGCTGATCCTCCGCCGGGGACGTTCATCATCATAGCCAATTAATCACCCAGCTCGCCGGATCCAGGCAGCATGGAGGAAACTGAGCGGCACAGGGCGCAGGAGGAGCGGAGGCAGCTGGGGGGCCGGCTAACGGGATAGGCGGGCACGGCACAATGGGGCTCGGAGGGGGGGCAGGCAGAGGCAGAGGCAGAGCCGGAGCGGAGCCGAGCGAGCGGGAGGAAGGAGTCAGGCATGGTGGGGAGGCCGCCGAGCCATGGCAGCGCGGGCTGGCTCCGGGCACCCAAAGGCAAAGAAAGTAAGTGGCCCGGAGGCAGCGAGGGCAGCGGCGCTAGGGCGTCCAGGCCGATGCATCTTCCAGGGGAGCTGAAATCAGCCAGAGGAGAAATGAGGCAGCAGGTTTTTTTTTTTTTTTCTTCTTCTTCTTCCTGAAGGGGTTTTCAAAAATCAAATTCTATTTGCTCTCCGCACGAGCCGGTGCCGAGACGCAGCGACCCCTCCCTCTCGGTCCAAATGAATGTGGTGTCCCCACAATCACCAAGGAGCCCACAATGCCACGGCGGCAGCTGCTCGGCGTCATCCCGCACAGAGAAACCGCAGGCTGGCGGAGGGGGCGGCCGGGGCGCTGCCGATGGGTGGGGGCTCCTAGCGGGAGGAGGCAGGTCACTCCAGCGACACTGAAGCCACTGATGGCATGGCCTCCTTTAGGGGACGATGAGTTGTGGGGATGGGGAGAACAGGGCTCATGGGCTTCCTCCTTTGAGAGACGACCTAAAGCCACACCGCCTGCCTCTTGGCACGGCATTTTTTTTTTTTTTTAAAGGAAAGAAACCCGAAAGCTTCAACTTTGCTTCAGCTGCCAAAGCCTCCCATCATTTACAGTAAGGGCACTTAGCCACATGATTGTCCACCCCCGGCAGCGCCCGGGGGCGCGGGACGGAAGTGAACTTCCTGGTGGGCCACACAGCCTGGGCTAAACAGTGGTCCCCCCTCCGCTCCACCTTCCAGGGGCTGCATTCCCCCCAGGACTCTGCTGCCCCGGAAGTAAGTCGGCAGCTGCAAGGCTAGGCCCACAGTGCAGGGAAGGAGGAGGGGCGGAGGCAACATGGAGAGGCTTTCTCCAGGGTCCTAAGGGGCTGGCCATGGAAGGGCTGCATGCCAGAGGTCCTGAAGAATCCAGCAGGCCCCTATCTCTGAGGGGAAGACGGCAAACAGTGGGAGCAGCGTGCTGACAGGCTCGGAGTCACAGACAAGTGAAGGTCAGCTTTGTCCGGCACTGGATTCAGGGCCGGCAGGAAGCAGGGGCCCCAGCATGCAGACCACTGGGAGCAGCTCGGCCAACCCAGATCAGGTGGCCCGGGGGGTAGGAGTGCTTGGTCGGAGGAGTGATGGGCTGCCGAGAGCTTCCCGTTGCATAGATGAGGCAGGGGAACTTCAGAGGGGCTGAGGGACACAGCTGGAGAATGCACACATGTCCCGAGCCACTCCCGAGCTCCTGCCCTTGCATCGGACAAGCCTGCAACAGAACTTGCCAGGGTGACCCTGCCTTCCAAAAAAGGGCTGGTATCCTGCAGACACTTACTTTCACACTGACAGACAGACCACGCAACTCAGGATGACTGGCCTAGGGTCTCATACTAGAGGAGGGGTTCTGTTCCTGTGCTCTTGCTCTGCCTCCTACCCTGGGCACAGAGAACCTCAGCTTTG
Source organism: Canis lupus baileyi (assembly GCF_048164855.1). Classification (NCBI taxonomy): domain Eukaryota; kingdom Metazoa; phylum Chordata; class Mammalia; order Carnivora; family Canidae; genus Canis; species Canis lupus. Next base: position 8,490,610 of record NC_132858.1, read on the forward strand.
GGAGCAGGGCCGTGACTATGAGCCCCCTGGCTCAGCCCCTGAAGCCCAGCTGATGCAGAGCCGGGAGTCCAGGGCCCTGGGAGCCCATGGGCAGGGTCACACGGCTGGCCTGGCCTTTCATAGATGATGGGGCTCCCTAAGCCTCTGAACTTTGCCCTCATGTTACAAGGCAATGAGAAGAAGCCATGGGCCTCCCAGGGTAACTGTGAGGTCAGATGGGCAATACCCACGATGGTGCGGGGGGTGGGGGTGCCCGGGGGACCCTAGGGAGCCATCAGTTGCCATCAGATATGGCAGCAGGCTGGGGCTTAGCTAGGACCCAGGAAACCACAGGAGTCAAGGCAGGAGAACCGGGCACGGGTGCAGGCTCCGTGGTAAGCAGACTCTCTGCCAGGCCCGGCTGCCCTTCTGTCTCCCTGGTGTCCCCCAACCAAGGCACAGACATGTCCTGCCTTCCCACCCACCTCACTTCTCGCTGAGCTCCTCAATGTGGCCCGGTGGCTACCTCAGGCGCCAGGCAGGTGCAAGCTCTGTGACCCGCTTCTCCAGGGAAAGGCTCACCAAGGCCCGGGCCGCTAAGCCACCGCATTGGCCCTACACTTCCCTCTGCATGAGGAACTGCTGGCAAGCAGCCCCCAGAAGCCCGGGAAAGACGGTGCCGGCCCTGCGAGTCCTCAGCCATACCTCCCCTGGGGACACAGGTGGCCCTCGACGCCTGCCTCTGCCCAGCTCTGAGGCGAACCTGTCTTGCAGTTCAGGCGGCGGCCCTACTGTGGGCCAACTCTGCCGGCAGGACCAAATGCTGCCTCGGGCTATGTGTGCCTCACAGCCGTCCCCCCTCACCCCACGATGGGGGACCTTGTTAGGGCCAGTGCAACACTTGTTGGCTACCCCAGTGACCGCACAGGGACGGTCTGCTGTGGTGGGTGAGGGGCAGCACTGGTATCATACACAACTCAGCTCAAGCCCCAGCTATGCTCTGGCTCAGGTCACTCTGAGCTTCACAGCTTCAGTGTCCTGCTCTGCAAAATGGGATTAAGAGCAAAACATGCCCTGTGGGCTGAGAAAGAGTTAATGAAATAACCCGCCGTGGCCCAGGGGTGCAGCATGTGTTGGTAACACAACCCTCCTGAGCAGGGTCACTGTTGCGTGTGCCGACCCCTCCTCCTCCCAGGGACCCCCTCCGGGCCTAAAGACGGAGCCCCTCTCCGAGCCCTCGGAGTCTTCTCAGCGATTCCTCATTCAATGAACTTTCTGACTCCCACTTATGGCCGCAACCGTCTTGCCCCTAAAACATGTGGCTCTGTCCTGCTTGCTGAGCAAGCATTAAACCCCTTTAGTCTCTGATATGAAGGACTCCTATCACTTCTGTCCTGCTTTACTTCAGGATCTAAATAGCCCCCAGCTCCTGCTCATCGTGACCCTGTCTTATTTTTATTCACAGACAGACCCGGGTTTGAATCCCAACCCAGGCATTTACCAGCTTAGCGGCTCAGAGCCTGTCCCGCCTACAAAGTGGTGGCAGTAATATTTGACTCATAGGCATTTTGAGGAGCCACTGAGATAAGGCCCCTGTTATGGCGCCTCAATCCCCCAGGAGATTTGGGTCCTGGACGGCCGACACCCACAGTACCCAGCCAAGGGCCACACACCCATCACGTCTGTAGGCTGCCGCAGAACGGGTGTGAACACAAGATAGGGGTGGATCTTGGGTGCGTCAGTGCAGGTGGGCAAAGGAACATTGAAGAGTCTTGAGTGAATAAGCCTCCAATTGGGACAATCCCTGGATCCTGGGTCGCACCCAGAGGGCAGGAGCAGCTCGGCGTGGTGGAGCGCCCAGGAAGCCCGAGATGCAAGTGGAAGGGAAGTCCCAGGCTGCTAGAAGTGTACAGTCTTTGTAGCAAACCGTGAAAAGCAGTGGGAGCTCTGAATGGAAGCATCGTTCCCTTAGAACAGTTCACGTCTAGTTTCCTCTGAATGGCACAACCATACAGCGTTCCCTCTACCCCCACGAATCAGACTGGGCATTTCCACCCCTGGGTCCTAAGGAGGAACCTGCCTGGAGATGAGAAACTCTCAGAGGGCTCCTTATCCTGGTTTATGAATCTAAAAGCTGCCTCAGGATGATGGCTGTGGCCACATGCGGAAGCTGCGGTATGCAGATGGGGCCTGTGCAAGATGCCTCGGGAGCTGTGCCGAAGCCCCAGAAAACAGAGGCCACCCGGCCTCCTCTGGCCGGCCTGGCCGTGCATCAGCAGACCTGCTCCCCAGATGCACCCCAAACGTACTGGCAGCTGCCTTCACGGGGACACTGCCCCAGCGCCCACGAGGGCCCCAGGCGGCCGACCTTGGTGTGGACCCAGAGGCCAACACCACCTGGGCCTGGGGACACGGTCTGGTGAAACCAGCAGCCCAGCCCTGCTGACTACACTGCACCCCTGCTTTGCATCTGCCCCCTGGCCTGGACCACAGTCACTGCCCTGCCTTCCTGCAGGGGCCCCTGGCTCGTTTTCACTCCTGAAACGCTCTATCATTGAGATATATCATGTCTCTCACCAAGCACTCACACACAGACCCTTCACACCTCACTGCCTTATGCTCTGTGTCCCCTCTGCCTGCCATGCCCTCCCCAACACTCCTTACCTCACAGGCTCCCGCACGGGGCGGAAGCCGTCCTAAACCCTCCCGATGATGGTCAATGTCACACATTCTCTCCTCAAGGATGCCTTTGAGCCTGGCCCAAGCCTGGTCCTTCTTCTCACCCACTAACCCATCAACTATGCAGCCCTTGGGAGCAAACATCAATGCCTTGTTCCTCTCTGATGCTCCCTAAGTGGCACAGTGTCTGTTCTTGGTAAGATTCTACTTGGGTGTGTTGGCTAAACCAAAAAAACGTAATCTAGCTGTGCTGTCTTCAAATGCGTTTTCTGAGTAGGGTGGGAAGGCTCTTCAATGAACACAAAATGTACCCTTCTTTGCCAGTTTCCTGTAGCAGGAGCTGTGGAAGGCAAAGGGGGCAGGCACCTAGCCCCACCCGTACAGCTGTGCAGATTGTACACAGTGCAACCACAGAGGATACTAGTCACATGATGGCCATCATAGAACCCTATATTTATGATGGTTATTTTGGCAGAGGTGGAAGTAAAGTGCCTTGAAGGGTCAGGCAACTTTTCCTAAGTGCATGCAAAGATGGAATACAGGCCATTGGCTTTCTCAGAGAATGTGAGAGGTGTCCATACAGAACCACATCAACACTGGGAGATGGCTTTGTGTTGAAACTCTCCCGGAAGCCACATGGTTGAGGTTTCCATGTTCCCATTCACCCAACAGTCCCAATGCACACCACAGTAAAGGGTTTACTCAGTGCACTTGGAACGAGACAAGAGGATCATGGAAATCAGGGCTCGCACAGAGGGCCCCAGAGACCCCATCCCACTGGCAGGCCTGAACACACTCCTGGCCCTGCCTCACAGCACCATAGGTGTCCAGGCATCAAGTGGCTTTTAACTAAGGCCCAAGGTCCCCTTTCTCCCAGCAAGGTCCCACAATGGGCCTACAGGGAAGGCTGCTGTTTAGCTGGTCTAGGAGGTAGCAGGTGCCAGTGATGACCATTGGCATTTAGGATTCGTTAGTTCTGAACAAGCTCCCGTGGCAGCGGGGCCTGATCCTGGAGGAGGTATACACATAGAGCCACAGGAAGAGGAGCCTGGAGTGACAGAGATGTGTGAGCATGCAGGGCCCTGGGTTGGCTCTGTCTGCCCTGTCTCACATGGGAAGGATCATAGTGGGCATTTTAACCTTGAACACAAGGACTGTTGGGGTAGACTAGATGGCTTCACCTGGAGCTCTCCAGATCTGGACTAGGATGGGACCATCAAGTCAAATAGCTGCATCTCTCCCTTGCTCCACTGGGACTGGGTTTTGGTGTAGGGCTGAAGTTCAGGGGCGGCTGGGACCAGTGGCTAAGCTATGTTCGTTAGCACATTAATGCAGCCATAGCACACTGAATACCTACTGAGTGCCAGAGAATGGACTAGTTACTTGGCACTTTGCAGAGATCAAACCAGGCCCAGTCTGGCCCTGATGGAGTTGTCAGGTGTGGTGTGTTGAATGGTGGCCCCACCGAAGATGAGCTCAAGTTGTAACTCCCTGGACCTGGGCATGTGCCCTTGTTTGGAAACAGGGCCTTTGCAGATGTGTTTAGTTAAGGATCTCAAGATGATAGCACCCTGGATTTAGTGAGGGCCCTAAAACCAACGACTGGTCCTCATCTGAGAAAAGAGAAGGAGATTTGGGGGCATAGAGGCACCTGGGTCAGAGAAGCCAGGTGAAGACAGAGGCAGAGACTAGAGGGACGGGGCTGTACACCAATGCACACCATGGATTTCCAGCAAACAGTGGAAGCTGGAAGAGCTGGGGAAGGACCCTTCCTGGAGCTCTTGGAGGGACGCAGCCCTGCTGACACCTTGTGCTCAGACCTCAAGCCTCCAGAACTGGGAATAACACACTTTTGTATTCTCAGCCCATGGTCATTTGATACAGGAACCTTGGGAAAAGCTTACACCGGGCAAGTGGAAAGCCAAGTACTATTCCGAGAGTCACACGAGTGCTGGATATGGTGCTGTGAGAACCAGAAGGGGGCTGGGGGGCTTCCTGTAGGAGGAGGGCTGATGCAGGAGCATGAGTGAAAGGATCAGGAGGCTGGAGAGGTAAGAGCAAGAGGAGAACATTCCAGAAGGAGGTGGAACCACAAGATAAAGGTTCTGAGGCATATCAGAGAAGCCAGAGGGGCCGATCACACAGGGCCCTGGTCTCAGCTGGGTGCACACCCAGGGCAAGGTCTAGGGGATGCAGCTGGGAGGTAAGAGGCTGGGGTGCAGGCCCAGGACATCCCTGCTCCGAGTCACCCAAGCAGACTAAGATGACAGAACACAACAGTTGCACCTGCTTCCACTAGCCAGGCTGGAATCTCACTCAACGACCCAGGGTTGACTCGCACACGTGGCAGGAACTTGTCCAACAACCACGTTCCATGGAAACAATTCACACAATGTCTGCTGCTGCTGGTGACAACTGTCCCAAGCCACCAGTGTGAAGGTAAGGTGGTACACAGGTGGACAAGATGCCTGGCACCGTGGCACGAGCCAGATGCCAGATGAGGCACCAACATGGGGAGGGTGCTATGCCCAGAGTCAGCAGGAGAGGCACACGCGCAGACGCAGGGAGGTGCCTTGAATCCGACAGGTTGACCCCCTTTGGGGTTGTAGAACTGCTGGGGTGGGGGGTGGGGGGAGGTGGGAGGCAGTGGGGACATCGAGGCCATCAGGCTCTACAACCCAGCCCCCAGTGGCCTCAAAGCTTTGTGGGGTCCCAGAGACATGCCTGTGACCTGAAAAACAAAATCCCCGGGCTGTGAAATCTGAAGAGCAAACAGCCACATGCAAACTGGTCTATGCTTAATTGTCTCTGAAATCTAACGTGGGGTCAGCCTCATTACTCACTAAATTTTGTATCCACAAACATATCATTGTATGCACAAAACCAAGGGCAAGTCGGATCTTCTCAGCTTGAAAGAATTTTTGGGTACGCGGCCAAGGGCAAGAACTCGCAGGAGCCTCGGGGGAATTCTCGCAGGGAGCTACTCACAGGCACATGGGTTCAAAGGCAAAATTCCCCAGATCATTGCAGAGCTTTTCCCTGGCGAGGTCCATGGAACATGGGCCGTGCATACAGGGGTGGGTCTGGGTGGGGGTCGCTGGGGGCGGGGGCGGCGGAGCCTGGGGGCCCCTCCTTGGAGGACTCCCATTAGGGAGGCTGGTGCGTTTATCCTAAGAAGAGGTGTGTGTGTGTGTGTGTGGGGGGGGGGTCTCCACCCTCCCCAGGGCAGCAAAACGCAAGCCTGAGAGAAGCCTCGTCTCGGTCACTCTCCTGGTGAACGCATTCCGGTGACAGGCGAACGCAGGCAGGAACTGGGACACTATTAGAAAGAGGGACCTCCAGGGATCGGGAATGACAGCGGCTGTCCTAGAAATTTCCGGGCTCTGCCAATCAGGAAGGACGAGGCTTCTCTGAGGGGGGTGCCGGTGGCCTCAACAGGTGTCCCAGCTGGGCAGAGATGCCAGGCGTGGGCAGGCGGCCCAGATCGCTGCGGCGGTGCTGGCTGTAGGGCGGCACAGAGGGCCACTCCACGGGCGGCCAGGGCAGGGCCCGGCCTCATCCTTGGGAAGCCTGGCAGCCGCGAGCAAGCAGGGAGGGGGAGGGTTCCCCTGTGTCATCTGTCACTGGCTGCTGAGCTGGAGCCTCCCAGCCCTGTCTACACACACCGCCACTCCCCGTATCCTGCTTCCTGCTTCCTGGTCGGGAAGTACTGGGTGATCGATCGGTGTGGCCCTCCTGCCCCCCTCCCCACCCTCGTCCCCGGCGAGATGCAGCCCTGCGTTCACTGCCATCTTGGTGTTCGGAGGCACAAGCTGTGCAGGAAGTCGGGGTGTGGGCAATTCATTCACAAATGACGCCGCTCCTGGCTCGGGGGAGCCCACCTTGCTCCCGGGCAGGGCGGCAGCGTCATCTCATGGCGCACCGGTGAGGATGCGGGCTCTGGCCCCCGGAGCCCGCTCGCCCACTCAGCAGAGGCGCGCTCTTACAGGTGGATCCGCGTCTCGGGTGGGCAATTGTGACAACACCCTGCCCGGTGCTCCTCCTCATCGCTAACGTGATAAGCAATACACGGTTTTCCTAATAGAAGCAATAATGTGCAAAGAACTTGATTCAAATTAAATTGTCTCATTACTTTGTAATAAATCACGCAAAAGCATTTCCTAAGTACTACCAGGCGTGTTACCTGCCAGCGGTGGCTGGTGGAGGAGACAAAGACACGGCCGGGATGCGTTCGAAATCCCGACGGGAGGCGAGCATCGCTCCCCGCGGAGAGCAAAGGATGTGAGGTCTGAAAGGGAAGACAGCCGCCTTGGAGCAGGAAAGGCTCGGGGTGGGGGGGACCCCCAGCCTCACCAAAAACCCTCACCCACAGGATACAGAGCTCCAGCGCGGCTGCAGGACCTCACAGGGTGTGGGCAGAGGTTTGGAGAGGTCCCCGGAGCAGGGCGCGGCGGGGTTGGAAGACTCGGCTGCCGCTGTGAATAAGTAGCGTGGACACCGAGTATCTGCAGTGCGGCCCCAGGCAAAGCACCCCCTGGTGACATCGGTCGGGTGCCCCAGTGTTTCCTGCCACTTGACGGAACGTCCTGCACCTGCACTTATGTACAGCAGGACGTGCCTGTGTGGGCAAAGCAGGAAGTACTGTCTGCTCAGTCTCCTGTGCACCTGGACCTGATGCCGGAGCCGTAAGCAGAAGGGAGGCCCACGAGGGACCGACGCCCTGGCACCCCGCTCTGCTTTCGGAGTTAGCAGGAGCCCCTGGGGTGCTCCCATTGTGAGCCACGGCTCAAAAAGGGTCACAGGAGGGGCCCTCAAGGCGCCGTGGGAAACGGTGTTCCCAGCTCCAGGAACAGAGGAGAAAACCTCGGTACTTGTGCCAACGGGACGCGGAACACCAAGGGGTAGCCCCAAAGGGAGGCGTCTTCCTGGCGCCCTCCATCCTCTCCCCAGCCGGCCTGCAAGTGCCCTCAGCTGGAGTCCCGAGACAGAGCCAGCATCCGCACATCTATCCACAGCCTCCCCCACTTAGGAGGCCCCGTCACTTTTCATCTGAGGACCACAAAAGGTTGCTGAAGAGTCTCTCCTGAATTCACCCTTTATTATAAAAATATTAAATCGGATCACATCTGCCAGTCAAAATACCACAGCTTCCCATTAGAACTGGGGATGAAAATCCAAGCTCCCCACCATGGCTGAGACCCTCTGTGAGCTGACCCAAGCCCCATCTCCTCATTCGACTTGCTCCAGCCAAGGGCTGTCTTCTCTTCCTCCAGCAGGCCAACCTCAGCTACCACAGTGCCCTTGCACTGCCTGGGCTCTCCCAGGATGCTGCTGCAGGTCTGCATGAGCCAGTCCCTGAGCTCACTGATGCAGAGGGGCCTCTGCTGCTGCTCAGAGATGCCCTCCATGTCCCAATTCTCAGCCCTTTCTTCTGCTTTATTTTCTTCCAGTTCCTCACTGTATTTGAATTTATGATTTGTTTGCACATTTGCTTACTGTCTGAGTCTCCCAGTAGCATCTGAGCGTCTCTAGAGCAGGCCCTGGTCTGCTCATGGAGCTTTTAGCTGGAGAAGGCCCACTTTGTAGTGTTGGCTCTGGCCAGAGTTGGAAGTGGGACCTTGGACAGGACTCACCCACACTGGGCTTGGGTTTTCCTGTCTGTAAGATGGAAAATTGGAACATTCCAGTAGGTTCTTGACTGATGCTTACTGACTCAGGATGAAGCCTGAACCAGGGACTCTCACATATGATCTGCAATGCAGATGGGCTGCACAGGACACAGGGGGCCTCTCAAGTTTTAAAACTGGGCTGGACCTGGGCAAGGCAGGAAGAAGGGTCACTGAGTGCAGAAAGGCACGGCACCCACAGCACCACGAAATCTTCTCCCATGGCTTCCACCTGCCATCCTCCTGGCCCTCCAGGCTGGTGGGGTCATTCATGTTGGATAGTCTATGAAGCCTGTGGGGAAGGTCTGCCCAGGGCCATATGGCTCAGCCAGTGGCAGGTCCAACTTGTAAACCTTTGCCTTTGATCCTGAACTGAATATTCTCTCTTTTTAAAAAAAGATTTTATTTACTTATTCATGAGACACACACAGAGAGAAGCAGAGATACAGGCAGAGGGAGAAGCAGGCTCCCTATGGGGAGCCCAATGTGGGACTCGATCCCAGGACCCCGGGATCATACCCTGAGCCAAAGGCAGATGCTCAACCACTGAGATACCCAGGAATCCATTGAACTGAATCTTCTTTAAAAAAAAAAAAAAAAAAAAAAAGCAAAAAATCAGAGGAACAGTATAACTGCTTGACATTTTGCTAGGAGTGTGGAAAGGGGCTGTCTGTGACTTTTCTTCCTGCAGTAATAGCAGCAAGAGGCTAGGCCTCCCCCATCTGTTGGTCTTGAAACTCACCCAGGAAGACCACGCTGAGTGGGTAGTGGGGCAGACCGTTCCCCAGTCTCTCGGGGAGCAGCAGCTGTGGTTCAAGCTGTAACACTGGAAGCTGTGTCCTTTCGTGAGAGCCAGACTGCACGCAGGCATCACCTGGTGCTCCTGGCTTTGGAGAGGGGGCCGGATGCGGCTGGGTACAGGCCTTGGGGGCTCACCCTGAAACCCCACAGAGCCCACCTAGCCCACCGATGGCACCGTCCTCTAAGGTGAGAGGTCATGAGAAACCCCGGCCAGGCCCCAGCTGGAGGGTAGGGTCTGGCCATTGTGACTGCCCACCCCTTGATCGCCAGCCTCTTCCCACAGAATATAGTTTCTGTTCCTGGTGCTAATGCTGTACAAGAGGTCGCCTTCACCAAACGGGCAGTTCTGAAAGTTGCTCAGAGCATGAAGTAGACACATTTTCATGTGGGGCACCTGGTGAAGTCCTTCAAAAGGGGGCTGCAAACATTTTAGATCAGGGGTTGTCAAACTCTTTCTGTAAAGGGCCAGAGAGTAAATATTTCAAGCTTTGCGGGCTATGTGGGTCCTGCTGCAGCTCCTTACTCTGCGTTACTTGTGGCTCTGCCGCAGCCATTACATTTACAGTATGTAAATGAATGTGTGGGGCTGTGTTCCAATAAAACTTTATTGACGCCAAGAGGCAGTGGGCCGGGTTTGGTCCTTGGGCCACAGGCTCTAAAGTCACGTTCCTGGTGTTCTAAAGACACTTGACACTAATATGTGTTATGTGAGTGCCTCAAAATAACTCCCCTGCAACCGCGTATCATAAAAGCGAGGAAATGTCTTAATCCTCCTACACAAGCAATACTTGCATTGCTGCACACGGGTACCTAGTTTGACACAACATCTGAGCTTCAGAAAAGACCCAAGGAAAACACTTTTTAGAAATGAGGTCATCTACCAGATGCCCTAGAAAGATTCAGAAAGATCCCAGGGAGAATCCTTCCTGAAACACAAAGAAACACGCCCGTCCTTTCGAGTAGAGCCAAAGGTAAGGAGGCCCAGCATCGAAGAGTCAGTGCAGGAACACGTGTGTCACCAAACAGTGTGTTTAGTTAGGTAAGTGCCATACTTTCCAATTCCCATTTCCACTAAGGGGCCATCTGCCAGATGAGGTGGTCTTCTGGGGCATGGCAGAGGGGTGCTGCTCTTGGGCTCAGACCGTACTTCGACCTGGAACACACTATGGATGCGTGCTATGTGCCAAACTCCTATTCATCTGTCAAAGCCCACTTCAGCAGCCACCACTTCTGGGAGAGCTGGGTCCCTGTCACAAGCCCAGCTCCTGGTGCTTCCCCTGTCACCTCCCACTGCAGAGGCAGGAAGACTCAGAGACTTGCTTTCTCAGCCTCCCCTGCAGTTATGGGTGGTCACAGGACATGGGTTAGGCCCAGGAAACTCGAAGGCAAGTCTCCAGGGCCCTCTGGGAAAGATTTTACTTGTGGGAGAGATTTAGACGGGGGGAGGGGGCTTCCTAGGGTCTCTCCTTCCCCTATTGAGTTCTGAGGGCATGGTACCTGGAGCTGTGGCCACTGTCTTGCAGCTGTGGGGGAGAGGCTAAGTGGCTTGTGGAGCCACTGCTGAGCCATGGAGCGGACCCTAGACGTGCCCTCCTTCAGGCTTGCTGCCTCCGCCTCCACCACTGGGAGTGGGTTTCTGTTCTTTGCAGCCAGAAGCTTCCTAATGGACAGCCAGAGGCAGGTGCAGGGAGGGTGAGGAGGTCATAAATGAGAAGACACGGGCAGATGACCACAATCTAGGTGCTAAGACTTTCCGATAAATCAAGTGACCTTCAAGCTCTGTTCTGGGTTGGGAAAGGCTCATCCAGACCCTGTCTTCTCCGAGGACTGCTCATTAAGCAGCGAGGACTCAGGAGCTCTGGTGACACAGACCTGGGGCCCCACACCAGCTTCTATTTCCTGGGAAAGATTTGATTAAAGCTCCTCCTCTCAAATCAACTCAGTCTGGAAAGTAGACTCTAAATATCAGTGGTTTTGTTGACTCTAGCCAAGACTGGTGTGCTGTCAACCATGCAAGGACTCCAGAAGCACCCCAGCTACTCCTAAGTCCTGCAGCAAAGCTAGTGTACCGTGTGGGAAGGGACAGACAGACACAGCGGAGGGGGGAAATTTTGGGAGCTCCAGCTAAAGTAAAGGATGTTAAGACAGGTAGGAACGTCGCCATGGTGTGGACCAGCTCCTCTGATCAACAGAAGGGAAAGCTGAGGCCTGTCCCTGCAATGGCAGGGCCAGGGCTCTGCATCTTCCGATGCATCATGCCTCTATGGTCAAAGTCACCAGGTGATGGGGTTTCGGTTCTGGAAAAGCGACAGAAGCGTGTGCAGTCCAGCTGGTCCAGTGGAGCGGCGTGCGTCCTCCTCTTGAAATCAGCAAGGGCCACCGAGCTTTCCCGCCCCTCCAAGTCCAAGGATGTTGGCTGCTTCCCATGGGACCGCTGTGCATGACCACGGGAGTCCATGTGGCTTCCATCCAGCCCCACATGCCCTCCGACCTCCAGGACTGGCCCGAGCTGGGCCCTCCTACCCTCACAAACACCCCGACTCAGGCCCTGTAAGTCGCTGTTGCTTGCACTCACTTCTGCCCGTGAGCTGCTCCCCAAGGAAGACGCTGTCTTACGGTGCAGGTGCTTGTCCCCAGCTGTGTGTCCCTCTTGTGTGCAGGACGGCCCCCTCCATCTGCTCCCTGCCATGCCTCCGCCTGAATTATCAGGGCCATTTCCCACGGCATCTGGATAGAGCTGTCGGAGCTGCACGCTGGCGAATCCTCCTGAGACGTAAGTCGGCCCGGCCGCCAGGCTGCAGATGGTCTGTGTTTGCAGGGGCTTCCCGGTGTCTTCCCTCAACTTTCCCTGTTGTTTGGGATTTCCTGGTTCCCCCACTGCTTTCCTCATTACTCTTCATTAAACCTGGAGTTGCAGCACATGGCCGGCCACCCCAGCCAGTCGTCTTGTCCTCCTTTGTGCTGGGGCTACCAAACTGCTCCTCGCGGCTCTGGCGATGGTTCGCTGCTTTCCAGCCGGCCCTGAACCAATCCTTTTCCAGCCACAATCTGTTCCAGGTGCCTGCCTACAAGGCCAGGCTACATCTGTATTTGTTTTCCTCCCTCCTTCCCTTCCTGTCTTCAGATAACCAGCCTGGCTTCCGTTCCCCATTTACTCTCCAGTTTTCCCCCAAATGCCCAAACGCTGACTCTCATCAGCCTGAGGATCTTACGATGTCTGAGCAACGTCCCATCACTGAGAAGAACGCCGTGGCAGTCCAGCAGCAGGTGCCGGCACACACTGATCAGCGCAAGCGTAGATCACACAATGGTCCCATGTTCACAACACGCCAGGCGCCGTGTGAAGCCCACAGCATCCTGTGTCTCACATAACAAACTTAGGAGGGAGGCACTGTCTTCTTCCCCACTTTACAGGTGAGCTCAGGGAGGTTCGGTGTCTAGCTAAGGTCACACAGCTGACACAGGGCACAGCTGGGAGTCCAGTTGAGGTGCTTGGCTGCAGAGTCCTGCCTTTGCCTGCAAGGAGCCACGCCTGTCCCTTGCTCATGGAGGGAGGACTTGGGGCTCCTCCTGGGCCTCAGCACCCACTTTTGAAATGCACACAGCCCGGAGCAGCTCCTCCATGCCCAACCACACTTGGAGCCTGAGGCCCACCTCCTGTCTTTGCACAAACTCATCTAACAACCCTTGTGCCTGGTGAGAAGTGGGACAGAGCCTTATTCCTGGAGCAAAGAGGGAGTTTGGATGGGATACCGCCTCCCCACCTGTTCCAGCCACCTGCCCCAGGCCATTAGCTGTTCATCCCACAGCATCAATGAGCAACTGAGATGATGTCCTTGTTTTTCCACACGTCCCTGAAGCACCCCCTTGCCCCCCCCACCACTGGAACTGGAGCCTTGGGAGGGCAAGGTGCTGTCTGTCCTGCTGGCCATGCACCCCTGCTGCTGCCTGGAGTGGTGCTGGCCCCTGGTGGGCACACAGATTTCTTCTGCTGGTGACCTCGATGAGACCCCTGTCAGAGCCCAGGCCTGGCCCCAGAGCTCCTCTCTGTGGCGGGTATCAGGTCCACTGCTGCCTGCCACCCCACCCTGCTGCCTTGTGCATATCAGAGCAGGTGCCCCAGGTACCCCTCCCGCAGGCACTGACCTCTGCCTGCCAATGTGCAGGAGATCCATTTCTGCATCCACAGGGACCAGGGTGTGCCCTGTGGGCCACACCCCCACCACCCTGCACCAGAGCCTTGTGGTTTAGGCCTTAGCTTGAGGCCTGCAGGTGAAGAGGCTGAAAGCATATGAGTGGGAGCAGTTGGCTGGTCTCAGCCCTGGGTGCTCTGGTGCCTGAATGAAGACACACGCGTCGGGAGCCATGGCTGGACAGCCTTCCCCCAGATGCATGTCCACTCTGAACGTGGAATGTAATTTCTTTGGAAATAGGTCTTTTAGATGTAGTTAAGGGAAGGATTGAGGACAGGTCACCCTGGATCTGGGGAGGGGGCCCTAAATCCAATGATAGGTGTCCTTACAAGAGACAGAAGAGGAGAGAGAGAAGAGGAGAAAATATGACGAAAAGCCAGAGGCAGAAGTGGAGGGACGTGGCCACAGCCCAGGGACACGGGAAGGACCCTCCCCCAAGGCCTCCAGGGTCAGGAGGGGACAAATCTGTGTTGTCCAAGCTGCCCAGTGTGGTCACGTGCAGGGCACCCTGGGCACTCATTAGACACTGTTGTAACGCTGAGGTCCTGAGCTCCATCTGCACAAACCTCTGTGCAGGTGTGGGGGGCCCTGTCCACAGAGAACGTCTCACAGACCGGGGCTGCGAGAGGTTCCCGGGGTGGCCAGCACCGTGGCCTGTTGTGGCCGACTCCCCCAGCAGGGCAGCCAGGAGGAGGGGCCCCTGCCTGAGCAAAGGGCAGGCGGGGCATCACCCTGACCTCAAGCTGGCCAAGGGAGACCTTGCTCCTGGCGCCATGTGGGTTCAGTCTCAGGGGGCCAGCGCTGCCCTCTGTGTCCTGGACATGCAATGGGCTCTGGGCTGCTCTGATGGCAGCAAACCCTTACCCTCCTTAGCTTCTCCATCTGGGGAGTGGGCTGTCACTCCCGACCCTGGGGGAAGGGCACGGGGGGTGATGCACTCAAGGCTGACCCTGATGAAAACTCCCTGTCCCAGCGTCTGTTCTCACGTCCCCAAGTCTCAGCACGTGTAAAGCTCACAAATGCCCTGTATTGGCTTTTGCTGTGGCAGCAACTGAATATGAGCCTGGTGGCTTCCACGGTGTACTTGCTCCCGCTGTGCACCAAGGGTTGTAGCCTCTCGGGCTAACTCAGGCTGTTGTAGGGAGGCCCTGGGTGTGAAGGGGGAGAACCTGTTCCTTGTCCTTCCAGGTTTCCGGGGCCGGCCTGCATTCCTTGGCTCATGGTCCCTCCTCCATCGCTCTGACCCCTGGTCCTTTATCACGTCTTCCCTTCCCCTGCTCCCAACCTTCCTTCATCCTAACGAGGGCCCTTGTGATCCTGTTGGGCCCACCCAATGTGCTAGGAGCATTTTACAATCTTTTTTTTTTTTTTCATTTTACAATCTTGAGGTCAGCTGATTCCCTGCAAGGTCCCCTGTGCAAACCTAAATCCCCTTGGGCATGCATCCTGTTCATATCCTGGGATTCAGATGTGGGCATCTACCAGGGGGACTGTTATTCGGCGACCACACCACCTAAGTCCCTCCATCCCGCCCAGCCCCCTGTGAGACAGCGAGATAGACCAGGCTTGTAGTGTAGGCTGGGGGTGTCTTCATCAAACCTCGCTGATGAGGGGGTGACTCATCACATCCCAGGCACTGCCCCGGTGGCGCTGCTGAGGGCGGAGGCCCCCGTTGGCATGGGTACCGCGGGCCGAGCAGACAGGTACGGCGGCGGGAATGTTCGTGCGCTCTCCGGTGCGTGGAGGAACAAAGCCTGGTCAATAAGGAGACCCCGCGCAACTCCCACCGACAGGCTGGGGCTCCGCCCACAGGTGCCCCGAGTGGAAGGGAACCGAGCGGTGGTGTCAGCTGCTCAGGGGCATTTTGGTTTTTCTCTCCTGGAGATGCCAGGGGCTCAGCCTATGCCCTGCGGGCACCCTCATGCTGGCGGCCTCCCCTCTCGGCAGACTTTGATCCCCGAAAGCCCCAAGTAAAAAACTTCGGCGTGGAGGCGTTTCTCTGCCTTCCCGGTTCGCGTGGAGGAGTCAGGGCACACTGTGTGTAAGGCCCGGCTCAAATCCAACGCGCGATGCTGACGAATCCAGCAGGGCTGGCAGGAGCCTCATCTTGCAAAGTTAGAGTCCATCAGATTCTCGGGGCAGAAACTAATCACATAAAGATGAAATTCGGACCCTGGGGAGTTATCTCCACGACGGCCGAGAGGGGCTCACGCTGCACGTCCATCCCGCGACCGTGCTGGGGCCGCACCTGCCGGCAGCCAGGCCAGGCTACGATGTGTCAGGCTCCACTGCGGCCCCACCGGCCTCTCCCGGGAGATGAGGTCATTACCTGGGAGCAGTGAAGGGGTTTCCAGGATCCTTCTATCTCTGCTGGTATAGACCTTTTTGGCTTAAGAAGTGGTCCCTAACACCATGACCTGGGTGGGGGCAGGAAGAGCAGACCTGTGCCCCTTAAGAAAACCCATCTTTCCTTGGTGTGTGTCTCCGGGTTCTTGGATTTCCTACAGAACCCCCTCTCGGTGTCCTGTGCACGCAGGGCTCTGCTGGCTGCAGGGTGCCGGTGCTGATGGCCAAACATCACCCTGATTTATAAAAACAGATTCTGGGCATGGTTGGGCTGACCCGTACAGGGCGTGCTCCTGGATATGGCAACACTGCCCCACGGGCGGTGGGGGGTAGGGGGGTGTGGTCACTTTTCCGTGTGGCAGAAAAGGGAAACAGCTCAATGACCTTGGGACGGTGTGAGCCCAAACCTCCCCAAGGGCGAATGAATGGGTGAGAGCATTTGGCCCAGCAACTATGGCTGCAGGACCCCAGCCGATGGTAGGACGCCCTCAAGGGCACTGCAAGGTGTCAGGGGATGGCCAAAGTATCCGGGGAAAAGGAAGGAGGGAGGAGGAGGTCATCCCCATACGCTGATGGGGCCTGGACACCACGTGGCAAGTGGGGAGGCAGGACCACACTTGTGGGATGGGTGGTGTGGGGTGTCCACTGTGGCCTCACATTCACAGGAAAGGTCACCAGGGCATTGTAAGAGGGCTGGCGGGCACACCCGGCCCCAGGAGAGGCCGCTTCTGGGCAGCAGGATGGTGGGAGATGTACTTCACACATTGCTGCTTTCTCTGAAGGTCTCAGGATGGTCACATGGGCACCAACAGTTTTCTAGAAAGTCCCTGACAGTAGGAGGAGAGGGCAAGAGGTGGGCAGGAGGAAGTGAGGAGCCCTTGTCCCACAGGTGGGACATTGGTCCGGAGAGGCGAAGGGTGGAAGAGGAAGGAGAAAAGGAGAGCTCTCAAGTCTCGGAAAGATGGGAGGACGTGCCTTTGCCGGAAGGCGGGGTCAGTCCAGGGGCTTGGCAGCCTCACCTGGCCTAAGGGTCAGGGGTCGGGGGTCGCAGCACAGGTGAGAACACAGAATTCCAGGCGGACACAACAGAGGGGGTGAGGCCAGGTGTCAGAAGATGAGGGAACGAGGCGGCCTCAGGCTTGGTCCTGACCCTCCACCCCAGTGCCCCTGCATCATGCCTTAGCTCCCCATCTTTGGTGAACCTTAGTGGGGTCCACTCGACGCAGCATCCTGCCCTCCCCACCGATCTGCCCCCACGTTTCTGCATCTGCCATCGAAACGGTCACCTGTCACCCTCCATCCGTGGTGTGTTTTCCTGCTCATCCACGCATGTGTGCTGCAGGGGTGGGTTGGCGGCTGGGGGGGCGGCCGGCGCGAACAACCACACACAGGGCGGCTCCAGACAACAGAATGATTTTCTCACAGTCCCAGGGCCAGAAGTCCGATACCCGTTGTCCCTGGACCCAAATCAAAGCAATGGCAGGCACTCCTTCCAGGAGCCCTGGGGAGGCTCCTCCCAGCCTCTCCGGGCCTCTGAGGCACAGGTACTCCTCCGCCTTCTCTGCCTCCACGATCACCACCGCCCCCCCCCACTCCCTCCCTTTGCCTCTCTCTTGTAAGGACAGCTGGGCTGGCAGGGAGGGCCCACCTGCTTGAGCCAAGATAATCTCCCTATCCTGAGATCTGTAACTTAATCATGTCTGCAAAGGTTTCCCCACTTTTTTTTTTTTTTTTTTTTTTTTACCATATAAGCTGATGCTCATGGGTTCCAGGGCATCTTTGGGAGCCTACCAGACATGCCAATCAATCACAACAGAATCTTCCAACACTTGACACATAGTTTCTGAATGAATGCTTGAGAAGAGAGGCGTGAAGTCCTGTCCTTGCTCCTCCTTCTTGGTACCCATGCCCCCTCTCCCAGGGTATTTACCCATCACCCCTGAAATGTGGCAAGTCCAGGAGCCTGAAGCCACATGTGGTCAAAGACCCGCACCCTGGTTTTCTGAGACAGTCTTACTCATTACGTCATACGGTCCCCTTCCTGGGAGGTGTAGACCGGGGCAGGAGACAGGCACATCCCAACCCCCGGTGCACGGCGAGTGCCTCCACAGGGTCCTTCCAGGAGGCCACATGTCCCCATCAAGACCAAGCAGCTCTAAATGCTCGGATGGGAAGAGGTGGGAAGAGGTAAGCATGTGTGCATTTCATGAGCGGTGACACTGTGTGGAAAGTGGAAGCCAAAGAGCCCAGCCCTTTCTTTTTTTTTTTTTTCCAGCCCTTTCTCAGTACGCAACTCGCACACCTGTCCTTGATCCTAGCCATGCCCCGAGGTGGTGCTGCCAAGGGATCCCCGCCTTCCTACACAAGAGGCCTGGACATTTGGCAAAAAAAAAATTTGAAAAGTGATTCATGCACAGAAAGAAGCCACACTTTTAAAGCACGGGGTGAGAAAGGCTGCCGACCTCCAGCAGGATCCCGGCTACACAAGCCCGCCGCCAACCTCTGGAGCTCACTTCCCCTGCCTCTGGGCCCTGCTCCAGAACAGAGCTCTGCCCACCCCAGCTCGTCCCTGGGCCCCTGCTCATCCCTCCTCCGTGGGCCAACTGCAGGCCAGGAACCTGGGGACATGATGGCACCATCTGTCATGCCAGGCTTCTGGCCGCCGCGCCAGCCTCCACCTTGACCTTGAGTAGTGGAGTCGGGCTGGAGTCAGCACATACCACGAGGGGCAGAGACCCGCGTGCTGGCTGGCAGCCACCCAGCAGTGCACCCAGGCCTGGAGCTGCCGTGACCACCTCCCAGGGTGGCAGGGAGTGCAGGCGCAGGTTTCTCTAAGCTGCACCTCCCTGAAGCCCCAGATGGGTCACGTCCATGCCGACCTATGGGCACCTGGCCTTCCCTTTTGTCCCTGTCCTCCTGCCCTGTGCCGCTGCCCCCAGCTGCCTGTGGCCTGCTTCTCAGACCAAATAGACCTTTAGGGAAAGGTGTGTTACTTCCTTTTTTAAGAACCTGAGTTACAATTGACATAGATAAAATTAACCATTTTCAAGTGAACGCTTCAGTGGCATTTAGTGCATTCATAGCGTTGTGCTACTACCCTGTCTACCTAGTTCCGGAACATTCTTCCCACCCCAGGAGGAGACCTCACAGCTCTTAAACAAGCACTCCCCAGCGGGATAATTCTTGAAGATGCAAAAGAAGAACAGGCCCTCACTGAATGTAATACATAAAACGTGGTCAGAATACGCCTCAAAATCAGGAGAGTCCCTTGAACCCCAGTAAGACAGAGGCTGAGAGCACCTGGCCTGGGTTCAAATCTCAACCCCCCCCCTCTCTGTATAGCTTTTTCTTCTGTAAAGTGGAGGTCATGAATATTCCCCTGCTCATAGGGCTGAGAAGAACATGTGGAACGGGTCATGGAGTACGATGATGTACCAGGCCTCAGTTTCCCCATCTCTGAATGGAGACAACAGTCACCTCACAGGAGGTATGAGGTCCAGAAGTAAGAGCCACTGCAAAGTGCTGTGCATGCAGTAGATGCTCAGTGTGTTGGTCCCGTGTGGGGGCAGGAGCTCAAGCAGAGGGTGCCCAGGTGCCACAGGGACTAGACAGGGGAGGGAGGACTCGAGAGATGGCCCACATCAACCGCTGTGATGTGGAGTCCAAGGGTGAGAGCCAGGAGGAAGGAGAGAGCTGCCACTGCAGACCTACTGTGTGCGGGGCCCTGACGGGTGCTTTGTGTGCGGCGATCACGGCACCCCCTGGCAGGGGCACTGCCTCGGCGCCCAGTATATGGATGAGGAGCCTGAGGTCAAGGCCGTGAGGTTGTCCACATCTCAAAGCCAGAGGAGCCAGCGGCACCAGAGCCCAGACCCGGGAAGCTCTCTGGGGCATCGTGGCCTGCTCTCTACCATGGTCTCCAGTCCATGCCCGCTCACAGGGTGACACAGGTGGAACCAGACCAGCGCCCCAGACAGGCCTTCCGACTTCCCGTCCAGGGCTTCCTCCTCCAGCCTGGCTCTTGCTGTGGGATTTCGCTGTGGGGCTGTGCTGTGGGTACAGGGGTGCCTCTCAAGACCCAGTGTTCATGAACTGCTGTCTTCTTGAGTGCTCCTGCGCTGGTGCCCTGGTAAGCCTGGTGCGGGCCTGGGGGCACCTGGCATAGGACAGGGGCTGGGGCAGGGGTGAATGCAGGGACACAGTGTGCTAGCAAATGACCCAGCATGGGCAGGGGCATGAGAGTGTGGTCACAGTGACAGGCGAACACTGGGGCCTGGACCCAGAAGGTGGGAGTGAGGGGAGGCTCGTACACCATGTACAAAGGCCTAGATTGTTCTGTGCCCAGGGCAGGTGGTGAGCACGAGAAATTCGTATTTCAGAAATGTCACTCGGTTGGGAGGACTGTGAAGAGATGAAGCCACTGGCAGCCGAGAGATGAGTCAGAGGGCTGAGCCCAGTCCAGGTGAGAAATATGGGAGCTTCTGCCTATGGCCTTGGCTGCAGTGATGGGGGAAGGTGTAATGAAGAGGAAGGGCAAAGGGAGCTCATGGCACTTGGGACTGACTGGCTGCCAGGAGAGGCTGCTGGCTGACATCTAATACCTGGCTGTGTCTGCTTTGGAAATGCCTATGATCCACATGAGGAGGTCAGAGTCCTGGCCTGCCTTACTCTTCTTTACCCTTCCCTCCCTTCCTCCCATCATCCACCCATCTATCCACCATTCACCTACCTATTCATTCACTCAGACAACCACCCATCCACCCATCTATGTATCCATCCACCCATCCATCCATCCATCCATCCATCCATCCATCCATCCATCCATCCACTCACTTACCTACCCGTTCACTCAAACAACCACCCATCCATCCACCCATCTATCTATCTATCTATCCATCCTCTATCCATTCCCCTCACCCATGACTCCCCAACCCTGTATTCTCTGAGGCTTGAGCATTTGCCAAGTTCATGACAGATGCCAAGGAAGAGGAGATAAGTCAGAGTCAGCTCTGTTCTACCCTGGAGGAGACAGACATAGGAAGTAAGGGGTAGAAGGGTCCACCCCTCTTGAACCAGGCAACATTGAGTTGGGGGATCTGCTCGCCTCTCCCTCTGGCTTCTCCCAAGTCAGGCACCAAACTGCCTTCCTGCTTTCTGGAGGAAGAGGAGGGCTCATAAGACCATGTCTTTGGCCAGAGGTGGGGAATCAGCATAAGCATCTTCTGAGAGTCCACTAACAGCCTTGGGAACACTTCCAGAACTGACCTCCTCATATTCTCCTGAAACAGTACCCCCTTGGCATGGCACTCAGTTGGGATCCTGAGCCTAAACTCTGAATTTCAGGGTCTACAGTTTTTTTGAAAGTATGTTCATTCACAGGTGAGCATAGGTTGGTGGTTTTGGTGGTTTTAAGCAGAACGTATATAATTCTGTAACCACAGGAGACCTTGGGGATGATATAGCCATTTTACAGGTGGGGAAACTGAGGCCCATGCAGGTGGCTCATGTCAGAACTGGGACAGGGCCCCTGGCATCTGAACTCACAGGCTTGGGCCTCATCAGGCTCAAAGCTGGTCCTGAGGACTTCAGATTAGTACACCTAATTACATATTTAGGACTGGCCCCATGTAGACTGAGCCAGTGCTGTGGAGTTGGGAGAAGGCAGGAGGAGGGGGCTGGGCTGGCTCAGGTCATCTCCTCCTGGCTCTGCATGCAGTGGCTCCTGCTGGCAACTTGAAATCAGCCATGGTGGGAATATTCACACTGTGGACCCTGGCAAAGGCTACGAGCCAAGTTGGAGATAAGCAAGGGTACGAGGGAGGGCAGACACAGAGTTGGGGGCATGAGGGCAGAGGTTGCTTTTGGCAGGTAGCATCATGGAAAATTTCATGGAGCCGTGTAAACCCTGTCCTTTGGCTGCAAGTGGCTAGGGCATTTGGGGAGACAGCAGACCCATGTGCAGCTCTGGTGATGCCGGCGCTCTCCTGGTGGGGTACGAGTCAGTCTGAGGGCCGTGCAGGGGCTCGGCTGGTCCCAACCTGGAGTGTGCCTGGAATGCCAGCCTCCTTGTGCTCCTCTGCTGCTTCATTGCCATCCCCACCCATCCGCCTGCACTCCCAGCAACCCACACACCCAGTCGCCACCTGGGCATATACTAAATGTGGTCTGAGGGCGCTCTGAGCCAGGATCCTCCCTTGTAGTGAGGGACTTTGCTCCCAGCCTCCAAGAAGGGGCCATTGGGTCCGAAAAAAGAAAAGCACCAGGGTCTCCTGCCTAGTCCCACCAAAAAGGGTGAAATGAGAGTGAGTGCTCTTTGAGAATTTCAGCTTCTGCCGTAGAGTCAGGTGGTCCTGGGGTGCCTCCACTAGCTAGGCTCAGCAGCTCCAGTAAAGAGCCCCTTCTCCAACCCAGAAGATCTAGGGCTCCCTATGCAGGGGTTTTGAGCTAGATCCCCAGGAGACTACTCCCATCTGTGAAACTCCCTGTGGTTTCATTGGGTCTAAGCTGACCTCCAGTTATAGTAATGTGCTCTAACTCCAGGGTGGGAACACCAGCAAGGTCCAAAGCCCCCTAGTCAATTGCTTCACACCATGAAAGTGCTGGGGAACAATGGCTGTGGTGAAGCCAGAGTACACTTAATGTCTCATTGACCAAGCCCTGGAGAAGGAGGAGCCCTCCCTTGACCCAGCCAAGCCAGCTGCCCCTGTGTCCTGAGGGGCTCAGAACCAGGGTATACCCACAAAGTGCCAGGAGTCTGCAAAATCATCTATTAAACCTGATTCTCAATGCTCCATGATGGAGGCTGAATCACAGATCTTGATTTTCAGATGACACCAGGGGCAGAGTGAATGATCTTGTCTGCATCCCCCTCACCCATTACTCCACCAGTCAGCATTCTCCATTTTCTCCACTCAAACTGGCTCTGGCATCCCTAGGAACTGTTCCTCTCACCATTGTTTCATCACCTCGTCATCTGTGCATACTCACCACAAAACAAGAACACCCGAACCCCTCAAGTTTCAATTTGGATCCTACAACTTGTCCTGTGATTTGAATAAGAACCTGCATCAGTCTGATATTGAATTTCTGGGATAAATGGGGCAGAAACATGACTCTGGGCTTCTCTTGTTTTGGCCTTTGACCTGAAGGAACATGCAATCAGCTTGGACTTTGCTTTGAGAGCATCTCTTTGCAGAGAACTGCCCATTCACAGCTGCCTGCTTATGACCAAAGATATCCAGAAACCACTTCTCAGCTTTAGAAGCTTACCCATCATTGAAAGGAAAGGCTCTTCGAACATAATGATGTGATTGTCAAAATAATAACTTACACAGACAGGTTGAAATTTGAGTGAATCTCCCAGAATACAGAGCAAAAAGGCAAAAAGACAGAGAACATGAGAAAGAATGGGGGCAGGTGGGATGAACTCACATGGGCTGATAGGAAATCTAGAAAGATGGAACTGAGACAGGAAGTGAGGGTGTTTTCAAGGGAATAATAAAAGCATATTCTTAAAGCCAAAGCTGCTTCACTTTGAAAGAGCCCCTGGGATAGTGAACACAATGAATAAAGAAGAGACTTATACCCAGACCCATCATCATGACATTTCAGAATATTCAAGAAAAGTAGATACAATGAAGTTCTTACAAAGTTTTGGAGAGGTAAACAAAGGATCACCTACATGCAGTGAGTATCCGACAGCATCATAACCTCTCAGCAGAATGAGCAGAAGCAAGATGACAATGAAGCAGTGCCTTCATAGATTAGAAGGAAAACTATTTTGAATCTAGAATTCTACAACACTGAGCACATTTCAAAACCAGAGCCTTTCAGACATGGAAGTTGACATTCTAGGTACCTTTTACTGAGGTTGTTACTTGAGTATGTATCCTAGTAGAACAAGGCTAAAGAAATACCTCAATTACCAAGTAGCTCAATGAAGCTAAATCTCAGAATGATAATTATACATTGGGAACTGGGGGATGGCGTCCAAATGGGAGGACAGAGAGCTCCAGTAAGAATGAGATGGGTTCCAGTGATATAGAAGAAACAGGAAGATATTTAGTAGCATACTAGAGAAATAATTTCTCTTCCACAAGAAAAAAAGAGAGGCAATCAGAAACTCCAGGAAAAAAATAAGAACTTCATGCGACAATCATGATCCTAATATTAAGCTACACTGCGGCATTACTTTGAACAACTGATGGAGTAGAAGAATAAAAAAATCCAGTGGGTTCTGGTTATTAGAAAGCTCCTTTTCACGGGTTTATAAAGAGGAACTGCAGTCCTAGCCTTATACTTGGAAATGATATAAACATTTATAGTATCAAGATTAATGCTTTCCACTGGTTTTTAACTTTTGAAACCAACTATAGACAGAACCTAGAAGACTTTCACAGCAAAGAATTAATGATGCTTTCTGTTGTTAAATTTAGAAATAAAGTGTTAGGGAGGTAACCATCAGAAGAACAAAGCAAAACAAATCAAAAGATACTACCTCACACCTGAATGAGTCTGGATGGCTACTGTCAAAATACATAAAAGATGATCTAACTAATCTAACAATAGATAATCTAGCTAGAGGTACTTCTAACAAGATAACTAGTTAGAATGGCTATTGTCGAGAACACAAGATAACTACTATTGGTAAGGACATGAAGAAATTGGAATCGGCACTGTTGGTGGGAATGTAGTGTTACTATAGAAAACAGAATGGAGGCTCCTCAAGAAACTAAAAATAGAGCTACCACAGGATACAACAATGGTACTCCTGGCATTAACCAAAGATAAATGAAAACACTAACTCAAAAAGATATCTGCACCCAATGTTCGATGCAGCATTATTGACAACAGCCAAGATATGGAAACAACCTAAGTGTCCACTGACAGATGAATGGATAAAGAAGAAGTGTTATACATACACAATGGAATATGATTCAGTCATAAAACGAAATAAAATCTCACCATTTACAGCAACATGAATAAACTTCGAAAGCATTCTATTAAATGAAATAAGTCAGGTAGAGAATGACAAATACTGTATGATTTCACTTAAATGTAGAAGAAAGCAGAATAAATAAACAAGAGAAAAAAAAACCCATAAATATAGAGAACGTAGATACAAAGATTGGTGGTTGCCAGGAGGTGGGGATGAGGGAGTGGATAAAATAGGGGAAGGTGTCAAGAGGTATAAGCTCTCAGGTATAAGATAAATAAATCCCAGGGATGTAATGGACAGCATGGTGCCCACGGTTAAAAATCCTGTGTCGTATATTTGAAAGTTGCTGGGATACCACATCTGAACAGTTCTCATCACAAGGCAAAAATTGTAACGATGTGAGGTGACAGATGTTAACTAGACTTCTCACGGTGATCATTTTGCAATTTGTACAAATATCAAATCATTATGTTCTATACCGGAAACTAATATAATGTCATATGTTAATTATGTCTCAATAAAAAAAAAAGAAAAAAGAGACATAAGGGGTAATCACAGAGGTAGGAAGGTAATCCTCAGGCGAATGAAGCAAGACAAGTAAAAAATGGTCCCTCCTCCGAGCAGAGTTGCATAGAGGAAGCTGGGTAGGGGTGGGAGATGAGGTTTCTTTCCATTCCTAGCCCCGTGTCATTGGTTAGATTAATAACTTATTTTATTCTGTAATGGATGCTGTATCTGTCTCAAAATTTGTGGAAGGAAGAAAACTCTTACCCTGAGAATGGAGGAGGGGCAGGTGCCCTGGGGCAGTCAGGGGAAGTGGATACTTCGCTGAGGGCTGATGTCAGGAAGCAGCAAGAGGATCGGCAGAGGGTGAGCAGAGGGGCAGGAGTCCTGGACCCTTGTGATGGGTCATGTGGGAGGGGAGCAGACCCAGGTCTCCCACTTGGGCACTGGATGTGCTGTTTATCACGATGGTGATGGCAGAGGAAAACATTTTTTAGGGGAAACCATTGGGATGCACTCTCTGGGGCCATGACTCATCCCACTGGAGACCTGGCTCCAGCTGCCATATGCGTGCATATGGTCCCACTGGGAGAGCCAGCTGGAAGAGCTGTTGTGGTGACTTCTTATGTTGCCTGTGCCCAGAGATTCACCCCTCTCCTTCTTGGTCTCAAGAAAGTTACAAATTGATATATACTTGTAAAAAAATAAAAATACAGATATGGGGGGGAGGAAGATATCACAAAATTGCCTCATTCCCTATCCCAAAGGAGCTGCCTTGAGAGCTTCATTATTCATCACTAGGCCTAGCCATAAATTAACAGAGAGGAAAAAAAAAAAAAGCCCAGAGTATACTTCCTGGTGAATCCAGCAAGTGAACATACTTTGGGGATTAATGCCTCTCTTTTAAGTCTAAGGAATAATAAAAAACATAGAAATATAAAATAATGATGGAGGGAGAGTGGGGGAAATCAGTGTTTCTTGTCATTCAGTTCTTACTACCTACACGCCGAGGCAGTCTTCTGGAACACAAAGTTAGGGTTTCAAAGGAAAGCCAGCTACCCACACACGCTGTCCACAATTCAGCATCCCTCTGGATTTATATAGCGCATGCCTCTAAGCTGCAAGCACTAAGCATACATTTCCCCATTCATCCTGTCAGGAACACCACCGCGGATGTGGCCTGAGCTGGAAGTATGATCTCTACTTTGCAAACAGGGCTAGGGATCAGGGAATGGCGCACAGAGAGGGACAGCGAGTTGTCCAAGGTCACGCAGCATGTTAGCTGGAAAGTCAGATGAAAAAAACAAAAAAAAAATTTTTTTCAAGGGCTTCACAAGGCTTCAGATAATGTGCACATATAGTTCCATATTCAGAGTCTGTCTCTGGGGAGATCCTCAGGAAACCAGCAGTGGGGGTTTTCTCTGGGGAGGAGTGGGGGCCGGGAGAGGTAAGGATGAGAGGGGACCTGCTCTGATGCTGCACCTGCACATTTTGAATTTTTTATTGGTGTGTCTATATTTCCAATCGCCAATTTAAAAAAACGCATAGGGATCCCTGGGTGGCGCAGCGGTTTGGCGCCTGCCTTTGGCCCAGGGCGCGATCCTGGAGACCCGGGATCGAATCCCACATCAGGCTCCCGGTGCATGGAGCCTGCTTCTCCCTCTGCCTGTGTCTCTGCCTCCCTCTCTCTCTCTGTGTGACTATCATAAATAAATAAATAAAAAAAAATTAAAAAAAAAATAAAAAAAAAATAAAAAAATAAAAAAACGCATAAAATTGGATGATGAGGTCAGAAAGCCATGAAAGCATGCAGCTATGGCTCGTGGACGTTCGCCTGGAGAGCAGGCACGATTTGCCACCCTTCTCATTCAACTGGTCTCACTAAGGAAGAGGAATGGCAGCCCGTCACATTCTTAGATGCTTTCCCCGCGTGGTACTTCTGAACGCAGCCCTTCCAGGCAGGTCCGAAGCTGCAAGTGCAGCTTTGAATGTGTAAGGAGAGGTTCCACGAGGGATTTGCTGACAACAGGGAGCAGGTCCAGTGCCCGCACGCACCTCTGGTGCTCCTCCCTGTAAGACCCCAAAGAAGGTGGAGAGTCCTCCTCACCCTGCACTCACCCCACGTGCAGTGCCGTGGCGGGTCCTGGCCCTTCTTGCTACACCTTGCACCTGGAAGCCATCCACCTGTCTATCCCTAACCCTCCACTGGCCCGAGCTGCCACCATCACCATCATCTGGCCACCATCACCATCGTCTGGCCAGGAAGACAGCAATGGACTCACAACTGGTCTCCGTTCTTCCTTCCGTCTGTTTAACTCCTGCAAAGTTACCTGGATCATGTCACTCTTTTGCATAAAGCCATCTAGCATCCCCATGGTGTGAGTGGGAAGAAATCCACTCGTCTTCCACAGAGCAAAAGTCCTTCTGTGGCATCGTCCTTTCTACTCCCTTCCAGGCCACTGCTGTTTCTGTATGGCAGCTTCTCTTTTCACCTCAGGACCTTTGTACATGCTGGGCTTTCTGAAGACGGCTGTTTCTCACCAACTGCCAGGTTTCAAATCAAAAGTCACTTTGTCACAGAAACTTCCCTTGGCCCCTTATATAAAGCTAGCTGGCTCCAACCTGCCCAAGAGACTACATGGTGAAACTGTTGATTTGGTGCATAGCATTAACCACTCTGTGGGATTCCCTAGTTTATTTATGTACAAACTTCGCTATTTTCACCAATTAAGTTTTAATCTACATGAGGTCAGAGACTGTGCTCATCTTATTTACCTTTATATCCTTAGCTCCCTGAATATTTGGCTTTTGATGAATATTGGTTAGACAGACAAGAGGAATGGATGGGTGCATGGGCAGATGGATGGGTACATATGGATGGGTGGATGGGTAGATGGATGGTTGGGCAGATGGTTAAATGGATAGATGGTTGGATGGATGAGTCGGTAGATGACTGAATGGCTGGCTGATGGATGAGTGGATAGGTAACTGGATGGCTGGATGAGTGGATAGATGGATGGGGTACATTCAGCCTACAGTGAGAGCCTAAGGTCTCCTTTTCCTCTCTCACGTAGACTTCTCCTGGGTGCCCCATGCTAATGAGGCTGGAGATCTGATTTAAAATGAATGGGAACCTGAGACTCCCAAACTCTGTATTGAGAAGTGTTTTTAAAAACAAGATTGAAATATCTGTAAGGTCCTGTGTAGAAATGGTCCCAGGTTCTCTGCTTTCTGATCTTGATCATGTGCCTGCATTTCTAGACACTTCTGCTGTGTGCAAATAGGGGGAGTGGAAGGGAATCCTCAGAAGAGAACTGGTCAGAGTAACTGTACACATTCAACAATGGATGGGGGTGTTTTTGTCAGACGACCCTTAAGCTCAAAAGAGGGGGTGAAGAGGGGAGAGCCACCTCCTGACTGATTCAGAAACCGTCTACGTTGAGTCTCGCTTCCTACAGCATTTTTCTTCAATTACATCTGCATCTGCAACGGGGCGGCCTCCGCCGTGACTGCCTGCCCAGACCGTCGCCCCGCCGCCTACGGTGGGTAATTGGCCCGGGTGCTGGCGCACCACCCAGATCTCTGTGGCTCACCAGGCCGTGTCTGACGGAATTTGGAAGAGCGCTAATGAACTGCTGGCTGGCCTGCCCAGTGACACGTACGCCCCTCAGACGCCTTCTGCCCGTTTAGCCAGGGCCCGGCCTCACCCCAGCACCCGCTGGAGAGCTACGCATGCTGCCGCTGGGGTTGGGATGGCCAGTGAGAGCCACGAGCTCCCTCGCCCCTGCCAAGAGTGCAGTCTGGAAGGGGTCAGTTCTGGGAGGCAGTGGCCCCCCCCTACACTAACCCCTACCGCCCGTGTGGAAATGTCCAGACCTGATAACCCGGGTGCTATCATCATTCCATCTGCCCCACACACTTCATCAAATGATGGTTCCGTGTCTGCCAATTTCTCTCAAGCCCAGGCCAGGTCTGTGGTCAGCTTTGGGCAGTAACATCTCCACCGTGGGACGGACGGGGCTGTGGGCGAGGGTCCCGGATTCCAGGCGCAGGAACCCGTGCAGCCCAGGGCCAGGTCCTGATGTGACCTTCCTTCCTGCACTTCAGTGTTCTCTGTGAAGTGTTACCCACTGACTTCCAAGGTCACTGGAGGGTGGGCAGCAGCAGCTGTGATCGAGGAAAGGCATGGGCATGCGGCAGGAGGTTAATAAATGGCACGATGATTACTCGTGTGTCTTTCTGGGCAACTGAGCCCACAGTGGGTCTGATGCCCCCTCCCTGGGAGAGTGGGGGCGGACTCCTGAAACATGGTCAAGGGCACAGCTTTCATCATTTGCTCAGAAGCTACCAGGTGGCCCGGGTGTGGCTGGATGTCTTTCTTCTCTATGGTTCCAGACCTCGGACAGTAACATGTAAGACAAAAGTCTTTATCTGGGCACCCAAGAACAGGGAGGCATAGCTGGCAGGGATCTCACAGTCACCTGGTCTAACCTTCTATGACATTCTGGCAAGAGAATGCCTACCCTGCTTGACTCCCTGCAATGGTGGGGGGCTCATCACCTCTTGACACTGCTCTGTTCTACCTCTGAACAGCTACGACGGTTCTGCACACCTGCTGTTGGCCACGTGGCAGGTAGTATGTGTCCCTGGTGCGTTCCAGTCCTGTTGTCAGCCACGTGACATGCTACCAGCCAGCCTGGCCCCAGAGTCTTCTCTTCCAGACTCAGCCAACTCAGGTCCTTTGATGGTTCCTCTGTGGGGACTCCGCCTGTTTCAAATGCAGAGTTTGTGCATATGCACCTTCATGCACACATATGCATCAGGGGTGGCCTCTTGGTGGTTCTCTGCCAGCAACAGGCCTTGGGGGGACCGGGCCCTGCAGAAGCCATTGCCTGCAGGCAAGTCATGGCTGTCACAGGCTCTTCCCCAAAGCTGCACTCCTGGGCTGGATGGCCCTCCACATAACCATGGCGACAGCTCTAGGCCTTTCTTGGAGCTTCAGGCACCCTCCTTCACAAAGCATGACAGGCACATGGGCTGTGACCATGTGTCCAGGCTCCATTTCAACAGGCAGTCTCTTGCTGCGGCAGAAAAAATTCATCTGACCCAAACAGAGACTCCTCAGGAGAAGCCGGGGTCAGGCGTAGCTCCCTGGAAGTCACCAGCCTGGAGCATTCTCTCCCTCGGCTGTGCTGTTGGCCAGGCCAGGATCGCAACTTGAACATTCAAGGTCAACAAGTAGGCAACATTAGCAGGATCTGGACAGTTGGCCAAGCCCCTTAGGAGGCGGATGACCCAGTTCCTCTGCTGGGCGTGGGATTCTTGTCCTAACACATTTTGTTTATGACGGAAAGGTGGTTGGGACAGGTCAGCATGAAAACCACGTCCTATCTGCAATTTCACTGCTAGATGCGAGCCCCAAAGAACTGGAAACAGGTGTTCAAACATACTTGTGTGAGAACGTCCACAGCGGCACCATTCACAAGAGCCAAAAGGTGGAAGCAACCCAGATGCCCAACCACAGAGGAATGGCAAGCAAAATATGGTGCACATGCACAATGGAATATTCTTTGGCCTCAAAAAGGCAGGACATTCTAACACCTGCTACAACACGGATGGGCCTGGAAGACGCTACATGGAGTAAAATATGCCAGCCATAAAAAAAAAAAAACAAATTCTGTATGATTCTACTCCTATAATGTCCTGGAGTTCAGAGAGGGTGGAGAGTGGTCACAGGGGGGAGGGACGGGGTCAGTGTCCCCTGGGGACAGAGAGTGGCCGGTGCTCACAGGGCTGGAGGAGGGACGGGGTCAGTGTCTCTTGGGGACAGAGAGTGGCCGGTGGTCACAGGGCTGGGGGAGGGACGGGGTCAGTGTCTCTTGGGGCAGAGATTCAGTCTGAGAAGATAGAAAGTCCTAGAGATGGATGGAGGGATGTCCACACAACAACGTGAATACACCTAATGCTTCTGAGCTGTGCATTTAAAAATTATTGAGATCATAAATTTTACATTATGTGTATTTTATCACAATGAAGAAGTTTAGAAAGAAGGATGTACTGATCCCTCTAAACATGGATGAATCTCGTGGACGTTATTCTAAGCAGGGAAGCCCCACAGGAAAGGTCACACAATGAATGCCTGCCTCCCTTTACATGAAACTCCCAGAGAGTAGGTCGGTGGGGGCTAGTGCTGTGGGCAGGGGGGGTCATGGCTAGGCGCTCCCTTTTGGGGGGATGGAAATGTTCTAGAACTAGATGGCATGGTGGTTGCAAGATACTATGAATGTACTAAGGCCACAACGTACGTTTGGAAATGGCAGTTAGATTATGTGAATTTTATCCCAGTGAAAGAGAAACAGATGAAAGTAGGTTTGATCCCTCATAGGATCATAGTCTATGCTGCTCATCACAGACCCACCGGGGGCCCCAGGGTATGAGGCAGGGCCCAGGGCAGGGTGTTCAGACTCTTCTGCAGCCTGGGCCTTCGGGAGGAGATGGTTTGGTGGGCTTCTCTGAGGGGGCCCCAGGGATGGCCTGTCGGGTCACACAGCCTGCATCCCCCACGTTCTCTGTGTCACATGCTAACTCTCATTGAGGCCACCGTCCACGAAAAGCCCTCTGTCTGGGTCAGGGGACAGGATTTATTCTCCACACCCTCCCGGCCCCCAATGTAGGGAGTCTGGTGTTTGTGACAGGAATGAGGGGTAGAGAGACGTGGTGCTTGGGGACAGTGAGAGCCGGAGAAGCAGAAGTGACAGCAGGGCAGTGGCTGTCGGTGAGGCTCACCTGGCAGGACCCCAGCCTGCCTCGGCCTCCCCCAGAGTTACAGGGAAGAGGCACACAGACACCCATGGACATCTCGTGCCTGTATCGTTTCTGTGGGGAAGTTCGAACCTGTGCCCCATGTTGCATCACCAAAGGTGCACTGCTCTCTGCATGAACCAAACACTGCCCCCAACCGGCCTTTTAACAGACGTCAGAAAGCAAACCTGCCAGGCTCCAAGGCTCTGCCTGCTTGGGGCCACACTGTTCAAGGGGGATGAGTCTTTCTTGTACAAAAACCTCAACTCAGAGGCAGAAAGAAGCGTAAAATGTATCTGAGGTGGAAGCCCAGAGTGATGGCATCCTAAAGATTCCTGGTGGCCAGTGCCTGTCATCTCTGACATCTGTGCTGATCCCCACGTAATGCTTAGTCTTCCTCCTCCTGGTTAGGCAGCCCTCTCCTCCTCTGAGCCACCCCACAGGTACACCCAGCCCCGACCCCAAACCTCGGGCAGTACCGAGACCACATCTTGGGGAGGTTCTCCAGAAGACAGTGGCTTCAATGCAGCCCATGTACAGGGGGTCACAGCAGACCCACTGAGGGAAAAAGCCAAGGGGGCGCGAGTGCCCCATGCAAGCTGGTCCAGCGTTTTCATGGCACAGGTGAGCATCTTTGACCAGAGTGGGCCTGGCAGAGAAAGAGCCACATCTTACCTGGTAGCATCGAAGCTGTCATAGGAACCGACCGTGTAGTGCCTGAAGAGTTTCTTGCTGCGGTCTGCACGAGTTTCTGCACAGAGAGGGAAGAGAAACACGGTTTAGAAAAGTCACAGTCCCTGGACGCAGAAATCAGGCCAGCTGGGCCTTTCATTTATCTGACCTACGAAGCGCCAAGACTTGCTCTCCTGTGGAAAGATCTGGGAGGAAGTGAAGGCCTCGTTCTGGGACCTGACTTTGCAAAATTGGAGGAGCCCATATGAACCCCAAGGTCGGCTTTTGCAGAGTCAATACTCTGCCTTGTGGTTTAAGCTGGAATAACAGTGCGCCTTGGGCTCACGGAGCCCGCCAGCATGGTTTTCTCAAGTGCTGCTGGGTCTTCCAGCAGATCCGAGGGTGACTGCCTTTTGGGAAGAGAATGCTTATTGTTACTTTTCTGGTGATAGATGCTCTTTCCTAAAAAACAAACAAACAAAACCACAACCGTGATTCACATTCCTCATTAAGTCCTCTGCTTGCTTTTCTGACTCAGCAGATTTCGACATAAACTTCGGGGGACGTGGTATGAGCGCTGTCATTAGATTTAACGCATAGCTCAAGGCGGGACGGAGAAAACCCACCACCACACAAAAACAAGATTTGGCGGCTCAGTGATTTGCTGTTCAGATATTTCCCCCACAAATAAAATCTCCTGCACAACCTCCTTCCTAAGCCCTGGGAAAAAAACACAGAGGAATTATGGGACTGACCTCAGGAAAACAGCTTAAAATCTCACGATAACTTCTGTAACCCTCTCTGTGGCCAATCCACATTCTAAGCTGAACCAGCACACATATTCAAACCCCAAACATATACCTTCAGTTAAAAAATGAGTGCACGGGGATCCCTGGGTGGCGCAGCGGTTTAGCGCCTGCCTTTGGCCCAGGGCGCGATCCTGGAGACCCAGGATCAAATCCCACGTCGGGCTCCCGGTGCATGGAGCCTGCTTCTCCCTTTGCCTGTGTCTCTGCCTCTCTCTCTCTCTCACTGTGTGCCTATCATAAATAAATAAAAATTTTAAAAAAAAATGAGTGCACGTAAGCGTACTGAGGAAATTCAGGTAGCATCATTTGGCTCCTTTTATGCGGGAGGCAGGTGGTTCAGCAAACACGCAGGCTCATTTTCTGTACAGAATGGAGTTGCCTTTGGGGGATGGGAGGAGCAGATGTCCAGTCCAGGACTACATTTCCCAGCTGCCCTTGCATCCTGGTAGGGCCACATGACCACTTTCCACCAATTGAATGTGAGCAACGGAATGGCATATTTCATTACAAGGATGGGGTGGTGGTGGTGGGGTGTCTCTTGTGCCTCCCTACCCTCTCTTGCCACTTTGCCCAGCTCAGAGTTAGGACTGCTGGGCCCTAAAGGATGGTAGACTCTTCTAGGGTCCCCACAAGATGCCTGGGTCTCTGTATGTTGAACTGTTGAAGTGAGCAACAATTAGACGTCTACCACATCATGCTACACGAGAAGGACTTACTTGGTACAGCAGCTAACACTGTCTTAACCAATGTGCAGGCCAGGTCCTCTGGGACTTGACTCCCACCTGCCTTTCCACCCCTTTCCCATCACTAACCCTGAGGCTCCAACAACACAAAATGTACGATTCCATGAACAACAACATCATTATCGTCGCCAACACTAATTGAGTACCTGCTGTATACCAGGTCCTGTTCCAAGTGCCATTCCTATATTCACTTCCTGGACCCTCATGACCCCTGCTGATGGGGCATGTTCTGCTTTGTAGGCCACCTTTCAAATCCTGCTCAGGACCTTGGGGGTCCTCCTCATGGAGTTGAGCCCTCTGTCTCTGCTTTATGTGTCCTTGCTGCATCATCACTGACAATTTTTGGAGTCCTTTCCCTGCACTTCGGTCTGGTCATCTGGGCTCAGCCATTCACTGGTCACAGCAGCCCAGCAAAGGAGATGGGACTGCAGCCATTTTATGGATGGAGATGGTAAAGCTGCCAAGGCAAAGTCACATGTTCACTAATGGCAAGGTCAGGATGAGTCTCTCGGCTGGTAAATGGGCCCCAGGCTCAGGCACAGACCACCAGACCACACTAACTGACCCCTGGAGGCGGTCCAAGTCCCCTTGCTCTCTACAGTGCTCAAGGGTGGGGACTGGCCTTTCTCTCTATCCCCCCACCCCCCGCCCATACCTAACCCCTGCTGGATACCCACTCCAAGTGCTTGTCCACCTCATCTAAGTGACCTATTGTGTAATTAGCAAAGAAAGCAAACCGCACACCATCGGAGTAGCTTGAGTACATGGGACCCTTGCTGGGCTGGGCACTGGTCCAGCTAAGCTGCATGTACCTCTTCTGTGTTTGGCACCTGGATGAAATGTGCCCACATGTTTTGTGTCTTCCTCCCCTCCTCTTTGGCTTCTGTAGCATGCATATGTGCAATCTGAGTCATTTATTAAGCCTACAGGGGAGACAGGTCCTGTGCCTCGCATGCAGGGACTAGGAGACTCACAGAGTGTGGGGCCTTAGCTCTGCCATCAGGGGCTCATAAACCTGAGGATGGGGTGAAGACAGAGCATGAGGACATGGACCTTCTGTGGTCTAGGCTAAGGGCACCAGCAATCAGATGACTGGAGGAAGTACATGGGCCAGGCAATACATCTGGCCAGCTCAGCCCTGTGACATCTGTGTGGGAGCCCCATATGTGCCAGGCCCTGAAGGGATATGTAGGATTTGAACCTCATTGTGTTAAGCAGAGTAGCTCACAAAGCCACTGAACAACCATGGGGAACTCTCTGTAAGCTGCTATTATTACTCATAATTACCTTGCTTGCTTAAGCCCTATGTAGGCAGCTCTAAGCTGGTCGTCTAGGGAAGTGTTGGGCACTGAGAGATGACTGGTGTAGGCCTTTGGCTAAAGTCAGAGGTTGTGGGTTCCAGCAGCAGAGAGAGTGTGCAGCAAATGTGTGTGTGTGTGTATGTGTGTGTATGTGTATGTGTTTTCTAGAAGAAACATTTCAGAAAGGGAGCCATTTCTAGCCTAGGTCAGTTAGCCAGTGGTTCCTAGACTTTGGGATTACACGGACCAATAAAATCTTAAACAAAAGAGGGAAGAATGTAGACTGACATAAAATTTACCAAGTTTTTATTTTGGTTCAGTAAGAACATTGAGAATAATAGGTTCCCTTCTGCTACCTCAATTATCTTATTAGAGAAAGGAGACCCATAGAAATGAGACCTGCCTGATGAAAACCTCCCACTGCAGAGGTCTTTCCTGTCCTCTGGCTCCTGGACACAGTCATACTTCTGCTTTGGATATGGCCCCAAAGATCAGTGAAGAGGTACTGAGGGAGACATCATTGCCACCATCAGGGTCATTACCATCGTCATCACCATAGTCATCATTGCTGCTGCCATCATCACCATTGCCACCATCACCGTCATCACCACCATCACCACCATTACCTCCATCATCACTACCATCAACTTCCTCACTTCATCATCACCATCACCACCATCACCACCACCATCTGCTGCATGGCACATTCCGATGAGAGACAAAATGATTTCGTAGAGTCCAATATCTTGGAACAAAGAGACCCGAAGGGGCTACACCATCAGGTGCTGCTGAGACATGAAGATGCTGAGGTGAAGCCCCAAGTCCGGGTTGGCTTTTGGTTCTATTATCGTAGAATGTAAAGTGTGTGGAAACAAGGAAGGAGAAACAACTCAAGAAACCAATCATGGGAGGCACAGCAGGAAACTGTGTATGTGACTGTCTGCATGGGTCTCAGGGGGGCATTAACTAGGGGGCTGTGGGGGATTGGAGAACTGACATCAGCAGGCTTGGCTGTCTGTCCACCATCATTGCTGTTTTCAGTATGGGCTGATGACAGGAATAACTGGCTTCTGCCACACGCATAAAGCTATTGCCATTCATCCGTGTCCCTGTTCTTATTGTTTCTTTTACTCTCTGAGATCTTGCTCTCCCATAATCATCACCATTACCTCCCTCATCACCATCACTGCCATCATCATTGTCCTCATCACCATCATCACTATCACCACCTCCCTCATCACCATCATCACCACCTCCCTCATCACCCATCGCTGTCACCACCTCCCTCATCATCATCATCATCATCATCATCATCATCATCATCACTGTCATCATCATCCCCATCACCACCCTGATCATTATTATCATCACAGGAGCTCTGCTAAGTCATCTCTTCACTTCATCAAAATGAAGTTTTCCACCTTATTTGGTCTTCACACAGAACTCGTGGTAAGTGGCTATCTTGCTCCTGTTTTCAGTTTCTGACCTGGGGAGAGAGAAGGTAGGCTAGATTGCTCTCAGGACACTTCCCCTCTGTCACCGTGTACACCTCATGTCACCACCAGGGTTGGCCTTTGTTGGCAGCCTGGGACCTGCTGTCATTGTGCAGAGAGCCGGGGGCTGCTGGCTGCCTGGGCTGACCGCTTCCCAGGACTCACTGATGCAAATGTGAATCACAGATAGAACACTTTGGACTGGGCAAAGGGGAGAAGCATGCATTTGAGGACAGGTGAGCATTCCTGTGGGTGGATGACAGCAAGACACAGAGCTTTTCAGAGAGGCATCTTGGCCTCAGCTGGAACCTCCACCACCAAGTCAACTTCCCAGGTCACTGGCCTCTGGGCCCCTGTTCAACCAGCAGTGGCTGCAGCCCCTGACACTCCTTACTTTATAACTAGGAGCAGGGGCATCTAGGCCTCTGCTGCAGCAGAGCCAATGATGCACACTGCTGCACCCAGCCCAGCAGGCCTTATGTGGGACACTGCATGGTGGAGGGATGCTGCACCTCTTCCCCACCATTTGCCTCTGGGTCTGCCCGGCACTTGCCCAGCACCGGGAGTAGGAAAGGAGGCATCACATGCCAAGCTGGGGGCTGAAATTCCTGTGCTGCTGTCACAAACCTCCCAGAATGTCTCAGACCTGCAGGATTGTGGTAAGTGAGGTCGGTCTTGAAACCCCAGCTACTGTCAAGGGCAGACACTGGGGGTTT
Source organism: Canis lupus baileyi (assembly GCF_048164855.1). NCBI lineage: Eukaryota > Metazoa > Chordata > Mammalia > Carnivora > Canidae > Canis > Canis lupus. The sequence continues at coordinate 8,528,251 of NC_132858.1, forward strand.
CCTGTGCCCATCTCAATCCTGAACAAAAGGACAGACCTGGGGCTCTGAGTGGAGGCAAGGGGCACAGACCCCATGACTGTCAGCAGGTCCTGGGCAACTGTCTGTCATTCTGTTATTCAGATGTGGACACACACATTCGAAGACTGCAGTTGGCTGACTTGGTCACTTACACACCCAACACAGCCCACTCCAGGCTCTTGGGTGTGGTCAGAAATCCACGCGTCCTTCAGAGGGTCCTAACAAGAGCCCTCAGAGCCCCCATATCTGCCTCCACTCTCCATCCTGCACTATCACTCTTCATCTTCTATTTGCATCGAAATTACCGACCAGCCATACCTTTCACAGTCCCTGTGCAGAAGACATTCCCCTTCTCCTGGGCTGTGCCTCCCTTGTTCTTTGGGGTCAGTCCTTTCTAAGGCCAGCCTGGTGATCGAGTGAGGCTGCCCAGCCCCTCCCCATCCCCACTGCCCAGCCCCGGACTCCAGTGTTTGGCAAGGGAGCCTGGCAGGCTACGCTGTCCTTTGACCACAGCAGGTGCCTGGCACAGGGGCGGGGCATGTGACCCTGGTGGGGACAATGGATCCTACTCTTACTGCTGCTATTTCTACTTTTGAGGCCACTGTGGGGGAGACGCTGCCTGGGAATGAGTCACACCAAGGACAGTGGAGCAGCTGGCAGGGAGGAACTGACCAACTGCCCTGGTGACATGGTCTGAAGCCCGGCACACAATCCACAGCTATGCCTGACTGTTTAGTTACACACACCAAATACATTTCTTTTTCAGTTTAAGACAATGTCGTTTACGTTGTTTTTAGCCAAAAAAAGTTCAGAAGGATGCAGTAATGCACTTAATGGTTTGCAAGTTTGCACTGACAGCCAGGAAAACAGCCACCCAAGGTATGGTGCTCACACTGAGTCTGGGCGCCTGCATCCCTTCCTCGGGGAAAGGACTGCTCCCTTCACCACATGGGCATCCTGGAGGAGCTACCTCTCTAGAGGCTTGGCACCCTGATCACCACAAGCACAGCTGTGCCGCAGGCTGCTCCAGGCATCATGTGGGACTCTCCTGGACCCCATCATTAGTATTAAGGGACCATGACACACACAGGACCCAACTGGCATTTTCTGAGATGTCCTGAGGGCTTGATGCTGCAGGAGGTGACCTTGCCTCGGCTGGATATCCTTAAAACTAGTCTGGGTCAATGAGTTTTGAGAAGTGACTTATATAACTTCTTGGATGTTTGGAGCATTCAGTCCCCAGTGTGAGCCTGTCCCTTGGTCCCAGCATTGATCTTTGCCCAGGGGCATGGTGATCAAAATATGAGATGATGATTGCTCTGTCAGCCTGGGCCTCCCAAGAAGCCCCCTGGGGTACATGACAGACATGTGGCATGAGAAATAAACCTTTGTGGTTTATTAAGATTAGGGACCTGTTTTGTTACTGCAGCTTTACCTAAGCTGACTGATGCAGACCGTGCATGGTCTTCTCTCTCAAGGGAGCCAGAACATTCCACGTTTTGCTCAAGCCTGGCAGAGCTGACTTTCTGTCACCAGCAACCAAGAGTCCTGGTGAGTATAGGGGAAAAAAAAAAAAAAGACTAGACATGATCAAGGCAAGGTCAGAGCTTGGCCCCTTGTCTGGGAGGTTGTCCATACTTTCCAGAAGAAGGTGGAAAACCACCCAACAAACAACAGGAATGTATCTCAGTAAACATGGACGGAGCCCAGCACAGTAGCACATGCCTTTACGTGTCTTGGGGGAGCACAAGGACGCCTCTCTGCTTATGATCAAGGAAGCAGATAATCTAACCAACCCAGAGGGAACTATTTACTTTTTTGTTTCCCTAACACTGAAGAAGCTTCTCGAAGCCAAGAACCAAGTACTTTGTAACCAGGCTCATCTCCTTGGCCACCGCCAGGCCAGTGCTTCATGCAGCAGATACTCAGCAGCAATGTCCACAGTCCCACACAGCAGTCCCCTGCCCTCATCTGAGTGACCATCAGCTTTGCTTGGACTGGTGCAGTAGTCTCTGGTCTCCCTGCTTCCATGCTTGTCCCTCCCCTCACTGATCTACTCTCTGTAGAGCAGAGGGAGCTTGAAGAAATGTAAAAATTAAGTGGATGCCACTGTGCTGCTTACTATTTTTCCAACAACTTCCCATGGAATTAGAGGCACATCCAAGTGCCCTTGGGTGACACCAGCCTAACACGGTATGGCCTCAGCTCTCACTGCTCTCTCTTCTCAATCACCCCACTCCTGCCACATTAAGTGTCTCCTTGTTCCTTGCAAATGACGAGCTTGTCTGTACCTAAGGCCCCTGTACTTGCTGATCTCTCTGTGGGATGCACTCTCCTCAGCTTACATCCTACTGTTCCCCTGGAGCCCCGGCTCCTACAACATGGCCTGGGGCACAGAAGTGCACAGTGACTGCACATTCAGTGCATGAGGGGATGAAACCCCATGCATGTCCTTGGACTCTTTGCTGCTATTCACTGATGGCAGATTCGAGTCCTTGGGTCGGACTGTGACAGGTTGAGGCTAGAACACAGTGCACGGGACCTTGCTCTTCCTGGGGTCAGCTGGGGTGGAAGCAGCCCGCCCTGCAAATTGAGACACCAGATCTTGATGGTGAAGATGTGGGCCCTCCTCAGCGGCAGCTCTGGGCCTCAGCTTCTCACCTACAAAGCCAACCACTGGATGAAATGACCCGAGTCTCTGACTTCTTGACCTGACACCTCTCCTCTGCTAATGATGCGGCTGGGGGCTAACCCTTAGCCAGGAGATGGCCAAGTACCCGGTTCCCCACACAGGCAGCGTTTAAGTGGATGCACCCTGGAAGCTTCTTTCTGAGTGTGGCCTAGAAAAATCTACACTGAAAGAAAAAAAGTCTAGAAATCCCATTCCATATACCTCCTGCAACTCGTGAAAGGGAGTGACAGATTGCATGACAAGCCTCAGACCGTTTGCATTTAAAATAGCCCTTTACGCAGAGCTGCTGGGAAGAGGATCCCATGTAGCTCGGCAAGGAAGCCAGGAGGAGGCATCTAGGGAGATTCTAATGGCCTCAGGTCCTCAAGGGTGACTGGTTCCGGAAACAGAAACCAGGAAAATAAATGTTCTCAAAAAAAAAAAAAAAAAAAAAGTACAGTACTCTGATGGACCAACAAGGTAGTTCAGAGGACAGCGTGGCAGGCAGGAGGGCTCTCGGGTCAGGAGACACCCTCATGGGGAGGGTGAGGAAGCTGGGTGGGGTTCCTCCTGCCCAGCCAGGTCGGTGGAGTGGGGGGGAGCCCTCGCTCACAGCTGCCCATATGTGGGAGAGGCATGCAAGCAAGGGTGCAGAGGCCTGCATTTAACATGGCAACTGTAAGCCCACCCCCCGCCCGCTGCACAGCCGGGCTGGAAAGTGCTTCTCTGGGCCTTGGCTTCCTCATCTGATGGGGGCCAGTAGCAGGGTGCAACAGCCCTGTGGGGACACGAGTACTTGTAAAGGGACCCCATGTGGGCTATCTGGGACTCTGTGCACGTTTTGCCCCAGGAGTCCCCCTTGAGCTTGGGTTTTCCCGTCCGGCCTTCCCCGAAGGCATCCTGCCACCCCCAGGATGGAGGAAGACCCCAACCGTATCTGTCCAGGGGACCCCAGGAGCTGCCCTTCAGATCCCCTCTTGGCCTGGGAATCGGGAATGGGCATGAGATGGCCTTGGCTTCCTGTCTGAAGTGAGCACATCCCGATGCAGACACTGAGGCCATGGCCATGGGGAACAGAGGGGACCAGTGGCCAGAGCCCGTGCGGCCCTGCAGAGAGCTGGCTGAGCTGTCCTGGCTCCCGGCGAGGCCCACACTGCCTCCAGAACCAGGTGAGGCTGGGCCCTGCATTCTGCCCTTGGGGTCAAACAGAAGCCCTGCATCCCTGTAGTGGTATTTACAGTGATAGTCCCCCCTATGTGGCTCCAAATACCCTCAGGGACAGCGTGCCCCTTGACGGCCCTTGCTGCATGCCGACACCCTTCAATCCCCCTCAGCCAAAGAGCAGCTAAAATGGCCAAGTGGGGGACGCTGGACCCACCAGGGGAGGGGTTCCCTTCCCCTCTCCGTGAGAAAGCCTGGGACTGGCCACAGGCAGGAGACTAAGCGTAAGGATAAGAAACGCTTCTGGGCTGTGCTGCCTCAGTTCATCCGTCATGATGGGGGGTCACGCGGGATTATACACCGAGCTTTCCATCTTGTTCCCCACATGCGGTGCCCCAAATTTACTCGGTTTATCGACGACCAGCTCAGAAGCCAAGAAACGGCTGCGAGAGCACGTGCGCATCTTCAAGGGGAGATGAAAGGAAAGTTGCCTGCGGTTTTCTCCTTGGGGACAGAAGAAACACTGACTGACAGCTCCTTTGTGGATGGCCGGGGCAGGGATTTAAGATGAGAAAGACGAATTCAAATTCGTGTGAGTCCTGAACAGGCCAGTGCAGAGGTGGATGCGAAGAGCTGGACTGTGTCGGCAAGTGCAGCTCCAGCCCTGAGAACACAGGGCAGCTTGGTGCGCGGCTGACTTTCTAGACTAAGCCCTGAAGGCAAGGCTGAGCGATCGCCACTGGCCACTTAGGAACCAGGAAGGGTCACTCTGGAGGCTGCACAGAGCTGTCCCCTCCGGGCCGCAGAACGGAGCAGGAGAGGAGGCCACCGGAGAGAGCCCTGCTTGGAGGGAAATACTGCCAGGGGCACAGTGGGCTGCCGTGGTCCGCGACCTTCACCCTGGCCTTCCTCCCCGGGACACCATCAGGTTCTATGGCAAGGGGACACCATCCAGGTGTGGACTAACCCAATCCTAGGAGAAGACCATTTCCCCCTGTGGTTCGACCCCGAGAAGAACCAGAGGTGCCCTCACCAGTGTGAGATGGAGTAGCCACAGGAGCAGGGCTGTGGGTGACCCACGGGGGCCGAGAGTGGCCCCTGGAGGGCGGTCAGCAAGGACTTGAGGTCCCCCGTCTTGCGGCTGCCAACTCAGAGCACGGGGGGCAGAGTCTCTCCAGAGCGCCGGCTAATGCCCATCTGGGCCAACACCCCGACATGGGCCCAAGATTGGGCACAGAAGCCCGGCGAGCTCGCCTGCGCAGCTGACCCCTAGTGGGTTCATCGACAGGTGGTATCGGGAGCCGTGAAGCCTGCGGCCACTTATATCATCACAGAAATCAGACAGAGCTGGGGTTTTGTTTATTTAGCTGCTGTTTTCTATTTCTCTGAAGATTTAGTTTCAATCCCACCAAAAGGAGGGGGAGAGACAGAGAGATAAGAAGAAGGGACCGTGAAATCCCTGACGCTCCCCGTGTCCCTCCTTCCCCTGGAATCCAGGTCCTCTCTTGCCCTCATTCCTGGCCCCTCATCTAAAGAGGCAAAAGCTGCAGCAGTGGACACCTGGAGCCCCTGGCCCACCCCTCACTGCAGTTCTGGGTGCTGGGCACCTCCTCTGGGCCGGCACCGAGTCAGATGCGGCCCGGCAGCCTCCTGCCACGTTGCAGGGCCCCGGCCGCCCGGCGGTGTAAGGTGGCCGGGCCGTCCCACTCTGAGCCCCCTGCGCTGCGCAGCCACACGCCTCCCTCCCACAGCTCCTGTGATCTCCAGCGGGTTTTAAATCAGACACCACTCAGGCTACACCCCAGGCTGGCGAGCCAAATGCAGAATCAGAACCACAAGGAGGAGAGAGATTACCGATGAGGATGAAGACAGAAATAACTTTTCTTTTTTAAAACCAAAGATGCCGACGGGCTCCTTGCAGAGCAGAGAAGCAGGCGGACAGTAACACGGGGAGAAGCCGGAAGTGGGCACAAAGGCAGGCAGGGTGGGTGCTGGTGTGTGGGGCTGGGTCTGTGGGGCTGTCGGGGGGCTGGCAGGGGTCACCTCGCACCCTGGCTGGACTCCAGCTGGAGCAGGAGAGGCTGGCCGGGGCAGTGGGTGGGGCGGGGTGGGGGCGCACAGCCCACTCCCGGGCCCAGCCCCACCCTGTTCCCCGGCCCTTGGGGCTCTGCCAACAGGTCAATCCCACTGCGGGGCCTGGAGATCAGGCCCCACGCGTGAGACAGTCACGGGCGTGCAGACCGGTGATGTGAAAGTACACCTGCCCCACCCGGATCAGGGGCTAGCACAGCCGCAGATCATTTCCAGACCTCGCGTGCCGCGGTGTTGGCCGAGCCACGGACGGACGAGAAAGCAAGGACGCGGTTCTTAAAGCAGACCCTGTGCCACGGCGGAGCGTGTGCGCCTTTCCTGCGCCTGTTGCAATGAACTGCCACAAACCTAGTGGCCTGCCAGGGCAGACACGTGTTCCCGTAGAGGCCCGTGGGTTGGGAATCCGGCTCGGATCTGACCGGGCTGGGATACAAGTGTGGGCAGGGCTGTGTTCCCTCCGGGGGCGCTCCCGGGAGAGTCCGTCCCTTGGCCTCTTCCAGCTTCCAGAGGCGCGTGCACTCCTTGGCTCGGGGCCCCGTCCTCCATCTGCAAAACCAGCCAGCCGCGCCAGGTTGAGTCCTCAGATGCCACCACTCTCATTTGAACCGTGTGCCTCCCTCCTCCGCATAGAGGCGGCTGGGATTGCGTGGCGCCCTCCTGGATAATCCCGGATAATCTCCCGGTCCTAACGTCAGCAGCTAGCTTCACTCCATCTGTGACCTCACTTCCCCTCTGCCATGTATCCTAACATAGTCCCAGGTTCCAGGGATCAGGACGTCAACACGTTTGGGGGCCATGACGCTGCCCCCCCCCCACAACCAGGAAGAGACTGTACCTAGCACAGCTGGGCCAGACTTGCTCAGATTCTGTAAAGCTCTATTAGTTGAGGGACTCAGAATCTTGCTTCCAGGTCAGAAAACCCGAGCAACAGACATGGTTTGCCAGAAAGTGCATGTCTCTGCAGGAACAAAACGCAGTGCGTTCAGGTTGCGACTCTGAATCATGGCAAGAGCCGAGGCCAGGGCTCAGCTCCTGGGACGTCCTGCCTTCTCTGTGCAAGTTGGGGAAATGGTCCTCATCTCCATGTGAGGTGTTTGCTCTGTGCCTGGCAGCCTCCTGCATAAGTCCTCCTTCAGCTGGAGTCCTCCTTCAGAACTGAGCTCTGCCGGACTGGCCGGCCCTTCTCCCAGAGGCATGCTCTTCCCCTCCCCCACACCTGGTTTCCAGTAGCTGAAGCCACTTACATGGTGGGTTATGGCCAACAAGCAACTGAGTCATTGATTCTATTTATTCCCAGCTGCTCGAGCACTGGTCTGTCCATCCCTGGTGTGTGTGCACATGTGTACGACATATGTCACCCGCTCCACTCGCCCCTCCTGCCCAGGTCTGGGTGCGCCAGCCCAGTGCCCCTATGGTCGGGCAAGGACCCAGTGGCAAGAGGCCACACTAGGGTTTCTACAATACCCACATGCCTTGACTTCTCTTAAAGTTGGCACAGGTGTCCGTGGGTGTGGGGAATGCCAGCCACCTCCTACCCTCCAGGGCACACATCAATGGGTCCTGAACACTCAGGCACCGTGCGTTCACCAAATCCATGAACCCCAAAAGCCAGAGGCAGAAGGGGTGGATGGGGGCTGATTTTCCTTCCCTCATAAATTGCAGCCATGTCAGAAAGCTGGACCCCAGGGGACTCTTGGTCACACGTAGGCTCACAGAAGACATCGCAGGAATTATGCAGTGGTTGTGGCACTGGGTGAGCCCAGAGCTCCTTTTGTAATTGTAACTTTATGAGATGGTCTTTTTGTCCCATGGGGCCTGCTGAGGCCACAGGGTTTGTGCACCCACATGCCGAGGCCCGCTGGCGCTGGCTCCATCCACTAAGCCACAGGAGAGGGGGATTCCCTCTCCAGGCAGCCAAGGGTGCCCGAGGGTGAGGGCTGTGGCTTGGCTGAGAGGCTCAGCAAATGGTCAGAATGTGGAGGGCCTGAGTAGGGCTCCAGAAAGGGGAAAGGAGGGAGGTGACCTCAGGCATGGGCACATTGCACTGCCACCACTGTCCCCTCTATCAATGGCTGTCACCTGTCATTGCACTCTTGGGGATGTTTACTTGGCCTTTCCCAGGTGCCATGCGCTGGTTCTAAGCACAAAACACTTCCGCTCCTTCTGGTGGTCCCGGCCAGCCCGCGTGAGAAATAGTGTCCTCTACTACAGGTGAGGAAGTGAGAGACAGGGAGGCTGAGTTGGACGGGCGCTCCAGCACAGGTGGCCCAGCCCCGCCCGCCCTTCCCACCCAGGCATAGAGCGCTCACTCTGCCCCGTGCAGGGCACCTTCCTCCTCAGACACACCCCCAGAGCCGGCTCACTCAGCAGCACCTTCACAGGCACTGGGAGGCCAAGAACTCCGTCTTCCCAGCCTCCGTCCAGGACCGGACTTCCCCACCCCAACCAGCCCTCCCCAGGGCACGTCCCCCTTTCCATTCTGGATGTGGCATGTCAGCCTCACTGCCACCTTGGAATGGCAAAGAGATGGGGCAGGATAGAGTGGGCAGGCGTGTTTAGGCAACAGGCTCCGGGGTTTGTCTCTGGAAGCTGACCCAGTGCCACCCCAGCTACAAAGTCATGTCTCGTGTTTGGTTCCTGATAGCCCCACGAAGCAGGACACAGAGGAGGAAACCGAGGCACAGAAGAGTGAATGGAGTCCCCTAGGGCACAGCTCACGAGTGATGGAACTGTTTTTTTTAGGCGTTCCCTTAGCGCCTCTGCTACAACCACACAGCAGCACCACGAGGCGAGTCTGTTCTGCCCAGAACATCAGGTGCACCAGACACTTTCCAAGGTCGCCGGGCTGGCGGGCGGCGGAGCTGGTCCCAATCCTGGATCTGAGACTCAAGGTCAGGACACTGCACTTGACCACACCACCCCTGCAGCAGTTTTTAAAGGACAAATGTGAGGGAGGAAGGGTTCTCTGTGGACAATGCCTTTTATGATGCTATAGTCGAGAATCATTTGGGGATGCAGGACGCGCCTGGAATCTCAGGCTTTCTGGCTAAGGACCTCCATCTGAGGAGTGGCCAGGGCTTGCCATCACACGGTACGGACCCACCTCCAGACCCTCTGCTCCCCTGTGCTTGCAAGCTCAAGGTACCCCCCGCCAGCGCTCATGATGGGGGGTCTGCAGTCCTGTCTTGCCCACCTGATCCTGTCTTACAACCCCCCAGGCCAAGGGAGGCTGGGACACTGGATGGGAAGCTAAGCCCCGTTCCTGGCACTGTTGACTGATCCCCACCTCCCAAATTGGCTGTCAATGAGCTGGTTTCTACTCTGTAGTAATTAGAATGTTTGTGTGTGTGTGTGTGTGTGTGTGTGTGTGTGTGTGTGTGTGTGTGTGTTTAAATCGGCCCAGGCGGCTAAGTGGAAGCGTTTATACCCATACACAGAACCAGAGTGGCTTTTTCAGTGGAAATTACAGTAAATGAAGGACTGGGCGCCTGTGTGGCATGTTGTTGCCGAGCTCAGTCGGAGTGTCCATGCCAAGGACGTCCCGTTTCCCTCCCTTTCTGTTCAGACAAACCCTCGCTGGCCAGGGGAGGTTGGGGGAGGCCGATACACCTCTGGCCTCGGGGCTGTGGTGACCATGGCCGAGAGGCAGAGTGTCTGAACACAGGCAAGGATCTCCAAAAGACTTTTCTGGCATCACATCCACCGGTCAGGGCACAGAGGGCACAGAGGCCTGGTCTCTGTGTTCTGCCAGGATATGTGGATGGATGCTCAGCACAATCCTTTGAGTCTCTCGCTCACTGCCTCCACCCAGGACCTGACCCCACAGAATGCCTGGCTTTAGGCCCCACAGCACGGCTGGCCTCTCTGCCGAGCCCAGCACAGTGGCTGGGCTGCCACTTGTGGGAGGGTGACCCAGAGCGGGTCAGGACACCCCACCCCCACAGGCGGGGCCTTCCCAACCCCCCAGCGCCCCCGCCCCCTCATGTGGCCCAGGGAGGTGAAGTACAAGGCCAAGGGCACGGCACTGCAAGCTTGAGCAGCAGCAGAGCTGGATTTAAACCCAGGAACGGACTGGGGGCGGGAGGATTCTTTTTAGTTCTTTAAAATCTTTTTTGGGGATGCTGGCAGCTGAGGTTTAAGAATTAGGACACGGAGAAGAAAGACCTGTGGAGCTCAAGGAAACCGCCCTATCGTGCGGAAGGGCGGCTTGGGGCCTTGCTGGCTTGGCGCTGCGCTGCCAGGTGGGCAGACCGCAGCCCGAGGTCACAGGAACAAGCACATTCACCCCTGGAAGGGTCAGGGTGGATGGGGGAGAGGGACCCCAATGGCGCTAACAGACCACACAGAGAGGAGAGCCCCCCTGGGAAGGACCATACTATGGTGGCCAGCCCCTGGGGTCCACACACCCTGCTCAGAAGTAGGCTCGGCCCCTCCCAAGAGGCTACAGGTCCCCGACAGACACTAGGACTGGGAGGGGGAGTCCAACAGGTCATGGCTCAGTTTCTCCTGGCTCCTGTGCCAGTGCCACCTGGGAGGGGGCTCCATCAAGGAGAGGCGTCTTATCTGAGTAGGTGGCTGAGGCCCTGGCCGGACACTCGCAAGCTAAGCGGTCTCCCCTCTGCTCTGCTTCCATGAGCGACAGGGGAGCCATTGGCCTCGACTGTCTGTAGAAGTTGAAGAAAGGAATGCAATCTGTAAATACATATGGTGCCTTGTCCCCCATGCTACAATGCCGACGGAGCGCACAGTCCATTTGATTTAAACACACACACACACACACACACACACACACACACACACACACAAACTAAGACCCAAACTAGCCATGTTTCTTTGAAGGAGGGCAGGCAGGGCTGGTTGTGAGGCACCCTGCCCTGTGCCGGCTTGGGGGACTTCCCATACAGTATGTCGGGTCAGAAGAGACACAGGATTCCCGGAGCATCTATGCATTTAGGTTGAAACGACTCACAAAGCAGGTGCCCTCCCTCAGAGTTCACAGCACTGCTTCCGAGGCAGAGACGCCCGAATTGGTCTGAAAAACCCACCGGCCTCTCCACGGGGCTCTTGAGAACACGGGGAAGCCACGGGGACTCTAAGAGCATCCGAGACGCCTGAGCCCTCTGGCTTGATCTGACGGCTACTCTGATTTTTCCTGCTGCACCGGGAGCAGGAGACAGCCGTTTGGGAGACAATAGCCTTCTGCGGGAAAGCACAACCAGAGACACAGTCATTCTACAACACACCAAGTGCAGAGCGATCGCCTACACAGCAAGCCGCCCCGTCTGAGCAAGTGCCCGCGGGACTGCCAGCACCGCGATTCTGGCAGAGAACAAAGACTCAGCACACCAACCCGAAGCGGGTTCGGGAGGCGGCACCGTACCTCCGAAATGAACTTTCTTCTTGAATCGTGAATTCTCAGCCATCATCTGCAGCCTGGGTGTGACCATCTCACTCAGGCCGGTCCCGCTGCCGCGCTAGGTCCACGCGGGGACCGCGTCCCCGAGGCCGGCCTCATCTACTATTGTCTGGTAATCCAAGAGGGGGGAAAGGAAAAGTTGCGGCCCTCCGGGGTCGAAATTGCAGAAGAAAAGGAAAAATGACTCAGAAGGAGAAGAAAGATGGCTCCGGAGCGTTTAATCCACAGGGAGGCTCACAAAATTGACTTTTTGAGACCGCACATTGGATCGGCGGAAAATTCAGTTCTTTGACACAAGTTGTAAGCTCCAGATTGGAGCCTGCATCCTTCCACTTCCCACTGTACCAGGGATGGTTCTTTTTCCTAGTGCCGGTTTCCATGGCAATGCATCAGTCACTAGTCTAAATACGTACGGGTGAAGGACGCCAGGAAAGCCAGCGCAATTATGCATGCCATTAGCGGGTAGAAGAAAATGGTTCAACCCGGCTATTAGCACGGGGCCGAGGTAATACTTAGCGGCTTTGTCATCCTCATCCCGGGTAATTGCCTTCTCATTTATAACACTCGGTGTGTCCTCTGTCTCGGCACACCCAGAGCCCCGTGTGCCGTGGGGGACTGCGGGCAGCCAAGTCCATCTTGGCCACACGACCCCGCCGAGCCAGCGGCACGGGGAAGGGCCAGCATCGCAGGGAAGTGGGTCCTGGTCGTGCCTCCTGCCGGACCCTGCATCCCTGGGGATGGGGATGGGGAACTCGGGGCTTCAGGAGGTGTGGAGGGATGTGGGGAGAAATCCAGGGACACGCCGTGGATTGGGTTTGAAGGCTGTGAGCAGCTGCAGCAGGAGAGCCAGGGCCGCGTCCTGGGGCTGGGGGCTGAGCCCGCCTCCCTCCCGGCGAGGTCCTCCTCCTCTTCTGGCTTTCAAAGTGCTCCCCGGCCCCGTTACCCTGCTTAAGGGAGGTGTCAGTGTGGAGAACAGAGGCTCTCACTCCTTTTGGCCACTTGTCATCACTTTCTTTTCCTAAATGGCCACCATGGGCTTGCTGTGCGGCCTCGGATGAGACCCCTCATCTTTCTGAACCGGTTAGAAAAGGGTCTGAAGGGCGATAATTCTCAATGAATGTTCTCTATACCCCTGGGGACTGCCAGGAGCCAGATCCCGGCTTTGCTGCTCACTGGCCTCGCGACCTGGGACACATTCCAGTTCTGTTTGTCGGATGGAGATAACAATGAGTTATTGGTAAAACGGGATGCGATTTTCACTGCTCAGGGGAAGAGCACAGACACCCCGTTACCTGTGCACTTATGGTGGCGCGGTGGTTTGTGGTCTAACTTACCCATCACAACCTACACAACAATCCTCGCTGGAATAATTGCCCTGTGAAGAATCCGAGATGAGAAATCTGGGCCCAGAGAAGTTAAGTGACTGAGCCAAGGCCACACAGCCAGGTGAGGGTGGACCTGGCCCTGGACCCCAGGTCTCTGGGCCCAGCTCTGTGTCACCATCCCATACCTCCCTCCTCAGCACTCCTGGGAGTGCTCCTGAGAGCATAGAGGACCCAGGTCAGCTGTGCTTGTGTGAGACACTGGCTCCAACCCCGGGACATTGGACGTGGGTCTCTCCTGGGGCGTCCTAGCAAGTCTTGAACCATCCGTTCCTCCTGGTGGCTTGCAGCTCAGCGGGAGGCTATGGGCCCTTCGACCTAAGTGGGTGCCTGCCTTTCTGCAGCCTTTCCTTCCATCCTTGGTCTGATGGGTCTCTGGGCAAACCAGGAGGTCACAGAAACAGCCTGTGCCTGGCGCGAGAGGCCCAGGGGGCTGCTGCTGCCGCTCACCGGGAGGGATTTCAGTGGGAGGCAGAAGCGGAGAGACAGAGACGGAGGGTAAAAATAGCACGGGTTTTCCACAACAGCACCGGCCCCCTTTCTCCAGCACTCCATGCAGCGCGCACGAGCCCCGCTCAGCCCCACGTCCCACGTCCCTCTGCACTTGGCATCTCAGAGGCTCATGTCCTTGGAGGCACCCTGTGCCCCAGGACGGTGAGGAGCCCCTGGCTGCCCACGAGAGGGGACCTCCACCTGCTTTCACATCTCCACATCAGGCCGCGCTGCCAGGGGGTAAGGGGAGCGGCCACAGGCAAACAGAGTGTTGGTGGGGGACTCGCCTTCCTGATCTGTGACCTCGGCTTGTTTCTCACCCTCTTGTGGATGCGGCTTCACCATCGGGAACACTGGGCAGGCGAGCGAGCGCGTATTGCCTTGAGAGAACTAACCAAACCCACAGGATATTAGCCGGTCCACTGGCCAGGGGTGTGTGTGACCCGACATGTCATGGGGCCTGGTCCCCATATGTCCTCACAGCCGCAGGGTGTGCCAACGTGCCGTGTAAACTGTAAAGTACTGTGCAAATGCCATCACGTGGGGGTGACCGTCTGCCTAACTGGTCCATCACAAAGGTGGACGTGAAGTCACACACAGATGTGGGGTGTCATATTCTCCTTCCTGTCACCACCCCCAGAGATAGCAAAGGATTAGTGCCAGGTCGTGTAGTCATGGAGTCCCTGGTCTGTGTCCTGCCCTGATGCCCACTGGTTGTACTGAAACCCTGCGTCATGTTATGGATGGAATGGTGTCTCCTCTGTGCCCTGATCCATATCCTGAAGCCCTAACCCCCCATGGGACAGCATTTGGATGTGGGGACTTCAGGATGAGGTCAGGGTTAGATGAGGTCATGCAGGAGGGAGGGGCCCCGTGATGGGATTACTGTCCCTGTAGAAGCAGAGCACACCAGAGCTCATGTTCTCCGGCCTGTGAGGACAGCGAAACCAGGAACATGCCCTTCCCAGAAACAAACCCTGGATGCCCAGCCCCCAGAATCACAAGGACAAACGTCATCTGAGCCCCTGGTCTGTGGTGCTCTGTTACCTGGCCCACAATGATGGGGGATGAAGAAAGTGCCATGTCCGTGGGTTGCAGGGACAACCCAGGGGGCACAGGTGCAGCACCGAGGGCCACCAGTCTGCCGTTGACAGGACAGCCATCGGGCCTACGTCGCTTCCCAGGAGGGAAAGGACCACAGGGTGAGGGCCACACACCTGTGTCTAGCTACTGGGAAACCAGGCAGGACTGGCGTTTGCATGTGAGGCCTGTGGGCTTGCACGTCCCCGTATACACGCCACTGCGGGGGATGGACCGCAGGCTGAGATTTAGAATTCCCTTTGGAAAAAAAAAAAAAAGAATTCCCTTTGGAGGAAAACATCTCATATTTGAAGGTTCTTCCTTCCAGTGCCCATGGGAGCCCCATCCTCACTCTGACACTGCAGGCCCAGGCTTCTGCCCATGCCGCTTCTCTCAGCCACCCCCCTGAGCTCCAGGTCCCTGGGTTCCCCTCTCCCAGGCTCATGGAGACAGCTCCAGTGACAAAGGCCCAGGCATTCGCTGCTCTACCTCCCCAGGAGGCCAGCTCCCTCTCCCACCTCAGGTGCTTCCTCCCTGGTATCCAGCACGGGCGTCTAGAGGTCAGTTCTCAGGGACTGTTATTGGGATTTAATAGATGAACCAGAGTTACACATGGAAGTCACAGACCCACATGTCTCCAGGAGGCCGCGGATGAGGCAGCAGGCATAATAAGCAGGTGGGCAGCTGTGAGGTTGGGGTTGACCGGATCTTACACGCAGTGCAAATCTCACTTTGCAGGAAGGCTGTGCTCCCTTCGAGTGCAGCTGCAGGTGGAATTGGGTTCAGGGCCCGGCTCTGCGAGCAGCGACGCCTCCAGCGGGGTCTCCTGGGGCATCCTCAAGGGCCATGGGGCTGAGCAAGGTTGTCCCGTGCCAGGAGGGCACTGCTCTTGTGCCGAGGGGCGCACCATGCACCTCCCACCATGCACCTCCCAAGGTCCCCAGGCGCATCCCCTCCAGGGCATGGAAGGCCTCTTTAAAACAGTCTGAGCATGATCCTAAATCCTTGTCACATGTCCTTGCTGAAAAGCAGGACTCAGGACGTGTAAGAAGTGTCAGCAGGACACGGTGGGCTCTGGAGGAGTCTCAGCCTCCTGACAAAGAGGTTTGGAATAACCCAAGCATTCTGAAGGAAGCCACCAGCTAGATGAAGATCCCCATGGCCAACTGTGAGGAGGCTACGACTTCACTTTTCTGCCTTGTCCCTACTTTCCTTCCTGTTGTAGGACTTTTTACAAAATGCCATCAGACCCCATTTTGAATTAAAAAAAACCATGCCAATGGTCCCTGTGGAGGACAGACCTGGGAGTGCAGCTGCCTGGTAAGCTCCACGTGAGCATGACTTGCTTCTACCAACAGAATATAGCAAAGAGGATGGGACATACGTGGTGACACGACTGTGTCATACGTGAGATTTTAGCACCTTTCCTTCTGGAGGCTCTCTCTCACTGGCAGGTGCCCATCTTAGGAAATCCCACCAGGGAGCAACTATGGGCGGTGTCTGCTTGCTGAGGGTGGCTGCAGCCTCCAGCCAGCAAGAAACACAAGCCCTTGGGCCTGCAAACACAGAACTGAGTTCTGCTGACAGCCCGACACAGCTTTGAAGCAACCCCTGCCCAGTGGGGCTTCCTGACGGGAACGCAGTCCCGTGGCCACACAGAGTGAAGCTTGCAGAGGGCCCAGCCACACCATGCCCACTCTTACCCAGATAAACTGAGGTCATAGCACACATTCCCGTCACTGTGGCGATGCTGTCATGAAGCAGGAGGGGGCTCTGAGGGCCCAAATGGTTTAGCCTTAAGAGCCAGAGCAAGTATCCCTACCTGCTGTTACATGCTACAGCTATCTTGTGGGTCAGATGCACTCCTGCAGGCTCCAGGAGGTGCAGAGACAAAAAGGGTGTGGAGAGACAGTGTGAGAGACACAAATCTAGGAGAGACACACGGGGCAGGACCACCACCTTGAGATTCCCTGAGCCAGCATTCTCTAAGACACTATTGTGAGCACCCTGAGGGCAGATTAAGACACAGTGTCTTCTCACGGCTTAACCCCTGGCCCCACCAATGCATGAAAGGGAGAAAAGCCCTAAACCCACATCAAACCACGGACTCCTTGAGAGAGTTGTATCCTGGAGCCCCGAAGTTCATGCTTATATTTGATCAGGAAAGAACGAATGGTGGAGCAGTTTTCACTATGCATGTGTCTGTGTGCATGCACAGACATGCATGTGTGTGCACTGGAAGACACATGTGCATGGGCTCATGTGCATGGCTGTGAGCTAGAAAACACATGAGCGCATGGGCTCACAAGCACAGCTGTTGTGTATATATGTGGGCTAGAAAATGCATAGGCGCATGGGCCCATGTGCATGTATGTGAGCTAGAAAACGTGTGCATGGGTTCATGTGCATGTGTGTGAGCTAGAAAACATGTATGCCTTGGCTCATGTGTATACATGTGAGCTAGAAAATGGGTGTGGCCATGAGCCCATGTGCATGTGTGTGAGCTAGAAAACGTATGTGCATGGGCTCATGTGTAGACATATGAGCTATAAAACGTGTGTGTGTGCCCATGTGTGTACATGTGAGCTAGAAAATGCTTATGTGCATGGGCTCACGTGCATACATGTAAGCTAGACAATGTGTGCATGTGGGCTCATGTGCATGTGTATGAGCTAGAAAACACATGTGTGCGTGGGCTCATGTGTATACATGTGAGCTAGAAAATGCATGTAGGTGTGGGCCCATGTGAATACATGTGAGCTAGAAAACGTGTGCATGGGCTCATGTGTATACATGTGAGCTTTCTAGAAAATGTGTGTGTGCACGGGCTCATGTGCACATATGTATGCATATGTGCATGTGCGCACACTCACGTAGGAACAACTGTTCAAGGAAATTGCAGAGGCTGAGCAGAATCCTTTGGGGTCTCTGCAGGGCTGTTTTCTTCTTTGATCTTGTATCGTGTTGTGTTTTAGAAACAGCAGAGAACGTACCATGCAGAGGGTGTGGGAGGCCCCGAATTCTCTGAGAGATCCTGTTGACCCCACCTGCATGGAGTGGTGCCAGCGCACCTGTGCTCGGGTCGAGCCCGGGCAGGAATGCACACTACCCCTGTGCTCCAAGAGCGCCACGCACTCAGTGCTCGGGAATGGAGACTTCTCTCAAGATCTAAACAGCTGATGAGGTGGCGAACACCCGTCAGGAGGAGGTGGCTTTGTATTTATGCCCTGACTGACCCTACAGGGGGTGGGGGGCAGGCATTTGAAGATAACAGAGACAAGTCTTCAAGATGATAAATACCAAACCCAACCCAAATTTCAGAGGAAAAGGAAGGAAACCAAGGCTTGCTGAGTGCCTACTATGTGCCATGAGCTCTCATAGATTAAAAAAAGTAAAAAAAAAAGATTATTATGTGTTTGGAAAACGGTGCTTCAAAGCTCAATTCTTTGGGGGAAAATCCCGACAGTAAGACCATTATGAGACTGTCATTAGCCTAAATAACACAGGCAAAAACAAGCCTACTGCGGAGCGTACTAAAAGAGCTGGTGGGTTTTTTTTTTTTTTCTGTGAGGAATTTTAGTGAGTAAATGTTTTCCTACAATATTCATAAATGCCACTAACACCCTAACCGCACCGTTTAACTCATTTGCAGCTGGTTTTGTGTCATATTCAAAATGAATCATTTTTCGACATTTGGGGGCTATACCAAGTGGAGTGTGGGGGGGAAGAGCTTCCTTGGGTGTCAGGGTGGGGACACAGAGAGGAGGCTTGCCAGGGCCCTGGGCCCAGATGGTGCCCTCAAGGCTAGCTGCCTTGTCTCAGCTACCACCAGCTGGCTGGAGTGCCGGGCTGATGGGGTCCTCATGGACCAATTGCTCAGACCTGTGGGCATCACTCGCACAACCTCGCCCCGAATCGGGTCTCTGTCCCAGAGGGTTCAGAGAGAGGAGAAATGCCAGCATCAGCAACGCTGGGTGCAGCCAATCACATGGCTGGGGGCCCCCCTGTTGGCTAGTGCACGGTGGTGCTCACACTTCCAGTCTTCATGGACCCCCTGGTGCTGTCTGCAGACAGCTGAGAAGCCGTGCATGATGGATGGAAACGTCCTTTGGGAAGGGAAGCCTGGGGAGGAGTGAAGGACCTCCTCAGCGGCATCATCTGTGCCACCTTCACAAGCGCCCAAGGCAGGCGTGCTCTTGTAACCCATCCCGTCATCAGCAAGGCCACTTCCAAGGGCCACATGGCCAGTGGTCCTTGGGGCTGCAGCCCAGCTCGGCGGTGCCAATCTCAGCTCCACACTCAGCCAGCTCCTCAGACCTGCGCTGCTTTCAAGCCTTACAGGAGGCTTTTAAACCCCATTTCCCATTTCCACTTATAGTAATGGTGAGCCTGCTTCAGCGAAATCTCAAGTCTAACCAAAGAGTCCAATGCAAAAGGCAGGTGGAAGCAGAAGCCCCTCCCTCTTGCCTCCTCCCAGAATGTTGGAGGGACGTGGGCTCCCAGGGAGCTGGAGACACAGGGTCTTTGCTCCAAGCAGCTCCCTCCTGGCATCTGCATCCATGCCCCTTGCCACGTGGACTGAATTCCGCCCGCTGACACGAAGTTTGCTTGTCCAGCCTGGGAGTCTGGGTGGACCCAGCGATGCTGAACAGCAGGTACAGCGTTGATGACACTGTGGCAGCCCGAGTCTGGATTTCAGGAGGCCTCGCTCTGGAACAGTGCATGGCTGCCTTGTCCACAGGCCCCAACTAGACGATGTGAGGCCCAGGCATCCCCACCAACCTGAGGGTTGTTTGCCCACCAACCACCACTGGAGACAGAAGATGGAGTCTGGCTTTGAAGAACAGAGACTCCCAGTGGAGCCTGGCCCATCCCGCTCCTCTACACGATTGTGATACAGGTGGTTTCATGCCAGCCACGGAGAGGGGCCACTGGTCATGCAGCAAACTGTCCCATGAGTTCCATCAGTACCATGACTTTGGGGAGGTCACTTGACCCCGTGGCAGTGGTCTCACCATCTGTGAGATGCACACAATGGGACCTGCCCTTTCCCAGGGCTGTTGCAAGTGTCCTACGGGTGACCATGAACAAATGCATTGTGAACTTCATAGCACAAGGCAACGGGTGGAAATGTCAGGCTTGAAAGGCGGTCTGGAAAATGGGGTGTCTTTTCCCAGAAGACAGCAGAGCTTCCTGTGGGGTTCCCTGTGGGGACACGGAGTCTCCCCAGCTTCTGTGTACTTCTTGAGGTTCCTTGGGGCTGAGGTGGGGCCGTATGCTCTGTGATGTAAGAGGCACCACCGTCCGGCAGTGAGAATTGTGAGACCTGGCACCATAGAGAAGGTGCTGGAATTCTGGCTCTACAGTCGGGCCCAGGGCCATGATGCAGTGCCTACCCTCAGGCAAGACTTCTGTCCTCATAAGCTGCTTCCTTGTTTGTAAACTGGATGCTGCACCCCAGCTCTGGAGCTCATGAGGGAGGCAAGAAGCGGAAAGGAGTCAGAGAAGGTTGAACTTTGGAACCGCCCTGAGTTATGGCTCCGCATAAAACACCCCTTCCTCCTAGGGTGGTGGGCTGTGCCCAAAACCATTGAGCTGCAGGCTGGGCACAGGAAGTTCTTCTTTTGCACCACGACATCCTACGAGGGCCGTGGGCTGCGTACGTCTCTCTGTGCCCTGACGTTATTACAAGGGAACCGACAAAGCAACAGCGCAGTTCTCCTCTCGTAGGAAGTGGAGGCCGAGGGGTCTCCTGACCATTCTGTTGGCTGTATTCTTCCAAAGTTACTCACAGGGTTTGACAAAGGCATTTCTGTGTTTATCATTCTGCGCTGTGAATGCTTTAAATAAGGAGAATAAAGCAATCCACAAGTGCAGGTGCGGCAGGAGCCTGCCCCTCCCTCCCGCTCCCTGTTTACTATCACCATAGAGACTGAGTCACGGATAAAACCAGCCAGCAGGGAGGGCAGAGCCTGGTTCCTAATACAGGGGAGGTGCCTCCCCCTGTCAGGCACCCCCACCTGCCTGCTGAGGACATGGGGGCGTCCCACCCCTCCACGGAAGCAGAGGGGCTCTGGAGCATTCAGAGGTGGTGCAGGGCCTCCTCCGGTGATGAGCAGGGAGGCCATCCCCTCCCAGCCAGCGGGTGGCCCAGGATGCTGTGGTTCCAAATGACTGCACTCAGCCCATCTGGTGGACCGAAGCCCTCCTGACGGCCACTTAACTCATGACACCCTGGCAGCCGGCCCCTTCCTGTTTGCCAGGCAGACTTGGGACACATTAGAAGTAGGGCCAAATCCTAGAGCTCCAAGAAATCCGAAATGCAAACCACAGCTCCAGGGCGTCTGGGAGGAACAAGGCCAGGCTCCTTAGCTTGATGGGCCGAGAACATTTTTTGCCACCCAATCAACAACCAAACTCAGCTTTCTTCAAAGAACAACGAAAGGAAGTTCCAAACCACTTTTAATCACACTCACACACTCCCTTGTGCACAGCCCCTGCCCATGTAAGGGGGCTGCAGCCAGCCATGTCCCCAAGGGGCTTGGGAAGATGACCCTCCAGGTGTGGGATGGATGGGCAGGGGCTCAGTGCTGGTGCCACTGGAGGAACAGAGTACTGACATCTGCTGCGCCGTGGAAGGGTCCCCAAAACACTGCTCGGTGACAGAAGCCAGACCCAAGTGGCCTCAGATTGTGGGACTCCACTTGTACACAATGTCCAGAATGGGTAAACCCACAGAGGCAGAAAGTCGTGGCTGCTGGAGCTGGGTTGGGGGCAGGGGTGTGCCTGCTAATGGGGCAGCGTTTCCTGCAAGGGCAATGAGCCCACTCTGGAACCAGATAGCGGTGGTGGTTGCACAACTGTGTGAATGTGCCAAATGCCACTGATTGTGCACTTTCAACGGATGACTATTATGGTATTCAAATTATGTCTCAATACAGTGTTACAAAATAGCAACAAGGTGCGTGGGTGTGCCCGTGCCAGATGGCCTAGGTTCCAATCCCGCTCCACCACGTACGGCTTCGAGACTCCCGGGCGAGCCATGAGCCTCTCCGGGCCCTGGTTTCCTCGCTGGTCACGGCGTCCACTCCATGCACAGGTGCGGGGCCGCAGACGCGCAGGGAACCTACCGCCGGCTGCCATTGGCTTCATTACTTCTTACCTGCTGTTTGCAGCACGAGGCCCCTGGACCTGGGGTGAATGGTCTCCCTCCCCATGGAGCCTCCTAAACACTCCAGAGCCCACGCGCTGGGCGTGCACCTGTTCAACGAACCCCCATGCCCTGCATTTCTCGGCTCATAGTCGCCCCTTCCCTGCGCCTTGCCGAGCCCTCTCAGATCTCCCGTTTCACCAACTCTTCTTCCAAGAACGGCCTCTGTCTACTGCTGTGCCCAGGACCTCCCTTACTTCGGTTTGTTGTTTTATTGAGGTGAGAATCACAGAATATACAAAACTAGACATTTCAGAGTACAGTTCAGTGGCATGTGGTGCAATCACAGAATTGTGCAATGACCACCACTACCTGTGTCCGGAGTATTGTTATCCCCCCAAAAGGAGACTTTGGACCCATTAGCAGCCACTCTCTGCTGTGGATTGAATCGTATCCCCCTATATTCATGTCAAAACCCCCCACTCCCAGTGTGTCAGCGGCTGGAGATGAGCCTTTATGGAGGTTGAGTTAGTTAATTAATTTAATTAATTAAGTTAAATAATTGAATTAAGGTTAAATGAGTCATGAGGATGGGACCCTGGTCCTTATGAGGAGAGGAAGGGATATGGAGCTCTCTCCAGGTGCCCACAGAGGAAGGGCCACATGAAGACATAGTGACGGGGCCGCCTGAATGGGAAGAGGGTCCTCACCAGGACTGAATTTTCCGATACCTCGATCTTGGCCTCCCAACCTCCAGAACCGCGACAAAATTATTGTTTAGACCCATGGTCCGTGGTATTTTGTTATGCAGCCTGTGCTGACCATGATGCTCCCCACTCGCTCCTCCTCCCCAGCCCTGGCACCTCATGAGCTGTTTCCTGTCTCCATGGACCTGCCTGTTCTGGATGTTTCACATCAGTGGGCTCACACAATACATGGCTTTCTGTGTCTGGCTGCTTCCACTCTGTGTAATGATTTTGAGGGTCACCCACATTGTAGCAGGTGTCTATGCTTCGGTTCCCTTCATGGCTGAGTGCCACTCCATGGTCTATATGGACCACATTTGCGTATCCAT
Source organism: Canis lupus baileyi (assembly GCF_048164855.1). Taxonomy (NCBI): domain Eukaryota; kingdom Metazoa; phylum Chordata; class Mammalia; order Carnivora; family Canidae; genus Canis; species Canis lupus. The sequence goes on from NC_132858.1 coordinate 8,550,787, forward strand.
CACCTGTTGGTGGACACTTGGATTATTTCTGCCTGTGGCTGTCATGAATAGTGCTGCTATGAGCATGGGCATCCATGTACCTATCTGAGCACCTGTCTTAAATCCTCCGGGGGTCTCTTCTTTCTTGAACCCTCCAAATGAGAATTCATGCCTCTCTCGTCAAGGTGCCCAGGGGTGTGCACACGGCAGGGCTGGGCAGCATGCAGTCTTGACTGAAGACTATCCCCCCACACCCTGCTATCCCTTCTTCCTCCTGGACGCATCCTCAGGGTACCCTCTGGCTTCACTCCAGTGGAAGCCTCGGAGCCTCCCTGGAAACCCTGACCCCTCACACCTCTTCTCTGCTGAAACCTTTGAAAGGCCCAGCGTCAGAACAGAGCCCAGAGTCTCACGGCAGCCCAGAGGCCCCCCTGACCGCTCCGCGATCTTCTCCGCAGCATGCTGCAGTCACAACGCCCCCTACCAGGGACGCCCTCGCCCCAAGTCCACACAGCTCGCTCCCTCATTTCCTTCAGGCTCCACACCACATACAGCCTACTCAGCCCTCCCCTCCCCAGTGCTCCCACCCCCGACTCCCTGCTTATCTCCCAGCAGTTCCCTGCAGGTCAGGCAGGTGCAGGTGGCAGGAGGGCAGGGCCTCTCCCTTCCGCTCACCACAGCTCCCTGCCATAACCCTGGCTCCAGGAACAGCGTCTGGCACACACAGCCTGCGCGAGCACATCTTTGCCGAATGAATGAATCTGAGTGAACGTCTTCTGCGTGTCAGATGCTGCCGATGGAGACATGACTAAGCCCAGATGAGGGCACGGGCTGGTGGAGAGACAGACGCGGAACAGATCATCACAACAGAGTGGGCTCGGCTGTGACAGAGAGACGTGTCACGCGCTACGGGAGCAGCCGAGAGAGAGCTGGCAGTGACGAGGGCTGGGCCGGAAGTGCACACAGGAGGGGCTAGCCCCACTGGGTCTTGCAGGATGAGTAGGAGTTTGGCAGACGGACAAGTAAGGGAAGGGCATCCCGGCAGGAGGAACAGCATGGAGACCCAGAGTATGAGAAAAGTTGGCATTTTTTCACAGAGGCAAGGCGTTGAAGGGCTGGTATTATTGACAATAACAATTCTTAGTTACAATGCTTCACACAGATGGTCTTGTCAAGTACTCGCTCTGGCCCTGTGGGATGGTCTAAGGATGGTCTTCAATTGAGGGACTGGGAGAGTGAGAACTTGAGAGGATCTACCCTTTTCCAGAAGCTTCACAACTATTTGAAGCAGAGCCAGGATTGGATCAGGGGCTCAAACTGGCCACTACAGGCTCCTGGGGAGTGGGTGGCTGTGTGGGCCCAGGGCAGGAGTCTGCACACTAGGGCTGCCACCTGCTTGGTCAGGAAGGTTATTGGGACATGGGCACCTCTGCTGGCGGCGAACTGTTTGGGGCTGCTTTTGTGTTTTAATGCAGCGGGGGGAAGGGGGGCTGTGGCAGAGAGTGCGATGCCCCAATAGACAGATTTGCTCTCTGGCCCATCAAGGCACTGTTTGTGGAGGCCTGGTCTAGGGGAAGGTGATGAAGCTGGGCAGGTAAGCCGGGGGCAGGTGGTGCCCACTGGGAGTGGGGCTCAGGAAATGGGCTGGTGTATGGCTGGGGAGGAGGGAGGTGCAGAAGGGGGTCAGGCAGCGCCAGGCTTGGCTCCCCTGCAGGAAATGATGAGGAGGGGAAACAGGGCGACCCCCCTAACAGTTGTACCCCCAGGCACCTCTGCTGGGTCCAGCTTGAGTCTGGCCAAGGGGACACCGAGAAACAGAGCAGAGCTGTGTCTCACCCTTGACAAGCTCCCGGCAGAAGGCAGGAGCATAGGGACGGGGGGCAGAGGAAGACCAGCCAGAGCCAGGAGGTCAGTCAGAAGGAGGAGGGCAGGAGGAGGACAGGCGCCATCCAAGCTGTTGGTAGGGAGGAATGCCAGGCAGGAGGCACAGCCCAGGCAAAGGTATGAAGGCCTGACCCCTCCGGGGCCCTAAGAATGCCATCTTCTCTAAGCAAGAAGGTAGCTGAGCTGGGCTGCTGGGAAGGTTTTACCTGACACTTCTGAGCAGGTGTTGAAGAATCACAATAATCAAAATCTGAGAGCTGTTGAAGGAACGGGTGAAGGCCGCACTTGAACGATGTGCCTAGAAGCAGCCCATGGCGAGATGAGTGGTGGGGAGCAAGGAAGGACTGCCTGGCTCTCCTTGCCCAGCGTGGCCATGTCTGAGGTTGGCTGGCCGGATCTGGTCAAGCTGAAGTCCATGTTCCCCAAGGACGGGGAGGCCTTCAGCCGTGTCCTTGCTAAGGAGCCGGTGGGCCAGGAACAAGCAGGGCTGGGGGGTTAGTGGGCACGCCCATGTGCCTGCCAGCCAGAGGCCCTGGGACTGTGGTCTGGGTCCCGGGGGCCAAAGGGGCAGCTGCCAGCCCTGCCTCTTGGAGGCCAGAGGCCAGCCTGAGACCCACTGGGTCAGACAGCAGAGAAGAGGGTTGGGCCTGGGCCTTCCCAGGGACCGCCTGGGAGAAGAGGACCCCTAGGGAAGGCCTTTCTGCCACCGCTCTCCTCAGGGCTCCCTGCCTCCCCAGGGGGCGGCCCTGACATGAACAGAGCGCATGCCCACCATGTGGCTGGGAATGGCAGGATATTTTAAGCAGTGCATGGGGAGTTCTGCGTTACCCTGGAGATGGGGTGGATGCAGGCTTCAGCGGCCATGGCGCATCTGTGCTCAGCAAGAGGCCTGTACCGAGTCTGGGCCAGAGGAGCCACCGGTCCCTTCCGTCATGGAGGCCAGCCTGAGTGTAGAAGTGGTTGTGGCCACCCCGGGGAGGGAAGCAGGACCCAAGCCTGGCCTGGGTCTGAGGCTCAGGGGTAAAGGACCCAGCTGAAGCCAACGGCAGAGGAATGGTGGCCGCCCCCCGGCCAGGATGGATGAATTCCAAAACCACACACCTGCGTTCACCTGCAGGCCCCGCGCGACCAGCTGGTGGCTGCAGGCAGGTGCAGAGGCTCATTCTTGCATCTGGGAAATAGCTCCTGGGGGCTTCTCCCTGAGCCAGTGAATGTGACATTATCTGGAGGAGGGATCTTTGCAAATGTGATTAATTTGAAGATCCTGGGTTACCCAGTTGGGCCCTAAATCTAATGACAAGTGTCCTTGCAAGAGAAAGAAGAGAGACACATAAACGGGGAAGCCATGGGGCCATGGAGGCAGAGGTTGGAGGGATAGGGCCATAAGCCCAGGGACGCCTAGGATCCCCAGAAGCTCAGGAGGCAGAAAGGGTCATCCCCTAGAGCCTCTGGAGGGACCTGGCCCTGCTGTCACTGGAGTCTAGACTTTTGGCCTCCAGACTATGTGGTAGGTGCCCCACATGCGGTCCTTTGTCATGGCTGCCCCAGGATGCTGATGGTAAGTAAGCAACGTTCATTGAGGACATCCTTGGTGCCAGGCACACTCCGGGGACTTTGCAGGAGGCCTGCTCGATGCCACAAAGCCCTCTGGGCTCAGGGGTTGTCTTTCCCACCCAGCCCATTCTACAGATGAAGACAGAGGCTCCGGGGCTCCAGTGACCAGGACACTCCCCTAGGAAGAAGGGGACCTGGGACCTGCAGCCTGACTGCAAGTTACGCCCAGATAGGCAAGACATGTGCTTGATGCCTGGATGTCATAAGACCCCTGTGCACACAGGGCTCTGGGGAGGGGAGGGGTGTTATCAGAGGATGTGGCCCGTTGATGGAGGTGTACCTGGGCAGGTGCGGCAGGAGCAGGCATGGGGCGGGCATCCCAGGGTGAGTCTCACAGAGGGACGGTGTAAGCTGCTGTACTGCCTCACCTTCCAGAAGGTTTCAAAACCTCCACCGGTTTTACTTCACACTGTCCTTAGGCCTCAGTGATTGAGGCCATAGAAGCTGCCACTCAACCTGATGCTGGTTCAGCCCCTCATTCTCCACCCATCCTGGTCCCACCTGTGCTCCTCTGAGAGCTCCTGCTCTTCCGCTCTCGTCTATGCTGTTCCCACTTGTGCTTTGGCACTCAGCTCCAAGGCTGCATCCCCGGAGACAACGGCCCTGGGCAGAGACCTGTGACACCCACGGTGTTCCCAGCTCCTCCCAACTCATCCTCGACACAGCCCCCACCCCACCCAGACCCCAATGATTTGTCACTGACTGCTAAGGGCCAAATGTCTCTGTCTCCCCAATTTTCTGTGAATACCCCTCAGAGTGGGGCCTCTGGGAGGTGCTCAAGGGTCAGATGAGGTCATGGCAAGGGGCAAGTGATGGGATTAGTGCCCTTATAAGAAGAGAAGACTTCAGAACTCTCACCCTCTGTCCTGCAGACACACAGTGAGACCCGGCTTCCCAGACACCCCAGCTGAAACCAGGTGTCTGCCAACATGGTCTCCCCTGCCCCCCTGCCCCATGCTGGGGGCTGCATCTCATGCTCCAGTGTTAACTTTTCTGTGCCTCCCAGCAGCCCTGTGAAGGAGATGGGAAGGTGCCCCCAATGCACAGATGGGAGGACCCCACTTAGGTGACTGGGGCACAGGTGGTGACCTACACATCACTGACCCTCAGTGAAGTCCTAGTGATGGCCACGGTACATCTGGGGGAGGGTGAGCCTAAGGGCTCTTCAGAAGGTGATCAGGGAGGACTAGGGTCCCTAAACTGTGGTTAGACACTTGCCCTCTCTGGGGTCTCGGGAACAGAGTGAACTTGCAGTGGAACCTCTCCCCTAGACCACACCTCTAGGCTTGGCTGCTTACAGGATGGTGGCCATGTCCCTGAAGGATGGGGTGGCGCCATGTGCCAGGGAGTGCCTAGGGCAGCCCCCAGAGCTGCCGACACCCATATATCAGAGGACGCCCCACCCTCCCTGCCACAACGGCTGCCTGAGCTGATTGGCCAGAGAGGCAGCCGGGCCCCAGATGGTGGGCCTGTGCGGGACAGCCAGCCCGGGTGGGGCCGTGGCCACTCCACCCACAGACTCGTACATCTCGAATGTTCAGAGGATGGATGCCTCCAGAATACAGGCTCCGTGGGGCCGGTCTTCCTGCACACAGATGGCGAGAAGGCCTATCATTTGCTCCTTGTCAGTAGAAAAGTTGGCACACGAATGAAAAAAACAACAAAAAAAAATACACTTGATAATACAGCTCCATGGGGGAAGTGTACAATAGAGACAGAGTGACAGCAAGGTGCGCGGGAGCCGAGGGCCGGCTCTGCTCTGGACGAAGTGGGGATGCCCAGGTGGAAGGGGGCTCCGGCCTCTCTGTGCCACGTGCCACATGCCACATGCCACATGCCAGATGCGGGGCTCAACGTGATACTTCCAGTTACAAAGTCCTGGAAGGACGGTGTGGTCCCTCCAACAGGATGGGTCCCTGAGGCCCAGAGGGGGAATGACCTGCCTGAGATCACATGAAGAGTGAGCTGCTGCTTCTCTAGGATCCTCCACTAGGCTGACTCTCAGAGCCATTGGCCTAGCTCCCTTTGACATGTTATGTCCAGATGGAGGATGAGGGACCATCTGGAGCCACCCAGAACCTTGGGCTCAGTCTGGAGGAGCGGCCGGGCCTCTGTAGAGAGCTCATGTCTCGGGCTCATTCCTCCCACCCATGGAGAAGAGCCCTATCTTCTTGTAAAATGAAGCCATGTGATCTAAGGGTACATGACAAAAGAAAGGGTTCCTTGTAATAGTGGATAAGAGCAATGCATGGCGGGCCTTGCCAGGCCACAGAAGCCTCGGTGGTGAGGGCGGCTTCACACATCATGTGGTTGGACGAAAGGTCTGAGTGTGTCTAGACTCCAGAGCAGCCATGGCATGCGTTCCTGGAGAGGCCTGGTGGAAATGCCACAGGCTTCAGAAATGCTGGGAGACTTGGCAGATCCTCAAATCGTATAACCACCAAAGCTTCGGAGGGACACAGAAAAATCCTGAGCCTGCTCTGAGTATTAACACTTGACCTGTTCAGTCTCTACAGTGGAGGTGCTTTCGTGCAGGTTAAGGGGCAGGGTGGGTATGCAGTGCAGGCTGGAGACCCAGGAAGAGGCGGCCTGTGTGGGGACTGGGATTGAGGGGAGCACCGGCTTTCCCAGGGACTCTCCATGGGGAAGGCCATGCAAGGCTCAACTGAAGGCCCAGGAATCTACAAACCTGCCTCTTTTGCTCTGCTCACTTTAGGTCTAAACTACTTCAAGTAATCGAGCCAGATGGAGGGACAGCTACCAGGTGTGCCGCCACATCTTCCCGCAGTGGGCTGCTTCACAAGCCCCCAATCCTGCCCACAGACCATCTCAAGACTGTGTGCATGGGGGACGGAGCTGAGGAACCAAATGCCCACCTTGCCAGAAAACACAGTGCTCACAGTCATGGTAAATCGTGGCGAAAGCTGTGGAAGAGCCACGACATGCCTTGCAGTGATGTCCAAGGTCACACAGCTGAGCTGATGGGAGGCTCCAAGGTACAGGCCCTTACTGTCCATCAGTCTGTTCCAGCCCCTGAGAGGGCCCCGCTGCCGCCCCAAATGGCGATCCAGAACCAAGGAGAAACAGAATAGACTCTACTTTCCAAGGGGTGTATGGCCTGATAGAAGGCATTTGGAGAAAGTAATGAGATCAAACAGTGTTGGACCAGCCCTCAGGATTCCCATGAACAAGGCTCTTGAGTTCCTCCAGCCAAGTCAGTGGCTTCTCTGCCATCTTGGTTCTGGAGCCTGGTGGTGGGCCATGTCCTACATGGCTTATTAGCCAATGACCTGGTGTGGCAGGTATGTCCATGTCTGTTAAAGGACCTGACTAACCAACGACTAAGCCTCGGGGCAAGTGATTCTGGGGCCCACTCAACCCCACACCTACAGCGGGCATGTCCTCCCACCCTCTTCTCTCTCCTTTCCAGAGGAGATTAGAAAGACAATAGGGCCAGCCTCTCTTCTCTCTTCACTTGCTCCTCACCTCGGGAGGAACTGCCATTAGGGCAAGGGTATAAACCCAAGCCTTTAACCACCTTGCACACACGCCCTTAACCCACTAGCCTTTGCGCCAACGTGGAGAAATGGAGTATTCTGTTCTGTTTTGGTTCTGCATTCTAAGCTCATGAGGGTGATGCCAGCCAGGGTTAAGTGGGTCTCATGGGGGCTGTGGTAGGATGAACTGAGTACCCCAAACCCCTATGTTGAAGCCCCAACTCCCGTATCCTAGAACCTAACTGCATCTGGAGACGGGGCCTTTACAGAAGTGGTTAAGGTAACACAAGGTCACTGGGGTGGCCCTGATCCAGTGTGACTGGTGTCCTTACAGGAGGAGGGATCAGGACATAGACATGTAAAGAGAGACGACCCTGTAAGGACCCAGGGTGAGCACGGCTGTCCACACACATGCAGACAGGCCCCAGGAGGACCCCGCCTGCCCGCGCCTGCATCTCAGATTTCCAGCCTCCAGGACCAGGACAGTGAGTGTCTGTCATTTACGGCCTCTGTCTGTGGTGTCTTGTTATAGTAGCCCAAGCCGACGGATGCAGAGCCCACTCAATGTAAAGATGCACCGTGCCTCAAAGTCCATTTACTTGATTTAATTTTTAATCTTTAGCTGTTATTGTAACTTGATTTGCACATACCACGTAGCAAGCATTTTACATACATCCCTTTATGCCTTCTGATACTTTTTCAAAGGAGCACGTCTGCATCTTACAGACGAAGAAGTGAACTCAGAGACCACAGAACAATGGAACCGAAATAGGAACCCAGGTGAATCCTACACGAGGGCCCCAACCTCTCGGCTTTCCCATAGTGATTCCCCAGAGCCTAGGGAAAGTCCCCTTTTGATCTTGGGCACTGTTGGTGGGAATGCAAACTGGTACAGCCACTCTGGAAAACAGTATGGAAGTTCCTCAAGAAGTTAAAAATAGAACTGCCATATGATCCAGCAATCCCACTTCTGGGAATATATCCAAAGGAAACGAAATCATTATGTCGTGGAGAAATTTTGCACTCCCCTGTTCACTGCAGCCTTATTCACAACAGCCAAGGTATGGAAACTATCTCAGTGTCAATGGATGGATGAAGAAGATGTGGCGTGTACACACAACGGAATATTACTCAGCCTTTGCAACAACATGGATGGACCTGGGGTGCTGTGTGAAATCAGCCAGACACAGAAAAAACAAATACCAAATGGTATCATTTATATGTTGAATCCAAAAAAAAAAAAAAAAAAGAAGTGGAGCTTGTAGAAACAGTAGAAAAGCAATTGGTTGCCGAGGGTGGTGGTGGGGTGGGGGTGGGGGGGTAGGTGGGAAGGGCTGGAAAATTGGGAGAGGCTGGCCCAAGGATACAAACCTTCAGTTATAAGATGAATAGGGTCTGCAGGTCTAAATGTAACAAGGTGACTATAGTTGATAACATTGTATTGAAATTTGCTGTATCCCTTTCCAGGAGACAACTGTCAAGGAGGGGAACAAGGATTCTGGAGCTGGGATTCCTACTACCCCTAGCGGCCCCATGAGAAGAAGTCCTTGTGGTGGTGGTCTCTGAAAAGTCTCAAAGACAGATGCAGCATCCAAAGTTCCAGATTCCCACGCTGCTTCCCACACTGTCCTAGCTGAGGGATGGACCTCACTAGGTCTCCTCTTCCTCCTCTGTAAGATGGGATAAGACTATTCCTCTCTTAGGGTCAAAGGTTGCCTGCTGCTACTTCACCATCCACTCAGGTAGCTGCACATTCTGACCACTTCCAGCCACTGGAGGCAATTGTGCCATCCCTAAGTCATGTCCTCTGTGGCCTCGTGGGCTGGGGAAGCAGACAGCTTCAGGTCTCCCTGCCGCCGAGTCCCTGTCCCCTTCTTCTAGAGGTCTGCTTATCCCTCCAAACCCCAGCTCTGAGGGGTCACAGCTCTCTGGGCTCTACTCCCTCCTGGGGTCCACAGTCAGGCCTTCAGCCCACAGGGCTGGAGGAGGGGACCAAGGGGGTCCCTGCCCCTTGAGTAAACGCACAAAGTAGAAGCTTTTCTAAGGGAGGAATATGGACTCTCTGCCCAAATCTGGGACTTTGTTTGGCAGATTTCTTTCACTAGGAACCACCTAAGACAACATGTGTATGGAGCCTGGGGTCCCAATCGCAGAGACTGCACTCCGCTCCAGGCCACGCAAGGGCTTTGTCACCCCACGTTGCAGAATGGCTAGCATGAGAGAGAGGCAGGGGGATGATGTTAGCACCGATCTGTTCTGGCTCAAAACTGGAGCAGTCCTGCCAGGGTCACCCCACTGGGCAGCACTGCTCACTGGCCACCAGAGATAAGCAGTGGGGGGAGCCAGCATGGAGAAGGCTCGACTCACGGCCACTCTCTGTCTCCTGGCACAGGTGTGACTGGTGCTGATAAGAGAAAAGAAGTTGGCCTCAGGCTGGAAGTGGAAAATTGGCACCTGATGACTTGCGTGTGTTTTATGAGTCCCATTCCCAACCTGGAGTCCCTGGCCTTCTGGCATCTGTGATTCTCCAGAAGCTTCAGGCACATTTTCCTGAATGTTCATTCATGGCTGCAGAACTGACCAGATGTGAGAGGGAATCAGAACCTGGGAGGGGGAGGAGAGACTCCCAGAAAGCCGTGTGCACCTGCCTGGCACAGCAGGGTACAGATACAAAAGGTGGGGCGGGCAGGGATGAGGGGGCCCCCAGAGCAACGGGTCACTCCACAAGACGAGGGACACAGACTGGGAGACAGATTTGTGGGGTGCTATGGAACGTGTAGGTCTGTGCTCCCTGAATTCATATGTGGAAACTCTAGTCCTCGGTGTGAGGACTAACCTCTAGTCCTGACAGTGTCAGGAGGTGGTGAGGTCCTGAGAGTGCGGCCCCCGGGGTGGATCAGGGCCCTCACAAGGAAGGACATGGAAGGGCTTTCTCTCTCTCTACCCCCTGACGACACAGCGAGAAGGCGGCTGTGTACACATTGGGAGCTACCCGGTAAGCCGGGTCTCATCAGAAACCACATCGGCCAGGGCTTTGATCTTGGATATCTGGCCTCCGAGGCCCTAAGAATAAATGTCCCCAGCCTGGTGTTTTGTTACGGCATCTGGGGCTGACTGATACAGAGGAGCTGTGACTAGGAGCCAGCGCCGCGTCTGTCAAACGTTGAACTCTGGGATAAGCACAGACCAGGGCGGAATCAGAGGCACGTGACTCTGGGCAGGCAGACAGCAGCCCGGCCCGCAGGAGCGGCAGGTGCCACTCCACCTTCTCCACCTCCTTCCAGGCGGGAAGCTCAGATCCCCACCGGTTCTGCCTAGTACCCCCTCCCCCGGCCACCAAGCCCAGTGGGTTCTGGCTCTGGAGTGTCTGTGTGTGCCTGCCTCCTGCCCTCCTTTCTGACAGGGCCATAGGCTGTTCTCCGTGGCTCCCCGAGGCCCTGCACAAGCCCTGCTCCACCTTCTCCTGAGTCATCCTCCTAAAACGCCCATCAGACCACCACCTTCTGCCAGGAGAGTGTTTGCGGAGCCCCCTGGCCCATAGCACCTGCAAGAGCCACACCAGCACCCACCAACGTGCTCCCTCGGAAGGGGAAAGAGATTGGAGAAGCCAAGAGTCATGGTCCCGGCCAGCCTCTCTCATGTAGCTGCCACATGCACCCCCTTCCATGCTGTCTGGGGGCCAGGCTCAGTGGAGCCATCTACCACCCCCAGGAAGGCCTTGCTCCCATGGACCCCCACATGGAGATTTCTGGACACTGGGACCCCTTGTCCAGGAAACCTGCTCAGCCTGGTCCCTTACCAAACTAGAAGCCACCTTCTATCTCTGTTCTGGGAGCCTGTGGCTGGCACCAGGCTCCTCACCCTCCTTGCAGGGTTCCTGCTAGGACCTCTGACAGGAGGTTGGGGAAGGGGAATAAAGCTCTTTCCCGTCTTCCTGCTCTTTTCCATGTCCCTAACATCCAAAGGGCCACAGCAGAAGGGCTGCAGCCCCTGGCACCCTTCAGCACCCAGCGCCCGTCTGGCCATACCCTGCAGGGGGGCCTGTGGTGGTGGTGTGGTTGTGATGGCTGGGGGAGGTGCTGGCTCAAATCTCATGGAGCCAGATGCCCCCACACCGTTGGAATACCTGCCAGGCCACATCCTTTCCTGCCAGGTCAGAGCTCCCTGGGCCACATGCCTGTAGGGAGTGCCAAGCACTACCATACACCCCATCCAGGCTGGGTTCTTGGTAGCCTGCTTCCCTCTGTACCCAAATCTCAGTGTGCTTCAGGGGCCTGAGGGAGAGACCAAGCACATGGGGGTGGGAGGCAGCCAGACCAGGTGTGACAACAGAACTCTGGCCAGAGATCTGCAGCACCCAGTCTGGGAAGCCAAACAGAAACTTCTGTACAGTGAGTCCCCACTTCTGTACACTGAGTCCCCACTCCGGGACTTAACCAATCATGAATTGCTAACTTTCCTAATGTTCACCCTGTTTCCAACTCAGGACCACCCAGAGAAGGTCCAGCATGCTCCTGAGTTGTCACCTGGGCCTGCTCCTAGACGTCCTCCATCAGCATGCATCTGGGCCTCTCTTTGCCCATAAAGCTCTCCTATTCCTCTGCCAGCCTTTGAGTCTCTGCAGACGAAGTGGCAGCGGCTGACCCCTTGCTAGCAAGCGCTGAGTACCCAGCGCTGCTTGCTCTCATCCAGGTGTTCTTCGTGTGTCTCCACACTAACCCTGGGTACTACTCCTGCCCCCTACTGAAGCACTTGGTTTCTGGTGCCCGATGGAATCTTGCCAGGGCACTGGCAGATGAGTCACCCCTTTGGGGGTGGGGGTGGAGGGAAGAAAGGTGAGCAGAAAGAGTGGCCTGCATGACAGACTGGGGCACCAGACAGGTCAGGACAGGGAGCTCCCTACAGAGGGCCACTGTCAGCTAGACCTGACGGATGAGTGTTTTGTAATGCTACCCCACTGTATCCTGAAAAAACCCCTCATAGGTCAAATACCCTTCCTGTATACATAATCCCGATATAACATCTTCCAACTGTAAGATGCCAGCAGACTAGAAAGAAGTAGTTCACAATAAAATCATCTGCATTTCAAACGAAATGCTTATACCTATATATAGATAGAGTCTCCATGAATGTGAAAGCCACAAATGAAGAAGAAGCAGGTGACTCCTGCCCTGCCAGCAATGAAGTGCAGGAAAGCTCTTGGTCAAGTTCCAGATCAAATCCCACCCGGGAAAGTTCTGCTCTCAGCTCGAAGGTGTCACCGGCCACAAGGCTGTCATCACACTGCTGACAATCATAACCCTCTGCATAAGAAGAACAATATCCATTCCTCCCAATAACCATCACCTTGGAATTATTCTGAAAACAAAACAGGAGTGGTCAGGTTGGCACAGGGTTGAATCTCCACCTCATGGGGCTTTGCCCCAAGGGCACGGGGCAGGCACAAAGCAGGGCAGCACAGCAGACAGAACCCCATGGAAGCTGTCCTTCTTCTGGCTGGAGAAATCTGGGAACAGAGCTCAGCAGGCATGTCTGGTACTAGAACATGCAAGGAGAGTTTGGAGAGTTTGGAGGGAAGACATCCAGAGAAAGGAAGTCCCTAATTCTGGGTATATCTGCAGAAGTTTGGGAAGTTTTGGGCTGACATTGAACCATGTGTGCGTGACACACTCAAGTAAGTGAAGCAAGAGGTTATTGACCTTGTCATGGACCCACCGAAGGTGAGACGCAGCTTATAGTTCAAATCCAACCAGAGCAACCATCAGCTGAAACGACACATGAAGATTCCTCAGAGAAATAGAACACAGCAGCATACTCACAAATGTCAAGCAAGCAATCCAAGACTGCTAGGAAAATGGGATTCATTCTTAAGTGAAAAAGACCAATAGGCACCAAACAAGATGATGCTGATGTTGGAATTAGTAGACAATGGCTTTAAAGCTGTTATTAATTATAACTATTATAACTATTTTGCGGAGGCAAGGGAGATATGGCTGACATGTTCATAACATAGAACGAAGTGGAAGTTTTAGAAATAAAACATATCTGAAAAAAGTTCAGCAGGTAGTCTTAATAGTAAAATGGAGGTGACAGAGAAGAGTCCAAAGAGTCCATAAACTTGAAGACAGATCAATGAATTTATCCAACCTGAAGAGAGAGGGAAAAAGATTGGGGAAAAAAAGAGCATCAGGGTTTCAAAGGACAATATAAAAAGATATGCAAGAATTGAGTAATCAGAGTCCCAGAGAATGAAGCAAAAAACAAACAAATAAACAAAACAAAACAAAACAAACAAAACAAACAAAACAAACAAAACAAAACAAAACAAAAAAACCAACTTTAAAGGAACAATGTTCTCATCACACATAAAATGTTTTTGGCTATGTGACGTGATGGATATTGATTAGACTTATTGTGGTGATCATTTCATGATATACACAAATATCAAATCATCATGCTGTACAGCTGAAACTAACATAATGTTATATGTCAATTACACCTCAATAAAAGAAAATGAAAAAAAAAATGGATGCAAACTTCCCAGATTTGATGAAAGAAATAAACGTATGGTTTCAGGAAGGCCAGCAAGGGATTCTGGTTCCTGGAAGCTACTGCAGTATGCACACTCCATTGCGTCTCTCCCATAAATGCAGTTATAAAGTGCAGACAGATGCAGGAACAATGATCTGAGGACTAAAGGGAACAGCAGGAAGCAGATTGGGGGGAGGAGAGCAGACTTCAAAGCACCATTGAACGAATGGTGAGCTTCCCACATATTTTTCTTCGGGTACAACTTGGCTGGACTCAGAGGCAGCCAGAAGACCAGGGATGCACACCAAGTGTGGATTAAAAGAGCTTCAAGAGGAGCCTTTGTTTTGCAATCTGAGGAGTGGAACAAGGGAATTCTCATGTTCAGAGTATGTGTGTGTGCGGGGGGGATGTCCTCCCTTATATTCTTTATTGTATTTCTTCCCAAATGCGGCCCCAGGACACCCTGCAGTGGCTTGGTGGCAATGGACAATAGCACCAAAGCTATGTGTAAGAGGAAACTTCTCCCTGGCCATAGGAGCTGTGGTCCCAAGGACACAGGACCAACCTCCACTGCTTTCTTCCCTTCTGTTCTCTTATCATTTGGCCTTTGGGTAAAGATGTGTGCTGTAAGTCATGCAAGGCAGGGGAGTTAAGGCCCCGGCTTTTCATCTGGAGGACTGTGACAGGGGTCCAGGGAACTGGAAAGTGGCAGGAGGACTGTGGTGAGGAGGGACAGGGAGTGTTCAGATAAAGTGGCACCTGCACTTCTGGGCTCAATTCCAACTGGTGTGTGTAATCAGACCTCACACAGAGTGCCAAGGATACTGAGGATGGCCACCCATCTGCAGGACTGGCTATGCTGGGTGCACAGGTGGGGCAGATCTGAATAGCAAGCAAAGGCTTTGAAAAATAAACTGACCTTGGAACCACAATCCATGGGAGGTTGGTTGGAACTTGGGGTCTTATCCTAACCCAGTCAACCTTTTCCACAGGATTCAAATAAGACTCAGAGTATTGTAATGAAATATTCAAAATGTCCAGGATACCAGTTGACCTCAGGTGGCATATGAAGGACTATAGATATGCAAACTCTCAAAGGAAATGATAAAAATAAAAATAATTACTGGATGGACTCAAAAGTAGAAGAAGACAAAGGAAAAAATTCATGAACTTGAAACTACATCAATAGAAAATTTTCAGAAGAGTATCACACAAATGGGCAGATTCAAGAAGCTCATTGCATCCCAACTGGAATAACACAAGAAATCCATGCCAAGATATGCCATCCTCAGACTGCTGAAAAGAAAAAACAAAGAAAATATCCTACAGACCAGCTAGAGGAACAGGAGTCACTTCATAGAAAGAACAACCATTTGAACAACTGCAGGCTTCTCACAGAAAGTGTGGAGGCAAGAAGGAAGTGGAACAACATTTTAGAAGCGCTGCTAACCCAGAATTCTATATCCAGTAAATAAACTCTTCAAGAACTAAGCTTAAATCCAGACAATCTCAGATGAAGAAAAACCAAGAGAATTTGTCATCAGCAAACCAGCTCTGATAGAAATCCTGAAAGAATTTCTCACAACGGGATAGAAGAGATACCAGACAGAAAGTTGAAAATCAGAAACAAAAAAGGCAGGACAGTAACAGAGCACTCTTCACCTCGTACGTTCTTTCAGGAATTTCTGATTGTCAAAAGTAAAAATTATTACATTGTATGATAGGGTTTTTAATACACGCAGATTTACTACATAGGACAACAGGGGAGGAGAAAAAAAGAACTAAACAATGGCCAGGCTTTCACACGTGCAATGAAATATTAACTATAAGTAAACAGAGGAAGCTAACTATGTGTGTTGCAACCCAGAGCAACAGTACACACACAAAAAGCTGGACAAGTAGAGGCACAACTGCAATAAAGTAAATAAGAGTGGAGAAATAAAATATTCAAATCATTTAAAAAAATCAGGAGAGAAAAAAAAAGAATGAGAGAGAATAAAAAACAGGAAGTAAGCTGGGGGCTACAAATACATATGCATTAAAAATTGGTTAGATCATCTAAACACGAATAAAAGGGACGGTCAGAATGGATGTGAAGAAAAACACCCAACGGTAGGCAGGCTGTCAGGAATCAGCCTAATGGGCAGTGACACAGCTAAGTGAAAACCAAGCGAAGAAGATTTATTGAGCAAACATGAGTGACTGGGGATAAACAGAAATGCTAAATCATTCAATAATGACAAGAATACCAGTTTACCAAGAGGACATGGCGTCCAGGGTGAGTGCGCACCCAATACCAGAACTTCAAAAATACGTCTGGCACAACCTGATGGGACAGAAAGGGGAAAACGGACAAGCAGAGTTACACTGACAATGCCAACATTCCCCTCTTAGCGATCAGCAGGACTGGTGGAGAGCAAGTCAGCAAAGCTATAAGTGCCCCAAAATACCATCAGGAGGATCTAGCCGACACTGAACAGAAGTCACACTGCTCTCAATGCACATGGAATATTCACCAGGGGAGACCAGAGTCTCCTGAGCCATAAAACCAGAAAAAGAGCAAAATAAATTCAAAGCACACAGAAGTAAGGAAATAAAACAAGAAGAGAAATCAATGAACTGGAAAACTGAAGGAGGAAGAAACACTGATGAAACCAAAGCTCGTTCTTTGAAAAGGTCAATAGAATTGATAATAGTTTAGCAGGACTAACAAAGGGAAAAAGAGAAGAGGACCCAAATTACCCACCTTGGGAACGAAGGAGGTGATATCACCACAGAAGAGACCGCAAAGAGATAATGGGGGATGACGGATGAGTCTCCGTAGATAAGATTGACAGTTGAAAGTGGATTGTTTGAACGTCACAAACTACCCAAACTCACCCAAGAACAAACAGGTAGTCTAACTTACATTGATTAAAAGTTTCGAATTGGTGGTTTAAAAGAGAAAAATATCCAAAAAAAAAAAAGCCACCTTCAGACGCAAATGGTCTCACTGGTGAATGGTACCCACCATTTCAGGAGGAAACAATACCGATTCTACACAATCTTTCAAAAACATTTTCTACAATAACTTATGTGGGCTGCATTACCCTGAAGCCCAGACTGGACAAAGACAGCACGAAAACCCAGACCAGCGTCACTCACAACATCCCCAGCAGCACGTCGCGAACCTGAGCCCAGCAATGCATAAAGGGAAGAACGCACCATGACCTGGGAATGCAAGGCTGGCTGGATATCTTCAAAGATCAGCTGACGTAAACGACCATGTAAACTAATCAAAGAAGAAAAACATAATCCAGATGACAAAACTCGGCGTGGCCCCAGGGAGAGGCGTGCCCCGCTGCAGGCCTCGCCGCGGGACGCAGGTACAGATGCAGGTACAGCGCCGCCACACCTGGGCTCCTGCAGGTGAGCAAGGGTGAGGCGGGACGTGGAAACGTGGGCTCTCTGGCTCCCCGTGGCCTCTGCTGTTGCTCGATCAGCGTGGACCAGCGAGGTTCCACGGAGACCTCGCTGGCAGGACAGGGAAAATAAAGATTAGAAAAATCAAGGTGCACCAGGCAACGCCGAACACCTCAGAGACACAGCATGTTCCTGTAAACGCGGACCGAACCGAGGGGCTGGCAGGGGCCGCGTCAAACACTCGGATTTAAGAGCGCCTGGAGCATCGAGGGACGCCAGTGGAGGCGGCCGGCCCCAAGAGGATGTTAACAACGGCTAGACAGCAATTACTGCTATGAAATAATAGTAACGATGAGCAGTAATAACGGCGACACACCTGAGGTACTTGGAAATGTCCTGCATGACCCCTCTTGCGGTGAAACCCTGGAGTCCAGCCCCTTTCACATATAAAAAATACACGATCACAATAATTAACAACAGCAATGGAGTGTCCAACAGTGGTAACAACACTCTCACCTGCCTGCCCTGTGCCAGGCACCTCGCGGACCCCACCAGCTAAATGGGGCGAGGTCTCTGGGAGTCAGAGCACCCACTGCGGCCCGGAGGGGCTGCATAACCGGCCTGCGTGACGTCGTGCGGCCAGGAGGGCTGGGGCTGGCGTCGGAGGGCCAGCTCTGGGCTCACCCACCCACGATGCCCATCTAGGATGAGAACCTGAGGCCGCTATGGTCCTGGCCTCACTGGCCGGAGATCGCAGGGTGTCTAGAATAAAGGGCACACCCACATGCAGCCTTCTGGTCGCGATGTCCACCCTGCCGTGGCCGCCTTGGGGACGAGTGTGTGCAGAGGGCTGCCCGTCCGTCCCTCCCCGTGGGGTCCTGGTGCTCAGGCCTCCGCAGGGCTGGGGACTCTCGCAGTGACCTCAGCCCCGCTGGCCCTGCCGAGGCTGCCCGGTGACTTCAGGCGTCCGAGTCAGCTGACAGGGCCAGGCGGGCTCTGCTCAGAGTCAACAGTGAGAACACGTTCCCCGCCAGGTTTCCAAGCAGAGGGGCATCCGCTTCCCTGGAAGACCTTCTCCCCAACACCCCGGCTGGAGACAGACTCCCATCAGCCCAGGCCCCGACCCGCGGCTTCTGCGCCCAGCGGCTGCCATCTAGTGGCCGACACGGGGAACGCAGGGCTGGAACTGCTCTCCGAAAGGCCCCGCAAGGGACACTGACCAGGAGGCCACACGCTGGGGCCTCCTGATGGGGTTCTGGGAGCGGAGGTGGCATCGCGGCAGCACAACATCGCATTGTGCTCCAGTTCTCGGAGACTGGACATTTATCTCCACCACAAAATGGCTTTCGTGATCCAGTTTAGAACAGCTCGCCATCCTGGGCCAGCGCAGAAGACAAAGGGCTGACCCGCCACCCTGGGGTGCGGCCTCGGTCCCCAGCTGACTTGGTGGGGGCCAAGGGTCCGTGTGACCTTGGGGAAGTGGCCTAACCTCTCGGAGCTCCGGATTCCTCACGGGTCACACCCATGTTGCTCCCAGGAGCCGGTTCAGGGCGGGGGCTGACAACCCTCCAGACCCCAGGCCGCCTGCTTCCCCTGCGGAGCAGCCCGAAGCCCGAAGCCGAGCGCGGACACTCTCCACCGGAAATGCTTGAGTGGCTGCCTGGGGTTCTGAGCTGCGAAAGCCCATTCGGTAAATCAGGGATGATGAGGCTCCCCAGAGCGCTCGGGGGCCATTCTGCAAAGACATGCTGAGCCCTCCCAGGGGCCAGGCGCCGTGCTGTGCCTGAGGAACGAAGGGGGCCTCGAAAGCAGGTAGCGCCCCCACCCCCCCATCCCTCACCCCCGACTGGCGGCTCCTTGTGAGCCTGTCTGTTGCAGAAGCAGGCTATCGCTCCTGCACGTGGGCAGGCCGCCACGGCTACCTCTCGATGCATCTCCCACCCCTGGGTCCGCTTTGAGGTCTGGGCAGAGTCCGTGGGGGCAGATGGGCCCCACCTCCCACTGCTAGGACAGGAAGGGGTGATGGCTCAGAGCTGCCGAGGGTAGGGCTGGGCTGCACACTCTCTTCATGGATCAGCGTGGCACATGCACAAGAGGTACAGTAGACCCTGGATCCGACCCAGGCTCCGGGCCCCCACGCTGCGTGTCAGGGGCAGATGCTCAGCCCTCTAGCCTCTGCGTCCCCATCTGTAGAACGAGACCCTAATAATAGCGGGGCATATGGGATGTCAGTGAGGGTTCAGAGTATCTGTGCAGCTGTAAGGCTGGCATATAAAAATGCCTAATAAACGTGATTGTCCTCATCTTTACCCTCCGTCCATCACTTTGTTGAACGAGCCGCCGTGCCCAAGGGACAGGAGGGGACGCCGGAGTTAAGATTCCCCAGCTTAGAATCCGGCTCTGCTACTTCTGAGCTGCGTGATCTTGAGCAAGTCCCTTTCTCTCCTGGGAGCCAGTTCCTGACCTGTGGCCACCCCTATCCACCCACGCAGGAAAGAATGAAGCCAGGGGGTCCCAGCTGCCGCCCCCAGAGGCCTGCTGGGCAGGCTGGACCCAGGACACCCAGGTTGCCACCCCACCCCCCAGGTCGTCTGTGCAAATGGCATGGCATGTGTGGCCCGTGCACCTGCTGTCTCCTGGCATTGGAGCTGTGGTGGTGCCAGGCGGAGCCGCCTACGTGACAGCACCTGATGAAGCCCTGGGCGCTGAGGGTCCCACGGGCTCCCCGCACACAAACATCTCCCAGAGGGGGTCGCCTGTTCTCTGGTGGGGGGACAGCGTGCTGCATGTCCCCTGTGCATGGAAGCCCCAGACGTGGCCCGAGCCTCCCCCGGTTGTGTCCCCGTGAGACCCCTTAGATGTGAGGACAACTCTACGCCGAGTGCCATGCACCCTTCCGGAGAATCACTGGCTGCGTGGGTGGTGCTGGGGACCCGACATCCCACCACGGGGACTGCATGAGTGTCCTGTGGCTGTCATCACAAGTGCTCACACACGGAGGGGCTTACACAGCAGACACTGACTCCCTCCCAGTCTGGAAGCTGGAACTCTGAAGTGAGGTCAGGGGCAGGGCACCCTCCTGAGTGCTCACAGGGTGCCAGGACCGTCAGCCTGCAGGTGCTCCTTCGGTATGTCCTGGACTACTTGGGATTCTGCATTCGTCTCAGGCAGGCGCCCTGACAGCCAGACTTATGCTGCTGGTCCAGGGATTTGGAGTAAAAAAGACCTTCACAGATGGCCTTGACGTTGTGACCCCTAGTGCAAGGTTCTCAGACTCTGGCTGTGCCGAGACCCCCACACGGCTGGTGTGGACAGGACTTCCTGATTCTGGAGCCTGAGCGTGGGTGACGAGTACCCAGGTGATGCTGCCACAGCTCTACCAGTACAGGGCACCCACGTGGACAGCCGTGGCCATCTGTGAGGGTCCCCACGGAGCTTCCCACAGTTAGAAGACCCCCACCCCGCAGGACAACTCAGTCAGAATCCAGGGGTGGGAGAGTCCCCGGGGGACTCTGAGAGCCTGGTTGTTGTCCTCCATCCTCCCAGGGCTGTTCTCACGAATAACTCTTCTTCGAAGCAGACAGACTAGAGCAAAACTCCAACAAAGTGAGACCCAAGCCATCACGTCAGTTATCAAGATGCTGCAACTTTACAAACACCACCTGACATCGGGGTATTTTTAAGGCGGGATTAAGGGAAGGCCCATAGTAATCACTGTCTTCCCAAGCGCCCGGGGGAGGTGGGAGCAGTTCTCTGCGCAGTTACTACTGGGGTCCCGGGGGCCCAGGGTCCCGTCAGATGTAGGTGCAGCGAAGGACACATGCAGACCACCCCAGGGCGCCCCCATTTTGGTTCAAGCAGTCACTGTACGGTAAGGCTGGTGGTCCCACTATGACCCCTGGCGCAGTCCATAGGCCCCAAGGAAGCAGAGGGCATGGCTTTGTGGAACCTGCCATTCTGGATGGCCTGGCACTCTGACCATTATGGGAGCAGGTGCCCCCGGGTCCTCCAGGTAAGCCTCACTCACTCAGAGAGGCAGGAGGTGAGGGCACTTGAGGTCGCCCTGGCCCTTCACACAGGTCACCTGAGTCTCACGCGCTCTCATTTTTGCCTGGAAGGAGGAACGAAGGACAGACAGGTGGTGGCCTCGTTCAGGAAGCTCAGACGGAGTTGGGAAAAACAGAATCTTTCCGAAGACATGGCCCATGGCCAGGCCACGTGACTGCCACCTGCATACCGCCAGGAGGCTCAGCCGGGCCACGTTTCCCCAGGTAAGGGAAGACTCCGCTCAGGTCAGGCGTGAGGCCCCAGGGCACATCCCGTCCCAACTACAACGAAGCCGAACAATCCAGCAGTGAAGCACCTTCCTCCCGGCCACCAATGCTGGGGGCAGGCGCAGGACCTGACAGGGCAGGTGCCGTGACATGGGAATTCTTTACCAAGCCCTGCCTCTGCCAGTCACTGGCTGTGTGGCCCGGGGCATGTCATCTAACCTCTCTGAGACTCTCTGAGTTTCTTTATGCAGAAAAGAGAGAGAAAACTGATGACCTTCAAGGAGGAGTCTAAGTTATAACAGTTGCAACCAAAATAATAAATCTTAACAGAGGCTCCTTCTCGAGCGCCTCTAGGTGCAGAGGCCATAAGAGCTTTATAGTTACTGGGTCATTAATCATCCTTGAAGAGAGGCTGTGTGATCGGACTGTTGTCCACATGGCACAGGAGAAACTGAGGCACAGAAGGTCAAGAGGCAGGGGTCAAGCCGGCACGGAGCCCGGCTGTCTGGACAGAGTCCCCTAAGCACTGGGTGAGGTGACATGGCCAAGCCCCCACCCCCGCCCTGACACATGGAGTAGAGGCCACACATTCTCACGACTCCACCTGCCTCCCGGTGCCCTGGGAGGTCCAGGTGAGGCTGAGTAGGGGATCTGAGTCAGGCCCAGGGAGCAGCAAAAGCACAGCCCAGCTCCAGTACATGCCTGCTTACTCAGCTGGCCTGGACTCCTGCCACTCTCTCCGAATGGGTGTGGCTTAGTGTCACCCACACACACTACTAAACTGCTTTGTAAAAGGGCTGGATGTATAAAAGTCCACACTGGCAGGAAATGGTATCCCCACATTAAACTGCACGTAGTTAATCAGGGCTGTGTGACCCGTAAGCACATTTTTCCATTCCTCAGTGAGCCATCTGGTTATTAACGCATGTTCACATCTACCCACCCACCCACCCACCCATCCATCCATTCATCCATCTACCCACCTACCCACCCATCCACCCATCCATTCATCCATCCATTCATCCCCCACCCACCCATCCATCCATCTACTCATCCATCCACCCACTCATGCATTTATCCATCTACCGAAACACACACACGTTTACCTACCCACCCACCCACCCATTCATCCATCTACCCATCCATTCATCCATCTACCCATTCATGTATTTATCCGTCTACCCAAACACACACATATCCATCTATCTACCCACCCACCCATCCATCCACCCATACATTCATCCATCCAACCATCCAACCACCCACTAACCTATCCATCCATTTATTCATCTATCTACTCACCTACCCACCCATCTACCCACTCATGCATTTATCCATCCACCCAAACACACACATCCATCCATCTACCCACCCATCCATCCATTTATCTATCCATCCACCCATCCTTCTTCTGTCCATCACTCTGGCCATCCATCTTTTCTTCCATCCAACTGGCCACCAGATCTTTTTGCACTGTTGTGGGCCGGGTTTTGTGCTGGGAGGTATTGAGGATTCAGTTCTCCTCCTTCCTAACAGATCCTGAAGTGCTGGGAAAAAGAGACTTACCATCTAAAGAAAAGCTCGTGAACAAGGCTCCCAGGGAATGAGGCCAGGGCAGCTCTGTTTGGTAGGGGAGAGGAGAGTCAGGGCAGGAATCCTGGGGCATTGGGGCAGTGGTGGGAGGTAAGTGTGCAGCCTGCCTAATGTCCACTTGCTGCTTCTGGGGCGCACCTTGGGCTATTTTGGTGTATGTTCTGTGACCAGTTCCCTCTGAGGATGGGTATGTGATCCAGGTCTGGTCGACGGTCCCCCCTGCTATCCTTGCCTACTGCAACTAGGTTAAGAATGGGCACACGATATAACTCAGTCCAGCAAAACTCAGTCCTGAGCCTTCTCTTATAATTTGGGAAAAAAGTACTCTCCTCTTTTCACAATTGCTAAACCTGGTGTTTAACCTGGAGCTTCTGTTGCCTTCCCCAAAGGGCACGGGGAGAACCTGCCTGAGAACAGAGTTCAAACAGAGGAAACACGAGAACCTCCCAATGCTCTCGGGGCACCTGGATCCAGCCATCCCTGAAGCTATCACTCTTGAGCTTTAAAGTCCTTAAATTCCCCCTTTGGCTTTAGCCAGTTTGACCTTGAATTTTATCATTTGTAACTCAGAGGTCAGATTGACACAGGTAATGTTCCTTGCTTCAGGACACAGGCTCTGATCCAGCGTAAGGTCCAGGAGCTCAGACGAAGGTGACAATTCTGATGGGACTCTGGAACCCCCTGTCTGCTGGTATCACCATGTGCAGGTGCAGATTCTCCTCGGGCAGGTCTCTTCCCCTCTACAGGGTTCGGTTTCTCCACGCAAGAAATAAATGACGTGCTTTTGCTTAAAGCATCCCAAACCTTTACCTGAAGGCCACCTCACACCTTACATCCCGAGCTGTCCTGGATGAGGTGGGGGCTGGGTGGGGGAAGCCTGTGCAGATGGGGTGGGCACCACGGAAATGAGAAGATGGTGCTGTGTTAGAGAGGCCACCTGCCCACCCCAACGTCTGTCCCCCAACCTCTCCTCCACAGCAGGTTGTCTGAAATGAAGGCTATATAGGCTTCCTTGAGATTGCATCACAGCCACGAGTTGGGAGCAGAGCGGACACACTGCTGTCCCTAAAAGGAGGGAGTGTGGTTTGTTTTCTTTCCCCCTTTTGCTACTGGAATGTGGATGCGATGGGTGGACTCTAAGCAGCTGCCTTGAGCCACCTGTCAAGGGACCACCTGTCAAGGGACCAGCAAGAAAGGCAAAGCTCAGATCCCTCCACCGAGAGCCTGGAGCCCCCATCCTGGCCCTGGGCTGCCTTCCTCTGCTTCCAACAAGGCACAGAAACCAACCTCCATCTCATCAACACCATGGCTCTTTGGTGTTTTTCCCGTTATGTGTGGCTGAAACAAACCTGAGCAGGTGCTAGCATTTTGGAGAAGCAAAGGAACAGAAAGTCTGAGATGCTCCAGCTGAGGTGAGGGAGATGGTAAAGGGAAGGACGGGTCTCTCCTCTCAAGACAGGAATATGCCTGGATTTTCATGCTAATGTGAAGGCAGCTTAGTTATCAGAATTTTCCAGCCAGGTTTTCCTGGCACAGGTCAACCCCTGGCTTCAGTCACTCCAACGGTAACCACTCCTAAGCAGCCACTCCATCTCAGATGGGCCTCATCCTGAGTGTAACCCGGCAGCGGAGCCACACGCGTGGCCGTGGATGCCCTTGGAGTGCGTGTGGGCACACTGCCAGGCGCCACTCCCACGGGTGGGGGCCGTCCTCACTGGTGAACATGTACCTGCCGATTTTCCTTTTGTTCCATAACAACTCCATTTTGTCACGCTAATTTTAGTGGCAATGTTTTTGTTCCAATCAGCAATCATTTTGGAAAAGTAGGCTGCTGGAAGAGTTCTTGGCATACAAAATGACAAGCAATTTTTAAACGGCATAAGACTGATGATTTTTAACCACATTGAATTCTAAATCTGTTTCGGGCTGGTTAACGCTTGTTACAAAATAACGAGCTGTCTTGAAGCGACGGCCGTGCCCCTAGCTCCGACACAGCAAGTGTCCACGGTGGGTGCACTGTGTGGCGGGCCAGGTCATGGGGAGGCGACAGGCAGGCAGGGTCGCTGCCCTGAGGAGCGCGTGGTTGGGGGACAGGGACACAGACGCAGGGAAGCATCGGGGTGATGCCCACCACAGATAGGTTTTGTGCATCGAATGCTGGCTGCAGAGCTGCCCACCTGCCCCTGATCCAGGAGGCAACTGGCCACATGGACCACACTCTGCAGCATCAGGATGCTCGAATGGGGAAAAGTCCAGCAGATGCTCACAAACAAAAACACAGAATCGCATATGACCCAGCGATCCATCTCCCAGTGCGTATCCTCAAGAACAACTGGTCAACTGATCCTTACGTGAGACTAGCGACAGCAGCACCATCCACAGCGGCCAACAGGGTGGAAACAACCCGAAAGTCCGAAAGTCCGTCAACAGACCAATGGATAAGCAGCATGTGGTCCATCCACAAACGAGATAGGAGTCGGCCTTAAAAGGGCTTGAGGCACTGACGCTCTACTACACAGATGGACCATGTAGATGGTTCCGCTCAGTGAAAGAAGCCACATGTTACATGATTCCCATTTATACGAGACGTACAGAAGAGGGGAATTTATAGAGGCAGGAGGTAGATCTGTGGTGGCTGCGTGCTGGCGGAGGGGATGAGGCTCCCGGGGACAGGGTCCCTTTTAGGGTGACAGAAACATTCTCAAGTTATACGGTGGTGGTGGCTGCATAACTATTATTTTTATTCATTTATTTTTAAAGATTGTATTTATTTATTCATGGGGGACACCAAGAGAGAGGCAGAGACACAGGCAGAGGCAGAAGCAGGCTCCCTGCGGGGAGCTCGATGTGGGACTTGATCCCAGGACCCCGGGATCATGCCCTGAGCCAAAGGCAGACGCTCAACCATTGAGCTACCCAAGTTCCCCGGTATTCTAAATTTAAGAGTGAACAATAAAATGATTACTTTTATGTTATATGAATTTCACCTCCGTTAAAAAAAAAATCTCAATTAAAAAAAGATTCCAGAACATTCTGTTGGGGGCTCCAATTGGCCACCATGGCCTTCCCTCCATGCCTCCACTCTTGGGGTCACTGCTGCCAGTCATGTGGGGCTCTCCTGCCCAACTGCACAGGGCTGAGACCCGGGGTGGGCCACCTTCTGGCGGGGGTCCCAGGAAAGCTGCTGAGCTTGAATCCTCAGTTCCCTCCTTAGTAAAATGGAGACAGTCACACATGCTGTGGCTTGTCACATCTGTCAGGCAGGGGCCACCCTACCAGGGACACTCATTCAGGGAGCTGGCCCTGCTCTAAAGCCTGGTCGATGGATGGAGGTGTGAGGCCCCTGGTACCTCTGGAGTCAGCGCTCCTGATTTCATCAACGTGCCAAGGAAAGGAGTGGCCACGGTTGGGGTGGCATCCTGGTCGGTTGGGCCCCTGGTGTCAGGAAAAACAAGGCAGCAGGAGGTCAGAGGTGTAGGGGGAAGCGCCCAGGGGCATTGTGATGGTGAGGTGGTGGGCTTGGGCTCACACCTACTTTCCAAGGATCTTGCCTCGTCCATGGGAGTGCCTGCTCCGAGCCTCCCCAGGGCACCGCTCGGCCTGGGAGGGCCTTCCCTTCCGCCTCCTTCGGCTTCTCTGAACTTGCCATCCTGGACTCATGAACATCTGTGCCTGGCCCTGCATACGGGGCTCCCAGACTGCAAAGAGCAGACAGCCAGATGCACTGTGAGTGTTGCTACAATGGAGACATGTCCAGTGGGTGCCAGGGAGGGGGGAAGGAGGAAGGGAGAGCTTCCAGGAGGTGGTGGCCCCTAGGCTGATGGTCAGTGGAGGAGCAGAGTTTGCCACGAGGAAGGGCATGCACGGAGGAGTGGAGCCCTTGACACCGGGCCCTGGTGTTGGCCGCACAGGTCTGGGGGAAGAACCGTTGCGTTCCCATATCACACACGATGCCAACCCGGCTGTAGGGCCATTGCTAGTCCCAGGCTGGCCGGCCCTGAGCTTTCCCAGGCCTGTAGCTTCTCTGAGGCCCTGGCCCCACTGTGGGGGATGCAGCGGGCACCCCACACTCTCAGCGGGTCACTCTGGCCCACGAGGCCACGCAACGGACTAGGACTGGTACTGTTCTTGCAGCAGGTGTGCTGGGGTCACCCACCCCATGAGGAGATGCCGGCTGCCTCTGTGGGGGTCATCTGAATTTGCACCAGAGGCCAGTGCAGTGGCTGGGAGCGCTGTCTGCAGGAGAGGGAACTGAATATGGAGAGGACAAATGCCTTCCCCGGTCCCTTGTCCCTTGTCCCATGCCAGGATCCCCGCCAGTGCAGAGGCATGGATATCTAAACAGCTCTATCTCTGTGAAGAGGCCCCTGTAAGTGGGCATCAGGGGTAGGGGCGTCACTGGCGTGGACCCTCAGGCGCAAAGGGTTCTTTGTCTAAATGTTATGGACCTGCCCACTGAGCTGAGGGAGGTCCCAGAATCTCAGCCTCATCAGGGGTCAGGCCCCTACCAGCCATCTCTGTCTTCAGGCAGGCCTCCAGGGGGGCCTCCCTCCCTCCACCGATGTGGGAGCTGAGAGCACCATGCTGAGCACCCACAGAGTGGGCCAAGGTATGGCCCGGAGATCTGCTCTGAGGACAAAGTGGGATCTCCCCTTTCCCCCAAAGCTGCTTCTGTACAGACAGCCAGAAGCTTCCCAAGCAGCCAGCCACCAGCATCCGGGGCTTCATTCGCAACGAGATAAGGCATTTCTCTTTCCTCACCCGTCACTCGGCAATGGGCTCTCCTCCATGGAACCCAGTTTCCTACTAATAAAAGGGCATCAGGGTGAAGGAAGGAGGGCTGGCCATGATGCCTCAGCCCTGGCCTCCTTACAGGGGAGCGTGAGCCAGCCCCGGCAGCAGGACCACCAGGCCCCGGCTGCTAGCGGTAAGTAGGGCAACCCTGACTCACCTGGCAGCCCAGCAGTGCTGCCAGCTGCCCTCCTTTGCTCTCAGAACTGTCCCCGTTTGGATGACAAATGAGACGGTCACCCTGGCAATCGGACTCCTTCTAGGAGCGTCCGCAAGCAAAGTGCGGAGCTTCAGGAACGGGAAGTAGGTCAGATCATCACTGGGGTTTTGTATCTGTGCCAGGGCTCGAGGGCGGCATATCCCAAAGCAACGCTGGAGCAGTACATTTACCTGAGCTAGTGCTCACAGGGCAGGGGCTCCCCGAAATAGCATGTGCACACGTGTGTGTGTGTATGTGTGCACCGTGTGCGCCTCTGTCCACATGTACACAGGTGTGTAGCCTGGCATGTGTCCGTGTGCACATGTGTACTCCTCAGGCCTCCATGGCTGCCTGTGTGTTCCTATGTCTGCATGAGTGCGTGCACAGCTTTCATGTGACCCTCAGTGTGGTCTGTGACTCTGTGTGCCAGTGGGAGGGGCCAACACGCACGGCGTTGTGCAGACACAGGAGACAGTATCTCCTCCTCCCCTCCATCTCCCACTCTGGTGCAGGCCAAGGAGGGGGATCGGCTGCGAGGGGGTGACTCTCAGCAGTGGCACAGCCACTGGATGGCAGGACGTGGGCCCCCCTGGCCCCATCCGGTCCTGGCTCATGGGAAGGAAGGTATGTGGGCCTTCTCGGATAGGCACTAGGGGAGGTAAATACTCCTCTTAGCCAGGTATCCGGGTCAGATAAAGCTCTGGTCAAAGGGAGGGAGAAAGTGTACTGGATGTATACTGTACTGGATGTGGACTCGGAGCCTGGTCGTCTGTCCTATTCTGCTCCTGGTGTCCTTCTGGGAGATGGACCTGCCAGCCCAGCCCCATCTTGAACAACAGAAATCTTGTAACACACAGCGTGGGCTCAGGGAGGCTGTGGGGCAGCTGCTGACATGGCTGGGAGCCTGTGCTCCTTAGGCCTCTGCTGAACATCTGGAGCCCGTCAAGGTCATGGTTAGTCATTTGAAGTTAGATGTCCAGCTACATGAGCCCTGAGGCCCCCGCTGGCCCTGTAAGACCCACTGGGACAGACATCACTGTGCACAAGAAGCCATGAGCCTGGGCCCCAGTGTGACAGCTTCCAGAGCTCTGATCTATGAAATGGACCCACGGGGGTGGGGTGCTTGTGCTGGGAAGATGACCCGGGACTTGGAGAAGCTGTAGTTGCTTGCAAACCGAAGCTCTGCAGTGATGATGGGGGACCCCAATTTCAGTTTCCGTAGAACCAATCAGAACGTGGGCCTTCTCTGCTTAGACAAAGGATTTGGCACTGTTCTCCCTGCTGGGACTCAGCTCCTTCTCTGTACGCAGTGAGCCAAGGCCAACAGGCTTGTTCTCTCCCACCATGAGACCCTCCACTGGTCGGAGGCTGGGAGCACGTTGCGGCCAGCTCACCCTCTGGGCGCCTGATGAAGGATGCGGCCAGTCGGGGAAATGTGGGCTCCATTGAGATGTGTGGGCTCAGTGAAGCCCAGCGGTGGCTCGATTGCACACATGTGGAATGCAATTTCCAGATTCGAGTGAAGGGCACATTTGCATCTTGGCTGAATAAACAGGGCGGCCAGGGGGACCTTCACAGTGGTTAGCAGCTGTGCCAGGATGGACCATGCTCCTGGGGGATCTGGCTGCATTCAGCAATTATTTCTCAAGCAAATCTGATCTCAACAACCCAGAGGAAGGGGGGCACAGGAGCCAGTGCTGAGGCCTGGACAGGGAGAGGAGAGGCAGCCCCCCACCAGTCCCTGCAGGTGGCCTGGGGTGCTGGCCAGGTGCAAGCCACGGCAGTTTAGACTCTGTCCTTGGGGTTTGCAGGTTGAATAAACAGTGTATACTCCCTGGAGACAAATCTTTGCTCCCCGCTAAGCTGTAGCAAGCACTCTGGACTCCACCAGTCTGTACCTGCACGGAGGGGGTGGCCATGGGACTTTTCAAAACAAAGCGCCTCTGATGAAAGGTTATACTCTGGAGATGAAGGTCTCCAAGTGCGAGCACAAGATGTAGGACTCCCAGGGCACGATGGAGGTTTGTGGGTACATTTCCAAGTGCACAGGGTGTGCCCGCCATGCAAGCCATGGGATCCAGAGTGTAAGGAAGCTGGGGGTCCCATGCAGCGGTGGGGTCACTGCCCCATGAACGAATCCCTGCTGATTTGAGAAAGAGCATATTCCAGGTGCCCGAGGCCTGGCCCTGAGGGCCTAGGTAGCCCTTATGCGTAGGAGGCCACGGTGGGGGGGGGGGGGGCTGAACCGTGAGAGGGAGGCTCGACCACTCTTGGAGAGAGAGAGAAGAGAGGCTGTCACGCTGCTGCCTGGGCCTCAGCACATTCCTAGGGTGGCCTCGTGCTGCACAGAGTCTCTGTGCTAGTGGATTCAGGGCGAGCACCCCAAGGAGAGGCACACAGCACTTCAACGGCTCATGGCAGTGCTACTTGCAAAAGCAATGCTTGTGGACAATGTCACGAAGCAGAAGAGGGCTAAACAGACAGCCACAGCCACGTCAACGACAGCAGGAGTGGATGGTGACTCGTCAATGCCCTTCCAACGACAATGTGGAAAGCCACCGGGAATGGTGTTTGGGAAGAATGTTTCCAACCCAGGACATGATGTCCTTGGTTGTTTGGGAAAGAAAGAAAGCAGGATCTATAATTTAAAAGGATGCGCTCGATTTGGTGTATTTGTTTAGACTCACTGAAGGAACAGCATCTCTGTGGTGATTATCAATGTGGCGTAGGGTTACGAGGGACTTTTATTTTTTCCTTGTATTCCTCTCTGTACTTTCCAGACTCGCTACAGGACCAGACACAATGTGGATCATAAGCCTTGGCTTAAAAAGTGAGTCTCGGGACTCCTGTGTGGCTCAGTGGTTGAGCATCTACCTTTGGCTCAGGTCATGATCCCAGGGTCCTGGGATCGAGTCCCACATGGGGCTCCCCATAGGGAGCCTGCTTCTCTCTCTGCCTGTGTCTCTGCTTTTTTCTCTGTCTCTCATGAATAAATAAATAAAATCTTAAAAAAAAAAAAGTGAGTCTCTCCAGAGAAGTTACATACGTGGCCAGTGAGTGCAGAGGAGTGCCTGGCATCCCTGGTATCAGGGAAACATGGGTGAAATCCACAGGGA
This sequence comes from Canis lupus baileyi, assembly GCF_048164855.1. Taxonomy (NCBI): domain Eukaryota; kingdom Metazoa; phylum Chordata; class Mammalia; order Carnivora; family Canidae; genus Canis; species Canis lupus. The sequence continues at coordinate 8,581,667 of NC_132858.1, forward strand.
GATGCTAGCTCATGCCCACCTGATGGCTATTATCCAGAAATGAAAAGGAAGAGCTGACAAGGGTGTGTGTGTGTGGGGGGGGGGGGGCGGTCAGAGCCCTTTCACAGTGCTGGTGGGAATGGACAGGCAAAACCGTCTGGGAGGCCCTTGAAAGGGTCAATGTGGCGTTTAGGTACGTGCCCACGAGAACCCAGAGCAGGTGTTTGGACAAAACGTCACATGAAAATGCTCACAGCAGCACTATTGACAGAAGCCCTCAAGTAGAAACTCAAATGTCCAAGTGATGAGCACATAAACAAAATGTGGGTCTATGTAAAGGAGTGTTATGCAGCCTCAGAAAGAAATGACGTTCTGATACATGCTCCCACTTGGAGGAAGCTCGAGAACCCAAACTGCTCAAATAAACCAGCCGCCAGAGAGTACACACTGTGAGGTTACATTCACATGAAGCATCCACGACAAGCAAACCCAAGTGGGCAGAAGGTGGAGCACGCTGGCCCAGGCTGGGGGCGCGGGACGGGAGTGACAGACATGCTCCGGGATGAGACGCTGGTGGTGATGTTTGCGAAACCTTGTGAATATGCTAAAAACCACGGAACCACCCACCCTCGCAGGGGAGATTTGATGGTATGGGAACTCTGTCTCAGTTTACAAGAACAGAAGGGTAGGTGCCATGTCTGAAGATCTTCAGATTTTACAGTTATGCAAAGCAAGGCAAGAGAGAGGTCGCCCCCAAGAACTGATCAGATGATTCGATTGGATTAGGCACACCGAAGCTGCGGGAAGCTGTTTGCCAGGCGTGAGCAGGGATTCTCGATCCATGCCTGGGTGCTGCCCAGGAGGCCACTTCCTGCTCGGTCTCCTAGGAGCCCAGGCTCCTCCTCACCCTGGTTCTCTCAGACCCCGACTGGCTGGGGACAGGGGACATACAGAGTGTCCTCCCAGATGCTCTCCTTGGCTACATGGCTTACTGGAGCAGGAGCCTGGCCCTTACATATCTACTTTACATATGCATGTCTTAAATTTCATCTGCCAGTGTGAGATTTCATCGTTCCCAGCATGCAGCCCCCATAAGCCAATGTTTATTCATTACCCCCGGATCTGTTTCCTATCGTCTATTTCAGAGGAGCCAAAAACAACATCTTAACTCAATACAGAGCACCATATGATGGCTTTCGTTTTCCAAAATGAGCCACGGTGCACTCTGGGTGGGGGCGGGAGGGCAGCCCTTGGTTTCTCCTGCACCCCAGCTAGAGGGGGGCTCCTGGCTCTGGTGAGCCATCCTCAAACTGGGTGCCCAGGTGTTGAGGGAGAGGCCTCAGGGTTGTCCTCACCAGCCTGCCTGACAGATGGAGGGTCCACAGCCTCCTGCACGTACTAGGAGGAGCTCATTCATTCTACTGTTTATAGGGCACAACAGCATCTGTCTTCTCACGTCCCCAAGAGCCCACCCATATCGTTCCTGGCAGGGCAAGAAGGATAGGTCAGCCACCTGGCCAAACCCCACCGTCCCAACCCCACTGCCTCTGCACTAGCTCTGAAAGGGCAGGGAGAGGCCCTGCTTGCTGAACTCAGGGGACAGAGCAGGCAGACAGAGTCCGATGCTACTGCACATCATGTTGGCTGAAGGGAACTTCTCCCCGAACAATCTCCAGTATCTGAAAACCCAAAGAAACCCTGACCTGAGATGCCAGCCAACATGCTGGCATGTTGCAGTGGGTCTCATAATAGCCCACTGCATTCCCTGCTGTTTAGATGCAACAGTTTTGAAGAAATCTCAGTGTTGGAGAGGTTTAAAGGTAGGAGGGCTACACAACCGAATTAGGTGAGATGTGAACGGGACACAGAACAGGTATCTAGAACCACCCCCAATGCACAGTGCAACCATCCACTCATTCATCCATCCTGCCACCCACCCACCCACCCACCCATCCACTCATCTATTCATCCATTATCCATCCCTCCATCTGCCAGTCTACCCACTCATCCATCCATCCAACTACCCACCCACCTACTCATCCATCCATCCATCCTTCCACCCACGCATTCACTCACTCATCCTCCCACGTGTCCATCCATCATCCATCATCTATCCTTCCACTCACCCACCTACTCATCCATCCATCATCTATCATTTATCCATCCATCCATCCTTCTACACACCCACTCAACCATCCACCCATCTATTCTTCCATTATCCATCCTTACACCCACCAGTCTACCCACTCATCCAACCACCCATCTACCTACCCACCTACTCATCCATCCTCCCACCTATCCATCTGTCATCCATCATCTGTCCTTCCACCCACCCACTCACCCACCCATCCAGGAAGTACTTTCTCAGCACGGCCTCCATTCCAGGCACCATGCTAGGTGTGGAGAACAGCAATGTGAGCATCTGTATTCTGAGATTTTTCCCTCGAGGAGGGTAATACACAGTGACCAACTCACCTGACAAACATGCATTTACATACTAACTTACAGGCCTTCTCCTTCCACCCCCTTAGCTCATACCATTTGCACCAACTAAACCCACTCCATCTTAGGGCTCAGATCCCAACTCATCTAACATCCCACCTGGAAAGCCACTGAAACATACAGATCTCCAGGTCCAACCCACACATTCTGGCCTCACTGGGCAGGGCTGGAGCCCAATTACTTTTTGAACCACTTGGTTTAGGGCCACAATCCATGGGTATGTGCAGATGTGTTATGCAGGATGATAAAGATCCAAGAGCCAATGTTCAATGAGCATGCCTGCAAGCCAGACCAGGCCAGGTGCTTTCCACCATGAACTCACCACCCCCTTCCAGCAATGCTGCAGTAAACACATTGCCGCCACCGCTATCTCACAGAGCAGGACCTTGAGGTCACAGAGGCCAAGTAACTTGCCCAAGGCCACACAGAAGCAAGTTGATGGTGAGGCTCTGGCTCTAGGCTCATGGCCTTAAGTCAGAGCCAGGGACTCTAATGTTTCTGTATTCTGTGGACCTGGCTCAAAGCCCTGTCTCCAGAACAGAGGATCCTAAGAGGCCTCTGAATGCTGGTGGATCAGCGTGCAGCCTGGTCAGATAGGAGCCTTGGGATAGAGAGGACAGCCATGGCCCTTTACTCATAAAATGCAATGGCCCCACTGGGGATGGGGCTGTGTGGTGGGAAGGGTACGGCAGGAAGTACCATAGGGGATTGGGCTCAGTTCACAGCTATCACTCTTCAGCATGTTGTAGTGTGAATTGTGTCCCCTTCCCAAACTCGTATGTTGAAGCCCTAACCCCAATATGACTGCATGCATGGGACTTTAGGAACATAGTGAGGGTTAAGTGAGGTCATAAAGGTGGGGCCCTAATCCCACAGGACTTATGTCCTCCTAAGAGAACAGGATATATAGATGTTCATGGTGGAAAGTCATGTGAGGACACCGCTTGCCATCTGCAAGCCAAGGAGAGAGTCCTCACCAGGAACTGACTCTGGTGACACCCCGACTTAGGACTCCTAGGATCCAGAATTGGGAGTAATAAACATCTCACTGTTTAAGCTTCCCTGGCTGTCGTATTTTGTCATGGCAGACCTGGCAGGATAATAGAGACCTCTTTCCTGCCCACACCATCCATACAGTCGTCCAGCATGGAAATAAGAAGGTCCCCCTGCCCTGTGAGAGCCTGTCCAGAACCCTGGCCCGGGGCAATGGCTGTGCAAGGTGACTTTTTGAGAGGAGCCGCAGACACACACCCCGTAGTGGCAGGAGGGCCGTGGGGAAGGAGGGCAGGGCTGGTACCAGCGTCACCAGGTTGCCATGGTAACCCAGGGCAGGCCACCACCACCGCTGGGAGGGAGGGAAGGAGGGCCTGGGACCCAGAGCGATGCCAAAGACCAAGTCCTCTCGACAGAACCGGAAACGACAGACAGACCTGGCAGGACCTTAGTTCGGGGGCGAGCCCGAACGTGGAAACTGGTATTTAAAACACAGAGCAGCTGCTCAGAGACAACAGCACGCACACACCAAGGAGGCGAGGCTCCAAGTGTATTTTAGTAAAATGGCGTAAAAGAAAGAAGAAGGGGGGAGCCGGCATGATTCCGCCACAGTTGTTTAACAAAAACATAATCATTAGCAACCAGGACAATGAGTCCTCATATTTATTTTATGTTCTGTTAGGGAACAGCTAGTAACTCCTTTGGAAGCTGGCTCTTTTGTTGCTTATTAATATTACAGATTACAATTGTGTTAATAGAGTCATTTGCCTATATTTTTAAATGTTCTAAAGATAACAAAATACAGTCTATTTTGGAAGAACCGACCATGCCTGTTGTGATATCTTGCAGAGGCTTCGTATGCACTGTGACAAACGGACCTTCTGTTTAATAGTGGGACTCCACGAGCTCCTGTCCCGATGGCTCTAACCGGAGCCACCCAGAGCCCGGGGTGACAGCTCCCACCCCTCCTTTGTCTCCCAGGGAACTTGCTCCCAGCTGGGTGAAAGCAGGTCACAGCAGTGGCCTCCTCTCCTGTTCAAAGAGCCCAGAGGTTCTGCTGATCCCTCCTTCTGCTGGACACAGCACCCCAACTGTCCTTAGGAGACTATCTGTGCATACTTACCTGCCCAAAGCCCAGCAAGTCACACTTCCGAAGCACATCCCCCTCACCCCCCTCACCCCGGTTTACCAATTGGTTCTGGGGTGCGCCTACAATGACTCAGGTCAACCCAACCTGAGCCAATCCCCGATGTTTGCCAAGCAGGCAGGAAAGACATGTTCTCTCTATGCTGGACTTGGGCTCAGGAGGATGTAAGCCCAGAGCCATGAGGGACCATCCTGAGAAGTGAGCTGGCCAAAGAATAAAGCTGTCATGGAGTAGTCAGTGCCTGAAGATGGAAAGTTAGTTGCCAGTGGGGGGGGGGGGGGCGCCATCGTTTGAACACCTGGATCCAGCTATGCCTGAAGTCAGAACCCTGGGCTTTTCAATTATGTAAGATAATAATTCCCTTTTTGGGGGGAAGAGGGTGTTAGAGGAAGCTCTGGGGTTTATCACCTCCAATTAAAAGAGTGATCTTGAACAGAGCATGCCCTGAGCTGGGATGGGACATGGAGAAGCCCTAGGTTACTAGTTCAAAATCAGGTTTCCACCCCAACTCTGCCACGAGCCCGGTGTTCAATTCTCAGCAACCAGGAGCCTAGACTTTCTTCTGCAGAGAGAGGTCTGAACCCTGAACCTGGGTTTTCCCAAACTGGGCCTAGAGACCCCAAGTCTTCCCGGGGGCAGCTCAAGTCTTAGAGGAACCTTTCATTCTGTCCTTCCATTTAGGTGATGCCCTAAAAATGACCCTATGCTTATTTCTGAGAACAAAGCTGCTCTACTCCAGTTGTCCACATTTTCATAGACAATTGCAGTTTTTATAATCTGATTTTTTTTTAATGTGAGATTCTCCCTCTTTTAAGTCACCCACACGTTGCTGAAGCAGGAGAGACCCTGGTCCAAAGCCTGTGGCTACAACTCATAGGCTGTGTGACCCTGGACACGTTGCTCAATGTCTCTGGGTCCATGTTCCCTTACGTGCTAACTAGGAATGATGGCATTTAGCTTGTGGGACTGTTTTGAGGTTAGAAATGTCCAGTCCAGGGGCTGGAGTAAGGTCAGTGTCACGGTGTTCCTTGGTGGACCTCCTGTATGGACCAAGCCCACAAACCCCATGATGCCCACCTCCAGCACACATGTGTGAAATCCCCCCACCCAGTCACCCTGAAGGAATTGGGTGACTTGGGCTTTTTAACTAGGTTAAGCTAGGTTAACTAAGTTAGGGGGATTATGCAGACAAAGGGTCACTGCTACCCCAAATCAGCAAGGCAGGGTTTTCCAAGTGTAGGTGTCCCTATACATTTATTTCTATAAGAAGCTCTTCAAATCACCCTTTAAATGGGAAGCCAGCATTCCCTGTCAGAGGCAGAAGGTGCATTTGCATTAAATAAGGCAGAAAGAGGGTGATGGGTCACAGTTGAGTTGGTGTGCTGCCTGCAGGAGGCCCTGTGCCCATGCCTGCCTTTTCCATGGTGAGGAGACGACTACTGACCAGGAGAGCCATGTGGAAAGGTCCCTGGCCTCCCAGGGAAAAGCTTGGCCATGGTCTAGGAACAGACACGGCAAATGTGTATTGCTGAGAATGCTTTCTTTTTTTTTAAATTTTTATTTATTTATGATAGTCACAGAGAGAGAGAGAGAGAGAGAGAGAGAGAGAGAGAGGCAGAGACACAGGAAGAGGGAGAAGCAGGCTCCATGCACCGGGAGCCCGACGTGGGATTTGATCCTGGATCTCCAGGATCACGCCCTGGGCCAAAGGCAGGCGTTAAACCGCTGCGCCACCCAGGGATCCCTGAGAATGCTTTCTTATAGAATATATAAAGAGTGACCACAAATCAATAAGAAACAAACAACCCTGAAGAAAAATAGGCAAAAGACCTAAGCTGACACTTGACCAAAGAATGCAAATAAATGGCCAATAAACATACAGAAAGGGTTCTCACACTCGGAATTAATGAGGGAAACACAAACTAAGTCCGGTGTTGATGGGGCATGGGCCCCAGACCCACAGCAGAAACAGTCTGCCATTAGCATCACCACCACCACCACCACCATCAACACAACACCACTGTCAGCAGATGTGGACACACCACTGCCAGGGACTAGAAGTCCATGCTCCCTAATGCATCTGTCAAAGCCCTACCCTCAATGGGATAGTATTTGGAGGTGGGGCATTTGGGAGGTAATTTGGGTCAGAGGAGGTCCTGAGGGTGGGGGCTCCATGATGGATTAATGCCCTCATGAGAAAGGAGACCAGAGAGCTCAACCATGTGAGGACACAGCAAGAAGGTGGCCATCTGCAAGCCAGGAGGCTAACCATGCGGCACCATGACCTCAGACTTCCAGCCTCCAGAACTGGAAGAAATTAATGTCTGCTGTTTAAGCTGCCCCATTTGTGGTACTTGTTACAGCAGCACACGCAGACTAATATGGCCACTTAGGACATGGCTGAAGCATCTAGAAAGACAGAGGACACACCTACGCCTAAGCACCATCCTTCCCGTGATACAAGGAAAAAAAGTGCAAACATGTTTAGCCCAGGGGACAGGGACTGCATCAACTCTGTTCATGACAGCCCCAGGCTGTAGATGACCCACGTGGCCACCCATGGCAGGACAGATGGACAAAACCAAATGAACAAACTAATAGTGAAATGGTACCCTGAGCTCCTCATACAACGCATACATCACAAACAGACGTTAGGAGAGAAACCAGACACCACACAACACACATATTGTTTGATTCCATTTATGAATGGTTCAAAAAAGGTCAAAACTAAGCTACAATATTTAGGGACGCAAGGTAAGCAAGAAGAACTATTACGAAATAAGGAATCGAATGGCATGCAAGTCAGGGTGGGGCTAGCAGTGGGGAGAGATGGTTCTGTTGAGAAGAGGCACATGGGGGGCTTCGGGGATGCTGGTTTCATGGGGTGGGGGTGTTGTTTTACAGCCATTTGCTAAGCGACACATTATGGTTTGTGAGCTCCTCTCTGTGTTTGCTATATTTCATGCACAAAAATTAGAAACACAAAGATCATGCAAGCACCAGACCGAAAACTGAGACATACAGAGGCGAAATAATTTTTCTCAAGGGTACCCAGTGTTAAGTGTCTCTGCACCAGGAGGAGAACTTGAGGAAAGAAGTGAAATCTCAGGAAATGGAAGAGGCAGTCCAGGAGCTTCCCAGGAAGGAGGGTGAAGCTGGGCAGTGGAGTAAGTGAGCACATTCCATCTGTGGCCAGAGCAGTAGGATTCATCAAGCCGGACCATCAGATCTGATGACTATCATTCCTTTGTCACTTCCTTACAGCTTCTATCACCACCACCATCAACTGCATCACCATTATCCTCATTGCTACCACCATCAGCAATGTCACTACCACTATCACCACCATCAACACAACACCAGCGTCAGCAGCATCACCACCACCACCACCACCACCACCACCATCAACAAACCACTTTCAGCAGGAGCAGCAGCACCACCACCAACACCACCATCAACAGCATCACCGCCACTATCACCACGAATACCAACATCAGTGTCAGCAACATCATCACCGTCACCACCACCAGCATTGCCATTATAACCACATCACCATCACCAGCATTGCTACCATTATCAGCAGTACCACCACCATCAGCAAGATCATCACCATTGGGAGGGAATATAATCGTCACTATGATCACTACTATCCCCACCACTACCATTACCATCATCACCACCACTACCACTAGCATCAACCTAAGGGCATCATCACCATGATCACCACAGCCACCAGCTTTACCACCACCCATGACCACCAAATCTCAACACCTCAGGGGGTGGCTGATACCTTGGAAACACTCCAGCCTGATGGATGAAGGGAACAGACTCTCAGGTCGGCCACTTAGTAACTGTGCACCTCTGAGCAAGTCACTCACCGTCTCCATCCTTCACCTGTAAAATGGGGGAGGGACACTAACATGTCCCCACTTCCTGAGTGTACTGTGAAGATCACATGCATTACCTGCAAAAGCTAAGCTGAGAGGTGAGGGGATGGTCCTGGGGACAGGGGTCAGGACATGTGCTCTCAAAGGCTGGAACAATGCTGCCTGGCTCTGCAGTGTACAGGTGTGACTAGCACCAGCACAGTCTCAGGAAATGCTGGGTGAGCTGAGCGCAGCTGCCCGAAGAATGCAGAGGGATCCTAGCAGTGGATTAGTGTTAGGCCTTAAGGATGCATCAGGAATTAAGAACACGCTGTCCTACACCCGAGGTATAGACCACCCAGCTCCGTGGCCTTCAGGTGACCAGAATCTAGCTCTCTCGAGAGGCTGGGGACAGTGGTTGTTCATGCCACTTTGTCATCTTATTCTAAATGAGTGGGCCTGTCAGACCATCCAGGCCTTTGAGCAGCTAGGACACCATTTGTTTGGTAGTGACTTGGTTTTGTCATTTTCACAAACAGGGGGTCCTGGCTTCACAGTTTCTGCTTACACATGAGTTGTGTCACTGAAAATTACACAAGCATGCATTTGCTTTCCATAAACTGACTCATCAAACAGCTCCAGGTGATGATTTTGAACACATCGGTTTCGTACTCGAGATCTGCCATGGGGGGCATGCCTTATCACCACTCATGTGTGGAATTCTGCGGAGAAAAGACCAGGCCACTGTCCAACCTGGCAGCCTGGATTTATGGATGGGGATGTGATGTGAGTGGAGGGGCAGCCATGGTCCCTGCTGTCCTTCCCTCCGTCCACAGTGTGGGTGGGTCATGGTGACGATCAGTGTTGACCTGGCCAGACTGCAGCACCCAGCTATCGTCATGCCCTCGCCCAGGTGTTGCTGGAAAGGTGTTCTATAGCCACGGCTCACAGAACTTAAACTAGCTGACTCTGAGTACAGGAGATTTTCCTGGACAGTGTGGGTGAGCCTCCTCCAATCAGTTGATGGCAAACAGGCTTCATGAAGAAATCCTGCCTCATGACTACAGCCTGAGCTCCTGCCCAAGGCTCCAGCCTGCCAGCCTGCCCTGGGGATCTCAGACGTGCCAGCACCCACAATCACTGGAGCCAATTCCTTACAAAGAATCTGTTAATATGTACATATATCTGTATCTGTGCCCACATCCATGTCCCTCTGTCCCTATCCTACTGAGGTGTCAGTCGCTAGCAGTGGCTCCTGGCCAGGGACCATAAGGCTGACGTGTCCAGGTCACAGGACTGGTCCTTGACACTGGGAACAGAGATGTAATGCTGTGTGTCCCTTCTGAGCCAGAGGCCCCTAAGGCCCTTGAAAATAGTGAAGTCACAGCAGGACGGAAAAGACATGTAGCTGGCATGAAGCTGCTGAAGTTATGGGCTTATTTGTTACAGCAGCTGACCTCACCCCAACTAACACATCTGGCTGGAAAGTCTCTATCCTTAAGAGGCCTGCATGCTAGGAGCACAAGGGAGGGACCTGCACATAATCCCGGAATCACCATGTCCATCACTCCAACAGGAAGGGTGGCACCGTGCACAGTGTTAGGAGTTCCAAAGAGCAGGTCACAGCCCAGCCTGGTGCACTCCTGGGTGCTGAGGTGGGGGCATTTGTGTGTAAATTGAAGAAGATGGCCCCAGGAAGGAAAGCCTATTGGAAACTGCGACGTCCCCAAAAACACATGGTCCTAAGACATGAGAACCAAGTTTCAAAGAGCAAGGATTTCCGGCACTGAAGACACAGCTCCCAACCTCTCCATGCCACTGAGTGAACCATGTCATCAGCAAACTTGTGACCCCGGGGCCACCATCTCATTCAACTGCCGGCTGCCTGTGGCCCCTAACGTTTGTCACTAGGTGATGGAAAATCACTTAGCAGTGCCCCGAGCTGCCTTCTGTGTGCTGTGAGCATCTTGAATCATTCACCTATTTCATTTAATGCACAAGAGTGGGATTTGCTGGCTAAATACTACTTTGCGATGTAGAGACCTGGGGCTCCCCAGAGAGAGGGAGTTTGCGAGGCCCACACCAGGCTGACTTTGTGCAGAGCGAGCTTCCTGGATGGAAATGCGTGGAATGGATTTTGTACCATCTCTGGATTCTAAGCATATTCTAGGTCTGCCAACTTCTGACCTTTAAAAATGGGGGGGGGGGGGGATGTGCTCTACAAAAAGTGCTGATCATGAAAACAAATAGGTAATAACTGGAAATTTATTTAAAACTTTAAAAACTGGGATGCCTGGGTGGCTCAGTGGTTGAGTGCTTGCGTTTGGCTCAGGGCATGATCCGGGGTCCTGGGTTTGAGTCCTGCTTCGGGATCCCTACTCAGGGGGGAGCCTGCTTCTCCCTCTGCCTGTGTCTCTGCCTCTCTCTCTATGTCTCTCATGAATAAATAAAATAAAATCTTAAAAAAAATTTTTTTTTAACTTCCTACTCGTTCAAGATGCGGTTGGAAAACGGAAAGTCAAGTCACAAGACTCGGGAAAGTAGCTGTAACCTGTAGCCGACAAAGGGCTGACAGCAGAGTGCACTGGGAACCCCCAAAACCAGGAGCAGCAAGAAAAGCAGCCCAAATAAAGATGGATAAAGATGTGCCCAGATACTCTGAGAGCCACTGACCACATGGAAGCCATGCACGATGATCCTCCTCAGAAGCACGCAGGTGACGCCCACAGGTGACGTCCACAGGGCGACATCGGCCACACCCACAGGGTGGCTGCCCATTAAGAGACTGGTGACAGCAGACATCGGCCAGGACGGGGGCCGCTAGAGTCCCCACACACCAGCAGAGCTCCCGGGATGGCCGAACGGATGCTTCCTACAAAATGAGACGCACTCCTCCTGCCCTGTGACTTTGCAGGCACGCACCCAGCAACGTCCCCAGGATGAATGAAACCACATTTTGCCAAAAATGCACTGAACTGTGCTCACAATGGGTGCATTTTACCGCATGTAAGTCATACCTCTACAAAAGATCTGTAAACACGGCCCCATGGTGCTAAGTCACAATCTGAGGATGCCCGAGGCAAGCAGAGCCTGGGAGCCAGGCCAGAATGTCTCTCACCCTAAAATCCAGCTCCAGGTCTGCTCCCTGCATCCCCCCACTGCCCTCTAGCATGGGTCACATGGATGCCACCTCCTCTGACCCGCAGCCTAAGTCATAGCAGAGCTATTGTGTTCATAATTTACCATCTCTGGTGGAGGGAGGATAGCCCCCCAAAAGGTACCCACATCTTAATGCCCAGCACCTCACAGAGAAAACGGGAATAAGGTGGTAAATCAGCCCACCTTTACCCGGCTTATCCAGGCGGCCCAGCCTGACACACGCATCCTAACATGTGGGGAAGGGGCGGGAGGCACTCCAAGAAATGCAGCATAACAGACCCAGCCCCCACTCTGACATTGGCCACAAGGGCCACAAGCCTAGCATGTTGTAGCATCCAAAACCCGGAGAAAAGAGCTTCCAGAAAGGACCGCAGCCCTGCAGACACTGGGACCCACGAGACCCACACCAGGGTCCTGATCTCAGGACCACAAGGTAATGATTTTGTGAGGTTGAAGCCACCGATTTTGTGGCCATTTGTTACAGCACAAGTAACTCCAGCTCCCAAGATCCTTACGGGCAGCACGAAACTATGCTGTCTCGGGCTCAGGCCCCGCGAGCTGCCAGGGGCCAGGAGGTACTCGGGAAACGTGCGCAGGGTGATCACACAGTGTGCCATGTTCTAGGGCCTGGCACAGTCGCTTGGGGTCAGGGACTGGCCTGCTTGTTCCCACGTCCCCCAGGACGCACGGGGAGCCCCCAGATCTGGCTGGGAGTGTTGAACTCTGGGCTGAGCACCACCCTGGGTAGCAGACGCCAACTTTATGAAAAGGACACCATCCTGCAGTGTTGCAGGAGCAAGGAGATCCTTCTAGGAATGTCTGACACAGCCGGCGGCTTCCCCAGGATAAACACACTCAAGCCGCTGCCCCTGGGAAGCCCCTCCAGAGGGGACCATCAGCCTGGATGAGATGCGCTGTGCCCACCTGCTGCCTGGAGGTCTTCCCTGGGTGAGTGGGGCAGCGCTGGCAGGTGGGTGGGGAGGGCCCGCAGCGGGAGACGGGAGGAGGGGGGCCAAGTGCTCCTGCCTTTTGCTACCTCTCTCCAGGAAGCCAGGACTTTCTGGAGGATGCAGGGAGCAGGAAGGCCCAGGTGACCCGTGCATGAAGTCACCCTGGGCTGCCGCAGCCAGGCATGACAATGCCTGCAATGCCTGGTACCCATGTGCCTGAGTCTTTCTAAGGAAAGAGTGTGTGTCAGGAAGCCAGGGGCACTGAAGCCATATAGCAGGGGAGGGAGGCAGGGATGGCGGGATTTCTCTCCCCATCAGGAGGACGGAGGATGAGGATGCGGGTGGGCCAGGCAGGCACTGCGGGCCAGCAGGTCCCGCTTGTACCAGGAGCTCAGGATATGCATCGCCACACCCAGGAAAGCACACTTCCACCTACCGGCTGCCCACTGACCCGCTCAGCCGCCTTCCCCAGAGGAGCACATTCCGACCTTCCCTTTCAAACCTAAGTTTACGACGTCTCTTACCTCAACGCCCCTACCATACAAGGAACGTCATGGTTTCCCTCTGGTGTTTGAAGCTGAGCCGAGATTGAACAGTGGGAAGCTTAGCACAAACTGACACCCCTCGGAAATCAAGTTCTCAGAAAGGGAACCAGCTGAGCATCCCTGATAGTCTGCAAAGTCAGCGGTGTGGGGGGGTGGGGGGTACCCAGCCGACTGGGAGACACTACCATGCTTTCCAGAGCACGTGTCTTCACGACACCTCATCTCCCGGCCGTGCTGACCCTGGCAGACCTGACCACGGGGCCATGGGGCCACCAGTCCGCACAGGCAGATGCAGCAAAGCCACGGGCTGCAAGTGAGCATGGCCGCTCCTGACATGGGCACCTCCTGTCTGGGGTCCTGCCCAACGCCGGCAGAGAGCACACACCGACCCGGTTCCTCGTGGAGGACAGTTAGTGCTTCGCTTTTCCCCGGGCGTCCTATTTTCTCTCAGTGCCATTTTGTATAAATGATCTCCTCTTAACATTTTAATCAATTCACTTTTTTGGCAATCAACTTTAAAGCGGTTTTCAGCAAAGGCTATATTTGGAGTTCTGAGAGACGCCGAAATGATTTTCCTTCGCGAACACCAACCTCTTCTGGGCAGTGTTTATCGACACATCGAACTGTGTGGTTCGGAGGGAGGGCACGGGAAGGCCCTCTGATGACCTCATGTATGACATCGCGATGGGCGATTGATAACCAGGCTTCCAGATTTAATCGGCCCACAAGAGGCCTTTTCTGATGGCTAGAACGAACGATCTGAGTTTTCTGGAACGTGTACTGAGCAGCCCCTTAACTAAAAGCTTCCGCACCGTCTTGCAACCTATTTCTGGTTTGGATAAGACCCAGAGGAACTGAATCAACCTGTTTCGATGACAGAGAGAAAGAAGTCCCTGCTTTGAAGCGTGGACTCTCTGCAGCCAGGCACACCGGGCCCGGAGGACATGGAGACGCGAGGCCCGCCTCTCCGCCTTACCTGCCTGGCTGTCCTTGGGCCTGCACTGCACCTCCTCCACGCACTCGGCCGGGAACCACCCGATGTGGCCGCGGGCACTGCCTTCCCAGAAGCCTCCTTCACCGATGCTCAGCACTAGAGAGAAGAAGGGAAGCTGTTAGCGGGCGGGCTCATGGGGTCCGGGGTTGAGCGTGAGGAGAGCAGGCCCGGCACTGTCCACCAAGCCTGCACAGCTGGAGGCTCTGGGCCGTCTGCCGGCTGTCCACGCTTCCTTCAGCTGTGGACGAGCAGACCTGGTACAGGGTCCCTTGGAGAGGACAGTGCCCAGGACGTGGACACCAGAATCGCCGGGTCCCTTCTCTCCTTACAATGCAAGTGCTGGCGTCCTGGCATCTTTCTCTGACACCACAAGCCATGCGACTACTTTGCCCCTCTCTTGGTGTCTCGGCTGAGACAGGAGAGGGGAACCCTAAGTCCCCACCGTCAATTATGTCAAGTGTCTACAAGTAGGGGACAGGTCACCTCTATGGACATAAGGAACGATGAGGTCATGTCTGCCTCCTCCAAGCTGGGGAAGGGGTCTGCACTGTCCCTAGTGAGAGGCTATCTGCTGAGCCCACAGTCTGTCTGGCCCTGAGGCCAGGAGCCCTGGAGAGAGGCCAGCAGCTGGAGCCCTGTGCCTTTGGTGAGTCAACCTACTGGTGAAGGGCCTATAGATCACTCAGGTGCTGGCAGGGGACAGGGGCTTGCCAATCCCCCGAGAGAGAAGGGTGGCAGCCTGTCTATGGGGCGGAGGGACACTGCAGAGTAGAAATGTGAAGACAGGCAGTTTCAAGCACGGCTGGCAGTATTTCCTCCAAAAACTGCTGTTGCCCCTTACACTCCAAGCAGCCCAGGTGGCAAGGATGCACCTCAGTTTCCCCAAAAGAATTGGGATCTGAGAGGGTCATCTCAGATGGAGCACTGCCTTGCAGCAAAAGGAGGCTGGGTACCTGCCCGTATGCTGGACAGGCCAAAGCCACACGTCTGGGTCACACCTCATCTATGGGACATGCAGGAAAGCTTCTGGTTCCCTCATATGTCAGAGATCGGTACTATTCACAGAGCTTCCATGTGTGAGGCAGAGGCACGCAGCTCCGTGTGGAGCTCTGCCCCTGCTCACGGCTTCTCTCCAGGTGGCCCACCAGGGAGTCAGAGAAGACACACTACAGTTTTGTGTGTAATGGGTACCAGGTGACACTTCTGAGCAAGTTCTTGTTATCCTAAGACCAGCAGAGGAGAGGAAAGGCTGAGAGGCCCTGCATGCTGGGGCAGTTTCACCTCTGTGAGGAGAGGGGGACACAGGAGGACATGCCCCGGATGCTGGGAAGAGGCCAGGGAGGGCCCGAGGACACCCTCTGTGCCTCGTGAGTGAGCGCTAGCTGGTGGTCCTCTTGGCACAGGTGGGAGGAGCAGGGGTGCACAGGAGGGGGTGCAGGGAGGACTCTGGGTCCCATTTGGGACATATTAGGCTGCCAGCAGGATAAGCCCCCTCTGCCCTTAAGGAGCTGCGAGCGAGTCCTGCAGCCATGTATGCCGGGGCCACTGGCTGCACATCTGGGCTTACATGCTTGGGTTTTTGTCTGCCCCCCTGCTCAGGGCACACCTGTGACCAGGTGAGAAAGGGTGTTCCTTGGGAGAGAAGGGGGAGCTAGGTTGGGCTTACTCATAAATTGCTGATTAAAGGCCCTGAGTAGTAGACATTCTGCACGGAGGATCTCGCCCTCTACAAGCCCACACACTTGCTGAGGCCACAACTGAGGCAAAGCGGTTGGAGAAGGTACCTGTCCAGCTGTCCACTAACTGGCCGCTATGCCAGGCCTCTCCCCTCCAGAGACACACGGCCCTGCCTTGTACGTGGGAACCCAGTAGCTGCTGGTGGCTGGATGAGCTGTGCAGTCACCAGGCTTGGGCTGGACGGTCACTGCAGAAGGCCCCACCCCCTGTGCCAAGCTCCGCCCCACCCCTATCTGGGTCACTGAGGAAGGACCCTACCCGAGTGCCCAGTGAGAGTTAGGGCCCACCCAGGGAGCTGGTGGTTATTGGCAGGACCCCAGGGCCTTCCTGCCTGCAGCCAGGACTCCACTCCCCTGGAAGAGGTGAGCTTGGGTTCCCCAGAAATCCTGCTAGATTTCCTGCCCCTACCAGCCAGGCACCCAGGCCTCCTGCTTCTGCTGTGCACCCTGTGAGGTCCAGGGGAGACAATTCCCTTAGCTCACAGCCGGCTGCTTGTCTCCAAGAGCCGCTGGCCAGGCAGCCAGGATGCCAGGGGCTGCACAGCACAGCCGGGAGGAAGGGGACACTGGCCAGTGTAATGGGCTGGACGGCAACTGCCAGGGGCCTGCATGGCCCACCCGGCAATCTTCAGGACAGAAGCCCTTTGCAGCCATCCTTTGAGGTGCAAGTCGGGGAGCTGGCCTCCATCATTTCTGCTCTCGGTGGGAGACAGGCCCAGCTCCCTGCAGTCCCGGCCCTCCTGCAGTGAGGGGTGGCTTTCAGGCTGGGGCGACACCTGGGGACAATAGTGGGAGGGGATCTGTCCCTCTCTGCATATGTCCACAGGCCCGATCCCTCCTTGGCCTGGGTCCACACTCCTGCCTTGAGCACTTGCTCCTGCCCCTGAGCTGTGGGGCCCCTCCCCTTCCCAGCCTCCCCTCATCCAGGCCGCAGACGTGGGGTCTCCTATGGTTCTGCCTTTCACTGGCCACCTCCGTGGCCCCCAAATCCCCTGGCCTGTAGCTCCCTGCTCTTCTTGCACTTGTTTCCCATCCACATCCAAGGAGACATGGGCTGGGAAGGAGAAGGCGGCCCAGGGCTTGGCTCGCAGTGTCCTTCTCTCCAAGAGTGGTCGATCTGTCTGCCTGTGTTGACTCCCATCAGAAACCTGCCCCTGCAGACTTGCTGGGGGGGGCCTGACAAGACCTCTGGGAGCCTTCTACCCCCACCCCCCACCCCAGAATACCCTCCTTGGGCCTCCAAGGAGCTCAGAAAGGGACTCTGTGCAGGTACAAATCACCAGTGCTGGCCGCCCTGGGCCTCTGGTTTCTGCTCTCCACCACAGGGACCTCAGTCCCAGCCACCTGGCCCTGTGGGCTCAGCTCATCACCCTACAGCTCAGGACCAGCCATGGCAGCCAGTCCATGGTCAGTCCCATGGGGCCCATGCTGGGCTTCTCTTCACTGGGCCAGGTGTGGCTGGAAGGAAGGGGGTGCATGTGGCATCTGTAGCCCAGATCACAGACCCTGATTGTGATACGGTCACATGGGAGGCAGGAATGCTGGTGCCTTGATGGAGACCCAGCCAGAGACCCCTACCTTTCAACTGTCTTGCAGTAGAGAGACCCATGCACTCACTCCCATGCAGGCAGATGCGCACACACGCGCACACACGCACTCACACCAGCACACCCCAGCAGTCTGGCTGCCTCTCTGAGTATGGACACTGAGATGACCCTTTCCACTTTCTGGTTTCTTCCTTGAGCAAGCCTGATCTGCGGACCCCCCAAAGCTCCTCTACCAGCAGCTCCCACAGTACACGTGGGCAGAAGTGGGGAGCATTAAGCATCGAATGACCCCACACTTGGAAGTTTTGAGTGCAGGCAGTGAGGGGCTGCGTGACTTGGCCCTCGCTCATCTGTCCCTTTCTCACGGCACCAGCGTAGGGGACACTGTTGGTACACCTACTTGGGATGCCTTTCCCAGGAGAGGCACATCCCTCAGTTGCTGTGGAAAAGGCTGCCAGTAGTGCCTCATTGCTCACACCTCTCTGCTGAACCTCCTTCCAGAATTGGGAGCCATCTAGCCGGGGAGGTTATGCCTCACCTCCCAGGGACCCAAGGACATGTGGCACCCTTGCTTCACACCTGGGTCTGTGCACCTGCTCATTTACCTGCCTCTGGTGCTGCTTTGGGAACACCCAATACTCCATGAGAGGGAGCTGGGGGGAATGAGTGATCTCCTCCTTCCAGAACAGAGCCCAGCAGGCTGGCCGACCACCAAGTGTCCAGGCTGGAACACGTTGGGGAGACAGTAAATCTGCATCTTGTCTCTCCAGCACATGTCAAGACCACAAATGTGGGCACAGCTGAATAAAGCTGGCAGCAAGCGGAATACAGAGAGAGTAGTTGGGACAAAGCGGGGAGAGGTGGGACCAGTGTGGGCTCGGGGTCCAGACCAACTAGATCTGTAGCCCCAAGCCCCCTGTAATCAGCTGTGGGAGACTGGGAGTTCTTCACCACAGGTATTGCATCTGCAAGACAGGTGCTCGGGCTGAATTATGGCCCAAATTCCTGTGTTGGAGCCCTGACCCTGAGCACCTCCGAATAGGGTTCTACTTGGAGATCAGGTCTTTGAAGAGGTGATTAAGGTAACACGAGGTCACCAAGGAGGTCCTGATCCAGTGTGACTGGGGTCCCTACAGGAAGAGAGCATCAGGACACAGACACACATGGAGAGACGACCCCGTGAGGACCCAGGGAGAGCACGGCTGTCCACACACATGCAGAGAGGCTCCAGGAGGACACGCCTGCCCACACCTGGACCTCGGGCATTGGCCTCCAGGACTGGTGGACGGTGAATCCTGTCATTCAAGCTGCCCAGACTAAGAGACTTTGTGACATCTGAGCAAACTGATGCCTTTGGCCCACAGTTTCTACGAAGGTCACACGTAAAACCATATATGACACACCCAGGAGTCTGCACAGTAAACAGTAGGTGCTCACTGATGGAGTTTCCACTCCTCTGTTACTGTCACTGACATATGGAGCTCCCATATATGAAGTGACCGGCCAGTGTCACTAGACAGGCTCCTCAGGTACCTGCCAGGCTGGCCTGAAGCCCCTCATGGGTCTGGGGATACAGGGCACAGTGGGCCTCCAAGGAATCAAAGTCCAGGGCTGTGGGCCGAGACTTAGCCCATTTCAGAGTTGGGCCATGCAGGGAGCCCCAGGTGGTGTGTTGGGGGCCACAGGGTGGGCCTCTGACTTCACATAAGCCACTGGCCTCCCTGGGCTTGGGCTGACTGCGCGTCACCACCCAGCGGTACTCATTCGAGAGCTCCTGGATGCAGCAGGTCTGGGGGGGCCTGCTCTTCCCAGCTTTCTCAGAATAGTGGCTGTTCCTAGAGGTGGGTCTCTTGGGGGGCTGGGGGAAGGTGGCCTGGCCCCTCAGCTCTGCCAGGAGCCAGGTGTCCCCGGGGCACCTCCAGCACGCCCTCCACAGCCATGGCACAGGGGATGCGCCAGGAAGATGCATGGCCGTGGCGGCAGCACAAGCACAGACCACAGCCCGGGGGCCCCAGGCTCTCAGCAACACATTTCTGTCGCCGGCTGCCTGGGGCCCTGTGTGAGGGCCAGGGCGAAGCCGCCAGCCAACCCGTCTGCAGAGGCAGCATCCTTGTCGCGGGGACACCTGGAAACCGCTCACATGCAGGGGAGAAAGCCTACCCTGTGATGCATTCTGGGGCTAAAATTAAAGTTGCAGGTCATGCGAATGTCTACATTTGTAACTTGAATGTTTATGATTTGAAAGTTGACAAGAATATCGCAGCAAAATAGGGACAGCACGGGGGCTTCTGCTTATAGGTGTGATGGGCATGGCCCCGCCGGACACCAGGGAAGGCAGCTGTGAACCCCGAGTGCAGTGGGAAACGGGCCGGAATGTGCGGAGGGGCGGACAGGCCTGGTGGGATGCCTGCTGGCCTGCAAGAGGGGAGGTGGGGCGGAGAACTCCTGTCCATGGCCTGGAACCAGCACTTGGTCCACAAAGCAGGGCTGCCGGTGGAGGGAGGGGCCCGCAGGGAAGACCATCAGTCTGAGCGGTTTGAGGGACAAAGTCGGGAACACATGTACCCTGGAGGGTGTCCCCACAGGGGGAAGGAGGCCGAGAGGGGCCAGCAGACAGCCTCACCACGTCCCTCATGGACCGTGTGCCTCTAGAGCAGACACGGAGCAGCTCAGCTGGGCTCCAGATCTCAGCTGGCCCGGAACTGTCACCCAGGCAACCCACCAAAATGGAAGAAAACTAACCGAGACCAGGATGGCCACAAAATAACCTGCCCAATGTCCAGGATGCAATAGAGGATCACCAGACACATGAAGACCCAGGAGGATGGAGCCCGTTCTCACAAGAGGGGAGAAAAACGAACAAGCCCAGTCCAAGGTGGCCCTGACAGTGGGCTAGCAGACGGGGGCCTCGGTGTGCTGACCCCACATGCCAGAGACCTAGCCCGGCACAGGCTCTCAGGGAGCAAGAAACCACAACAGACAAGTGGGAAGTCTAACCAAAAAGAGAAATGATTAAAAAGAAAAAAAAAAAAAACATGGAAACTCTTAAGAGTTTAAACACGTGACTTCTCGGATCCCTGGGTGGCTCAGCGGTTTAGCGCCTGCCTTCAGCTCAGGGAGTGATCCTGGAGTCCCGGGATCGAGTCCCACATCGGGCTCCCTGCGTGGAGCCTGCTTCTTCCTCTGCCTGTGTCTCTGCCTCTCTGTGTCTCTCATAAATAAATAAATAAAATCTTTTTAAAAATAAATAAGCAAACACATGACTTCTGAAATTAAAACATTTGCAAAATGGACTTAATAAGTGAAGGAAACATTGTGCAGGAAAGAGTATTGGAAATAGATCAATAGAGGTGATCTAAGGTGAAGACAAACACCAGAAAGAACAGGAACAGAGCCTCTGGGACTGGCGCATGCTACCAGATGGCCAAGTATGCGTGCGGCTGGACGACCAAGAGCAGCCGCGAGAGAACAGGGCTCCACTTGTCATCAGAAACTTGCAAAGCCCAGCAGGGTAGCACGGGGCACAGGGAAGGGCTCTGGGTTACACACCAGCCCAGGCCCGGTGGTGACAGGTGGGGCAGGCAGCATGTGGCCCTGGCCTGCCGACCTCCAAGGGGCATACCGTTCATCGCCTGCCATGCATCTTCTGGAAGCCTGTCCTCCAGGGACAGGGCCCTTGCATGGCCGATCACGCGTGCTGCGCGCTTTCTTGCCCTAGCTGGTGGGTTCAGATGCCCCCATGCCACCTGCAGCCCACGCCTGGGGCTCTCCTGTGTCCTCACAGGGCCTCAACACCACAGGGCCAGGCTACACCACTGCACACCTCCTGTACATGCCCTACCTACACCCATCTTCCCTAACGGCCTCGCATCCCTGAACTCCCTGCTCAGAAACCACCACTGGCTCCCCAGGACCCTGGGAACAAAGTCTAGCTCCGTGGCCTGGTGTGCACGGAGCCCTTCAAAGCTTTTCAAGCACATTTCCCACGATTCTGCTTTGGGAACCCTTCCATCCGACCCAGTGGACCTCCGTCCCAGGAGCGCTGCAGGCTCCAGGCTGTGCTGGACAGTCCACCCAGACACCCCTCCCGACTCCCAACAAGACAGGCCCAGATCCGACCTGTGTCAGGTGCCCTCCCCGTATCACTTCTTCCAGGGGCCCTCCATGCCTTCCTGGGGATAAAGGAGCTCCGCCTCTCTCCCCTGCACTTTCTGCGACGGACTCTCATTCCAGATGGGTGTGCTCCTTCCCTAGCAGACACGGCGATGGCTGCCGAGCCCAGTCTGCTCCCAGTTCTGCCCGCCTGGGCTCCGGGTGTCCCGCAGGGGCCCTGGGAAGCAGTGCCTCAGACGCCAACACCCCAACAGGGCTGGTCAACTGGGGCCCTGGCCCCAGAAGCAGAGTGGACACTGACCTTTGACCCTGTCACCACGGTGAAGGGGGATCTCGCCGTCGACCTGAGGGTGGTATGGCTTGACGACGACGAAGAGCCTCCCTGGCACCGCGCTGTACAACTTCCGCTTGGGCTCCGGGTACTCGAAGGCCGACAGCGCATCCCTGCTGGCGCCAGGCGGGAAAGCCGGCCTGAAAGGGAGGGGCAGACAGAGGGAGAGGGTCACAGCCTGAGACGGGGCACGTCACACCCCGGCCCGCAGCCCACCCCACCCCACCACACTGGGCTGCGAGCAGACCCCGTGGGAGCCCCTGATTCCAGACGGGGTAAGACATGAAGATGCGCCGGGACAGCGTCCAGGGATACGAGACTCAGGGAGCTCCAGCACCTCACTTCTGGGAGCCCTCCCGGGAGAACAGATAGAGCAGAGGCTCCAACACGTTCGCACACCCTGTCCACAGCAGCACTGCTCCCAACAGCCGAGACAGACACGACCCAAGGATCCAGCCAAGGACAAATGGATAAACACAGGGTGGTCCATCCCCACAGTGGACTACGATCCAGCCTTAAAGAGAAGGACATTCTGACACCTGCCATAACATGGATGAATCCTGAGGACATCAACTCAGTGAAAGAAGCCAGTCAGCCAAGGGAGGTGTTCCTGGTGTGATTCCACTGATGGCAGAGACCTGGAGTCACATTCCTAAGTAGGACGGTGTACGGTGGTCACAGGGCCGGGGGAGGGCTGGGGTCAGTGTCCCCTGGGGACAGAGAGTGGACGGTGGTCACAGGGGGAGGGACAGGGTCCATGTCTCAGGAGGATGGAGTCTCTGGGATGATGGACAGTACTGGAGATGCATGGTGGGGATGGCTGCACAACAGGGGGAATGTGCTTTAGTAACACAGAACTGTGTGCTCAAACACAGTCAAATTTATAATTGTATGCTATGTGTACTTTAGCACAACTCTTAGAAAAATAAAAATCAGTGGGCGCCTGGGTGGCTCAGTGGGTCGAGCGTCTGACTCTTGGTTTCGGCTCAGGTGGTGATCTCAGGGTCCTGGCATGGAGCCCCGCGTTGGGCTCTGTGCTGAGCAAGGAGCCTGCCTAGGACTCTCTCCCCTCTGCCTCTCTTCCCCGTGCACCTGCAGACCTGTGTGTATTCTCTCTCTAATAAATCTATTAATCTTTAAAAAAGACCCCAGTGATGCAGAAATTGGGGCATACCCCGGGTCTCTGGCATTTTACTGGCTCTGCTGTGCCTCCCAGCCCCTCTGGGTGAGAAAATTGCACCATCGTGAAGAGGTCTGGTGATCACAGGAGTGGCTGCCCCAGCCGCCCTGGCCTTGCTAACTTCTCACCAGAAGTGGGTCCGCCTTCTTGTTTTACGTTATTTCACAAAGAGCAAATGTCCCCATGCCAAGGTCCAAGACACACCCCAGCCGGCCCTACAAGGGCTATGCGTGCGCCAGGGCACATTCACAAAGGGGTCACGCGGTTTCCATGAGGACATCCCTGCACCATTGTGACAGGTGACCAGAGCCCGCCATGTCTGGGCAGGGGAAAGAGAGCACGCCCACCCTCGTCCTAACCAGGGACAGTCCCGGGTGTCACGCTGGCTTGTCTTCCTGTGTTGGGAGCTGCAGAGAAAGTACGTGGACGGCTCTGGCCATGGATTTCAATCTGGGGAATGACACCTGGGTCTCAGGAGGGGCCTGCTCGAGTCGGAAACTCATGTCCATGGAGGGTAGGGTCCCCAGGTAAGGCTCTCCTCTCGACCGCAGATACTGTGGCCCGGAAGTCTGCGGACGGGCCCTTGAGGTTTCTGTGAGGAAGAAGTTTTCACCTGTGGGCAGGGGCTGCTTCGGAACAGGCCTGTAGGGAGGATTTTGGAAGCTGACACAACCACTTGCTCGTGGGAGTTGATGTGAACGCTCCGTGTTCCCTTTGTCCCATGCTCTACCCATATCTGTACCCTCGGTAAATGATACCTGCTGTTGCCTGGGCTTGGACAAGCTCACAGAGTGTGACGGTGCCGTGTTGTGTACCTCCCACTTTCCAGTTCGCCGTCACGATTGTGGGAGTTAGCCAGGAGGGCCCGTGTCTACACATGTGGAGCTGGAGGCCATGACACGGGCCATGTCTACCCTGACCTCTACAAGCATGATGTGGACGAACACTGACCTGACCCCAGGGGCCAGAGCCCACCCTAATGCACATAGGACACTGGGTGGGCAGGACACTGGGCTGGTCACATGAGATTTTCTGGGTACCCACTTGGGCTCCAAAAGAGAGAGGTCATCTTCTGTCCTCATGCTCTGCTCTTTCCTCCCCCCCAGAGACTTCTACAACCATGTTCAAGCCACAGATGGAGGTCACAGGTGGCCTTGCTCAGTGGCCCTACATTACCTCCTTGCCCAGAAGCTACAAATCGATGTGCACAGACAAGAAAATCCACTTTGGGCCTCGTCCCAAAGAGCCAGATGTTCCCTGGGATGGATGTCATGCATCTTCAGGCAAGCCAGGATGACATCTGGAGCAGGTGACATCTGCCAGAGGCATGCTGTGTGACCGCTGTGGTCTAAGGTAACATCCTGGCAAGCCAGTGGACTCACAGAGAGGAAGGGCAGTCTGGGTCACCTGCCTGTCGTGGGAAAGAAGGCAGGAAAAGCAGAAGAGCCCGCCAGGTTCCCGCCTGAGAGGACACCGCCAGCCTCCTGTGGCACCTGCCTATGCTCAGGGATGATTCATTCATTCAATCTATCCCTCATTTCAGCCAAACTCAGGGCTGGTTTGGCCCAGGGTTGAGAGCTAAGAGGAGAGTAGTGGGTTGGGCATGGGGGCGGGGGGGCTCCTCTTTGACTTCTGGGCAGGGGAAGTGGGCCTTGAGGACCAAGGGGACCCAATTTCTCTGCAATAGGCAAACTGGCCCTGGGGCCACTCCACCTGGACCCACACAAAGTAAAAGAGGCTTGGGGTAGGCAGCAAGGAGTGGGCTTGGAAAAGATACCACACACCAGGGTCCTCAGTGGTGGAATAGTCCTTGATGCACGGGCCGTGTCTACAGTGTGTGATAGCGGGGTAGGACCCCAAGCTGGGGCTGCAGGAGGATATGAGGGGATAGAGGTGAAGAGCTCCCTGCAGGTACTCCTCCCTGGCTTTCTCCCCCTGTTCTGGATTCTTCCCAGAAAGCAGGTCCCCACCCGCTGCCCCTTTCTCTCCTGAATTGGTTCTGGTTTGGGCAGCATCGGAATGCTTGGGACCCGATGCAGAGCCACTACACCTCCTGCAGGGTCTTGGAGAATCCTGGTGGGGAGTCTCTTCCCGGGGACCCCACCTCCCATCAGGCGCACTGGGGAGGATTCAGATCACTCTGGGCTATACGCTCCCATTTCCCATCTGTGGTTCACATAGGGAGATGCTCATCTGGCCTCGGCTTTCCTGAATGCCAGCTCCCAGCACCTGCTCTTTGGAGTGAGCCAGGGTGAGGGCGTGAGAGGGAGCTCCAGTGGGGTCCCTGACGGGCCCTCCTCCCCTACTTAGAGAGGTCTCCGGGCTGTCCTCCCACAGCGCCCTGTCCTGGGGACTGGGGGACAGGACTGCCACCTGTGCTGTGTCCCCCTGTGCTGTGGGAGGGCCATGGTCCCAAGGACCACCTCTGAAAAGGTTTCCCTGAGGAAGCACCACTGGGTCCTTGCCAGGAACACATCCTGGCCCCACAGTGGGGTTAGCATCGAGGCCAGACTCCTGGCCTGTGAGATCCTGCATGACAGGCTCCGCCCAGCGCCCCACTTCATCTCCTGCTCTCCCCAAGCTGCTCTCTGAATTTCAGCTCTACTCATGTCCCTTCATCCAAACTGGACTCTGGCCAGTTCTTTGTGGCCACGGCTGCCTGTTGATCATGATTCTCTTCCAGAATAGATCATTCATGTAATGATCTATTACACGTGCTTATTTTATTATCTGATTTTAAGATAAGGACGGGGACCACATCCGGCTTGTTCCCTGCCAGGAATCCCGTGCCCAGCACACAGTAGGCCCTCAGCTGACTGCACCTGTGTTGCCACTCACAGACCTTTTTGCTTTGGGTCTCCACCTACTGGGTCACCATGGGGTGCGGCCCATGCCTTGCACCCAGCTGTAGGCATCCACGACTGGCACCCCTGCCCCCGAGCTCTGGAGCTGAGTTGACAATGTAGAAACGGCGCCTGGGTGCAGACACTCCCGGAACGGGCATCTGCCCAGGGTCCTCCTTAAACACCGGTTGCCATCTCAAAAGCCTGCTTTCCATCCAATAAGACCATTGATGAGAATGTTGGTTGAAATCCTCAGATGTTTGGACGTGAGTTCAGGGGCAGGTTGGGCTGGGAGTGTTTCCTTAGAAGGCACGACTGTACCACCTCCAGCTCCGGAGCCTTTCAACGTGGTACGCGGTGCAGGAAAACAGAAATTTCCATCTTAGCACGCTTTTGAGGCATCAGAGCCATTGAGATCTCGTGTTCAGATATTCTTAAAGCATTAGTCCTTCACAACCCATTTTGAAAGGCCAGTTGGAGGAGGAAAACCATTAGTAGGTTTGGTACCTATTTATTTTTGGGTGGAAACAAAGGCCGCCAGCAGAGCTGCTGTTAAACGCGACATTCCCACAGCAGGGCTGGAACGTTAAAAGGGTGAGCGGCAGGATTTATTAACCTGGGCCTGATTCGAATGCCTGGCGGTATTCACCACCTTAGCCTTGCGGTGCTTGTGGACTTAGCACATCAGCGCCTTCCCCTCCGTGCTGTGGACCTCGGGGGCCAGCACTTCCCTCCCATGTGCAGCCAGCAGGTTGAGGGACCGTGATGTGTCATCACCCTGGGACTTGGGGAGAGAGCGTCACCTGAGCCACACTTTGGGACCCTGGAGAAAAGGGAGTTTATAGTAGGATTTGTAGACCCTTTTTCTTCATTGGCTTTCACTCCCCATCCCCGACTTGAATACAAGCTCCTCAAAGGCTGTGTTGTTTGAGGCTTTATCCCAAGTGCCTAACGGTGCTTGACACAAACCAGGTGCTCATTCACCATCTGTTGGATGCATGAAGGAAAAGTTGGATGGGTAGGTGGGTGGCTGGGTTGATTGGGGGATGGAGTGAAGCATGGGTGGGTGAAGAAGGGGTGGATGGATGGATGGTTATATAGAAGGGATGAATGGATAGAAGGGATGGAGAGGGAGAGGAGGAAGGACGTGCTGTTGATATTTCAACTGGGTTGAAAAGTTGGGTTAGAGCACAGCTTCTTCTACCCAAAGTTATGATGACAGGAAGGAGACGAATGAGCTATGAAAAGTGAGAACAGTTAAAGCACCCGGCGAAGCACCTCCCCCCTCACATGTGTGCATACACTCGCACACACCACATACCACATATGCTTGTTCCTTGTCACGGAACAGAGTTATACACTCATGACCTTGTCTATATGCTGAGGACCTTGTATGTCCTCCTAAAACTATTATATATGATTTCATGTCAATTTTCTATTTTTAGCTTAACTTTGTGTTGGGGATAATGGTATCTATCCATCTACTGCTCCATTCACCCATCCATCCATTCATTAACGCACCCACCCACCTATACATCTATCCACCTAACCATCCACCCATCCACCTATCCACCCATCCACTCAATCACCTACTCTTATCCATCCATCCATTTAACCATCCTACATTTATCCATCTATCCACCCACATCCAGATACTCATCCATCCATCCATCCACCCATCTAGCCTCATCCACCTGCTTACCCACATCTATTTATCCATCTTTCCATTTATCCATCCATCTGTCCATCCATCCATCTATTAATTTTACCACTTATCCAAACTTCATATTCACTTATTCACCCAAATTTCACAAGGACCCCACCAGATGCCCAGCTAACCACTTACTACAGATGTTAGACAAGTGAATTAACCTCTTGCAGCCTATTTCTCCATCTTTTAAGAGGGGACGATCCACAGTGACTGGAGAATGAGTCAACAGGAACTACTCTTCGCAGGTGTTAAGTGGACATTAGCACCATTGCCAGTCCTTGCTTTTACTGGAACGGGTAACAGGCTGCCTGTGTGAGCCAGCTGTTTCCAGCTGGCACCAGAGTGTGTGTTACTGGGCAGAGAAGTCAAAGTGAACACAGCTCCAATCTGGGGAGCTGTGTTTCTTGAGACATTTTGCAGATGGTCAGTTCCCTAACCCATCAATCCATGCCTGGAAAGGCTTTGCCAAAGAACAGGAGAAAATTAGCTCCTGTAGACCAGAGCGCACGCATGGTTCTAAGCACCAGCAGTGATGTGCAATCCCCCACAACAGCTAAAGCATCTTCTCATTCTATGTTAATTTGAACCTCCCCAAAGCCCCATTTTACAGATGAGAAAATGGAGGTTCCACAAAGAGTGATCTAGACAGAAATACAGAGCTGATCTCATATCCCAGCTCCTTGACTCTAGCACTGGGCTCCCTGTGGGCTCCCTGCTCCATGCAGTGACGAGCCCTGAGAGGGAAGGTGTCTTATCCTCACAATGTCCTGTTTTATGCACTGTGTCCCATAGCACCAGGAGCCAGCACCCCACCATGGCTCAAGGTTGGGAGTGCCAACCCCTCTCGGGAAAGGAAGCACAGGGGGCCATGCTGGGGCGCCTCCATCCTGCCAGCACAGTGAGGATGGTCTGAAGTTCCCTACCCCAAACTGTCAACATTTCCCTTGTGTTCCATCCAAGAACAGCCAGATGGAATTCCAACCACGTTGTTTTGGTATGAGAGCTAAATCACTGAATTCTCAATATCAGAAAATTGGTGGCTGGTTGTGGGGTGACGTGGATGAGTGAACTGAGCCATTTCCTAGCTATTCTGGGTAGGCAGGAACCTGCCAGACCTGGGGACCTACTAAAATTGGGCTGTCCCC
The DNA here is from genome assembly GCF_048164855.1 of Canis lupus baileyi. NCBI lineage: Eukaryota > Metazoa > Chordata > Mammalia > Carnivora > Canidae > Canis > Canis lupus. The sequence continues at coordinate 8,610,408 of NC_132858.1, forward strand.
AGGTTCCTGGCTCACTCGGGATGGGTGGGAGGACAGTGTTGCCCGCTTGGTGCTCTGGTGAGGAGGGTAGCACGCCCAACCCAAGAGCTCCCAAGATCTTGTCATTCGCAGACTGTTGTCTCTTCAGTGTTAAAGCTCAGACCCTACCTCACCCCCAGTACTGTCAGCATCGTCCCTCTCTCTGCCCTGGAGCCAGGAAGATGGGCATGAAGCCACAGCGTCCACCGCTCTCTGCGCTGTGGCCCCAGCATGGACTCTGGGCTCTGTCCTGCTTCTGATGCTCCAGAAATAGCACCCCACACTCCACAGCTGCCCGCCCCCATGGGGTCCTGAGAAGAGATCTGGGAATGGATGGTCATCAGGATGTCCCCTCCCACTGGCCACAGTGACACTAGCTGGGGCACCAGCATGAGCCAGGACGTTTGTGGACTGGACAAGTGAGAGGTACCAAGCACCAGCTTCGTGCAGTTGCTCCAACACTCCCTATGGAGACCCAAAGAAACCAACTGGAGTTGGGTTTCTGCCCATTTGCAAGCCTAAGACCACCCCTGGCTCCAAGAGGAAGAAGGTGGGGATGGGGAAAACACCAGGAACTCCTGAGTGATGGGTAACAGCTCTGTGTCTCCTTGCTCATACTTCCCACTGTCCGCTCCAGTCACACGGGACCCCTTGACCCCACCCTGATGTCCAGCCAGCCCACCTCCTTCCCCACTTCGGAATCTTTGCTTCTCTATGGAAACCCCCACATGCCCTACGGAGGTTTAGAGGCTCTGTTGGGGGTGCCTGTGGCTCCGTGTCCCCAACTACACCAACCCTGGGAGCTCTCATCCCTCCTATCCTCACTTCTGGGTGGGGACATAGCATTTGCTTCCGCATGGTGAGCACCCAGCACACAGGAGACTGGTAATACATGACCTTGTGCAACCAATGAGAGAGCAGAGTCTGAATGTCCCCAAACATGGAAGGAGAGAGAGCGCCAGGTGAGGAGTGACCTGTGAAGTGCCAGGAGATTGATTCGTCAGCAGCCAAGATGCACCTGCTCCCCCAGGGTGGGTTCCCCTGGCCTGGCCCTACCTCCCCACCAGGTGACAAACATAAACCCAGGAGTCCCACTGCTCCTTGATCCCTACTCCTGACATCCTGGTGACCTGCCATTAGCTCCCCAGGTCAGGCAGCAGCAGGCCAGCCAGAGAACCACCCCGACTCTGAGCCTGGGCCTGGGCCTGGCAGTGCCCCCCTGACCCTGACTGTACCCCTGCCCTGCCCCCACTGTGAGCTGCAGCCCACCCTACTCCCTCTGGGTCATCACAGGCACAGGAAGGGATCAGCCATTGCACTGAGTTCTTACTGCGGAAACCAGTCCCTGCTCCTCTAGGAAAGCAAAGCTTTGGTTGGCATGTCCCCAGGAAGCAGGGAGAGCGCTTGCACAGGCGGGCAGAGACTCAAGCCAGAGTGCCCCACGGTGCCCCTTCACACCCACAACCTGAAAAGATGGGAGCTCTGTCCCCGGGAAGGGGTGTGCAGAGCCAGGTGGATTCCCACCACCCCAGAACCTCCCAGGACCCCCACCCGGAAGGGGGTGCGGTCTCTAATTTCTTAAGTTTGTGGCTCCATTCCAAAGGTTCCATTCTGTGAGCAAACCTGCTCCGGGATTTGAGGCCCTTGTCCCGGGCTGGCATTCCTCACCAGGGACTATTCAAGGGGCAGATTGGTCATACTGATGTCACCTTCCACCAGAGGGGCCATGGCACAGGCTTAAAGCTGGCCCACTGCCCCAACACCTGGAACCCCCTCAAATGTCTGAATCCCCCACGCGGGGGGCTGCTGGCCAATCTACCATCTTATCTACCAAACCCCCAGCACCTGCATCGCCTCAGCTTCCCGTGGCCAGGTTTAGGGAAATGAAGGTAACCTTCGTACAAGACATTGCCGAGCCCCCGCCAGGTTCTGCCCAACAGCTCAGGCTCAGGGGGACGCCGTCAGCCTGCCACGGGTTGCGTGAATCTCTCCTGCACCCAAAAGCACGGGTCTTCCCCATCAAGCTGAGCTAAATCCACCCAAGAGATGCACCCTTGATAAGAGGACGGCTAGAATGCTTTCTCGTGCTGGGGCCAGGGCAGCCTGCTGGGTCACTGGAGGGGTCCTGGCAAGACTCAGGCTTTCCTCTCTGCATTCAGCTGCTGGGCAGCAGGGCAGCGGGGCAGCGGTCCTGGGGTCCTTTGAGACCTGGACCAGCTACGCCAGTGGGCCACAAGGGGGTGCCATCGCAGGCAGGTGCTGCAAGTACCTGGGCTCTGACCTCTTCGGACCTTGCACCTCTTTGCCTGGCACTCGGGTCAGCTGGCGATGGCAGACCAGCTTCACGGAGGAGGCTGACCATGCCCACAGCACAGAGCCCAGCCAGGGAGGGAGCCAGGCAGGGACTTGGGCAGCTGGGGACCCCTGGTGCCCCCCAACCCCAGTCATCAAGTTGGCCACACTCATGTGCCCATCCTGTTCCTGGCTGGGGTTTCTGGGGCCTCAGCTCAGCACTTAGGTGAACAAGCTTTGCCTGATTGTGGTGCTAAGTGTCCAGCACTCCCTGCCAGGAGCGACAGGGAGAAGAGGGGTTGGGGTGGGTGTGTTGAGCCAGAGGACAAATCCTCCTTGTGTCAGGACGCTGAGTCTCCCTCTACTGCACCAACATGGCTCTGCTTCTCTTGCCTTCTTAGCTGGAGCTGTTGCCTGGACAGTGACACCTGACGCCCCACCATGGCCAAAGGGTCCTTCTCAGTGGTCCTGACAACCAAGGGCCGCTACTGGGAAGCCCACTGTGAGCCAGGCACAGCCTTAGAACCTGAGGTTGACGGTTATTGAATTCAACTCAATCCTCCTCCCAAACTATCCGCTCCATTCCACATAGGAGAAAACATGGCGCAGAATGGTCAGGTGTCTTGTGTAGCCACACTGCAGGTAGGAGTGGAGCTGAATACAACCTGGAGGTTTGGCATGGGGTCTACCTGGGTGCGGGGCTGTTGGGACAGCTATCTGCAGAGATAGCATCTGTAGGAGGAGGGGTGTGTGGGGGCAGGGCTGGGGCCTCCTAACCCTACCCCGGGTTCTGAGAAACCAAGGGAGGGCTCTCAGGGCACCCTGGGCCATACAGAGGCTGGCAGCCACTGTCATCCTTGCAAGGACCCCACACGTAGTGCCCAGCCAGGGTCCGTCTGCCTTGGGAAGGGGTTAAGCTCTGAGCTACAAAGACAAAGACAGCGTGGAAAGCTTTAGCCGCCTCCTTGAACCCATAGCAAGGCCCAGAGGCTATGCTGTGGGCCCTGTATCTGGTCTCTCCCACCCTCTGGGTTGGCTCATATGGTCAGTTCTATGGCTAGGCGTAGTTCGAAAGGCCAGACCATGGTCTCCCGGCCAAGAGGCATAGAGCCAGTGGTGACCATTCCCTCTCATCCCAGGAGTTGCCTGGTGTACCTGGTAGGTCCCTGTTAGGACTCTCCTGTCACAGAGTGGCTACTGTCACCAGCAAGGGAGCTGGATCCTGAGCAGATAGACCAGGAACAGGCAGGCTTGTTGGGGTGCGGTAGGGGAGGAAGGCTGGATGAGGCAGAGAAGGCATGGCTTCTATCAGGGGCACCGCTCGGCAAGGCGGGGTGGTGGCCAGGGAGGACCTAACAGCCCCACAGCTGAGGGCAATCCTGTGGTCCTGGGAAAACCTGGATGGTTGGTCACTCAGCCCACAACTCCAGGTGGCAAAGGCAACAGGCCTGGCCAAGCACCTGGTTTGGGATTGGACTTAGATCTGAGCTTCATCTAAGGGCCAGCATGGATTGAGCACTTACTGTGTGCAAGACACGAACACAAATTCATTCACTGAGTGTTAAAAACAATCCCAGGGAGCCAGTCTTTTCATGATCCCCACTGTGTAGACGAGGCATGAAGTGTTAAGTAAACTGGCCCAGGGAGGAGTCCAGAATATGCACCGTGAAGTCCCGGTAGCAAGCGTTCAGGACAGGCCGCAGTGATGACCTCACACACCCGCACAGGACACTGGGGACAGCCAGGCAGGGCCCTGGCAAGGCGCCCCAGTGGCATGTCTCCCTTCACAAGCACTATCTTGTTTGCCGTGTCGAGGTCCCTGGCCACACTGCCTCCAGTATCTTATTAGATTTCACATTGGAGGAAGGGGACGCACTCTTCTCAAAATTGTAGTCATAATTCTAGTGAACGGTGCAAAGTGGAATTTGCCGCCTCGGGGGAAGCCTTTAATTTAGTTTTAAACTGTTCTTAGCACCTGGGACTTCTCCCTTGAGGCGACTCAGAGTGAGAATGTAGACCAGAGCCAGAAACTGGATCTCACTGCTTGCAGCACGAGACTGGTGGGCAGTGGCTGGGGCCGAGGTGCTGATGTGGGCTCAGGGCGAGCTGGCCTGCAGAGCCTCAGCCCCGAGACCCCCACCCAGGGGCCAGGAGACCGGGTTCCCATAGGCATGTTCTCCCGATCCAGAAACCTGGTCCATGGCTGCTTATGCACACAGTGCTCCCCCCACCCCTAGGCTCCCTGCCTGCACCCCATTCTGAATGCACGGAACCTGCAGGACAGGGCCCCCAGGTAGCATGGCGCCTGCCTCCCCAGCCTTGCAGACCGTAGCCAGGGCCACATGGCAGGCTTGGTGCACCCAAGTGCCTTGGTGGAATGGAGAATGTGGTGACATGCTGGACCAAAGGGGACACCAGTACCTCACCAGAGCCCTGTGCCGGCCAGGAAAGCAGGCCATCCTGGGCCACCGTGGGCACGGACAGAGCTCAAGAGGACAAACAGCTGAGAACCCTACAGCACAGGCGCAGGAACCAGGAGGGAAGGTACCAGCAAGCAAGAGCCTGAGGACCAGGGCCTGGGCCCAGGTGGGAGGAGCACACGGTGTGGCTGGCAGGGCCAGATGCGTGGCTGCTTTGATTGCTCAAGCCACCCCAAGCCCAGCGCCCTGGGCCCCCCTCCTCGAAGTCCCATCCTCATGAGAACAATTCTGAAGGGGCATGTAGAGTGGGCCAGGTGGAACGTGTGACAAGCAGGGAGGGCCCAGAGCCCCATGTGTGAGCACGAATTCCAGATCAGGTGTGTCTGCATTAAGCGAGCAGGCTGCCGGCCTTGGCTCCCTCTCTGTGCACATTTCACTTTTAGAAGCCGGAATCCAACACACAGGGAAAGAAAACGCAGCCCCCGACGCCCGCCCCAGCCCCAAGCCACCTCAGGAGGCTCAGCCCCGCCTCCTACACCTGCCCCGGGCAGTCATCATGATCACACGTTCGTGCAGGTGACCCAACATCCAGGCTGGAATGGAACAGGTGTTCTGGCCGACCCCAGGGTGTGCCCTGTGCCCCACACACCAGGAGCCATGGTGCAGGGAGGGCTTCCAGTCGGGGCCCCCCGGGCTCCTCACCTCCCCACCCCGGCCACTCCTTACCCGACGTGCCAGGGCTGCTGGGGCCTCTTGCCATCCTCGCCAGCACCGCCCAGCCTGTTGAGCGACGGGGACCGGCTGCGGGGCCCGGGGGTGTAGCTCCCGAGGGTCCTGGCGGCCCCGTCGGGCTTGCCCGGCACCTGCTGCAGCAGCTGGGGTGACAGACTACGGTGGGAGGTGGCGGAGCAGACGGCCCAGTCGGGCGCGCTGGCGTTGAGGTTGTTGTCACTGTTGGAGCGCAGCAGGACCCGGGGGGCGGCCAGCGTGTTGGGGGGCCGCCGCCGGCGGTTGGAGTACGCCGGAGCCTCTCGGAAGGGCACTGGGTCAGAGAGAACAGGAGAGGTGGGTGAGTGCACGCACGGCACGGTCGGTGCGGGGTGGAGGGGTGCGCGGAGCCCCTGCCGGCCCCGTGTGCAGAGCCCCCGCTGCGTGTGCAGAGCCTGCCCCGACACAGAAGCAGAGACGAGGTGGACACCGAGAATGTCTCCATTTCATGGAGGCTCAAGCTCACGCTTGAGATGGAAGGGGCCCGGGGTCCGACTTCCATCCGGGCCAGCACCCGCTCTCTCAGCACCGAGACACACGTGGGGGCCTCAGGACACAGTCAGGACACAGAATTCCTCCTCGCCATGACCTGAATGTGGCCCCTGGTGGGGGCTGATCTGGGTCTCCCTGAATTCATGTGTCAGAGCCTAACCCTTGATGCCTGAAATCATATCTGGAGCTGGAGCTTTACAGAGGTGGCTAAGGTAACATGAGGTCACCGGGGTGGCCCTGATCCAGTGTGACCACGGTCTTTATGAAAAGAGAGGTCAGGACACAGACACACACGGAGGGATGACCCCGTGAAGACCCAGGGAGAGCACAGCCATCCACACACAAGCAGAGAGGCCTCAGGAGGACCCCACCTGCCTGCACCTGGACCTCGGGTATCATCCAGGACCCAGGGACAATGAGTCTCTGCCGTGTGAGCCCCCATCTCTGGGGCCTTGCTGCGGCTGCCCCAGGACACGCACACGGCCCTCTGAGTACAGTTTAGAGATGGTCTGCTTCAGGACAAAGTATGCTTCTTTCCCCACCCATCAAACCAGGGCCCAGCTGCATGAAACAGGAAGTGGTGAGCACGCCTCATCTGTCATCCTACAAAGTTCTAGACCACAGGCAAGGCCCTTACCCTGCCAAGTTCTGTGTGCCCAGGGACTCAGAATGAGGACACTGCCCACAGGGACCGTGAGGGCAGGCATCCACACAGCACCCACTCTGGGTTGCTCCAAGGGCTGGAGCCAGAAATAGAAAGTGTCCTTTCTAAGAAGACCCATGTGAAGAAGAGTAGCCTTCCAGGCTGTCAGAGAAGACACTGCTACCCCTAGAAGCAAGGGACGCGGGTTTCCTTCGAGTGCCTGACACCCAGGCAGCTTCCCGCTCACCATGGGATCTGCATGCTTTGGAATGAGGCTGAGCGAGCTCTCAGGTCCAAACTGCCTGAGGCCAGGGCTGCCACCGCACAGACCAGTGCTGTGGGGCAGCAGGAAGCAGGCGCCTTCCTGGGTGGGCTGGGCTGGAGGGAGAGTCTTAGTGCCTCGAAGGAAAAGAACGTCACAGTTAGTCCAAGACAGAGCCCTGGACGGTCCACTATCCCTCTGCCCAAGGTCAGAGGCTGTGGTGAATTATTACTTCATGAAACCTAAGGAGAGGTGTGCGCTTCACAGAGCCTGGGCCCAACATCAACCCCTGCTACCAGCCTATGACCATACTGGGCAGCAGAGTTCGCAAGGGACAGAGTAGCACAGGCAGAGATCCTGGGGACAGAGGTGGGCCAAAAGGGAGCACTGGGGAAGAGGTGGTGCAGGTGGAGATCCTGGGGACAGAAGTGTCCTGGCCTGGCTCACAAGGGACAGAGGTGGTCCTGGAAGAATGCCCAGGGGATAGTGGTGCTGGCAGGGCTCCTGGGGACGGAGGTGGTGCTGGCAGGGCCCCACTGAGACAGCTGTGACCCAGTGCACCCCTTCACCGCCCGGCCAGCATGCAGGCGGTCCTGGGAAGGCAGAGATGGAGCCAAGCGGGAGAAGCCGTGCAGAAATGGCACGAAGCTCAGGACGCACACTGGGAATCCACATTCTGAACAGTTGGTGAGATTTTGGAACTGGCATGTAGGGAGGTCATATTTTTCAACACGCGCAGCCTGTGCCCATTCTGACCAGCTCCCTCTGTGACGCCTCCCTGTTGGGGCAGGATGCAGCCAGGGCTCTTCAGCTGGGGCTGGCATCCTATTTTGAATTCCTCAAAGGACATGGACTCACAAGCGCCAGCCCAGCTGGGAAAGAGGCGGGTGACGGGAAAGGCCAGAGGCGTCCTCCGTGGAGCCCTGGCTCTAGAGCTCCAGAGGCTGCCCTCTTAAGGGGCTCAGCCCACTGGGGAAGCAGCATGGCCTGGCCCCACCTGCTAGGAAAAAAAAAATCTCACTTTGGGGAACATCCCTGGGTTTGCATTTTGCTGGTCGTGAGGGAGAACCACATTAGTCACTTCCTCTGGGCAGACGGAGGCCAGAAAGACCCCGGGGAGGGCTGAGCACTCATCCTTCAGGGTTTAAAAAATGCACCTGCTGGGTGGGTGCTCTGGGGGCACCCGATACCTGCCTGATGACAGGGTGGGGGGACTGAGAGACCTCACAGAGGGCAGACGGCCACACAGTCCAAGAGGGTGGATACCTTCCCTGCATAGAGACTGTCAGCCGGAGGACCAAATCACAGCAAGAAAGCCAACCCCTCCAGCAGACACATCAAGCACAATGGGTGATGGGGCCCTGGGCCTCGTGGGCCATCTTCACCGCCCCCCACCCCCCACATCCGAGGAGAGGTCAGGGCTCATGCTACGCACGGGGAGGGCACACCCCAGCTCCGTGGGGACACTCCCGGACAAGGAAACGCGTGCATTCTGTGACATGAACTCCTGCCGAGCCTCCAGCTTTCCCTGACAGTGCGGTTGGGTCTCCTTTTCTGACTGGAACAACTGTAAAGTACTCATGCCCTTAACAGAAATTGTGGGGGGTGGGGGGTGGGGAGTCCTGCCGATGCCTAAGACAGATGCAGAGGACAGAAAGGTCTGTGAAAGAACAGAACAGACACCGAACGATCCCCAACGAACCTTTCCCTGCTGTGTCCGGGTTACAGAAATTGAAATACCAGAACATGAATCTGGGTTAGTAATGCAAGAAAATGAGCATGGACAGAGGCTGATTTTTCACATAAATTCCCAAGACACAGGCTAAGGCCGGCTTTCCGAGTGGGGGCTTGGGCAGTGGCTGGAATGCAGAACTGCTGCCCTGGGAAGACAGAGGGACAGATGAGCCAGGGTGCTTCCATATACACCCTGCCCTGGGGACCGGGGAGGGTACTGAGCCGGGATCACACGGGTAACGTTAGGGCGAGCATTCCAATGGCAATTATCTCGCTGAATTATCAAGACTTGCATTCAATTAGTTCTCCGTGTAAGGTAATTGGACATTTTTTTCTGTGTTTGTTTTACGGCTTGGGCGGGCAAGTACCTTTCTAATTCCTCCAAAGTCACGTCCCCATAAACCCAATCATCTCACAAAGCGAGAGTTCTCTGTCTGACAAACGAACTGGAGCCATCCGTGGAAATGTTGATTTTTTTTTTTTTTTTTTTTTTTGGTGAAAAGGGTAAAAATAACTCTTTTCCTGTCTGAAAATGATTAATATTCCACCCAACTGTTTCCTTCTTTCAGGCAATCTGCAAACTCGAAGTGGGTGGATATTTTCTTAGCTGTCTTACATGTATTTATTTATACATTTTTTTTTCCACAATAGAAATCACACAAGGTATGACAAAAACACATGCACTCTCAAAGTCTGCCACACTGCATCTGCATCCACTCCAGGAAGCTGCCGCCCGGGCATGGCCAGCGAGAGCCGAGGAGGGGCTGCCAGAGCGCCCGCCCTGCCCTGCCCGCGCGGCCAGCAGCGTGTCCTGACCTTCCCCGCTCCCGAGCAAGTGCTCCCCAGTCTCCAGGTAGCGGCCAGACGAGTCAAAACTTCCTTTATTCTCGATAGGACTTAGTTCCCCACATGTCCTCTGGCACAGTCACCATGGATGCACGTTCCGGGAATGCAATTGTGCAAGGGGCTGGGGACTTGGGAGGACCGTAGAATAAAAACGCACCTTGGAGTGGGTGAAAATCCCAGACCAACTACAACAAAGCCCGATCGTGCACCAGAAGTAATTATCCCCTTCCGTGATGAGAAGGGACAACCGGCAATTTTGGGAGGGACTGGAGTCCCCCCTCCGGCCCGCTCCCCCGGAGAATCAGTAAGAAACTGCTAATTCCCATGCACCGCGCTCCCGACAGCTCTTTCTTACCTTCCTTCTTGGTGAAGGCATTTAACAAAGACTTCATTTTCCCTCCGACTTTGGCAGCAGTCCGCTCATTATATAACCTTCTCGGATGGGAGGAAGGAGAGGAGGGCTGCCCGGCCCCTCGGCGCTGGAGCGGCTCGGACCCGGGGAGCGGCGGCGGGCGTCTGGGCACTGCGTGCTTCCGAGCATAGCTGGGCATGCCAGACCCAGCGTGCTGGTGACAAAGCCCACCCCATATTCTGTCTGTCAGCTGGGAACCAACCGTGCGTAGACTGGGGCTGCTCTCAAACCCTGCTGCCTCTGCCGGCGCCCGTCATGTGAGCAGTGCTACTCTGCTTTTGTGATCAGTGCATCTGGGAGGAGGGTGAGCACCAGTCAGGCATCCTCGAGCCGGCGGCCGGGGAACACCAGAGGCATCCGCGAGCCCGAGCCCCCACCATCCGAGCCAACTCGGGCTCGGTGTGCTCCGGGCCACTTCTGCTCAGACGTGCCGGGCGCTAAATATAACGCTCCGTGCTTTCCCGATTTTATTTTTAAAGAAAAAAAAAATGCCAAGTTTTCTTTGACGCCGTTTGTTTGTCCGCTGGCGGATGCGGCGAGCAAGTCAAGATGAAACGCCCAGCTCCAGATAAGCCTCACACCAGACCCACATTAACTGGGCAGCCCTCGCCGGCATTGTGGAATTTCTGAGCGTGACCCAGATTTCCGTTGGAAGGAATCAGACACAAGTACCTATCCCTTCTCCGGCTCACCCCATCGTGGTAATTACCCTGGAGAAAACAGGATTTCCTCCCCCCCCCCTTTCTTTTTTAAAGAGAGAGCACACAAACTGCCACCAAGCTCTGGCTCGCCCTGATTCCAGGCGGCTGATCAAAATGAGTGTCTTCGGAGCCCCGTTACACGTGTCCCGATCATGTCCACCCCGAGAGAAGTCTGGGAGACTCCCGGAAAGTCCTATCTGAGGAGCGCCCAGAGAAGGGGCCCCATGCTCGCGTGCTCCGCGGCAGGTGCGCGGGGCTGTTTCTAGACAAGGACAGAGGGCTTCCTGAAAATGAAATGGAGCATCCCGGGGAGCCGGTTCTGTCGCCCGATGCACCTGCTGCTCGGCTGTAATTAAGTGTGCGTGTTCTCCGTTGCCAAGAGAACTGCTTCCGAAATTAAAGAGAGAGAGAGAGAGAGAGAGAGAGAGAGATGAGACGGGATGAGGAAAAAGCAACGGGGAAACGTGTAAGTGGAATGTGGTCGACATACTTTGGGTCGACAAAAACAGCAGCTTTAGGAGCGGCAGGCATCTGCCTTGGAAGGACAGGCCGAGGGGTCGGAGGCCTGGCCCAGTGCCCTCTCTGTGCGGCGGGAAAGGACGGCCAGGGCAAGACCTAAAGTAGCTGCTCATTTAACCGTTGTCTCCCACTTAACGCCCACAGCACCCCGGATCACTCGGTTGCACCCAAACTCAGTCCTAGGTAACACCCTGACACCCCACGCTGGGTTGTAAATCCATATGACAGAACATAAGCCATTTCTGAGATGTGTCCTAGGAAATGCATCTGCCGCTGGCACTTTTTATCATCAGAGACCCCCAGTAACTTGCTCTCGTAATTCATGTCCTTCGGGGCAGAGGGGTTGCTGGCAGAGCTCAGTGTCCGTAGACACGTGGGGTAAGATGCATCTTCCTTGGGTGCAGAGTGTCACCAAGAAGGACACACACGGGGAGACCACTGCCGTGCCCCTGGGGCGGATGCGCCAGGGTCTGCAAGGTGGCCGTGTCTGATTCATGGGGCTGGGCTGGCTGCTGGCCAGGTGTGCGCCCTGGCCAGGCCGGGAGGCCACGGGGAAGGCACAGCAAGGGAGCCCCTCTGCAGAGGCTGGGCCCTGCCACGTGAGCCCTGAGAGCTCGCCAAAGCTCAGGGAACCCTCTGGGAGAGTGGGAGGCTCGGCGCTGCTCAACCCTCCTCCATCTGTCTCTGGTCGATACCCTCCCAGAAGCACGGAGCCGCATCCTGAGCCAAGTTCCCTCGCCAATCCTCACTGCCAGCAGCAGAGCGGAGGGGCATGTGTGCCAGGGCCGGTGGAGGTGGAACCTCGCCCAAGACCAGGGCTGCCTCTGGAGACCTCCTCTGCACCCCTGATGTTGACCTTGGGTGAAGGGTGTGGGGAAGACGTAGCTTCCTGGGGCGTGAGTGTGAAAACCCACATCTCTTCTGCCTCGAGAAGGCAGGGAACAAGACAGAGCCCTTTCCCCGTGCTGGGGAGCAGAGCACGATCCCCAGATAACATGTGGCCAGACGGGGAAGCCCCAGTGGAGACTCCCTTAGTGCTTGCATATGGAACAACTGCTCCTCACAGACTCGGGGAACGGTACGGCCCTGGGGCCAGCGTCGAGAAGGGAGCCCCGCTCAGACGAGGCCCAGAGGCCTACGACAGGGACACAGCGGGTCAGCGGGGACACGGGGACAGATGGGTTCTCCAGACCATTGCTACCCCTGTCCCACCTGGGCTGGTGAATTGCAGGCTCTGTGTGACCATGGAGGGACACAGCAGTGCACAGGACTGCCTCCTTCTCACACTGCACAGGGGGCCAGTCAGGGGAGCAAGACCAGACTTTAGACATAACAGGACCTGAGGAACTGCAGGAAACACCCCTTTGCCCCAGGATTCCTTTCTACATGCCTCCCATTCCTTTAATGCACTGCCAGGAATCTGAGTAAAACCCTCACAGAAACGAGAAGTGGTAGCTGTCAGACTCACATGCAGGCCTGCTGGGTAGGCTTAGCTCTGCCCGACGGAAATCCTGCTTCCTGACCCCACCTACCCGGACTCTGTGAGGCCTCCTCAGCCCTGCAGGCATGCTCTCCTTGAATACTTCCAGCAATGGGAAGCTCACTACCTGTATGCAGTGGTTCTCTCAGACACAGGCTGCAGCAACCCCACCATGGTGGCGAATGCCAGCGCTAGGCCCACATGAATGAGTCTCCTTTCCCTTCACACAGGAACAGGCTCGTCCCTGCCACATACTCCCTAGGAGGAAAAGCCATGCCACTAAAGACACAGATGTTGCCCCGACAAACACAGGGCCATGTGCATCCTTAGTGGCAATTTTCATTCTACGCTCTGGGCCATGCTTTTCCATGCAAACCATTACTGGAGATTGACAAGCTGAGGCCACTGGATCCTTGACCCATCTTGTATTTGTATGAACACGCGTACCTAAAACCCGCCTGCCTGCAGGAATCGCGTGTAGTGGTCGTGCTTTGGGTCTGGACCCTCGCACTGTGACCCAGGGCAGTGTGAGAAGAGAGAGCACGGCCCCGCACGTCGCCTGCGTGGAGCACTCCTGCTGCCAGCCACATGCCTGTCCACATCAACGCTCCCTCCAGGAGTGACAGACGTCCCACCTTCCATGCCCAAACCACGAGGCCTCAACACCCAGCGCCGGCCCCAGCTGCTCTGGAAAGGTGGCGCAGCAGAGGTGGAGGGAGGCACACGCATTCTGTGTCTGCTGCAGGAATCCGCTAAGACTGTCTCCACCTCCCAACAAGCAGGTGGAGGGCATGTGAGCTGCAGGTCCAAGATTAAAAACTGAAAGGAAGATGGAGGATGGGATTTGAACCCTCATTTCTCCCTGAGGCTTCCAGAGATCCTGTGATGGGTCTCAGACACCTGGGACCTCTTTGTGGGGTCTGCCATCTTCCAGACAGCCTGGTCAGCCAGGCTTCCAGACACCAGCTGGTTGAGAAGTGTCCCCAGATGAGATGGGTGACGTCCCCAGGGCTCAGACGCCCCTGCTCCATGGCCTCAGCTGTACAGATGCCCCAAGATGGCTGAGCTTTCCCTCTGTGTATTCACAGACCCCTTGTTTCTGTACAGGGTCCCCCACGGAGGAGTGGAAGGACCACTAGAGCCTGTGCCCGACACATAACCTGCTCACTGAGCACAGGTGAGGCTTGGCTTCAGATGGACTTCATTCTAGATGCTCTGGAGGAGGCAGACACGGGAGAGCATGAGCTTCTGGGCAGGTGGCAGGGAGAGGGATGCTTCGTGGTGACTCCATCCACCTGCTTGCCCACCCACCCCAAACAGCAAGTGAGCGTCTTTTGAGTTGGGTGTGTTAGATCTCCATGGAAGGATGAAAAAGCATAAGAACATCATATGGAGGCCCTTGAACCATACAGATTCCTGGAGGAAGAGGGTCACCCCAAAATGAACCCCAAACTGTCTGCCTCCTAGCCAGGTCCGTCGGCCATCCTCCTGTCCCACCCAGCCCAACTCCAATCTACTAGCTCCTTGGTAAGAAGTACAAAATAATAAATACGTAAATAAATGATACCCCCCCCCAGCCAGTCCCCTCCAGACCCCAGACCCCTAGCCCCATGGGCCCTGCCTGGCTTCAGCCTCAGTACCCCCACAAACCCGCCTCGAGCTCTGATCCACCCTCCCAAACCCTCCTGCTCAAAGCCCTTTATTTGCCATGTCTTTTGACAACTGCCTGACAACAGGCTGAAAATAATTTCATTTCTTGTATAAAAAAAGGCTCTTCGCACATCAGAACATTTCAAGGCGCTCTGAAGTCCTGGCGGGGAGGACGCGCCAGGTGTGATAAACACGCCTCTCATGAAGAGGCTGGTGCGCCGGTGGGTCTTGGGAGCAGTGCCCGTCCGGCGCCCACAATAAGCCTGCCTCCCCTTGCCATGGTCCCACGCCGGGAGCAGGGAAGAGCCAGACATGGGGCCCTAGCCATCTGATGTAGGGGCTTAGCTCTGCATCTTAGCCCCTCGGCGGCTGTGGGTTGCCCGGGCACCCCTGGCCTCAGTTCCCCCATCGGTAGGTGGGAGTAACGCAACTTGTTCCCAGTGTTGGCTGTGATCAGCTGAGCTCACATCTGAAATGCACGGGCTGGGGGTGGTGCGGTTTGATCATCCAGGGGCGAGGCCCAGCCTGACCACTTCCCACCTTCCACGCGCCCGGGAAGGTCACCTCTCACGCGTCCAACGGGGTGTGCATGATGCCACCTCCCAGGGAGGTCATGAGGATCAAGCCATGTGGTATCTGTAACAGGGCCTGGACTTAAGGACCATCTGCAGTCACTAAATAAATGCATTTGACTTCGAAACTCCGCCTGCAGATAGGAAGGCCCTCTCCCCACCCCCACCCTCCCCGAGTTGGTAATGGGCCCTGATCCAGCTGTGGACAGACCCCTCCTTGGGGCACTCCCTGGTTTCCAGGGACCTCAAGCTCTCCGAATGCAGGCTCGATGTGCAGCTCCCCCATCACCCTGCAAACCGGAGGTGCTCCCTGCAGCTCCGGATGTGAATGAACAGATGCATGAATGAACCCACTGAGAGAGGTGGTGACTCCCAGCTTCTATTTTGTTCTGAGTGTCCTGAGGCGCGTTTACCAGGCTGGTCTCCTGGGTTGTGCCAAAGCCTCCTGGGGCCTGAAGCCATCTCTCCTCTGTGTCCCGTCCTGCCACCTGCTGCCTGCCCCTGCCCCCGGAGGCTGAGCTGCCCTGCCACAGCGCCTGGGCGCCAGAGGAGGCCTGCATTCGCCTGCACCCCAAGGGACAGGTCCACCGGGCATCGGTCAGGCCGGTGTGTCCTCAGTGTCCTCGCTGTGTCTGCACGTCCCTGCTCTGAGTCCTGCCTGCCTGGTGGGTTGTGGAGACCCCTGGCTCATTCCTTCAGCTTTCCCTGATGCCGGGGCCAGGGTACCCAGATGCACACATAGTGCTCTGGTTCAGGAGGACAGAGCCGGTGGGTGTGGATGAGCATCCCGTCGGGGAGATGCTGGCTCCCCAGAGCAGCCAGGGGCAGCTGGACACCAGGCTGGCCTTCTGGGTGTGCTGTGACCATCCTTCCCTGTATCAACAAGTCGGATTGGTCCCTTACTTGCCACCGAGACCCTGGCCGATGGAGCCTGCGAGGCTGGGGCCTGGGAGTGAGGTCTCTAAGACCCTCAAATTCCAGAGGGTGGGCGTTTCCCTTTCCTTTTCAAGTGGCCTGGCCTCACCTCTTATTTGGGGGGGCGGGGAGGAGGGAGAGGAGGCTGGTGTGGAGACGGGGCTGGGTAAACGGAGGGAGGAACGAAGTCTATTTCTCCTTAACAGAAACTCACGGAAGTGACTCTTACCTCTCTCCTTGGAGAGGGGGCCCATGGGGGGCTGAGATGGAAAAAACAGAAGCGCAGAGAATCTCGGGGGCCCACCAGCCACCCTCGCCATCTTACAGAAGCTAAAACCAAATGCCGACAGTGAGAGCGTGCGGCCGAGCCAGGAGCTGGGAGGCGGCGGGTCCGGGCAGGTGTGGGCTGGACCCGGATCTTCCTGCCCACCCCCACCTCATCCCCAACAGCAGACCCTGCTTCCTTCCCGAGTAGCTTTAGATAACTGCAACCTTTCTCCATCTCACAATAATTGTTAAATGAATCATACTTTTATAAATAACGCAAGATATAAAAAGGCATCTCGGCAATAATGCGGGGTTATCTTTGAACAAAGATGTAGGTGTCTGCAGTGTTTGTAGCATTCCCGGCAGCCGGGGCCATTGAGGGAAGCTGAGCTCCTGGAGGATCCATTGAGCCCCGTGCATAATCCGGGCAAAGGGCTCCCGATGCGGGGTCTACTCCCGGGGCCGGGTCAGGCTCAGGGCTGGTGGTGGCTGGGGTCAGGTGCTCAGCAGGTGCTACTCAGGGTCTGGACACAGTGACTCGGGCTAAGGTTCAGGGGGCAGGAGAAGGGCTTGGCAGTGCTGAATTGGGGCTGACCACAGCGGGGGGACAGTCCCTCTGCCCCAGGCAAGGGTCACCCATCCAAACGGTGCCCTCCTACCCTTCTGTCTATGCAGCTTGGCCTCCACCACGTGCCCAACAAGCTGCTCTGACCGGGAGGTGTAGGGACAAGGGCAGTGCTATGGATCAAGGGAAGCGCCAGCCACCTCTTAGGCAGCCCACTTGACAGTGGAACAGCTGAGGACCCTGGCTTCTCACAGGGGAAACTGAGGCTCAGAGCCCTGAGACAAGCCACCTTTGCCCACTCAGCCCTGTCTGTCCAGCAGAATCACCCTCAGCCCCCACGGCAGGTCACACAACCACCTTTCTCCTCCGCAGGGCTGCGAAAGACTTGGGTACATCTCTGAGACCTTGTGGCAGATCCGGGGAGGCTGCAATGGACCAGATGTATGAGCGTGCGAGCGGAGTGCAGGAACCCGGTATCCTCACCCCATCTCTGAAGACCCTGGCATAGTAGCTGCCGTGCCCCCGTCCCTCAGACGCAGCCCTGATCCCCATGAAGGACAATAAACTACCACCACCCCCCGATTGGCAGGACGTCCAAAGGCTCTAGTGAAAGTCTCAAAGTCTGCAGGGAAGATGCCAATCGCCATCAGAGCCAATTAGAAAGGCCACTGTCGCCGCTGTCATGAGGCTGGGCCACCCCCTTTCTGCAGGAGTTGACTCTGACCGGCTCATTTTTCCTAGCCTGTTACCAAATGATGGAATCTGAGGTGAGCCCTGGGTCAGCCTCTGACTCAAGGTGGGATTGTTTCCCATCTTTAAAATGGGGAGACTAGCCCCCACCTTGCTGGGCTCGTGAGGTATCTGAGAGCGCCCCACAGATGTGGGCTGCCTGCCAACTTCCCTCCACTACAGAAGGGTGGAGGAGGGACTCCCCAAGACTCAGGTAGGAGCTCTGCTTGATATCCTGCTGTAGAGTGAGGTGCCCAGGGTTCCAGAGGCTGTAGGCAAGCCCTGGGTGGCAGCAGGCGGCCCGTTCACAGATGGCCTGCTTGCCCAAAGGGGGCCCACAGGAAGCCTGGGTCTTAGTCCTTAGGGGAAGTGGTGGGGAACACAGCTGCCTCCTGAGGTACCACGAGGAGCGGCAGAGCTTAGGTCTAGGGTATCAGGACTGTGTCCTGTGTCTGCCCCCTACCACCTATGACCTCAGGCACATTGCCTTGCCTCTCTGGGCCCGAGCACCCACCCCGAAGGGAGCTAGAGCTGAGGAGCCCAGTGTTCACAGGTGTGCAGAGCAAAGTCCTTTCCGTGGAGGATCCAGTGGGTTCGAATCACAGGAGAGCCCAGGGACCTGACACTTCTACTGTGCTCCTGGCTTTCCCATGAGTCACTGGGGCAGGTACTGTCTGCAGGGTCCCTGCCTCCATCCCACCTGGCTGATCTGTACATTGGGGACTGGACTGCAGATGCCAGGTCCACACAGAGAGAGCCACTGCAGACACAGATCGCCCATGGGTCTTGGAACATGCTGGAGAGCTGGCCGCACACAGCAGTGCCCCCCAACACAGAGGGATCTGTTTAAAGGCAGCTCCTGAGATGGTCAGAGAGTGGCCAGAGTGACCACATGCCATGGACGGAGCATCTGTGTCCCCACCAAATCCCTAGGTTAAAGCCCTAACCCCAGGGGGGAGGCATTGGGAGGTGGGCCTTTCGGCCATGGGGGTGGAGCCCTCATGCTGGGATCAGTGCCCCTACAGGAAGAGCCACGGGGAGAGGATTTCTCCCTGCCACGAGAGGACACTGCGAGAAAGGGGCCATCCACAAACCAGGATAAGTCCCTACCAGGAACTGAATTGGCCAGGACCGTGACCTCCAGAAATGTGAAAATAAATGCCTGGTGGTTAAGCCACCAGCCTGTGGCGCCGTGTTAGAGCAGCCCAAACTGATAAGACATCACACAGGCAGGTCATGTCACTCTGCCCTGCGGGCCCCCAGGGGACCTGAGGACATCACAGATGCTGCCCCTGCCCCTCCCTGCTGCCCTCACCTGCACAGGACCCTGACAGTCCCTCCTGACACCCTGAACAAACCTTGCTGGGCCTCCACTGGATGGGGTCACTCACCCTTCCACGCTGGCTCCGTCCACCCCCCACCCCTCACTCTCCAGGTCACCTCATGAGAGGTGTGCCTCAGCCATCCTTCTTCTCATTCTCTGCCTTAGCCCCTCTGTATATTCCCTTCGTTGCATTGATCAAAACTTGAAATAACATTATTTATGAGTTTGCTTGAGTTGTCTTTTTCCCTCCAGTAAAATGTTGGCAGGAGCTGCATCTGTCATATCTGCCCTTCATCACCGGCACCAAGCTCAGACCCTTGCAAGTATGTTTGTTCCCTATCTTCATTCAACAGAGCAATAAAGAAACGGAGGCTAACTTCCCACCTCCCTCCCTCCCGGAGGGACTTGGTGGCTGAGTCATTCACTCGGCCACACTGCATGAAAGGTCTGCTTCTGGAACTCTTCCTACTGCCGACACCCTCTCTGCACAACTGGACCTTTCTAGAAGGCATATGACAGGAAAGGGGATTCACCTTTCTATCTTCAGCTCCAGCCCAAGACCTAGCACAGAGTGGGGGCTCATAAATACAGGTGCTAGCTATGGTAGGTCCCTGACTGGCCATTTCAATGCCCGGGTTGTCTGTGGGTCTGCTTCTGCTAACTGCGGTTTTCCCTGATTGCACATCACATTCTCCTGCTTCTTTGCATGTCTAGTAATCTTTGATTCTGTGTCAGCCATTGTCCTTGAAATGTTATAGAGGTTCCGGATTCTGTTACTTTTCTCTGAAGAGTGCTGAATTTTTCTAGCGGGGAATAAAATTACCGGCGGGACACTCAATTCTATGACAATGTGGCTTTAGATTTTTGGGGGGGCAATCCGTTGGTTTGGTCCTGGGATAAGATTCTGACATCACAAGCCCTTCTGGGTTTCTGGCAAAAAAAAAAAAAACCCCAAAGTATTTGCCAAGCTCTGCGAATGAGGCAGGGCTCATTTGACAGGCTCAACCCTCAGCTGTCTGAGATTTAAGCTGCTGTGTTTCACTAGGACCCTTGGACTCTCATCCTGCACATGCTGGTTCAGAAATCAGTGCAGGACTCGAGGTGAGTTTATATGCAGATTTTAGGCTCTTTCCTTTCTAGGATTTCTCCCCTCTATTTCCAGCTGCTCAGGCATCCCTAACCACTGAACCATCTCTAACCACTGAAATCTCCACTCCGTGAAACTCACTTTCTGTCAGGTGGATACCTCATTAATATGCATCTCATCCGGCAGACAAGGGCCCCAAGTTCTGTCTGCCTTTGGTTTCCCGCTAAAGCCTACAAACAGTAGTTTCTGTTTTGTTTCATCCAGAGTCTGCCACTGTTATCAGCAGGAGAGTATACCTGACATTGTTGGAAGGCAGAAGTCACAGGCCCATAAGCATATATTAAGCAAAGAAGTGTTCCCCTCAATTGCACTCCTGCGTGTGCACACACAGTATCTAGCAGTGAGCACCCAATCTCCATGTCTGGAGGCAGGAGGTGTGCCCAGTGGGGAGATGGTGCACGTGTCAAAGCAGAGAGAGGCCCAGAGTGAGGAGGCCTGGAGGTCGTGGCCATGGACCATATCAGCAGAGAGACCTGGGGCTGGTGTCCCTACAGCCTGACTGGGAGGCATCGTAGCCCCCAAGATGGTTTACTTCAGCACAACAATCTGACTTTTGCAAATTTTGAGCACCTCCAGCTGGCTGGAGGGACGGGCAGCTGCAAAAGCAGGTCCCCACCTTTTAGGTCAAGATGTTACCTGGTCGGCACCTGTACAGGTGCCAGGACTCCCTGGAAAGTAAAGTGCTAGTAACAATGCTGAGTGAGCGGTGGGTCGGTCCCCACCTGGTTCATCGCCTTGTTAGCAGATCCTGCTGCAGGTTTGTATTTTAGGAACTAATTAAGCCTTGGTGACCGATTTAACCTCCAAATGAATGCCTTCCAGGGCTGAGCTGGCAGCCGAGTTCCTATTAGGCACCATCATCAGGAAATCTCCAAATCCAGGAACGACCCCCAAAGGGCAGGAGCAGACCTTGGGCGGGCTGGCAAGTGGGCAAGTAGCCACAGAATACAGGGTGGGGAGGGCACAGATTCCCAGTGGCTTCCCGATACAAGCAATCAGGGATAGACACAGTGAGGGGCTCTGAGGACAAAGGCGGTGTGGTTGTTCCTCTGATGTGAACCCCAGGCCGTCACCATGGCCTCCAGTTGCTGAAATGCCCACCCACCACTGGGCCTCTTACACACATTTCTTTCTCTCTACATACAGCCCAGTGAGGTGGGTGCATTCACACTCACCTTACAGACTTGAAGGCTGAGAGTCAGAGAGATCCCAGAGCTCGCTCCCCTAGGCCTATCACTCCAGGGCAGTGCTGGCCTCACCATCATGTCACCTCAGCATCACAGCCAGCCAGAGGTCCAGAGGTGCCCCAACCCATGGGCAGAGGGCAGGTGGCTCACCTGGGAGCCCAGCACATGGCCCGGGGAGGGGGAGCGCAAGGGATGCTGAATGAACAGGCTGACACATCTGTCTGTGAGCCCCTGCCTCTCTGGACCATGGTTTCCCTATATGTGAAGTAGGGATCCAAGTAGAAAGCCCTTGAATGCTTCTGCTGGTGAAAAATCCTTGGACCTAGTCCAATCTGAGGACCATCCTTCTCTGAGAGGAGCAAAGGGTCCCCAGGGCTGACTGTCAGGTCTCAGGGGCACTGACATCCCCTGCCATACATGGTCTCTCCCTCCATGCTTCCTGCAGACAAGAGGCCCAGGAGGGCAACCCCTCCTGTGGCTGGATGGCCCACCAGGGCTCCTGGACCCTCAGCCATTAGGGCCGTCTCCTCAGGCAGAGGGGACGGAGCTAAGGATGGGAAGCTACCCAGGCAGGCTGAGGGCAGGGCCACAGGGTCTCCCCAGGGTCTCCCCCGGCCCCCCAGACACTGGAGCACTTCTGAGACTCAGGTCAGCCCAGTCCAGGCAGAGGGACTAGCGCGTGTTTCACTGGGGCCTCGCAAACTCCCTGGCTCACTCTGCTCTTGCTCGGGGATGCAGAAAAGACATGGGATCTAGGAATTAAACATGAAATGACCGCAACAGCCAGCAACACGGCAGGTAACGTCCACCTCTCTCCTCCGCAGCACAGTGGGCACCAACTCCTTCCCTTGTGAGGCTTGGGAGCACCGTGGGGCACAGAGCGGATCAGGGACTTGCCTGTGGTCACTCACCAGCCAGAGCAGGGCTGGCTCGGGAGCCACGGGGTCTGCCCTTGTGCCATCACCGACCAGTGCTGATGCCACACCCCGGGCCCTGCAAGAAGTGCTGGGGACTCCAGCCCTGCCCCTTGGTGCCTGCCTGGCCCCCTCTCCTCCCTCTTCCTGCGGACGCGGGGTCTGTGTGGCCCAGGGCGGTCTGTGTCACCTCCCCCCTTCCTCCTCGGTAGTGTCCAGCCCATGCATGGTGCAGCTTCTTGCACACCTTTCCATGCCTCAGCCTGACCAAGCCATGTGGGGTGAGGCCTCGGGTACTGTCACGGTCCGAGCCTGCGCCATCGCCAACCATTCGTCACCCCCAGAGGTGATGGCCACCCACCCTCATGAGGGGCCTTGTGCGTTTCCCGTGTCCTCCCTGGCATGGCACTGTCCCTGCACCATGCCACATGGTCTGCACATCTCCCCCATGACGCAGGAGCCCCTGGGGGACAGGGGGACCCCATTTGGCTCTCTGCCCTCTGCTCTGCAGCCCACTAGCACGGACACCACAGGTGGACAAGGAGTGATGCGCACGTCACTCTGGGTGACTCATACGCACGGCCCTGGCCCATCTCCGACAGCAACGTATATCCAGAAAAAACTTGGAACTCTCTCTCTCTCTTGTTCCTTTTTAACAACATTGGAAGACAGTCTTGCCCTCACTTGAGTTGGGGCCAAAACACAAGCTGGAAAGAGAAAGCCATTCTAGGGGCAAAAGCATAGTCCTGCATGGGGGCAGCCTGTGCTGTCCACTAGACCTTTCAGGGACACCGTGAGTGAGCCCGAGGTGGCCAAAATACAAGCCACGGAGCCCCGAGGTCACACTGGTTACCACAAGGGCCCTACAACCTGTCAGGCATGGGTTAGTCTGTGCCAAGGTTTGGATGTGCAACCTCGGACAGGCTGCACGACCTCTCTGGGCCTGTTAGTGAGGCTCCTGTGGTGCCCTTTGCACATGGCCCTTTCAGGGGCCTCTTCAGGGGGAGAGAAGAGGGCAGGGAGGGAGAGGGTCTGCGGCCCTGCCCCAGCAAGCACCTGCCTGCAGCCAGTGCGAGCCCAGGGCACCTCTGACACTCTGCTGAGCACAGTCCAAGATTCAAAGGCACACGGGCCTCTGTTCCATAGAACCTGTAGAACCTGGCTCCTCTAGGGGCTAAGGGCTCATTTCACACTCATGGAAGAAGTGCGTCCTGTCTGAAAGTGAAGGAGAGCTGCTGTGAGACTCACGGGGAGAGCAAGCAGGGCCCCGCTGCCCAGCTGACCCCAGAGGCCCCGGGTCCCTCCTCACGGCCCTCGCCCGAGGCTTTTCCTTCGCACCCTGGCCTGGGAACCATCCCTAGCCAGGATCGGGGCACTAGACAAGATGGGATGAGGGCCCATGGCTAATTAGCAGCAGGTCCAGGAGTCATGTTTTCGAGAAAGGTGGCGCCACAGGGAATGATTTCCAAATGCACACCAGCAGGGCGCTTCTCCCCTCAATGGGACATCTTCAGAGGAGTCCCTGGCCTGGGGCATGTGCGCACAAGTGAGGTCACCAGGTGAAGGGTCAGAGTACTCTGAGTCAGACTTACACCCAAAACCCCAGGACCAGATCTGGGAGCGGGGTCCTGTTTGTCTGCATCTGGGATGGTGAGAGGTGGCGAGACCCCCAGTGTCAAAGGGGAACAGTCACCATGCATGGAATCACACAGTCCCTCTGTGTCCCTCTGACCGAGCAATTTACACAAAGGCTGAGGAGAAGCCACAGAGGTGGGTGGAGGGGCAGGTGTAGCTCTGGAAGTTTCCGGCCCACCAGCGCAACCCCCCTCTGCTGTGCAGGCTCAGAGGGGCTGGCCAGGCTGGCAAACTGTCCCTGATGTCATATATGACTCAGAGGGTCAGCTCTTGCATCTGCACAGATGGGTGTGGTTGGCACAGGTGCTCGGGACCTCCGACCCTGTGTGCTTCCTCCTCCAGGACTGGGAGACGGCGGGTTTCTGCTGTGTGAGCCCCTGTCGGTGCTGTTTGTTACAGCAGCCGGGGCAGGCACACACGACCTCCACAAATCCTCATGGGGCCTGTGAGTCCATGCTTCTGGCGCAGAACTTCCCCAGCCACCCTGGTGGGTGCCTACGGACTTTACAAATTTCCCAGGCGCTGCACTCGAGTCTACAGGCTCTCCCTCCTCCTTGGATGAATGGCTGGTCTACCGTCATCATGCCCACAACTGGGAGAACCCTCCCTCAAAGACCCCTGAGCCTTCTCGGGGAGGGGCAGTGACGCAATGCACCTGAAGTCAGCCCAGGGAGCAGCACCGAGCCAGCAGCACCCACTACCGACCCTAACTCATGTCTCTGCACAGAGAGAATCTTCTAGCACCTTGGTCCCAATCACTGGAGGTGCCTGCATGGCACTGATTCAACTCATGAATACTCAGTTTAAAAAAACCCAGCCATGTCCTATTTCCTAACTGGGTCAGCAGAGCACTCCCTTGAATAAAAGTTGAGCTGTTTGGAGTTACCACCACGCTGCTCAGTTCATCCTGGAGACGGTCACACGGTTTTCCATCTGGGCAAGAAAAGTGGCTCTTCCAACACTCAGCCAAGCCCCCGCAGCCGACCTTCCCAACAGGGAGACCGTTTCAGGGGGCCACACACACGTCCCCACCTGGGCCCACAGTCCCAAGTCACAGGGATCCGGACACCCTCGGGAATCGACACCAGGCTTGTGCCCTTGCACTGTGCTTTTCCAGGCGTTTACACCACTGTCCCAGCTTTCTGAGCGCTCCTGCTCCGTGTTGGGGCGCTGGCAGAGCCAGCGTGCAGTTTGCGGGCACGCGTTTCATAAGTCACGTGTCCTAAGTTGCCGCCGCCAACATCTTTGCACACGTGGTGCCTTTCTTCTCGCTGATCGCTCCCTCGGCCTCTACTCCCGGGACCTGCCAGGTGGGAAGTTCTGAACATTTTTGGGGCTCATTTTAGAAATTGCTTTCCCCGAAGAGTTCTACCCATTTCTACGACCCGGCGATTGCAACCGAATTTTTTTCTTAAGAGAAAAAAATCCTATTCTGGAGTGAGAAACAAAGACAATGTGTTTCAACCAGGGAACAATACGTGCAGAATAGCGAGGATATCTGCTTGTGCACCGAATGGATTATTCAGGGGGATAGAATTCCACTTAAGACCCATCAAAACCAGAATGGCTCCTTGCAGAGGCAGCGAGCATACGGCAGCAACATCAGCCCCTTCCAGGCCTCCAAGCCGGTAGGGGATCGTTCTCGTGTCCCGCTGCGGGAGCCTCGGAGCGAGGCCACAGGCCACAGGCAGGTTTATCATCCCCAGGCACCAAGGTGGGACTGGGGGGGGGGGGAACCCATGAAATGTGATCCCCATGAGAAACGGGATGAATGTGACAGAGAGAGAAGGGCTCATTTCCATGAAATGAGGAATCGGACTAGGGCCTCAGTGAATAGGCACCTGCTATAATGACAGAGAGACAACACACGTCCCACTGGTTTGCAGTTGAAGGTGGACACCGTGCGAGGTGAGACAAACCTGCCAGAGTTTGTCTCAGGCTCCTTGCAGTCAGACAGCAGGCAGCGCGCAGTAGGGCAGGAAAGGGGACATGTCGTGGATGGTCCTCGTCTCCTTGGGAAAGTGTGTGGCCAAAGGCAGCCCCAGTGAGTCAGGAGGCTCATCTGTGGTAACAGCGAGATGACCGCTGGCCAGCACTGACCGGCTGGGGAGGAGGCCCGTGCCCTGCCTCAGCAAGCCTGCAAGAGTGGTGGTGAGTCTGACAGCCGCACGGCCCAACAAGGCATAGAACCCCCATCCCACGAGACCACGGAGGGGACTTCAGCTCAGAGAGATTCAGTAACCCACCCAAGGGCACACAGCTCGGATGCAGGCCAAGGCCCCGGAGTCTGTGTTCTAATTTAAACCAGCACTCTGCTGTCCCTGGAGGACCTGCCTCCAGTTGGTGCCACGAGGACTGAACAGGGTAATCCAAACGTGGAGCAGGCTTTGGCACATGGGACATGCTCAGTGTGCACGATGTCATTTGGGGATTTATCTGTGTTCACACAAGAACACCCTGCCATCCGGCCAGCTCTCCCTTCTCTGCTCTGACAAGAGAGGACAAGATAGCTGTACCCTTCATTTCCTAGATGAGGGGTGCAGGTCCATGCAGGGGGAAGGGCCCCCACCAGCGCAGCGTCCAGGAAGGGTCTTAGGGAGACTGAGGCACAGGCTTTTGCCCTGCCAAGTCGGGGCACCCTATGGGAGGCCGTTCCTCCTGCTGACTTGGTGGCAATGTGCACACCTGTGTTGGCACCATTCTGATGATGACGGGGTTCCCCAAATGCAGCATTATCATTTGGGGCAAGAAAGCAATGCCAAGAAGTATAGCGAGTGCCCAGCCCAGAAGCTGCTGTCAGTGTTAAAAATGGGGAGGGGGGAGGGCATGCTTGGCTTCCAGATCATTTACCATGGGGAGGGGATCACCCCCTGCCCCAACAAAGTGCCTTGGAAAGAGGAACGGCCCCAGAGCCTGCTCAGGCGTCTCTGAGCACTTAGCATCAGCCCCCAGCAGGCGTCGGTCTGGCCCCCAAGCCCCGAGTCCCAGTTCATCCGTTGCAGCCACAGGTTCATAGATGGAGCCTCGATGCCACAGAAACACATCGCAGCCTTCAGAGGGATGGACTGACTTGGCTCTGCCTGTGGGGGAGCCCCCACCCCCAAACCCCGAGAGCCAGGCCAGGGCCCACCAGGAGGGGTAAGAGGAGTGGGACTAGGGGGCTGTGCCCAGGGGCACCTGGGGACCCCAGGGCCGTGAGGCTGGGCAACCTAGGGGACCCAGCCAGCGTGGGGTATATGTTCTCTGCAGGGAGCTGGGAGGCCTGCACGCATGGGGTGGGGGCACCTATTCGTCCACTGTCAGCTGTTGGGAAGGGCGTGAGGCCCCCTGCTCTTCGCCTTACAGCCCACGGACCAGAAGGAGGGGTGCCTCTCCCAGGACGCAGTTCCTTCCCGAGGCTCAAGCTACAGCAGTATTATTCCTACTTCCCAAAAAAGAAGCCAGAACCCTGGATTTCTACATGAAATCTCCTGATTTTAAATGCCGACTAGTTGCTATTTTATCAAAATGTGTCTTACAGGATGGGTGAGAGCATCTGCCCGTGAGCCGCCTGGATTTGAGGGCTGGGGGTGGGAAAGAGCGGCTCCTTCTCTGAGCACCCCTGCAGGGGAGAGTGGGCACTGGCCACCCACCCCGGCCCCCGCCAGGCCCAGCAGTCCTCTGGCGGCCCTGGGCTCACTCAGTGTGGCTTTCCCAAACTGTTCCATGGGACCCTGGAGGCAGATGGGAGTACAGTCGAGTTTGGGAAACATCAGATCATACACAGTTAGGGGGCTCCTTTATTGCAGGATGTACCAGGGCCACTAATGTTCTAAAGTGCATCCTGAGGGTCCAAGAAGGGAATAAAGCATGTAGCATTTCCAATGGGATTGGCCCCCAGAGCAACCACGGAACCCACTAGAACCTAGCACCTGTGTGTGCCCAGCGTCCAAAGGCTGAGGGAAGCAATGCGGGCATGCATGCCATTGTGACGCAGGCCACCTGTGATAGTACCTTGGGTCGGAGCCCGTGTTCAGAATCAGCTCCAGTCTGGTGCCCCCAGTGGGAGCCTGACCCCAGCATGGTTCGGGCTGCCAGGGATGCACACTGTGACTCTGGGAGAGCAGCCAGGTGCAGGGACCCAGGGCACACAGACACTCAGGCCCTCCGACCCGTAGACCTGGTGCAGGGCTCGGTGTGTGTGTGGGGGGGTTAATGCCACGTCTTGAGGGCCTGAGCTGCATGCACAGGGCGGCTGCGGCAGGTGGTGGTGCCCAGAGCCCACTGGCACCCCTCTGGAGCCGTCTGCACAGGCCTGTGAGGTCATTCCCCATCCCGCCCCCAGGGCCGGAGCTGGAGGCAGGCCCTCCAGGGAGGGAAGGGGCTGGGCTGGGTGAACTGCAGCGTCCGTGGGAGATGACCCTGGGTGAGCAGCAGCCCCTGGGCTCAGGATCGTCCTCTGTCCAGTGAGACCCACACCCACCGCGCGAGGCTGCAGCGCTGACACAGCTGTCAGCTATCCCAGGCTGTTCCACGAGCATCTGGCGGAGAAGGAGACTCAGTGAACAACACACGGGCAGAGATGTCACGTCACACTCACCCTGACACTTATCAAGTCTTCCTGCCTAGTGATGGGGTGAATGTTCCCCTATATCATCTTCTTTTTTAAAGAACTATTTTTAATTATAGTAAAATACACATAACATAAAATTTGCTGTTTTAGCTCAAAGTACAGCTCAGGGGCATTACATACATTCACACTGTTGTGCAGCCATTCCCACCATCCGTCTCCAGAACAGTCCACTCTCTGTCCCCAGGAGACACTGCCCCCATCCCTCCCCCGGCCTTGTGACCACCATCCACTCTCTGTCCCCAGGAGACACGGACCCCGTCCCTCCCCTGGCCCTGTGACCACTGTCCACTCTCTGTCCCCAGGAGACACTGACCCTATCCCTCCCCCCACCCTGTGACCACCGTTGGCTTGCTGCCCCCAGGAGACACTGATCCTGGCCCCATGACCACCGTCCACTCTCTGTCTCCAGGAGACACTGATCCCATCCATCCCCCAGCCCTGTGACCACTGTCCACTCTGTCCCCAGGAAATATTGACCCTGTCCCTCCTCAGCCCCGGTACCCACCACCCTACTCCCTTGTCTCCATGAATCTGACGACTTCAAGGACCTCATGAGTAGAATCATATGGTCTCTGTCTTTAGTGTTTGCATTGTTCACTCAGCACCATGTCCCTAACCCCGCGCATGCTGTAGCAGGTGTCAGAATGTCCTCCCTTATCTCTTGGAGTACTCAGGACAGCATCAGGAGATTGACACTCAGATGGCCAGACAGACTCAGAGAAGTCAAGCAAGGCACCGAAGGTCACACACCTCCACCTGGACTTGGCCCTAGAGAGGTCTGCTTCCAAAGCCCCCAGTTCAGCATGCTGCAGCCCCAGGGACCAAGGAGGAGAAGGCAGGAGGTGAGGGTAGTGGTTGAGGTCCTTTCTGGATCAGTGATCTCTGAGTTTCTGGGGTGACCACGGCAGAAGACCACACACTGGGCCTCTCTAAACAGCAGAGATGCATTCTCCCACAGGGTGGAGGCCAGAAGGGCCTCGGCATCGGCAGGACTGTGCTCTCTCCAGGGCCTGAGTGTCCCTGGGCTGTGGCGGGTCCCTCTAGTGTCTGCCCTGCCTGCCCTCCTAGTATCTGTGGGTCTCTCTGCCTGCAGCTCCCACCCCCCATTTCCATGCAGACACCAGCCACTGGACTTAGAGCCCATCCTAATCCAGTATGACCTAATTTTAACTGAACTAATTAAATCTGCAAAGTCCTTATTTCCAAATAAGGTCATGTTTGGAGGTTCTGGATGGACGTGAATTTGGGGGGTGGGTAGGTGGGTGGGGACATTATTCAACCCAGAGATATCTCCCAGGAGGCAGACATCTCAACGTTAACAGCAGTTACCTCAGGGGGATTGGGGGGATGGGGTCTGGGCAATTTTCATACACGTGCACATTTCTCAGTTGCTTTTGTATAATTTCTGTGAAGATCAATTATTACCTCTCTGTTAAGAAAAATCAAATAAACAATAAATGAATAATATATTCTTGATAGAAAGCAAAATTATATAAAGTCCCAAAGGCCCTTCTGACCACCGTCAAGAATGTTGACATAAACCCCAGTGAGTCTACCTGGGAGAAGGTGACCAGCCGTGGTTTGAGAATGCTTGATGTCTTTTTACCGTGGCCACCACGGCTACCCAGATCACCCTACCTTGGCAAGCATAAAATAAGATCAATACAGAGGACTGCGGTGGCTCTCAGGGGCCCAAATCCAGCCTTACACCCCAAGTGTGCACACTTCTGGCTGGAGGAAGGGAGGGAGAGAGGCACAGACTCCAAGGTCACGGTTCGGGCATGGGTGAGGCAGGGCCCCTGCTGGGAAAGGAGCTGTGCAAGTGCACTGGACGGATCGACTCACACCCCAGATGGTTAAGCCACAGGCTGGTAACCACAGAAAGGTCAGGCTGAGACAGCTCTCATGCTCCCGAGTAGGGAGCCCAGGGGAACCCCCTCGGCCGAGAGCAGCTACGCAGGCAGCAAAACTGCCTCATGGGGGGCCCATTTTGGAAGGGGCCAGCAGCTCAGGCCACTCAGTTTTGGTTTTGTAGAACCGAGTCCTAGATGTTCTAATTATCTGGGCCTGGGCCTGACATACCAGAAATCTGGGTGTTCTTGGTGACCCGTTACAGAGAAAGAATGGCCATCTGGTTGGACACCAGCAGGCGTCCCTGTGGCCCCGGCCGTCTGCACAGCAGACTTGACCGCTTGCCACCAACTCCAGCATGAGGGATAATTAAAAGCTGCTTGCCCTGCTCAGTCCTCCTCCCTGATCCAAACTGGGTGCACCTGGACAGCTCACAGGAAACAGGCAGGTAGTGGGAGCCCATGGGACCAGGCCTCAGTGTTTGAGCAGGGGCACCAGGTCTCTGGATGCTGCAGGTGTGGGAGCTGGGACAACTAAGGGGTTCTGAGTAAGTCCCCCATGGCTGCAGCCTAACCTGGTCACAGAGGATTGCAGGGCCCTCCCCTCTGGCCCCTGTGTCCCTTGCTCAGCTCTTATCCTCTCCATAATCTGAACCACCTCTGGACACCTCTTCCTTTAGCCAGCCTCTCCTCCTCTCATCCAACCAAGGTCAGACAGATTCCCTGGAAACCAAGGCTCCCAAGAGGGCATCTGTTGGAAATCTTCTGTGACTCCCTCTGCCTGGAGGGACTCCAAGGCCCTGCAAGCCTGGCCCTGCCCACCTGCCAACTGTGCCACCCCCATGCCCAGCAGTCCTATCCTGTCCCCAGACCAGCCAGGACCAACAGACCCACCACCCAGGGCCTGCCCCTGACTCCTCCAGCTGCAGACAATCCCAGACTCCCGTGAGTGATGATGGCAAGAGAATGGTACTATGCACTTAGCACTGTGGTGGGTCAGATGCATTTCTAATTACCAGGCTTGTACTGACACTCATGAGGACCTATGAGATTGAGGATGTACCTTACCACTCCACGAGGCAGTCCAGGTAGATGGTACCTAACTATGTCCCCACAGGCCCTCCCTCTATGTACACAGGCTCAGCGGGCTTTTTGGTCGGCAGCCCTGAGAGGCCCAGGATGGGACTGCATTGGGTGCATCCTTGTGGCTCTGGCAGTGGGCACAGTGCCTGGCCCTCAGAACACACAGCCTGTGGAACTGACCAATAAAACCCAAGTGCCCTCATCCTGTGGGCTTCTCTTTCTGTCTTTCATGTCCACACTGATTTACTGGCGCAATGAACAGAACATTCTGATCACCAGGAATATTTCAGTCGTTAAAATGTTCTGGGAAATCATCTGCTTGACATCTCATCTGTGGATCAAATCAAAGACTGGCCAGAAGATGTGAGAGGGCTCAGCTTATGCAGAAAGCAGCGACTGTGGTTAAGGAGCTGTGGTCCCTGACCAGCCAGAGAACCCAGGGGCTTATCATCTTACTCCCTTGAGCATGGACACAGTGGTAACGAAAGGAAGAGTGAAGGAATCTCCAGGTTCAAATCCTCAGCCCTCAATTTCATAGGAGACAGTAGGGGAAGAATAATAGCAGGAAGTCTTCCTTCTGTGTACATGGCACATCCTCAGCATTGAGCACAGAGCCTGGCATGTGGTAAGCCTGCAATGAGTATGGAACGAATGCGTGGGTAGATGGATGTGTGGATGAGAGGAAAAATGAAGGAAAGAAGGAAAGGAAGATTGGGGGGATGAATGGATGGAAGGATGGATGGGTAGATGATACCTGGATGACGGATGGATGGATGGATGGATGGACGGATGAAAAGACAAATGGATGATGGATGAGTCGATAGATGGATGGATAGACAGGTAAACAGGTGTGTGGGTAGATGGATAGATGGATTATGGATAGATGATAGATGGATCGATGATGGACAGGTGAATGGATAAGTGATGGATGGATGGATAGATGGATGAGTGGATGAATTATAGATAGATATATGATTGGCCAGCTGGTTGGCTGGATAATGGATAAATGGATAAATGGATGATGGATGGATGGTAGATGGGTGGTATGAATGGTATGAATGGATGGGTGGTATGAATGGATGGGTGGTTGGGTAGATGGATGGATAATGGATGGATGACTGGTAGATAGATGGATGGGTAGATGAGTGAGTGGGCCAAAAATGGGTGGGTGTGTATATGAGAGGATAGAGGGATGAAATGGATAGACGGATGGGCAGCTGGACAGACGAGTACTTGAAAATGGCAGTGTTATTTATGTCAGGCTCTATGTTAATTTCTTTAAGAGAGGCTGCCAATAGGTGGCCTGAGGCCAAATCAAACAGCATTTTTTAATTAGTCACCAACATATACAAGTTTAAATATTTCATATACAAAGCCTGTACCTTTAGCCACACTTGCACAACTAGAGAACATGATGGCACCCTGCCCACATTCGTGCATGGCAAGTGCCAGCTACAGCTGAGCCCAGTTACCCTCCAAAAAGAGTGAGCTCTCCAGGTCCTCATGGCTCCCCTGAAATTTGTAGGGTGGAAGGAAGTATTCCTTTTTTCCATGTC
The DNA here is from genome assembly GCF_048164855.1 of Canis lupus baileyi. Lineage (NCBI taxonomy): Eukaryota > Metazoa > Chordata > Mammalia > Carnivora > Canidae > Canis > Canis lupus. Next base: position 8,643,001 of record NC_132858.1, read on the forward strand.
TCTCTCAAAAGAGTAAAGATATAGAGTAGGTGTGTTTTAAAAGACAATACCACCCTCTGTGTGGCTGGCTTCACCCATATCCCTGCCTCTGCAGGGTGTGTCCGTGACCTTTCTTGATGTTTTATTTCTTTTAAAGCAATCTTACAAGGAGGTATCTGATTCCCATGCAGTTATATCGCAGAGCTTCAAAGAGTTTACAAAATCCCACCCGATAAGCCATGGGGGCACTGGGATCCAAACACTTACAACGTGTCTCTCTGTGCGCAGAGCCCCTGGCCCCAGCATTACTGGGACTTCCAGACACCCCCTGCTTCACTAGTGGTTGACTCATCACTCCTGTGACCCCCTCTGGCATCCCCAGCACACCAGTCCATGCCTTGGAGCCCGTGCTCGGTGCTCAGACTCCCAAGGAGCAGGACAGGGAGATAGGTGAGTCCCAGAGGCGTGGGACCTGCTGGAGGAACCCTAAGAGCCCAGGGCACACAATGGCCTCAGCACATGGCAGGAGTGAGGAATCTGAATCCTCGTGCTTCCCCAAAAAGATGCCAGGACATAGTTTCACAGCATGCTCAGAGGTCCTGTTACAATTCTGCTAAAGGTGGGGCAAGGGGTGCACCAGCAGGTGTCAGTGACTCGGCACTTCCATGGACCAGGCACCGTGTAACACGCATCAATCAGCTCATAGAGCTGCCACCCAGGGAGCCCTGTCTGACCCAACCCACCTGCTGCGGGGCTTCACTGCGGGCCCCAGCGGCCCCATCTTGGAATCTCTGCTCTGCAGCTTGAGTTCTCAGGGCTCGTGGCAAGTCGCAAGGCACCATGCGGAGACGGAATTATTCAAATCATAGCACACCCGTGACCTGTGCTTCTCAGCTTTCCTCCCAGCCCAAATGTGCTGGGAGCTAAAATTAGGGTAAGGCTTGTACCCAGGCTGTGCTCTGTCAAGAAAGAGTGGAGTTCTGCTCAGAAGCCACCCCAGAGCATCTGCTTCCCATCCTCTGCTCATAATGCATTTTAAATGGAACCATCAAAATTCACTGCCACATTCATGTAAAATAACGGCAGCAATGGCCACTACATTTGCATATGCTGTATAGTTGGGCTGCTTCTTCATTTAGTCCTTAACACAACCACGTCTGGTAGGCAGGGCAGCCAATATTGGACCTAAAACCATACACGTGACCATGGCTTTCCTCAGTGATCACTGGCCACCCAGCTGGTCTAGCCTGAAACCCAGGCATCACCCTGCATGCCCCATTCCAAACAGCAAGGTGGATTCCCAGCCAGGCTATGGCTCTCCATCTCCATGCTCACTGCTGTGTCTTTCTGGGCACTTCCCTGTGCTTCCATGCTTCCCTCATCTTCATAAAGGCAACTGTCCACACAGCAGTGAATGAGCTCTTCTTATAAATACAAATCACAGTGGCTCCTACTAAAACCCATCAAAGGTTTTTTAACCATGTTCAGAACAAAATCCAGACTGCTGATTTTGGATCATGAGGCCCTGGGGACCCAGCTCCTGTGTTCAGCATAACATTCCCACCACTTCCTTGGGACTATGCACTCATCCTGCTCACACTACCATCTAGGGAGCCCAGGATATTCCAAACAAGCTTTGCCCCACCACAGGGTGTTGGCAGACCTTCTTTTCAGTAATAAGCCACCTGCACACCTCTGCACAACTGAGCCTTCCATCACACACATTTAAGCCCAAATGCCACTCTCAATAAAGCTTTCCTTGAGAATTCTTTTTTTACTGGGGGGCAATCCATCTCCCCCTGTGATTTCAGTTGTCCTTTCCCCCACTGTAGCATCAATGCCAAGCAACAGGGTCAGGAAAATCTTAGTATATACTCCTGTGGATGGATGGATGGATAGATGGATGGATGGATGGAAGAAAGGATGAGTCAATGGATGAGTAGAGGATGGGAAATGCATTGGTGGATGGATGGATTGATACGTGGAGGATAGAAAAATGGATGAAGATGGATAAGAGGGTAGGTGGTTGAGTGGATAAATGGATGGATGGATGAAGGGATGAATGAGTAAATGGGTGGATGGATAAGAAGGTAGATGATTGAGTGGATGGATGTGTGAATGGATGGATGGATATGCAGGTGGGTGGATAAGAGGGTGGGTGCATTAGTGAATGGATGGATGGGTGAATGGAGCAGTAGATGGATAGATACCATTATCCCCAACACAAAGTTAAGCTAAAAATAGAAAATTGACATGAAATCATATATTACAGTTTTAGGAGGACATACAAGGTCCTCAGCATATAGACAAGATCGTGAGTGTATAACTCTGTTCCGTGACAAGGAACAAGCATATGTGGTATGTGGTGTGTGCGAGTGTATGCACACATGTGAGGGGGGAGGTGCTTCGCCGGGTGCTTTAACTGTTCTCACTTTTCATAGCTCATTCGTCTCCTTCCTGTCATCATAACTTTGGGTAGAAGAAGCTGTGCTCTAACCCAACTTTTCAACCCAGTTGAAATATCAACAGCACGTCCTTCCTCCTCTCCCTCTCCATCCCTTCTATCCATTCATCCCTTCTATATAACCATCCATCCATCCACCCCTTCTTCACCCACCCATGCTTCACTCCATCCCCCAATCAACCCAGCCACCCACCTACCCATCCAACTTTTCCTTCATGCATCCAACAGATGGTGAATGAGCACCTGGTTTGTGTCAAGCACCGTTAGGCACTTGGGATAAAGCCTCAAACAACACAGCCTTCGAGGAGCTTGTATTCAAGTCGGGGATGGGGAGTGAAAGCCAATGAAGAAAAAAGGTCTGTGAATCCTACTATAAACTCCTTTTTCTTCAGGAGCCCAAAGTGTGGCTCAGGTGATGCTCTCTCCCCCAAGTCCCAGGGTGATGACACATCATGGTTCTTCAACCTGCTGGCTGCACATGGGAGGGAAGTGCTGGCCCCCGAGGTCCACAGCACGGAGGGGAAGGCGCTGATGTGCTAAGTCCACAAGCACCGCAAGGCTAAGGTGGTGAATACCGCCAGGCATTCGAATCAGGCCCAGGTTAATAAATCCTGCCGCTCACCCTTTTAACGTTCCAGCCCTGCTGTGGGAATGTCGCGTTTAACAGCAGCTCTGCTGGCGGCCTTTGTTTCCACCCAAAAATAAATAGGTACCAAACCAACTAATGGTTTTCCTCCTCCAACTGGCCTTTCAAAATGGGTTGTGAAGGACTAATGCTTTAAGAATATCTGAACACGAGATCTCAATGGCTCTGATGCCTCAAAAGCGTGCTAAGATGGAAATTTCTGTTTTCCTGCACCACGTACCACGTTGAAAACAGGCTCCGGAGCTGGAGGTGGTACAGTCGTGCCTTCTAAGGAAACACTCCCAGCCCAACCTGCCCCTGAACTCACGTCCAAACATCTGAGGATTTCAACCAACATTCTCATCAATGGTCTTATTGGATGGAAAGCAGGCTTTTGAGATGACGACTGGTGTATAAGGAGCCTGGGCAGATGCCTGTTCTGGGAGCATCTGTACTGAGGCGCTGTTTCTATATTGTCAGCTCAACTCCAGAGCTTGGGGGCAGGGGTGTCAGTCGTGGATGCCTACACGTGGGTGCAAAGGCAGCAGCCACCATTGGAGCCGCACCCCATGGTGACCCAGTAGGTGGAGACCCGAAGCAAAAAGGTCTGTGAGTGGCAACACAGGTGCAGTCAGCTGAGGGCCTACTGTGTGCTGGGCACGGGATTCCTGGCAGGGAACAAGCCGGATGTAGTCCCTGTCCTTATCTTAGAATCAGATAATAAAATAAGCACGTGTAATAGATCATTACATGAATGATCTAATCTGGAGGAGAATCCTGATCAACAGGCAGCCGTGGCCACAAAGAACTGGCCAGAGTCCAGTTTGGATGAAGGGACATGGGTAGAGCTGAAATTCAGAGAGCAGCTTGGGGAGAGCAGGAGATGAAGTGGGGTGCTGGGTGGAGCCTCTCATGCAGGGTCTCATAGGCCAGGAGTCTGGCCTCGATGCTAACCCCACTGTGGGGCCAGGATATGTTCCAGGCATGAATAGGATAGGTAATAGGGGCAATAGGATTGATATTTGGGGTCTTTTGAAAGACCCGCTTCCATCTAGCTGCTGGGGTAGAAACGGAATTGTAGATGGAAGAAGCAGAAGCAAAGACGCCCACTGGGAGGCTACTGTACTAGTCCATGAACACGATGATGGAATGTGAGCCTGAGTGGAGACAGTGGAAATGGAGAGAAGTGGGGTAGAGATATCAGTTGGATTTTGGAAACTAGAGATTGGACATGACTGGCTGATGGCTTGGAAATGGGGTATCAGAATAGGAACAATTGCAGTTGACACTTGGTGTTTCTGGTTGGGACCCTGGGTAGATCATGGAAAAGGATAGAAATCCTGTGCTTGGGAAGTTGGGGGCTCTGGTATTAGACACACAGCATAAGAAGAGGCCTGTGGGACCCCCTGGGAGTGGCGGCTAGGCAGCTGGATGCAGAGGCTAGGGTCTAATGAATCAGAGGTAAGAATGTGGAGGTGAGCACACACAGCCTCACAGTCCAAGAGTAACAGGGCCAGCGGCCAGTCCCAGGTGTGGTACTCAGGTGAGAAACAGGAACATGGAACCGACTCTGCTGAGACCCCACCTATAGGACCCCAGATGCAGCAGGAGATGAGCCACCAGCCTGTGATCATGACGGGTGAGCAGAGGCTGCTCTGCAGGACTCACAGAGGTCGGGGACACATGTACAATGGACAGAGGCACTCGAGTGGGGCTTTTTCATCCCAGAACCCTGAATGCTATCACACCCCAGTGATAAATCTGACAAGAGCACACAAGGTAGATGTGAAAGGCAACACTTTTTACCCCAAAGCAAAAAGATCTTTTGGGGACATGCAGTAGTGATGAGGCCTTGGGTCAGGAGGGGATGGCCTGTGGTCACCGATGCCCTTCCTGGTCACTGTCTCAGCTGGCCCAGGCCCTGACTCCGCTGATGCCACTCACCCAGGTACCCCACACACAGTGTGGCCTCAGCCTGACCAATCAAGTGCCAGGAGGTCCTGCACCAGCCATGAGCATCCTCTACCTGGTCCCCTCAGATACCAGTGAACTCCCACCCCCACCAACATACGAGCTATAAAAGCATGTACTCTTGGGGGGTTTCCTTTTCTCTGAGGCTCAGCCACCTGCTCCTAGAACCACAGCTTCCTTTTCGGGATCCCAACAAGTCTTGAGTTTGACTGAAGCTGGTGTAAACACGTGGTGGCCTCCAGACACCAGCCTGCTCCGTCTCTGGCACTTCGGGCAGGAGACACAGGGAAAAGGCACCAAACACCCCATTTTAGCTTCTCAGTACCAACCATCAGGAGTTCTGTGGATCAAACTATGCTTCCCCAAATTTAAATGTTGGAGTCCTAACCCCCAGCACCTCAGGATGTGACCTTATCTGTAAATAGGGTCCCGTAGGGAGGCTATCAAGTTAAAATGCAGTCACAAAGGCGGGCCTTAGTCCAGCATGGCTGGTGCCCTTGCAAAGAAAGGAGACCTGGACATGGACAGATATACAGACAGAATGTCATGTGAACATGAGGACAGCCGTTGTAAGCCAAGGTAAAAAGTAAGCCAAGGACCAGCCTGGAAGAGGCCCTTCCCCACCAGCCTCAGAAGGACACATGCTGCCAACACCTGCATCATGGACTTCCAGCTTTCAAGACTGATGGACACTCAGTTTCTGCTGTTTAAAGACCTCGGTCTGCGGTACTTTGCTAGGGCAGCCCTAACAACTAACATAAGGAACCACAGGGAAGAGGTGCAGCCGCCTCCCTGCAACCTCAGCGCCCCATCCTGACACCCTGGCAAGGGTAAGATTATGCCCAGACATCACACTGTCCTCGAGCTTGCATCACAGAGATGGCTGAGGGAACAGGTGCTTCCAAATGGCCCACCCCGTGGGGAGAGCAAAACCCAGCTCTGTTGCTGTGGCAACCCCGCTGGGACTCCTGCCATTTGCACAATGGAACTGGGGGTGTGGGGTGTGGACAAAGAAAATGGGGAGGAAGATGAGGAAGATAGGCGCGTTGGGGCAAAAACCAAAAAAAGCAAAAAAGAAGGTTAAATAAAAACCCGGCTTCAGATTGTCTTGTGCCCATGCATGTCTGCAGAGCTCCGTGGACAGCCGCTGTGTGCTCAGCAACGTCCACAGTGAAGTGATGGTGGCTCAGGCCCTGGTCCCTCACGTCAGATGGGCCAGCTGAGGCCCCGACGAGACAGGTGTCCTGGGCAAGGTAGCCCGGTGACCTGGAGAAATCTCAGCATAAAGCCAGCTGCTCAGGAGAGGGCCTTAGTCCCTGCAATGAACTGAGTGTGCCCCCCTGAGTTCTTAGCTTGAAGCCCCAACCCCATTATGATGGTATTCAGAGGTGGGGTTTCTGGACGCGATTAGGTTGGGAGGGTAGAGCCCTAATGAATGGGCATAGCGCCCTTATAAAGAGGCCGGCTAGCCAGCTCACTTCCCTCCCGCCACGGGAGGCACTAGAAGTGGGCTCTGGGCACGTCAGGAAGCTGGCTGGACCATGCCCACACTCTGAGCCCGGACCCCCAGCCTCCAGAGCTAGAGAAGTACATTTCTGTTATTTATGAGCCACCTCGTCCGTGGTACTTTGTCATGGCAGCCGTTAAGACAACCTTCCTTTGAGGCCCCTGGAGGGCATTCGAGAGGTCCCTGAGAGGCTGGGGAGGGCTGGGGGAGTCAGACCACAGCCCCACCAAGGGCACCCCAACAGATGGAATTTCTAACCCCAGGTCTGGCTCACGGTACACGGAGAAACAATGATACGGGAACGATGGTGCAGAACTGGACATCTAAATTTAGCCTGACAAAGAGTCTCCCGCGTGTGAACATAGAATGTCCCTATTCTGAAGGGACACAGAGAAAGGACCACAGGCCTGCATGACTAATTTATCTGCAAGTACGTAAACTCAGGCAGTGAGTGATGAACTCAGGCACAGTTAAGTAGACTCAGGCAGCAGGTAAATGAACACAGGCGGCGGGTGAGTGAACTTGGGCAGTGGGTTAAGTGAACATAGGTAGCGGGTAAGTGAACTCGGGCAGGGAGTAATGAACTCAGCAGGTAAGTGAACTCAAGCAGCAGGTAATGTGAGCTCGGGCAGCAGCTAAGTGGGCTCGGCAGCACGTAAGTGAACTCAGGCCGCTGGTAAGTGAATTCGGGCAGGGGGTAATGAACACAGGCAGCAGGTAAGTGGGCTCGGTTGCGGGAAAGTGAACTTGGGCGCCGGGTAAATGAATTCGAGCAGTGGGTAAGTGGGCTTGGGCGGCGGGTAAGTGGGCTTGGGGAGCAGGTAACTGAACTCGGGCAGCTGGCAGGTGAACTCGAGCAGCAGGTAGGTGAACTCGAGCAGCGGGTAAGTGGGCTTGGGCAGTGGGTAAATGAGCTCGGGCAGTCCTCCCTGAGAAAGCACAAAAGTTGTCAGCAGGACACCTGCATCGAGCCCAGCATGATGAGAAGTGGCTTCCTCACCCCAGCAACCCTGCAGAGTTTGGATTTTCAACATTTAGAGAGACGTAGCACCTGGCCACCCAGCAAAGATGAGGCCTTCAGTGCGATCCCCACCTTTTCCTAAAGTCTGACATTTCTACCCCAACCTGCTTTCCCTGTCCATACATTCTCTATGATAATGTGATAACATCTCAGTTCACTCATCTGCAGACTTTCTGCTTTTTATTTTAAATTTCAATGAAAATAAATTTTCTTATTGAAATAATTCAAGCACACTTAACAGAAAAGATTAATTCATGTAAATACAATAAGTACATTCCAATTAACCTGCCATTTTAGTATGCACAAAATAGGAACCAGTAAGAAAATTAAAATACCACTTAAAAAAAGGACGTTCCACCCACACGTGGAGCTGTCCAAGCAGAAAGCACACCCGGAAGCTGCTGGAGCAGGAAACCCTGTGGCTTCTACTCAGCCTCATGTGTCTGCGGAATACGGGGCGCTCCCAAATGGCCTGGCGTGCCCAGGCCTGCGCCTCGCTGGCCACCTGCAACTTGGGGGGGCTTGCTGTTCCCCCATGGCTCCGCCTGCCTTGGCCACAGGTGGGGACCCCTGGGTGGGCAGGAGGCAGGCTCCAAAGACAGAAGCACGCGTCTTTGGGTTTGCCCTGGAGGCCCCTGGAGATGGCTGGCACGGCCCCAACACAGCGGGGCAAGAAGCGGTCTTCCGACACCGAGCCCTATCACAGTCTCTGGTGAGCCCGACTGTTCATTCCTTTGCTCACACATTCCCAGAACCTGAATACCTGCCCTGGGTCAGGTGCCACCCTGCCCCGAGTTTCTGTGGTCCCCATCTCAGCGTGGGCTTCACCCCGGCTCTGTCCCTATGGCTACAGTGATGTGGGATGCGGGACACAGGGTTGGAAGGGGGTGGTCCTCCACTGTCCTTGAGCCCCTGCAGCCATCAGCACGTCTGAGATGAATCCCCTGCCCTGTCTGAAAGGCCCGGGGTGGACTCCATTTCCTGGATGAGCCTCTCCCACCCCGAACACGAGGGATTGGTCTGGGCACACGAAGCTCTCAGGTCTACACCCTCCTGGTAAAACACTGGCACCAACGTCAGATGGCACAGCCGGTTGCTTCCTGCCAACTGGAGAGCCGGAGCAGACGACAACTCGGAGAACACATCCCGTTGCTTCATTTTGGCACCAAATGGGGAGAGATGGCTTTAGAGGAGTGGAGACACAGAGAAGGGAAGGCAGGAGCCCCAATGCACCTCTGGGTAACTGGGTAATTAGCCTTGAAGGCCGAGGCTGCGCCAGAGCCACCAGAGCCGAGGCCAAACCAAGACAGGAAACGGGACGAGCGAGCAGATGAGACCAGGAGTCATTTAGGGGGGAGCATTTGGCCACAAAGAGTTCTGAAGTGTTCCCGGCTGATTTCCCAGGAAGTCAAGATGACAACTGGTCACGTTCCCCAGCGCACGCACCCCTGGCTAGCCTTGGCTGCACCATGGATCTGGGGAGCCCAGCGGGCGCGCGGGGAGCAGAAACTCCTAAGTAGTAGCTCAGCAGGAATGTCTTTCTTTATCCGTTCATGAAAGGAACCAGAGACAAGCCAGCAAACCAGCAGGAGATTCGGGCCATCGCTAAAGGTCTGTCTGCGCTTAGGTTTTTCTGTGTCTAGCTGGCAAAGTATCAGCTCCACCACTGGGCACACCCAGCACCCGCTCTCACACGAGGACCCCTTACGAAGGGAGAACGGAGCCCCACTTCCACGTGGGCGTGCAGGCCGAGAGCAGGTCCAGGGGCCGGGCCAAGATTCCAGCAACGGAGGGACCAGAGGGCACCTGCCGGAGGGGTGCGGGCAGGCCGCTGAGGTCGGAACAGGACACGCAGCCACCCAGGCTGCTCATTCCTGGCCCACGGGCCATAAACGCCTCCGGAGGCCACTGGCCCAGGAGTGAGGGGCATACACAGCCACGTGGCCTCCGGAGAACAGAGCCTGGAGATCTGCGGTCACTGCCACCGAGCTCAGAGCCCACCGGACACCCACACCCGACATCTGCTCAGATGCAGGGTCACTGTTCCGTGACCCCTTCTCCCACTCGGACTTCATCGCCGACACCTCCGTGACATTTCCTGGGAAGGGCACTGAGTATCGAGCACCGGGCGCCCCAGGGACACAGCTGGTGGGCTTTGGGGCAGCGCCTGCCCCTCCTGCAATGGCTGGACCCCGTCCTGCCACCCCACCTGGTTTCCCGTACCACCAGCGGACATGTCACCACTGAGTTCCACAGCGACCACTGCCTCCCCTGGAACCGGTCGGTGTCACTGCTGGGCGGTCAGTGGGGTGGAATTAGCTCACGTGGGCCACCCTTGCTGCTCATGGGGGCCACCACACATGCCCTCTCCATCCTGGGCATCTGGCGGCCTCACTGAGAAGTCACACAGAAAGCAGGGTAGGGAGCGCTCTCCTTGCCTGGCAAACACTCTGGTTTCTCACTCTCAGCAGTGTATACGGTCAAGGGCTTCCAGATGAGGGGGTGCCTCACGCAAGGACCCCACCTGCTCAGGGTCAGGGCGATGCACACACATGACCAGAAGTTGTACAGTCAGCCCCCGCCCTGTACCGTCTACAATAATTCAGCCAAGTTATGGGAAAAAATCCCAAGACTCGGTTTCTCCATCTGTAAAGTGGGAGTAAAACTGTAACAATGATGAGTCTTTCCAGCACCACTACCTCAAGCCAGGCAGGAAATCCTCGCCTGTCTGCAACCGATTGACTGATTGTTATTTATCCCTGTGATACAGAAAAGGCAGCTACAACACAGAGAGGTTAAACAACTTGTCTAAGGTCACACAGCCCATAAATGGCAGGGTCAGGATGCAAACCGAGAGAATGGGCTCCAGGGTCCGTGCACGCAGCCTGTGTGTAGAGCTGTGCTATGCGCACTCCCAGCTGTGTGTACAATCAACGCATCAGAGGACAGGAACAACCTCACAGCAACCACCTGTGCCAGGTCTAGGTCGTCACATCAGGATGGGGACTCCAGGGCAGAAAGTCTTATCCTTAGCAGGCCCCTTCCACAGAGCTGCCCGACTCTTACCCGGGATGCCAGTGTCCAGGGACCGCGGGCAGGGGGCTCCCAAGGGCAGAGGCTGAGTCCAGGTGGGCATCAAGTATTATTGGCTGAGCTGTGTCCCCCTGTAATGGATCTGTTTAAGCCTGAATCCCCAGAAGCTACAAATGTGGCTGTATTTGGAGACGGGGCCTTTAAACAGGTGGTTAAGGTAACATGAGGTCACGGGGGAGGCCCTGAGCCAGTGTGAGTGGGGTCCTTAAAGGAAAAGGGGATCAGGACAAAGACACATACAGAGGGAAGACCCCGTGAGGACCCAGGGAGAGCATAGCCGTCCACACACACCGGCAGAGAGGCCCCAGGGGGACCCCGCCTGCCGCAGCTGGACCTCGGGCTTCAGCCTCCAGGACCAGGAGAAAGAATAAATGTCTGTGGTTTCAGTCTCTGCCCACCCCCCAGCCCCTCGGGTGTGGGATGGCAGCCCAAGCTACCAACACACTGCAGAACCCCACAACCTAGACCATCCTCCAGACCAGCAGCAATCCACAGGGACCTGTGCCTGCAGGTCAGGGGCAGGGGATGCATCAGCCTGCAATTATTCACCCTCCGGGGCTGCAGACTTCAGGGGGCTCACCGCAGAGACGATCAACGCTTCCAGACCACCCTGGCACTAGGAAGGGCTGCAGTGGGCCTGCCACCTGGGTGCCCAGCCCAGCCACAGGGTGCCTCGTGGTGCGTGGGCGTCCTGCCTGCCCTGCCCTCAGCCTGTCCCAGGGCGCCCTCCTCACACTAAGTCCACATGTCTCTCTAGTGGAGGCCATGAGTCCCAGCAGCCTCACCCTTGTGCCCCCAGCCTCACCCCACAGAGCGCCCAACACATTTGCTGAACAAGCTCCGGCATGAAAAGACAGGACACAGGGATCTAAGAGTAAATACAACAGTGTGCCCGATAGGAAGAGAAGAAACCCCAAAGATGGCAAAGTCCAGACACTCTCACCACTCTTGGGGTCCTGCGGGCCTTAGTAGGAACCGGGGAGCGTGGGGGACAGGAGAGGGCTGGGGAGGGTTGGGGATGCGCAGTCGGAGAGGCAAAGTCCTCACCTGAACTTGACTGGGAGATTCTTTGAAGGCACCTGTGATTCTATATAAGATTTCCATTAATATTTAAAGCGAAGATAGACCCCATCCTACATGGCAACACCATCTTGAAAGGAGCCTTCAAAACACTTAAAAGGTAGACACGGGGTTATTTTTAGATTAAGAGCCCCCCCCCCCTTTTTTTTTTAAAGATTTTATTTATTCATTCATGAGAGACACAGAGAGAGAGAGAGAGGCAGAGGCACAGGCAGAGGGAGAAGGAGGCTCCATGCAGGGAGCCCGATGTGGGACTCGATCCCGGGACTCCAGGACCACGCCCTGGGCCAAAGGCAGGCACTTAACTGCTGAGCCATCCAGGGATCCCCAAGAACCCTTTTGTTCATTCAACAAATGCAGATTCACAGCACCACCTCGGAAAGCCAAGGGGCCAGGGCTGTTTTGGTGTTTTGGAGTTGCGCGGCTTTGTACCCGGAACACGGGGCAGGGGCTGTACGTGATGTCCCACGGCTGGTGGGCCAGGGGCCCTGTAACTAGTGTTGGGAGCATTCCTGCTGCGGATGCACGCATGATCCTACTAAGTAGATAAATAAAGACTATAAATAGATTCAAATCGGTTCAGGTCACATCCGACTGCCAATGAATTATGAAAAAGCTTTCACTTTTGAAATCCTTTTTCGAATAAAGGGTATATGGATCCTGCATCTATCTGCTGGCCGTCAAGTTGGCTGATGTGCTTGGCATGCATGTGGGGAAAGGAGGGGACCAGGGGAGTGGTGACAGTTTGTGGCAGGGACGGGATATACAGAGGGAAGAACAAACCTGTGGGTGCTGAGGAGAGACATAGGGGAGAGGCTGTGAGGTGGGGGTCCATATGGGGGAGGAGAGGGGACCACAGTCCTTCTTGGAAGGGCATGCAGGCCACTGGTGTGCCACGTGGCTCCACGGAGAGAGGAGACACACCTGCACACATGGGTGCCCTCCACAGACCATGGTGCATGGGGCCACAAGCCACCTGGAATGATGACCTGTCCCCGGGCCACATCCACACCAACTTTGTGGTGTGTCTCCTCGGAGCCCTGACACCTGTGGACCACTTCTTCCATTCCCAGCTTGGCCAATTAAAGGTTGATGGGTAGCAACTCTCACCACTTGCTGTCCTAATAGTCATAGGGCTCCTTTGCTTGGTGCTGAAATCTGAGGCTATGCATGAACCTGGCAAAGTGCTTGGGATCTCACAGTTTACCCAAAAGAAGGGAGCAGTAGAAGACACCCTGAAGAACCCCATTCCTAAGGCCAGGATGGGCACGTTTCTACTGCTTATCCCCTCTCCATAGGCCTACTTCCATGACCCCATTCAGTCCAAGGCATTAGAAAGGTTGAAGGTGGTCACAGGCGTCTACAGAAAGGGGAGACATGGAGACCACCCTGCAGTCCATGGGGTACACCCGCCTTCCAGAATGCGGAGCCTCCAAGGAAGGTGAAACCTGCAGTGCGGACCAACCTCCTTTACAGGATAATGCCTGTGTCTCCCCCAAACAAAGAACCATTGCCATGACAACCGCGGCATCCCACAACTCCACCACTATTCTGAGACACTAAGCCACGAGCTTTACTTTTAAACGAATTTGATAAAATTTGCCTGGAAAATGTTAACATTCCCTGACAAAAGTGGTGAGCACCAGAAGGAGGAACGTGTTCCAACAGCTGACACAAAGCTCCCGGGGACGGTCTCTGCTCAGAGGCAAGAGGACGCGATGGCCGGAGACACTTCTAACGGGAGCAAAACACGGAAAGGGACATGCGGGGTTTGGGCCAGAAGCGGACAGGGTCCCCAGCCCCTTGGCCAGCGGTTCGGGGCAGGTGGAAGACGCTGCCAGCATCTGGGGCTCTTCCAGAGAGACGCCAGGCACATCCGCCCGGGGCACTTCTCTTCTCCGGAGTCACTGCCAAGAACCTGACGGAGGGCAGTGCCTCCAGCTGCCACCTGAACCAACCTCCTCGCTTTCTGTAAAGGAGAAAGCCCAACGCAGAGATGCTCTCAATTGCCCCCACCCTCTGCCGGTTCATGAGCAACTTCGCTGTTGTTCATCAGTATCTCACAGGATTAGGATGCTCCACGGTGACACCAGGGAGGAGACGGACTTGGGTTTGTTCCCAGGACAAGCGGCCTGAGCCAGCCTGCTCAGTGACAGGGGCCGGCCAGCCACTAGAGAGACGGCGTGGCCTAGGGAGGGGGCGGGAGGCGAGGCTTCCATACAAAGCTTGCTTTTGGCACAACGAGGAACATATATACACCTGTATGTCTCGCTCAGCCTGCAGCAAGCTCTGCTGGGCAGTTCGCACCCGGGACGCAGCCATCCCCACATCTGGGTGGCAGCAATGACATTCTGAGACAATCCAACAAAGGCTGTGTGTAGAGGCGGGCCATCCCATCCTGGAGGCCACCCCAACACCCTGACTGCCTCTTGGCCTGAGACACCTAGACGCTGACCAAGGCCCTCGCCACCCAGGCCTTGGAGGATCCCAGAAGGACTCAGCCCCCTCTGTGCCAGCTCCGGGGGCAAGAAGGAGGGTTGTCCACCTGCAAGCCATCCAGCCGGGTGAGCGGCTCAGAACCCCATGAGGTTCTAGCAGTTGGCACAAGCCTGGCCCCCAGGAGAAACCAGCAAATGCTGCGTGCCTGCCCCCCGCCACACAGTCTTGTCTTCTCTCTTCCTCAGCAATATTTTAATTCCTGTCACGCGCCCCAAAAGGAATACTGATAATTCATGACAAAAGGAGCAAAACATGGTGTCTTTACACTGTTTCCCCTCCTGGAGCACATCCCCATCAAATCTGTCCTCCATGAGCTGGATGGACGAGGAGAGGCAGAGGCAGGACACCTGTGCCTGAACCCCGACCTCACACCGGCGAGCAGTACGTGACCTTGGCTCAGCTGCTGAGACTCCCGAGCTGAATTTCTATAGTAACCGCCTACCGTGTCCGCCAGCGTGTGTCACCCGCCCTTCGGTTCCCTCCTGCCACCTGCAGGATGGCCAGAACTGAAGCAAGGCCCCACTGCAAAGGGGAGGGTCCGGCTGCTTGCCAGGCTCGGGCGTGGTTCTGCACCTCCGGGTCACGTGGTTTGCCCTGTTTTGTCTTTCCAGCTCTGCCTCGGAGGACCCCAAAGGACCCCCCCAAAGGCCTGGGGCTCTTCCCTGTGGTTCCCTTGGAGATGCCCCATCCTTGGTGGCCTCGCGGGTCCCAGCCGATGGCCTCAAGGACAGGAGCATACGTATATCGGAATCTACGTTTTGTGCCTGGACCCGGCTGGGGAGGACCTACACTCATCACCCCGTGAGCCCAGATGAGATAGATGGCTTCCTCTTCTTCTGCCTCATTTCTGCCACCCGCTGCTGCTTCATTAGCTCCCCGATGTGTCCCTTCTGGCTTGGCTAAAATCGGCAGCACTCGTGTGCACACATGTACGAATTCTCCTTCCTCTGACGAAAACCCTCCGAAAGTCTCTCCACGTATGCGTATTGGAAACCAGAATAGAAACCTTTTCTGCATTCCACTGAATTCCACCCTACAGAGTCTTCCAAGTCCTCAGCTCTGGTTATGAGGCTCAGACACTCAAACCCCGTGAAGAACTTCAGGTGGGGGAGGGGGTGCTGGCTTCCCTCTGGGCTCAGCCCCAATCAAAAAAGAATCCCAAATTCAGCAGCGGCTCACGTCTGTAGGGCTGCTGGGACCCGGACAGACGCTGGGCTGGCCCAAGATCACATAGGAGATTGGAACGCAGGGTCCTTCTGGCACTTGGTGAAATGTTTTTTTTGTTTTGTTTTGTTTTTTTGTTTTTTGGGGGGTTTTTTGTTTTTTTGTTTTTTTGTTTCTTTTTTTTCGAGGTTCTATGAGCCGGCTGCCTTTGCAAGTTAACGAAAATTAAGATTTCTACCACTATTCCTGGACACTGCTACTGTGGCTCTACGCAACAAAGACCAGAAATTCTGGGGTGAGTGACTTTCTCAGGCTCCCTGAGCAAATGGGGTCCTGAACAGGACTCCAGGGTCCAGGGGAGGGACCTCCCTCCTGGCGTTATGACGCTGGCCGAATCCAGGCCCTGTGTGGGGTCCTTCGACGGTACCAAGCCTGGTGGGTCAGAGACACTGCTGCGGAAGGTCATAGGTGGCAGGGTCATAGCTGAGCCCAAAGGCATCCCAGCACCATCGCCGTAATGTAAAGGACCCTTCTGGCATCCGAGAGTAGCCAGATGTTTGGGATGCTGCCGCCCACCGGAGTTTCACCGCGGGGCAGTCCATCTGCTCTATTCCTCATTAGTAAGTATTCATCACATAGCCCTCCAACAAAATTTAAGGCCCCAGAGCTGAGTGCGCCGGGTGCCAAGGACAGGGGACCCCAGAACCTGGTATCTGGAGCTCCCCATCCCGCCCAGGGGATAAAATCTGCACCCCCATTTCTGTGAAATGAGCCACTACTCTGATTGACAAAAGGTGCGTCCAGCAAATGGGTGTCAGGGCCCAGGGACAACTGCAGGTACCATGGGGGTGGGGGTGGGGGGAACCAGTGGACGAACTGCAAGGGTCTCTAAGGAAAGGTGGGGAGATGGGCAAAGCTGCTCTGGGAAGGGGGCAGCTTAAACACAAGATGGGTGAGCAGGTGGGACCGCGGCTGTCTGGCCCGCACGGAAGGGGCTGGAAAAAGAGAAAGCTGGCTGGACTGGTAAGTGGGGGCCCCAGAGGATCAGGGGCTTCTGTGGGCTCCACACTGGTCACCCGACATGGACATGGTCTCAGAGTGGCCCAGGGGCACACACCTGGGTGAACAGGGGCCATTCTGCTCTGGGTTTGGTTCTTTGCCCCCACGAGGTGGGAGGAACCGCCTAGGAAAAGCCCCTGCCTGCCCCTCTGGTGCATGGACTTCCCGCCCACCCAGCATGGGGACTCGATGACAGGCACCTGGCTCAGCAGCATGCTTCCCAGCACTGCTCTCACTCAGGCAGGTGCAGGATCCACAGGGGCAGCCTGGGTTTCCGGGGGATCTGGGAGGAAATGCTGGACTCTATCACATTGAGTCCATCACCCCTAGAAAACGACGACTCCTGAAAACACCTTCAGAGTCTATTGCTTTCACCGAGAAGACCGGGGCTGGGGGCACATCTTACAGACAGCAGCTAACGTCCACGGAGTGGACTGTCCTCTCCTGAGGAGGCCCCACCAGGCTCTCTGTCCAGAGCAGGGAGGTGGAAGGCGAGGAGAGTTCCAGAACTCTAGACCTTCAGCTCTACTGGGTCCTTTGTAAAAAATGCACCGAATTCCTCATGGCGAAGTAGAAGTTTAAAACCTCACACCAAACCCCTCACCCCCAGAGGGACATACCAAGGACCGGAGTTCAGGAACATGTCAGGGGCATGCAGGAGGGCGAGGAGGGGGAGGAAAGGCGAGCTCCAGTGCACATGGAAGAAGGGGCAGCTTCCATGGGCAGGTGGGAAGCCCAGGGGACAGGCCTGTGCAGGGGAGCCAGGGGAGCCCTCCTATTCACATCCTACAAGCAGCGGATTGCTCTCCTCTCGGAGCATAGGGACGCTGGTTTTCCTGGATGAAACAGCTCCGAGATAAAGACCACTGTGGCCGTGGCCCAGGGCTGCCCTCTTCAGAGGGTCCCGGTGCCACTGCTGCGGACTCAGATGGGAGCCGGAGATGGAGCATCAACGGGACGCAGAACAAGGCTGGGGCGACCGAGGTCGTCAGTGCGGATGTGGGTTTGGGCAGGTGGGCAGACCCCGGAACCTGCTGATGAAGTCAGCCGAGGGCGCTGGGGTGGACTGCGGACAGACACCCCCCAGGGCCTCGTACATGGCGGCGGTGGCTCATCCACAGAAGGGCCTCCTCTGGGCTGGGGGCCGATGGCCCAGTTCTGGGGAGCACGGGAGGGGAGCTGCCTGTCTGACCCCCACGAGGCGGAAGTGCAAACAGGTGGGGGAAGCCCACTCTGACCGCTCCGACAGGGACGGGAGACCTGGGGGGGACGGGCTGTTGGAGGCCTCGCGAGGACCTAGGAACTCGGGCAGCTGGTGGTGCACAGGGTTAAGGATGGCATCACACACAGCAAGGGTGGCTCTGAAGCCAGGGGCCTGGGTCCAAACCCCAGCCCTGTTACTGCCCTCTGACCCGACGTGTGACATGTGCCAGGGCTCTGGAAACCTCATTCGCCTCATCTGTAAACAGGGGACAGTGACCGTGCCACCCTCCTCTGGGGCTGGCACCGTGGGCCCGTAAGAGGCACGAGTGCAACATGGGCACGAACGGGCCCTGAACTGCATTAGCTGTTTTTGTTGTCTGGATCAAGATAGCCTGTTGCCTCCTCCTCCAGGAAGCCATCCAGACTCTTGGTCCATTGGGATTTGGGATCCCCATAACTTGGACTTCTGCCTCACCCCATCCGTCTCACAGTCACAGACCTTCTCCATCAGCAGGGAGCCAATGGCTGCAAGTCCAGCTCCTCAGCTAGGACAGTGTCCTGTCCCCGCTCACCCCAGGGCCTCCATCAGGAGTGTAGTCCGGGCAGGAGGAGAATGACATGGTGTGGTAAAAAGCTGAATCCAAGCCAAGAGGCCAAGGGGGCGGGAAGGGGGGCAGGAGGAGGGCTGCAGGAGGCAGGACGGAGCCACAAGGCCAGGGAACCCGGGACACACCTCACCTCCCCCTGGGACACATAGCAGCGGCACAGCTGCAGGTGGAGGATACAGTGGGCAACCGGAACCGCCTGGACGTGGGCTGAGGCGTGACCCTGGGTGGTGTGGTAAGGTCAGAGGGAGGACCGGGGGCCCCGAGAGGACAAGCAGGGCAGGTGCAGGACAGCGGGCACAGCGAGCAGAAGGGAGCCCACACCTGTCTTGGTGCACGGCTGGACCATGGTGGTCCTCATCACAGGCTAGGGCCCCGGCAGGAGTCAGAGGCACACGAGGCCAGAGGCGAGCAATCAGAAGCAAAACTCGGAGCCAGAGCCCTTGTATCGTGCCCAGTGAGTACTGGGGAGCCAGGGAGGGGCCTCCCACCTATGGCCAGGCACACCCCAGTTCCTACAGGAGGCCGCAGGGGCTCGTCAGGTCCGCAAGACGTTCACTCAGATGCAAGGCCTGTTTACCTTTGCGCGTGAGCTCTTCCAAGGGACTCCCATGCACAAACACTTCCGTGTGGCTTTCATACCTGCTGGATGTGGTGGGAGCAGAACCACCACCCAAACGGGAGAAAACATGCTTTGCATTTTCTCCAGAACTTTGTCCGGAGGCCTCCCCACTTCGGAAAACCTGGCTGCTGATGGCGGAGCACACTTCGTGCCGCAGCTGCCGGAGGGGCTCTCGGATTTGACGGGACCCAGCAGGACGCAGTGTGTCCTCCAGGCAGGACACCTGCTCACACTCACGGGAGCACAGACCACGGCATCACCCATTCTGCTCTCCCCACCACCCCGCTCCTTTACGGGATGACGAGGGGTGTCATGCCGATCTTTACAGACGATGTGGGCATGTGTTAGATCCCATGATCTACAAATTTCACACGACGCTACATGCTATTTTGTATCAAAAGAGCTGGGGGTCTGATGTGGTCGGAGGTCAGTGGACAAGGACATGCTCACACTGAAAGGGATTCTTCAGTGCCTATGTGGCTGAGGATCTGGGACAGACAGTGGGTCTCTGGGGCTTCCACCGTGCTGCTGGGGACAGAGTGGGGTAGGGCTCTTCCCTAGGGGCTCAAGCTGCCCCAAAACAGGAGGCAAAGAACCAGGAGAGGCTCAGGTTTGGGGAACGGTTCCACCCAGAGGATGGAAGGAGCAGACATGTGGGCAGGTGGGAGGATTTGCTGGGCATCTCTCATAGGACCCACTCTCCAGCAGCCACATGTGTCTACTGCATGCGGGACAGCGGGGCCAGGGCCTCTGTGGGCCCATTGCCAGCCCTAGCCTCCCTCGGGCACCATTCAGAGGCCCACAGCATGCCTGAGCGGGCCAAGAGGCTGCAGGGGGGCGGATGCCGGTGAACTCCAAGACAGAACACGGGAAAGGAAGACAGGACATGTGGAAACATGCAGGCCTGGGAGGTCAAGGCTTCGTGCCCCTGCCACAGCTCTTAGGACAAAGACTAGTGTCCCTGGGAGGGCACAGAACACAGCATTTGGAATGGGCCAGAGACCTCGGGGGATTCCCACGTCCACCTCCCTGGACAGCGGTGCCAGAAGACGGCCGCACGAGAAACCCCATCCCAACAGAACGCATGTGCAACTTGTGGCTGTCCCAAACAGGGTGTCACCTTAGCTCATGTCCCGGCAGGTCCACTCTGGGTTTGGATCTGGGGATAAAAGTGCTACAGCGATAGGTACACAGAAGGCGGTGGGGGGGGGTGGAGCAGGGGGGAGGTGCAGGGGGTACCACAGCCACAAGCACTCCACCAGCAGGCAGGAGAAGAGGGACGGGGATGAGCCCAGAGCAGGACGGACGCAGCCCACAGCTCCCGCGCAGGGAGGGCGTCCCGCTCGTGCAGGCGGGGACCTCGGAGCACAGCCCGCACATACTGCACGGCGCCTGCAGCCCGGCGGAGGCCAGAGACACGGGAACAGAGTCACCATGACGGGTGACGGCAGTGGGCTGCTCACATCCGCTCTGGCTGCAGTCCGCTGGGGCTTTATCATGTCTCCCTCCCCTGCAGCTTGCTCTGGGGATCCAGACAGCAGCTGTGTGATTGCCACCCCATATTCTAGCGAAAGCACCAGCCTGGCTTTCCTTGACCAGGCACCTCCTTAATGGCTCGTAAAGGGGAGACTCGGCACTGCCGACCCCAGCCGATCCGATCTGATGAAAAAGCTGGGAATGGGGGGGGGGTTCCCCAGGACCTGCTGGCCCCACATGAAAACACACAGGGTCCCCCGTGTCTCATGGTAAGTGGCACCTTTTACAGTCAAAATGCCAGGAAAACGGAATGCTGCTTTCAAATCAGATCTGGTTTATTTCACAGCAGGTGAGATCTACCGAACAGGTTATTTAAAAGAAAAAAAAAATAAGAATCGCCGCTCAAGATCAGCATGGGTCTTACTTACCTCCTCTCTCTCGCACACCGCCCCCCACCCACACACAAATATTACATTCAGAAATCTGTTTGAAAACACCACCCCCTATCCATCATCTGTACATACCGGACGCGCAATTATACGGGCACGCGGTCTCGAAACCTAGCAACGGTAACCACGTCGTCCTGAGTCGGCTACCCAGACACCCAGACTCACACATCAGCTCAATGTGCTTCATCTCGAAACACAAAACCCCCTCGCTCCTCTCTCCATAGCTGCGGAAGGACAAGATGTATGAAAACAAACCTTGTTCAGCTGAAGAAGAACAACCCATGCCATTCAGCGCATCTGACAGTGCATCTCCCCACCAAGCCGGGCAAAACACAAAAATAACAAACACTGGAAAAAATGGGTTATCCCAGTGCAAAGCTTATCAGCTTGCAACATGCTTAATGATTGCACGACTGTTTCGGACACAAGCTCCCCAGCCTCCCCGGCAGCCTTGCTACGGGGACCTCCGTCCTACAGAAGCCATCGCGAACGCCCCATGGCAAAGCCTGGAAGACCCCGTGGGCTCGTGGGCTCGGCCACAGCTAAACCCTGCAGGACAGCAAGCGGGGATTAACGTCGGTGCTGGCGGTGGCTTTTAAACCATCGCTTTCTCCGAGCTGGCAGATAAAATCACCAAATGGAAATCACATTTAATTTTTTAAAGAGGAAGGGAGTTCAGGAAAAAAAAAAAAAGAAAGAAAGAAAGAGCCACAGCATCACAGTAGCAGCATGCACGCCGGCCGGTTGTGAGCAGAACGTTTCACGACAAGATGTAATCTCCCTTTTAAAGGGATAGACTTGCATCCACACGGCACGCTGGATCCATTTCCTGATGCTGCAGACCTCGGAATACCCGTTAATCACCTTACTGCTTTTCAACATGATTCCTGTCTTCCCCGAGAGCCACATTGGAGCATCCTAAGTGCCCTGACTTCTTGGTGGTGTGCTTCTGTGTCCGGAAAATAAAGGACCTGTCGCTCTGAGTCGGGGTGGGGGGGGGGGGGTCCTGCTATTTGATGGTTTAAAGGAGCTTTTGAGAAAGGCATCGCCGACTAGGTAAGTCAGGAAAATGTTTTGTGCTGCAGTTTGCTCGCTCTGAAGCATCGACACCGACCCCACGTCCCCCCACTCCCAGCCTGGAATTTTGGGGATCCTTCCACCATATTTATATTCAGAAATGCAGACAAAGGGGAGTCTTACCCTCAGTTCTTCTGTCTGAAGTCCTGACCTGTGAGGCTTGTTCTCCAAAAGGGTGTCCCAGCCCCACTAAGTGTCTAAAAAACAAAACTCTGCGGCCTGGTCCTGATGCCTGGGAGGCAAGGGTCACCAGCCTCGAGTTCAGGACACACGTCCCCATCTCCCACATTTCTCCAATGCTATTGGAGAGCAGTAAGTCAAGATTTAATGTAGATCATAAAATAGAAACAGCCCCATCCCAGCCCCTCCAGCACCCTTGCCACGGTTCTGGAGGTGGACAGGAACAGACAAAGGACACATGGGGACAAGTTGAAGCCCTCCAGCAATCACACTGGACACCTACCACCCAAGAGTCCAGAGCAGATGGGAGAGTGGCCTTGATCTGGACAGATTGTGACAGCACCCTCACAGGTCTAGAGGATGAGGGTCAGGGAGCTGAGCCACAGGAGCTGGAATTGGAGAGCCATGTGGCCACGGAGCCTCACCAACAGCACCTGAGACACCTTCACTCTAACACGGCTCCAGAACTAGCTAGTGGAAAGGCCGAGAACACTGCCCCAGTGCAACCCACTGCCCACGCATCCTCTCCCCATGCCTCCGTGAGCTCTGTGCCCCCAGACTCGGAGCATGCTCGAGAGGGATAAGACATCACTACTCAGGCAAACACGTCCAATCCAGGGGCCCATCTGCCCATAACATGTGCTCTGCTCCTTGACAACTGTGACCAGGTGTGGGGAAAGCAGGTTGTTGTTTCAAGAAGAGAGGGGGAGAGGAGGAGCTTGGAGTGGGAACACAGGCAGTTCGTGTGCTCATTCACCCAACAGGCATTTACTGAGGGCCTACTATGTGCGGGCACTGCAGGGAAGGCAGACACCACCTGTCTTTGCAGAGATGACAGCCTCAGGAAGACAATCCTATGGCAACGTGAGTGTCCACAGTAGTGGTTGACGTGAACCCAAAAACACATGCCTGGATCCTAATCCCTGGATCAATTTAGGAATCCCAAGATGAGAGCATCCTGGATTTAGGGTAGGCGCTAAATACAAAGATGTGCATCCTTATCAGAGAAAGCAGAAGGCATCTGAGAATGGACGCAGAGAGCAGGCTATGCAGCCACGGCAGGGACAGGAGCCACACCAACAACCCCAGGCCACCATCAGAACCGGCGAGAGGCCATGATGGACCAACCCTGCCAACACCTCGCCTCTGCACATCTGACTTCCAGAATGGTGGCAGGATAAATCTTGCTTGTTTCGTGCCGCCTAGCTAGTGGCATCTCTCTACAGCAGCCCCAGGACACTAGCCGTGGCGTATCCTCACATTCTGAACCAGCCCGCTGGAGGTGAGGGGTTCTGAGAAGCAGAGATGGGGCTGGTACTTGGATGCCCAGCCTCAGAATGCGGGAAGGACATACAACGGTGGCCACAGATGCCACCCCAGGCTCCCAGGTCAGGGTCCCTCGGGGGCGGCCCTGGGTGTCTGTGCTCTAGGAAGTTTGGCACATGCTGCTGGGCAATGGGGAGGTTTGAGTGGACAACTCAGAGTCAGGAACAGGAATGGGGTCCCAAGCTCTGTCTTGGGGATCGACTGCCAGCAGCCCAGAATGAGCACCGGGGGACAGGTGAGGGTAGAAAAGCAGCCAAGGTGGCCGGGGGCCAGGACATGGGGAAACGGGTGGATGAAACAATCCAAGAGGAAAAGTGAAGGGAAGAGTGTACCCTTCTGAAGTCATGTGCCTTCTCCTGAAGGAGGCAACTGATCAGTAGCCTGTCCTGTCTGAGAGGGGCCACAGGGTCTGCAGGGGACTTTTGCTCTGGAACCCGGGGCAGGGCAACAAGGAGGGCATCGCCCCTGTGGTCCACACCTCCTAATGCGCCAGGCCTCGGATGCATGAAGGTCTCTCAATTCCAAAATTGGCACAGGGCCTGCACAGGAGAAGGTGCTCGATGAACAGTTGTCCTGAAAAGTGCTTATGGAGGGTGACAGCCCTGGCACCTGGTACCAGCTAGTTAAGGCAGCCCAAGGGCCTCTCTCAGGAGGTTCCAGCACATCAGACTGTGTTAAACCACAGAGCGAAGGAAAAGGATGTTCCCTCCGGTAGCCAGCAGCAGACGGCTTTGCTCAGGACGCGTGACTTCTCCAGATGGGAAGCACCGGAGCACCTCTGCTGGAGTCCTGGGCTGACAACGTCTCAGGTATCCGAGCCAGGACTTCCCCAGGGCGACCTCAGAGAGGGGACTCTGTACCCCATGTGTCCTCTTCCTTCCTGCTCTGGGTACCCCCCACGAGAGCCACACAGAGACGGCATCCTTGATCTGCAAGCTCCCTCCATGATCCTGGGGTGCAGGGGTGCAGCCAGGGGATGGCGTGAGGTGGTGGAGTGGAGTGTGGACATCAAGGAAGAGTCAGGATGTGGGGTGGACACCATCCTTAGGCGGGAGATCACCTGGGCTGAGGGTGAGGCCATGGGCCTTCAGGAACTCCGTCTAAAAGGGAACGCCCCCTGAATGAGGACGAGCAGCTGGCATGCCCCCTGCTGTAAGCCTTCTCAGGCACGGCGTGGGGGGCTGGCCCTCCTAGACTCTACCACACAGGGCATCCATCCTCCTGCATGGGATCCGCCCTCCTGCACAGGATCTGCTCTCCTGCACAGGATCACCATCATACACAGGACCCACCCTCCTGCATGGGATCCTCCCCTCCTGCACAGGATCCACTGTCATGCACAAGATCTACCCTCCTGCATGGAATCACCATCATATACAAGATCTACCCTCCTCACGGCACAGGGTGCTGTCCCTCCTAGACTCTACCACAGATGGAGAAGGGCATCTGTCCTTCTGCATGGGATCCACTCCCCTGCATGGGATCCACTCTCCTGCATAGGATCCACCCTCATGTACGGGATCTACCCTCCTGTCCAGCGCCGAGTGCCCAGGCTCCCCACCATACATGGCATCTGCCCTCCTGCCCAGGATGCGCCCTCCTGCCCAGTATGCACCCTCCTGCATGGGATCCTCCCCTCCTACACAGGATCTACTTTCATGCACAAGATCTACCTTCATGCACGGGATCTGCCCTCCTACATGGGATCCACCCTTGTGCACAGGATCCACTCTCCTCACGGCCCGGGGTGCCATCCTGCCCAGGCTCCCCACCACACATATGATATCTGCTCCCCTCCAGGAACGAGGGCAGATGCAGGTAACGGTGACCACAGGGCAAAGGTTCAGTGAGCACAGGGCTGAACAGGGGTTTTATGCTGGACTGACAGCTCCAGTGCATCAGTGCACCGAGGGATAACTCTGCCCACAAAGGACCCAGAGGCTCCGTGCGCCCTGGTGCCAATTTGCTAGTTCAGCCAGACCCTTCATCAGAAGACTCACAGGAAAGGAGAGGTCTCTTTTTTCCCTTCCTGGGAGATGCTGAAGGGAACCTGCAGGAAGCACAGATTTCCGTACCATCCCTGCCCTGGGGAGCACACAGTGGAAAGCCCATGGTGTAGGTAACAAGAGGTGCTGACTCCTGCCTCGGTTCATCGTAAAAGCAGGCCCTGTGTCTTCACGGAGCTCCCAGTAGGCTTGCAAAGGTACAGAGCCAAAGGTGTCAGGCCTTGTCCCCATGCCAAGAGACATGGAAGCTGCACCAGCCACGTGTCAGCAGGGGCTGCCCTTTGTAGTTTAAATAAGCCACGGGCCAGGATGGGTGAGTCGTGATGAAAACCTATTCACCCTACAGACAGGCACTCCTTTCGTAATAAGAAAAACAAGTGGCTCAACTAGTATGGAGCTGTCTGCATCCCTTACAGGGAAGCTCGGTACATCTCCAAATGGAGGAGACAGGAATCTCCCTCCTCTTTGTTTTAAAATCAACTTGGTACCTCAAGGCACTTGGCAGTTAGCAAGGATGACAGCGCAGTGGCTGGTGCTCATACTGGTAGTGGGGCAGGCAGGGTCCCAGGGGTCTCTCGGCCCCCTTCCCGGAGCCAGGGCAGGGTGCGGCCCCATCAAGGCCAGCGCTCAGAGCAGTCAGGAGGGCAACCCCGGGCTTGCTGCCCCCACAACCAGCTCCCCTCAGGAGGCGCTGCGGTGGTGGGTGGGGCCTGCACATGCTCCCTGCCCCTCCTGGGCGGCGTGCCCTGCTCTAGATTCCACTTCCCAGCACAGCAGCCGATCCCCTCAGACCTCAAGCTAACCCCATCCCACTGTGCTACTCTGTTGTGCTGGGGATATGGCAGGAAGGGAGCTGCTGGCACCCCATGGGCTCAGCCCATTCCCTAAATTGCGTGGCGGACACGAAGTCAGCAATCTTTAGGACGTGCTCACAGAGGTGCTGATGCAGCCTAGCTGGAGGCCCAGGTCTCAGAGCAATGCAGCCCTTTGCCTGGTTCACAGGAGGGACCCGTGTTGGCATCAGACGCGGCCCCCGGGAGGCCCTGATGTACTGCACAGGGTGCTGGATGACGCAAGCAAAGCATCTGCCTCCGCATCCTTGCACAATTCTCAGACCCAAGAAGGGTACCAGCCATACACTGAACATGGTAAAGACTCGATAAAGACTTGACAACCAGACAGGTAGTTTCCCTCACCCCCAACACCAAACACGGGGTGAGGGCCACAAGCAGTAAGACACAGATGCCATCCAGCCACCTTTCCAGGTGCATTCGAGCCTGCCGCCCACCCCATCAACGGATTGGCACCGACTTCGAAAGCTCACCACTGCTGGTCCACTGGGACTGCTCCCCGCTGCAGGTCCTGTGCAGGCCCGGGGCCGGAGGAAACAGGCCAGCGGGCTCTTCGGAGATGCAAGACTGGGCCCAGCCGCCCGCAGGGCGATGGGACAGAGGAGGAGCCCCAGACACGGTCCTCCTGGATGGCATAAGGGGTACTAGAAAGGGGAATGGTCATGAGCGCCACTGCGGGGGCAGAGGAATGGCCTCAGAGCCGGAGGTCAGGGGTCCCACCGGGTCTCTGCTCTGCCTCACATGGCCACCTCTTAGTTTAAATGAGAGTGTGTACTGTACAGAATCTTCCAACAGACCCGCCTAGGCTAGCCGCAGATTCGTCCCACACACCAGGTGGACGACAGTGACCGACATGCACCGCGTGCCATGAGTCACGGACACATGAGCACGAAGATGGAAACGCGGCTAGGACCACGCTTCCGTGAGGTTCTGTTAAACACGGGCCCCGGGCCAGTCTCGTGAGGATGCGAGGAGGCGGGGAGCGTCCGCCCACCCGACGGAGCCCTGCGTCCCCGAGCCCACTCACCAATGTCCGTCTCCTTGTGGTTCTTGATGTACTCCGCCAGTTCGAAGTTGCCGGCTATGATCGCCACCTGCAAGAGCGGACACGGCGTTAAGGTGGCAGCCACACGGCACGGCCGTTCGCACCCGTCCACACCCCCGATGGCCTCGCCGCAGCAGGGCACACTCACGGCCCCCTGGTTTTGAAGCAAGAGATGTTCGGTTTTATTCAGATACAAGGGACACACGACGCTGTGTGAGTTTCAAGAGCACGACATTAACGACTCAACATACAAAGAAGGCGGGAAGATCGCCGTGAGGTTACGCAACACGTCACCTCTTGTAGATACAAGAACCTTCTTTCCCTGTGATGACAACGTTTGGGATCAATCACCTCAGCAATTTCCCAGTGCACAGCAGGGTCCGCGCCAATCACCATCCGTGTTGCCTCAAATGGCAGGAACAGTCACGGCTCTTTAAACGGCAGCCACAGAATCCATCAGCCCTCAAACCCGCAGAGTCAAACACCACGTTGGACCCCCTGTGGCCCCCCCCGCTGTGTCATGAGAAGAACCTACAGGAGAACGTGCCTCTGCCCAGAAGCCCGCCGCAGGGGCCACCTGCACAGCAGCGGGGCGCTCAGTGACCTGTACGCCCACCAGGCACACCCGGGAGCCCCATCCTCCCCATAGCAAGAAGGGAATCCTCCAAAAAGTACCTAAAGCTCTTCATCAGATTTCAGTTCAGCGGGAAAGACTCCAGCCCTGCATGCGTGCAGAACACTAGGGCAACACTGTGGGAAATGGTCCCAACCCGGGCCCGACAGACCCATGAGCTAAAGCAATAAGGCCTGCCGGGGGACCCCAGGGAGACCGGTGCCAGAACCCACATGGGCAGGGCTCCCGGCACCATCAGTCTACACCCGCGGGGGAGTCAGCCTGCACACACACACACATCTATGGTCGGGTGACTTTCAGGGACAGTCGGGGCAGGGGAGGCCTTATTCGAAAAACCTGGTTTCCCAGAGAAGACATCCGGCCTCAAGCCTGCAGCCTCCCCTGCCAGTCTCCCCCCTGCCCTACAGATTTCAAACTTGCAGCCCCCATGGCCACGTGAGCCAGCTCCTCACAAGAAGCTGCTTGAATGTATGTCTCTGCCCATCTGGCCCACTGCCCTGGAGTGCCCTGGACCAATGCCACTCAGCGCAGAGGCCGGGGGGCCACACGGCTACAGGCACCACGGATCCCAGACCCTTGCCCTGGGGAGTGATGTTGGCTTCCACTCCTGGGCACCACCTCCTACTGCCCTCCAATGATGCCTCCCGACAGGAGCAGAAGCAGCCAAGGCTGGCCCCTGCCTGACTTGCTAGTGGAAGAGGAGCTGTGGCAGCCCGTCTACACCAGCTGGGGGTAGGGTGGGCAAAAGGTGGGAGGCAAAGACCATTTGGGGGGCAGCCGCTGGGTCTGCAAAGACAGAAGCAGAGCTGGAACCGTTGTCAGGTAGAATGATGCTCCTATGGGGACCGCCCACCTGGCGAGGACCCTGGAGACAGGACAGGGAGCCCAGCTGGGGGGTCCACGCAGCCCCCTGAGGAGCTGGAGACAGAGCTGCTGGCACATAGGGGCTCAGAAGGAAGGGTCTGCAGGGCTGATGTAGCATAGAACCCAGTGACACCGCTGCGGGGAATGCCAGTGGGTGCAGGCACAGTGGGAAACAGTTTGGAGGGCCTCAGAAAGCTTGACGGCATTACTGTACGATCCAGGAGTCCCACATCTGGCTTTAGACCCAAAGGGACCCAGAGCAAGTACAATGGTTAATTTTATGTGTCACCTTGACTGAGCCACAGGGGCGCCCAGGTGTGTGCGTCTGTGAGGGTGTTTCTGGATGAGATTAACGTGTGACTCAGCAGACTCAGTAAAGCATCTGTTCTCGAGCTACAAGACCTTGCGGAGCAGGCGGCCAGGTACGTGGCTGCCGGGGACCCAACGTCCTTCCCTTCTGCTCACTTTCTCCTTTGGAAGGGAAATGTCTCCCGCGCGCCTGTCTCGCTGCTGCACGCTGGAGCTCACACAGCTTGTCACGTTTCGCGGCTTTGCGGCTGGGGGATGAACCATACCTTGATTCTCACTCACACCCAAGCTGGATAATATTTAAATAGGACCTTGGACTTTAGAGATGGTGCTGGGATGACATGAGACATTTGGGGCTGTTAGGTGACATCAACATATTTCACATGCAAGAAGACCCAGGTTTGGGGGCTTCCGGGGTGGAGCGTTGCACACAGAATGTCTCTGTCCTCCCCCCACCCAAATTCCTACACTGAAGCCTAACCCCTGGGGTATATGGAGGTGGGGTCTTTGGGAGGTGGTTAGGATCAGGTGAGGTCATGAGGGTGGGGCCCCTGCCATGGGATTTGTGCCCTCATAAGGACAGGATACCAGAGATGCTCTCCCCATGCCCCCACCTCTGTGAGGATGCAACGGGAAGGCCAGTAAGAAAGGCCTCCCCAGAACCCAACCATGCTGGCACCCTGACCTTGGGATTCCAGCCGCCAGAACCGTGAGGAATAAATTGTTTGAGCCATCTGGTCTGTGGTATTTCATCACAGCAGCCCAAGCAGATGAAGACAGCGGGGACTCGAGGTATCTGCACACCCATGTTCTCGGCAGCCTGACTCACAACAGCCAAAGGTGGAACCACCCCTGTGCCCGTCAATAGAGGAACAGACGAGCAAAATGCTGTCATACGGTGGAACATTATCCAGCCTTAGAAAGGACGGGATTCCTGACACCTGCTACCACAGGGATGCACCTGCCCCGTGAAACAGGCCAGACACGAACGGACAGATCCTGTAGGCCCTCATTCACACGAGGTCCCTAGAACCATCAGATCTACAAAGACACGCGGCAGGACAGCAGGCGCTGGGGCTGGCAGAGGGGATGCGGGCTAGTGTTTCCTGGGGATGGAGTTTTGGTTTCTCAAGATGGAAAGAGTTCTAGAGATGGATGGTGGCGAGGATTTCAGAACAATGTATGGAATGCCACAAAACAGGTGAAGATAATAGAATTTAGGGTTTTTATATATTTTGCCACAATTAAATGAAAAAGGCAAAATGCACCTGTGTGGACCAGCTGGCCAGAAGGTCAAATAAATATGGAACATGATCCATCTGCAAGGGCCAGCAGGTGTTGGAGAGATGCCTGAAGTTTGGGATAGCCATCTCCCACCAAGGCATGGGGGAGCCGGGATGACGGGGGTTGGTGGGGGGAAGGGAAAGGCCTCAGACAACACACACAGGGGCAGGGCAGCCCTGGCATACGCACCCCTCTCTGACCTCTCACCTCTGGGTAACACCAGTCCCCAGAGCTCTGCCTCTGTCGGGGGGCAATGGAAGGCAGGGAGGTGTTGAAGGAGAAACTGTGTCCAGACAGTTTCAGTCAGGTAGTCGGCCACCCGAGGTGCCCCCTCCCGCGATGAGAATCAGCCCCCCCCGCCCCCCGCTCACCTATCCATCCAGGATAGCCCCAGCCCAGTGGCCCACATGCGACAGGCAGACAGGTGCTTAGAGGTGAAAGGCTCTGACCCCAGGCTGCCAGACCGATACTGTGTGACCTTTGGCATGACAGTTAATCCATGGGCCTCAGCTTTGTTATCTGCAAAGTGGGTTCGGTGAGAGGATTCGATAAGACACACATAAATAGGGCTACAGCAGGGCCTGGCAGGTGGGAAGCCCCTAAAAAGGCTCACCGTCACTACTGCCACTGATTACTACTGACTACTTTGGTGTGAGTGGCACACAGCTCCTTGCAAAGGCCCTCTGTGCACAATCAGACACACACAAGTGCACACCCACATCTGCCCCACATGGCACACCCGGGATGGCTGCTAAAAATAACTCTGGAAAGGACCAGAAACCAGCAAGTCCAAGTTTATACTTCCCTGAAAAAAGATTTAGGAGCTGCAAACTGAGGTACTGTGCAGCCATGAAGCCTGCTTGACCGTCCCTCCTGGATGACTTCAGGGCCAGGAAAGCCCTCTCCTGTAGGAAGGGGCCACCTGCCTGTCCTGCTCCATTGCAACATCCCTGCTACCCACCCCGGGCTTGGCATGGTAAATGCTTTACGGAAGGATGGAGAGGGGACCGGGTCTGATGGCAGTGTCTCAGGGCCATCCAGCCAGCGTGTCGCTGCTGGCTTGGTTGCATAAATAAAGTAAGATGTTGGGGTCAGTTTTCCTTAGTTACAGGTATACACATCATATTAATAATAAAAATCATAACACACAGATATCAAGTGCTTACACGGACACAGTTGGCTCCAAGGGCTTTATAAGGATAGCCCCCCTCTGATCCTAACTACTCTATGAAGTGGGCCCCCTTATCTCTACTTGACATTTAAGAACCCTGAGGCACAGAGAGGTTAAGTAACTTGCCTGACACCCCACAGCTGAAGCCTAGACGTTAACTCACATCGTTCAAGTCCAGAATCTTTACCTAATTATCATGGCACAGAGTAAGGCTATAAATATCTTTCACTGACTAAGGCATTTAAAAAGAAGTTGTAATGGAATCACACAGGTCAGTCACTTTAGCAGAATGCAGTAGCACAAGGACGAGGATATGACACATTGCCCCCAAGGGTGTATGACCAGCCACACTGGGCAGGCTGCCTCAGCTGGGGGGCCACAGAAAGCCATGCAGCAATAGTGTTCTGGGAGTGTAAACGCACTCTCCAGGAGGATGGATGCTGCCCTGCAGTCGGAGGGGACAGTGTGAAGACAGGAGAACCTTTGCCTTCTGACTCACCTGCCCCACCTCCTCCTCCCTCCCTGCACCTGCCCCCCCACCCTTGTCTCCCCCCTCCCCCCCACCCCGTCTGAAGAACAACTCAACAGCACAGAATAGGGCCAGCCATCTGGGAGCCTCCCTCGTGAGATGTAGGCATCCACCCTGTGGCAGGTGTTTGGATCTGGGGAGACCGGAGATGCAGGGGCTCCTCTGGACTCAGAGAGGCATGTACTGACCCCTCCTTTCTTAAGCCACAGACCTGCTTCCTTCCTCACTTGGGAACACACAGAGGGTGCTGGCAGGTGCACTGGGAGAAGGTGCCCTGGCAGGGGCTGCAGGGGATTTGGCGGACAGTTGGTGATGCAGTGTACATGCCAGTCTGGCCCCATAACAGGCAGGATGGAGATGGCAGAGGGGGAAGGCTGGAGCTGGGGCCCTTGCAGGGGTGAGGAAGAGAAAGTCCTGGAGCTGGGATGCCCATGTGTGTGGGAAGAGTCCTGAAGGCAGGTGGGCAGCCAGTTCTGGGCTGTGACCCGAGACTATCGGGCATCAGACAGCCACCTCTGGAGCACACCGGGCATTCACACCAGACCGGTCCCCTCCATTCTGGCCCCAGTTCCACACCCGCCGTTGGGAAGGAGTCAAGACCTTCTACAGACACGAGGCATAGGGGACTTTATTTCTCCCATTTAGGCTCCCAGGGAAGCCATAGGGAACACTTCCTGTCCCTGCTGGCATCAGTTATGACGTCCGAGATAGGGACCTCTGTCCATGCCAAGGAGGCCCTCCTGGAGCCTGGTGTTGAGACCAGTGTGGGGAAGAGAGCTCATCACACCCACTTCCCAGCGCCCCCAGGGGTCTCTGCCATGGGGACCAGGCCACTGGGGTCCCGAGGGTGCAGGAAGGCTGGCAGGTGCCGGTGGGGCTGGTTGGATGCATGAGGGGGTGGGTACATGGATGATGAGTGAGTGCATGGAAGGGTGGTGATTGAGTGGACGGGTGGATGGATGGCTTGAGCCCATAGAGGGTATTATGTACTTCCTGGGGTCTTCCAGGGAGCCCTTTAGAAGGGCTGCCTGATACAGACAAAGGTCTCCCCCTGCTGAGACTCCTAGGGTCTCCTTGCTCTGGGGGCTGCATGATGCCCCTGCTGCCACAGCTCAGACTGTTTGAAAGCAGGGCACTGATATCTGCAAGGTAACCCTCCGGGAGCTGAGATTCGCACCTCAATTATTCCCTGGTCATAAGGGAGACACTGAACCCTGTGGTAGGCTCTGAGAGCTCACACTTTGGAAGAAAAGCCATCTTCAACATCTAGAGGTTTGTGATCCAATCAACAGGCAAAGACAGACTACGATCCAGCTCATCTACTTTCATCATCTAAGTTGCTGAGCCCAGCTGTGCAAGGAAACCACCAACCGGGTGAGCGAGCCCCCAGCTCCACGGAGGGGCCATGACCCCCAGGCCCTCTTATGTAGGAGAGTCTTCTGCGCAGCATTATCCAGACCTCTGTTATATAAAATATTTATGGTAGTCGAGGTGAAAAGAAGTCATAAAAAACATCTGAGAGAGGCATAAAAGTTTAGCATTGCACACACACAGAAACGGGAGGTAATTATTTCACATCCACCAAGTACATCATCCCCCTCCCAGACCGATTTGCCAATAAAATGCAAATTTCCCCTCTGAAATAGCACCAGCTTTGAAGGACACTGTTTGCTCCCGGAAATCTTGTTAAAGAGCAAATGGTTCTTCTGTGTTTGCAGAGAAACAGCCTTCAAGAGAGCAGCTGGTGTGGGGACTCTCAGGTTGGAGAGGCATGAGCAGGCAGAGAAGCAGGGAGATGCCTCTAGAGCCTCTCAGTCCTGGAGGCCCAGGCTGGGGACGCAATCTCAGGGGTTAAGGCTGCTCCTGGGCTGGCTTCCAGGACACCGCGGTAACAACTATGGTGCTGCAGTTAACGGCGGGGACAGCGCAGTGCTTAGCACCTATGCTCCCCAGGCTCCTAACTGCAGCATCTGACTTA
Organism: Canis lupus baileyi; assembly: GCF_048164855.1. Lineage (NCBI taxonomy): Eukaryota > Metazoa > Chordata > Mammalia > Carnivora > Canidae > Canis > Canis lupus. Next base: position 8,677,072 of record NC_132858.1, read on the forward strand.
ACCCTCACGCACCCCTAAGTAGCGCTGCTGTGATTCCTGCCTCACCAATGAGGAGGTGGGCTGTAGGACTCAAGGATACTGGATTTCTACCTTACATTTGGGTAGACCTCAAATGCTGGACCCCAAAGCCTGGGGGCTCACAGCCAGCGCGCTATGCACGTGTCCTCTGATCACAGGAGAGCTCTGGCTCCTCGGTTGGGGCAGAGCCACCTTGCTCACAAAGAGGTATATGAGAGAGATCAGTACGAGATGTGATTTGGGAGCAGAAATCCAGTGGCATTTTCTGCAGGACAGTAAGCAAAGAAAGAAGTGACAGCTGAGACCACCACACACATGCGGAGGAGCCAGCTCAGGCCAGCCACCACAACAAATATGACAGACGGGGCAACTTCAAGGGTATAAGTGTATATGGTCTCCTGGTCCTGGAGGCTGGAAGTCAGTAGGATGGGGTCCTCCTGAGGCCTCCCTGCATGTGTGTGGGCGGCTGTGCTCTCCCTGGGTCCTCATGGGGTCATTCCTCCATGCATGTCTGTGTCGGATCCCTTCTTCTTACAGAAACCCCAGGCACACTGGATCAGGGCCAGCCCAATGGCCCCATACCTCTTTGAAGACCCCATTTCCAGATATAGACCCATTCTGAGGTGCTGAGGGTCAGAGCTTCAACACAGGAATTTCAGGACACAGCTCAGCCCAAGACACCTTGCTTATTCACACAAGAGGAGAACGTCCTCATGTCCCTCTCGGACATGCCTTCTCCCAGCCCACATCCAGTCACACATGATGGCTTGAGAACCTGTCCCATCAACATCTTATCTGTCTACAGAGCTCATGAGGTGGGGGCCGGGAGCCACGGAGAGAGAATTGTCAGGGGGCGGAAACACAGGAGCAGAAATTGCTTCCTGAGTCTTATCTTTACACAGAGCCTTTATTTCTGCCACCCCCATGATTTATTATAAAAATTCTCAAATGCACCCCCAAAACTGAAAGAAGAGCGCAGTGAAAAGCAATACACTAGTCACCTTAGTCCCCTGGTCGTTTTCATGCTGCTTGGTGGGGTGCAGGCATGCACCTGCTCTTGCCAAACCACTGTGGTGCTTCCCTGTTTTAGCATCCAGAGAAAAGAAGGGCTTTCTCTGACATGTAATGACCCAACTGGACCAGCATTCATCCCCAAACAGCCTCTCATCAACTCTCCAAGTGCCTCTCCTGCCCCTCCCAGTCATTAGACTGTTTTTATTTAGGTGACAGTATATACAGTGACACGCACAGACTGGAACCCACCATCGGATGAGCATGCGGTATAGACCCATGCAGCACCACTCCAACCAAGAACCAGAGTGCTCCATCACCCCAAAAGGCTCCCGCACCCCTGCTGGACAATTTCCCCCTCCCTCTTCGGACAACCTCAGAATGCCCTAGCTCCTCTCACCATATATTAGTCATGTCTCTGTGTGGTGGAAGGTCATGCCTGGAATCACAAGCTACATGTGCTCGTGGGTCCGGCCTCTCTTAGTGCCATGTTTTGGAGGCTCATCTACATGGCGTCAGGGTTCCAGAATGTCCTCGTCTCTATAGCTGAGGAATATCCCATTGACGGACACACCAAATGGATGCACCTGTTCATGGGGACACTTGGCTGTGTATGGTGTATGAAGCTGCTGTGACATCTTCCTACATGGACTCTGGTGGCCACGTGTTTTTGGTTTCTTTTGGCCACTCTTGACGTGTGCAGTGGCTGAGTAATGGGGGCACATGTCTCACTGCCTGAGAAACTGCCTTCCTTCCAGACGGGAGCCGTTGTGCATTCCTGCCAGCTGCGAGCCGGGGTTCCAGCTGCTCCGTGTCCTCACTCACACTTGGTCCATCTTCTTAATTCTTGAGGGTGTGTGTGAAATGGGTGGGGTTTTTCTTAAGATTTAATCTATTTTATTTGAGAGAGAGAGAGAGAGAATGCAAGCAGAGGGAGGGCAGAGGGAGAAGGAGAGAGAAGTCTCTTCTCAAGAAGACTCCCCACTCAGCATGGAACCCCACACGGGCTTGAGCCCATGACCCCGAGATCATGACCTGCACTGAAACCAAGAGTCAGATACTTAACCTACCGAGCCACCCCGGCACCCCAAAATGGGCAGTTTTAAGTTACATTTGCTCCTAAAAACACTCACTCTTTTTTTTAACCTCATCATTGTTCTCTTTAAAATAAAATCAATTCTCTGCTTTCCCAGAAGTCTGAAAGAGCAAAGGTTGCAAAACTCGGACCAAGAACCAAATACACCACCTCACTGGAGCCCTTGCTGATGGACCCACAGTGGCAGTGTCCATGGAGCCACAGTCCAAGACTGCATTTACCCAAAAGTGCCATTTCTTATCCCAAAATCAGCAGAGCAAGAATGGCGGTGGTGGTGATTGCTCACAAAGGCGGCCACAGCAGATTCAGGCTTACCTTTCCACACACAAAAGACCTCACTTTATTCAGCGATGCAAAGACACTTAAGTAAAGTGAAAGATGTGCGTGAAAACCTGTTCACGTAGGGTCATAAAAGCGGGACCTGATTTGGTGCTTCCACCAAAGAATTTTCTTTGATGAGCTTCCATAAGAAACCAAATCCACAATTTCATTAAAACCACTGCCACATGTCACACTGGGGGATGATTTCTGACCTACAGACTGGAGCTATCGCATCAAAAAGCAAAGCTCCCCTGCAGAACTCACTGTGGCCCTGTGCCTGCTGCCCAGTGTCACCTCTTGGTCTTGGGGACAAGCTGTGAGCCATGGAGGCCTGAGCCTGGGGAGCTGACACCACTCACTGTCCCTGCTTCTCTGGGAGGAAAAAGAAGAGGAAATGCAAAACCCCCTCTCCTCCTCCCGTCCTGTCCTGGCACCAACCTCCTAAGTGTGCTTATTAAGAAATTCAGGCTAGGTTGTGTCCCTTAGAAAAAAAAGACATCCAGCTTGTAATTAATCCCAATGCCACAGAAGAAACTTATTACATAAAGAGATATTTCTTCCTTCTTTTCCCTTCATACACATAAAATCACAGATCCTATTGTGGGAACGCTGACCACTCAGGAAACATAATGAATACCCAGTGGGTTCTAGCTGCGAAAATGCAAGGGGAGGTTCGTGAATTACATTCAACACAACGAAATAACATAAAATTGCTTTTTAATACCTTTAGGAATAAAAAAAAAAATTCCAGAGGCATTTACTTTCTTAGGAAAAACCCGGGGAGAGTGCTTTGGCTCTCCGTAACCTGCTAGTAAACCTTGGCACGAAGAGGGGGCTGTTTTCCTAAACGAGTTTTTAAGATCCTTGAAAATAATTCAAACCGCTAAAACTATATGCCTTGGGCACAGAGGTCCCCTTTTGGGGCTTGGGGGCTGAAAGAGAAGATTTTGTGCTAAGATGCTGGCTCTAAATCGTGCCCCAGACCTGAACAAAAGATGCCGCAGAACGATCTTGTCCTGGGACGGGGGAGCTTCACGCACATGGGACCCTGGCCCAACTGGCGCATCTGTGCTCCGACAGAGCGTTCCCTACACCTCCATCCTGGAAACACGGCTCCGTGTACCTCCAATCCCCTAATTACTCAGGTAATGCTTATCACGCTTCATCAGGGAAAACAGCTGCCGTCAGGATGCGTTCATTAGAGCGGCTATGTGGATGTTTATTGCTCTTAAATTAATCCACTTTTTGATTTAGCGTATTTACCCTGGCACAGCCAGCAGGGGAAACCCTGGCTGTGGAGGATTTATGCTGGAGCCCTCAGGCCACCCAGGGAGTGACCACGCTTGCTCCGCTGCCCCCTCAACCCCAAGCAGGACCTTGAGAAGACACAGGCGCCTGCTTCTGATGGCAGCCAGGGCCGGGGGCGGGGGAGAGGGGGCTCACTGGGAGCTCAAAAGAACCAAGAGGAAGATTGGGAATTCCAAGCTGGCACAGAAAGGCACAACAACAACAATAAAAAAAACAATGCATCTTCGAAGCATGTGTGAGATGCCAAGTATACGAAGAGCAAGACAATTACAACCTTCAAAGCCTCTGACTGCAACCTCAGGAACCTTCTAGGTAATGGGAACTTTGGCAATGACCTCTACTCACTGCAAGGCTGCATTTGGGCTTCTGTCCCCCCTGGTCTCAGCAATGCCCCTTGGGGGTTAAGCTGACTGCTCTCGCCTACCAGCTTGTGATCATGATTATCACCCTACGGATGATTTCTGGGTACTGCCTGCTTGCATGACAAGTTTGTCCTTGGTCTCGATATTACAGATCAAAATACCGATGTCTTCTTTTAAACACAGAACTTGGTCCCTTTGAGGCACTCACTGCCACTGGGACTCTCCTCTCCGCTGTGAGTGGCAGCTGTTCCAAGATCCGCCGACGTGTGTTAGCGCACTGTACACCTCCCCCCTCCCCCCAAATTCCTTAGCAACTGCGTCCTGATGCCTAACATTTTAATTCTTCCAGTTATGATTCATGGTGCCGTCTGTAGACAGATAATGAGAGACAATAATCCCCAAAATAGCTATTGCTGAGCAGAGTAGCAGTGCTGTATCCCACTTATGGGAAGGCCCAGAGCCACACCAGGGGTGCCTCACACCTGCCTGGGCAACACTGGGACCCTGCTGACTGGATCAGAGACCTTCATCGCTGAGCCCACCCTGTGATGTCACTGCCCCAGCTGTCTGAGGATCCTTGAGCACCCCCAGGGTGTGACCTCTCTGTCGGGGAGGAAGAGGGAACTGGCCCCTGCAAGCCTAGGGATAGGCAGAGGCATGGCCCCCAGAAGGGAAGATGTATCTTTTAGCTGCAAAATCAAGGTCATGTTTTGAAGCTTTCTGGTTTTTGATGAAAATACAATCAACTAAAACCTTAATTTCTACAAATCAACTCCATTAACACACCTGGTCCAGCAGACACCTGAGTGTGTCTCTGTGTTTCGTGGGCCTCCCCACCACCCTCTCTCCCGGGCAGTAACCCGCTTCCTACTAGGAGTCAGGGAGTCCCCCTGTTCTCTGCAGCAGAGGATCAAAGAGGAGGCAACGCTGCCCACGCCCTCTGTCCTGGTTCCCCAAAGCCACTGTGATCCAGGTCGGGGATGTCCCGTGAGTCCTGCAGGGCAGGTGACCCCCTCAGCCACCAGTCACATCTTGGGCAGGGAGCAGACCAGAGCTAGTTGTCTAGCTTGCTCTGGAACATTCCTGGGGGAGGGGGCCAGCAGGTAGGACTCAGGGGTGCTGTTCTGGGTCAGGTCAGAGGGCATGGGAAACCCGGAAAGGATGATGGGAGTCTCAACAGAGGTGCCCTGCTGACCTGTCACGTGCTCAGAGTGGATGGAGGAAGAAAATCCCCTGGTGCTTCCAGAATGCAAAGCTGGCAGAGACCAGAAATGCTAAATCCTGCCTCAGCTGCGCACACACACACACACACACACACACACACTCACGGCTGCCCAGTCCCTCCCCAGCCAGCTTTCACGAGGTGGCACAGCAAGCGCAGACATCACCTCCAGAACCGTAATGGGGCCCGATCCACAGAGAAGAGGGTGATGGTATAATTGTCCCCCTGTGTCACTGAACCACCCCAAGGCCCCTGCCCTTCCTGCAGCAAGCACACCATGTGCTGTCTCCCAGGGTCTGAGCAGAGAACGGGGGGCTCCCTGCCGAGTGTGCCTGTGTGCACGGTGGGGCCAGCAGCAGGGGTGAGGTGAGCGGGACACCCTGAGTCCACAGGCAGGCTCCATGCGCACCTGCACACCTGCTCCCTGAGCAGCAGACACTCCCCTGCTACACCTCACAGGCCTGAGGTCCCAGGCATTGTGCCTGCGGTGTCGGGGCTCCGGACACCAGGGCTAAGTTCCTCGGGGTTGCTGTGCTTCATTGTTATTAGGAAACAGAACCTGGGAACCTGGGAAGGCAAGGGGAGGGGTGGGGACCCAGAAAGGTGGCCTGCGGTGGAGCCACCAGCAGGGTCCCGGGAGAGGGAACGGGTCCCTGTCCATCCGGCCCGGCTTGCTTCTCATGACACGTGGGCTAAGGCTGTACCTGGTGTCAGAAAGCGACCAGGGGAGCATCTCCAACCAGCCCACGTCTTACACTGTTTCACTGTCGGAGCCGGGAAAGAAAGGCAGTTGCTACAACGCGGGCACCCACTCACCTGCCGTGACAAGAGCTGAGGCAACAGGAGAACTCAATCCCCGGGGCCTGCTGCTCCGGGCGCCGGCTCGGGTCCGAGGACAGAAGTCATACGCCGCTCCTAACAAGCGCTCATGGCTCTCCCGCCCTGGGGACAGGGGCCAAAGGCTCCAGTCCCACGGAGACAACCGCGTCCTGAGTCACAGGCCACCGCCCACTCCCGGCTTCTTGTCCGAGCCACGCACAACCCGGGGGCTTGTCAGCTCAGGAGTAAAACGTGCAGAAGTCTATGTGGGTATTTTTAAAAATTATTCATCAAAAGCAACCAATCAGCACTTGGTACCTGATGGTTTCCAAAGCTACAGAGAACAGAGCAGAGTGGCCAGGCTTCTAGTGCCAGCGTAGAGCACACGCGCTGTGTGGCTTTGGCTGTGTCACTTCACATCTCTGAGCCTCAGCTTCCTCACCTGCGGCGGTAATAATGACCCTCCCTCACAGGTAACCTGCCAATCCCAGTGAGATCGTGTGTGCAGAGTAATTAGCACCGCCTGATACACAAGCACGTGATAAATGGCAGGTTCTACTATAATAATTATTATTTTTGAAAAGCATGTTCTATAAAGAATAGAAGAAAATGTTTAAAAACATTAGTCCTTATGGGAAAGAAAGAAGAGACTGAGGGGGCGCCTGGGTGGCTCAGTTGATTAAGCCTCTGACTCTTGGTTTCAGCTCAGGTCATGATCTCAAGGTCACGGGGTTGAGCCCCGCATCATGAGATCAAGCCCTGTGTTGGGCTTCACATTCAGCAGGGAGTCTGCCTGAGGATTCTCTCTCCCTCTGCTCTTCCTGCTGTGTGCACGAGCACGCACGCTCTCTCTAAAATAAATGAGTGAATATTAAAAAAAAAAAGAGAGAGAGAGAGAGAGACTATAAAGGAGAAGGAGAAATGGCGACTTCATGTTTCCCTTGTTATATAGATTTGACTTTGGAATGATGCAGATATTTTACATATCATTAAAATTTTAAAAACCTGAAAACCAGTTGTTAACAATCAAAAGTAAAATTAAACAAAACGAATCTAAATGCATATAGAGCTGGTGGCATAAACAAATAGAGAAAAATTATTCCAAATGACTTTCAAACACAGACTTCATTGCACATCCTGATGGGATCTATTCCGACGACAAACAGAACTTAAACCATCCCAGCATCACATTACTGGTGGAGGTGTCACCATTATTACCAGGAGATTTTTGCATGAGTATGATAGAATAAACCAGCACTGCTGATGGAGACCTGAGGGTTCAGCATGTTTGAAAGGGGACACAGATGCAGGATCAAGGTTAGGGGAAAAACCTTGTCCTGAATTACTAACAATACCGAGATGACTTATGATGTAAATAAGCACGCCCCTTACACTTAGAATGTGGCCCCTAAACACCACTTGGTGCTAAAAGGAATGAGGCTTCCCTGGAAAAATGACTGCTTCCAAGTCTGAGCAAGAAATTTGCTCCAGGAGCATGCAAATTCTTGTCACCGTCACTGATGGCAGTCATGCTCAAAAGGCTTAGGAAATGATCTGAAAAAGCCTCCATTTGAGCATGGATAGGCGTGAAGAAAGGGCTAGAGGCAGGTGATCCGCTAGAGGCAGGTGATCATGTCCCCAAGAAGAACAGAGTAGAATGAACAAAGACAACACAGCAGGCACCTCTGTTGAGCTACCACAACTGTCACTGTGCAGGGCCATAGTGAGGAGGGAAGCTCACATCCCACAGCTGCTTTTCCCTGGGGCCATATGCCCATTTCCAACTCTGGAAAAGGGCTGGGAATCCTAGGCTGACCCCTGCTGGGTGCAGGGAATTCAGTGCAGTGTTCAGCATTAGGCAGGGTTAGTGAACAGTCAAAACTGCAAACCCAAAGGGCCAAAGTCTAGGTGGGAAGGAAGAGCGGAAAACTGAATGAGAAACACTTAGCTGCTTTTCCTTTCAAGACAAATATTTTTAGGGGACTCTGAACCTCAGAGGGACAGAAGGCAAAGGAGCAAGGCATGAGCACTGGGGTGTAGGGCCTACCAGGCAGAAGGGAGCAGTGGGCACAGCAGGTGCTTAGCTGAGAGCATCTTAGGGCCCCACTCTGGGAGGAGGAGCAAGCTGGGCTTGAACGCATCATTGCAAAACCAACCCAGTCTTGCTTCAGCCCCATCTGGGACCAGATTAGGGTAAAAAGCCCCCATTCTGTCTACCTAGTGCAAGACAGGGTGATCCTCTTTGAAAGCAAAGAACATTATCTGGAGTCTCTATAATTTTTCAAATATACACAATGCCTGACATTCTATAAATAATTACTAATCATTCCCAGGGATAGTGACAGGGGTTAGAAATAAAGAGAAAACTCAGTCAACAGAAACAGATCCATGGATGGTGCAGACACTTGCATGAGTGGCTAAGAACTTTAAGATAATTAATATCTTACAGACAATAAAGGAAAAATATGAGAAAATAGCTGATGAATAATTTGAACGGAGAATTGGAACACCTAAAAAAAGAATTAATTAAAAACCTAAACATGAGGCCTGAAACCATAAAACTCCTAAGAGAAAATACAGCCAGTACTCTCTTGGACGTCAGTCTTAGCAACACATTCATGGATCTGTCCCCTGAGGCAAGGGAAACTAAAGCAAAAATAAACTGTTGGGACTACACTAAAATAAGAAGCTTTTTACAGGGAAGGAAACCATTAACAAAACAAAAAGACAATGTACTGAATGGGAGAAGATAGTTACTAGTATATAATCAATTAGGGATTAATGTTCAAAATATATGAAGAACTTAAACAAATAAACACCAACTCCCCCACCCCCCAATTGGAGCCACCCTCCAATTAAAATGGGCAGAGGACCTTGATAGACATTTCTGTAGAAAAGACATACAGACGGCCAACAGACACATGAGAAGATGCTCAACATCACTGATTATCAGGGAAATACAAATCAAAACTACCATGAGATACCATCTCACACTTGTCAGAATGGCTAAGCTCAACAACACAGGAAACAAAAGATGTTGGTGAGGATTTGGAGAAAACAGAACCCTCATTCACTGTTGGTGGAAATGCAAATTGATGCAGCCACTGTGGAAAACAGTATGGAGGTCCCCCCAAAAATTTACAATAGAAATACCCTATGAGCCAGTAATTGCACTACTGGGTATTTACCCAAAGAAAATGAAAACACTAATCCAAAAAGATATATGCACCCCTATGTTTATTATAGCAGTATTTAAAATAACCAAGATATGGAAGCAACTCAGTGTCCGTTGATGGATAAGTGAATATATATATTCACGTGTCAGTGTACGTAATGGAATATTACTCAGCCATAAAAAGGATGAGATCTTGCCATTTGCAACAACATGAATGGACCTAGTGAAACAAGTTAATCAGAGAAAAACAAATACTGTACGATTTTACCCATATGTGGAATCTATGAGACAGAACAGATGAACAAACAGCAACAACAAAAAAACAAACAAACTCAATATAGAAAACAACCTGGGGGCAGCCCGGGTGGCTCAGCGGTTTAGCGCCTTCGGCCCAGAGTGTGGTCCTAGAGACCCAGGATCAAGTCCCACGTCGGGCTCCCTGTGTGGAGCCTGCTTCTCCCTCTGTGGGAGGGAGTGTATCTCTGTGTCTCTGCCCCCCCCCCCCCGTGTGTGTGTGTGTGTGTGTGTGTGTGTGTGTGTCTCATGAATAAATAAATAAAATCTCTTAACAAAAAGAAAGAAAGAAGAAAGAAAGAGAAAGAGAAAGAGAAAGAAAGAAAGGAAGGAAGGAAGGAGGAAGGAAGGAAGGAAGGAAGGAAGGAAGGAAGGAAGGAAGGAAGAAAGAAAGAAAGAAAGAAAAGAAAGAAAACAACCTAGCAGTTGCCAGAGGGGAGCAAAATAGATACAGGGGATTAAGAGACACAGACTTCTAGCTCTAAGATAAATAAGTCACAAGGATGACAAGTGCCACAAAGGGACTACAGTCGGTAATACTGTAAGAGTGTATCGTGATAGATGAAGCCCATGCTTGCTGTGGTGAACAGTGGTCAAGTCGGTGTGCGGAACCCTTGAATCTCACATAACACTGTATGCCTATTATACTTCAAGAACTAAAAAAGAAAAGAATCAACCATGAACTCCAGACCTGAAAACACAGTATCTATAATTCAGGACCTAGAGGGTGAGTTGAGGATCTGATTGCAGAGAAGATGGGCAAGAACATTGCTAACAGGTCAGTAGAAAGCACACAAGCTAAAGCACAGAGGGAAGAAAGAAGAGACCCTGAAAGGGAGAGATGGAGACACAGTGCAAAGCGCTGACTTGTGTGACCGGATGCCTGTGAGAGAAGACCAGAAGTGCATGGACATGCTGTCTGGTGTCCAGCTCCAATGCATGAGACACGTGGCTCCAAATATTGAAAATGGCATGTGGACCTCAGACAAGCTAAATGCAGGAGACATCTAGGCAGACACACACTGAACACAGACCAAGGGATCCCTTGTAAGGTGGACCACCCTTTCCTAAGCTTACGTCAACTGCGTTGTGTTCAGAAGACAAAGGAGGAGTCGGAGCAGAAGGAAGGACCAACGGGAAGTCAGGCCAATCTAGAACCTGCACCTGACAAGGATATGCTGATAAGACTGAGTAAATTGTCTGCAGAAAAATCAAAGCAGATAATCCATCGCCAGCACAAAATCTTAAAGGGACTCTAGCAAAAGAAAAATGGTCCCATGGAGGAAAAATAAAAACAAGGAAATTTGGGATGGAATGTAAAGCAAACGAGAAACAGAGGAGCCAGGGATGGTTTGTACCCCGCTAAAATGTGTGGGTACAAATTTCTAAATGTGTCATCGAAGCTGGGGGAAAAAGAGGAGAAAGCTGAGCTAGTGGCGTAAAAATAAACAAATGACAATGAAGTCTTCTTACACTTTCAAGATTATAAGCAAAACTGAAAGGATGAATTTGAAAAAGAAATCTGAACTCTAGAGCTGCTAAGAGTTACAATAATTATTATATTAGTATAAACTGACACCAAGAGGCCCAAACGCAAACCCCAAAACAAGGCTAAACCTAACGGTCAATAATCTTCATACCAAGGAGTCAACAGGTGCCAGCAGGTGGTAAGAACCATCAGATGTCGGAAGGAGAAAGGTGGCAGGAGGAGTTGAGGGCTGAGGGTCCCCCGAGCTCCTAGGCTAAGTTTGTGTGTATGACAGTGAGGACATATCAGGTGTCAGAGTGTTTCTTCCATCCATTCGGTGACTGCCTGGACCCCAGGCGTGCACCCGCATCCTCGAGCTCCTGATCATCGTGTTTGAAACCTGACTGACTTCATTTGGTAGCTCCTCTTTCCTCTCAGCCTTGGGCACCCAGCCTATGAGGAGGAGCCAGACCCACCTGTCACTGGCTGGTGACCATTCAGCAGGTGCCTGGAGATGCAGCAAGGAGCCCTGTGTCCACCTGCAATGGGGCTGCTGGTTATCCAGACACCACAAACCACAGGGAAGGAACGCCATGTCCCACGTGCTGCTGGGAAATGCTTGCTTTCAGATGTGCTGGGCTCAGCATCCCTCCCATCCCCGCCTCTAGAACAGTGCAGCGGAGACCGCACTTCATGTTTGAAGGGTTTTCCATCCACCCAGAGGCTTCAATGAGCAGCCAGGCCAGAAAGTTATATCTGAGAAGGTGTCAGTACAGACCAGCTTTTCAGTGAGGTTCTGGTGAGGACCCTGGACATCACCCTCTCTTTCATGATCTTTCTACCCTTCTGGTCGGACCCTTCTATGTAGGACTGCCTTTCAGGGAGGCCAGTCTCCTTTGAAACATGGCACCTGTAACAAACAACACTGGAGTCGGGCTTATGTCTCCCCCAAACCTCAATGTTTTGAGGACACAGTGTCTTCTATGGCTCCTGCTCTCTGGCCATTGCTCACCCCCAATCGTACAAGGTCAGCTGGACCCTCCGCCCTATCACCATCCTGGCTCACAGGAGGGCAGCTTCTCGGCAAATGGGATCAGACACCCTGCCCACTCCAGTGGTTACTCCAAGTGTCGTTCCATCAACCGGCAAGGAAATGTACGAAGCCCGGTACAGTGTGACAGTTTGCGCCACGGAGGGAAGGTATGTGGGGTTTCGCAGTGGGCCACTATTTATATCTGCATGAATCAGCAGCTGAAGCTGTTTCTGTAAAAGAAGGCAATGGGTAAATACATGCCGCATTTCATCAGCGACTTTTTGGAATAAATATTTCAAAGGTATCCTGCTGCATGGACTGAGCTAAGAAACACATGCATTTTGTTAAAGACTGCCTGCCAAAGTGAAGAAAAGTCTTTTAGATGAGATGAGATGTAGATGAGATGCCTGATAGCTGTGGATACCACCTGGAAATTTTTAGGGTGCATAGTAAGGAAACTGGATGTTCATAGAACGTGTCCTTGAGTCTCTTCTAGGATCCGAGCCCCACCCCATGCACCTGCAGTCAACACAAGCAGAAACCTTGCAATGTGCCTTGCTAGGGCCAGATACTTAGAACCTAGTAGAAAAAAAAAAAAAACATCTAAGGGAGGTCATTTCTCCCTCAGAGCATCATGCCCATATTAGGGTTCACATGTAAAAGCAAACCTACCACCTGAGGGGCACCTGGGTGGTACAGTCAATGAGGCATTCAACTTTGAGTTTTGGCTCAGGTTTCAGGGTCATGAGATTGAGCCCCTTGTCAGGCTCTATGCTCAGTGAGGAGTCTGCTGTGGATTCTATCTCCCTTTCCCTCTGCCCTTCCTGCTCATGTGTCTGCTCTCTGTCTCTCTCTCTCTAAAAATAAACAAATCTTTAAAAAAAAAAAAAAGGCAAACCCACCATCCTCAGATGGGTCTGGCCTAGTAGGCAGACAGCCTGGTGGAGGTGTCGTCAGCATGAACCTGGGGGCACCTGGCTTGCCCTGCTTCCCCTGCAGTACACACACAGCACCAGCCTCTTGCCACCTGGTGTATATCTGGTCCACCCACCTGTCTGCAGAAGCTTTGTCCTATAAAGTCACTGGGAACGTTGATTTAGAGAATATGAAACAGGTGCTCCTAGGGGAGACAAGGGCTAGGACCCTGCAAGCCTCTGCTCACATTTTGACCAAGTGATCGACACACAGCTGGCTGGATGGGTGTTTCTGTGTAAGGACACCTGGTTTAATACATACAGTTTCCTCACCAACACCGACCTCACCGAAGCTGGGCTACAGCTTGTGCCTGGACGGAGCCTGGCAGACACACGCATTTTTTCCCCAAGGCATGTTCTTGTGCTCAGCATCACTATGCAGCTTTTCAGCACTATGCCTGAGGGCTGTTTTAAGCAATAAAACACCAACAAAGAACACAGAAATGCAAAAAAACAAAAACAAAAACAAAACAAAACAAAAAAACAAAATAAAAAATCCAAACAAAACAAAAGACAAAACAAATCTTGCTGTAAGATTTTACTTTGGGGTTACAGATTAACTTGTGAGCAGGCAAACTGACAAACATATACAGCACCTACAAATAATGAGATGGGCTACAGGGGTTCTCAGAATCCCCTGGTCTGGCCACATCAGCAAAAAAGAGGCAATTCTCACTTTCTACCACTAATCACTGGTCCCTCTTCTGTCTCCTGGCTGGTCCCTCCCCACCTGCTGGAGACAGAAAGGCGAGCCAGGGGTTAGAATCTTCTGCTGCCGGGTCCGGAGGCAGGGAGGACCGACCGCAGGCAGGCACACATCATATGCTTGTGAAGACATCTCAATATGTTAGCTTCTCCGTTTAAAAAAAATAAGAGCCCACACTCCGAAACAGACTCGGAGGAGACACATGGAGACAAAAGAGTCTTTGTCCCTATTTTATAAACAGTAATACTTCCCACAGTGTTAAAATGAGTAAGAATCCGGGAGCACTGACTCTGCATTCCATTTAAATATTCATGAAGATTCTGAACTCCATTGTCAGAAGAGATCTCACCCTGAAATGCCCCGGGTAGGCCTTCCCTCCTCCTCCATACCCTGGGTCATTCCACTGCCATTGCCGAGCTTGACAGTCGTCAGACCTGAAGGAGTGGGCGTGTCCTGTGGGGCTGATGGATTTGGGCCAAAGTGGGAGGGTGGGGGCCACAGGGTGGGTCGGGGGCATGCAAGTCAATGCATGGAAGGGAACCTCAGGAAGTGATGAGTTCCCCATCTCTGAAGGGGTTCAAGCAAGGGAAGCCAAGTTCATGAGGACATGATAATTGCCGTAAGACACAGGCAGGGTCCAGGTGGCCTTTGACACCTTTCAGCACCATGGATCACATGTCCAGATTCTCAGATGTTATGATACCTGTTGCCTCCTATGAAGATGGCTTAGATGCTACTATTCCTTAGTCACTTAGGAGAGACTCCACAGAATCACACAACTCTCCCTTCCACCCTGTGTCCCTCTGGAGATGTCTAGAAGGAAAGGCTGGTCTGTTTGAAGGGAGAACAGTTGAGGCTAGAGGTCTGAGACAGCTGGTCGACCCACCAGAAGCCTTATTCAGTGAAGAACCAGCTCTCAGGACTGACCAAGCATTGATCAAGGGCTTGTGCTTGGCAGTCCTTAGGTACTTTTGCTGAGATGGGAAGTGGAGTGTGGTTGTCAGGGCAACCTCACCCCCAAAAGGGCCTTCTTGCAGAATGATTCTGCAAAGTCTCCTGCTGGCTTTCATCTGGATCATGAGATGAGGTCCCAGGGCCTTGGAACAGAGAGACAGTGCATGGTGTAAAGTGAGGGCATTTGTTTCAAGGCTGACGGCCGTGATGGGGGGGGGGGGGTGTGTCAGAGGTGCTCTTTTCTCCGGGAGAATCAAATTCCCCCAAAAAGCACTCATGGAGCAGAACTGGGATCAAGGAAGGGAAACGTCACATGACTGGTAAGACAGGAACACTGCCAAAGGTGGGTGGTGCTGGCAGGTAAGCTTCAGCCCATGAACCTGAACCCAGATCGGCAGGAGGTCCGTCTGCCTGTGCCAGAGGAAGGAGGGGAAAGACATGCTGATGGACGGTGCGAGTGACCCAAGAGCGACAGCTGGTACCTCCTGGGTGGCTGGGGCTGGTGAAAGCATGAACAGTCAATTCTAACAAGATTCTGAGAATGACACAGGCCTGCAGAAGCTCACAGATGTCAAGCAGAGTGAGAGCTCAGGGTAAGAGTGACACCCATGAGAATGCAGTATGCCCAAGACCTGCCATTTCTGTAATCTTCTCTGTGTGCCTTCCAGCATTTGTACCCATGGTTGTCATTCATTAGCACATATCCTATTAAGGAAGTATGTTTTTGTGGAAAAGTCTAAGAACACGATGGAGGGCAGGACACTAGGCTCAGCCCCAAGGTGGGTGCTCAGCATTGCTGTGGCCTCATCTGTGATGCGGGGTAAAGCCAGGCTTTGTCTCAGGGGCTGCTGCGAGGATTCCGTGGCTGAGGAAGTACAAGTGTCCTATGGCCCCTGTAATGAGGGCCAGATGTGGCAGCTTAACACAACACACATTTAGTATCTGATGGTTCCAGAGCCAGAAGTCCTAAAATCAAGGTGACCTTGGCTGGTTCCTTGTGAAGCCTTGGGGGAGAAAATCGGTTTCCTAGCTTTCTCTGGTCTCCTGCAGCACTGTGTTCCTTGGCATGCAGCCCCTCCTTGGTCCAGGAGGCCGACAGCCCAGCACCTTCCATCATTCTGCCTGACTTACGCTTTCTTTGTCACGTCTCCTCTCCCTTTGCCCCTCCTGGCTCCTCTTTTAAGGCTGCCTCTGATGACACGAGACCACCTAGCGAGCCCAGGACCATCTCCCATTTCAAGACTCTCATCTGAGTCACACCTGCAAAGTGCCTGCTGCCACGTAAGGTAACATATTCATGGGTTTGGGCGATCGGGATGTAGACATCACCGGGGGACCCTCTCCTTGGGTTCCCACAACAAAGAAAGCAGTTGACCCTGCTCACTACAGAAAAGCAAGCTGTCCGTGCCACCTAACAGGCACTGTGATGATGACAGTGACAAGGATGGAGAGCGGAAGTGAGCGCCAGAGAGTAAAGATCTCCAGTGTCGTGGGCCACACAGTCTCTAAGGCATCTATTCATCTCTGCTACCCTGGCTGGAGAGCTACCACAGAGAAAATGCAAACAAACAGGTGCAGCTGTGTTCCAATAAAACTTTATTTACAGAGATAAGGCAATGGACCAGATGCGGTCCTAACCTGCCGGCCTCTGATGTAGTGTTTTCTGGGTATCAGTCATTCTACCTCTGCCTGGATGAGGCTTAGACAGCCCTGCCCATGGCCTGTGAGTAGTGGGGCCTCACAGTGGGAGGGAAGCCGGCCTTTCCCTGCCCCCACCCCCAACTCCGGCTCCACCTGTTCCCTGTCATCTCAGCCTAAAGAAGAGCTATGTCTCCTCAACCTGGATCCTGGGACAGAGACGAAACTGGGGCCAGTTTTTCTGGTGTTGCCACCAGATGGTTGGAAGCCACAGAGAGCGTGGGGATGTTTGTTACCACACAGAACCTAGTCTGGGCCGACTAATACACATAACAAGTGCTCATCATTATTATTTTATGTTATTTCAGCTCCTTTGCGGGGACCCCACCTGGCTAGTGTGGGATGCCACACTGGAAACACTCCCAAATGACCACCATGTGTGGAAAGAGATGATTGGCCACGGGGGCTGATTTCGCTGCTCTAAATGCATTCTGAAACAGCAAGGAAGCACAGGAGCCAACAACTGATTCCGCACGATAGAAAGGCAGGAAGTACTGCCACCTGCTACAAGGTAGATGAGCCTCAAAAACAGTGTGCTGAGAGAAGCCAGTCACTAAAGGCCACATGGTGTAGGACTCCATTTATACAAAATAGAGAAATCCACGGAGACAGGGAGTAGGGCCATGGGTGCCAGGTCCCGGGGGGGGCAAGACGATTGTGGAAGGGTTTCTCTTGGGGGATGAAAGGGTTCTAAGCTTGACTGTGGTGGTGGTTGCTCATATCTATGAATATACCCCAAACCAGCGAACTGTACATGTTCAATGGGGGAGTTGTATGGTAGGTGAATTATTTCTTGATAAAGCTGTTTTAAAAAAAATAATTAGGCACAGAGCCCTGGGAAATTGAGGCCAGGTGCCACTGCTGGTCTGTTCCCACTGCCCTGAGGGGCAGCATAAGGGCTGCGTGGATGGGATGCCAGTCAGAGCTGTTGGCTTGGCCACAGCAGGTCAAGACAAGGTGACAAGAGGCAGAATGATCATCTGGTTTGCAGGCTTTTTCCAGGTGGTGGCATTGTCACCAATCACCAGGGTCAGTGTCTTCTGAATCATCTTTAAGACCTCACCTAGCCCTTTTGAAGGAATAAGAGACGGTGCCCTGACATGTTCCTAAGTCAGGGGTCATCTGTTGGCCCGCAGAGCACGAGCAAGGATCTACAAGCTAACAGTGTCACTGCAACGAGTCCCTATTTTGACAGCCACCGTCTGTTGGTGGGCCCACCTCATCTGCCCAGCTACACACTCTCAACTACTCCGATTACTTTTCCAAAGTGAGAATCATCCTGCTAACATTTTAAAGGAAGAACGAAAAACATCATCCATTTTCGTTCAAGTCTGTAGAAATTCTGGCAAGTAACAATCAGCATAACAAATATTGCTTTTTTAAAAACTCTGAGTCTCTGTGTGCAATATTTATTAGCCATCTCCAAGAGCCCACTCTAAACTTAAAATTACCATGATCTCTGTATGACACCATATCTTCCCCCCGGAAATGTCTTTTTCTAGGGGAAACTGTAATGTTCTTGGGAGACAAGAAAACATCATGGGGACATGTGGTTCTCAGAAGCACTGGTTCTGCCTTGCTGATGGACATCTTCATGATGAAGACAAAGTTCCTTGAGGAAACAGAGTCGTTATCTCTCAGAAGGGCCACAGGAAATACTTAATTACAGATGTACACGTTCTTGTCTTAAACCCTGCCCTGTGGAAGGCAAAGCCCCATCTCAAACTCTCCAGAAACAGGATAAATAAGGTAGCATCAAACTCACTGAGTGACAGAAGCAACAGGGTCCTGCTGGGTCCCACACCTGTGCCGTCCTGGCCGGGGGGGACCACGGAAACAGAGAAATGTGCCACGTCAAGCAGGACCTCCCCCCATCGCTGACTCTGGGCCAATTTCCAGGAAACTGGTTCTGTTTTCCACTAGTTCGAGCCACTTTTCCAAGTAAGGCTACCAGCCACCCCTTCCCAAGGTGTGAGCAGGACCCTCTCCTGAGTGTTCAGTCTTGTGCTCAGTCAGAGGCAGCTGAGAGTCAGGCCCTCAAAGACCCCACAGGGTGCCCATGCCTCCTTAAAATGTTGTCCTGGTGGTTGCCACACAAATTAAACTATTCAAAAATACAGTGCGCCACCACCTCAGGCCCACTAGGTTGGCAACTATAGACACAAAAGCAGAAACAAGTGCCAGTGAGGACATGGAGAGCCCCGTACACGGCTCCCGGGAACATAACATAGTGTAGCCACTGTGGAAGACAGCACACGGGTCCTCAGGAAATGATCTACAGACTGTCCGGGGGCCCAGCAAGCCCACTGCCAGGTGTGTCCACAGAAAGGCAAAGGCAAGGAGAACCATTTGCTCACCCACGTTCCCAGCAGGGTTATTCAAAACAGCCAAAGGGTGGGAGCACCCAAGAGTCCATCCGTGGACAAACGGAAAAACAGGACGTGGTCCATCCACACACTGACAGTCACTCAGCCTTAGAAAGTATGGACATTTTGACAACTGCTACAACAGGGATGGACTCTGGGGACATGAAATAAGCCAGACATGAAAAGATAAATTTTGTAAGATTTCACTCATAAGAAGTGTCTAGGGTCTCCAGATTCACAGGGATAGAGACTGGATGGTGGTCATGGAGGGGGGAGGGCACGGAGGAATGGAGTTAGTGTCTCCAGGGGACAGAGAATGGACGGTGGTCACAGGGGGGAGGGACGGGGTCAGTGTCTCCTAGGGACAGAGAGTGGACGGTGGTCACAGCAGTAGGGAGGGATGGGGGTCAGAGCCTGGGGGTCTGTCGCCTGGGCACAGAGCCTCCATCTGGGATGATGGACAGTCCTGGAGATGGACAGTGGGGACAGCTGCAAAACAGTGTGAATCTATTTCATGCCACTGAACTCTGCACCTAAAGACAATTAAGGTAGTAATTTCTACATTATGCAAATTTTATGATGGAAAAAAAACCTGAATTTCTAAATTCTCTTGAGAAGCAAGAAGATCTGGCAACATTGGATATGTGTCTTTTACCACGATTTGCAAAAAGCAAACCTGAAACAACACACACCACATTAAAATCAGGTGCTCACTCCTTATTGCAGATCCAGAGCCTGCTGGTGGCCCCCCTGCCGCGTGTGGCCAGGACCCCGAGCATCGAGCATCAGGCCAGCCTCCCCTCCTGCTTCTCTTCCTGCTTCCCACATGGACTCACCTGCTCGCTGTGAGCCCTTCCAGCACACGGTGCCACCCGTCCACCCACCTTCATGCCTCTGAGTGAACTGACTCAGCATTCAGATGTCAGGTGAGGTGCTGCTCCCAGGGAAGCCTGGTGGGCTCCAGACGACATGACCCCCAAATAGCCTCACCTGGCGCTTAGCAGCACTGTTACAACCATATCTGATCAAATATAAGACAGCACGCGCTGCTGATGCTCGCTGTTTTATGTGCCCAATGACGGGAGAGGCTGCAGACACACTTTCCCCGACATGACGGGTTTCAAACACCATTGGTGACAACTGTGACAGGTGGGCAGGGAGCCCCTGAGAACAGGTGAGACACAGCCATAACTAAGTGGTCGGCAGAAAGACCCTTCTTACGGAGCCGCCGTGGGTGCCTAGTGAGAGCGGGGACTGGTCCCGCGGCGTGTCCTGTCCTTGGGACTCACAGACACCACGAAGGCTTGGGTAGGTAGGTAGTCACTGAATGACAAATGAACCTGGAATGTCAGGTAAGTGTCAGGGGCGAACAGGCCAGAAGGGGAACCCTCACACGTATCACCCGCATAAAAGTTGGCTCCCAGGAGTAAGAATCTCAGTGTGGGGCCGGCTGCCTGCCTGGGGACACACGGCATTTGCGGGAAGTCTGTGTTGCACAGGTGGGCCTAAGAGGTCACCTGTGCTTTCCAGAGAGCCCATGGGGGTCCCAGGAGAGCCCACTGCTCTAGAGAACCAGGAGCGGAGCAGGAGCTGAGCTCCCGGCCAAGCTGATTATACAGTAATCTACTCTCATCGCTGATGGGTAAGCTGTCAGCCGTGGTCTGTCCCCAGATAAGCGATGTGAGGCTTGGAGAGGCGACGTCACTAAGGAGACCAGGACCAGTCATTTTAACAAGTGGGCTTAACTTCTAGAACTTTCCATTCTTGAGCTGCCTGCATCGTGCCAGGGACTGAGCTATAAAATGAAGCAATGGGGTCACAGTGTGGACATGGGAGGAGGTCGGAGCAGCCTGTGCCAGCCACCTTGCTACCTGTCCCCTGTATTCTCCAGTCAAACGGTGGGACACATCCCAGTTCACAGATGGACAAAAAGAGTCTTAAATTAGTACGCAGCCCCTATTGCGTGGTTAGCTGGGAGTGAAAGCAAAAATCAGAGCCAGGCCCCTGGGCTCAGAGGCCCCAGAGAGCCATCCAGAACCCAGCCCAGAAGGTCACCCATGTTTCTAATACCCTAAAATCTATGGCCACGACTGGTTCTGTTCCGTCTCGCCATGAGGATGCCAACTCACTCTTTCTTTACTCTTTCATTTCATTAACAAGCACACCAACTTTGTGCCAGGCCCTGAGCTGGGTACCTAGCTTCAGGTGAGAGACGACTGACACACGGACTCTGCCCTAAAAGATAGTTTTCCAAGACAAGAAAGCGCGCCGAGAGGAGGAGACCTGAGGATGCTTGGGAAACTCCAGGTTCTGAAAAGCACAACAAAACGTGGTCCTGAGGTCTTCCTTTGTAATGCTAAGACGCATCTTATCCTGGACCCTGATGTGGATTGTTCCCAATAAAGCACAGATTTGGAGAGCCCGCCATGGAAAGCTTGGGGTGTCCACCCACTTGGGCCCACAACCCATCCCAGCAGCACTGGCTGACCCACCCGTGGCCTCACTCCTGGACCCCGAGGGGGGAAGTCTTGCACTGATTGAGACCAACATGGTCTTACTAATGTCACAGCAGGCTGAGACTTCTCTCTCATGAATAAATAGCATCTTAAAAAATGCCAAGTCTTTGGAGCTTATTCTTAAATGTTTAAAAAAAAAAAAAAAAAAAAAGGATGGAAAAGAATCCTGGTACTAACACCCACTTGAGAGCCTCCGACTACCTTTAAAGCAAGAGACAAAACCAGTACAACCATAACATGCTTATCTTTGCTATAGATTTCTCTATTTTGTTATCTTGTGGCTTCTAAGGACCACGTTGGCAGGTAAAAGCAACAGTGGAAACAGTTCTCAGCATGAGACAGAGAGAGAGAGAGAGAGAGAGAGAGAGAGCGCATACTGGCGAGGTCAGCAATGGCAGGGCAGGGACCTGTGTCTTATCCATCCCCACCTGCATGGACCCACCTGCCCTGCACATGTTCTCCTACAGAAAAGGGACCGAGACTGTGAGCAAGTGGACATAGTAAAGATCCCAAATGGTGGGAAAATTACACTGGCATCCACTGCAGGTCCCTGACATGACTCAAGTCAGCCCTGAACTTCCCAGAAGAAATGTCATTCCTCGGTAGAACCAGCTCCTCGGGGTCCCTGTCCTTCCCTGGGATTTCTCCATTGGCCTGACCTTTCTGGAAAAGCTGTTGGTAGCTACAGTATTTAAATTGGGAGCCTGGGGGATGCCTGGGTGGCTAAAGTGGTTAAAGCGTCAGCCTTTAGCTCAGGGCGTGATCCTGGAGTCCCAGGATCCAGTCCCACGTCGGGCTCCCTGCATGGAGCCTGCTTCTCCCTCTGCCTGTGTCTCTGCTTCTCTCTCTCTGTGTGTGTTTCATGAATAAAGAAATAAAACCTTAAAAAAAAATCAGGAGTCTGGGATGTGTAGCACAAGACATTCACCCATGCTGCCCAAACACCACTTCTCTGCTTGGCCCTGGAAGGTGACGCTTGTCAGCCCCGGACCACCTGAGACACTGTGAGGAGGGACTCTGGGCTTTAATAAAGTCATGGGATCAATGTTGCTTATGCCCGGAAGGAAAGCTGAAAGTCCCTCACCCAACAGCAGATACCTAGATGCATCCAAATTGAGAGGAGGTACCGCTTGGGAGAACGAGTGATGGAGAGCACATTGTACACAAGTCCCAAAGTCGAGCGGCAATTAGAAAACATGTCCAATAAATCAGAACCAAACAGAAACCCCAAAGCCTTTCACTGACTGAGATCTGCCCACTGGCTCTACTGAGGACCCACCCGAGCGGCCCCTGCTTGGCGCGTCAGCGCCTGAGTGAGGCGGGCCTCCCACCCAGATGGGCTTCGGATGGGGACAGGAGGCCGCGTCACCACCGGGCCTCTGCTGTGTCTCTGACCTACGACCTCCCCAGGGCCCAGGGAGCTAGGTCAACCTGCCTGCCAGGGACGACCGGGAACCGGCACCTTCTTGCAAACAGCTTCCTTTTGGTCATGCGGACTTGGGCCTGGGACTGGGTGTGACCCGAGCTCTGTCCCTGTGCTGTGGGTGGGGCCATTACTGACTGGCATCCACAGGGACCGGGTGGCGAGCTCAGCGAGCCTGATGCTGGGAGGGGCTCAGAGATTGTGGCACCAACAATGTCCGTGTGGAGAAGCGGGCAAGCATGATGGGGAAGGCAGGACTCGGGGAAACAAAGTCTGGGCCGAGACGCAGTGTTGTCCCCATTCCACTCAGGAATTGACTGTATTTGAGGCACACAAACCCACTTGTCGGTTCAACCAAAGAGGCAGTTTTTGTGGGGGATTCTCATGAAAACCTAGTGCAGGATGTAGGGCCACACCTCTCAGAAGCCAAGGGGTCTTTGGGAGCCACACTCTACGTGGGCAGGTGTGTGTGTGTACATGTGCATGCATGTGCATGTGTGCATCTGTGTGCACATGAACGTGTGTTCATGTGTGTTGCTGTGTGTGCATGTGCACATGTTTGCTTATGTATACATGCATGTGGGTGGGTGCATGTATGCGTGCCGTGTGTATGCATGTGCGTGTGTGCATACACACGCAGGTGTGTGCACGTGCATAGATGTGCATGTGTGTCCGTCCCTCTTCCTGTCTCCTGATTCACATCACTTCCTCACTCCTCTTCTCCATTCAGTGTGCCCTGCCCTGGCTCCCCGCTGCTCCCCTGGGGTCTGGTTGCCAGAGGGTTCCTCACGACCCTGCTGGAAGGCCTTGGCTCATTCCCAACTTCCTAGCGGGCACAGTCTAATTGGTCCAGAATCAGCCTTTCTATAGAGGCTCAGGTGGGACCATAGCTTGGGGGTGTTAGGACAGGGTCCCAGCATCACGGGGGGCTGTCCCAGGTATGTCTCTAACCCCTGTAAGCCTGGAGGGGAGGCTCAGAGGCTGAACCACACGGAGCGGGTGGTTGGAGGCAGGTGGATTTCATGAATGTCATCCGTGCAGTCACTGCTCTGAGGTTTGTGGGAACAGCATTCCCTCCCCAAGGAAGGGCACGTTTCTAAAACTAACACTCACATTAGCTCAAGGGGTCACAGAATCAAAGGCTTCGGGTGGGGGTGAGGGGAAATGGATGGAGACCACGGGAGACGATGATGACATGGGGTGAGGGTGTCCTCTGGGCACCCCCTTTAGGGTGGGGCAGGAGTGACGCTCCTGGCACAGGGGAGACGGCTCCAGACAGAGGGAACAGCACCTGCGAGCACTACCCAGAACCTTCTCTGCTTGGCTACTGTCTTGCCCTCTTGAGGTGGACAGAATAACTGCCCCAAAAAGACATCACGACTGAATCCCTGGAGCATGTGAATATGTGACCTTGTGTGGCAAAGAAGGTGTTTGCAGATGTGAAGTTAAGGATCTAGAGATGGGGACACTGTCCAGGAACAGGTGTTTGCAGAAGAAAGAGGGAGGGAGATTTAACCACAGAGCGGGGGCCACGCAACCGCGGAGGCTGGAGGGGCCACAGCCCAGGGCCCCCTGCAGCCCCAGAGGCTGGACGGGCAGGTCCTCCAGGAGGGGGTGCGGCCCTGCTCACACCTGGGTTTCAGGGTTGTGGCCTCCAGACCGCCAGGGGATACCTTTGTGTTGTTTTAAGCCACTGTTGGTTCTCCCCTGTGATGATCCCCGTAGAAGAGACTCGATTATGCAAAGGCTGGCTGCTTCCCACACACAGAAAGCTCAAATGCCTTACGTCTTTCCTAAGAGGGTGATACCACCCCACCCCTGGGGGAAGAGTTCCTGGGGAACAAAAACATCTCGCTGTTTTCATGCATAAAGCACAGAGACACAGGCCATTCCTGAAAAACTTCGGTGCATCTGCGGTATTCAAGGTTCTCAGAAAGAACAGTGAGAAAGGCCAGTTGGAGCAAACCAGCAGCAAGCAGGGGTCGCGGGGGCCAGGTCTGGGGAGGGCTGACAGGTGCCACCTGTGGGAGTGCCACGATGGCAGCAGGGGCCCTGTCTGTGCCCTCCCGGAGCCAGCTCACCCTGGCAGAGGGGGATGACCTGCAAATAGGGCGGGATCGCGGGAACCCAGCAGGCATAGGGGCTGAGATGGGATACAAGGTTGGACCATGTATCCATGTACAAGGTTGGACCCAAATTTCAGGTCGGCCTTCCTGGCTGATCTTAGTACAAATTCATGATGCTTAAACATCATCCTTGTCTCCTGCCATCTCCATCCGTCTCCCCTCACCCCAACTCAAAGCCTGGGTTTCTGGGACCCCTTGAGGTAACATAAGCATTAGTTTTAGGAACATGCCCTTCCTCGGGGAGAGAATGCTGTTCCCACAAAAACCTTTGTCTCCCTGGGTCCGAAACGCAGCTCCCTCCCCTGTCATCGGGGTTCGCTAAGGGAGGAATGTCTGGGTTCCCTGCAAGTGCCCATGTTGAAAGACCCCCACCCCCACCCCATGTGTGGCATTGGGAAGTGGGGCCTTTGGAAGGCAGGCAGGGTCGGACAAGGTCGTGAGGGTGGTCCTCACAATGGGATTCATGCCCCTGGAGGAGGAGGGTCAGAGCTCTCTGTCCCTACACCCACACGCAGAGGCAAGGCCCCAAGGGGACTCGGGGTGGGCTGTGGCACCTGCAAGCCAGGAGGAGGACCCTGGCTGGCCACTGAATGCCGGGCACCTGGGCCTTGGACCTCCAGCCTCCAGAACCATGAGTGTGAATGTCAAGGTGCCCGTCTGTGGGATTCTGGGTGGGCAGCCAGAGCCCCCGCCATGCCTCAAGTCTTCAGCTTGGGTTTCTAAGGAGCCCACCTCAGCTGATCCACCTTGATTTCTTTCTATTAAATATCACAGACAGGTGTCCTCTCCAGGGGCACACACATCGGGGGGACCATTTCCTTTGTTTCCAGGTAACACCCGGCCTGGTGCCGCCCCCAGCCCTGCGCCCACTGGGCTGCTGATCCAAGCTCGAGCTTGGAACTCAAGCTCGCCCCAGGGCCGGGGTCTTTCCGACCTTGCTGACCCCCCTGGGTGGAGCGCATCGCACCCTCGAGCTGGTTTCCTGGGACACAGGCTTGCAAGGCTCTTCGCTCGCAGTTTCAAAGGAAGAACTAAATTTGTGATCTTGGACAAGCATCCCATGCTGCTGCTGGAGTGTCTGACCCTCCCCTCATCTTTTATGCGGAAACTGGCTTTTCTCTCTTGAAACTTAAGGATCACATTTTTATTTTTATTCCCAAAGTTCTGGGTTCTCATGCCCCCTGTCTTGGCCATGGGCCTCTGCTCACGTGTCACCCTGGATGCTCAGGGGCCCTTTGTGTTGGGAATCTTGCGTCCTGGTGGGTGGCACGGTCTCAAATGGCCTCTCTGCTAATTTCTTCTTTTTCCTGCTTCTCCTGGAAATTCCATTATTCAGATGTTGGGCCCACATGCTGACTCCTTGAATTTTCTCACATCCCAATTCCCTTGCAATGTTTGCTGTCATGAATAACTTTCAAGAGCTCCTCGAACACCCCATGGCACCCATGCCATCTCCTCCCTTCTTGCACTGGGGATGTTAGGTGTATTTTTTCAGTTTCTTTCTGGGCTTTAAGATTCTCAGGTCCTGTCCAGCATCTCTATTAACGCTGGTTCAGTGTCTCCCTTTCACGTTGCGGTTTCCCTGAGCTGGCCCTATTTTCCACCTGAAGCACCTGCACACAGAGTGGAGGCTCTGGGTATGGGCTGCTCTGTCAGGAGGAGGGCAGGCATGGTGCTTTCCAGGAGGGATGGAACACAGCACACTCTGGGTAATGGTTCTGTTCCCAGTGGTGACCACAAGTGCAAAGGCCCTGGGGTAGGGATGTGTTTGGTGTGCTTAAGAAAAAGCAGGAGGTGTGGGTATCTGGAGCAGAGCGAGCAAGCCAAGAGAGGGATTCCAGAGGTGTAAGGTCAGCGAGGTCTCCATAAGTTGGGTCATACGGGCCCAGCAGGTCATGGCGCATTTAACCAGTGTTCCCAACTTCCAGCCCCATCTGCATCCTCAACACGGGAGCCTGGCCTCCATGACCCGGCTTTCTGGGGTCCTGACACGTGATCTGGTTGCCCCTCTCCTTCCCCTGAAGGCAGGCAGGGGGTTTCACTCATGCTGTCAGGGCAGTTGCCATGAGCCCACCTGGTTCTGGTTTCCCTAATTCTCTCGACCTCTTCCTTCTCTACTTCCCAGTCCTGAGGTCTGCTGACCACTGCTCCTTTGTGTTTACAAACTGGCTGGAGGAGGTCATGTACCTTCCTGACCCTCACCCATGTCAGCCTGGGGGTGACCGTGCCTTCCTCAGCTCACGGAGAGCAGCGCCTGCAGACAGACTGCTCTGGGTCCCACCCCGGCCTTGCCCCTCCCGCCAGGTGCCGGCAGTGTACTCTCGGGGGCATCCTTGGGGTTCCAGGAGTCTGACCTTCCCAGCCTTGCTCCACATCACAATCCCTTCTGCAATCTTGCTCAATTAACCAATGAATCAGGAAACTCTCCATCCTGACCCCAAGCTGCTCCCGTTCACGGGGCACCCCTCCCCTGCACTCCCACTGGTGTCATTTAAAGGGTAAAGGTCAGCCCTGTGGTGCAGGGACATAAAGAAATAGCGCTGCCCTTCCGGGCGGAGCACCCATCACTTCCAGAACAGCATAGTCCAACACGATGGGTGCTGAGCCCCTGGAGTACAAGAGACCAAACTTTAAATTTTATTTAATTGTAATTAAATTTATGGAGCCACATGCGCCCTGTGGCCACCATATTGGTCAATGCAGCTCTAGAATATTTTGCTGAATCCAGAATCCTCACTAATAATACCCGCAAGGGTTCATCCATGTTGCTCACCCCCCGGAAGGGC
Source organism: Canis lupus baileyi (assembly GCF_048164855.1). Taxonomy (NCBI): domain Eukaryota; kingdom Metazoa; phylum Chordata; class Mammalia; order Carnivora; family Canidae; genus Canis; species Canis lupus. The sequence continues at coordinate 8,704,748 of NC_132858.1, forward strand.
AACATCTGATTTTTACACAGCACCATGACCGTGGTTGGTTGGATGGGTTAGTTTGCATGTTAGAGTTTCCTTCTGCCCTGTTGGTCCTGTGCATATGACTCAGTCAAACCCGAAGTCCTTGCATGGCCTGTGGCTCCTCTTCAGCCTGACTTCCTGGCGTGGGTGGTGGTCTCTGCCCATCCCTGCTTCCTGGCCTGCTGGCTTTCTTGCTGCTGCTCAAATACACCAGGCACGCTCTGACTCCAGGACCTTTGCATGTGCTGGTTCTGGACCCTGGAAGGCTCCCCCCAGAGGTGTGCATGGCCCACTTCCTCCCTGCCTCTTCCCTGGTCCCTGCTCAGGGTCTGAGGCCAGGTGAGGTTCCCATCATGGGACGAGGTAGGATGGGGTGAGCAGGAAAGGGGTGTGGGAACCATGGCAGCTGGAAAGACCCTCCCCCATTTCTGTCCACGCGTCACTATTCTTCACGTCATGTACCAACCCTTCACGTCATGTACCAACCCTGACGTGTTACATGTTTCTCTTTCCTTGTTAATCATCAGCCTAGGGGTGTTTTGCTCAGTGACGTATTTCCCAGCACCCAGAAGACATGTGGCTCTCACTGGGAACTCAGTGTGTGCTGCTTGAAATAATGAACTTGAAACTCGGTTATTCTCATCACAGACACGCACACTGTTTCAGCCCAAATGTTTCCATTTACCCAGGTCTCTGGGCCCTAATCTGGAAATACAACTTCCATATCCTTGTTTCTGTGGAACAGAGTCTGAATCCCAGATCAGACTCTAAGAGAAAGTGTGTGTGAATGAACGGCTTGGCCAACTGCTCCTCCAATGCAGGCGTGACAGGCTGCGGGGCATTGGGGGCAGGGGGCAGCCAGGCCATAGAGTTCACAAGGTGGGCCGGGGTGAGCAGAGTGGGGTGTGGGGACCGCAGCCGCTGGGAAACACCCACCTTCCCCAAGGGGCAGGGTCCCGCAGCCCTGATCAGATGCCAACTCACACAAAGGCTGCCTTTCCTAATTTTTAAGGGAAGCTGGGAGTCTGAATTTTTTAATGAAATTCCGGGATATTTAAATGTTAGCAAAGCATTTAATTTTTTAAAAGCTCTGGGCAGGCCACAGTCAAACACTCTGGGGTCAGATCCACCCTCTGGATGGCACATGGTGAATAGGAAAACAGTAGCTTTAACCCATCCGTGGGGTAAAGTGAGAACGGGTGGAGAAATAAAAATATGAGCTGACTGGACAGAAATAAAAGTTGTTCATTGCTTCCTGTGGCCAGGGCTGAGATGAAAGCAACAAACCCTCCGTCCCCTGTGAGGGTCTCCCTGGTGCTTCTCCCAGAACACGCATGGTGGGGGTGAGGAATGAGAGGGGAGCCTCGAGCATCCCTAGGTGGGGCCCCCTGTCTCCCCGGAGGCCTCCGGAGGCATCCCCTGGGCAGGTCTCCCGGGAACCCTCAGAACCCCACGACCTGCTCCCCAGGCTCCCAAGGCCAGCCTGACCTTGATCCTGCACAGGGGGCCTCTGGTGACAGCAGGCTGCACCCACAGCACCATCAGACCTGCCTCATGGAGCCCTGCTCCCCACCATCCTGTGCCCTGTAACTGCTATAATTATCCCCATTTCAAAGGTGTAGAAAGGGGCTGCACGAGGGTCCTGAGGTGAGTGGCTCACACCAACTGGAGCTGAGTCTCTCCCCATCTGGAGGCTAGACGTCTAAAATCCAGGTGTGGGCAGGGCCACGCTGGCTCCAGAGGCCTGGGGGAGGGTCCTTCCTGTTCCTCCAGTACTGGGGACCCCAGGTGTATCGGGGCTGTGGCCGGGGGCCCTCAGTGCTGCCTCCATGGTCACATGGCCCCTCCGATGTGTGTTTGATGCCATCCTCTGCTAACTTTGCAATTTCCCACTGTCCACTCCTACCACCTGGAGCATAAAAGACAGCACAACAGGAAAAATAAATAATAAATAAAACAAAATAAAAGCACAATGGGAGAGACGCTGGGATCGTGCTCACGATGCTAGCACATGGTGTGAGGTCACGGAGCAACAAAACTGACCTTACTCTAAAACCCACGTGGATTTCAATGACCTGAGGCTCCAGCACATAGTTTGGGTTTGGAGGGAATAAGGAACAGAGGTGCCCACCGAGTGCATTTCCTCAGTTTCCTGGAAAATGTGCAAAACTAGACCAGACGTCCTAAAATGTCAGCCTGCCTCTGCTGCTGGCCTGGCCACCACCCCAGAGTGGCTGCCTCACTGGCTGCATGATCAGCACCGAGAGCACATGGTCTTCTGAAAAGTGCTCACCACACCATCGTGAATTGTGCACAACTGAAAGGAGGTGTCCACCCTTCTGTCTACACTGCTGAGTGAGCGAGCTCGGCAGGAGCTCCATGCAGAGTCCACGGGGGCGGGGTCTGAAGGGCAACAGCGGAGACACAAGGTCACTTTCCTGAGCGGAGTGCTCCCCCAGGGGATGTGCAAGGACACAGGCTGGGAGCCGTAGGGTGACTCATGGAGCAAAGAGCTTGAAGACACAGAGAACCGTCCCAAGACGGGACTTACGGGCATCCACCTGCGGGGCGGCCACAACCCAGCAGTTTAAAACTCATTCCTCCTTTTCTGCTTTGGCCTTCGTCCTGCTGGAATGTCCAGCGTGGTGACTAGGGAGGGGGAGTGGGGTCCAGAGGCCGTGGGAGGAGCCCCAGAAGGGAGGCTCTGAGGTGGGCAGGGCAAAGAGCTGCACCCCCTGAAAGGGAGCCCACCCACCACCACGCCCCAGCCTCACCAGGGGACTCCTGACCCCCACTCTGTCTCTGCCACCTACCCTGCCTTAGCTGGATGCCAGACCTTCAGAAGGCCTCACCCTCCAGACCCTCCACTCCTTATCCCCTCCATTCTCTCTACATTTGGCTGGATGTAGCCTGGGGACAAGGCACCCATGACACACATAGGGAGAAAGGCCGCCTCCCCAAATACGCATGCCAGGTTGGGGAAGCCCTGCCCACAGAGCCCCACGGGAGCCCCTTTCAGGAGGGAGCTGCCATCAGTTCTTCCCTGTGTCAGCCTGAGGTCTGCAGGGAACAGACCAAAAAGGAGATGTGTGTGCATGTGCATTTGTATGTGTACACACAATTAAGAGATTATTTTAAGGGACTGGCTTGTGCGATTGTGAGGACTGGCCAGTCACAATTTGTAGGACAGGCCAGCAAAGTGGAAACTCGGGCAGGTTTTCTGTTTCAGACTTGAGGTAGAATTTTGTCTTCTCTGATAAACCGTTTCTTTCTTTTTTTTTTTTCTTTAAAGGCTTCCCACTGATTAGATGTGGCCCACTCACATTACAGAGGATCAATCTCCTTTACTCTATCAACTGGCTGTAGATGTTAACACATCTGCACAACACCGTCCCCGCAACACCCACACTGGGGTTTGATTAGATAGCTGGGTGCGAGTGCCCAGCCAAGGTCAACAGCAAAGTAGCCACACAGCTGTTCTACTCTCCCTGGCTGCCTGCACTCCTTCACATCGACCTTCCACGTCTTCAGATTTCTTTCCATTTTGTTTTCAGAATCAAGATACACGGGGCACCTGGGTGGCTCAGTGGTTGAGCATCTGCCTTTGGCTCAGGGTGTGATCCTGGGGTTCCAGGATCGAGTCCCACATCAGGCTCCCCTCAGGGAAAAGCAGGGTCTCTCCCTCTGCCTATGTCTCTGCCTCTCTCTATCTCTCATGAATAAATAAAATCCTTAAGAAAAAAAAAAGTATCAAGATCCATTTGATTTTTTTCTTTGTTCCCTGGGGCTGAGCAATCCAAAGCGCAAAGGATACCTGGTGTTGTTCACTCTATGCCAGGATGCAAGATACGCTACGTGCCAAAGGGAAGTGTCTCCTTCACTCCAGATCTCAGAGGGGCTGGAAGTCAGGAGGCTGGAGATCACAGACTTGGCCACTAACTCATTTTGCATTCCCATACAACCATTTCTCCATAATTCCACTTTGACTATAAATTAGAAATAAAAATGCTGACCTCATAGGGTTTTTGAACATCAAATGAGAACATTCAGAAGAGCGTTTGTGGGCTTAAAAATTCTGTGCAACAGAGAAGATTCATCATCGCCACCATCATCAGTATTATCATCATCACCATCATCACCATCATCACCATCACCACTGCCATCATCACCATCACTATCATCATCACCATCATCATCTTCATCACTATCACCATCATCACTTTATAGGTTGAATTTTGTTCCCCCAAAATTCAAATGGTGAAATATTAACCGCTTATATGTTGGTATTTGGAGATACGGCTTTTAGGGAATAATTAAGGTTAAATGTGGTTATAAGAGTGGGGCCCCAACAGATGGAACTGTTGTTTCTACAAGGAGAGGATGAGACAGCAGAAACCGCCCCCTCTCTCCATGTATGCACAGAGGAAAGGCCAGTGAGTAGTTTGCCATCTATCAGCCAGGAAGAGAGGCCTCACCAGAAACTACATCTGTTGGTACCCTGACCTTAGACTTCTAGCCTCCAAAACTTTGAGAAATAAATGTCTGTTGTTTACATGGCTCAGCCCATGGTGTTCTGCTGTGGCTGTGCGAGCTGACCGAGGCAATCCCCACCATCAGCATCACTGTCACAATGTAAGTGCTTCTCCTCCTCCTCTTCCTTCCTCTCCTTAAAGAATCATCTCTCTTGGGATTCTCAAACCCACGCAGGCACCAGGATCTCAAGAGGGCTTCTCAGAACCCAGAGCGCCAAGCCCTGCCCTTGAGCTCCTGACAGTGGGTTAGGATGGGTGGGGGCTGTGTATCTGCATTTTCTCCCAAGCCTTCAAGTGTTGCTGTTGCTGCTGGTTCAGCATTTGGATGAAATCATTAAGCAAATGTTTGGCCAGATGAACTCATGAAACGGTCCAAGATTTCTTAGAACAGCAGCCGAGGATCATGAGCGTTTTGCATGGAGCACATCTGATCCTCTTAAACAACACAGCAAGCCACCCCCCCCCCACCCGCCCCACTCAACAGAAAGGGACTCCTCTTCCATAACTGGGAGGCGGGCGCTGTGAATGAGAAAGAGAGCCGGGCACTTTGCAGGCGGGGATCCGCCGGCTGACTCACATCTCCATTTCACCACAGCATGAGGAGGCGGGAGACACGAGGGAGGGAAACCAGCTCTGAAAAGCAGTGGAGCCCATCAGGGCATGCGGGGCAGGCACCCCAGCCTCTGATTCCGCCGGTTACATGAGCAACATTCACAGGGTGCACAGTCCTGTCATTCAACTGCATTCTGCATAGCTGTCTTCCAGAACCATGTGGGCACTTGATTGATCATCAAAATAGAGACAGATGGCCTTGCATTTGAGCTGGTACGGCACCTCTGCCAGGAGTGTGTATGAAGCATCCTGCCAGGACTCCCGTAGAAGGAGCGCCCCATGCCAGGGGAGTGCTGCCTGTGGGGATGGGTTAGCAGTGGGGACAGGCAGGGAGGCCACCTCCATGCCTTCTGTCCTGGATGCTGTGCACGGCTACTTCCCTGTAACACCAGTTACAAGGTGCTGCCCTGAAGAGTCAGACATTGCTCTTTTATATCCAGGGGCTTACCATGAATCAAAGGGCATTCGCTGTCATTTTCAAGCAATTTAAACAATGCTTTGACTTAAAAAGAATAAAAGGAACAAAGAAATGTATTATTTAATGACAAAAAAAAAATCTTTAAACCAAGACAAACACCGAGCCACAGCAGAGCCTAAAGGGGCAGAAGTGGCCACCAAGGAATGGAAGGTGCCAGAGCTCCCCCTAATCATCACTGGCATGAGGACGTCTCCCCAGATATTAACTACAGTCTTTACAGACCCATTAGCAAACCAGAAAGTCACATCCATGTCCATTTTGCTCTAAACGCCTGAAAGCCATGAGATGCGAAACCACAATCCAGGCCCACCACTATGAACGAAATAAGTGAACTTTTAATGGTGGTTATTAGACATACAGCTCAGTGTTTAGATTAAACTGGCTCATTTTCAAGACATCAAACCTGTACTTATTAGTAATGCCTAAGAGGAATATTAGTAAAACCATCCGTGCGCAGCAGTTCTAAATTAAAGGCCTCTCTTGGCTCAGTAAGATGTAAAAATTACTTCCAAATATAAATGACAGTCGCTTAGATTTTCAATCAACTGGAGATACCTGACAGTGTTTAGGGTCAAAAAGCATTGCCACAACTTAAAGCGTTAGCCAAAAAAAGAATTTGTTTCCACCCGAAACGACATGGTCAGCTGCATTGAAATCAAATGAGCCCCATCTCCACACAATAGGATTCACACGGAGCCTCGACCGGCATGTGCCACCCCCTGTTGACCCTTGACACCAGTCTGCTGCGAGAAGCCAGACAGAGAAGGTCACTATTGTGTGGTTCCTCTTCTATGAAATGTCTGGAACAGGCAAAGCCATGGACATAAAATAGATTAGTGGTTCCAGGGGGCCTGGGAATGGGGAGAGATAGTAGGGAGGGACTGCGGATGAGTGTGGGGGCACGGGGTTTTTTTTGGGGGTGATGAAATGCACACAGTACTGATGCTTGCCCAACATCGGGAACGTTCTATGGCCACTGAAATGCACCCTTGGAAGCGGTCAAAACGGTCCACATTGTGTGATACATACTCTACCACAGTTTAAACATAATTAGGCCAGCAGCTTTGCCCTCCATGTGGAGCACCACAGCCGACGCCAGGCCAGGTTACTGCCCTCCACTAGGGGACAGCAAGCCCCAGAGGGATGCCAGATGATGACAGGCCACCTCCGCAAGACAGAGACGGAAAGGACTTTCTGGAGCTGCCTCCTGCAACACCCTGTAAGGATGAATCACGGCAGGGTTCGTGTTGTTCAGGCCCCAGAAAGAAGGTCAGCAAACAGCAAACGAACGTGACCACAGCCCCAGCGCGAAGGGATGGATGGGGCCACGGGCGTGCAACGTCCCCCACCTCGTGTGGAACACATGGGTCTGTGCGGAAACCCACGTGGCCTCCCGCAAGCGTGCGCTCTGAGAACTCTTCTTACCTGGAATGGAGTCTGGCTGTGGTAGTTCTTCTGCTCCTTATTCCCGCCTCGGAAAAGCAGCACCCTGGCACAGCTGTCCTGCAGGTGGACAAAGAGAAGCCTGTTTGTGGCTCGGTGGCACACACGTGCTCCAAAGGACCTGCTCAGAGGCTAAGCTCACGGGAAATTGGGGATGTGCACATGTGAGGTTCCCAGGGGGCCACTCTGGGCATCAGGGTGGCGAGGGTGACGGGGAACAGCCTGCCCCCTATCAGGTGAGGCTTAACTTCTGCAAACACCTTGGATGACTTGTCAGAATCATTATAAATATTTAGTATGTGCACCCGGGGGCCAGACAACTGTACTTTTTAAGAATGCGTTCTGCAAGGCGTCTCACATGTGTGCATAACATACATAATAGGAAAAATACCGTAACAAAAACCCAAAAAGAAAGAGAAAACGTGAAGATACCTTAAATGTTCTAAAATAAGAGACGGAGGCGCCTAGACGGTTTAGTCAGTAAAGCATCTGCCTTTGGCTCAGGTCATGATCCCAGGGTCCTGGGATCAAGACCTGCGTTGGGCTTCCTGCTCAGTGGGGAGTCTGCTTCTCTCTCTCTCTCTCTCTCTCTCTCTCAAATAAATAAATAAATAAATAAATAAATATCTTTAAAAAATAAATAAAATGAGGGACAGTGAGAATGTATTCTAGAATATTCTTCGCCTAGAAAGTTGTAGGAAAAAACAAGGTAGACCCACAGAACCAATGGAGAAATACACCTAAGAACTTCCAAGTAGAAAATGCAAGTCCCAGAACTATAATAAAGCTTAATTTCTTTTATGTTTTAAAAGCCTCTACATTGTAGAAAAGAAAAGAGCATGTCTGGGAGTGAGCGTACCAGTGACCCGAATATGCTTTCCTGCAAAGGGGAAAGTGTTAGGGACTCAATGTGAGGACAGCATTGGTCATTATTTCTTATACTTCTGGGGGTTTTTTTATGCTTTTTAAAGACAGTATTCATTTTTTCTGTATTTTTACAGTGAAATTCAGACTGCCTCTGTCCATGTAGTGAGCACCTGCTATTTGCACACCAGTGTCCGTGCACCCTGCAGCAGGGGGCCCACCGGTGGCATGGGGGGTGGCGGCAACAGGTGCAGTGTACGTCGGCATCTCCAGCTCTCCCCGCGGAGCCCGGAGCAGACCCAGCAGGTGTGACCACCCCAGATGCAGCTATACCTGACCACTCGCAGTGCCCCTGCCCCAGACTGGAAGGGGACCATGACCCAGAGAAAGCTGGGCACAACCTGTGGGGTCACGGGCCCTCGAGAACAGGAGAGTAGAGATGAAGCTGGAACCCACAGACAGAATGGGGCCCTCTGCCTGGGGCTGGAGGGGCTCCACGGGGCTCTGTGTGGGGTGACTGAGGGTCCTAGTACTGAGTGCTGATGCCTGCAGGACCAGAGGTGGGTGGAAATCCACAGAATCCTCTATTTCAAATGGAAATCCCGCATCCTAGGGAATGTATGGTGTATGAACTCTGCCTCCATCAAGGTCCTGAATTAGAACAGTGGGACATGAGAACAAGGGACAGAGACAGAGACTGAGATGGAGAAAGAGTCATAGAGATAGACACACAGAGACAGATAGAGAGAAAGACAGAGATGGAAGACACAGACACAGAGACAGAGATAGAGAAACAAACAGAGGCAGAGAAAGAGACAGAGAAACAGAGATAGAGAGAGACAGAGGGACAGAGAGAGAGAAATAGAGGCGGAGAGACAGAGACACGGAGACTGAGAGACAGAGATGGAGAGACACAGAAACAGAAACAGAGAGAAGAGGACAGAGACTGAGGCAGAGAGACAGATATAGACACAGAGACAGAGAGAGACAGACACAGAGAGACACAGAGAGACAGGGCTCCACAGGGGGAAGGATCTCGTTCCAGGGCTCTGACACCAAGCCAAGAGCACGGCTGGGTCTGGAGGAGCAGCCCGAGCTCTGGGGAGCCAGCTGGGGCTCCGCCCACTCCATGACCTAGCCACGGGCCCCGGAGCCTCCACTGTGGACGTCAGGAGGAGGCCACCTGTGAACGGAGCAGACACGAGGGCATAGGGACCCCTGTTCCATGCTCCAGGCCGAGGGAGCAGTGGAGTGCGCAGGCCACTCCTTTAGCAGGGAGGGTGCACCTGAGGTCTGCAGGGAAGGGCTTCCCGGCTTCTCGGCCTCAGGCTGCTGGGGTCCCGGGGGCACCTTGGGGCTGACATCAGCAGCTCTGTGTTGAGCGCCTGTGTGCAGCGTGCACACTCTGCCACACTATTTGCATTTTATCCCCCGGCAGGTGCTCGTGTAATGCTTTGAAGAACTGAAAAAGCTTAAGAAAACTGGAAAAGATGTATCTGTGTTCAGGAAACAAAATCTTTCATAGGTGGGATGCGATTTCATCCAGGGTTAAAAGAAAAAAAAAAGAGAGCCGGCATTAGCTCAGGTGGTGACAAGCTCGGGACACCCTGCCTGAGGTCACAAGCCCAGGACAGACATAGGTCATAGCCCTGCCGGGCTCTTGCCATTTCATTCCAGAACCTCAAACTGCACCCTGGAGGCCAAATCCTGGCCAGCTGGCTTTGTACATGAAGTTTTATCCCCAGCTCCCGGGCTGCTCCTGCCAGGGCTGCCAGCGCTACCCGGCACCCACCTCTCCCCAAGTTCCCCTAGTTGGGTCCTCCTGCTTACAACCCAAAGGAAATCAGTTAAATCACTTCTACAAGAGCATCATCATGCCAGAGTGAGCAAAATGTCTGTGCTGAGAGAGAGGAGAGGGTATTTGAAGAGACTGAAGCTGAGAAAGGAGCTGGGACAGGAGAACAGGAGGCTACGACATTGGGGGTGGGGGGGTGGGGGATCGGGTGACCCAGGGGTCTCATCTGAACCGTGTCTGCACAGGGCCCCCGTGTGCCCAGGCCCAGCTCAAGGGGGTGAGTGAGCAGCCTGGGAGGCCCAGTGGCCGACAGTTCCGAGCCGGAGTGACCAGGCCTCCAGAGCCCGGCAGGACCCCCGAGTCTGCAATCCCTCACAAATGCCCCAGGGTGCCCAACAAGGATGCTCACTGAGAAGTCCCATCATAAACACTGAGAATAAATCCTCACCAGGCACTGCCTTTCACGCCCTCCCACGTGGGGCCCAGCCAGGGACCCCTCCCACCAAGGAAGACTGTGAGTCAGTATTAATCAACCTGACACACAGCCCATCACTCTCATATTTACCAGACTTCCGTGTGAGCTCACATCCCAGAGATACCTCAAAATTAAAGGGCAAATGGTTTGCTTGGCTTTGTAAGAATTACACTGTGTGTGTGCGTGCACACATGTACACACACACATGCCTGTGAGCATATGTATGTACATGTGTGTGCAGAAGTGTTGGGATGTGTGCACAACCCTACATGGATGTGTGGGAGGTGTGCATGGGTGCACAGGTGGGCAGGCTTTGAGTATGCACAGAGGGTGGGCACGTGTGCATGCACATGTGTGTTGGCATATGTGCATATACACATCTACATGGGCATGTGTGCAGGTGTGTGTGGGTGCAGATGTTTGTGCTGGCATGTGTGTGCATGCACGTCTGGGCGCACATGTATGCAGGCATGTGTGTAAACACATCTACATAGGCATGTATGCAGGTGTGTATGGGTGCACGTTTGTGCTGGATGTGTGTGCATGCACGTCTATGCAGGCGTGTGTGGGCGCACATGTATGCAGGCATGTGTACTGTGTCCACGCATGTGGCTTGAGTGCACGCCTGTGTGCTCTGTCATCCAGCATCCTTGCGAGGGGCCGACAGGAGGCCCGTTTCACAGACGAGGCAGCGGAGGCCCAGAAAGCTTAAATGAAAGGCCGCGGCTTCAGAAAGGGAGCAAAAGAGCAAGCTGTGACCCAGTGGAGTGGCTCTGGGGGCGCTGGCTGTCCCCCCAACCCCGCTCGGCAGCTGAGGTACCCCCTGAGGAACCTCTTATGGGATCTGCCGAGGTGCATCTCCATCCCCTTACACAAGTCAATCGTGTGTAGACGGAGAAGCAGTCTACATTTTTTTTCTTTGAGAGCCAAAGCATTGGGAAGAATATTGTTTCCACTGCCGATTATCTTCTTGGCAAGGCTTTCCATAGACACTGAACAAAACCACCCCAGCCTCCTCCCCTCCGCGAGGATCTCCAGGCTTGCCTGTCCCCAGCCAGGCGGGCCACCCCTCTGGGCCACCACCTCCTGCAGGAGCCCAGACGCCACCATGTTCATTTTGTGAAAACAACATGAAGAAGAAACAGACCCAGAAAGCACATTCACTCATGCACGCAACCAGTAGACACTGCCAGCCAGGCCAGGTACGGCTCCGGCCCCCAGCAGACACTGCACCAAGCAAACATGTGATGGAGTCAGTGAGGGCAGGTGGTCAGGGAGGCCCCCCCTCGCAGGAGTGGGTCCCTAAGCTAGCCCGAGACAAGGGAAGAGCCGGGTAACAATCAGGGAAGTGTTCCCAGCAGAGGGAGCAGCAAGTGCAAAGGCCCTGCTCTGGGCCGCAGGCAGCTGGAGTGAGGCGGCAGGAGACGAGCGCCCAGGAGCAGGGGCCTTCGGGGTGGTGTCAGGGGGCGCTCCCGTTCCCGGGACACCAGCTCGTCTGGGTGGGGCCACGTCACCCTGGTGTCTGCAGAAAGTGCATCAGAGAGATGCAAGCCCGGAGGGACGGCCAGTCGGGGGCAGGGGTGGCCATCTGGGGGAGGATGCCAGCGGCCTGGGCGAGGGTGGGAGGGGCCGCAGGGAGCTGAGGGTGCCCGGGATGTTAGGGGCTGCGGAGCAGGAGGGCAGCCTGGACCGCAGGAAGCCGCGGAGGGAAGGGGCTATTTACACAGTGGGGAGGAGCCACCTACGCGGTTTCCACAAGGCAGTGGACCGCGCCTGTGCCCTTGGGAGCCCCATCCCCAACCCAGGCAAGGGTCACAGGAATGCATCCCCATAACCTCAGGGCGAAGAAATACATGGGGTTTGGAAGCCCTGCTTTGCCGCTTACTGGCCGAGCTGCTGCGGGCCGAGCCTCCATCTCCTGTCCCGGATGAGAGGATGTCAACCAACAGCAGCCACCGAGGGCTCACTGGGGGATATAAAGGGAAAGACGATGTGGACGCCATCCTGCAGCAACATGCACCCCACCCCTGGGGTCCCCGAGGGTGACCACCCCCGCGATGGCCCTGAGGAGGCAGCCACCAGGCTGACAGGTGCTCCACTGCCACCAGAAGGGTCAAAGAGATGCGGCCCGTCTCTCCTCACTTGGCTCTCGCTGGAAGCAGAGGCAGGGTTTACCTCTCATGCTCCACACAAATTGGTCTGGCCCAGTCACCTTCGATATTTAAGACTCCCTCCCTTATTTCATTATCCAAGCCAGGAAAACAAACACCCTCCCTCTGGGTCTCCAGAAAAGCCAGCAAGAGGCTGAGGGACTTGGCAGATTAGACACAATTTGCTGCTTACAATCAAAGCCCTAATTAGCTGATTTCATAAGAGAAGAGAATATTCTGATCAGTGTGTTTTATTAGAAGTGTGCAGATGAGGCCTGCCTAAAATTGATAAAACACACACATCAAATCCATAAACCTGGACGCTTATAGATTTAATAAGGAGAGGCTTGGCAAGAGAATTAGCAGCAGCAGCAGGACTGTCAGCGCCAACACCACCATCACCATCACCATTGTCATCATCATCACCATCACCATCATCACCATCACCACCATCATCACCACCATCACCATTATCATCACCACCATCACCACCACCATCACGACCACCATCAACACCATCATGACCACCATCATCATCATCACCATCACCACTGTCACCATCATCACCATTACCACCGTTATCACCATCACCACCAACATCACCATCACCATTATCGTCACCTCCATCAACACCATCACCATCACCACCATCGTCACCATCATCACCATCACCACCATCATCACCATCATCACCATCATCACCATCACCACCATCATCACCATCACCACCATTACAGCTACCATTTACCAAGCATCCACTATGTGGCAGACACACCATATGTTTGTTTTCTATTTTAAGCCTCTTAGCAACCCTGACAGTTAGGTAGAATTATTCCCACATTACATTATGAGAATTCATTGCCCAAGAGAGACATGAGTTTGCCCCAGACAACACAGCAAGGTCATGGTCTAGGCCACACGGAGCCCAGACTGCCATGTCTCCTTGCACTGCAACTCCACTTCACTGTGGCTGCTTCTTAATTCCTCTCCCTGAACCCTATTCTAATGTTACCACACTGTGCCTCACCCCTGGAACAGTCTATTTCTCAGCATTATTTCCCCGACTGCTCTGTATGTGTGCCCTCTGACACCCCTTACTGCTTAAGGTTGCAAAGTGATTCCCCTTTGTCTGTACTGAGCCTGGCCTGATGCCACCATGTGAAGGACACACATGTAGAAAGGAGGAGCTCAAGACACTGGTGACACGGGAGGGCAGGGCTCTGGCCAGGTTCAGCGTGCGGTGCGCATCGGACGATGGCTAGGAGCCTCCACTGCTCCTGGCAGCTCACATTACAGATTCCTGGCAGACATGCAGATGGAGCTGTGCCTCTCTGAATCACACTGAGATCCAGTTTGGACCACTTCCTGCTGCATTTGTGAGACACTCTAATGGTTAGCGGAGGGACTAAAGGAGATTAAAGACCATGCTAACATCCCAGAAGGGTGTGAAGGATTCTTGAGGCTTGAGCCCAGAGCACTCACTGACTTCCCAACTGGACTCAATGTCCGGGGGCTGTGGAGCCACCGGGCTCCAAACCTGTGACCCTCCACAATAGCCTCTGGGAGGTAACTCAAGACAAGGGGTTCAATGCACCTCAGCATCTCTACCCATGCTGCAGAGGAGGATCACACAGCCCAGAGCAGCAGCAGGCTGACCCCAGGACCCTGGAGAGGAGACAGCTCTCACACCCAGGCTCCCTGGCACATTGGGAGGAAGTCGTTCAGCCCTGGAGCAGGAAGTCCATCCACACAGGTGTCTGGGGAGGGTGCAGATGCCGTCTTCCCCACCCAGGCTTAGCAAACGATGGCCCACAGCCCAACTCAGCTTACTGCCTGTTTTACAAATAAAGTTTGATTGGCACACAGCCACATTGTCACCTCTGCGTTGTCTGTGGCTGAGCTCACACTGCAATGGCAGAGTAGAGGACCGAGACAAAGTCCCTGTGGCCCACAAAGCCAAAAATATTTACTCAGCAGCCCTTTACAGGAAATGTTACCTCCTAAAAGAAAATACCTAAGAGAAAAACACTCCTAAGCTACATGGGGGAGAGTCTCCCTGAAGCCATCGGCCGAGGGGCAGGGACACCCGTGGGGCCTGTAGAGCAATGCCATTCACCCAGCCCATCAACAAGTCAGAACACAGATCACCACAATGTTTGAACCTTACCTAATAAAATACCACCAACGCTTTCAAAGACCATCTTGTCCACAATTATTTCAAGTGACAGAAAAAAAATTTCCTGTTTTTCTTTTTTTCATTCATGATAAATTATGCTTGAAATCTACTGGGGAATATTAAGGAACATTTTTTCCCTCTAAGGCAGCAATTAAGACGCACATGTCGGCACAGATGTTTTACCAGCCAAAGCCAAGCCTCACAATGTGTGTTTTCCTAACGTGGCCCAGCTAGGAATCTCCATGCTCACAAAGCCATCCCGACATCCCAACGCTGTGTAGCCCCTACTACCCCAGCTGCACGCAAATCCCACCGATATGTTTCCATGAAGGAGGAAGCCGGCAGCTCTGCAAAGTGCTCCTTGAAGCCCAGCTGAAACGCTACCCCAACTCCCTCTTGCTGAGCTGCTCTGCGTCCCAGACACAGGAGAGACCCAGAAAGGTGGCAATTTATGCTTCTGAGAAGGTGGGTCTGAGGGGGACGAGGTGTCAGTGGGGAAAACAGGCAAGGCAGGATAACAGCCTGGGCCGGGGCAGCTCCTTCTGGTTCTCTTGCAAAGGGCTGCAGGGCAGATAATACAACGAATGCTCTTGGGGGCTCATTAGGAGAAGGCTCGGCTAAGGGTGGGATATCTGAGTTGGGTCTAGAAGGATGCATAGGGGCTTTCCAGGGCAGAGAATCTAGGAGGGTTTCACAGTTGGAAGTAAAGTGGCTGGAGGGATCTGGTCTGGGAGGAGACAGGGAAAGGACGTAGGTGAAGATTTTACCCAAAAAGGTAGCGTTGGTACTTTGTTCTGTGAGGTTGATGACAGAGAAGATGAGCAAAGTACACACTGCCTGGGGGCCCCCAGAAGATCTCCCCTCTGCTCCTCCAGCTGGTGGAGCACCCCCACATTCTGCTCAGCTGCTCATTCTAGTGTCCAGGCCACACAACCCATCAGACTCACAGCTCCTCAACATCAGAGAGACAGGAAAGAAAAAAAGTTGGAGCAGAGAACATTTTCTATACTGGCGCTCAGGAGTTATCCTGATCTTGAGCCTCAAGGACACTGACCCTCACCCCCACCCCACCCCTGGTCCCGTGCATGTCCCTGAAGCAGTGGCTGCAACCCTTAGCTTCCTGGGAGCCTGGGCGCCTTCCCACCGTCTTCTGCCCACTGCCGTGTCTCTGGGTGGGATCAGCAAGGTGCTCACATGGTATAGGGCGCTGCTCTGAGCCATTCAAGATTCACATGCCTGGAGGGCGGGGGTCGTGTCCCACCCCTCAGGGCACTGAACAAGCTCATCTCCAGCTTCCCTTGGTTTTCGAACTACAGAAGAATAGGTGTTTTTTTTGTTCACATGAGGGATCCACTTACAGGTACAGCCCCCATAAGAATGAAAGCCACGTTCACGGCAGCATCATTCACAACAGCCGAGAGGTGGAAGCAACCCGAGAGCTCATCAAGGGGTGAGAGGATAAACCAAATGTGGTCCATCCACATAATGAAATATTACTGAGCCATAAAAAAGGACATTCTGACACCTGTGACACACGGATGAACCCTGGGAACACGACGCTCAGTGAAATACACCAGCATCAGAGGACAAATGCTGCAGGATTCCATTCATACGCAGTCCCCAGGGGAGTCAGAGTCACCGAGACAGAAGGTAGAGGGTGGGTGCCAGGGGCCAGAGTTTCCATGGAAAAGATGGAAAGTCCTAGAGATGGACAGTGCTGATGGTTGCACACCAACATGAATGCGCTTCATACCACCAGACGACATATTTACAAGTGGTTAAAATCGCCGATGCTTTCATCATGTACCTCTTACCACAGTTAAAAAGAAAAAGCGCATCAGGAGCGTGTTGTACACGCAAGGGTGGTAATTCACTTTGCTGTATGGGGGTCCCGGGGAGGTCTGGCGGGCTCCACAACTATCTCGGGAGCTCTATCAGCCACACCTTCCCCGGTGCACAGCTCCTCACCTCTGCATATCCCAGCAGACACCCACCCTGGGTGGGAGTTGGGGGGAGGTACGGGCAGACTTTACACCTTCAGCCAGGGAGGATGGAAACTAAGGATCCCCAGCTCCCCAGGTCTCTTTTGGAAAGAGGACAGTGTGGGGGCATGGCCTCTGGGGGGGGAGCAGACCTGTGCTTCAATCCCAGCTCTGGCTCTGTGACCACTCCCTCCTCTTCCCCACGACTCGGCTTCCTCTTTGCTATAACAGGGTAACCAACTCTCATGGCAGCCGGTGAAGACAGCACCTGTAGGGGCTGGTGGTGTCCCCCGCAATTCCTCTATGAAGCCATAACCCCAATGCGAGGGATTTGGGAAATGGGTGTTGGGGAGGTGTGGCGGGTTCGGGGAGGTCCTGACCTGACCAGATAGCCCCTGTCCGAAGAGACACCAGAGAGCTCCTGTTCTCTCCCCAGCAAATGAGGACACAGATAGATGGTGGCCGTCTGCACCCAAGAAAGAGCTCTCGGTAGGAACAGAATCTGCCGGCACCCTGATCTGGGACCTCCAGCCCCCAGGATGGTGAAAGTAACTGTTAGTTGATCCCCATCTGTGGGGCTGGGTTCTGGCACCTGTGCTGACCCGGACATCACCCTGCAGGGCACCCAGCATGCGGCCGTGCAGGGTGTATGGGGGAGAGTGTGCCCACGCGTGAGCCCCCACTGACCTGGTTGTAGAGGGCACAGATGTGCAGGGCCGTGTTTCCCGAGGCGTTCTGGGCCGCCATGTCCGCCCCGTAGAACAGCAGGTGCTCCAGGTGCTGCACGTGGCCATACCTGCAGGCCTGAAACAAGAGTCCACCTGTCAGTCGGAACAATACATTCGCATCTCTGAGGTCTGATACATGCTTGGCCACATCCCCCAAACCCCCAGGGTGGCCAAACACAGCCCACCCACCATTTTGGACCAGTGTCCCAAACACGGGGACACCCAGTGTCCTGAACCTCGTGGGGGGGCGTCCACCAGACCCCTGGCTGGGGATCAGGGTGGGGGAGCTCATCACAGGACCGAGGACTTATGCTGGGCTTCTGGCAGCAGGTCTGCGAGGATCCCTAATGCTCTTTTCACTTGGACCTGGGGACATGAAGCCCAGACACTCGGGGGGTCTTTCCCTGCCTTGGTGGCCAGCCCCACGAAATCCAAACCAGGATGCTCCATCCCTGGCCCTGCTCATCCCATCTACCTCACCCAGAGAGGGGGCATTGAAATAGTCAGAGAGGCACTGCTGTGTCCAGGGAGGGAGCTCATGCCGGCCTCCAGGCAACAGGCAGCCCCACTACTGCTCCAAATGTAATCCCACCCCATGGAACATTCAGGAGGAGGGGGCAGGCAGCCCAATAGTGAATTATCTCTCTCCCAGAGCCCTGCAAGGGGGTGACATGTGTTCTCCATGAACCAACACAGCTCTGGGATCAAACAGATCTGCACCCAAGTCATGGACTTTCCATTTTCTAGAACTTTTCCCCATGAGTCTATGTCATCACATGGAGACATAAACCCTACATTCTTACAAGAATGTTCCTATGAGAATCGCATAGGACAAGGGACCCCAAAGGGCCCCCACAATGCTCAGCACCAGGCAAGCCCCCGCCCATCGCAGCTCACGGGGCACCAGGAGGCCCTGAGCTGTGACCGCTCGGGCAGGGGGTTCAGGGCACGCTGCATGATACCAGGGCAGCCCATGACCCGGGGCGGGAAGTCAGTTCCAAGCAGCCCCCCGCCCCATCCACTCTACTTCCCAGCACCTCAAGAAAGGCCAGCATGTGGCCAGCGATGAGCAGCACTGAAGCACCCAGCACCACTGGGAGAGCCACTGTCCCTGTGAGCAGTGACAACGTGGATGGGAGACGAGAAGGCCAGGGAGCAGTGTATGACCTACACTTCCCAGGCCAACTGTGGCCACTGAGGCACACGGCAGGAAGGGCAGGAAGGAAACAGGCCTGGCGGGGTGGGGTGGGCAGCTCTCACCACTGCACATCCCGGATAACTGGGGCAGACTGCGAGGTCTGTACCGTGCAGGGTCGGCGGGAAAGAGCAACACCTCGCCAAGTAGCGGTGAGGAAAGGTGACGGAAAAGATGCTGGAAATCTTACTGGGATGAAGTTAAAGAGAAAACCCGAGAAACATCCACTTATGACACTACGCCTCCCGTGGAGCGAGCTCACCAGTGTTCATGAAGCAGGTGGTTCCCTGGATACCACTGCTTCGACCTGCCTGCCCTCCCCTCCTGTGGCAACAGCACCTGCACTTCTTGGGGGGGCCCACAGCCCCACTATCAGAGGTTGGGGGGCCTGCCCCGCCCCACTGCTGCCACAGGCATGGCCCATGGGCCTGGACAACCAGCACCAGGGATCCTGTCAGTATAAGGGATATTATTGGGACAATGGGCTGGGGGCGCACAGGGTTCCTGTGAGGACCCAAAGCTGGAACATGGGTCGGAATTCCTAGGAAGCTCCCATTCTTCTAGGAAGGCCAGCAGAAAACCTGTAGGACCCCAGAGCTACTGGGGGCCCCAGCAAAGAAACAGGGGTACAAGGGAGAGAAAGGGAGAAGGAAGGCCAGACGTGAAGCCAAGGACAGACACACAGCCCGTGACAGAGCCCTCCGAGCTCCAGCCACGCATGCACTTCTCAGGATATAAAGCTTGAGCAGAACTTTGATTTTCCCTTATACCAGTTTGAGCTGAGATTTCTGTTCTTTAAATCCAAGGAGCCCGGGCTCATTGGCTCTCCCCAGAGGATGAGTGGGGGAAACCCCCTTTAGTGGCCGTGACAGCGAAATACCAAAGGATGCTAAGACTATTCATGAATGGGGGAGGCGGAAGGGGACCCTACATAGTCTCACAGGCCCCACAAAATCCTAGATTACAGAAGGAAAGAGAGAAAACTGGCAAACTCCACCTGGGAGGGCGGTCAGATTGGACGTCGCCGGTAATGGACAGTGGTCACCACTGTCGTTCACCACGTGCCTCCCGTCATCCCCGCCAGCAGGATGAATGCCAGGAACATGATATCACTCCCATGACGTTCCTGCCAAAATGCACTCCCTGGACCTCATCGTGAAGAAACAGGAACTCAGCCCAAGTTGGGAGGCAATCTCCAAACTGACTGCCCTACAGTCTTCGCAGGGGTCCCAGAAGGAAGGCTTCCATGCGGGGTCCCCGACGGGATCCTTTCAGGATCAGGGACGTTATTGGGATGACCGGCAAAACTCAAACATGGTCTCTGCGTGAAGGTACGTGGGGTTCTCTAGAACTCTAGCACCTCTTTCCTGAGTTTGAAACTGATATAATCCTTTACAATTTAGAAAAAGAAACAGGCACTTGTTTGACAGAAGTACCTCAAAGCTCATCAAAGCAAGAAATTCATGCAGCCCCAAGATAAAGCTATGCTAACTCTTCCCCTCACCACCCCTTTTCTTTGAAAAGAGTGTTGTGGCCTCTGGCTTCAAGAGATGGCTTCCAAGGGTGCCAGGGACACCTGGGTGGCTCAGCTGTTGAGCGTCTGCCTTTGGCTCAGGGTGCAATCCTGGGGTCCTGGGATCGAGTCCCACGTCAGGCTCCCTGCATGGAGCCTGCTTCTCCCTCTGCCTGTGTCTCTGCCTGCCTCTCTCTCTCTCAGGAATGGATAAATAAAATCTTTAAAAAAAAAAAAAAAGACCTGGGGCTCATCCCAGCTACACCAAACACCTGCCCCATCAGTAGCCAACCACAGAATTTGGTGGAAGTTAAGAAACAGGGCGCTCCTTCCTTCAAGCGCTTTACTGCCATCTGCTGGACACCTGCTGTGACACATCCACCACCCCAAGGGCAACAGCAGATGCAGAGGCGCAGACCCCACCCCACCCCGCTCCCCAGTCTGAGTTGTGCAATGCACTTGGAACGCAGCAGAGTTCATTGCATTGCAGACGAGCAGCAAATGCTTCCGTTTGGTTCTGTGCCACCAACAAATTTATTTAAACCCACACCACACGTAGGCATTCCTCCTATCTGTAGCACGTGCCTATAACGTGAGCAGGAGACGTCACCACCAAACGGTTAGAAAACAATACTCCCATCCGTTCAGCCCATTTTTGGTCAGGAAGTGAGGTGCCCAGCAGGACAGACACATGCTCTTCCCCCAAACACATGCACGCATGGCTTGTGCAAATGAGTGTGTGGATTACAGGCCAACCAGAGAGTGGCCATTTCTGGGTTGGCCAGGTTAGGAGCTGAACTGTGTCCTCCCAGATGTCTATGTTGGAGCCCTGACTCCCAGCACCCCAGGATGTGACTGGATCTGGAGTTGGGGACTTTACAGAGGTGGTTAAGATTACATGAGGTCACTGGAGTGGCCCTGATCCAGTGTGACCAGGATCCTCACAGGTGGAGCCATCAGGACACAGACACGTATGGAGGGATGACCCTGTGAGGACCCAGGGAGAGCGCACACACACAGACCTCAGGAGGACCCTGCCTGCCTGCGCCTGCATGTCAGGCGCAGTGTCTGTTATATAAGCCTCTTGTGTGTGGTTCCTTGTTACAACTTCCCTAACAAACAAATGCAATCAGTTCAGATCAACTAATCTGTAAGTTTCAGCCTGAAATGATGACAGACAAAATGTGTCATGCTAAGAGTTCCAAAAGGAAAGAGGTATTTTGACATCTATGGTGCCTGTCCACTTGCCCCATGGAGTCCACTGCTCTTATAACATGATTTCTGGACATAAGACATTTCTTGCAGACTTACTTCCATCTGGGGTATAACACGGGATCTGACCAAGGGGAGAAGGTGGTGCCCCTGCCATCCTGGTCTGGGGTCTTCACCCATGCCTTCCCTCGTGGTGCCTTCTCTCCTCTCATCCCCAAGAATCAGGGCTGGTCGGAAAGACAATTGCTTAGTGGGCCACAATCCCTCTGCAGGTCGACGACAAACGGATGCATCGATCACTTCTCAGGAATCCTTGCTCATCTGGGTCAGGGTAGGGACATGAGATACGGATCTGATGCCCCAGGTCCATATGTAGCAGACCCCCAAAGCAAGGTGAGGCACCTTCCTGCAGCTCCATTTCTCAGGAATCCTTGCTCATCTGGGGCAGGGTAGGGACATGAGATACCGATCTGATGCCCCAGGTCCATATGTAGCAGACCCCCAAAGCAAGGTGAGGCACCTTCCTGCAGCTCCAATGGCTGAGGCCCTGGGGGCTCGGCCACTTGAAGTGTGGAGTGGGAGCTGGAGCAGCAGCCTGGGCCAAGTGGGTGTGCTATTAAGTTGATTCCTCCACCTAGCAGCTGGGGGACCCCACTCACTCATGCCCTCCTCCATAAAGATGCAGGTAACTGTGGCCTTCTGCATCCAGGAACAGGCTTCGATCAAGGTTCTGCAGTCCCCACCTCAATGGTTGGACATGGGTGTGCTAAGCCCAAGCATCATGGGAATGTCATTTCCAGGCCCACTTATGATGCAGCAACACCACCTCCCCAGGCCGCGGACAGCATGTGCCCATCACTGCAGCCGAGCTTGGATGCCCCCACTCGACATGAAGCCCTCCTATCTGCTCTGGTTAGAACTGGCCCCTCCCTGTGGGGGCTCCCTGTTTAGACCTGTTCTCACGTGAGTCCCAGGTGCCCCTGGACATGATAGTGCACAAATAAGGCCCCAACTTTAAAGATGACCAGAGTCCACGCCACCTAAAGGCTAACTCCTTCAGCCAACACATATTCAGTATGTGTGTGATGCACGGGTGCAGAGCCACCATGCATGGCTGGGAGCTGGTGACATGGCACCCTTACAAACAGACCTGGCACTCCAGCATGCCACGAGTGCCCTCGGGAACCTCCCCCGGGGCCTGTCCCCCTTCCATGGGGACTCCAAGGACTTGGAACGGAGAGCTGGGGAGGCGTGGGGATGAGCCTGGTGAGGGAGGGAAGCCATGGCTAAAAATAGTTAAATTTCTTTAAGATGAAAATTCCTAATTTAAAATGATGATAATAAACAGCAACCAATACAAAATTAGGATGACAAATACGTCCTTCAAATAACTACCGAGGACATCAGATGAGATCTAGAGCAAGGCCTGTGAGCAAAGTAGTTAAGTGCTCTCTGACACCTAGTTTTTCTTGTGACAACGGTGGGGGCGTGGCCAAGAGAGGATGACATCGGTGGGGGCGTGGCCGGGCAAGGGGGATGCTGATGAGGGCGTGGCCAGGTGAGGAGGACACTGGCAGGGGCGTGGCCAGGAGAGGGTGACAATGATGGGGGCGTGGCCGGGCAGGGTTGATGATGAGGATGAGGACAAGGATAGTGCACTTAGGGGACAGCAGGCACTGTAGGAAGTGCTTCAGGTGAATCTTTCCTTTAACTGTCTGGAGATGCTCAGGTGACCCAGGCAATGTTGAGGGGCTGCTAACTCGCAGGCTAGAATATGCAGGATTGCCTGCAGGAGAAGGGAACCCCCCTCCTCCCTGAACAGTCAGAGGACCTCAGGGAGGGAGGGCAGGAGGAACGGAGGACCCTTAGGGGCCAGTCACACAGCAAGGCCAGCGAGAAGGCGGGTGGAAGCCAGGGCAGCTCCTCCACGGAGCTGCTGTCCCTGTAATGGGGGCGGCCACCCTCTCCAGAGCCCCCAGCTTGCTATAACATCCTGGAGTCCCGACACAGCTTAACCCACAGGTGCAGGCCACGCCAGGGTGCGGGGAAGACGCACAGGGGGGCAGGAGCCAGCCCCACCCCACCCCAGACTCTTGATGTTCTTGGGTTCTGGAAATGCATTTGGGTGTTTTTCATTTTCTTCTTTCCGCTTCTTGGCACATTTTCCACTACTTTCGTGTTGAGCCCTTAGGATCCTCTGAGTAAGAACTCAAGAGTTTGCAGACGAGCCTTACACAAGAACTCACGCTTCCGGAGTAGGCCTGCAGAGGGCGGGCTCCCCAGGCGCGGCAGGTGCGGGATCCCACTGGCCTCCCTTCACAAGCAGGTCTGCCCCTGCCCTTGGCCACGGTGGCAGGCAGACAGCGTCACCACAGGGGACCCTGCATGGCCACAGCCAGTTATGCTGCAGGGTCCCCCACGGGTGCGGAGCCAGGCGGTGGGGAGGGAGCCGACCCCACTCCAGGGCACGAGGCAGACGGTCTTCAAACACAGGACCGGAGACCCCAGAACTCCAAGGTGCTGCTGCTCACTGTGCAACACTCGCCTCCTGTTTCCTCCAGCCATGAACACGCTGTCACATACAGGCAGTTCTGTGTGCAAGTCTAGAGGCTGTGACGAGAGAAGGGCCGGGAGTGGACTCAGCTCAGGAAACTGCTCACCCTGTGGCCTTGGGCAGGTTGCTCACGGTCTCTGGGCCTGTTACCTGGTCTGAGTAGTGGAGGCCAGCAGGTGTCTGCTGGGGCTGCTCCAGGGTGTGAAAGATGGGCCAGTAGAGCTGATCAGGACGGCGTGGGAGCCGACCAGGTGGTGAGGGTCTCCGAGGAGGACTGCCTGGGGTGCTGCTCTCTGCTTAGCCTCTGGCGTCCACCACCTCACTGCCAGTCCCGGCAGCGCAGATGAAGCATCAGGGCTCAGGAGGCAGGCCGTGACTTGGGTCACTTCACCCAGATAATTGAGAAGCTCTAGGAGCAAACTGTCCTTCCTGGATGGCATGGGAAAGAGCTCCCAGCCAGAGGGCAATGCTCGATCCTAGAGGTCTGGTGGCTTCCATGCTGGCCCGCTCTGAATCCACGGTCAGGGATGGACCCTGGCCCACGTGGGGGCCAGAAATCAGGGCTGCGGCCTGCACTGCAGGAAGCGACAGTCAGGAACCACCCCCCCCCCAACACAGTGATGCTTCATGAGGGCGGCTGGGGGCCAGACCATCACATGCACTGGAGAGGAAGTGGCCCTCAGACTTGTAGAGGGTGAACCCTCCAAAGTTGTGGCCCTGCCGCAGGGTTCAAGCTGTAGCGACTCCATTTTTGTATCCTCTGCATTTCTGATGCCCTGGCATCTGGGGCCTTGCTGACGCTGGCCGGCCTGTCCTCCCCAGGCAAGTGCATTCTGACAGCACAGGACTCGCCCAGAGGGCAACTCTCAGAGGCAAACCAGCCCACGCACAGCCCTGACCCCCACCTGCCCTACTGGGTGGTTGCCCGCAGGGCCAGAACTCACCTGCCCTGGTCAGCCCAGGGCGGGTCCCAGATGGCCAGGGTCGGCCCCGTGCACGAGAGCCCCTGAAGTTATCCAGACCAGCCAAGCCTCAGCCTGTTCATCCTGCCCCACCTGTTCTATCCTGCAGGCACCACAGTGAAGGCTCTTGGGCCCATTTCTCTCTGGCTCTTCCTGCCTCTTGACCCAGCTTGGGGCTTCCCCATGGCCTCCATCGCACGTCTGCCCCCCTCTCAGTATCTGTAAGGAACACACCCTCTTTCCAATGGCAGCCGAATGGTACATGAATGGTATTAAAGCTACATTTTTATTTTATTTTATTTTTAAAGATTTTATTTATTTATTCATGAGAGAAACAGAGAGGCAGAGACAGAGGCAGAGGGAGAAGCAGGCTCCATGCAGGGAGCCCGATGTGGGACTCGATCCCAGGTCTCCAGGATCAGGCCCTGGGCTGAAGGTGGCGCTAAACCACTGAACCACCCGGGCTGCCCCAAAGCTACATTTTTAAAACAGGGTTTGGGACAGGGCAGGAAATGACCCTAGAACTACCTGAAAGCACTCAGACGTGCTTTCTCACTCAGCCACGGGGGCCAGAGTGAGAATGGGGCAGGATGGGCAGAGAGAAGGCTCAGCACTCCACTTACATTATTAGATCCTTCCCATGGCCGAGGGCACGGTGGGCTCTGCTGACACCTACTTTACAGGTGAACTAATAGAGGGTGCTCATTGCTTCTCCCTCCTCCAAGGTCCCATCCTGGGTGTGGGCTGCCGGGGGCGGCTTCCCGGAGATGCAGCTCACACCACAGGAGGGAACTGGATGCCTCTCCAGGCTGCAAGGATGCTGAAGAGCCAGCGCTGGCACAGCACACAAAAGGCCAAGCAGGGTGGACCTGCCTGCACCCCACAGCCTGCATGTGATACCTCAGCACTCCTCAGCCCTGTGACACAGGGTAGTGGGCAGCGGGACATGGTCCCACCCAGACTGGGTCAGCGTGTAAGGCCCCGGTGGCTGAGAGAGGTGGACAGGTGGCCTGAAAGGTGATAAAAGTCTCTGCCCATCTGGAGAACAGTTCAGAGCCTCCCCTGTTCCAGCCCTTTCCCCTCGCCTTCCCGGCCCACGCTCCCTGTGTGCTCTCCCAGACCCACTGTCCACCCTCCTCTGCCCGGAGACTCTGACCGAGAGACTCTGACCTCTGGGCCCTCTGGTTGGCCGGCACACACAGGGCTCAGCCAATGGAGGGCAGGAGAAGAGGGCCAGGGCACCCCCTGCCTGCGTCCTCTCCACCACCTCGGCTGTCCCTGCTTCTGAGACCACAATTTCCTCCCCTGCCTTCCATCCATTAAAGACTCTTCATCCGAGCAATCAGGGGGATTCTGTTTCTTTAAAAGACTGCAGCTGACACAAGCCCTGGTCCCACTGTTGCGAGGTGGGATCAGGGACATTTGTGCCCTGTGCATGGAAATTGGGCATCGCACCAGATCACCTGTATCAGAAATCAGGCATCACACTGGTCTCCTGTATTAGAAATCACGTAGGGTAATCACACCGGGTTACCTGTACGCAGAAAGCACCTGGTGCCACACTCTATCGGGACACCCAAGATGCTAGACACGCAGAGAGCTCACAGCTCCTGTGAAGGGCATGTTCACCCCACAACACCAGATGACTCCTCCCCTACTGAATGCAAGATGGTTGCCTATCTTTCCAATTTCAATAAAGAGCTCAGCAATGTGTATTTCTAGGTAAATATCCCCATTTTTAAATGCTGGTGACTAACCCAAATATTTTAGAAACTGCATGGGTCAAACAAAATCCTGGGAGGGTGGGTGTGAGCTGCGGGCTGCCCTGCCAGATTTGGGGGGTAAAAGGTTAAGGGGAGGTCTGTTACGGGTCAGACAGGTGAAGAGCAACCGTGTACCCACCTGGTGGATCTCGTGCCAGCCATTCTCGTCCCTGCAGCACACGGCGGCGTGCTCATGGAGCAGGAGCTCACAGCAGTAGGGATCACCCCCAACGATGGCGGTGTGGTACAGGGGTGTGAGGCCATAGCTGTCTTTGTAATCTGGGGATGCTCCCAGCTCCAAAAGGGTCTAGGAGGAAAAAAAAGCATCAAATATAGGTATCATGACCATTTCTGCAGGAAGTGAGTCCAGAAAGAAGCATGAGGGTCACTGTCCCCCAGACCAAGGCGAAGGAGGGTCCTGGGTTCCGGCACTTTTCCCTGGCCTCCCAGAATCAAGCAGGTGCCAACGTCATATAGTGAGGTTTCTGGCCTCTGCAGGATGTGTGTGCATCCGGGAGGCCAGGAGACACTCTGCAGACACACACCTGTGGTGCCCCGCTGACCCCTTTGTACCAGCGGAGAGCAACACATGAGGTGGCCTTAGTAGAAAATAGAAAAGGTGTACTATACAAGCCAGAATTACAGCATAAAGGCATCCCCGCGTGCATCCTGAGGGCAGCAGCACTACGGAGGGCTGTCAGGAACGCTAGATTCCAGACAGAGCCAGCTGACAAGGTGCAGCCGACGTGAACTCAAGAAATCCGTGCCTTCCGAGAGAAGCGTCGGCTTGGGGGTCAGGCCCCAACAGTGGGTCCCCCTCCCTCCCTACTGGGGCTCTTAGAGGCCCTACACATGCAGGGCCAGGGCACGTAGAGGCACACAGGGCAGTGGGGCGGGATGGGGGTAAAACTACACCCCGATCGGCTTCCAGAGAAAGGCTTCCAGCAGCAAGGCTGGCTCGGGGCCCCTCGGGCTGGATGCACAGCCTCCTCCTTGGGATGGGGGGTGGCGTCAGTGCTGCCCTTCCTGGCTGAAAACACAAGCCTCTGTCTGAACCAGAGGGACAGGAAAACTTATATAAACACCAAATTCTAAACATCCCAAGAAGAGAGGGTAAGGGGCGCAGACTAAACTTCTCAACCCCAGTGGGGACACCACTCAGGGTCAGCTCGGTGGCCGTTGTGGGACGGGAACAGGGAACTGGTGGGGATGTGGGGGATCGGATGGTGAGGGGGCGTCCCTCGTGTGAGACGGGCTCCAGAATGTACCTTCAGGGCCACTTGATTCCTGGCTCGGGCGGCTTTGTGCAGGGCGGTCATCCCATCTCTGGCGCGGAAGTCCAGGTGAGCCCCGCCGTTTCGGAGAGCTTTGATCACCTCTGTGGGGTCATCCAGCTGAGCAGCTAAGGTCAGCGGGGTCTCTGTGGGGCCCAAACACACACACTTCAGCACCAGCATGAGAAGATGGCCAAGGCACCGGGCTCACCAAGCCACGTTGAAAGTTTGAGCTGGAAATACCCAGTGGGGCATTCGGGCTCCCACATGCCCGTTACCCCAGTATCTGCGCAGTTAGCCTGGCTCAGGCAACCCCGGTGACAATGGTGGTGACACCTGGGATCATGTACAAATCAAAATGAGGGCAGAGACAAGAGTTTCCACATTATTGCTTTGGGGGCAGTGAGTCAGAAGCTGCCCACTGCCCTCGCCCCCAGGACCCTGAATCCCGCAGCACCGGGCAGGTGCTTCTCTTTGGGACCGGTGACCTTCTTCCACCCAGGGATGTACTTAAAGGTCTGAAAGGCAGATGCCCGCCTTTCTTCGTCTCAATGTCACATTTATGGGCATCTTGGAGGACACTGAGACTCAAGCTGCAGGCACACGAAGGTAGGCGAGGTGCAGAGTCTGTGACCCGGGGAGGTGCGGGTCTGGGTGGGCAGAGACCTGAACGGGGTCAGCACAACAAACAACCAACGACCTGCAGGAGGACTGGGGCCGAAGACCTGGGGACAGAATGATGGAGCCCACCCCCATGGGAACAAAGTGAGGAAGGGTTCCCCGCCACCCGTGCAGCCAACCCTGGACCGTCTGTCACTGGCCGTGACGGGGATGTCAGTATCTCATTAAATCCACCTTCTCGGGGCACCTGGATGGCTCAGCGGTTGAGCATCTGCCTTTGGCTCAGGTCATGATCCTGGGGTCCTGGGATCGAGTCCCACATCGGGCTCCCCACACGGAGCCTGCCTCTCCCTCTGCCTGCGTCTCTGCCTCTCACTCTCTCTGTCTCTCATGAATAAATAAATAAAATCTTTTAAAAAATCCATCTTTCCTCCCACTTGGGCTCCCGAATGCCTGCCATCACCACTGCTAAGCAAGTCACACTGTCCTGATGGTGTTCATCTGAGAGGCTTTTACCTTCTAGAAAAGTGCCAAGAGCGCTACAACAACATGCATGTCCCAGGACCCAGAAACACTACTGGCTGATGATGAGTTGTTCTGACTTCAGGCTTTTGAGAATAAAATAACCAGGGCATCTGACCTGAAACTGAACTCCCTTCTGGTTGTACCTCTGTCATGTTCCTGCGGTCCCCAGGAAGGGCAACTGCGTTGTGAATTCAGCTCCACGACCCCCACCTAGCCTTAATTCCTGGGCTTATTATCCACAAATGAGCACTGTTTTGAATGCTCTTTAAACTCGCCATGGGAGAGGCACCTGGGTGGCACAGTGGTTGAGCAACTGCCTTTGGCTCAGGACACGATCCTGGGGTCCTGGGATCGAGTCCTGCACTGGGCACCATGCAGGGAGCCTGCTTCTCCCTCTGTCTACGTCTCTGTATCTCTCATGAAAAAATAAAGTGTAAAATAAAATAAAATAAAACTCGCCGTGAGAATCACCCTGCACCTGGATGTGCCATGGTGAGGGGCAGAGTATTGGGGGTCGAGAAGGCATGGAGTCAGGCAAGAGCTCCACGTGTGGGCACAGACATGGAAATGGGGCTGATGTGCAGACAGATGCAAATTTGTGTAGAGACTAGACTCCCACCCTCTAGAGAGGAGAGAGGGAACTGTTAGGCCTTCACCACTTTGGCCCAGGTGGCATCGCAGCCACAGGTGTTGGAGGGCAACAGTGAGGTCTTGGGTCCTGGGGTGGCTGGTAAAGGCGGTGAAGGCATGGAAGGCCTGATCCTTGGGAGCCACCAGCATCTATGCCTCAAAGTCAAATTTCTTACAGCAACGAGAGGAAGAAGTCAGCCCCTCAAGTGTAAGATACATTTAGGACTGATGCTCATCTGGCACAAGGTCAACCCTCAAAATGATTAGGATTCTTCTTTCTTATTTGGTCTTCCACACACGGCCAATGCAAAAGGTAGGTGCTCCAGAGGAGATTTTAACTTTATACCATGATGTTTCATAGCCAACAACCTCAGCATCATTTTATAACGGGGACATCGTCTCAGAGAGGGTGGTGGCAAACATAAAACTGGAACCAAGGCTGGGGTCATACCTCTGACTCCAAATTACAGACCCCTTGGGCAGAGCCACGCGCTGGGATGGTGCTAGGCACGTAAGTGCTGATGAGTAGATACACGGGTAAAGAACGAGGCACCCCACTAATGGTAATGTGTCTTAATGTCCAAGAGGGGGACCTCCAGCCCTTGGACAACACCCATGACAGGTGGTACCTTCCTCAAAGAGCTCTCCCCTAAGGACGTGTTGCAGACTTACCATGTTCAAACCTGACCAGGACCCACTCCAGGGAGGTGAGGAGATCCCTCCACCTTACATGCTCCTCAGGAAGGGGACATCGAATGAGACTCCACATGAGGCTGATGGAACCATCCCAAGAAGACGCTTATCCATCACCTGCAAACCTGTGACCATTAGGGGCTTACTCTGTGTGACTGATGACCATGTGACCACTCCTCTAAACCAGCCTGGGACCTGCATCATAATTCTTGGAAAACATTCCTCGGATTTAGCATTTTGAAATTACTTCTATTTTAATAAATATACTGGAACCTCAGCAAGTATAACCTCAAGATGGCCCCAGTCTCTCAACCTCAATGCCCAGTGGAGTAGAAACTACTCTGATCTTTTCAGAAAGTCTTGAACACATAATACTTTCTCCCCTAGAAATGGCCTGGTGGCATTTTTGCCCTAGGGAACAACCAGCCATGCTTTGAAAGGCACTAGCAGGAAGGTTTGCAGGTAGGAGATGTGGGAAATACCTGGACGCATAGCACAAGGACACCTGCTACTGGCTTCCAGTCTGTCCAGAGCGGGGAACAAGGTTCAGCAGCAAGAAGCACGCGGCAGGAGAGGTGTGGAAGCACAGAATGGCTGTCCACGCCTGCAGGCTCAGCGTGCTGCTGGCTGGAGTGTGCACACCCCATGCCCTCTTGTGTTCCTGGGAGCATCTAAGTGCCAGACAAAGACCTCAGAAACCAAATGTGTGGGTGGGCAGCTCCTCCTAGAGAGGCAGGGACTACAGGCAGCAAAACCCAGCTCTGCTCCTGGAAGGCTGGATGGCCTGAGCAGGTCTCCAAAACCCTCTGGGCCTGTTTCCTCCCCTGCAAGGTGAGGGTTAAAGCAGGACCCACACCTCACGGGACCTTGTGAAGACTGAATGCATGCATCCTGTGCAGGATGGCGCCCACCCCAGGGAGCACCCTCAGACTGGCAGCCAGAGCAGTTAGTCTCAGGAAGAGACACAAATTTTGCTCTCTTCGCTACATCTTTTTTCTCTATTTTGACAAGCCTGTGCAATGACTTGATTACTTTACAATAAAAAAAAGTAATTTCTAAAATGAACCATGAAGCCAATACTTATTAGCATTCCCACCCCCACTGCAACCTGGACCGGCACAATCCCATGTGACTTTCTCAGCAAGAGACAGTCCCGATTCTCCTAAAATGTGGAGCAAACGAGACAAATATTCACACACCTACTAAGTGCTCCACTCTGTACTGGGGACTGTGGCTGTCCCAGGAGGACAATAAGGTACAGTATTCTTGAGCTTTTATAAGATAATGGATAGGTAAATAGATTGCTGGATGAGGGGGTGGGTAGATGGTTGGATAAGTGGATGAGTGGACAGATGGTTAGAGGAGTAGGTAGATGGATGGATAGAATGTGTGGGTGGGTGGGTAGATGGTGAATGTAGGTGTATGGATGGATGAGATGGGTAGGTGGATAGATGGATGGATTGATGGACAGACAGATGGGTAGATGGGTGGATGGATGGATGGATAGATGGGCATATGGTGGGTGGATGACCGGATGGATGGAATGGGTGGGTGGGTGGGTGGGTGGATGGCTGGCTGGACAGACAGACAGATGGGTGGATAGATGGATGAGCATATGGTGGGCGGATGGCTAGCTGGCTGGGTGGGTGGATGGATGGTGAATGGGTAAGTGTATGGATGGATGAGTGAATGGATGAATGGATAGGTGGATGGATGGATGAGTGGGTGAATGGGTGGATTGATAGATAGATGGATGAGTAGGTGGGTAGATACAGGGTAGGAGAAACAGGGAAGGAGAAAGGGAGAAAGAAAATGAGATGTGTGAGTGAAAAGATGGACAAGAGGGTACGTAGATGGAGATCATACATACGCATAGATAATTAAAAATGAATAAAACGGAAGATTACTATTTGGACTCATAAGTGACAGAGAGAGCGCAAACTGTGCACTCAATTACCTTAGTGTTGTTTTCTAACATAAAATTCATCATTAAGTTATTCATAGTTGAGAGATGATAGACTCCATACCCTCTGCCTGAATGCCTCATGCAAAATATCGCAAGTGGGAAAAGCCTGGCCTTGCATCTGAACCTTCGAGCTTCAGTGTAGGCTCAGCTATGACTTTGACAGAGACTTCCAACCCCACAGGACCTGATTCCCCATCTGTGGTGCAAACACCACCCTGTCCAGCCCAAAGTGAGGGGAAACAGGGGGTCACGGCTTTGAAAGTGCGTCCTAATGAGAAAGCTCTCACCAGTGTGAGGACCAACAGGATCTACAGTGACAGCACAGGTAAGACTCACAGCACCAGCTTAACATGGAGATAGATACCCTCCCCCACCCCAAGACATAAAAGGGACAATATTCCGGTGGGGTCAGGCTTCTGCCATCACTCACATTAAGCTCACTTTCCTAACACGATCCATTTTATGAAAACCTGTATCTCTAAAAACATGAAACATCCCTTCTGCGTCAGACTGAAATTTTGCCATCCAAAATGCAAAACTGTGGACACATTCCTTGACCAGAAGTTTCAGGAAAAGCCATTCGTGGTTGTGTTTGCTAACCCTCTAGGGGAGAAGTGGCCTCCAGCTGGAATATTCTAAAAGTCCACATGATGGGGATGTCTCCTTCTAAGGGGACACTTGAGAAGTGGAAGCAAAGCTAGAGAGGTGAGGCTACATCCCTGTCCCATCTTCTGCCCTTCTCTCCTCTCGGTCAGCAGAAATCTGACATGTCCCCAAACACCATAGTCTCAACAGCAAGAAGCCTCACTACAGCACCATGGTGTGCTCATCCCCATCTGTGACAAATCCAGTGACCTGAGATCAAATCTCAACATTCGCAAGGACCAGAGAGAGAGGAGATTCAGAGATTCCTTCCTCATGACCTAGATCTGTGGTTCTCACATTTGGGCAGGAAATAAGAATCATCCAAAGAGCTGGTTAATACAAAGAATGTGGACTTCATTCCCAGAAGTGATTCAATGGGACTTATCACTCTGCACCTTTAATAGGCTGTGGTCCACAGGACGTGCTTGGCAGAAGAAGGCTAGTTCACAGTGGCATCACCTGGCCCTACGCCCAGATACTACTTTAATCAGTGTTGGTATGACCCAAGTATTAGGACTGGTAAAATCTCCTTATGTGGTTTTTAACATGAGAATCATGGCTCTGAACACCTGCTAACTCCAATGTTAGCAGCATGGACACGACCTGGGAGCTGGTTAGAAATGCAAAATCTCAGGGTGCTGGGTGGCTCAGTCAGTTAAGCGTCTGCCTTCAGCTCAGGTCACGATCCTGGGGTCCTGGGATCGAGCTGCATGTTGGGCTTCTTGCTTAGTAGGGAGTCTGCTTCTTCCTCTGCCCCTTCCCCAGCTCATGCTTTCTCTCATGTGCTCACTCTCTAAAATAAATAAAATCTTAAACAGAAATGCAAAATATCAAAAGGAAAGAACGAATGAATGAAAGAAAGGGAAGAAAGGAAAAGCAAAGTAAGGCAAGGCAAAATCTCAGGCCCCCTCCCGATTTTCGGAACCAGAATTGGCATTTTAGCAAGATTCCCAGGTCACAAATGGACATCAAGTCTGAGATACATGGGCTTAGGGCACAGTTCTCCCACCTGATCAGGTATGTGATGAGTAAACAAGCAAATCCCCCAAAATGGTGCTGTCCCTCATGTGAGTTTACCACTGTGTTTATAAATTATACGTGACCATGGGGAAGTAATGGTCTGTTTAACAAATGGTGCTGGGACCACTAGATTTCCACATGCAAATGAATGAAGCAGAGACCTACCTCACGCCATATACAAAACTCCACTCATTAATGGCTTATAAATGTAAGAACTACAACTATCAAATTGTAGGAAAGAACAGAGATTTACTCCTATCTCTGTAACCCCGAGTTAGGCATTATTTTTATTTACCTTAAAAAATATGACACCAAAAGCACAAGTGACAAAAAAAAAATAAACAAATTGGACTTTATAAAATTAAAAACTTTTGGCCATCAAAGGGCACCATCAAAGAAGTGAAAAGACAACCCAGAGAGTGGGAGAAGATACTAGCAAACCACATATCTGATTAGGGATTTGTATCCAGAATGTATAAAGATCTTTCATAACTCAACAAGAACAGACAAATAACCCAATCAAAACAGGAGCAAAGAACCAAACAGATATTTCCCCAAAGATATACATATGGCCAATAAGTGCATGAAAAGATGCTCAGTATCACTGGTCATTAGGAAATGCAAATAAAACCAGAGAGAGCAGTGACTTCATACTAAGACAGCTGTCATAAAAAGGAGAGGTGACGGCAAGTGTTGGCAAGGCCGTGGAGGACTTGGACCTCCCGCACACTGTTAGTGGGACGTCAAATGATGTAGAGACGTTGGAAAACAATCTGGCAGCTTCTCAAAAGGTTTAACAGAGTTACCATGCAGTCCAGCAGTTCCCCAGATATGTGCATGAGACGGATGAAAACACGTGTCCACATGCTCTGTACAAGGATGTCCACAGCAGCCAAGAAGTGTCAACGACCCAAATGGCCGCAACTGATGACTGGATAAGCAAAAGTGGCCCATTCAGAGGAATACCACTTGGCCACGAAAAGGAACACAGCACCATCACACACTACCACCTAAATAGAACTTGACACCGTGATGCTGAGTGAGAAACCAGTCACAAGGGACCTCGTAGTGTGTGACTCGATTTCTATACAACATCCAGAACAGGCAAATCTCTAGAGATATAAAGAAAAACTGGTGGCTTCCAAGGATGGTGATTGGGGATGCGGAGTGATGGCAGAAGGGCACAGCCTCTCCTGTTTGGGTGTTCTAAAGATCGTGGCGATCGTACAACTCTGAATATATTTTTAAAAACCACTGAACTGTACACTGTTAATGGCTAAATTTAATAGTATGTGAAATGTATCTCAATAAAGCCTTACAAAACACAAAAATTGAATTTAATTATATGTAAGTTATATCTTACTAAAATTTTTAATAAAAAATCATACATGGCGTATGTTACTAACATATTGAATGTGTTACAAAATACACACAGACAAATGTTTTTAAAAGGAAGACAAAGTTTGCTGTTTCTGCACCGCCTGATGGACCATCTGCACCTCCTTTGTGAGATAAAAGGACAGGAAGACAATCCCAGGGCATCCTCTGGGTTAAGAATCTTTGACTATTCAGAAGTTCACTGGTTGGCACATGTCCACAGCCACCCTGCCACCTGTCATATCTGCTGATGTGTCCATGTATGTGTTCCTGCAAATGCCAACCAGGGGCAGTAGCTCAGCCCTCTCCTTGTCCTAGCACCTGCCTATGGGGTGCACAGGACATGAACTACTCGGTGTCCAGTTACCAAAGACAGTGGGGCAGGTGGGGACTGTGGGCATGGAAGTCACTTTGCAGGATGGACAACCACTCCTGTTTGGATTCACCAGCGCCTCTGGCATTAATCTGCATTCAATGTTTCAGTGTTAAATTATGCGAAATCGCAGACTCTTCCAGTATGTTAGACTAGTCTAGTTAGACTAGAATATTTGATTAACGCCCCATCCCCACCATGAAAGAGAATGGGATCTGCAGCATCTTCTGTGGTACATGGTCCTCGACAAGGGGGACACATTCTCGTGATGTGATCCCAGGTGAGCACATGAGACTCATCCAAACAACCCACAGGCCTTGACATGAGCGAGCAAGTATGGAGGGTGGCAGCAGTTTTCCCCAAACTGTCGGCCTCTCTAAAGATTCTGGCAACTGCTTCTCACATGAGCCCACGAACCAGGGGGCTGGGGGGTGGAGGTGGGCATCATTCTTGTACTTCCTGCCACTTCCCACAAATGGAAGAATCACGATTGTCCTCACATTCTCTGGAGATGCTAGTTCCGGCGGCCAAATGTGCTAGAGAGGAGACAGTCCCAAGCAGGTGCTGGCAATGCAGATTTGTGAACAGAAGCAGGCACGAATCACTTTTGTGTGAGGACATCTTTGATAATGGGGAACACACAGGAGGGAGGCAGGTATAGAGAAGCCAAAAACAGAACTGTGGCCTGTGGCCTCCTATTCCAGACAAAATCCTGTTTCCAGAAGGAGGTGTGGCCAGTTTCAGGGAGAGCCATCAGACCTGGCCTGAGGGACCTAACAGCCAGGGCTTCCAAAGACACCAGGGAAAGTCTTGCAGCCAGGTTCCTGACTCCCATGCAAGGGTTATGTCATTCACACAGGCCTGTGGAGGCAGGAAGTCCATGGGCATTGCTTCAAGGTCAGACACTCTAAAAGTGCATGGTTCTTGCTCCCAGACAGTGGTGTGTGGCTGGGGATTCTCTCACAAGGAAGGCGTGGACTAATGTGGTCTGAAGCGGGCACACAGGACCAACCAGATCAGGAGCTGGAAAAGTATATGACCTTTTGAGCAAGCAAAACCTGAAGCCTCACAACAGGGAGAACAGGTTTGTAGCACTACAAACCTACTAGAAGGGATAAAATCCAGAACATTGGTAGCACCGATTTCTGGCAAGGATGGGCAGCCCAGGAGCCCCCAATCACCACTGGTGAGAATGCAAAACAGTGCACGACTTTGGAAGGCAGTTTGGCAGTTTCTTACAAAACTATAAAAATATTTTACCATATGTTCCAACAATTGCACGCCTTGGTATTCACCCAGCTGATTTGAAAACTTCTGTCCACACCACACCCTGCACACCAAAGTTTATAGCAGCTTAATTCATAATAGCCTCAAACTGGAAGCAACCAAGGTGCCCTTCCGCAGGGACGGGTAAACAAAACTGGAACATCCAATATAGTAGATGGCTATGAAGCAAGATAAAGAAAAGCCATGCAAAAAAATAAAAAATTATATATATATATATATATATATATATATATATATATATATACACATATATAGCCAAATCTTAAATACATATTGTTAAATGAAAGAAGCCACCCCAGGGGAGCCTGGGGGGCTCAGTTGCTTAAGTAGCCAACTCTCGATTTCAGCTCAGGCCATGATCTCAGGGTTGTGAGATGGAGCCCCACATCGGGCTCTGTGCTTAGTGTAGACTCTGCTTGTCCCTCTCCCTCTGCTCCTCCTCCTGCTCATGCATTCAGTCTCTCTCTCTCAAATGAATGAATGAATGAATGCATTCAGTCTCTCTCTCTCAAATGAATGAATGAATGAATGCCTGAATGAATAAGTAAAATCTTAAAAAAAAAAAAAAAAGCCAGTCTGAAAAACCAGTGCTTGATTCTAATTATATGACATTCCAGAAAAGGCAAAACTATGGAGGAAGTAAACAATCAGTGGTCCCAGGGGCTCCAGAGAGGGGCAGGGTGGAATAGGTAAAAAGCACAGAGGATTGTTTTAAGTGATGAAAGTATTCTGTATGACCCTGTAATGGTGAACACAAGACTCAAACATCTGTCAAAATCATAAACTCCGCAGCACACGGAGCGAACCTCAATGCATGCAAATTTTTAAATGAAGTTGAAAAATTCATAGAGGAGATGTGGTGGGGGCGTCCTGGTTTGGAATGCAGAATGTGACAAAAGAGTTGAACTGTATTACAAATGTAAAAAATAGCCTTGCCGGAGGGAGTTGGGGAACTACATGCCAGACCATAGAATAGGAACTCAAGGGAGTGGTTTGCAAGACGGACAGCAAAGCAAACCCAGGTAAGTGCCATGCTCAAGCAACTCACAAAGCTGCCTCCATTGTGGGGTGCAGGTCAGCAACTCAGAAACCACTATTCACGGATCCTGTGATTGAGCAATTAGATAAACAGATGGCAGAGGGAGGAAGCCCGGTTTCTCACTATTACTGGGCAGGTTATGGATGAGCAAAGGGAAGGGACTGCATTGATCCATGTGGCCACAGATCAGAGTCGGAGACATTAGCAAGAACTCATATTCAGCTTAATACATATACAGAAGCATTTATAGATATGCACATATTTGTGAGTTAGCATACACATACACACAGTTTGTTGCTCCACATTCGAGGGCCAGGAATCAAGTGCACCCCAGCAGCAGTGAGCACATTCAGCACCCAGATTTTGGTTCCTAAAACCATTCTCCAGTAAGAGGCAGCGGGCTCCTGGAAGACCAGCGGGCTCTAGGTCTGGGCAGGAAACATACAGGGTGAACCTGGGGCAAATAATAATGACCCACAGGGTCTGTCCAAGGGACACAGGAGCCAGCTGAAAGAGCTCCCAGTGCCCAGAGCTGGGAGCAATGAAATACAGCCCTGGGCCATAATCCAGATTATGAATTAAATACCCAAAAGGTAAATGAATGTAAGAGTAAATAAATAAATGGGGGAGAAAAGACAAACCTCCGTCAAACATGCAGATATTCCATCCTTGAGGACGTGGCACATAACTCCCCACTTGTCAGGTGGGGGCTTCGCTTAGTGGCTTCCTTCAGAAGAGGACAATCCGTAAATGAAAAAAAGAGGGACTGTATAGCCAGGACCTGATGTGCGCCTCACCCAGGTGAGCAGGGCTAGCATCACAGGGACAAGTCTGGTGGGGAAACGAGTCCAGACGTGATGGGGTAGGAGGATACTTCACCCTGGGGTCCTCCTCCCAAACCCACATCCCACTCTGACGATGATGCACACACACCAGACAAACCCCAATAAGGGGGACATTCCAAAATATGCCCGCCCAGGTCCCAAAAGAGCCAAGGTCAGTAAAAACAAGGAAAACGCAAGAAACGGTCACAACCAAAAGATGCCTACAGAGACAAGACAACTACGTGCCATGAGGACTCCTGGGGCAAAAAAGGGACGTTACCTACTAATAAGATATGAAGAAAGCATGCACTTTAGTTAATAGCAACATATCAGGATTGGCTCGTTGGTTATAAAATGCACCCTCCTCTGGTAGGATGGTAATCAGGGCAAATGGGCTCTGGGTACAGGTGGAACATTCTGTACCATCTTTATAACAATTCTGTAAACCCCAAACTTCTCTAACATAGTCACTGCTCTTATTTAGGTATTAAAGAACAGGTGATGGTGTGATGTGACAATGCTGCTGCTCACTCACCCCCAGCAGGCCCCGTAAGGAGACGCTCTGGACCACAGGGTCTTTGCCCCTGGCCATGTGTGCATGCCATGACATGGGTCACTGTGACAAGCGCCCAGACTGACCTCCTCTCCCCCTGGCCAGTTGTGGCAGATGGCCCAATGCCAAGGCCCCCTCCTGCAGCCCTCGTCCCTGCCCCCACCCAAACTCCTTACTTGCTTGACATACTGCATCTCTCCCTACCATACGCACCTTATAAGTCACCTGTCACCCTCGCTGAAACATAGTGTGGTGTACAAAAGAAAACCCTGAAGTAACTGCATGTTCTACTCGAGCTTGCATTTGAAGACAGGCTCCTTTGTACCAGGAAGTGCACCTGACCAGCCATATGCACCAGAACCCGATCCGTGGCGGCACAGTCTTCCAGCAGTATCTCCGACTCTCTGCAGATTGACATTTATGAGGTTCTGGAACCCTGTCTGCTCAAAATGCACCCCCCCTTCTGTGTACCCAGTGTTATTATTTCTGGAGAATCTAATTCCAGGATTCTCATAGGGGCTCCAGTGAGGCAACCACATGTGGACCATTGTTCATCATCTGCATCCAAGAAGCCCCTTCTGTCCTCAAAGGCAGCGCTGGGAGGAGGCACTGCTCGGCGTATGGGGAGCCAGAGTGTCCGAGAAAGCTTCTAATTGGGCCACGTGGGAGCCAGGAGGGACTCCCAGGAGCCGGGCTGTGGCGACACGTGGTGGAGCCAGGCACATCTCGGCACAGATGATGGACAACACCAGCCTGACAAACTGATGAGCTACTACCTCCCTGGAAACTAACTTAGTCATTGGATCTCAGAGGTGAAGTCCAGACCCATCACAGGTGACCGGAGAAAGCCACTCCATCAATGAAAATTCTATTTTTTTACTTCTCAATATGTTCCATGATTTGAAAGACTTTATTTTTGGCTTTATTAACACCCCACCTTTTGTCATGCCTGTGCTTCTTTCAAATTTGGGAACACAGTGTGAAATAAAAGCACTAAACTAATTTTTGCTCAAATTACTAGTTTTTGTTCCTTCCTTGGGACTCAGAACACCACGCGCCTTGTCCCACAGGTGCCAACCAAAGCAGGAGATGAGCCCAGAGACCCTGGTGGGTGCAGCTTTATTTCTTCACGTGACCTTTGCTGTTACTTATTAAAATTTCCACTAGAATAGGCACCAGACAGTTCGTTGTAATCACAGGCTGCTTTATTTTAATTGACAGGTCGTTCTATGGAGATTTCATTATCTCTTGCACATCCCTCATCCCAAAGGGCTGCTTCTCCAACCTGGGGCCCCCACATGCAGCCCAGAAGCGTCTGAAAACCACAAAGCCCACTACAGGGCCATGGCCTGAGTCAGAACATCGTGTTTCCTGCCATTTAGGAAGCAAGCTGCTTTCAACTCTCTACACCAGGGGCGAAGTCGGCTTTCCCGCAGATTCTGCTGCTCGCCAACTGGCTTTGAAAAAGTCACCCAACTCAGTGTGGAGCTGGTGCCTATTCTAGTGGAACAGGCGACAATTGTCAGAGCCCATGAGGACGACAGTGCAGCGTCTGGAGTAAGAGGGGAAACAAGCCAGCTCTTCCCTCCCACCAGGATGGCCTGGCGCTGCAGCACATGCTCCCATCCCAGGACGGTGAGGGGACCTGCTCCGAGACCACAGACCGTCCAGTCCTGGACCCTCTGCACCAGCCAGAGCCCTGGCCGTGTCTCGCCAGGCACACGCATGAGAAGAGAGACCCACCTCCTTTCCCCAGGGGTGAGAGCATAGACCCTGTGGTCCCAGGGCAGATGAGCCCAGGCTTTGCCTCCTCTGCTCTCAGAGGACACTGGCTAAACACAGAGGGCCAGCTTCATAGGACACACGATGATTAAGGGAAAAGAGGCTTCCCACGCCCTTGACACATCATTGGAACTTAATAGGCTGTCATGTAACTATGGCTGTGATTATTAAGTGCTCTGGTCACTGTTAGGGTGACTGGCAGTGCCAGAATGTCTGGGACCAAGGGGATCCCCAAGCATGGGACTTTCAATGTGAAAACCAGGGCCACCCCAGGAGAATGAGGACAAGTTGGTCACATTACCTGTTGTCTGGAGGCAGCCTGTGATAGTCAACTATGGGTTGTCTCCATAGCCAGGGCGCCTCCCTGGGCAGCACTCACCTCCCATGGGGGCTGCTCTGTGCCGTCATCCTGGGACTTATCCACAGCTTAGCTCCTTTACAGGGAACGTCCGTCCCACTCTTCACCTCGCTTGTTTCACTCCTCGTGCGTGGTCCCCACTTTCCCTGGCCCCCAGCTAGAATGGCTTCTTCTCGCCTAATTTGGGGGTGTGCATGAAAAATCTGAAGATGTTGAGGATGGCACGGTGGAGCTGGGGCACAGTGAGGGTCTGACGGCACTGTCTACAGCGGGGTCTCAGGTCTGCACATGGCCTCTGGTTCAAAACTTTCTATCTTAAATATCTCTTTTTTGTATCCTGTAAATATTTTTGTTTGGCCTCTAAAAATAAAACCCCGTATGTCTGATCATTGGTAATTATGTCTACACACAAGAATACCTGCATACAGATGTTTATAGTAGCTATTTTCACAAGTGCTAAAGACCTAGAAGCAGCCAAGATGTCCTTCAACAGGTGGATGGAAAAATTAACTGTGGTCCATCCAGTCACTGTAAGTGCCAGGCAGCATTAAAGAGAAGTGAGCTCCTGAGCTGAAAAGTCACGGAGGGACCGCACACGCATCTTACGAAGCGAAAGAAACCATTTTGAAAAGACCATACGTTATGATTTTAACTCTACAACATCCATGTAAAACCATGGAGACAGTGAAGAGATCAGTGGTTGCCAGGCGTTAGCAGGGATGGAGGGTGAAAGGTGGATCACAAATGACACTGAGGGCAAGGAAACTACTCCGTATGACCCTATGGTGATGGACACCTGTCATAACTGCTTATCAAAACCCACAAAACGGATGAAACCAAGAGTGGACCCCAAAGTAACCTGCGGACTCTAATTAGTAACGATGGGCTCATGGCTATAACAATCTGCCCCATTAACGCAAGATGCTGATAACAGGGGAGCTGGTGGTTATCGGGGACCCCCACAGAGCTTCCAGCTTTTCCAATCATTCTCCTGTAAACCTGAAACTGCTCTAACAAATAAAATCTACTAATTAAAAAAAAAAAAAAAAAAAAAAGCTGGGCCAAGAGAAGATGGAGAAGGGGGGAAGGTTCTGCTTTCTAGGGGAATGTTGACCACGACCAGGAGAGATCTGGACGTGGACCATCTGGCAGTCACTGCACGTCAATGACTCTGCTTTACAAGTTACACTTAAAAATAAATAACAGTTTTTAGTTTGTTTGGGCAAGAAAACAA
This sequence comes from Canis lupus baileyi, assembly GCF_048164855.1. NCBI lineage: Eukaryota > Metazoa > Chordata > Mammalia > Carnivora > Canidae > Canis > Canis lupus. Next base: position 8,747,398 of record NC_132858.1, read on the forward strand.
CAAAACAAACAGACAAACCCCAACGGCACACACAGCCTGATCACATAATCCACCGGCCGAAGGTAGAGACAGGGGCAGCCCAAGAGGAAACTCTCCCAGACAGCCAGGAGCATCCAGAAATGGGCACAGACCTGTATCTGGGTCTGTGCTGAGTGGTTTTGGAAGCTGGGTAGAGTCTGCCCTGGAAGGAGAGTCATTGCAAGCCCAGAATCTGGAAGATACCAGTTTCAGAGAAGGAGGCCACGTGTGAGAAGAAGAGCAGCCCAGAGCAGATCCCCTGACCTACCCCCTACTGCTGGCCCTCCTCCGTGGAATCATCTGGAAACAGCCACGTTCAAGGCCAGGCTGGTGGACGTCCAGGGCAAAGGCTGCCCAAGGAGGGAACTGCAGACACTGGAGATGCACGACCCCTCCAAGAGTGCCTTCCGTGTCCTCCCACCACCACGTGTCCCATCTCCTGGCATCTCAAACAGAAGTTAAATTTGGGAGACATACAAGTCCACAGTGATCACGGCTGTGATCCAGCAGCCTGTGCTGGGTGTGTGTGTGGGGGCGGGGGGTGTGCACAGCTGGATGGGCACAGGCAGGGGTCCTGCCCCAGCTGCAGCGGTCAGAGGAACCCCTAGAGATGATGAGAAAGCTCCATCCTTGAGCAGATACATGCATGTGCTGTGGGCTCAGTCACTGAGTGGCCAAGCGGGACATGTTTATGTGACAGTCCTCCGGAGGAGGGCTGGCAAGTCACCAGAAGAGAAGGAGGGGCCCCGCAGTGGCTGAGTCCAGGAGGAACCCTCTCTAGCCCCAGGGATGAACACCCCAAGGATGAACACCCCAAGCTGCCACAGAGACCACCTGAGCCCTCTCGGCCAGCCCAGCTCGGCGTGTCCCTGGCAGGGCTCCCACTAGGGTGACACGGGCAAGGTCTACAGACAGTCTGGTTGTCACAGGTGGGGTGGTGCTACTGGAGCCCAGGGTGAGGCTGGCGATGCTGTACATGTCCTACAACACATGACACAGCCCCCGCCACGAATCACCATCTGGCCCCAGGACAGAGTCCACCATAAGAAGGAAGGAAATCCTGCCACAAGGATTGGATCCTGTGGGGGCACTGACGATCCATGGATGGACCCTTGGGACACCAAGCTGAGTGCAATGAGTCAGGCAGATGCCCGTAGGATGTCACTTGCATGTCAAACCCCAAAATACCGACTCCCAAAGCAGAGAGCAGACGGCTGGCTGCCAGCGGCGGGGTGGGATCAGCGTGAAGGTAGTCAAAGGTACAAACTTCCAGTTACAAGATGTATGAGTCCCAAGTCCCAGAGACAGTGACTACAGTTAACATTACTGTTCTGTGTATCTGCTGAAAGAGCAGATCTTAAGGGTTCTCATTGCAAGAAAAGCAACTGTAGGGATCCCTGGGTGGCACAGCAGTTTGGCGCCTGCCTTTGGCCCAGGGCGCGATCCTGGAGACCCGGGATCGAATCCCATGTCGGGCTCCCGGTGCATGGAGCCTGCTTCTCCCTCTGCCTGTGTCTCTGCCTCTCTCTCTCTCTCTGTGTGTGACTATCATAAAAAAAATAAATAAATAAAATAAAATAATAAAAAATAAAAAAAATAAAAAAATAAAGAGACCTTATAAAAAAAATAAAATAAAATAAAATAAAATAAATAAAAAAGAAAAGCAACTGTAACTCTGCGTGGAGACACGTTAACCAGTCCTCAGAGGAGAGTATCGAAACACGATGCTAAATCTCAATAAAACTGGGGGCGGGGGCGGGGTAAGATTAAATAAATAAAGATCAATGCTCATTTGGAATTGTTTAAAGATGAAGAAATCACCCAGCCCCACAAGTCACAGGCACGGAGTTCGGGAACCCCTGGGCTGTTCGGATTTGCGAATGTAAATAAGGAGGCAGGTTTCAGCTGGAAGAGCAAGGTGTGCACGTGCCAGCGTGTCTGCCCTGACGGGCGCTCAACAGCACCACACGCCTCACCATCCCTCCTGTATTCATTCGCTTACCCAGCGGCTGTGGATGAGCACCTACTGTGCGCCAGGCGCCGTGCTCGGCTCCACGGCTCGGCCCTTCTCTGGAACTCACCCAGGAATGAGAAAGCACTTTCAAAAACCAAGAAAAGCCTAAGTGTTGCACGTGCGTGTGGGATCTGACGACAGAGGCACTTTTTCGGGCCGAGCCCGCACTTGTGCGAGGCTTACTGACGTCCTCCGCACCCAGGACCTACCTCCTGTCTCCGGGTCATGGAAATTTGGATCCAGGCCTCGTTCCAGCATTTTGACGACCTTCTCCACCAAACGGTGCTGAATATGGTCCATGAATTTTTTCAGATTGGTCTAAGGGGAAAAATAAGAAAACAGAAATGTCTTTACAGCCCCTGGGAAGGTTCCTTATTACGGGGCACGCTCCAGCCTCCTCTGGGGACAGGGAGCCACCCCGGACAGGGCGCTGCAGACCCGCCAGGTGGCAAGCTCACTGCACCCGGAACTCCAGCACCAAGCATGGAGTCCAGCGCGGGGCAGACGCAGCCAGCCTGTCCTGGATGGAGGTTTTAGAACTCTCCTGCTTTCACTGCCCGTGCCAGGAGCCACAGGGCGATCCTTCACTTTTGAAAGGACAAGCCACCTGGGCCACTTCAAAAAACTACTGCTTCCAGGGTCCACCCCAGAGCTTCAGCCTCCATCTCTGGGAAGCGAGGCCCAAGGATGGATAGTTATGCTTTGTAATCTCTAAAGCAGCAGCCGCAATGGAGAGCAGATAGGGCAGCTGTCACTCAGGGAATCCACTTGTTGGTGAACGTCTGTGACTACTTGCACAGAAACAAAGATGCCTGGTCATGGAGCAATTCAAGGTCAAAAGAGACAATCACATCCTGTGGGGTAAACGATCAGTGGGTCAACCCTGGTGGGGAGGGACGTCCCCCAGCTATGCCTGGCCTCGTCAGTAACTGGAATCATGATTTCCTGCCATGGAGCAGAAAGCCTGGGCCAGCTGAGGATAACCCCAATACACAATCTGCCTTCCTCTGAAGGAGCTAACTCTTGCCACAGGCCAGATTCCGTGCCCCCTCCACATGGCTCCCAGGACACACCACGTGGGCAGCACCGGGGGGGTGGGGGGCGGGGGCTGGGCCTCCAGCCCCCCAACACAGGCTGGATCTCCACCCACACACTTTAAGGACTTTCTAGGGCCAAAATTAGCAAATGCCCAAAGACACAAGATACACTCATTCTCACTTAACGTTTTCACTGTTATTTAGTAACTGACTTTTTTTTTTTTAATCCAAAAAGCACATTTTTATCTACATGTTAGAAGGTGAGAAAAAAAAAAAAAAGCTTCCAGACCTTGAGGTCTAAACACCACCATCCAGGTGGATTCTAGGGCTGGGCAGGGAACATGCATAAGGAGTCAGACCATTAGTTGTGCCACAAAGTTGTCAGTGCTCAGGGGACAGCAGCACAGGCCAGAGGGCAGACAGCCAGGCAGAAGGGCTGCCACCAGCCACATCTAGACAACTTGCGGACATTAATAAATAATGGCGTATCACACCCGTTGAGCACAATAAAAATCCATGCATCTGTTGTGATACAAATGGGGGTCAGAACAAAAACCAAGGGAACCTGCTGGTTGAGAACTCACAACCAATCTGTGTGGGCTCACAGCACCAGGCAGGCTCCCCGGGCAGCCCAGGACGGGCTAGGGACTGCATCCAGGCAGCTTCCCATCACTGCCTTTCTCTATGCTCCACACCCTCGAGCATCCTCAGATAACACATATCCTCCTCGATGCCATGGTGGGTGTGACCACGCACCCCAGTCCCAGCACCTGGTGGACACACACAGCAACGCCGACAAAGGGCAAAAGCACCCACCACACGTCCAGCCAGCAAGTGAGCGCTCACGGACCACAGCCCATGGCTCTCGGCCTCGACCCTCTCCTTCACACCCCTGCCGGCCTCCTGCTGCTCTCACCTCCATGCGTTTATGTAAACAGCTCTCTAATCAGCTCCGTGCTCAGTGTGTCCTCTCTGGTGGCAGCAGTGGCTCAGAGAGAATGGCTGCCTCTCCACCCAGAAACACCCAGGAGGTGATGTGCACAGAGCAGCCTCCCTTCTGGTCCTACTCCACGTGCAAGTTGTCACCCAGCATGCTTTCATCACACAGAAGAGGATGGCTGTGTTCAGGGGCTCTGGGGACCCGGGACGGCGTGTTCGTTCATGTGCTTAATTCAGGCCACGTGGGCCTCGCCCACAGCGTGTGCGGGCTCCCGGACATAGCATCACCTTCCCCACCGTGCATGCGTCTGAACCCACCCTGCTCAGAGCCCCGCCCTCGAGGTATCTTCCCGTTCCCCTGCCCGAGCCCCCACCAGCTTCACCAAGCACCCCTGCCCCCGGGGCAGCCAGTGCACCTGCACATCCTGGCCCCATCCCTCCACGACATGCACATGGCAGGTGCTTCCCAGGACAGGAAGCCGCTGCCCGAGGAACTGCCCTGATCTGCAGAGATGGTAACGCCACATATGCGACACAGGGCCAGCGTGTGAATGCCAGCCCTGCCCGCCTACCTTCGTGTGTAGCTTGGCCAACTGCTTCTCGTCCAGATTGGATTGCTTATACACCCGCTTCTTGTATCGAAACTGCATGGAAACAGAAAGAGGAAAAGAGAAGAGATGTGAATACGATATGATGATACGAAGAGATGATGAATACGTCATGCGGTGTTCGGGGAAGCATGGCTTTGTCCTCGGCCACGTCACGGGAGGCAGGGGCCCCACAGCAAACTCCTGTGTCAGGTCGACTAACCGTATTCCTCCTGCAGGCCCCTGACATTGCAGGAACAGCACCTGCGAAGATCCACGGCCATGTGGCCGAAAAGGCACAGAAAGCAAAGAGAGCAACCCAGGGGGACAAAGGAGTCATCCCCTCCTACGGGGAAGCCACGGCCAGGGCTCCTCTCATGAGCGGTGGTCACGGTCCTCACGACCGTGCTTGTGGCCCCGCTGACAAATCAGGATGTGTGTCTTCGACATCCACCCCTAGGACGCCCACCCTGGGGAAGCCAGCGTCCCTGCTGCAGCCTCTGCCAGGGACTCTCGATGGCGTCCGTCTCCTTGAACACGGCGCCTCCTCTGAGCTGGAAACTACACATTCTGTTCCGATGCAGCCAGTGCCCAAGAAGAACGTACTGGGGTCACTCCGCCCTGAACCCCAGCACCTCCACCTCCTGCTCCTCCCGGCCAGCCCGTCGCACTCGCAGAGATTGCCAGGTGAGGCACCTGCTCCGATCCCAGCCCCGCCAACGTGCCGTCAGCATTGGCCGACTCTCCGCATCCGGGACTGAGCTCCCTGGTGTGATGGCGGGGAGGCCCGAGGATGGCACGAGAGGGAGCACAGCGAGGGGCGGGGAGGTCGAGGCAGCAGGGAGCTCATCCTGGCACTGAGCTAATTTCACATGTAGGTCCACCTTGCTCTCCTCTCCTATCTCCTGCCAACAAAACAGCAGTTTGATGACACACAGAATTCCTCTGTCACACACACTGAAACTTGGTTTTTTTTTTTTAAGTGGTGAAATAAGACTGTAGTGAAATCAAAATGTTCCGTGAGACTCGGCTGTTCAAGGTTCCGGGATGAGCACTGGGGAAAGACTGCAGGTGTCCATCTTCCTGAACCAAACTGGGAGGCAGGGATCCAGGCCCATTTTAGGATTTTCACCCCCTGGTTCTAGATTCAAGGGGGACAGCATGTTCTGCATGCAGCGCCCTGGGCTGCAGTGAGCCCCTGCACACCCCGTCTTCACCCATCAGACCTCTGAGATTTCAGGTGCCGCTGGGAGTGACGTTGGGAGAGGTGATGACTCCCTAACTGACAAGTCTAAGGGAATTCAAGTCGGGGGGTGGTGGCTTCTGGGTATAGAAATACGCTAGGGTTCCCATCTTAGCCAGATGGGAACTGCTCGGAGGAGGGTGTTTCCAGGATCGCCAGCATTCCTGGCTCGTGGCCATGGAGGGATGCACTCTGGAATCCAAACCTTTTCCTGCTGTTTCCTCAATGTTTCATAAGCAGCCAACCATATTCTACCAAAATTCTCGGAGGCAAAGAGCTCACAGCCACGCGTGCCCCTCATGTGCAGAGCACCAGACACATCTCATTTCACACCGTGGATCACCTGGCAGGATACAGGCCCAAGGAGATGGATGGATACGTGGAGGTACAACTCCCTCATGGCAAGGAAATTGCCAGCTCGTCCACAGAGCACCTTGCTGGAGCCTCACAGCCCCCACCAAGAAAGCTGAACTAATGTTACCCCAATTTCAAAGCTGTTACCTGAGGCCCAGAGAGGCTGGGTGGTGGGCTTGGGCTGCACAGCTACCAGGATCGGACCAAGCCCCACCTGGGATGATGCACATGCAGGAGTAGAGATGCTTCCCCTGCAAACCTCTCAGTTTCAGCTCCCATGACACATGAGTCCCTGGACAGGAAGGACATGGGAGGGATACTACGTGTGCCTGCTGTTCTAGAAACAGTAGCACCTTCCTGCCCAGGTCACTGTGCATCCTCACGCCCTCCTCATGCCTTCTCATTTGCTTCTCAGGGGTGAGTGGTGGGCCAGCCAGAGTCACCTCCTCCAACTGCCTCTCTGATCAAGAGTAGGCTCTGGCCTTTTCCGTCTTCACCAGGTTTTATGTCATTATGAAAATTATATCAGTCCTGGAATGAACCATCCATTCACTGTTCCTGGTCTACCACCGCCCAGTCGAGTGTGAGCTCCATCAGATCAGAACCTTTAACACACCTACAAAGTGGTATTTAGCAGGCCCCCAACAAGCGGGTCCCCCCTCCACAATGGATACCCACTTTATGTATGAGCCAACTGAGGTCAGAACAGGGAACCACAGGATGCCAAGTGGCACCCCATCTTTTCCTCCACCGAAACCCCTCCCTCTGGTCTGACATATGCTTGTTTTAATGAGGATCCCAATAACCTCAGCCTCAAACTCACTATTAGGAGTAGAAATGTGTGGATGATGTCCAGCCTTGGGCCATGACCTCTTAGACCTCAGAGTGATCTAATCGCTGATAATATCATAGAACACACCAAGGTTGCTGAAGGCACAGCTTCAATTCCACACATACAGCGTCTCACTGTGTGATGGGGCTGAGGTGAGTATAATCTCTGGATACCAGAAGCACACTGTGCAACAGGACAAAGGCTGCTTGAATGACTATGAATGACTATCTTAGTACATCCCATGGAGGGACACCTGGGGTGACTCATTGGTTGAGCATCTGCTTTTGGCTCAGGTTGTGATCTCAGGGTCCTGGGATTGAGTGGCGCATTGGGCTCCCGGCAGGAAACACACCTCTCCCTCTCCCTGTGTCTCTACCTCTCTCTCTCTGACTCTCATGGATAAATAAATAAAATGTTTTTTAAAAAAATACGTCCCATGGAAATACTATGGGTAAACCTGGGGATGTGGCAAGCCGGGGGTCAGATCGCCGGAGGCTGGCGTCACACTTCACATGGAAGTGCATTCGGGTGACCTTTCATGAGGCAGGCCCACAGCCACAACAGCTCCGAGCCCCCTGGTCATTCCTCAGACAAGAAGCTGGAAGTCATGCTTCCAACTACAGCCAGATGGCCACTGGCCACTGTGCACCCAAGGGCAGGGAGACCCAGTCGGGAAGGCAGAAGCAAACCCATCCTGTACGCCAGGACCCGCAGGTCCTGGTGCCATGAGCCTGAGTCAGACTTATGGTTTGCTCATCCCAAGATTTCTCTGCAACAAATTCATCCCATCTACAGTAAGGAAACAAATCGATCAAAACTGTGCAGCTGTCTGAAATTCACCAAATTAATTGCAACCTCAAAGCCCCAAACTAACTTCTAATTTGGGGGTCTTGTCTGAATCCATATCAAATTTGGAGTTCCGTGAAGGTCCTCCCCTCCACCCCGTGTCCAGGCCATGGGGCAGCAGCAGTACCTCCAGGGACGGGATGCCCTTGCCCACGGGCTGCGGGTACTCGCGCAGAAGCCGCTCCTCGTCCAGGAACTTCCCATCACGCCCGTTGCTGGCCGGCTGGAAGAGCCCGTAGTTCAGGACGTCCTTCAGGCTCTGGTTCAAGGAACACAGGATCCGCTGCTTTGCAACCCACACGGTCGCATCCGGGTTAAACCGAATGCACTTCTGCAAGGAAGGACAAAGACACCTGGTCAGTGGTGCAGCCCAACCCGCACGTGGCCAGAGATGTCAAGGTGTTTCCATATAGGTTCTCGGAGCAGCAGACCCCCCAACTTTTCAGGATGAGAAATGATGGAGACACCGAGTAAATATAAAAGGAGAACAGTGAGGATTGAACCATGGGCTTCTGTGGCCTTGACTCAGAACCAGGTATCTGCAGGGTTCTTCTGGTCACCAACACCGCCTATTGCCTTGGGCTGCTCCCACACCTGCGTGGAGCTCCTCAAATCCCAGCGCTTGTGGAGACAGTGCAGACCCAGCACCGCAAAACACCACCACTCAACAGAGCATCTGGGGCCGCACGTCCAGGTGGGCCTCACAACCTGCCCTTCTCACAAGTGTGAAGGTGACACTGCTGCAGCCAGTCAGGGGAACACACCGTGAGGACCGCAGCTCAAGCAAATTATAGCATGATTAAATTTTCACATTGGCTGCACATTGACATCTCAGGTACGGACGGGGGTCTCGACTTGTAACTCCTCTGATGGGAACATCCACGGCAAGCATCTGTGTACCACCCCTGCGGACTCTGAACCTAACAGCCTTGGAACATTGACACCACCCCGCCCAAAGCAGAAAGGAAGGCAATGACGAAACACGGTGTGATTTAAAAATCGTTATCAGTTGCCAGGAGAGCTAATTTCTTAACATCTCTGTAGACAGTGTCTGCAAATCAATCACACTTTCCAAAAACCTAACAGTGCCACTAAGAACCCAAAGGTCACAGCTTGGCCACGCTCTCGGGCCCCTTGTGTGAGATTCACCAACAAGCCATGAAACACAAGTGCCAGGTCACATCTGCTTCTAACTGATCCTTCTCACTTTTTATTGAATTAAAATTATGTTCTGTTGAACAGCCATCAGCAGGAGCTCAAGAGTTTGCTTTATCACTGCAAAAAATGTTCAGAAAGGACAGGAGGCTGGGACCAATTGTCTCCTGGGGGTTCTGCATGGGATGCAGAGGCCCTCCTCCCTTGATCCGGAGCCTGAGCTTTGGGGAGAACCTCCCAGTGGGGTAAGATAAGCCAGCTACTCTCAACAATGAGGAACGTTCAGCAGGCAGCCAGAATCCCACCCCCCAGGAAACCTGACCTGGTAGGCCTGAATGCTCCATCTGTCCCTCCCCAGGGCCAAAGGCTGAATTCAAGGGTAACCTTGGAGCTCCTCTTGGGGCTATCAGGCTGAGTGGGGGCCCACTGTGCACTTCAGAGACACTTCATGATTGCCCACAGGTCCGCCCAGCCATGGCTGAGTGAGAAGAATATCTGGAAACTTTGGTACAAAAAACTAGATCTGCTTGATGTGATGAGGTGGGGCCGCAGATAACTTGCCCATTCCTGTGTCAGGAGTCCCCATCAGTCTCTGGTTCTAACCTCGCAGACGTCTAACTCAAGTTCCCTTGGATACCAGCACCCTAGGAAGGCCTGGGCCACCCCCCACACACGCACACACACACTGGCACAGCAAAGGTGGTGCCAACAGGTGAGTACAGAGCAGAGCATGGGCTGGGTCCTGCTCCCAAGGGACCCATGTGCTCACAAGTCATCACAGAGAGCACACTCCACTTTGGGCTGAGCTGGGGATGCAGAGCCTATGCCCTGGGCAGGCCAGCCTTGTACAATTAAAAATCATCCTGCTCTAAGAAACGTCAAGAGGGCCCCATTCAGAAACTTCCAGAAGGAGCAGGAGCCCAGAGGTCAGAAAGGCTTGGGCTTACAACCCAATCATTCACATTAACCCTTTGATCCTGGGCAAACCCACCCACCCAGCAGTCCCCATTCCCAGGATGAAAATCATGGCACCTACACCTACCTGACTCACGGGGCTGTTGTAAGGGTCAAGCAGAAGGTAAATAATACGTGACACTGGGGGTTGACTGTGTCCTGCAAAACATGCTGACGTCCTAACCCCCTTTATCTGTGCATGTGACTTATTTGGAAATAGAGTCTTGGCAGATGTCATCAAGGTAAGATGAAGTCATAACAGAGTAGGGTGGGCCCCGATCTGCTGTGACTGTGTCCTTACGAACAAGGGAAATTTGGACACAGATGTGCACGCGCCACATGAAGACAAAGGCAGAGACGAAGTGTGCATCTGTGAGTCAAGGAGCACCATGGAGCACCAGCAGACCCCAGCAGCTGGGGCAGAGGACTGGCCTGGACGCTCCCTCCCAGCCTCAGGGAGGACCCAGCGCTGCCCATACCTGGATGGGCAGACTCCAACCTCCAGGGCCAGGAGACAATAAATGTTTGTGGCTGAAGCCCCGTCTTTCAGAGCAGGTTATAGTGGCCCCAGGAATGAACACACAGAAAGGTATATCACGCCCGCCATCCTTTCTGGGGAGAGCTCCGAGGTCTGAGCACCGTGCTCCCTGGTAGCCCTTTTTCTTCCATGTGCAATGGGTGCTACCTGCGTGCTCACACTTGGCACCGGAAAAGCCATGGGGCAGCCAGTTCAGAAGACACTGGACAAATCTCGCTTCCCTTCCACACTTACCCCTCATCAACTCCCTTCCTTACCAAGCATCCCCATCAGGCAAAGCCTCACTGCAAGAAAAGCCCTGACATGGGTGACCCAATCAGTGAATGACAGCCGAGAGCCACAAAAAGTATAATGAGCAAACCAGCTCTAGACCATATTTGGGGCCATGAAAGAATAAACTACGAGACAGGATGGAGAACTGAAAGCAAATGCCCAACAACCCCCATGGACGCCCCAGGGGGAAGTAAGTACGCTGCCTGGGAGGGCATGCACACCATGGAGACGCTGCCCAGGAACAAAAAGGCACATGAGAGTCTGCATGGGAATTTCAGGTGGAGGGCTCAGCACAGGATTAGCAGGGGACAAATCTGGGAGAAGTGGCGAGCCTGGCAGGTGGAGCACTGACAATTTTTACCCTAAGTGACCTTTCTGCATCCTACTCTTAACCTGATGCAGTATTGAGAAGTACTGGTGCCATATTCCCATCTCCCTACAGCCCTGTGAGATGGGGAGTCTTCATAATCTGTTACCGGTGTTCCAGGGTAAGCAATTTGCTAGAGGACTCACAGCACAGGGAGGCTGCAAAGACAGCCTGTGGGTCAGGAATTCCAGCGCCCAACCACTGCCACGGAAGGGCTGCTTGAGGGAATACCTTTACTCCTCTAGCTTCTGTCTTCTGCATAAAGGGTCCTACACCAGCACCAGGGTGGGCATGGGTGGGGGGACAGGAAATGACTGAGACAGAGGTCTTGTCCCTTAAGAAGCTCAGAACCTGGAGGGAAAGGACAATGATAGTGATGGTGGTGATGGTGGTAGTGGTGATGGTGGTGATGGTGTTGGTAGTGGTGGTGATGGTGGTGATGGTGGTGATGGTGTTGGTAGTGGTGATGATGGTGGTGATAGTGGTGATGGTGGTGATGGTGGTGGTGGTGGCGATGGTGGTGGAGGGGATGGGGGGGATGGGGATGCAGGTGCTGGTGGTGATGATGGTGGTAATGGGGGTGGCTATGGATGATACAGCTGTGGTTAACATTTCTTGAATCCTAAAATGCCAGGAACTATACTAACTATATTTACCTTCACTGTAACCATGAGTGAATAGTATTATCATTATTATTGTTGTTGTAAATTATACATTTATGTATTTATACATGATAAATACAATCTATATAATATATATTTACATACAACAAATACGATAATTACTACTAGTATAAAAACAATCATTATTATTATTATTCCCGGATTGGGAAGCAGAGCCTCAGATTCTCAAATAACTACCTCAAAGCCACATGTCTAGAAAGTGGTGGAGGTTTAATGTGAACCCAAGTCGAGTCTGCCTGGCTCCTGAGTCCTCGCTATTTAACTTATGCATTATCTTTTCCCCAATATACACCTGGCCACCCTCAGATTATAAAATACTTGATAGTCCCTGAGAAAACCTATGTTCAGCTCTGTTGTAGATCAGGGAAATACTTACTGCCTTTGTTCCGAGTTTCCAATCATCTGTCGATTTGCCCCAATGTTGAATATTGACAATTACAAGGGAGAAACAGTTTAATCTCCATAACAAAGGACAACATTTGGGAAATTCTAAATAATTTTTTTCAAAGAAGTAAAATCTAGCCTCTGAGGTGCCAGTAGCTTTTAAAAATAGACAAAGTGACAAAGCGCTGGGCACACTGGCACTGGGGACGATGCATGGTGCGTGGTGCCACAGACATAAAACTATAGCTGCATCTCTGGAAAAAGCAGAGGAGAACTATGGTCTTCTTCCACTTAGAAGAACCCTGGCCGGGCTTTGGCCCTCAGAAGAGCAACAAAGCACATGCCACAAAGATTTTTACCCAGTATAAATTCACAACTGAAATACAACTCAGAACCAGCTCCTCAGCCTGACAATGGGGGAATGGTCACTCTACAGGGCATTTAATACAAAGGAACACACTGTCCATGAACCTAAGCACACAGGTCAGGTAAACACATGGGGAATCGGACACCAAGGACAAACAAATAACTCAAGTGTCAACTGTTGCTGACACCCAATCTAACAACCCAACTCATCCCAAACTGACCCCCCACCCCGACCTTCACCTTTGTCCTATTCCCCCCACGCCTTCTACCCTCATCTTCCTTCTGAATCTCAATGGTGGGACCACCTCCTATACCAGAACACCAGGAGATGCTCCTGACTCCTCTTTCTCTGTGCCTTCTGGATCAGCCTAGGTTCATCTGTGGCCTGGAATGCTTGAGTCCCCATCTGTGCTCCCAGCACTGCCCCACAGGCCCCCATCCTTTCCCACCTGGGCTACTCCAGTAGTCCCTACACAAAGCTCACCTGCATGCCCGTTAGGCCCATGTGACTTCACTCCAGTCCCATCACCTGTGTCCCCTCTTGATCCAATTACTCACACGCCTGGGCACTCAGGGCCCATGCTTCCACCCAAGGGACACAGTGAAGGAAGAACTTTGGCCTGGACCCTACCTCCTTTTCAGGACATCTGTCTATCAAAGCCTCCTCTGCCCTTGCCCCAACCCCTGCACCTGCACGTGCACGCGCGCACACACACACACACACACACACACACAAAGAAAGGCACAAACACATACACACTCCAGCACTGCCAAACCACTCTCAGTAATTCTCTGGCATGCCAGGCTCTGTACGTCCTTGCGCACTTGTGCCTCCAGCTAACCACCCCTTCCCCTCCTCAACTGCCAGCGGAAATCACACTCACTCTTCCCAGCTGGGTCCAGGACTCTCCCACTCTGGCCTCACCCCAGGTTGAGCTGATCAGGGAGTGTCCTGAACTGAACCCAGGGAGCTGGTCTACTGCCCATGGAGTACAGTCCAAGCTAATTGGCTGACCCCTGCTCCCTCCTGTCCAGCCTGTGGGTCACGGCTTCTCCATCTTGCGTTTTTTTCCTATAGGAGGGACACACCAGCATGTACTTTGCCTTATGACATTTCAGTAACTGTCACTTTTTGATCTCCTGGTGTGACACCCTAAATACCGAGACACCCAGATCCATCTGAAAACCTCCCTGTCAGGGCTGAGCTGGGTGGCTTAAGGTATGGTAAACTTACAAGTGGATGTAACGATACCTCCAAGCCCCCAATCAGAGTGGCTTCTCCCTTTGCTCCTGACAAGGAGTGCACTCACAGCAGATGGGAAGGGATGTGGGGCTGACAGGGCAGAGAACTGCAAAATCCAACAGGGAGAGCTGGTCTCTGTGACCAACATCAGCCTCGGTTTAAGGATCTGTCCAGGAAGCTCCTGGGGTTCCTTTGGGCCAACTCCAGTTCTCTTCAGGTTTTCTCAGCCCCCAGGGGCCCTGACTTCTTGGGGGAGGCACGTTCAAGCACAGGGAAACCAACTACAGCTTCTTCCAAGATGCCCACCCAATACCCAGCTGATCAGCACTCCTCCCTACTCTGGACTATGAGCTGCTCCGTGAGAACAAGGGTGTGTGTCTCTCTCTTGGCACAACAATACTTGAAGCCTTGTTAATACAGATGAAACTGAATTGCGCTGAACCCAACATTCCAGAAATGGAACACTTCCAGGTGATATAATCCAATGTAAAGTAGAGTCTGGTCTTGATCACAGTGAGGATGGTGGGAGATATCATGACCGAGGGCTTGCTTGGCACCCAGGTACTGTGAACTTATCATCTCATCAGAATACAGCAAAGGTCTGGAGAGGGCAGACTGCAGCCGTGTTTGCAGAGATGTAGGCAGCACAGCTACAGTCGGCTGGGTGGGTACCTATGTGAAACTCCACCCTCCACTTGTAAAACTCATGGCCAAATTCAAATCTAAAGTGAAGAGAGTGAGAGAAGCCTACTCTCCTACTTGGTCAATGTGAGTTGTAGCCACTCTGCAAGATGTGAGGCTGGCTAACAACCGAGAATACTAAGACACAAGGGAAAGAATACTGGCCTTGGAGACAGGTCAAGGCAGACGCTCAGTGTGGATGTGCCACATTTGCTGTGTGTATCAGTTTTCCAGCACTGTCTTAACAAAACATCACAGATGGGGGCTCAAAACACAGATCTTCATTGTCTCCTAGTCCTGGAAGCTGGAAGTCCAATATGCAAGTGTAGGCTGGCTCCCCCTGTGCATGTCTGTGTCCCAATCTCCTTTTAAGACACCATTCCCATTGGATTAGGTCCCACCCTAGTGACCTCATTTTACCTTGTCTTTAAAGACCCCACCTCCAAATATACTCACAGCCCAAGGTGCTAGGGGTTAGAACTTCTACATGGGGATTGAGGTGGGGGGACAACTCAGGCCATAACACTGTGACCACAGCCACGTCTTGGCCTCACATTAAGCAACACATGCTCCAGGTAGGCCACATCTATGTTGTCAACTAACTCACATGATCCACAGAGGATCAAGAACTTTGTGCTCTGGGGCCATGTACCCACCAATGCTCAAGTGGTCAGCCAGTCTCCTGGGGCAGAAGGAGGAGGAAGTTGGACAGGATTGTTTTTGATCTGCAACATCGTGACAAGAGAATTTTATGGAAAAGAGTAATCTGCTCTTCAAATCTGTTCTGGGTCCTGTACAATGGGGGTAATGGCAGCAGTCATTCTGGTGGTCTTACAAGGGTCAGGAAATGTCTAGACAAAGCTTGGAAGAATGGTAAATATTATACTACATAAAATATGCATTGTTATAGTGCACTGTCAAGGCAAGAACCATCAACAACACAAGGCTGGACTGCACAGATATATTCAGCCCACCACCTCCAACACATCTGTTCACTCACATTCCCCAGAGAGACTTTAATCCACATCATCCTTGACTTCCACCCAGAACAAGTTAAAAAAAAATATGGGGTGGGGGGCAGCTACCAAAGCATTTGGGGATGGTGGTACCAAAGGGACATTCCCTGCATCACCCTGGGCCAGCTCCCGGACCCAGAGCTGCAGACACAGACCCCCAAGGAGAATAAATATCCCAGCTCTGCCGGTGCTTACAGGCAGCTTTCAGCAAGAACTCAGGATGTTCTGAAAGAAATCCAAGCTTCTGAGCGCATCACTCATTGCAAAGAGGTGCATTTCACATGTAAAACTTCCTTTGGATCACACTTGATGCCATTATCAGTCCTGTTATGATGCATTTTCAAAAAACCATAATAAACAAAACTTGCCAGGAGCCATCTGAAGGTGCATTCAGGCATGTTTTGGCCCTTTAACAGCTGTTCGTGTGCAATCTGTAGATTTACACACCTCCAAAAATGAGCCAACACCAAGGCAACCCAACCCGGGACTGGGTGGTTTCCAAATGTACCTGTCCAAACGAAACAATGCTTTCTGCTATGGACAAAGACCTCTCAGGCTGGGGGCCTATCGCAGCAAACAGTTATTTCTCCCGGCTAACACAGGAAGCTTAAAATAAGGGATTTCTAGGGAAGCAGACATGCTGGGTAACCTTGACTGAGAAGGACAGCCTGATCTGAGGATGCTGAAGTCTAGGAGCCAGGCTGGTGCTTCTGGATGTTTAAACCCTAATGAAAGATAAAGTGGCTGTGGGCTGGTTTTTCCAATCAGAATAAGATTTCTCAAACAGTAAGAGCCGAATCGCTACCTGATGATGTGTTGAAGCGGTGGGAAACCCATGTGTTGTGGCTAATTTTTAAGGGGCTAACTGGCAGCCTCTGCTATTGTCAAGGTGACACTAAACAGAGGCACTGGCTCAGAATCCATCAGTGACTCACACCCTCCTTGGAGGTGAGTTAATTCTCTCCTCTTGATAGCCATTGTCAGGTGGGGCCCCGGAAATGGAGTGAAGGGAAGGACACTGGTGGGGGGGGGGGGTGGATCACATGGTCCTGACCTCCAACACATCTCATGTGCTCCTAGAGGTTGGGATTAGCGCTCCTTAGCCCAAAGAGGAACAAAGAGAGCTCAGAACAGTTCCCAGACCCACACAGCTCCGAGGGGCGGAGCTGCAAAGCCACAAGCCCAGAGGCTGATCCACTAGGTCCCAGCAGCACACAAGGAGCCATGGGTCACAGGGTTGGCCTGGCAGGACCATGAAATGGGTGGGAGATGGGCAGGGGGCTGGACACAGTCCTGGACACAGCATGGACACTGTAGGGTACGACCCCCCCCCCCCATCCATCCAGAGAGGAAATGTGTGAAGAGAAAGGTCAAAACTGAGCGGGCAGCAGTCAGACCCAGCAGGAGTCGTCACAGAGATCAGAAGGTGCCAGAAAAGAAGCACCTCATCCTTGGATTTAACACAGAAAATTAAATATTGATGGCTCAGGCTCTGGCACTGCTACCTTCTGGGTAATTCTTATCAGCCTGGGACACAGGGAGAGGAGGAGATATCTGTTCTTCACCAGGGTGGCCTTTGAACCACAATGTTCTCAACACAATGTGGGATTTACAAAGCTTTTTTTACAGAATGTGTAATAATTCCAGACCAAAGCTACTTCGCCAAATGTTATTTTCTCAGAGAGATTTAAGTGGGTATTAAGTCAAAGCTTAAGCAGAAGGGCACGGCTACTCGGACATTTGTCACACGGGCTATGGGGACTCCGGCAAGCCAGGCTGATGTCTCTCATATATAAAACATTAACCTAATACCCAACAGGAGATGCAGCATGGAACCTTTACAACACACAAAACTGATGCTGGTTAAATAGGGTTTTTAGGGGAGTTTTTTGTTTTTTTTTAATGGCATAAATGAAAATAAAGTCCTTCTCGGCCTTTAGCCAGCTACTATGTGAGATGAATAATAACTGACATGATCAAGACCTCCCCACTGGAGCCTTTGCCTGTGTACAACCCGCCAATTTCCTGATTAAAATTGTGAAGTGTAAACCACTCCTTTTGAGCACAGTGAGGTTGATTATCATCACCATATCACAGAGAAAACAGAGGCAAAGGGAAGTTGGGGACCAGGCAAGAGAGGCTCTCTTTGGCCTTAGCAAGCAATTAATGAAACCACAAAGAAAACCAGAGTCCATGTCTTCCATCCCCCCAAAAGTGATCCAAATGTGCACTACAAAGACATAACAGGTTCACTCAAGCTAGAGATCAACAATCCAGACCATCTGATTCTGTAATACAAAAGGGATGGATGGAGGGAGGGATGGAGGTACAGAATGAGAGATGGAGAACAGATGGATGGATCCATGGTGCATGGGTGGGTGGATGGATGGATGGATAGATAGAAGGATGAATAGATGGATGGATGGGAGGAGGGATGGGAGGATGGATGAGTGGATGGAAGGATGGGTGGATGGAAGGATGGGAGGATGGATGAGTGGATGGAAGGATGGGTGGATGGAAGGATGAATGGATGGATGGATGAAAGGATGGATGGATGGATGGATGGATGGATGGATGGATGGAGAAAAGGATGGATGGATGGATGGATGGATGGAGGGAAGGATGGGTGATAGGTGGATGGATGAGGGATGGAAGGATGATGGATGAGTGGACAAAGGAAGGGAGGGAAGAACAAAAGGATAAATGGATAACTGGTGGATGAATAACATCAAAGAAAAGTTTCAAAAATATACTGTCAAATGAAAAAAGTAAGTTACGAATGACATGCCCAGGATGATGCCAGCTATATATGCTCTTTTTTACACAACACAACACTATAGAGTGGTCACTAATACATAGGAACAGAGAGCAAGAGACAAGAGGAATTCACACTGAATTCATAATAGTGTTTGTCTCTGAGGAGAGGGGGCTGAGCAGGAGAACAAAAGAGACTTTATCAGGAATGTGTTAATCCATGGAATGTTACTCAGCCAGTAGAAACGACAAATACCCACCATTTGCTTCAACATGGATGGAACTGGAGGGTATTATGCTGAGTGAAATAAGTCAATCTGAGAAAGACATATGGTCTCATTCATTCAGGGAATATAAAAAATAGTGAAAGGAATTAAAGAGGAAAGGAGAGAAAACGAGTGGGAAATATCAGAGAGGGTGATGGAACATGAGAGACTCCTAACTCTGGGAAATGAACAAGGGGGAGTGGAAGGGGAGGTGGGCGGGGGAACGGGGTGACTGGGTGACAGGCACTGAGGGGGGCACTTGACGGGATGAGCACTGGGTGATAGGCTATATGTTGGCAAATTGAACTCCAATAAAAAATTAAAAATTAAAAAAAATTTTTTTAAAGGAATGTGTTAATCCTAAGATTAAAAAGTGATAAAATGTAGGGCACCTGGGTGGCTCTATCAGGTAAGCATCTGACTCTTGATTCTAGCTCAGGTCACAATCTCAGGATCATGAGATCAAACATTGGGCTCCAAACTCTCTCCCTCTCCCTCTGTCCCCCGCAACCTTTCTCACATGTGCTTGCTCACTCTCTAAAAAAAAAACCCAAAGTGACAAAATGCTAACTATCACTGTCAATTAGTCATAATAGATACACTAGTATTTATGATACTATTCTTTGACTTCTATATTTTCTATTTTCTTATATTAAAAAAAATAACAATAACAGCATCAAATCAAAATGTAAGGCATTTCTCAGCCTCTTAGGAGCCTCCTTGGCAGGACTGGAGTCAGCCCTGGACCATAATGCACAAACTCAAATTTCTTGAAAAAAGAGCATTAACACCATTCTCTCCTTCAGCCCACTGAATCCTCCTGACTTTTCTTTCAGGGCAGAAAACCTGCTCATGTCAGGATCATGTACAGCTAATTTTCTAATTAAGTATAAAACCCAAACAGGTTTCTTTTTGGTAGCAAACAAGCAAGTGGAATAAGTACCTTCCAAGACAGGAAGATCTAGAAACAAAATGGCAGCCTGAAACACCAATACATTTTTTAAAAAGATTTAATTTATTTATTCATGAGAGACAGAGAGAGAGAGAAAGGCAGAGACACAGGCAGAGGGAGAAGCAGGCGCCCTAGAGGGAGCCTGATGTGGGACTTGATCCAGGACCCTGGGATCACGCCCTGAGCCAAAGACAAATGCTCAACCACTGAGCCACCCAGGTGCTCCAAGTTTAATACATTTTTTGATGCAAGAGTTTTTTGTGTCTATGTTGCCTGGGCTACTGGATCACGTGTGAGGCTGTTTTGGGATGACATTCAAGGCACCAGTGCGGTAGTGTTGGTCTCAGGGGCAGACTTGAGGGGTGGACGTGTCTCCAAGAGAAGCAGCCAACTAAAGAAAACATGGCTGTCTCCCAGTCCACAGAGTGCGTGATTCCACTGAGACAGAATGGCTAGAAATGACAAATCCACAAGGATGGAAAACAGGTGAGTGGTTGTCAGGGGCTGGAGGCGGAGGGCTGGGGGGCTGGGGGGAGCTGGGGACTGATGGCTGCTGGGCAGGGGGGGTTTCCTTCGAGAGTGATGATAATGTTCTAAGATGGCAGTGATGGATACGCTCATCTGGGAATCTATGAAATCTATTGAATTGTACACTTTTCATGGGCACATTGTATGTAAGGTAAATTATATCTCAATTTTTAAAAGAAATATTTTTCCCCCTGTGCTGAGAAGCTATCAAGACGCAGGCATCACATGTTAAAATTTGTGGACCCATGTCACAAGTAAGTCCTCTTCAAACAGCCAAAGCACGCTCTCGTGCTAGAGCCACACCTGCTCTGATCTCACGGACTGTCATCAGGAACCCGTCCTTGGGTCTCTGCCTCCATCCACACCACCCTGGATTCTTGCAGGAGCCTCCTACCTGCTTCTCCTTCCTTCCCTCCTCATGGACCCCACCACCCAGAGAAGCCAAGATCCCCCTTTCTCCAATATTTATGAGGTCATGCACTCTGCACCAAACCTTTCCACAGCAAACTCACTACCCCCACGTCAGCCCCATCACCTCCTTCTGCCATGAGCACCCTCCACCTTCTCTGCTGCGTCAACACACCAAGTTCACTTCCACTTCAGATTTCTGCTCCTGCGTACCTGTTGTTGGGGAAGGTCTGCACAAAGGTCTTCACTGTGCTAACCTGTCATCCTCCAGGGTTCCACTCAGATGTTACCCCTTCACCCGCCAGAGGAGAGGGTTCAGATGACTTCATTCACTGTTTTACAAGACATTGTTCATCCAGTCGCACCAGGCGCTGGGGCACAAGGAAGCCCAGGCCATGAAGCACCTCACACAGGATCAGTGGGGCAGGGGAGGTGCACCGTGTGAGTAGTTGATCTTTATCCTTGAAACAGTATGAGCTCCTAGGGGAGGATGACCAGACATGGATGCAGGGAACTGTGTTTACACTGCACGCAGTCACCTGAGGTGCTGTGTGGGCTGTCCTGGTCCAAGGATACGGGAATAGTAAGGAGTGAGTCCTGGAACTCCTGAGCTTCGTGTGAAAGGTGAGTAGAAGGCAGAGACGTCCCAAGGAAGAGGAGGGATTCTGGGAAAAGGAACCTGGTTGGGATGGAAGACAAGCCCCCCCGCCGATGGAGGCCTACCCGCACCTTCCCCAGCCCCGCCTCCACACCCCTCATCCACCTGGGGCCAGGACACTGCAGAGGACAAGGCAGGAGGATACCTGACCCACAGGCCCCCTCTGGAAAGACAGTCCTAAGACAAACCTTGATGGAGGGAAGCTGGAAGGAAGCTCATTCCCAGAAGTCTGGACCCCATGAACTCCTACAAGAAGACACACGGTGCTCACCTCCAGAGGGGCCAAGGAGTTAGCATGTGCCCACCAATCCACTCAAATGGAGCTTTTCAAGATATCAAGCTGTTCCTGCCCAGGCCTTCCAGAATCTTCTATCATGAGGTAGAATGAGAGGCCAAAAGGGAGCACTAGGGGCTCGATTCTCAGCAACCAAATGAGGATAGGGGCTCAAAGATTGCCAAGATGGGCGAAGAAGTCCTAACATTCAAAATCACAGAAGACCTCAGATAGGACCAAATACAGTGACGTGTCTGTGACAAAGGGTGAGGGAGGGATTAAAACCCAGAGAAGGAAGACGTGGGACCTCTCTGCTGCTGGCATTCTATTTTGATCCTCAATGATAAGCGGAAGGCCAAGGTCACTTGGAAAGCAAGCATGTCTGACAGTCCATTTGGAAGGAAGTGATAGATGATGGAGCGTCCACGTCAGCTGATGTGTGGCAGGGAGACAGTCACGGCGGGGACACGAGGGGCTGCCGCTTTGAGGGAAAAGTTAGAGTGTGTGTATGTGTGTGGGAGAGACAGAAGATGAATGAGCAACAATAAACGTCTTTGAGGGGATCAGGATCACAGCTTAGATGCTTTTTCCTAAATGAAATACCAAAGCTGAAGATACGCTTACATAATAAATGGAAGCATCAGCAAAGCAAAGGAGAGACTCACTGTCCTGAAGCATCTTCCAGGAGGTAGCTGGTCCCTGCACCTCCCTGGACCCATTCAGATAGGTCATGGGGACAGACATGGGGCTGGCAGCTGCCGTGGAGCCCCTGGGGACCGAGCCCTAGGCAGGGGTGGGTGCAGGGGTTGGTGCGTTGCGTACCCAGAAGGCCCCATTCCGTGCTCCTCCTGCCCTCCTCCATGTGCTCAGTGCCAGCTCTGTTCCCACATCCCTCAAAACCATAAATAACAGAAGAACTGTAGCTGGTATTGATTTTGGCACATGCTACTTGCTTCAAAGGCCAAGCCTGCTGACGGGTGCTGCACTTGACCCCACAGGGAGCCCTTCATGCACATGCAGTGACCCAGGGCCCACCTCACTGCGGGGTTCCCCACATGGCCCGTGAACCCTCACTGGGACTGCTCCTCAGGTTTCGAGAGGCCTGGGAAAATGCTCTTGGAAGGATGGTGAGCCCTGCCAAAGGCTTCTCCCAGAGAAGGGAAATTTCACCCTCTGGAGGTGAGACTCAGAGCAGCAGTCACTTTGAGAGAAAACCAGACCTCACCTGGCTGCGTGGGGGGGAGAGGGGGGGCAGGGAACAGGACACACCAGGGGCACAAGAGACACAGCCTCAGGGCTCCTCGAGACATTGCCTCCCCTTGGGCAGGAGGACATGGGGGTGACAACTGGCACAGCAGCTCCCACGGCTCTTCTGGGCAGGATTCCAGGGCCTGTCTCGCATCCCCGGCTCCAGGACTCGACCTGGCAAGGACTCGCACACAGAAACAACGGCTGCTTTGTTACTGGGGTTCATGCCCGTGAGAGTTCTGGTCTCAGCCTCCAGGGGCTTTGTTTGTCTTAACAAAGTGAAGAGAGGTGATCCTTAGAAGGTTCCGGAAACAATTACGCTCCTGGGAGTAGAGACCAAACCCCCGGCGGGCCTTCATAACTGTGGGTCTGAAGAGCAGGTGTCTCTCCATCAGTAATTCTCGACAGGTCCCCGAAGCCTCTGGCATAGTGGACACAATCGCTGCAGGGACGTGAGCCCACCATGCCACCCGCCAGGAAGCGGTCACAGCAGGCAGGGGCAGGACACAGGCTTCCAGGCTGCCTCCTGCTTGCTTCCCTGTGCCCGCCAGACCCAGCGTCATGTCGACCTCTCCCATGTCCCACACCCTTGCTCGCTATCCGTGGAACATCTCAATAGCCATGACGGCAGAAAGGCCTCTCTCTCCACTGTCACTGGTGAGTGCCTCCTGGGTGTGGGCAGTGCCAGCTCCGACCACAGAGACCGATCAAGGTAACAGATGCTCAATGGGCATTTGCTGTCCTCTGGTCCCAGCTGTATGCCCAGCCTGCACCGGCTCACTTCACACCTGCAGGTGGGCCCCAGGCTTGAGACCTTCAGTGTGGTGCCCCAAACACACAGCGGACAGTGGCAGGTGTGACTCTGAGCCATCTCAGACGCACCCGAGCCCGTGCCATACGTTCTGCAAGGCTGCCCGCTGGCTACCTTCCCCGGTGACTATTGGCTGCAGAAGTAGCGAGTGAGTACATGCCACACCAGCATCTGGCAGGTTTGGAGACTCCGGGCCATGTGTCCCAGGCTACCTGCTTCTCACCTGGCCACTGGGACTAGGAGGCCATTGGTGGGGCCCTTAGGGGTGGGTGATGTTCCTTTAAAAAAAAAAAAAGATTTTATTTATTTATTCATGAGAGACACAGAGAGAGAGGCAGAGACACAGGCAGAGGGAGAAGCAGGCTCCATGCAGGGAGCCCGATGTGGGACTCGATCCCGGGACTCTGGGATCAGGCCCTGAGCTGAAGGCAGACACTCAACTGCTAAGCCACCCAGGTGTCCCGATGTTCCGTCTTTTCATCCGATGCTTGTTACACATTGTACCCACTCTGCAGGCTTTCTTTCCACGTGTGTGTGATACAACACCCAGACTGACAATGCTCACAAGTGCTGTCTAGCTCGGGCTGTCTCACAAAGAGAAGTAACACATATGAAGACTTTAACCCGGGGTCTGACCCATGGTGAGTGTTCAGGAAGTGACCAAAGGACGCACTGGCACCGCTCCAGGACCCGGGGATCTCCCACAGAGGGAATGGGTCTACAGGACGCTCCAGGAAGGGAGGGGGATGAGGAAAGCTCGCCCACACACGGTCAGAGCAACAGAGAGACAGCACGTTGCTGACAGCGGCACAGGCTGGGCAGAGACAGCCTGGAGATGATGAAGACGTGTTATTGGAAGAGAGAAGGCTCGCAGAAACCAGGCACACATGCATCCGGAAAGAATGTATCCCAGTTAAAAGAAGGAAGATCTACAAGAGGAAAAGAAGCAGCCATAAAACCTAGGAAAAACAAACAAACAAACAAAAACCAATGACTCAAAAGAATATTTTTCAAGATGAGTCAGTGCAAGGCTATAAAATCAAACAGAAAGCCAGAATCTCAACCACAATCAATCGGGAATTCTGAGGGACAAAGCTGAAGGGGTCCAAGTGAGGACAGCATAAGAGAAGGCTCAAGAACATCGTGGAGGCTACGAGGAGAGGCACCGGTGCTGAAGGCAGATACAAAGATGCCCAAGGGTGCGTGGCCACTTTCCCTGAAACAGAACCCAACCCGCAAGCCAGTAGGAGGCACAGCATGTGAGAAAACCTCCCAGGAATGACGGGAAACAGAGTCTGCAGATGGGAGGTCCTTCCGGGAGAAGCTGGAAGCCAGCACCACCAGCAAGGACCCACAGGCACCAAGCAAGTGCCCAGCAGGCCACACGCCAGGGCCGTGGGCAACGAGAAGCCCAGAGAGCTACCAGGGGCCAACACAGGAAACAGCATGGGGCCCAGGCCTTGAGAGGCACCAGGGAGCCAGCGGTGGGCAGCACGGGCAAGGTGGGCCACACAGAGCTTACACAGCCCGGCAGGTGGGAAAGAGCTCCGTGTACCACCGAGCCCAGAGCATCGAGGGAAGAGGCAGGGCCCACATGGGTGCCAGACGCCCCACTTGCTAATGCGTCCACTGTGTGCATCTCCTCTGTGAGGCTGGTCCCTGTGCCCTCGAGGCCTGGCCTCCGTCCAGCACAAAATAAGTGCTCGGTAAGTGGACCGAGGTGCCGGCAGCACGCTGGGAGGCAGGCAAAGGCAGAGCCGAGGGGAAGGAGGGAAGCGTGGGGCAGGTGCACGATGTGCGGGATGCCCCGAGGACAGGCCGTGCACAAGGCACCCTCGAGCTGAAGCCACACTTAGAATTGACCAGAAACGAGCAACGGGACTTACCGTCTGCTGCAAGTCCTGGATGAGGATCCGGATCACCAGCGTGTTGCCCTGGCTCTCCTCCGTCCTGGCGACACTTGGTTTCTCCGCTGTGGCCCGGATGGTGTCATAGATGGTTTCTTCCTTGGAGCTGTCCGACTCTGACCCCACGGAGTAGTCGGAGAAGCTCTGGGCCATCTCGTCCTCGCTGGATGTCGGGCTGCGCGGCATGGCTGCCCTACGTCTGGAAGGAGGGGAAGAAGGAACACAACAGAGGGATGAATACGGCCCCCAGAAACCCAGGCTCGGTGGAGACTGGTGTCTCAGGTTCACGGTCCTGAACAGCCAGGTGTGATGCATGGACCTTTAAAGGTGGGGAGAACACGGCACCCCAGCTGCTGCCTGGGGCCTGGACCAGGACGCAGCCAGGGCCAGGATGGGGGGCCCACAGGCTCTGCCCCAGAGCTGGGAAACCCGGCACGCAAAAGGAGCCCTAACTAGTGGTGGCCATGGCCACAGCTCACAGGGATGCACCAAAAAGCCATGGGGGAAGTTTGAAACCTTCCAAGGTAATAAAAAAGGGCTACCTTTTGTTTTTCTTTGAAGACAGAGCAGCAGGAAAGGAAGAAATGCAAACTTCAGGACAGAACAGTACCAAGTTCCTGCTTTAATAACCCCTCTGCCTCAGACACAGAGCAGTGATAGGTAACGTGTAAAAATAGACCAGAGCTGGGGGTGCAGCTTCCTCACCATCCAGTATAGTGGAGGTTCCCCGGCAAAGACCAGGTCAGTGAACTCTGTAAAGGAGCTCAAGGCTCTGTGCATATGGCAAGTGGACAGGATCACTCCCTGCAGAAAAGGGGCTGTCCTGAGCAAGCAGGGATGTAGGCCACCCGGATCGTTCAGGGATTGCCCAGCCAAGGCCTGGCGTCTTCCCACCGAGGGCACAGCTGCCAGTGGAGGGCCCGTTTACCTGGGGAGGACCCCAAAGAGAAGATCCAGTGATTAACGGGAGGGAAGGGGGAGGGAGGAGCTCACCTGTGCATCTGCCCCAGGCTCCAGGCCCAGCAGGTGCTTGGGTGAGCAGCCCCTGCTCTCGTGTTTCATGGTCAGGGGAGGCTCAGAAAAGTCCCAGGAGGGGCACAGTTCACCCTGTGCCAATTCTGTGCTCATCGTGGGAAAACTGACACCCACTGTGTTATTTCCAGAGTTCATGTAACGACAGCAAACAGGCCCTGGAGGCATTCCACCGCTCTGCCTGCGGGGTCAGTCCTGGGATGCAGGGAGCCACCACGGGCACTTTCATCTCCACCCCAGACTTTCCTGGGGTCACCAGACATCCAGGTGTGCACAAATTCTAACAGAGCAAAGAAGCTGCACCCCCTCCCCAGACCATGACCGGGGTCAGGGGCTCCCCTCATAGCCAAGAGGATCTGCACTGTCCTTGGGGTAGGGGCCAAGATTCATGCAGCCAAGACTGTTTTGTTTTGCCAGCACAGGGTTTGTTTGTTTTTTTTTAAAGAAAATTTATTTATTCATGGAAGACACAGAGAGAGGCAGAGACACAGGCAGAGGGAGAAGCAGGCTCCATGCAAGAAGCCTGACATGGGACTCAATCCTGGGGATCCAGGATCATGCCCTGAGCCAAAAGCAGATGCTGAACCACTGAGCCACCCAGGTCCCACCTGCACAGGGTTTTAAATGTTGGCTAACTTGAAGATTTCATATGAAAACCCAGACTTGGGGGTACCTGGGTGGCTCAGCAGTTGAGCATCTGCCTTTGGCTCAGGTCCTAATCCCAGGGATAAGGAAGGAAGGAAGGAAGGAAGGAAGGAAGGAAGGAAGGAAGGAAGGAAGGAAGGAAGGAAGGAAGGAAGGAAGGAAGGAAGGAAGGCCCAGATTTCTGATTTATGGTGACCAATAGGAGGCTCTGAAGATTCTGGGGTCTGCCCTGTGGCACCCAGGAGCTGGGACAAACTGCAATAACACCCTCCCCACCCAGCCTGCCCCCCTCCCTCCGGGTCTGCCTCAGGATCTCCTCATTAACACCCTTACCTTCCCGGCCCTCTCCGATGAGTTTGAGAGCCTGACAACAGAGCCATCCATTTTCACACTGGCCCCCATCTCCTCTAGAACACCCATGACCCCCGGGGCCAATCGAACAGCAGATCATCCAAATCACCCAGGAAGATTTTATTTTTCTTGATTAAAATTTCCAAAGCTAACCCCACTGTGATTCTGAATTAAAATTTCAGAGCAAATTCACTGCCAGATGCCTTTGTGATCTCGGCTTCATGCTTTCCCAGCCAGGGGAGGGCAAAATCTGGTGACAGGCAAGAGAGCTGTGGCTGGGGACAGGATCTGGGTGTTCCCGGCTCCACCTTAGCAGGGACCCCACTGCCTGGCTCCTTTCTGCCTTCAGCATTTACCCATGGAAAAATAAGTGCCTGGCATAATTACACAGCATACTGTGTGTACGGATCTTGTGATATATAATACAGTAACAACTATAATGTAGGAATAATATAACCATGTGCAATTATTTCTATATTGTGCCTAATTATAACAGTATAATAAATAACATAAACATCCATGTGTACATATATTATAGAATTGCATGTATATGTAATTATTTGCAACTATGTCCCAGGTCCCCATGAAGCATATTTTCTAGAACAATATTTCTTCATCCTGGCCACAGAAGTTACTTGGGGGAGCTTTAAAAAAACACAAGCGCCTGAACTTCTGAATGAACTGGTCTGGGATGGGGTCTCTGAAAGCTCCCCAGGGGTAAGGAGAAGCACCTGCAGCCAGCCTGGGGCTGTCCCTTAAAGAGCTAGGCAGGAGCGCCAGGGTGCAGAGACCCAGGCCTGCCCTTTCCTGGGGGTGAGGGGCAGTGGGAGAGGCGCGGTGCTCACCGCCTCCACAGTCGAATGGACACAGGTGTGTGCGTCCATCCTGTGGGGCTTCCAGTGGTTTCTTTCTGCCCTGAGGGTTGTAAGTTAGCCCAGAACACCTTCTGCTCCCATGAAGAACTGCATAGTCCCCTCCTAAGCCCGTGCGTGGGCCTCTTCCAAACCCAGAAGGAACCAGGGGACACAGAGGGGACACCGTAGCTAGTAAAGTGACCCATTTAGGGGTGGCCTAAAGGTGACCTTGCATGCGCAGGAGGGGGTCCCTGCCTAAGGACCAGTGACACCGTGCGGCTTAGGGGAAGTGGGACACAGGTGGAAGCTGGAGCGGCCATTCCAGGCACAAGGGGTGCACCAGCTTTTCCCACAAAGGATGGCTGCTGGCCCCAGAAAGCTCATGGTCAGGGCAGCACGGTCCTCAGTGTCTGCATGTGGAAGGCAGGCACGTGGACAGCCCCCAGCGGAACGGGGCACAGAGCAGACATAGCGCCCACCACCCCACGTCCTGGCCTCGTGCGTCTGAGACAGTTCAAGTGCCCACTACTAAGAGCAAGCAGGATGCTGAGCCCCCGGTTACCTCCTCGGGGGCACACACA
Organism: Canis lupus baileyi; assembly: GCF_048164855.1. NCBI lineage: Eukaryota > Metazoa > Chordata > Mammalia > Carnivora > Canidae > Canis > Canis lupus. Next base: position 8,776,197 of record NC_132858.1, read on the forward strand.
GGCCACTCCCCCGCTGCATTCCGTCCCTGCTTCCTGAAACAGCACCCAGGCCTGAAATCTGAGAACCCCACTGCTCCCCATCTATGCTCCCATGGCCCTTTTTCTCCAAAGTCCTCCACCGCCTCGATGTGATCGTTCCCAGGGTCACCTCGCTCAGGCAGTCTTTCGGTGTCCGTGCACACAGGGGCTCTGTTTATTCACTGCCACCCTCCGCCCCAGCAGTGGGGACACGGTGGGCTGGGCGCTCAGTGCACGGGGGGAAGTGGGCAGAGGGGCCAAAGCACAGGCCCCAAAGCGTCCGGACAGGACAGTGACCTCTGCCGCCGCCGGGATGCAGGAGCACCTGCCGTGTTCCCAGATCTGCAGGTAGCCTCGGGGGCGGAGGGGTGGGGGGCAGATTCCAGGCAGGCACTTGAGAATTCGTTGTCTTTAATGGGTCACTTTACTAGCTACACAACATGTCTGCTGCTGCTGGAACCACGGGGCTGGTGACCCGTCGTGGACACACAGGTCTGAACTGTGAAATGCACACTACCCCCAGGGGGGTTAATTCCCAGAAAATCAAAGGGTGTGGGATGGAATTTGAGGACGTTTATACCCAACTAAAATCAGAGTCAAGTCCAGAAAGAGACCTGACAACCCAGAGAGGAAGGGCTCCCGTGCCCTGACCTCCTCGTGGGGGCCCTGCCACTGGACACCACCACAGCCCCTCACATTGGCCTGGGGGTGACGGTCGCAAAGGGACGTGTCTGCCACCAAAGTGCAGGTACAGATGGTGCCCCTGGATGGGTCCAAAGAGGAAAAGGCAGCCACCTGCACCCTGGTCCTTTGCAGGACGGCCCAGGAGCTCGAGGCAGAGACCTGAGCAGAAGGTCCTGAGCAATGAGATCAGCACACCCATGGGAAAGGCAAAGGCCTGGGAAAACATTTAATTATTAACTCCCAGGCAGGACTGTCAGGGCCAGGGCCAGGAAAGAGAGAGGGCACCTGGCCACGTCTGCATTTTGGGTAAACCACGAATGTGTTTTATTTTAAGTATTTCCCAAATGTTGCATGGGACATACTTACACTAAAAAACTATTCATTGTTCATCTGAAATTCGAACAGAACTGGGTGTCCTGCATTTTGTTCAGGGGACACCGCGGGGGACACAGGGGCCGCATGGATTCCTCACCCCACAGTGAGGGGGGGCTCCAAAGACAGCAGTGCCTCGAAACCCAGCCTCCCGCAGAAAAGTCAGCGCCAGGTCAGAGGAGGGAAGGTCACCTGCCACCCCTGCTCAACACTTCGGCATCACTGGCCTCCGGGAGGGGGGGGGGGGTGCTATGAACACACAGGTCGGGAAAGTGCAATGACCCCCAGACGTGCTTGTCTCTCACGGGCCCCATCAGGGTGCCTCCAAACACAGAAAAACAGAAGTAATGACAGTAAAGGCCATTTTGACAAAGGCTCCATATTTCACTGCTACAGCGTTCCGGGGAAACACAGAGTGGTTCTAAGAAAACATAAAATCTTAAACTGGCTCCTGAGGCCCCTAACACCTCGGATGGGCGGGCAGCTAGTGTTCCCACTCACCGCTTCCACCGCCACGGTGAGCACACCACAGCTGACCAGGGACACAAGACGTGTTAATAAAAAAACAAACAAACAAACAAACAAACAAAAAACATACCACCTCCCGGCTGGAACTGACTTTATCAGGTTGGAACTGCAGGCTTGTAAAGAGTGCAGGTAAAAATGCAGAGGTCCCACTGGCTTAATGCACACACGCACACACACATGCACACACACACACACAGAGGGGAGCAGAAGAGGGTTTTTATTTTTACTCAAGTGGAATATCAAGTAGCACCCCCCACCCCGTCTGTGACACCCTGGTGACTGCTTGCTCACATCGTGCACTCGAATGTTGACAATTTGCTCGTCCTCAAGGCAGTGAGACCCCCAGAGGGCTACACGGGGACCACGCTGAGACTTGGAGCCAGGGCAGCCCCCACCAGAACTGGAGAAACTGGCACTGAGCACTGGAGACACCCGCGCTGTCACACGCACCGCCTGAGCGACGGCCACAGGAGGACGGGGTGGCAGTGAGCGAGGGCCAGGGGGCCGGAGAGGTGCAGCCAGGAAGGCGAGGAGAGAATCGCCGCCCACCCGGGCTCTCCTGGCATCTCTGTGAGCAGCGTGACGGACAGATCCCACTTCCACGCCCGCCGCGTCCTGCTTACACGAGGTCTGTCTTCTTGCTCCTGCCACCTGTCTGCACCCCCATCCCCGCTGCTCCCACTGAGCTCCTCGCATCTACCGGTTCCGGGGGGTCCTCCCATCAAGCCTGGGCTTCAGCCCGGGTCAAGCCCCAAGCCCCCAGCTACACAGAATCGCCGTCCTCTTGACTCGGAGCCGGGGCCGCACCTGCCCGTGAACACACATCCGCGCGGCCCAGCCGGGGCTCTGAGAACTAATCACACGCACACACACGCCACAGAACAGATGAGACACCAAGCTTGTACACCAAGCTTCTCATGCACAGAGTAATAACACAGGTGGCTGTGGCGACACAGGGACCGCAGCTCACGCCCGTGGACGGGGACAGAACGCTGCTGGTAGCCACGGTGAGCAACCTCAGCAAAATGGTATTTGAATAAAGAGAGGTGGATGCCAAATGCAAAAATATGGCAAAATCATAAGATGTTTCATTCTGATGGTGGACATAGAGTTGTTATAATGCTTTTCTACCTTTCTATATGGTTATAATGCTTTTAAGTAAAAATAACTTTTAAAAAATCCAATGACTATGACCTAAGGTCTGTCTGTGATGGTCTTTCCAACACAAGCACCAGATCAATCAGGACTACTCCAGATTCTGAAAGGAGATGGGGACTAGGGAAGGCCGAGGGATGCCCAGTGGGCACCGGGGCACAGCTGATGCTTCTGGAAGTGCCATGCTCCCAGTGTTACCGAGAGGCCTTCTCAAGAATGTGGGTAAAGGGGGTCATTATTGTTCCTGACTTAAGAGATAGAGGGCAGCCAGTAGGGGACAAGGCCTCCAGTCCTTCCCGACGCTTCAAGGGAGGGATGGGGAGGCCCTCCACCAGCAGGACGGACTGCAGACATGCCCCTGGAGCTCCTCCCAGGAAACCTCTGAGACAGCCCACCCCACGTGGTGAGGAGCTTCAAAGTGGAGCTGCCCGAGAAGGGAAAAGCAGTGTGTGGCCCGGGGAACGGGAACTGGGGTCCATGCATCCCCAACTGGGTGCCAAGCATACTCCTCTCTAACAAGGAGGCTGACCGAGTCCCCACTGAGGGCTGGCGGAGAGGCCAGCTACTCCAGGCAGCTCCAGCTTGGGCAGCAATGTCTGTGGGGCTTTGCATGGGGCAGACACACCTTCGAGACGATGGGTTACCAGCGGCCAAGTCCAATTACTGAGTCTGGGAACTGGGCGCATCAGACAAAATTACAGAGCTCTGAGATTTCTAGAGAGAAACGAAATGTCATTGAGATCTGAAAACTAGCAGGTGTCTGGTATGGAAATGCCTTTACAATTTCCGTTGGGGTCTCACCAGCGTTCAGGGCCACTCCTCAGCATCAGACACTTGGGCAGGGTGGGCCATGTCACTGGCTCAGGACACCTGCTGCCCGTGGGTGGGGCTGCAGCTGCCCCAGTCCTACTATCACCTGTAATGACAGTGTTTAAGTTGAGGATGGGTTGTCTTTAATTCCTATTTTTGCAACGGTTGTGGGAATCCGGGTGTCCTCTGCACCCCTGACTTTGATTTTCCTAAGGGAGGGTCTGAAGGAATCAACTTTTCCCACTGGGGAGTTTAAAACTGCTGTGCCAACCTCCTGGCAGGAGATGCTGCTGTAGACTCCCTGTAAGATGCCCTTCCCACACTCTGTCCTCAGGACGCCAGGCTGCCCTGTGGCCCGGCTCCACCACCTGTGATGCCCCTCACGGTGTGGACGATGCCATGCAAACATCAAGCATGAGAGCCAGTCCTAAGAAGCCTAGCCAAACCCTACAGCGTGACCCGAGGGTCCAGAGATTTCCATCCCGGGGACTCCTAAGTTCAGGCTGTCCTGGGGCTCCCAGCCCCGCCGTGGACCTGGGTCAGGAGGCTGCCCTTCAAGTGCTCCAGGAGGCAGGGGTGCTCGGCCAGAGCTGGGAATGGGTGACAGCTCTGACACTGCCATCTGGCTTTTCTCAGGGACAGAGACTTCTAATCTGTGAGCAGCCCCCCTGGGCTGCCCTCCCCGGACCACCTCACCACCCGGCTCTCAGGGACCAGGGCAAGCCCCAAGCACAGAGTGTCTCCAGTGACCACTGCAGGGAGCCACCTTCCTTTGGTGCCCGCTGACCTGTCTCCAATGTTGCAGGGATGGATGGACAGATGGACAGATGGACAGGCAGGACAGTGTGAGCCAGGGAAGTGCTCAGATAAGACACCGGCCAACCAGGGTAAGCAACACTCACTGCCACAAGGGCTTCCCTTACTTCACTTCCCAATCCCCGGTACCAGAAGTCAATACAGGCACAACCTCCTTTCATCACATTTTGCCTTATGGTACTTCAGAGATACTCTAAATTTTATACGTGGGAGGTTGCGGGGACCCTGCACTGACCAAGTCTACCTGCACCATCTTTCCAACTTTTGTGTCTCTCTATCACATTGTGGTAATTCTTGCAACATTTCCAAACATTCGTTATGATTCTGTTCAGGTGATTTGTGATCACTGATTAGGACTCACCAAGTGCTCAGGTGATGGTCACCATTTTTTTTGCAACAAATGTTTTCTAATTAAGGTATGCACACTGTTTCTTAGACATAATGCTACATTGCACACTTAACAAACCACGGTGGTAGTGCAAATCTAACATGTACAGGCACCAGGAAACCGAAACAGTCACCTGCCTCTTGCAATTGCAGCATCTCTAAGATGGGCCTATGGCCAGAGGCCCATGGTGCCTCAGGAACATCTGACACCACCATGTGCCCCCAAATGTGTGTCTACATGTCTCTAACACTTGTGCAAGGACAAGATGCTTCTTCACACTGACATTGGAGCAGCAGAATTGTGGCTTGTTTTAAGTTCATAGAAAGTCAATGAAATTAATTTTTCAGAAAACTGAATTTAAATGGTTCTCTTAATTGTGATTTGAAATTACAATGTTCATGAATTTTAATACGTATATTGCCTTTTAATGGATAATTTGGGATATTTCAGTCACTATCGTTTTTGGAATCTTTTGAAAAATGTTTATTTTGATGGCCATTTTATTTTATTTTATTTTTTTTTTTGATGGCCATTTTAATGAAAAATCCATCCACATTCTGTACAGGTTAATATATTAAGTTTTTAATTATTTAGATTTTCTCAATGGAACATAAATTATGTGAAAACCTGTATTACTATAACATGCATATTAATTTTGCCAAACAGAAGGCAAGACAAATACATTTTACAGAATCTATAATAATTAACAAAGTGTTTATCTTATTATTTCCCAGAGATTGTTGGGCATCAACACAATACTCAAGTCTGTGATATAATAAAAATTCAGTCGCATTAGGAATAATGCTAGCTGTCAGTCACCTGAAATGGTAAACCTCCACACCTTTAAAATTTTGTTTTTATGAGGGTTTATCTGTGAAAACATATCTAACAGCCTGCTAGCTTGATGTATCACTTTAAACAGGAAGCACATAGCTCGTACACAGGGCCCCTAGGTGGACTCCTGCCCAGCCGCAAACATCAGGACAGTTGTGCCGAGGAGAGGCACTGACCGCTCCCCACACCCGACAGACTGCGGCCGGGACCTTCACTGAGCATACATCATGGTGAAGCCACAGGGGAGCAGGTGCCCAATAACACCAAGAGGTTCTGCTGGCCCAGTGTGGGGTGAAGCCCAGGGTCTTTGCCCAGAGTCATAGCAAGATACCTGGGACTGGAAGCTTACTTACGCAATAGACGTTTATCTCCCACAGCCCCGGAAGCCAAAATCAGAGATCAGGGGACAGGATGGTGTGGTCTGCTCCTGGTGAGGACCCCCTTCTAGACTGCCCTCTTACTGTGTCCTCACATGGAGGGAGGGAGGGCTCAGGTGTCTCTTCCTACAAGGACACTGATCTTCCAGGATCAGCCTCCCCCCGCCCCATGATGATGTCATTTTACCATAATCACCTGCTTAGTGGTGCCGTCTCCTAATATAGCCTCACTGGGACTGGGGTCAGGGCATCAACACAGGAACTGGGGTGGACATAAGCATTCAGTCTCTACTACCAGGGAAGGCCCGCCTCCACTCTGGAGACCTCTGGCAATGCTGGGGGGCCTGGTCGGGGCTGTAGTAATGGGTGTGAGGGAGCATCCCCGGTGGGCACCTGAGGTTCCAGTAAAAGGAGCATCATGTGCTCAGTGCCACCTGAGCTGTGCTGTGTTACCCCAAGGGGCAGATGGCTGTCAGGATTCCCAATACAGCCATACGCACCGGCACACAGGAAGCTCCCCAAAATACAATAGCAGCTGCTGCCACCATCATCCATATCAGCCTGCCAGCCCCCTCCCTGACCTCACACAGCAAGAAGGGTGCCCAAGAAAGGTCTCAACACCAATAAGGGGAGGCAAAAGCTATGGGTTTGGAAAGCGTGCTTTCTCATGGAACGTAGTTTAAAAGAAGTAGCCTTTTAAGCATCTTCACAGCATTTCTAGGCCATTGTGAGAGAAAGGGCCACCTGGTGAAGCTGGGGGAGTTCCTGGTGGAGCAGTGGGGCTAGGGATGCAGGGAAGCCAGAGCAGCAATCTACAGGGCAGGGAACAGTGAAGTAAGACTGGACACGAAGGCCTTGGGAGATGTGCAGAAGGTCCCTCAGAGTATTCTGGAGCATGGGATCAATGCATGCATGTGACAGACCTATCCAGGGCCAGGGAACAAGGCATCTGAAGGGTTAGAGGTAATAATACCCACCAACCACATAGGTCCTGGAATATGCAGTTCCCACCAGCCAACCTGGAAAACCTCACAAATCAGGGGCACTAAGCACACAGAGTTTGGCCTCTAGAGTGGGAAATATTCAGGCCAAGACTAAATGCTACCACGATCCCAATGGACACATGCTGAAGCCAAGATCTGAAAGACCCAAACTGTTTTTAAGTGACTTAATGGAATCCCACAACAAAGGTCAAGAATACATATACATATTCAAAAACATACAGACTCAAGGTAAAATTCACAATTCACGAAGTTTAGCAATAAAAAGGTACAAACTTAATCAAACAATAAAAAGTTACCAGGCATGTAATGAAGCAAGAAAACATGACCCATGATGAGGAATGAAATCAATTAATCAAAACTAACCCAAAACTGACACAGGTATTAAAATTAGCAGGCAAGGCATTAAGAAGTATATTAACTGTATTCTTTATGTTCATGAAAGACAAAAATTAAATAAATCAAATTTCCAAAGATGAAAACTCTAATACCTAAAATGAAAAATACACCGAATGAGATTAGGGGCAAATTAGACATCAGATAAAAAGACTTGTGAAACTGAAGACATAGCAAAATAAAATACACAGAGAAAATAGCAACAAATTATAATAAAAGAACAGATTATCAGTAAGCTATGAAACAGCCTCAAGCAGTGTAATGTATATATAAGTGGAGTCCCTGACAAAAGGGAGGGGTACAGAAAAGCTGTTTGAAACTCTGGCCAAAAATTTAAGCCAGTAATAACACAAATTTAAGAGAAGCTATAAAGCCAAAGACTCAAAAGCTCAGTGAAACCCAAGAACCATAAAGTGGGGGCACCCGGGTGGCTCAGTTGGTTAAGCATCCAACCCTTGGTTTTGGCTCATGTCATGATCTCAGGGTCGTAAGATGAGTCCCCACATCAGGCTCTGTGCTCAGTGGAGCGTCTGCTTAAGATGCTCTCTCCCTCTTCCTCTGTCCCTCCATGCTTGCTCTCACTCTCGCTCTCTCTAAGAATAAACAATCTTAAAAAAAATCATAAAGAATACTACACCAAACTGCATCATAATAAATCAAAACTAAAGCTAAAAAGAAAAATCTTAAAAACAGACAAAGGGTTAAAAAAAAAATAAAGATCTTTTATATCCAAAAATCAAATTTAAGAATGACAGCAGATTTCTGGTTGGAAACAATATAAGTGAGTGGGCGATGGAAGAACATCTTTCGCCAACTGATATGAGAAAAGGCAATACTAGAATTTTATGACCAATGAAAACATCTTTCAAAGATGAAGACTTTCCATACATGTCAAAGTGCAAGACCACATGACCAGTGAGGCTTCCCTATAGGAAATGTTAAAGGAGAGACGTCAGGCAAAGGAAAGAATAACCAGAAAAATATGAAACGACACAAGAGAATGGAGACAATTGGATGTGATGACCATAGGGGTAAATACGTGCTTTTCTCTATTTCCTTACTTATTTGGGGGAAAGGGCAGGGGGACAGGGGAGGAGAGAATCTCAAGCAGGCTGCACACTCAGCACAGAGCCAGACGCAGGACTCATTCTCATGACCCTGAGATCATGACCTAAGCCAAAATCAAGAGTCAGATGCTTAACCACCTGAGCCACCCAGGCACTCCATTCGCTTTCTCTTATTGAAACCTCTCTAAAAGACAACTGACTCTTAAAAAAAAAATAAAAAAGAGTGTAGGATTTATAAAATAAGCAGAAAAAAAAAAGCACATGACAGTGGCAGAGAACTAAACCAGATGCAAGAAGTATGTCACTGGGAGGTTCTCAACAGCCAGTGTGATAGCCCTCCAAGGCAGGCTGGAATGAGATAAGGCTTTATTAGAAGCCCTTAATCAACCAATGAAATAACAAAACAAAGAGTTACAGGTATCAGGCCAACAAAGTAGAGAAAATGAATCACAAAATTCTCAGTCTTAAACAAAGACAGAAAAAGGTGAACAGAGACCAGATGAGACAAGCAGAAAACACATAGCAAGGTGATACGTTTAAACCAAACCATTACCATTTTCACATTAAACATGACCCAACTCTGAGCTTTCTACAAGAAATGCACCTGAAGGGGCACCTAGGTGGCTAAGTAGTTGAGTGTCTACTTTTAGCTTAGGAGGTGATCCCGGGATCCTGGGATCAAGTCCTGTATCAAGCTCCCTGCAGGGACCCTGCTTCTCCCTCTGTCTAAGTCTCTCTCTCTGTGTCTCCCATGAATAAATAAATAAATATTTTTTAAAAAGAAATGCACATTAAAAATAAAAATGGCTGAGGGGCGCTTGGCTGGCTCCAACAGTGGAGTGTGCAACTCTTGATCATGAGTTCAAGCCCCACGTTGGGAGATCACTAAAAAAATAAATAAAGTTTTTTAAAAAGGAGGAGGGTTTTAAAAAATAGGCAACAAGTAAAAGGATAGGAGAAGACATGGCACATTAATACAAATCAAAGGAAAGCCAGAGTAGTTACACTATTTTTATCAGAAAATTGAAGAGAAGGAAAATTCTCAGCTCATCCTATGAGGCCAATGTCACTCTGTTCCTAAGACACACACACACACATACACACACACACACACACACACAATATCTTTCGTGACTATAGAGGCAAAAGATCTAAACAAAATTTTAGACAGTGAAATCCAACAGAATGTATTTCATGACCGTGGGTGATTTATCTCAGGAATGGGAGGTTGATTTAACATTTGAAAATCAATGTAGTTCACCATAGTCACAAACTAAAACTAAAAACCATAACGACCATCTCAAGAGCTGCAAACAAGCTTTTGACAAAACGCAACACTGATCCGTGGCACAAATGCTCAGCAGACAAGGACCAGAGAGAAACTCTCTCGACCTGAGAAAAGGCGTCTCTGGAGAGCACACAGCCAACCTCACACTGTCAGTAAAAGCCTGAGAGTGTTCCCTCAAGAACGGGGACAAGACAAGGACGGTTGTTCTCACAGGTTCTGTTCAACAGGGACAAGACAGGGACGCCTGGGGGGTTCAGTGGTTGAGCATCTGCCTTTGGCTCAGGTCGTGACCCCGGGGTTCTGGGATCGAGTCCCACATCGGGCTCCCTGCGGGAAGCCTCCTTCTCCCTCTACCGTGTCTCTGCCTCTCTCTGTCTCTCTCATGAATAAATAAATAGATAAAATCTTTGGGGAAAAAAATGGGGACAAGACAGGGATGGTTTTCTCACAGGTCCTGTTCAATAAGACAGCAAAAAGCAACACATCCTGATCGGAAAGGAAGAAATAAAACCGTCTCTGCAGACGATGTGATTGTCCGTGTAGGAGATTCTCTGGAATCCTTGAATGAGCTACTAGAGCCAGAAGTGGTTTTGAGCAGGATTGGAGGATGCAAGATGATTAAGACGCGATCCACTGTTTCGCCACAGCTGCGGTGAACCCCTGGAAATTGGCATTTAAAAGCAAAACCACTTAGAATATCAACTAAAAAATACAACAGGCTTAGGGGAACCCTGACGAAAGATGTGTAAAGCCTACACGTGGAACACAGCAAAACGCTGCGGAGGGAAATAAGGGTGTCAGTGAGGAGAGACCGCCTTCCCTCGCGGGCCCCCAAAATTCAAGCTCGGCAGGCCCATCAAGCCATCAGCCCAGGACTTCCCAGAGCTGACAACCGGCATCCGAGCTGACAGCGGCCGGCTGTGTGGGCATGACAAGGCATTCTGCTGACTTTCCTGGGGACAAATGTTATGATTTCCATTTTGCACGTGCAAAAAAAAAAAAAAAAAAAAAAAAAAAAGTGACCTGGGAGCAAAGAGCTCCGGGTATCCCTCCTGCAGATGTCCCTGGGACCAGGCGTGCCCCCACCCCACCAACACCGTGTTAGTTATAAGACAAAGCCGCAGGGTACAGAAAACGTGCTTTTCTTTATTTAAACGGACTCTCCCTGCTGGTGCGCTGTATCGATAGGTACAGGATGTTAGCAAAGAGGACGGAGGAAGCCGTTTCCACGCAGAAATGTGGAGGCGGTGACAAGCGTTGCTAATTTATGGCCAGGGCAGTTAAAATAGCTTTTCCTAACAGGGCAGGAACAGAAGAAATGCGAGAAAACACCAAGCTCCTTACCTAAACCCACCAAACAATGCTTCACACAAGAAGTCCGCAGCTCAAGTCCGAGTTGCAAAAACTAACCAAACCCCACCCCCTCCAATGCTCAGTTCCTAATTAAAATAGACACAGGCTTCTGGAGAACACCTACAGACGGCATGTTTGAGAAAGCCTGTCAATCCACAGCAGTAAACCACACCACACCAGCCCACACGCCTACGCGGATGGGCTTCATATCAGCCCAGAAAATGGAAGCTTCTAGAAAATACTAGAACCACAACCGGACAGAATTGACACCCTGGGCAGCCACCACCTGTAACACTCAAGCAGAGCCCTGCAGAGACATGGAAACACCAGGGGGGTAGGACAGCACCCTATACAGCACCCCCTTCCTGCCATGGAGGCCCCGAATGCATCTGGCTACCTAGTGTATTTTTTACTACGAAGCAAACTTCCTTATCCTCACAGCAGACAGGCCACATCCCTGCTCCCTCCTGAAATCCCACAAAAAAGAAAGGCAGCAAAGGGATGTATTTTAAACACACATGGACACAGAGACAAACAGAAACAGAGAAGCTAGGAAAGCCAACAAGAGTGGCGAACACAGTGCCTCCAGGGGCCGAGCAGCAGAGCCAGCCACCAGAGCTGGCCACCAGCAGCACAGAATGCCAGAAAGGCTCAGGGATTTTACTGCAGGTCCCCCAGGATGGGCTGAAGGCAACAAGACCCATTCCAAGTTTGTCCAGGTCACAGGTGGATTCCCAGGTGCAGTCCTCCCACCCGGCAGCCAGGTGACCGACTATACTTGTCCCAGTCAAACAAAACAGCGGATGTCGACATTCTGGGAAGGACACGCCAGGACATGGGGGTGTGGAAGCACGCAGATAACAAAACGGGATGAGAATCCGTACGTGGGTGCAGGGATTCCCCTTATATGGATCCCAGGACTCAGGACGTCCCTGGGGAACGTGATAAAGCCAAGAGATGAGATGCACAGACACCAGCATTTGGGGTCCTCAGGGACATGACCAAACCCCACCCCATGACCCCCTGTGGGATACCCAGCAGCCTGTGAGGCCTCACCGTGCCCACCTATATCACACAGCCAATGGCCCTGGAAATATAAACAGCCAAAGGTCCTGACCCCAACCAAATTCAGAGCATGACAGAGAAGGCCAGGGAGGTAAAGTTGAGGGAATCTACTAGAAACCACAACAAAAAAGGCAGAGAGATGGGAAAAAAAAAAAAAAAAAAAAAAAAAAACAGGAGAAAAGAGGTAACAATATAACAGGCTCAGAACTTTTAGGGCATAACTAAAATCAGTTCTAGAGAAGGAAGAACAGAAAACGGGGGGGGTGGGGAACCCATCCATAAGCATTTTTAGATGCAATCGAGGAACAGCACATTGACCGTGAAACAGCACTTGTGCCTGAAAGTGGGCAAAGGTTTAGGATGTTATTGTAAAAACATGGTGCTGGTTTTTTCAAAGCATGGTCCACCCTCAGGGGGAAAAAAGCCTCCACTAGCAAGCAGCATGTGCCCTTGAAGCATGGCAATCGCCAATGCAGGATGTCTCGCGGCGGACAGGCCAGCATGCCCACGGGCAAGAGGGGCTGCCATGGGACAGGTGTCCACTACGGGGGACGTGCCGGAAGGTTCCATGGTGAGGGCGACTTCCCATGCCTTCCAAATTAATGGAATTGGTGCAAAACAGAAACCAGAGCTGTGAGGTTGCATATGGACCACTGGCCTCAGATCTGGACCCCTCCCGGGAGGCTTCAAGAGGCTCAGATCTGGGGTGTCTGGGTGGCTCAGTTGGTTAAGCATCTCCCATCAGCTCAGGTCACGGTCCCAGGGTCCTGGGATCAAGCCCTGCATGGGGTTCCCTGCTTCTCCCTCTGCTCCCTGTTCGTGCTCTATCTCTGCTATCTCGGTCCTCTCTCTCTCAAATAAAGAAATAAAATCTTTAAAAAAAAATTAAAATAAAAGGTTCAGATCACAATGTCCACCAGAGTGGGATCTGCTGAATCAGACTCTCTGGTGACGGTGTCGGTGAGGAAGAACTGGAATTTTAGGAAGAAATCGACCCCAAGGAGTCCCATGTGCAGCCATCTCAGCACTACGGCTGTGTTCCAACCTGCCACTAGGATTAGGGACCCCCTGCAGCCACCCCCCCCCCATCACCACCCCCAGCAGCCCCAGCTGCCATGCCCTCCCGTTTACAGGGGGCACTTGTGAAGGCAAAAAGGGTTTTGTCTTCATGAAGGGGAAAAAAAAATCTACTTTCCTGCAATTTCCAGGGACTGGAGCTGGTTCTGCAGCCTTCTGGGGGCTGAGGGCTTCTTCTCCCCGTGGGAAAGCCTTCTTTCAGGGAAAAAAGGAAACATTCCCGCGCAGGCTGGTTCCATCCCAGGCTCCCCACGCCTGCTGGGGGCTGGTCCTCTGGGGGCCTCCGGCATTTCTGCACATCTGGCGAGGAGGGGCACTGACTCTGCCTCGGAGATGTCCCGGTCCCCAGGGCTGCTGAACACAGCTCCTGCTTGTGGCAGAGAAAGCAGCAGGTGTCCGTTCTCTCACAGCCCCGGGGGCCAGAAGTCCAAAGTCAGGCTGTGAGCGGGTTCCTTCTGGAAGCTCTGCCAGAACACCTGTCAGAGCCTTTCTCCTGCTTCCTGTAGGCAGACTCCGGGGCGGGCTGGCTGGAGACAGCTGTCTTCTCCCTGTGCCTTCACATCATCTTCCCTCTGTGTCTGTGTCCAAATTTTCTTTTTTCATAAGGACACTGGTCATATTGGGTCAGGGCACCCTAATGACCTCATCTTAACTTGGCCACCTGCAAACACCCTACTTCCAAGGAAGGTCACATCCACAGTTCTGGCCACCTGCAAAGACCCTACTTATCCAAGGAAAGTCACGTCCACAGTTCTGGCCACCTGCAAAGACCCTACTTCCAAGGGAGGTCACATTCTAGTCCTGGCACGCTGACTGTCCAGAGCACCAGCCTCAGTTTCCCCAAGTCCAGTGCTTCCCTTTCATGATGCAGCCCACCGTGTGTAGTACCTTGAGGCCCTGTCTGCATCACTGTGTGGGAATCTGGGCTCAGGGAGCCAGGATAGAAAGCTCATGTTCTGCCTCCCATTGCTGCTGTGAGTGATAAACTGATCTTTCTCTCCTGACCCGGGGACTTCTGCCAGCATCACAAAACTGTGGCAGACTAACAGGTTCTTGACACCATATCCATTTGCTCCGGTTACAAATTAAGGCACCATCCTTAGTATTTCAAAGCCCGGTCTCCCTAGCCATCCCTGAGACCTGGCAACTTCACCTCCTCAATCGCTCTCCAAACCTGCCCGCTGCCTCTCACCTTCCCTGCTGCCAGCACTGTGTGCACCATCCTGCCCACATCCAGTCAGCTGCCTCCCCGTCATACACCTGACAACAGCCTCGATCACCTTCGGCAGCCATGCCCCCATCACAGCGTCAATCGGACATGCCCCACAGTCAAGTCAGGTCAGGCTCCTTTACTCTATATCATCAGTAGATGCCTGGCTTCCCATCAAAGTAGCAGAAGCCAATCATCGTGAACACTAATTGAGGACTACATGCTGTACGTGCATCATCTCATCTAATCTAGACAACAATCCAACGGGGGCAAGTAGCACCCCCCAGCTTACAGACCTTGCGTGGAAGTGAAGGCACAGCAAGATTTAACTGCTTCCCAAAATCACACAGCTACTGGCTGATGTCAGAGACCATGAGGTTAAATCGCAACCCACTGCTCCCTCCCACTGACAGTCTGTATTAGGCAGACATTAGGGTAGGATCCTAAGGTGGATTCAAGGTGGCCACACACTCTGCAAACTCCTCCTGTCAAGAGGAGAGCCGTACTTCCCATCTCCTTGAACTTGGTTTAGGTTGGTCCAGCGGCAGAACTTGGCAGAAACGAAGCCACGAAACTCGTGCAGCTGAGCCTTCAGAGCGCTGGCCTCCATCCTCCCTGCTCGGAACGCTCCACCTCTTGCAAGGCAGCTCCCATGTGAGGAGTCCACCGACCCTGAGCACATCCTAGACAGAGGGAGCGCATGGGAGAGCACCAGCCCGGACTCCCGGTGCCGGCTGATTTCTGACTGAAGGCCCGACCCACAGAACCAGAAGCAGGTAAAGGGCTGTTGTTTCCCATCCCTGTAGGTGACATTCTAGGCCAGCTTCTTGGCTAGACTGGTGTTCACTCCAAGTGAGAGGGGCAGATACGTCTCTGCTATCTGCTGCACGGTGCTGGGCACCGAGCACACAGTCTCCACACGCCCTCAGCTCTGATGTACGTCCCGGCACCTGGGGAAGCTGCCATAGGGACCACCAGCACCCAGGCTGAGGACTCCTCAGTGTATCTAAAGAACAGGAGGAAAGCAGCCCCCACCCCACATCCAGGCCGTGAGTGCAAGGACACTCCCTCCTGAGTCCTGAACCAGCGGGAAGGACCAGAAAAGCCCACGAAGCTCTCCATCCCCCAGAACACACCACCCCTCTGCAGGCTGAGGATTTCCAACCAGGACCTGCATGGGTCCTTCCAGAAACAGAATTCTCTCCCTCTAGGGAGGGGGGACTGCAAGGTAACCAGAAAACACAGCTGATATTTATTTATAGCTGATGTCTGGGAAGGCACAGGTATGGGAATAATTGACAGAAAGAACAGACCAGATGAATCGCCCTAGCAACCAGGTAGAGCGGTAAAGACAATGAAATTAATTGTGTGCAAAAGTCAAGATGGAACAGGGCAGGGCGTGAGCGCACGCTGGTGCCCTGGGACCCTGTCCGTCCATCCATCTGTCCATCTGCCTGTCCATCCATCCATCCATCCACCCCACCTCAGTGGCCCAGGGCCCACCATATTCCCACACCCTGCCTGGTGCTGAGGTCACCAGGAAGTGAAACCAACTGGGTGGAGCCCGGGTCCCTGTGGTCTGCCAGGAGCCTGACCTTTCCCGCTTGTGCTATGGGAGGGCACCCAGGACCCAGTGACCACAGGTGGAGAGAGAACAGACAGGGCTCTCCTGACTGCAGGATGGACACATCCAACGCTCTGGCTTGAAACCATCAACCACTCATTTTCTCTACCACCTTTATTGCAGGTCCTTGCTCCCAAGCCTCCTCTTAACACTCCTTGGCCTCCCCCAGGCCACCAGCAGGCACCTTGCCACCCCCACGGGTTTCCTGTGTAACATCCACTTCCCTTGGCCCCATTCCAGATTTAGTGGCATTATCCCAGTGCCTGGTGCATCACAGATAATCAACCAGTGTCTGTGTTAGGCGTGAGCCCCACATACCTCAGAGAGTATCACCCCTTTAGCCCACAGATGCCCAAAGAGGATGCATTATGAGTCCAACATCGCACAGCTGGTGGGTCTCAGAGGCAGACTCTGGACCCAGACCTCCCTTCCCAAGCCTTGACCGCTGGGCCTGTGGCTTCTCTGGGTAGACACACAAGGCCAGAGCCTGGAAGCTAAAGCCTGGGGTTCCTCCACCACATAGATCTCAAAGCCCCCAGCCTGGGGCGGGGCTGACCGCCTGCTTACAATGATAGGAGCAGGTCATGTCTGAGCAGTCAGACCAACTCCAGATGCTAACCAGGCCTCCAGAGGGACGGCGCAGGGTGGTCCTGTCCAGGAGGGCAGCTCTCCCTACCAGCCTGGCACAGACCACATCTTCGAAGATGCTGCAAGAGGTCAATACGGAAGCCAAGCAGCATCAGGTGCATCCCGGTGCAGCCCCACCCAGAGCACCACCTGCACACGAGGAGAAATCCAGCTACCACCACCGGAGCCACCTTAAAGCTCTGTGCTATTTCTCTAGCATGCTCTCATCCAAGCTGGGGATAAATGCTCTATAAACTCCTGGGAAGACATTGGTCACGGCTCCAAAAGGCTGTGTTCTTGCAGTTAGTCAACAACTGGGCCCTGGTGATGTGGGATCAGTACTTGGTGAAGGGGGAAGGGAAGGAGCTCTGCTCCTGAGGTCCTGGGGGCCAGAAACCCCGTAAGGATGTCTGTGCCACTTCTCAGAGAAAGGGTCAATGGGTCACCACTGCTTACAAGCTGATGTGTTGGGACCAGTTAGGAGTCAATGGTTACAAGACAGAGTGCTAACAATGAGGGCACAGGAATCCTTCTCAGGGAGGATGGGGGTGGTTCTATGTTGGTTATATTGAGTTTGCGGGGTGTATTAGTCAGCTCTGGCTGCTGTAACAAACACCAGACGCTCACTGTCCCCTGGTCCTGGAAGCCAAAGCCTGAGGTCTAGACGCAGGCAGGGTGGGTCCCCCTGAGGCCTCTCTGAGTGTGTGTGGATGCCCATGCTCTCCCTGGATCCTCCCGGGGTCATCCCTCCATGTGTGTCTGTGTCCTGATCCCCTCTTCTCATGAGGACCCTGGTCACACGGGATCAGGGCCACCCCAGTGACCTCATCTTAACTGAATCACCTCTTCAAAGCACCATCTCCAGATACAGCCACATTCTGGGATTTGGGGTTTAGTGCTGCACCATACACATGTTGGGGAGACATGACTCGGCCTGCTGCAGTGCTCCCCCTGGTGTCTCATACTGGGCCCATGCTGATAGCGCCACTCGTAAATGATGGGGTTGCATAGACGAGCCGGTACTGACGCGTCAAACAGAACAGCTGTTCATGCCATAACTCACACACATGATGCCACACCCTGATCACTGGGAACCCAGTCTCCCTGAATTTCGGAACAAGATGACACTGTGACCTCCCAAGCTGTCCCCACGACGAGCAGAAGGACCAGAATCCGAACCTTCACGGAGATGCCTTCACAGCCAAAAATCGCAAGGCACGGGTTAACAGAACAGTGTGTACCTGCCTACCCATGGAAGTATCAGGAAAATTACTTAATCAACCCAATTTTATACTTTCTGCGTTCAGTTATTACTAGAATATTCACTCACAAATGCAAATTGCAAGGAAATCTATATTCATTAAGGCTTTCTCTTTCCTAGAGTTTTTTATCAAGCCATCAGGAGGCTATCAGCTCATAAAGGTGACAGGAAAAAGCCAGACCCCAAGAACGCAATCAAGCCTGCTTAATTAAGTCATATGCAGGGCGCCCGAGGAAATAATGAAGTGCCTTTTGCAAAATGTTATAGCTTTACTGGGGGAATGTTCTTCAGCAAACATAAACATCCAGTTCCAACAAAAGCTCACTCCTCCTTACTACCTTAGAGAAGTCTGCGGAACCGCACCTGGTTATCTGGAAAGTACTAGGGAAAAGGGGCAGTAAAATCCTTCCTCTCTTTGCGTTGGTTTTATTGCATGGTGTATTAGCTCACACAGGCCGCAGCCACACCTGCTGGATCATACCTGCCTCCCTCCCGCCGGGCGCTGGGGCCCACGGTGGCAGCAGCTCCCACAGGAGCCGGGCTTCCAGGCTGGCACCCCGGCCCATGGGCTCTGTGCCCATCTCACCACAGCCTTGCAGTGATTCTAAGTCAAAAGGGACTTTTTTCTTTTTGCCAGACAGCCATACCCACTCCCCGGGTCACCTGCCGTCGGCAGAACTACCCCGTATCCCAGGGCTGGACGTCGAGCAAGGCATCCCAACCCCTCCTGATGGCACACACAGGAGGAGGCTCTGGGCTCACACAGAACACGGCCTTGGGACTGCTGGCCACGTGTCCCAGGGCCCTTGCCACTTGCCGCAGGCCCCGGTGTGGCAGCCAGGGCGGGAGTCCGTGGGGCTGGATGGCTGTCAGCACTGCCTCCTGCTCTGAGCTCTCTGCCTAAGGCCTCCACCTAACCTGGCTCTGTGGTGCCTGATTCCTTTGCTAGAGATGCTGTAACAAAGCACCACAAACAGGTGACAACAGACTCTTATCATCTCTTGGCTCTGGAAGCTAGGTGTTCCAGATGGATAGGTCGACAGGGCAGGTTCCCTGGTAGACCTGCTCCAGCCTCACTCCTTACCCTGTAGAGGACCTTATTCATCTGCACATGATGCTCTTCCTGCGGGAGCTGGTCTCCAAGCTCCGCCGTTTAGAACCCCAGACACACGGGAACCCTGCTGACCTCAGTTTATCTTAATCACCTCTTTGAAGGTCCTGTCTCCAGATACAGTCACATTCTGAGGCACCAGGGATGCCAACACACAGATGCAGGGACACAACTCAGCCCATGACAGCATCATGGGCTGGAGCCCGCATTCCCAGGAAAGGATAGCACAGAAAGAACCCCAACACCAACACCAACCACAGGGCCAGGGCAATGGTGACAGGGAGGTGTCCAGATAGCGCAAGGGAAACGCTTTTTTTCCAGGTGATCGTTCAGACTCTGTCTGAAGAGGAGAGTCCACAGGTGGCTGAGCCTCTGGTGTGACTAAGAACTGGGCACTGGTTGAGCCAATGTGGTATCAGCGCCGGGGGCTGGGGCAGGTGCAGGACCCCGCAGGGGTGTGCAGGGCAACTGGCACCCTCTACCTTCAGCTACTCCCAACCCACCTTCACTGACCACTCCTCCTACCTCGAGATTGCTAACCTGCTACTCTTCTTAAGCCACTTAACATGTTTATTTTTTTAAAGATTTTATTTATTTATTCACGAGAGATGTAGAGAGACAGAGACACAAGCAGAGGGACAAGCAGAGAGCCCGATGCGGGACTTGATCCCAGGACCCTGGGATCATGCCCTGAGCCAAAGGCAGATGCTCAACCACATGAAGGTGCCCCTCACCTAACATGTTGAAACTTGAGTTTTATTTAGAGGAAAAGCAGAAGTGCTCCAGACCCAGATGGGACACAGGTGATTTCAAGGCACCAAGAGAAGTGCTGCAGAAGAGAAGATTCCAGGACCAATGAAGCCTCAAGAAGTCACCCTCACCGGGGATCCCTGGGTGGCTCAGTGGTTTAGCGCCTGCCTTTGACCCAGAATGTGGTCCTGGAGACCCGGGATTAAGTCCCACATCGGGCTCCTTGCATGGAGCCTGCTTCTCCCCCTGCCTCTGTCTCTCTCTTTGTGTCTCTCCTGAATAAATAAAATCTTAAAAAAAGAAAAAAAACAAAAAAACAAAGAAGTCACCCTCACCTGTATGAAGACTCTGATGCCATGGCCCTAAAGTATCAGGGCATTAAACATCTCAGGAGAACCGAATAAATGAAAAATCGAACCAAGCAATTGAGGAACTTAGCTTCAAACTTCCTTACAAACTATGAGTGCAGGTTCAACACGGGCAGGATAATCCAGATCTGGGGAGGAGGGCATGACCCAGGAGCTGCATGCAGGCAGGGGATCCCCAGCCCTGACCACAGGACTGGTCTGTGCCCTTCGTGGGTCAATGCTCCAGGACTCCGAGTAGGCTTAACCTAAGGAAAGACGCGAGGGAAGAAGCCAGAGGCGCCTAACCTGTTTTGTTTGTGAAATCCAGAAATGAGGTGTCGTTTTACACTCTGCACCTGTTCATGCATGGTACAGAAGAGGGCCTGACAAAAATCTTCATATTTTCCCACCAAACTGTGCAATGGAACAGTGACAGTGTAAGATTTCACACGTGAGGCATTAAGATAATCCGAAGAAAGTTGAAAACGTTTCTGGAATGTATCAGAGAACTTAAGATTGCCTCTATTTTCAGTATAATTAGATTGGTAAGAATTGCTTGCATACTTGAAACAGAATTTTGACGAGAATTTAGGGGAACTCATGTTGCGAGATCATGCTATCCTCAAAGGCTCACTCCTCGGGGACCATAACATCAATGAGGTTCATAAACAGCATAACAGTTGTAAATTAAATTCCCGAGCTTTAACAAAGTTCTTGTGCGTCTCTAATAAATGAAGTATCAACTCTAAACTCGTAAGTAACCGGATAGTCTCTTTCCTGGGTAGGAAACCTGCCCTTGGGGATGGAGAAGAGGCTGGTGGCAGCATGCTGCTTGCCCTTAAGACAAGCCGGTCATAGGGGTACCCGACTCTTGGTTTTGGCTCTGGTCATGATCTCAGGGTCTTTAGATCAAGCCCCGCATCAGGCTCCATGCTCAGCGGAGTCTGCTTGGGATTTTCTCTCTCCCTCCAAACCTCCCCCATATACACAATCAATCAAAATCTTAAAAAAAAAAAAAAAAAAAAGATTATCCAGCCATAAAGAGAGAGATGCAGCTCTGTAAATTCCAGCTCGTACACTTGTCTAGCCCGCCTCTGGCTCCTTCTGTTGAAAGGAGGATCTGCAGGAACCTGAGAAGTCCCCCAGCCCCACCACCACACCAGGCCTCTCCACCCCTCACCCTTGCTCAGGCGGATCCGTGCATCTGCCCTGCTCCTACTTGCTGTGTGTCCTCAGCACGTCTCCCTCTCTCCTTAGGTTCATGGGGACACGGTGAGCAAAGCCAACAAAACTCGCTTCCAGAGAGCTCCCATTCCCCCGGAAATCAGAACAGGACTGAACGGAGGGCACTTTCTCATCTCACAACTTGGTGTTACCCAACACCATGTGCTCAAAGCCCCGGAAGCATCTCGTGCGCCTGAGCAAACTGCCCGACCTTCCCAGGCCGGAGAGTGTGAGGTGGGGACAGGTTCCAGGAGCCAAGATTCCCCCACACAACTCGCCCCCCAGACCACCTGCTTCTCTGCCCCCACATCCGGCTAACCTTGCCTCAATCGGACTATAAGTCCTGAGGCCAGGGCCCCTGCCCGTCAAAAGCTTGGTCCCCAAGCCACCCTCGTGGTGTCTCATTAATCACTTGATCAACTGGAAAGGACCTTGTGAGCCTCATCTCCTACCCACAATCTGCCAGAGGAAAGGGCACTGAAAGCAGAACCCCGGCCACGAAGTGGGGCCCCTGCTGTGAACTCCAAAGGGAAGAACTCCAGAGGGAAGAAGTCCATGTTCGAACACAGGGAAATGACTGCTAAGGACCTCTAGAGTTACAGCCCACAGAACGAGTCCAGCCGCCTCTCACCAGCCTCACAGCAAGCCCTCCAAATGGGGATGTGAGTTCGTGTTGTCGCCTGGCTGTTAGGAATCCCCAGGGGTGATGCAAGTAGAGTGGACAGTGCGGCACCCTTCCCAGTGGGACTGTAGGCCTGGTGAGGATCTCACCTGGGGGCCCCCTCCCTCCCCTTACCTGCAGGGGGCCTGCAGCCCTCAGGTAAACTCCCCCCCCCCATTCTCCCAGCCAGACACCGGCCAAGGAAGCCTGTGTGGCACTGCAAGCCTCTTGTGGGGCTTCCAAGAGAGGTCTCTGCACCCCCCGGAAGCAAGAAGAGAGCCAGGTCCTTCCTCCCTCTGGCGATCCTTCCCAAGCTCCCAAGAGAAAAGTGCCCCAGGCCTCCCTCCCCCAGAACCACACTGGGGTGCAGCGAAGTCCTTGCAGGAAACCCGAAATGCAGAAGGGAGAAGCCTGGTGCCCACGAGCAAGCAGAGCCAGCGGAGGCTGGGTTTTCCAGGCAGAGCTGACTCTGAGATTGTGGCCGTGGGGTCTGACCCCCACAGCACCCTGTGGCAGGTTGTCCTGCTGGGCCCAGGGTTATCTGTGATACTCCACCCAACACTGATGATGGCACACCTGCCCAGCTCCTCGGATCCCAGCCGTTCTGTCTCGGCCACCTGCCACCCCACCAGACAGACACAGGGCCCAGGCATCGCCAGCACAGGAGCTGTCACCAGAGCCCACCATGCGAGTGGGGCACTCGGGCCCGGGTGTGAGGAAGCACCCAAAGTCATACCAGCGACCAGTGACGGTGGAAGGAGGGGTGTCGCTCGCCCTCAGGGCCATAATCCAGTCTTGGCCCTGCCCCTCGCTCTGTGACTTCGAGAATGTCCCTAGACCTCTCTGAACCTTAGCCCCCGCACCTGTCACGTGGAGCTTTGATTCTCACTTTGCAGCATCAGTACCGTTAAATCAGACGATGTCTCCGCCCCGTGTTTCTGGTTGAAACACAAACACAACAGAAGTCAGGCTCCAAGCCATGTAAAGGCTGGTGCAAACCTGCAGGTCGGAAATCACAAGACTTAGAAGTGCGTCGGCGTCACCATGTAAAAGCAGCTCCCTGCATACAGGCGGGAAGCCTGGAGCCCAGACCCCAGATGGGTCCCCAGATGTGATGGGACCACAAGGACAGCAGCAGGCTGCGCGGGTCCCCCACCACCATGACAGCAGGTCACGGCCATCTCCTTCCTCAGCCACGCCCCAAGAGAGGCACTTCACGGACGCAGGGAGGCAGCAAAAGGTGACCTGGCTCTCAAGGCCTTTGGTAGAAAATTCAGTCCCCGAGTCGCAGCCTGCCCTAGTGGGAGAGGACAGACGTGACCATCTGCCCACTGCCCTGAGCGCCAGCCCCCCGTGTCTATGGGCACGTCGGTCACCAGGGGCCCAGGAAGTAGACACATGTCACCTGTGGCTGGCAGAGACAGCGTGCCCTGCCCAGGACGAGCAGACCCGGGGCTGCCAGGCAGGAAAGCCCCTGGCAGAGAGACACAATTCACTCTGAAACAGATTATTCTTTCTAAAGGCCCGGCTTTGCACTCTTGTGTGTGGGTCTGTTTTTTCGGACTATTTTTTCTGAATCACAAAAAAAATTTGTTGTGATTTTAGAATCACAGCAAAACTGAGGAGAAGGCTGACATGCCCCTGCCCCCCATAGGCACGGCCTCCCCACTATCAGCACCCCCACCAGAAGGGGATATCTGTTTACAACTAATGAGCCTACATGACGCGTTGTGGTCACCCAGGGTCACAGGTGACAGCAGGGGTCACTCTCGGTGCTGTCTGTCCTGTCATCACGCGGAGCGGGGGTCCCTGCCCTAAAACCCTCCGTGCTCCTCCTGTCTATCCCTCCCCACCTCCAAACCCTGGCAGTCACTGACGTTGCCTTTTCCAGAACATCACAGAGCGCGTGGCCTTTCCAGACTGGCATCTCTCACTCAGTAGAACTCACCCACGTTCCCTTTGTGACTTTTCAAGGCTTCACAGCTCATTCTGTTTTAGTGCGGAACGCCATCCCATTATCTGCGTGTCCCACAGCTTGTTTATCCATCCACCTGCCGAAGGACATCCCGGCAGCCACCAAGTTTTGCCAACTGTGAAGAAAGCTGCTATAAACCTCCGTGTGCGGGTTTTCATGTGGACATAGGTTCTCAATTCCTGTGGGCAAATACCATGGGGTGTGGCCGTGGGATCCTCCAGGAAGGCTGCCTCGTCCTGCGCGCCTGGCCACAGGGAGCCAGACGTCCTGCTGCCGCCCAGCACTGCACCTCGGTGACCCGGATGTTGGCCATTCTCATGGGTGTGCAGTGGCATTTGATGTTTGTGGGTTTTTCAAATGTATAGCTCAGTGGTTTCTAGCTGTGCTGTGCAGCCACCAGCACCTCCTAACCGCAGACCACTACATCCCCTCAAAGGGAAACCCCAGCAGTCACTGCCCATTCCTGCCTCCTCCCCCAACCCCTCCACCCCATGGCGCCCACTGGCTGTTGTCCGTATGGGCCGCCTATGCTGTGCACCCCACGTAAAGTGTGCACTTCGTTTCATGCCACGTGTGACCTTCTGCGTCTGGCTTCTCTCACTTGGCCTCTGTTTCTGAGATTCACTCACGTTGTAGCAGGTGACAGTACTTTATCCCTTCTAATGTGTGGATGATACTTCTTCGGATGGATGGACCACATCTGTCCATCCATTAATCTTTTTTTTTAAAAGACTTATTTCTGTATTTGAGGAGGGGAGGGGTAGAGGGAGAGGGAGAATCAGATTCCCTGCTGAGTGCAGATCCCAATGCGGGGCTCGATCACACAACCCTGAGATCATGACCTGAACTGAAATCAAGCATCGAACCCTCCACCAACTGAGCCACCCAGGCGCCCCAATCCACTCACCTCTTGATGCCCATTTGGGTTATTTCCACTTTGGGGCTATTGTGAATAATGCCATGAGCATTCACATACATGTGTACTCAATTCTTCCTGATGTACCTATGTGAACCTGCTTTCCTTCTCGTGGGTGCAGGCCTAGGAGTGGGCCTGCCGGGTCCTGTGGTGGCTCCACACTGAGCCCTGAGGAGCTGCCAGACTGACTGCCTTCCCCAGGCCAGACAGGCATTAGCCACCCGCGTCGCCATGGACAGTGGTTGTCCCTCATCCGCTGTCACATGTGCTTTACTCAGGACGCCCACCCTGTGCTCACACGCACCCACCCTCCGCCAGACCACCCAGGGGCATTGTGGCTCAACTACTCTATTTTTTATTTTTTTAGATCTTTCTTTCAGATATAGAGGTGAATCTGTGCTCAATGTTTCGATCGCCCCTCTCTTAACAAATATGTGCTGAGCATCTAAGAGGTGGACAGGCCCATTACAGGCCCTGAGGACACGTCATCAGTGGGCAAGACCAAGATCCCTGCCGAGAGCCACCCCACAGAAAGGCACGACCCTAACAGCTTTGAAGAAAACAAATGGTCCTTAAGCATTTCTATCAAGATTAAAGTCAGTTCCCAGATCTTCGCGAGGACAGCCTGTAGACTCGCAGGTGTTATTACTCTTCCCCACACCTCCCTTTCCAGCACCAGCCGCAGGACACCCACGAGACCATGGCACGCTGAGACCACGCAGAAGGAAGCACCACGTGCACGAAGTCATGGTCCCGGAAGGAGCGGCGTGTGTCCCCCCCACCCCATGCTCCAAGCACGCACACCTCACAGCTTTACTGAAAGCCCAGTGACCACCCCTGTTCTGCAGATAAGAAACAGCCTGGGGAAAAGCCCTGGAGTCCAAAGGAAAGAGTTATCGCCTGACGGGTAGAAATGAATTTGGGGGTGGGCTGGGGCTGCAACTCAAAACTCTTTCCAGCCACCCTGGACTGAGGAACCTTCTGGAAGCTGCCGAGTGCCTTCTGCCAACGCCACATTTCAGTGGGACTTCTAGGAAGGGAGTAGGAGCCCTGAGTTATAGGACAGGCCCACAATTAGGATTATTTATACAAGCACTGGTTTATCTGGTTGCCTGACCACGGCTACGGGAGCAGCAAGCAGCGGCCCAGGGTGGGGGCGGCCTCTGGAATCAGTCGGGCCTGGCGCGGGTCCCTGGGCCCGTGAACATGGTATGTGACATCACTGCCCCCCTCCTGCGGGGCTCGGGGAACATCTTGCTTGCAGAGGATGGGATCAGTGAGTTATTAATCACTTTGCTTTTAAACGGCCAACGGCCACATCAGACGTTTTGTACTAAATGGTCTCCATGGCCCCAGACCAAATGCTTTGTCCCTCATCCAAATCACCCTGGCTCTTGCCAACTGCCTCCTGGCCGTCGCAGGCTGTCAGTGGAGAAATCACAGACTGAGGAGGCGCAGATCACTCTCTGTTCCAGGGACCTCTGTCTAAGCGGACGGTGGGGACGCAGGAGAGTGGCGGCAACGTGTCTCTGCAGGAAAAAGGCCAACAAAGAGCCCAGCTCCTGGGTTTAAGTAACAACAGAAAGGGAGGGCTGGTCATGCCCCCACCCAGACCCCACCCAGACCCCACCCAGGCCCTGCATGGTGCTCATGTGTCTGGACCTCTCCTCAAGATACAATCAGTCCTCCCTGACTCCTTGGAAGGAATCCTTTGTACTTTGCGACATCTGCTCCGTGGAGTGTTCAGGGCTGGTACTTGTCACCCCAAGAGCTCCGATGGGGCTCCTTCCCATCCCGCTGAGTGATTCTTTCAGGTCTCCATGGGGACCGGGACATGGCCAGGGCCTCCTGGACCCACCAGCCCCTGGATTGAGCAGGTCATGAGGGGAGCCTGGGCCCCCACGGCACGAGCTGGTAGGAGACCCTCAAGGAGGTGGTGTGTGCGTTCCAAAATAAGAAACTAAATCCAAAGAGGACTAGCCCCTGGGCTCTCCCTTAGGGACTCCCCACTCAGCGCCCGAGTCTGCGGGCCAAAGCCCTCCCTGGGCTCCGTGCTGGGACGAGGAGGAGGCCACATCTGCTCTTCAAGAAAAACCTTGGGAAGGGATTAGGGTGAGGACAGAGGAAACAGGACTCCCATTCCCACCAGCACCAGGCGGACACACCAGGGACCCTTCCTCCCACACTGGTGACTCCAGATAATGAGGGTAACGGGGCAGCAGGTGTGCGTGGGCAGAGTGTCCATGAAGGCAAACCCAACTGTCTGCGGGGAACGGCGACGAGACAGCAAACCTCCAGGAGTCAGAGCTCGGCGCCTGCTAACAAGCCAACCTCCCAAGACCCTGCCAGGCAGGGACCGAGGCCAGCCCTGCGTCACCAACGAGGAAAGAGAGCCTCAAAGAGAAATACAAACCACCTAAACTGAGGAGTTGATACGTGGTAGCACCAGGATGTGGTCCCGCATGGCGTGGACGAGGCACCCGGGCCCTTGCAGGCTGGGGAGCAGTGGCGGGCTAACTCGGCTGGCCTGAGCTGACCAAACCCGGCCCATCCCAATGACAGCCAAGCCCCTGCCTGGCTCCTGGGAATGATCTGCCCATACAGCGTCTTTGCTCACGCGAGGCCTTGGGCCACATCACATCGCTTATGCCAACAGTGTGATTTGTGGTTGGGGGTCTCAGCCCACGTGACATCAGTGTAACCTCTGGAGGGGCTGGACGCCGAGGTCAGCTCTGCCTGGGTGACCACCCCCCAATAAAATCCTGGGCTCGAGGCTCCAGTGAGCCTCCCCAGGTGGCAACAGTTCACACGCCTTGTCACACCTGGCTGCTAGAAAAATCATATACCATCCATTAGACCCTACCCGGACAGCTGGACGCTGGCGCCTGGTCTCTCCTGGACGGCCGTGCACCTCTGCCAATTTGAATCTAGATTCTTCTGCTGTGTGAACCGTCACTGAGTTCCATGGCACCTTCTAGAGACTCGACGATCCCAAGGGCAATCTTGGGGACCCTGAACGCAACTGTCCTGTCCGCGGCCGTAACGTAAATCTGAGGAGCAGACTTCATGGCAAGAGTGACGAAACTAAGGGCTGGATTAATTTATAAGAATACAAGTTGCTTTTCAAAGCTGTCAAAAATGTTAAGTCCAAACAAACAGCACGGAGCTGATCCCAGGGACATCTGCTACCAGGGTGACCAGAGGACCAGGGCCAAGCGCAGGCAACTTCTCCTGGAACAGAGGCCGCTCCTGCAGGAGGAATCCCGCAGGCAGGTAACAGGATCCGGTGCGTGTCCCACCTGGGCAGCCCAGACAGCTGCGAGGCGAGGCTGTGCAGGGAGGGGCCTGAGTCCCCACAGACAAATTCCCAGGTGGCGAGGCACAGAGGTCTCTCCTCCCCACGGCAGAAGCAGCTGCAGCAGGACAGCAGAGGCCGGGGTACTTCGCACAGACGCCCCGCATCCATCCTGGGCCAGCCGCCCCTGCACTGCTGGGAGTCAGCAGGACTCCCGAGGCCTCCCCTGGGCCATGATCTCCTTTCGAGATGGCTCCCATTTAAGCCGGATCAGACTTATAGAGGAGAGGCCGAGGGTGTGCTTCACGTTACCACCTACAGAGCCATGCAGCCCAGGGTCCTGGGAAGGGGGCTGGAGGCAGATGCCCTAGAAACACCACCTCCCCACTGGCCCATCCACGGGATGCTGACGGGGATGCCAGGTAGAGGATGATCGCCTGGACCCCGGGCTGAGGGCATGAGACCCCGTCCCTCTGAGCACAGAGCTAAGGGCACAGGAGACAGCCAGCCTCATGTCTGCACCCCACTCTGCTCCCTTTCCCATGAAGGGAGGCCCAGTGAGGTGCAAAAGGAAGATGCCAGAGAAAGGAAGGCCCAGTGTCCCCAGGGCTCTTGGCAATCCTGCTCCAGGAGGCCACATGCCCACCGGGAACCCGGAGTCTGTGCCAGGTGCAGGTGGAAGCATCCCAGGTCCTGGCCTCTCACTGGTGCAGCCCATCCTACAGGCTCTCACCTCGTCTTCCAGACCCTGGCTGGGACCCCAGCCGTGGGCCGTCTGGATTCCACAATCACAGCCTGTCAGAGGATGCTGACCCAGGCGTCTCCAGGTTAGCCTCCCTGGCCCCCACTGGGGACAAACCAGCCCTCCCTGGACTTGGCCCTCGTCATGGCCCCAGCCATGGCCCACATTCCTCCCAGAGTCTCTGACTTCCAGCCTTTTTACTCCATCCTGGGACCCAGCAAAGGTGGCATGGACCTGTGGGAGGCGAGAAGGAGAGCTCAGCCACAGCGTCCCCACAGTGCCCTGGCCCTGGGGTGACCATCCCACTGGGGAGGGCCTGGCCTGCACCTCTAGGACAGAATTCTCCCACCAGGTCCTCTCATACCTGCTTGCTGGGATTAAATTTAAGGAGAACCCATCTGACACCTGTCAGATGTCCACGGGTTCCTGAAACAGCAGTGGGAAACCTTTGGATGATGTCTGCATTCCAGCAGGAGGAAAGGTCCAGAAAGGGGCAGGTCTGCCAATGCTGCCCCCCCAACCCACTGGGTCACCCCTACACATGCCTGGAATTCTGGACAAGGGACGGCCATCCCTCAGCTGGCCGGCGGCTGGGGAGCAGCTCCCGCCAGCACGAGGGTCTCACCAGCCCCAAGCCCCATCCTGGGGGACCCACATCTGACTTCTGTCCTCGTGCCCCGAGCCGGCCCATTTAGGACTCTCCGTGTCTCCTCATGTACGAGCTCCACAAACACAAGAGGGGCAAGGAACCGATGGGCTCTCCAAACCAGCGTGGGCCACTCCTGCAGAGGTGCGGAGGGACCTGCCTGTGCAGTCTTCTGTGCTTTCCTTAAACCCCGCTGGTGCATTCAGATTCTCCTATGTCCCTATAATTCCGATCCTGTTTGAAAGACATCGCTGCAGGCACACCTGAGTAGCTCAGTGGTTGAGCATCTGCCTTCGGCTCAGGGCGTGATCCCGGGGTCCTAGGATGGAGCCTGCTTCTCCCTCTGCCTGTGTCTCTGCCTCTCTCTCTGTGTCTCTCATGAATAAACAAAAATCTTAAAAAAAAAAAAAAGACACGGCTGCAGACAGGTGCACTCAGGAGAAACACCTGATGGACCTGAACCACATCTCCACATGGTGCTGGCTGGGTTCTCCTGTGTGTCTAATTAAACATGACTGAATCCATTCCAGGAGCATTCAGCGCGCTTGTTAGCTAACTGCCTTCTCTACAAACACCCAGGGAGGATTCGCATGGAAGGCGAACGGACGTGCACGTGGGTGGAATGGCCACTCAGGTGGGAGAAATAAACAGAAAAAAGGGAAGGAGCAGAAATATTCAGAGAAGGTGGGAGCCCGCAGCTGATCCTCTCATCCCTGGCCGGGCTTATGACCAACAGGCAAACTGCATTACTTTCCTGGGCCCAGGTGTGGAACCACAGGGACACTCCACACTCCCCTCCCTGCGCTTCCTGGGGACCAGCTCACTACCTAGGCGCATGGTAAGTTTGTAATGATTACAAAACAACAACAACAACACCACAGGGAGGAAGGAGGGAGGAAGCAAAAGCAGGACAGTATGGATTCCACCAAACTGAACACTGCAGAAAAGGACCATCCCAGCGGCCAGGACCAGCTGCCCCAGACCCCATGGGCCTGATTCCTCCCAAGCCAGGTGCTGCTCATCCCTGGCTCCCAAACCCAAACAGCTCTGGCTAATCCTCAAGGTGGCACCTCTCTGGGAGCCAGAGCCCTGGACGGACCAGGGCTTGAAGCGGCTGTCGCTGGGGGGCAGTGAGACGTGCCGGGAAGCGGGAAATAGCCGTCAGGGAAGGAGGGAGCCCCCAGAAGAGGTGAGAGCAGAGAGGACGTGGAGATGGCCCGGGAGAGGCTCAAGTGCAAGGACAGGAGGGGGACCCCTCCAATCCCCTGTAAAGCCTACCCCAGGGCTGCTTTCCAAATCCCAGGGCACGTCCAGCTGCCAGGCAGGGCCTGCCCATGCATGCCCCCACCTCCCCCCTGCAGAGTCCTGGGCAGGTGCCTCGGGCATCGCAGCCGGCAGCACACAGCCCGCCGTGAAGGAGCTCTGGGGACAGCGCGACCAACACAGCAGAGGAGCCGAGGGTGTCTGGTGGGGGGCTCGTAAGACGCCAGCAGGAACCCCAGACGTGATGATGTGGAAGAGCCAGAGCCCGGGGGGCACACGTGCACACCCCCTACAGTCCAGACAAGAGCCTACTACATCTTGGCATATCCCGGGCCAGAGATTATGGAAAAGAAAGCTCATCATGCATTCGGGATGCCAGACGTTTTATGTCCCCAGGGAGAGAGATTTTAGGAAGCGAGATGTACCATCGGCACCATCCCTAACCGGAGGGCACTCGGCCACTGTCGGCGGGGAGGACAACACACAACGCGGCCTGGCCTTCGAATTGAAACCTCCAAGCTTCATGTAAGACTTGCCGTCGGGGGCCGAGCGTCTGCACGTCACCCAGTGCTGGGGGGACGCTGCTTAGGAGCCCTGGCCGCGGGGTGGAGCCCGGACGCCAAGCCCATCCCCGGGGCACGAGGGTGGTCCCCACAGGCGGGGGTAAAGTACACGGAGCCGTGGGGCGTGGGGGTGCTGCCAAAGGATGTTCTCACCCAGAAGCCACAGGGCAGTGCAGGGGGGCCTCCAGCCAGGCCAATCAGGACACACGGCTGACATACCCAACAGGAGGCACAGGTGCCCCGAGCTGTGTGCGCGGCTGACCCAGACACCGATTTGCTCTGCAATGACCCTGGAGAGGGTGCTCAGGCTCGGACACCCAAAGCGTGGCATATGTCAGGCCTCCCACGTCACGTGGCCCCTCCTGTATGCCCGGCCTTTACCAGGTCACGGGGCCCCCTCGGGGAGAGCGTGTTTGGGGGTACACACACACCCAGTGCCTCAACCCTAGGACGCACAATTCCTGGAATTCCCAAACTCCCCTGGGAGCTATGAAGTCACAGCAGCTCCCTCTTTCCATGGCAGGACAGTCACCAGTTCCAGCCCAGCATCCACTCACCCGCCTGGGTGTGTCCCTGGGGCTCTTGGGCAGCAAATGCTCTGGATGCGAGGTTCTTACTTGGGGTCCCCCCACAGAGCCGCAGCCTCCAGCTGCTCAGGGAGACACACTGGGGGCACCCCCATCCCGGCATCAGAGCCCACGGGTGGGCAGTAACCCGCCAAACACCGTCGCTGATCACGGGCGCCTGTTTAGACACCTTCTCACAAAGACTCCGCAGATCCTCGGGTGAGTCTACGATCCCCAAATGTGAACACCAGCTGGCTTGGGTAACTTCCAAGGCCCCGGGCCTAAGGGCGTCCCAGGCCATTCTGTAAATCCGCCCTTGATAATCCTTGCTTAACACCCAGTGTCACCCCCCGGGGAAAAAATCCCGGGTTTGGCTGCACGGCTCTTCTCGTCTGAAAGACACTCATACATTCATATTCACAGGAATATTACTTCATTTACTTGCAGCCTCACCTGACTTCCTCCTCACCGGCAGGCTGCATCTCCGAGCTCAGGAAATCAGCCTCACACAGGAGACCAGGTCATAACTGCACCCAGTTACTGCCCCCCCACTTCCTTCCAGAGGAACCACATTCCACGTGCGCACCCGGACCCTCCCAGCTCCAGAGAAGCTCTCTGCGGCCGCAGCCACATCTCTGGCAGCAGAGACGGCGGCCGGCTGCTCTTTCCTCCCCTGCCCGGGGGAGCCTGGGTCATATGACCCTGGGAGTCTGCTGGCAGGCCGCCCCCTGCCCCGCTCCCCCAGGGTCACTGCAGCCCTAGAAGCTTCCCTACCCCTGGCTCGCAGTAAAAGCTCCCAGACAACACAGGCCGGGTGGCCTCTCCAGGACCCCTGGCACTCCTGTCCCAGACACCTGCCAGCTGGGACATTTCACAGAAACGGAGTCACACAGGAGGTGCTCAAATCGATTCTCCCTCTTCTTCAACCCACTGTTGAGGAAAGCTTTGTGCTTGCCCAACGGTCCCTCTGCCCCCGGTTCTGAATCCCTCCAAAATGTTAAGGAGCCAACACACCTGAGCCATCACTGCTCGTGTCCACCTCAAAGCTGCTTCTGTTACATCCTCAGCTTTCACTGAGGCCAGACAATACTTGAAAACCATATTGGTTCTTTTTGGTTTTGTTTTTCTTCAAAACCCCAACTGAAAACACCATGTCACATGAAAAACATTCCTTAGGCTGGAATGCCAAAGAAAGTCTGCTCTCTGGATGAAGTAATAGCAGACAACTGACTTCTGGTGTCTCAACTTTCCCTTTTCACCCTGGCTTCCAGGAAGCTCAGGGATAGGTACCACAGGTAACTATAAAAATGCTCCTTGTCCCAGTGGTTGGTCTTAAGGTCTTTTAACCCTGTAAGGGTTAAAGTGGGGTTCTACCAGCATGGCCCACAGCAGGATCGTGTGGGAAGCAGGCTAAGACAGATCCCTACTGAGATAGATTTTTTTTAAAGATTTTATTTATTTATTTGAGAGAGAGAGAGAATGTGCACACGGGCAAGGGGAGGAGTGAACGGAGAGGGAGAAGCAGACTCCACACTGAGCAGGGAGCCTGACGCCAGACTTGATCCCAGGACCCCGAGATCATGACCTGAGCTGAAGGCAGATGCTTCACTGACTGAGCCCGCCAAGCACCCTGAAATGGATTTCTTGTGGGCACAGTCTTAGAATCTCCAAGAATTCTTGGTCCTCAGGTCAGGTCTGCGGTCAGAGTGAAATGACACAGCCCATCTCCTGGGACAAAGAAGGCCTTTCTGGAGAAACTGATCTAGTTCTTCCTCCCGTCGTCTCCGTCCCTGGGGAGGAGCAGGTGCGCGGCCTGGGGGCCGTCTGCAGGGGCCGCGGAGAACACGGCAGACACGCCGACTGGGCACGGACAGGCCGGTACTGTTGGGAGATGGCGACGCGGTGGGTCCTTGGCTGGGATGACCAGGGGGAGCCACACGAGGAGCACGGTGGACGCCAGCCCTGTCCCCGGACCTCGTAAACCCAGTCCTCACGGGGCTTCCCCAATCTCCAGAATGACCCAGCCAACTGTGGAAGCAGGCAGCCTCCCTGATGGAGACACCAGCCCCTGCTCCCTGGGTCCCCGGGGTCCCCACTCCGACGGGGCTGGAGAGGTTTCTTTCCCTCCCCAGGCCTCACTGGTAACCAAGTCTGAACCAGCGGGAGGGGGCGAGGGGAGGTCCCGGAGGGAAAGCCAGGGGATGGTGGCCTTGTTCCCACGACAGCCTCGATGCCCTGGGCTGCAGCTGTGACCCACACAGGCCCAGGGAGCACGGCAGCCACGGTGCTTCACAATGTGGGGTGGGACGGGAGATCCCCCACATCATGGGACGTGGGAACACGGCGGGGGTGTGGAGAGAGCAGGGGCAAAGCCCAGGGTCGGGGACGGAACCATCGGGGACGTGGGACGCACCCGAGGACACCCTCATGAGTGTCCCACCGCCTCCTGCCCCCTCGCCGCCTGCTGTAGTGAGAACCACCCATCGCCGTGTCAGGACAGGGAGGGGGCTACGACGTGCCCCACTGGGCTCACACGTGAGGGTCCAGGAGTGCAGAGCCGGGGCGGCTGAGCCGAGGCAGACAACGGGAGAGCAGCTGTGGCAGGAACACAGAAGGCAGGAGGAGGCAGCGGTGAGGAGCATCTTGCTCCAGAGGCGGCAGCGCTGGCGTGCCTCATGTCTGTGGAAGGAATCTTCAAATGCATGGAATGCTCTGGGGCATTTCGGGGGGAGGATCCGGCCCTGGCATGGAGACAGGAGCCAGCACGTCCGGGGCAGGCGGTGCTGAGAGGACAGAGACGCTCACTGCCCTCGGTGGTGCCCGGGCCACGGTGTGGGGAGCAGCTTGCACCTGCTGGGCCCTGTGTCCTCAGCCCACTCCCTCCACAGGCTCAACGGGAGGGCCCTTCCCATTTCATCTCCTGCAGCTCCTGGGGGGCCAGGCGTCCCTCCATCTCTGCCTTCTGCACCACAGGGCTCCTCCTCTCCTCTATGCCTCCCTCCTGTGATGGTTTCATTAGCGGCCCAATGAGACAATCCGGGGTAATCTCACACAGCCTGAACTTAATCACACCTGCAAAAACTTCACTGGATAAAGTCATAGCCCAGGTCCCTGGGGCTGGGACCTGATAGGTCTGGGAGGCACTTTCGACCCCCCCACACGGTCACCTCTGGCTTCTTCTGGTGGTTCCTGGGCTCTGGGGGAACCACAGTAACTGAGGGTCACCTCCTTTACACAAGCCCAGAGGGGACATGAATCTAGGGAGGGGACAGTCACACTCCCCTCCCCGTTTATCTAAGGACCACAGACCCCGAGGCTCTGGGATGGAGAGGCGACAAGCTGGCGTGCTTTCCTTCACTGTGCAAAGTGCATGATGACACAGCAGACATCCATCCCGTCACTGCCCCCAGCAGAGCCAGGCTCCCCGCCCACGGCAAGCTGGCCTGCTCTCTGGGGCTCAGATGCAGAGGGACTGGCGGAAACCCCTCTGCCAGCAGCCCAGGCACAGCATCGCCCCTGCCTTGTAGATGGAGCTGCCATGTGTGCACACAGCCCCACAACCTCACAGTGCACAGCCAATTCCTCCCCAGTGCCCCCTGGGGTGGCACTAGGCTGGCCTCCCAGTCAGCATCCCCCATGGCCCCGCTCCAAGCCCAAGGGCCCCCCAGCTGCAAATCTCTGGAAACTCATAATAGGAGCAGAAGGAAAAGGAGAAAAGCTGGCCCTTAAGAGTTCTACCGTGGAGGGGTGTCCCAAAGGTGGCCCTGGGGCTCCCCTCACTGTGGATAGGAACACAGGCCCCCCTGGTCTCTGCACCGAACCTCTGGGTCTACCCAGCACCAGGGCTTCTGGGGTCCCCTGCAAGTGCCAGCCAAGGAAGGCCTGGTTGTGGGCAGGGGGGAGGGGGGCAGGAGGAATAGTGAAGGGGCCTCCCCTGCTCTCACTCACTCATCAAAGGCTGCCTGGCCCCGCTCCCTCCTGCTCGCTCGGGTGAATCCCCCCCCCACACACACTACAGCTTCTGTTCCAAGTGCTTGCTGGTCATCACCTGTCCTTGCTGGTCATCACCTGCCGCCAGAGCTGCCAGGTGGTCTGCACAACTGTTCATTTCTTTTTTTAATTTTTTTTGAGATTTTATTTATTCATGAGAGAGAGAGAGAGAGGCAGAGACCCAGGAAGAGGGAGAAGCAGGCTCTACGCAGGGAGCCCGACGTGGGACTCGATCCCGGGTCTCCAGGATCACACCCCGGGCCGAATGCTGCACTAAACTGCTGAGCCACCCGGGCTGCCCCAACTGTTCATTTCTAATGACGTTTCAGTTTTGTTCCATTACGACACCAAGATTCCCTTAGTCCCCATATTCCTCTTTTCTGGAAATCATAGTTTGTTCCAATTTTTCACTCTCTTAAATTGCGACAAGTTGAACATCCTTAGGTTTGCAGATACACGTCACTCATCCATCAGGTTAATCCCCAAGGCAGGATCTAGGGACCAAGGAGGGGGGCCACCTGCCTGTTAAGCCGAGATGTCTACACTACGCGAACAAAGGAAAGCGCTGGCTCTTTGCCGTGGAGTACTTGATCATCATGTGGGCCATTTGGGGCATCAGACCCAAACAGCGTTTCTGAAATGGGAGAGTCTCAGAATCCTGTCTGGACATCCCCACGACAGGCCACCAATGGGGGTAAAGGGCTAGCAGGGGCACTTAGGGAGCCCTCTGCTCATCTTAAGCAGGTGTGATCTTCCCTTTCTGGCAACATGTTTTTCATTTTCTGTATCTTCTGTTTTGGCATCTCCAGGGTGGAGGGGTGCTTACAGACCCAGAGGGAGACTGCCCCACCCAGGCCAAGGCCACCGGGGACACGTGGCTTATGATCAAAATGCACGCTGCGAAACCACCGGGAGACACCACCATGCCCCCAGCAGGCCAGCAGGGACCCACCAGAGGCAGCCAGTAACAGGCGCTGGCAGGGATGGGGAGAAAGAGGAGCCCTCGCATGATGGTGCCTAGAAGGCGAAAGGGTTTTCCCACTTGGGAGAACGGTCTGGAGGCTTCTTGAAAGGTTAAACCCAGAGCTGCCTCGTGACGCGGCAAAGCTTTCCTAGGTATGGCCTCGGAAGAAATGAAAACATACATCCATGTGAGGCCCGTACGAGCAGCCTGATGCATCATGGCCTTTTTAGCAAGAATAGCTGATGAGCAGATGCGGAACGTGAGGTCCATCCATCAACGAGAAACAGAAACAAAGCCATGATACCTGCTACAACGTGGACGACTGTGAAGACACAGAAGGCCACGCAGTGTGCAACTGCACGTAGGTGAAATGTCCGGAAGGGATATTCCCTCCTTCTCTCCAGACTGCTGGCTGCTAGGGACAGGGGAGGGGGGTGACTGCCAATGGGCTGCAGAGGGAAGGGGGGTGGGGGGTCAGGGTGATGAACGCATTTTAAAGTTGGTTTTGGTGACGACTGCAGAACTCCACAAATACACTAAAAAGAACTGAATGGTATTCTGTTTGAACAGAGGAACTGGGGGCACCTGGGTGGCTCAGTGTTTGAGCATCTGCCTTCGGCTCAGTTCATGATCTCAGGGTCCTGGGATCGAGTCTCCACATTGGGCTCCCCGCTCAGTGGGGAGCCTGCTTCTCCCTCTCCCTCTGCCTGCTGCTCTGCTTGTGTTCTTGCTCTCTGATAAATAAATAAATAATAAATAAATAAATAAATAAATAAATAATAAATAAATAAATAAAGTCTTTTTTAAAAAGGGAACCATATGGTAGGTGAATTCTATCTCAATAAAGCTATTTCCTAAATTTTCTGGATTGAATCCACAGTGCCCAGAGATGAGTGGGTGGCCGCAGGGTCTGCCTCCTATTCAGGAAGTGCTGCTCTGCCCAGCACAAGGCACCACTGCTCCTGAGCTCCCTGACCTCCAAGACCGCTTGATGACTAAGAGTCATGTGAAGAGCCATTGACCCTGTGAGCAGAGATACGTTACAGAGAAGACAAACAGCTAACAGGGAGGAAAGCCTTGAACCAACTCTGCCCTACCACCAACCCAGCCCTGCATCATGAACCTGGTTCTTCCAGCACCAGTGGACATGGGCCTAAACGCCTCCCTGCCCAGCATCCCAGCAAGATGGAGCCCCCCAGTCTAGTGTCAGCACTCCACAGATGAAAGAAAGCCATGTAACTTAACCAAGCCCCTGTGGGCTTCAGACCAGGAGGCCACCAGATGCCACCATGCTGGGCACCCACGCCCCTGGGATTTGTGGAGAGTGAGCTTGTCACAGGATGCCATCAGAGACACACTGCAGGTTCTCAGCACTCATGTGCTCAGATCATTTAGAACAGGGCTGGCAAACGTTTCTGTAAAGAGCCAGAGAGGATGTATTTTCACCTCTGCAGACCACCTGGTCTGTCACATCAAGGATGCTGCTGGAAGGTGAAAGCAGCCCGAGACAGCATTCAAGGGAATGGATGTGGCTGTGTGACAATAAAACTTCATTTACAGGAGCACCCGGGTGGCTCAGTGGTTGAACGTCTGCCTTTGGCTCAGGGTGTGATTCCAGGGTCCTGGGATCAGGTTCCACATTGGGCCTGCTTCTCCCTCCACGTATGTTTCTGCCTCTCTCCGTGTGTCTCTAATGAATAAATACATTTTTTAAAAATCTAAAAAAAAAAAATCCCAAAAACTTTATTTACAAAAGGCAACCTGGAGACTGTGAGAAAAGATTTGCAAATCACACACCCGGCAAGGGATTAATAGCCATCATACATAAAGACTTCCTATAACTTAATAACAAAAATCAAACAACCCAATTCAAAAATGGGCAAAGGACTTGAATGGCTATTTCTCCAAGGATATACAGATGGAGAATAAGCCCAGAAACAGATGCCCAGCATCACAAGTCATCAGGGAAACGCAAATCAAACCACAGTGAGGGACACCTGGGTGGCTCAGCAGTTGAGCATCTGCCTTTGGCTCAGGGCGTGATCCTGGGGTCAAGGATGGAGTCTCACATCAGGCTCCCTGTGAGGAGCCTGCTTCTTCCTCTGCCTATGTCTCTGCCTCTCTCTCTGTGTCTCTCATGAATAAATAAAATAATAAAATAAAATAACCTACAGTGACATACCACTTCACACCTGCTACGATGACTATTAGTAAAAAGACAAGAAACATGCTGGAGAGGATTTGCAGAAACTGGAAGCCTTGTGTATTGCTTCTGTACAAGGGTGTACAAGGGTACAGCTGCCCTGGAAAGCAGGTTGGCGGATCCTCTAAAGTGAAGCAGAGTACCCTGTGACCCGGCCAGTCCACTTCCAGGTGCAAAGCAGGGACCTGAACAGATATTTGTGCACCAGTTCCCTGAGTAGCATTATTCACAGCAGCCAGAAGGTGAAAGAAAGCAACCCATGTGTCCACGGACAGATGAGTGGGTAGACAAGATGTGGGCCATCCACACACTGGACAGTCACTCAGCCTGATCAAGGAGGGACACGCTCACACCTGCCATGGCGTAGACAGACTTGGGAACATGAGGCTGAGTGAAATAAGCCAGTCACAAAAGGACAAATACTGCAGGGTTCCACTCACACAGCGTCCCTAGAATCACCAGATCCAGGGAGATGGAGAATGGATGATGGTCCGGGGCTCTAGAGGGGTGGGGGGGGCACTGCCTCGTGTCTCATAGGGACAGAGTTTCTGTTTGGAAAGATGGAAAGTTCTGGACACAGATAATGGGGACAGCTGCACAACAGTGTGAATCCACTTAATGCCCCTGAGCTGTGCATTTAAACACGGCTAAGTGGTCAATTTTATGTTATGTGTAATTTACCACCATAGGAAAAAAAAAAAACATTTTAACAAAAGCAGATGATGGGCAGGATTTGGCATGTGAGCCAGGGGTTGCTGAGTCCTGACTCAGAACCACACGCCCAGGCCCCCAGTTTTGGAGCAAACACTTGAGCATCACTGCAGAAAACAGAGCTCTGGCCCCAGCCCCGTGCTCGCAATTCTTGCCTGATGTCTTGCTTCACCACCCAGGACGGATCACCTGGAGCATCAGAAACCCTCTCTCTGCCATCTGATTAATCACTAGGGGTTGTCTGATTACACCCACAAGCAGGAAGGATAATTTGAGGCAATAACAAAGAACACTTGAGGCAAACCAAATCCTTGAATTCATAAACTAACGCCTTGAATTGGCTGTGAGAATTCGCAATAGAAAGTAAATTAATTGTCACTCTGAAGTGGAACCCCTCTGCCACTAATTACGTGACATCCTGGCTACTAAGTAAATTGCTACTCAAGGGTAATGTCCCGTTCTTTCTGCGCGGCGGCAGGAGGTGATCACGGACAAAAGTCTGAAGCCCAGAATCCATGTAGATTTATGAGGTGATAAATGTCTCCACGCAGATGCTGCTGAGCCCAAGCAGCCCAGGCATGGGGGGCGTCAGGTGCCCTCACGCCATCGGAAGACCACTAAGGAGCAGGGTCCCTTTGTGGCTTCCAATGAGGCAGAACTGCAGGATGGGAGGATGCAGGATGGGCAACTGAGGGGGGCCGGGGTGAGGGGGAAGGAGCCTGACCGATAATTCTGTCCCTGCTCTGCCTCCAGTCCGGGACCCAGCACAGCCTGACCCGCAGAAGGGCAGTGTCCCAGTGATGGCAAGCCCTCTTCGTCCATGGCATAAGGGCCTCCATCCATCCTTCCTCCAGCCAAGAGGCCCTGGGATGCTCGTTTTGGGCTAGTCTCTCAGTGAACAGCCACCCCCATATCCTAGAGATGGCCAACTGTCACTGCAGATCCACTCCTAGCCTTCCTGAGGGGCCCCGACAAACTCTTCTTCTTCTTTCCCCTTGTGTGGCAATGACCACC
This sequence comes from Canis lupus baileyi, assembly GCF_048164855.1. Taxonomy (NCBI): domain Eukaryota; kingdom Metazoa; phylum Chordata; class Mammalia; order Carnivora; family Canidae; genus Canis; species Canis lupus. The sequence continues at coordinate 8,817,089 of NC_132858.1, forward strand.
ATCGCAGGGGCGGATACTCTGACTTCAAGTGCTCCCCACCATCAGGGAACCAACAGAAGTTCCCTAAGAACAGACTCAAGGTCCGGCCCTGACAAAGGCTTTCTAGAGAAATGTCCACAGGGCAGCCCACAATCACAGACCCCGAATGGTGATGGGCCAGAGCTCCAATCAACTGGCCACGTGTCCTTTTCTCACAAAGAAACACAGAAGTAAGAAGGCCTTGAGCTGAAGCTCAAAGATGCTCACCCTGGTCATGAACCAACACAGCTCAGCTGGCCTAAGGCCAATGCTCCCCAAGGCAAGAACAGTGAATGAGCAGCTACTGTTTGCAGGCCAGGGTTCAAAGCCAGGTGGTTCCCAACAAGGGAACAGCATCGGGCATCGGCGAGAGAGAGAGAGGGAGGGGAATCCTGGTTCTGCCCACTCAGCCAGGACAGCTGGGGCTGGCCTGTTCCTCCACGGAGCCCCCCAGTACCCCCAAGCCAGGAGAACGCCCATCTTCCCCCAGGGGAGAGGGGTGACGCAGCTCAGAGCATGCAGAGAACAGCGTGGAAGGCCTGGACAGGGGAATGAGAAGGTCAGACTGGATTCCAGGCAGGGCTGAGAGTCCACCCTCACCCCCACCCTCAAAGCTGGTGCTGACCAGCGGGGCAGGGCTCTGGCCCTGGGCTCTTGCCTGCCATATCTATATCCCCAGGACACGCCTTCCCATGGGGGGCCTAGAGGGTCAAAGAGATCTTAGGGTTTTTAACTGAAAGATATAGATGTAGAAGACACACAAGGACCAGATATACAGCATTTTGTAGGATTAAGATTTCACTGGGGTTCATAGTCAGAAAAAAATGTCTAAAATATCTTCTCAATTGAAAAAGAGAAGTTTGAGAAACTCGTCCAAAGGGGTTTGGACTCCCACCTTCCTCAGTGGACTACACAATGAGCTCAGGGCATGTCTTGACTCTGCAGAAACACAAATCATGGGATTCCCTCCATTGTTCACTGCCCCCAGGCACAAAAGGGGTCCCCCAGTCCATGGTGCAGAGACACTCATAGCACTGCCCTCGTTCACCATCAACACTCAGCCATACTGGCTGGGCCTAGCATGGGCTCAACAGCAGAGAGGAAAAGGCAAAGCCGGGGATCTGAAGCTGTGGTCCTGTTATGTCCCCTCAAAGTTACATCAGCTGGTGACCAGGGGGCAGGCTTTGTATCCCCAGTATTGAGGACAACTCCGCTTATCCTCTACCCATCCTAACACAAAAATAGGAGCCTGGGCTGCAAGACACTGACCATCTTCCAGCCATGGTGCAGAAGGGGTGAGGTAGTCTACCCCATGACAGCCGTGACTGGCTTGCAGGTGAAAAGACAAGGAGAAAATGCGCTAACTCACCAGAGGCGTTTGTGGACTGGGCCCTGTAGAAAAGCTTCTTAGAACAGGAACTGTCCGTGCTCCAGTGGGCCAAGGCACGGACACTGGAGGGCCTTCCAGAGCTGGGAAAAACAAGAAGACAGGATATGGTCAAACAGAAGCTGTCAAGAGGCAGAATGTTAAAACCCCAAGTGGTTCCTGATATCTCTGAGCTAAAAACCAGGCACTCCACTTAGGCTTCCAGAAAGATGGTGTAGGTGTACTTTTCCCTATGCTTCCTACAAAGTGTAATTAAAACACCAGGATGCTGCACAGAAAACAAACATGCGACTCTGAAGGGGGAGAGAAGGAGGAAGATGGGCAAGGGACTGGGGGACCCAACAAAAGGCACGGTGGTCAGCTCTCTGGGTTGGGTTTTTGCCTTATTTATCCCAGACGTGGAGCTAGCTGAAGAGCCAGAAACCCATACACACCAGTAGAAGCACACAAAAGGCAACCAAGAATGACTGTTCTTTAGCCAAGGGACCAGGAAAGTGGCAGCCTAATGAGACAATGTGTTTAGACGATAACCACTGAACAGACAACACAGATAAACTGGCACCCACTCAGACTGACAGCAGCAAAGGCTGAGCAGGGAGCCGAGATTTCCAGACTGTGTAGCTGTAATAGGCACCCCAAACCCCCATGGGGGTGATGTCAGATAAGCCAAAGTAAGGAGCTGGGATTTTCTTCCCCGAAGGGGAGTAATAAATCCTCCTTGCATTCCACTGTATTGGCACAGGCACCTAGGGGAGCCTGGGTTTCCACACCCACCTGGCAGTAGCAAGGCACCCCTCCCTTACCCCACCGCACTGGGGTCAGGAAATTGCTGATGGAGAGTCAGGACTTTTCTGCATCACCAACTGAAATGGTATTGGTGGGGACCACATAAGGAGCAGAAGCCCCAAATGCTATAGCAATAACCAGGAGCCTCACTGGAATATCAACAGAGGCCAACTAGAGAACTAGACTTCTATACCCACTTGGCAGTGATGGAGCAGCACCCCTCCTCCCCTGCAAGAACGGTGTCAGAGAACACTAACTGAAATGGAGGTTCAAGACCCATAGTCATGCAGCATGTGAAAATGTACACATTTCCACTGAAAATCATTCATTGGTCCAAGAACCAGGGAGATGTCAAACAGAACAAGTCAGACAGGACAAGGACAGCCAACAGCTGACACTAAGATGTTAGAGTTACCTGACAAAGAGTTTAAAGCAGTTATGATAAGAAAGCTTTAATAAGAAAGTATGGATATACTAGAAACAGATGAAAAAAGTTTCATCAAACAAACAAAATCTCAGTAAGAAGTAGAGGCAAATAAGAACCAAGTAGAGGGGTGCCTGGGTAGCTCAGTGGTTGAGCATCTGCCTTTGGTTCAGGGTGTGATCCCAGGGTCCTGGGATCAACTCCCGCATCAGGCTCCCCACAAGGAGTCTGCTTCTACCTCTGCCTATGTCTCTGCCTCTCTCTGTGTGTCTCTTGTGAATAAATAAAATCTTAAAAAAATAAAGAACCAGGTAAAAATGTTAGAAATGAAAAATGCAGTAGGAACCAAGCAGCTCAATGGATGGACTCAACAGCAGGGAGGGGATGGAAATAACCTATGACTTGGAAGATGGACCAATAGAAATTATCTAAATTGCACAAGAGAGAAAGCAGACTAAATATTAAAAACTAAACAGAGCCTCAGGGACCAGTGTACCTATAACCTCATCAGAATCCCCGAGGGGGGCTGGGGGGCAGACTTGAAAAAATACTCAAAAAGTTAACAGTTGAAAACATCCCAAATTTGGCAAGATACATAAACCTACAGATTCCATAAAGTTTAACAAACCCCAAATGGAATAAACCAAGGAAATTCACACAAAGATACATCATAATTAAACTTCTGAAACCTAATAACAAAGAAAAATCTTGAAAGCAGACAGTAAAAAATGATACCTTATGTATATTGGGGAAACAACTGGAGGCTACACACAATATATCTGGAGTAATGAAAGAGAAGAATTATCAGTCTAAAATTCTATATCCAGTAAAAACATCCTGTAAGAATAAACAGAAAATCAAGACCTTCTCAGATGAAAGGAAACCAAGAGAATTTACCATCAGCAACCCATCCTAAAAGAATGCCTAAAGAAAGCTTTTTAAACAGAAACAATAAAAGAAGGAAACTTGGAACACTGGGAAGTAAAAAAGAACACAGTAAGCTAAAATATGAGTAAATACGATAGGCTTTCCTTTTCTCAAGTTTCCTAAATAATGGTTAACAATTGAAGCAAAAACTGCAATGCAATATTTAAGACAGTTATATTATTAAGTGGGGATGGGTAAAAGGACATAAAAGTAAGGTTTATATGTTTCACTCAAGCTTGTATCACAGTAGGTGGTGGTAAAGTTATGTGTACAGAATATAACGCCTAGAGCAACCACTTAGAAAGCTATGGAAAGCTCAAAAACAATTACAGATAAATCCAAGTGGAATTCTAAAAATAGTCAAATAACCCACAAAAAGGCAGAAAAAAGATAACAGATATGAAAAACAGAGAAAACAAACAAAACAAAATGGTAGACATAAGCCTTAACATATCAATTATTGCATTAAAGCCAAATGGTCAAAATATGCCAATTAAATGACAGGGATTGGTCAAATGGACTAAAAAGATTTTAAAAGACTCAATTATATGAGGTCTACAAAAATTCACTTCAAATAGTAACATAATCAGGATGAAAAAAGATATGCAAACATTAACCACAGGAAGGTAGGCATAACTATATTGACACTAGATAAAGCAGACTTCAGAACAAAGAAACTTACCACAAAGAGGAACATTATATAGTGACAAAAGGTCAATCCAACAAGAAGAATGGCAACCTTAAATGTGTACGCACCAAACAACAGAGGAGGAAAATGTGTAAAGCAAAAATGCATAGAACTGAAAGGAAAAAGAGACAAATCCCCAACTACAGTTATAAATTTCAATACCCCCATTTCAACAACAACTAACAGAACAACTAGACAGAAAAGCCACCAAGGATGTGGAAGCAATCAACCAACAGATTCTAAGTGATATCCATAGAACGTTCCACTCAATAACAGCAGAATTTACACTCTTTCCAAAGTGCTCATCAACATATACCAATACAGATCATAACCTAGGCCACAAAATAACCTCAACACATTTAAAAGTGAAATCATACATAATGTGTCTCTGACCACAACAGATTCAAATTAGAAATCCATAACTGAAAGGTAACAGAAATCTCTAAATATTTTAAAACTAAAAAAGCATACTTCTCAATAATCCATACATTAAAGTTTCAAAGGAAAATTTTGTAAATACATGAAACTGAATGAAAACAAAAAAGCAAAGCATACCGAACTTTGTGGCACACAGCTAAAGCAGTGATAAGACAAATATTTATTGCACTAAATGCATACATCAGAAATAAAGGAATAATCTCAAATCAAATTCTAAGGACATATCTCAAAAAGTGAGCAAAAGGAGAGGAAAATAAATCCAAAGCAAGTAAGCAAAAGGAAGGAAATAATAATCATAAGACTGGGGAACACATAAAACTGAAAACAGAAAAATAGAGAAAAACAATGAAACAATGACCTGATTCTTTATTAAAAAAAAAAAATCAATAAAATTGATAAAACTCGGGCAGCCCAGTGGCTCAGCAGTTTAGTGCTGCCTTCAGCCCAGGGTGTGATCCTGGAGACTCGGAATCGAGTCCTGCATTGGGCTCTCTGCATGGAGCCTGCTTCTCCCTCTGCCTGTGTCTCTGCCTCTCTCTCTCTCTCTCTCTCTCTCTGTCTCTCATGAATAAACAAATAAAATATTTTTAAAAAATAAAATAAATAAAATAAAATTGACAAAACTCTAGCAAACTGAAGAAGGAAAAAACAGACACAAATTACCAATACCAAAAATGAAATGAAGACCATTACAGACCCTGCAGTCTTTATTATCAAAAAGATAGCAAAGGAGTACTATGAATACCTCTACACACATAAATTTGACAATGCAGACAAAAGAAACCAATTCTTAAAGAAATACAAACCATCTCAACTCATCCAAAATGAAATAGGTAATTTGAATAGCCCTTATAACTATAAAGAAAATCGAATTCTTAATTTTGAAGCTCTCCGTTTTGGGGAAAAAAATAAATCTCCAAATGATTTCATTAGTAAATTCTGTGAAGAATTAATATCAATTCTACACACTCTCTTGCAGAAAACAGAATAGGAGAAAATACTTTCCAATATATTTTATGGAACAAGTACTACCCTGATACCAAACTCCTGTAAAAAGAATACAAAAGAAAACCATAGGTTAATATCCCTTACGAATAACAAAATAAAAATCTTAAAATTTGGGGGATTCCTAGATGGCTCAGTGGTTTAGTGCCTGCCTTCGGCCCAGAGCATAGTCCTGGAGTCCCAGGATCAAGTCCCACATCAGGCTTCCTGCATGGAGCCTGCTTCTCTCTCTGCCTATGTCTCTGCCTCTCTCTCTCTGTCTCTCATGAATAAATAAATAAAATCTTTATTAAAAAAATCTTAAAATTTTATCAATCAGCAATATATGAAAAGAATTATATTCCATGACCAGTTGGGGTTTATTCCAGGAATGCAAGGCTGGTGTTCAATATACATATATGTGTGTGTATATATATATATATATATATATATATATATATATATATATTTTTTTTTTTTTTTTTTTTTAACCCCATCTATGGGATGCCTGGGTAGCTCAGTCCAACTCTTAATTTCAGCTCAGGTCATGATCTCAGGATCCTGAGAACAAGCCCTCCATTGGGTTCCATGCTCAGCAGGGAGTCTGCTTGAGGATTCTCTCACTCTGCCCCACCCCCCACTCATGCACTCATGTGCATGTGTGCACTCTCTCTCTCTAAAATAAATCTTTTTTAAAAATCAATCTATATAATACACTCTATCAACAGGCTAAAGAAGAAAAATCACACAATCCTATCAATCAATGTAGAAAAGCCTATGACAAATTTCAACATCCATCTATGACTAACTCTCCCCAAAATAGGAGGAGGGGAACTTCTTCAGCTTGATAAAGTGCTGTCTGCAAAAGCAAGGACGTTTTTTCTCATCACTCTTACTGAACTTAGTGGTAGACCTTCTATGAAATGCAACAAGGCAAGAAAAAGAAATAAAAAGCAAGCAGATTGGGAAGAAAGAAATAAAACTGTCCCCATTTGTAGATGACATCCCTGTAGAAAACCCCAGGGAATCTACAAAGAAAAGCCTCCTAAAAATAAAAAGTGAGTTGAATGAAGTCCCAAGATATAGTCAACATATAAATGTCAACTGCATTCCCATATGCTAGCCATGAACACCCAAATTTAAAATACAACACCATCTATAAATGCTCAAAACTAATGAAATACTGAAGTGTAAATCTAACAGAACACGTACAAGACTTGTGTGCTGAAACCTACACAAAATTGAGGAAAGAAAACAGAGAAGATCTAAAGAAGTGGAGAGACATACCACGTTCATGGATTGGATAACTCAACGTAGTCAAGATGTCACTCCTCCCAAGTCGACACACAGGTAGAATGCAATTCCAAACAAAAGCTCAGTAAGCTGGTGGGTTTTTTTGGTTTGGGGTTTGTTTTTTGTTTTTGTTTTGTTTCGTTTTTGTAGATAGAGACAGTATTATTTTAAAACATATGGAAAGGCAAAGGAACTAGAATAACTAAAACCTGAAGAGGAATCAAGTGAGAGGAGTCCATCTGCCTAATTTCAAGACTTACCGTGCAGTGACAGTGATCAGGCTGTGTGGTTCTGGTGGAAGGATGGCCACGCGGATCACCAGAACTCAGTGGAGAGCCCAGAAACAGACCCACAGACATGCCCAACTCATTCTGGACAAAGGTCTAGAAAGAATTGAGTGGAGGAAGGACAGCCTTCGCACAAATGGTGGTGAAATAATTAGACATCAATAAGCAAAATCATGACCATACCTTAGTTACACAAAAATAATTCAAAATGGATCAGCAATGTAAACATAAAATGAAACTATCAAATTTTCAGAAAAACAACATTTTCTCATAGGAGGAAAATCTTCTGGATCTAGGATGAGGCGACGAGTTCTCAGACTGAATATCAGATATTCAAGCCACACAGAGGAAAACAGATAAACTGGACAAGCTTCTGTCTGTGAAAGACCCATCACAAAGATGAAAATAGAAATCAGAGATGGGGAAACATACTTGCAAACCACACAGCTAACAAAGGACTAGAGGCTCTCATGGAAAGAACTCCCAAAACTTAACGGTAAAGCGCCAACCAATTCAGTTAAAACATGAACAGAAGACGTGAAGAGACACTTCATGAGGGACACAGCCAGACGGCGGATTGGCACAGGGAAAGATAACTCAACATCGTCACCACTAACGGAATGCACGTCAAGGCAGCGAGGCTCACTACACACCTAGGAAAATGCCTAAAATAACACCAAACGCTGGTGTGAGAACGAAGAAACCAGATTGCTCACATGTTGCTGGCAGGGATGTCAAACAGTACAGGCTTTGGGGGGAAATGTGGCGGTTTCTTAAAAATCTAACTGTGCAACAATCCTACAGCCCAGCGTTTGCACGCAGGGCATTTATCCTAAAGAAATAAAGGTTCATATTCACACAAAAACCTATATACACTAACATCTGCAGTGGCTTTATTCACAACAGCCAAAAACTACCAACAAACCAGGTGTCCCTCAAAGGCCAAGCAGTTAAACACACTGATGCATACATACCACGGAATACCATTCAGCAAGACAAGGTCCATGGACACACAACAACCGGTACAGCTACACCAGAGAGGAAAGCCAGTCCTGAAAGGTGTGCTATGGGATTCTACCTTGCACAAGTGTCACAATGACAAAATGGCAGAGGTGGACAGCAGATCAGAGGTCCAGGTGGGGAGATCCACAGCTTTGAAAGCCCAGCACAAGGGATGCTCCTCGTGCTAACGGAAATACTTATAACTCCTCCCCTGCATCCTTGACAGCACCCCAGTCATAAGAAGGCAGTGCAGTTGTGCAGGATTTTGCCGCTGAGGATAAACTAGGTAAAAGGTACAGGGGGTCCCGGGGGACTTATTATCTTGGCATTATTTCTCACAATTGCAATTATTTAAAGTGGAAAAGATTCATTATTTTTAAAAGTACAAGTGGAAGGATGCCTGGGTGGCTCAGTGGTTGAGTGTCTGCCTTCGGCTCAATGCGTGATCCCAGGATCCAGGATCGAGTCCCGCATCAGGCTCCCTGCGAGGAGCCTGCTTCTCCCTCTGCCTATGTCTCTGCCTCTCTCTCTCTCTCTCTCTCTCTCTCTGTCTCTCTCTGTCTCTCTCTCTCTCTGTCTGTGCCTCTCATGAATAAATAAATCCTTAAAAAAAAAAGTACACGTGGAAAACAAAACAAAAAAGCAGTTAAACAGAGTTACCAGGTGACCCAGGACGTGAAATTCCACTCCCTGGCTAAGCCTCAACCCGACAAAAACCACACGTCCACACAAAAACTTGCACACCCGTGTTCACACCTCGAAGTAGCACAACTGTCCACCACGTGATGAAGGGATAAATAAATTGTGGTCCAGGCACGCATGGCAACACTGCTCAGCTGTGATAAGGCACGAAGCTCGGGCACACACTACAGCACACATGAACGCATGATGCCCGGCAAAGGCAGCAAGTAAGAAATGACCCCGTGTTGCAAGTTTCCATTTACACAAGATGCTCAGAACAGGCAAATCCATGGACACAAAAGCTTCATGGTTTTGGGAACTGGGGAGAGGCAGGGGATGCAAATGGGGAGCAGCAGCAAACAGGCACGGGGTTTGTTTTGGGTGGACACGAAAATGTTCCAAAATTGATTGCGATGATGGCTGCACAATCCTGTGAATATACTAAAAAGAAGCTGCACCGTACACTTCGAATGGGAATCGTATGGTCTACGAAGTGCCATCCCCCATAAATTGTTGGAAACACAAAAGCACTGACCGGGTTCCAGGAAATTTTAAAAGCATCCATTTTAGAGTGATCCTCCCTATGCCCCACAGAGAATAAGGAAATTATTGAACTATTTAAAAATGTTAGCCTTCTGCCATCGGCGTCTATTTTTAGAAGCGCTCATCATTTCCAGGGAGATTGAAATCGTCACTGTGCAGCGTTCTGTAGGAGCTCTGCAGCCCCAAGGAAGAGCCTGGGCACAGAGTGGCCCCATGTCCTAGGCCGGGGGGGTGGGGTGTGCAGGGGGCAGCCCAGGCCCCAGGGAGCCGACACCAGCCGTGCACCTGGACAGACCCAGCCTGGCCCAGCCCTGGGGACCTCTTCTGCAAGGCACAGAAAGGTAACAGTTTCTGGAATGGCACAGGAGCACAGGGCCCCTGCAAAATGGAGAGATGCCAACACCCTCCTGTTGTCTAAAGTAGCATCTGGAATAGCCCCACACGGCAGCTCCTTCCAGAGTGGGGAATCGGACGGTCCCCAGGTGAAAGCAGGTGTTCAAACCAAAGCCTGTCCCTGCAGGCTCACGGCAGCCACGAGGTAGAAACAACCAAAGGTCCGTCAACAGATGAACGGATAACAAGATGTGGGCTACGACTCGACTGTAAGAAGGAAGGGGGCCTGACCCACGTGGCTGTGGATGAACCGCGCCAACCTGCTGCCACCAGAGCAGCCAAACAATCTCATGTCACATAATCTGTTTACGTGAGTGTCCAGAAGAGGCACCTCCAGAGACAGAAAGCAGACTGCTGGCTGCCAGGGGAGGGGACGCGGTGTGTGACAGCTGACGGGCACAGGGCTCCCGGCAACACGGGGCTGGTGGCTGCACACTCTGTCAACGTATGAACTGCCACTGAACTGCCCCCTGTGAATGGGTTATGTGACTTCCACCTCCATCATTAAAAAGAACCTCTAGGGACACCTGGGTGGCTCAGTGGCTGGGCATCTGCCTTTGGCTCAGGGCGTGATCCTGGGTTCAAGTCCCGCATTGGTCCCCCTGCAGGGAGCCTACTTCCCCCTCTGCCTGTCTCTCTGCCTCTCTCTGTTTCTCATGAATAAATAAATAAAATCTAAAAAAAAAAAAGAGCCTCTGATTCCAAACAGGTTCAGAATCTACTTCCTTGGAGTCCGGGAATAGAGGGTAAAGTGGGGAGCAGAGGCGAGCACTGGAACCAGGGCAGAAGGCCAACCTTTCTTGGATGAGAACAGAGAAGAAAAGTTCTCATCTTCAGCATCTGTCACAGGTAGCCTTCCAAAGGGGACTTCACACCCTGCAGGGAGTGGCCGGGGTGTAGCCGGGGTGTAGCCGGGCAAACACCTCCCTCATGTAGATGGACACCACCTCTCTATGGTCGACAAGTGGCTGAAGCCCAGCTGGCAGAAATGTGACTTTATCTGATGGCCTGTTCCTCTGATAAGGAAACTGAGGCCCAGTGTCACAGCCAGGAGTAGAGACAGGGCCCCGCCGTGGGCCGAGTGTCACGCATGCACGGCTAGGCTCCTAAAATGCTCCACAAAATGCTCCTAAATCTCCTGGGCCTTCAGCTCGGTCACCAGACAACAGTGCAGGGCACATCAGCTGACTCTAATAGTTCCCGTGTAAAATTATTCAGGAGCAAAGCTAAAATATTAATCACGCCTGCACCGTGAACAGTCAAAGCACGAAACCCAACCTGGCAGCTCTGCGGAGCATGCATGAGCCTGCTGTGACCCGAGGGCAAGAATGAGGAGCAGCTGGGAGGCACAACACAGACCGGCTTCCACAAACCCGCTCGGGGGTTCCCTCTCAGCGAATCAGCTCCTCCTCCCTGGCCCTTCCATCTAGCAAAGTCGTCTCCCAAGGACTCTGGACTTGGCCATCCTGCTCACTTGAGCCAAATCAGCAAGAGCAAAGGACAACAGAAATGTGATGCAGGAGGACACAGGAGCTTGCCCTCTCCTGCTGCCCTTGGGAACCCTGCGGCCAAGAGGAGACCGAGCCAGGCTAGGCTGCCTGGTGATGAAATAGAACAACAGCCAGTCGGCCCCCCGACAGGGAGTGAGGCCTGACCTCAGCACAGGGGGACTCAGCAGGTCCCAAGAACGGTCCAGCTGAGCCCTCCTCAAATGATCCACCTGCAGGTTCATGAGATAAAATCACCTGAGGTCAGCAAATGACTGCCTGTGGGGCAAATCCGGCCCACAGCTTGTTTTTATACATAAAGTTTTATTGGAGCACAGTGGTGCCCATTCATTACATATTGCCTTTGACTGCTCTTTCACTGGGGCAGCAAGGTTGTAGAGACTGAATGGCATGCAAGTGTCAAATATTTACCATCAGGCCCTGAAATAGTTTTACCCCATGGTTTACAGGGCTCAGTTAACTAATACAGCCCTCCACTTAATTGTTACTTATGAGCTGAGTGTTACTTTCTCTAGCCCCCAGATCAGGAAACAGGGGGCACAGTGGTTAAAAACCAAGCAACACCAAGGTCACCAGTGATATGCAGGCAGCATGGAGCAAAGCGGATTTCACCCTGGTTGGTCCAACAGCAGAGGCCCCACTGCACCCCAACGCAGGCTTCCTGGAAAGGACTCCCAGGTGAATTACTTAGTGAACATTCTCTCTCCTCCCAGGCCCTCCCCTTCTTCCGCCTCAGCAAAAGATGGCCGGTTAAAGTGAGGGTGAAGAGGGGCACCTGGGTGGCTCAGGGCTCAGTGTCTGCCTTTGGCTCAGGTCGTGATCCTGGGGGTCCTGGAATCGAGTCCCACATCAGCTCCCTGCAGGGAGCCTGCTTCTCCCTCTGCCTGTGTCTCTGCCTCTCTGTGTCTCTTATGAATGAATAAATAAAATCTTTTTAAAAATGAATAAATAAAATCTAGAGCGAAGAAAAGCACATCTGTGTCCAGAAAACCCATGTGAGGGTGAAGGCCCACACCAAAGCGCACACTCCACCACCCCCCAGCCCACTGTCCAGCGCTCCAGGGGGATGGATGTGGGAGGGGCACCTGCCCCTCTGAGAACAACCCCCCAGGACCCTCCCTGTGACAGACTGCCACCTGTCACCGCTCCTTGCGCACACAGGTGATGGGGCTCTGGAGGCCCCAAGGTTGCCCGGGTCCCCAGGGAGGACGGAGGTGCCCTGGAGGAAGGGGTGCCAAGTGAAATGAGCCAGACAGAGAAAGGCAAATACTGTAGGATCTCACTCACATGTGGAATCTAAATACAAAACCAAACTTAACTCATAGATACAGACAGCACTCGGGTGGTTGCCAGGAGCAGGGGGTGGGTGGTAGGCAAGGTGGGTGAAGAGGGTCAAGAGGTACAAATGCCCACTCACATGGTAAGTATGTCCTGGGTATGTGATGCACAGCAAAAAATAAAATGGTTAAGCTATAAAGACACAGTTTATTCTATGTGACAGTCCTGTTAATAGAAAATACTTAACAAGGGGCAGCCCTGGTGGCTCAGTGGTTTAGCACCGCCTTCAGCCCAGGGCCTGATCCTGGAGACCGGGATCGGGTCCCGCGTCGGGCTCCCTGCACGGAGCCTGCTTCTCCCTCTGCCTGTGTCTGTGTTTCTTTCTCTGTGTCTCTCATGAATAAATAAAAATTTATAAAACAAAAAAAGAAAGAAAATACTTAACAAAACTTTATTTATTATGATGTAATTAAGTAAGTCAGCCCTGTAAAGAAATCGTTTTTGCCTCAAAATGTAGACCATCACGTTATCTGGCCAGATGGCCTGTTAGCTCGGAGGCATTTTCTTTCTCCCAGGAAAGCGCTAAGCCCACCCCGGGCCACTGACCACGCAGCCGGGCACAGGGAGTCCCGCGGCTTCCCAGCCACCACACACCCCGACAGCCTCAGGACAGCAAGGACACCCCAGCACAGTGCAGAGAGCTGTCTGAGCATCTAGGACCAGCAATGAGTGTTAAATAACCAGACTACTATTCCTGGACTTCAGTAAGAACCTAATTCTTTTTTTTTTTTTTTTTAAGATTTTATTTATTAGAGAGAGAGGACGCGCAAGTGTGTGCAGTGGGCAGAGGGAGAGGGAAAGGGAGAAGCAGACTCCCCGCCGAGCAGGGAGCCCGATGTGGGGCTCGATCCCAGGACCCTAAGATCATGACGTTAGCCCCGACCTGCTAAGGCAGACCCTTCACCAACTAAGCCATCCAGGAGCCCCAAGAACCTAATTCTTTAGGAGATTAAACACCGCTGAAACTGTCTCCCTCGGCTTGGTCTAGAATGAGAGTCTGAGCCCAGGGCTGGGGTGAGCCTCGGTCCCAGGAGTCTGGGGTCCAGTATGAGACCCACAGAGATGCCAGCCAGGGCTCTTTGTCTTCCTGAGGCCCAGCATTTCCAGAAAGGGCCGGACCCCAGCCTCCTGAGCCTCTGAGCACCAACGCTCCTGACCCCCTGCCCTCTCGGGGCTGGGAGAGATGCTGAGCCTGCCCTGGGGTAGAGGGTGCAGGGATGGAGGTTCTCATGCCTCCCTCCTCGCCTCCAGTGAAGACTCTTGGCGGCTAAATCACAGGAAACTCAGCTGCAGGAAAGGGGGCTCTGTCTGAGAACAGACGGGGAAGTGGAGGGGGTCACGGTAGAAGCGGGGGGACTAGAGGGGCAGGGGACAAGAAACAAGGAAGCCGATCTCACCCCCATTAAGGAATGCTACAAACCACCCCTGCCACCTGACAGCAATGTAACTCGAGCTCCAAATGTCATTTTACAGTGTGGGTACATTTCTAAAATCAAAGAAAAAGAAACCGTTGAAATCAATATTCATGATATATTCTGTTTAACCTAATAGGTGCACGATATTATTATTTCAACATGTGGCACTGGCCACGTTTCAAGGGCTCAGTGGCCACGTGAGGCTGGCAGCTGCCATACTGAGCAGCACAGGTAGGGACAGGACTGCCCAGCGCTATCCAGGGTCCCCGCATCAGGGACACATGTGTGTCCCAGACACTGAAGACCAGGCAACGCTCAGCACCTTGGCACCGGCCAGCACGGACTAAGCACTAAGTCCAGGGCGCAGGAGTCAGCAGATCTGCTCGGCCACCCACTGGCTGAGACCTTGTGCCAAGCGCAGCCGACCAATCCACGCGGCTGGACCAGCTTTTCTTGACCACAAAATGAGTAATCTGCAACGTGGCTAAGCTCTAGAGCAGAGAATACAGCCAAGGATCTAAGTTGCTTTTAAAGCACTGGTGAGGGCACCTGGGTGGCTCAGTGGTTGAGCATCTGCCTTTGGCTCAGGGCGTGATCCCAGGATCCTGGGATCGAGTCCTGTGTCAGGCTCCCCACAGGGAGCCTGCTTCTCCCTCTCCCCCCCACCCCTCTCTCTCTCTCTCATCAATAAATAAATAAAATCTTAAAAAAAGAAAATAAATAAAGCACTCATGAACGCACAGTGTGGACTTCAAGCTGGGATCAAGAATCCACCGGGAGAGAAGGGTGAGTCCGAAACCAGTCCCCCAAACAAGCCTGGGAGCTACACCCATGACAAGAGGGAGAACAATGCAATCGGCAGCTGGGGCAGATCACTACAGGGAAAGAGAAAGATGGGGGGATCACAACAAGCAAAACATGACAATCTGAGAAGAGATCACAGGAGCTGAGAATGATCCAGAAGAGAGAACGCACATGGGAAGAGAAGGCCTCTGACCACACCTGAGCGTAGAGCCTCTCAGCACCCCAAGCCAAGCGAAAGCACAAGCCAAACCCGATGGAGGGTATATCCAGAATATACAAAGAGCACCTACAAATCAGCAAAAAGCAAAGGACCCAATGTAAAGAAAATGGAATTCCGGAAAGCTGGGTGACCCATGAACTGGGAGGTATTTGCTGCATCCAGGGGAAGGCAAACGAAGGGAAAGCCGGTTCCTGCCCAACAGGTCTGCACGGATCAGAGGGCACCAAGGTCTGTGAGGACGAGGGCGGCTCTTGCACCACGAGGGTGGGACCGCAGCCTGGCACAGCCCCCTTGGACAGACAGCAATTGGGGGCATATCCGTGAAAGCGGGACCCGTGCCCCGCCAGGCCGCAGATGCTGCCCCTTGTCCTATAAGGACAGACCCTGGGAGGAGCTGCCCTGGTGGAGGACGTTCCCTGTAGGAGAGGCTAAAAGAGAAACAGAAAACAGCCTCCGAGCCACCGGGAGAACAGAACGTGGGTTAGCCACTCCGGAGACGGACGAACTCGAGCTACACGAGATGGGACTTTTTTCTAAGTAGCTATTAATCACGGTGCCGCCAAGACAGAGCTTCCAGGAAGCAGGCGGTGCCCCACTCACCTGCCACCCCACACACGGGCTGCCCCGGGTCCTGCTGGCCCAGCAAACACACCTCAACGTTGGCGGCTCCTCAGATGGGTAAACAGCAGGTTGCTCAACCAGCCGGGTTTCAGGTCTTGAGGCAATCCATCAGAAAGCACCCGCTGAGTTAATGAGCCACATTTTGCAGGAGAGATTCTGTCCCCCTTCTGCCTCTGACACAGCACCATCCTCGGTCCCACCCCAAACCCGGGCTGAACCCAAAATGGTGAGACACCAGGTTCCCAGGAAGCAGCACCTTTCCTCCTTAGAGCATGGGAACATTGGCAGGAGGGGAATCCTACTCCACAATTTCTCCAACATACGGGGTCACCCCTGCTTTGTCCCTAGGCCTGAGAAGAAAGGTAGGCCTCTTTCCATGGGGTGAGCCAAGACCAGGTGGTCACTGCTTTCAAATGCACATTTTGAAGGCAGGGACTGGAACAGGACCTTGCACACTGGTGTTCACAGCGGCACTATTCACGATGGCCAAAAGGTGGGAGCACCCACATGTCTGTCCACAGAGAAATGGATAAACAAGACGTAGTCCGTCCACACAATGGAGGATTACCCAGCCTTAAAAAGGACAGTCTGACACCCGCTGCACCATGGATGGACCTGGAGGACATCGTGCTGAGCGAAGCAAGCTAGACTCACAAGGATAAATACTGTGGGAGTCCACGCACATGAGGTCCCTAGAGGAGCCAAACTTACAGATGGAGCAAAGGGGCACTGGGGCTGGGGGAAGGGGAGTTAGTGTTTAATGGGACAGTTTCAGTCTGGGAAGATGGAAAGTTCTGGAGACACACAGTGGGGATGTTGCATAATCACATAAATGTGCTTAAAGCCACTGAACTGCACACTTTAAAAAATGGTTAAACTGATACATTTTATGTTATGCATATTTTATCACAACTTAAAAAGTGTTAAGCACAAAATAGTGTTTTCACATCAATTTTCATGAAATTCTTCTCTTATCAGGTACCGCTTCCCTGACCTCCCTCAAGTCTTTGCTCAAGTGCCACCTTCTCAATGAGGCCCACCCTGACTACCCTCTGAAAAACTGCAGCCACCTCTCCCTCCAGCCCCCCTAAGCAAGTGCTCCTTATCTCCCAGGCAGCACAGAGGCTCCTGTAGTATCTCCCTTCCTCAGTGTTCATTTCCCCTGGCTTGAGTGCTGGCCCTCCAGGGCAGGAATATTTGTGTCTCTGGTTTACTGTTGGATCCGGAGAGTCCAGAACAACCAGACACCTGCAGGACACTCCACCCCAGGACAGAACGCACATTCTTCTCAAGTGCACGTGGAACATTCTTGAGGACAGACCACAGGCTAAGCCATAAAGAAGGCTCCATAAATGTAAAAAGGATTGAAATCATACAAAGAATGTTCAACCACAACAGAATGAAATTACAAGTCAATAAGAGGAGAAAAAATTAGAAATTCACAAACATATGGAAATTGAACAATACATGTCTGAATGACCCATGGGTCAGAGAATATATCACAGGGCAACTGGAAAATACTGAGAAGGGGGAAAAAGAAAAAAGAAATCACAAAATATTTGAAGTAAGTAAAAAAGAAAACAAAACATAGCAAAATTTATGATAGAGTGAAAACAGGCCTTAGAAGATTTTCAGCTATAAATGTCTATAATCAAAAGAACAAAGACCTCAAATTAATAACTTATCTTCCCAAACTGGAAAATGAACTGAAAATGAACAACAAACTAAAGTGAGCAGAGGGAGGAAGGAATAAAAAATTGGGATGAAATGAATGTAAAAGAGAAGACAAAATTCAATGAAACCACAATCAGGTTCTTTGAAAAGATGGATAAAACTGGCAAACTTTTAGCTAGACTGATCAGGAAATAAAAGCAGGGACACCTGGGTGGCTCAGCAGTTGAGCTTCGGCTTTTGGCTTACGATCTGGGAATGGAGTCCGGCATTGGGCTCCCTGCAGGGAGCCTGCTTCTCCCTCTGCCTCTCTCTGTGTGTCTCTCATGAATAAATAAATAAAATCTTTAAAAAACAAGAAAAAAAGAAAAAAACACTCAATTTACCAAACTCAGAAACGAAAGAGAGGACACTTCTACCAACCTTACAGAAAAAAAAAAAAAAAAAAAGGACAAGGCAGCATTATGAACAACAACACACAGAAATGGTCAGATTTCAGGGAGACACAGAAGTGACTCAGGAAGACACATACCTATAACAAGTAGAGACTGAGTTAAAACCACACACACACACAAAAAAGCAACAGGCCCAGATGGCTTTACTGGTGAATTCTACCAAAACTTTAAGGAAGAATTAAATACCAGTTCATCACAAATGTTCCCAAAAAGTATAAGAGAACACTTTCCAACTCATTTTGTGAACCCAGTATTACCATGACAGCCTCACAAGAACACTGCAGACCAATATATCATATGCATATACATGCAAAATGCTTAACAAAATAATAGCAAACTGAATCCAGCAGCATATGAAAAAGATTATAAACCATGACTAAGTTGGATCAATCCTAAGAATGCAAAGTTGGTGTAACATCCAAAAATCAATTAATGCAATGCACCATATTAACAATAAAGGGCAAAAGGGAGCTGATCATCTCAACAGACGTAGAAAAAGCACTTGGCAAAATCTAGCACCGCTTCATGATAAAAACACTCAACAAGCTAACAACACAAGTACCTTCCCCAACTTGATAATAGGCATCTATAAGATACCCACAGCTGACATCACAAGTAACGTTGATAGACACTTCCTCGTCAAATCAGCAGCAAGACACTGATGTCCTTTCTTGACACTTCTACTCAACATTGTGCTGGAGGTTCCAGGCAGGACAACTAAGCAAGACAATAAAATAAAGGCATCCAGGTTGGAGAAGAAGAAATAAAATTTTCACTGCTTGTAAATGACATAATCTTGTATGTAGAAAATCCTGAAGAATCCACTAAAAAATCGTTAGCACTAACAAACATGATTAGCAAGATTATAGAGTATATGATCGATACACAAAAAGTGAATTGCATCTCTACACACAAATTATGAACTATTGAAAATGAAATTAAGAACAAAATTTCATTTACAATAGTACTAAAAAGGATTAAAGCTTAAGGCATACATCTAACCAAAAAAAGGGGGGAAATTTATAACCTGAAAACTAGAAAACATCTCTGAAAGAAATAAAAGACCTAATAAATGGAAAAGCATCTTATGCTCATGGGTCAGAAGACTCTGTATTATTAAAATGGCAATACTTACCAAAGTGAGCTATAGACTCAACACAATCCCTATCAAATACCAGCTGGCTTCTTTGCAGAAGTTGATAAGCTGATCCTAAAATACATATAAAAATTAAAGGGACCCAGAATAGCCAAAGCTATTGAGAAAATGTTGAGAAAAGAAAAAACTAGGTTGGAAGACTCACTCTTCCAGATTTTAAATCTTACTACAAAGCAATAATAAGCAACACAATGTGGCACTGGCATAAGAATGGACATATAGATCAAATCAAGAGACCTGAAAGTCCAGAAGTGATGCTATGTTTTTATGGCCAACTGATTTTCAACCAGAATGCCCAGCCAATTCAATTGGAAAGTACCATCTTTTCAGCAAATGGTGCTGGGGCAACTGGACGTCCATAGGCAAAAGAATGAAGTTGGACCCCTCCCTCACACCATATACAAAACTTAATTCAAAATGGATCATATAAAAAAATGGATCATATACCTAAATATAAGAGTTAATAGTACAGAACTCTTAGAAGAAAACACAGGCATATATCATCAGGACCTCAGATTAGGCAAATCCTTCTCAGATATGACACTAAAAGCACAAGTAACAAAATAAAAAACAGATGGTCTCCATCAAAATGTAAAATGTTCATACTTTCAAGAACACTACCATCAAAATGAAAAAGACAACCCAGAGACTGAGACAAATTATCATCAAAGTATATATCTGATAAAAATTTATACCTAAATTATAAGTTAATAATAAAAGTTCTCCCCTCCCTTCAAAAAAAATTAAAAATAAGCAAAAGACCTGAAGACATTTCAGGTATACAAATGGCCAACAAGCACACGAGAAGCTGCTCAGATCATTCATCATGGAAGAATTGCAAATTTAAAAACCAGGAAGATGCCACCTCATACTCTCCCTCCAGGATTACTACAATCAAGAAGACAGATGGACTGATAAGGAGGTGTGCAAAGTGGAACCTGGAATGTGGAGTGGTCCACCCACTATGGGAACAGTCTGGCAGGTCTTCAGAAGGTGAAACATCTGGTTACCACGTGACCCAGCACTCCCACTTCTGGGTAAAGACCCAAGAGTGATGAAGACATATGCCTACATGAAAATTCATATGCTGATTTGAAAAAGCCAAAAAGTGGAAACCACCAATTACGTCCATCAAATGCCAAAGGGATGAATAAAATGGGATGTATCCATATAACAGAATATTATTCGGTCATGAAAAATGAAGTGCTGATATGTGCTAGAACACAGATCACAGATGAACCTGGAAAGCAGTATGCTAAATGAATGAAGCGGTCACAAAAGACCACACATTGCAGGATTTCATACCTATGAAATGTTCAGAATAGGCAAATCCGGAGGCAGAAAGGAGATGAGTGGTTGCCAGGGCCAGGGAATGTATGCCGGAAATGGGGAGCAAAGACAAATGGGTTTGAGATGTGGAGTGGGAGGTAGATGATGAAAATGTTCTAAAAGTAAGAGTGATGATCATGGTTGCACAACTCTGTAAATACCCATTAATGACCATCAAATGGTATACTTTAGATGGGTGATTTGCTGGACATATAAATTATATCTTCATAAAAATATTTTCCTTCCATCGAAAGATGAATGGATAAAGAAGCTGTGGTCTATGTATACAATGGAATATTCCTCAGCCAT
This sequence comes from Canis lupus baileyi, assembly GCF_048164855.1. Lineage (NCBI taxonomy): Eukaryota > Metazoa > Chordata > Mammalia > Carnivora > Canidae > Canis > Canis lupus. The sequence goes on from NC_132858.1 coordinate 8,837,766, forward strand.
TAGAAACGACAAATACCCACCATTTGCTTCAACATGGATGGAACTGGAGGGTATTATGCTGAGTGAGAGTCAATCGGAGAAGGACAAACATTATATGGTCTCATTCATTTGGGGAATATAAAAATTAGTGAAAGGGAATTAAGGGGAAAGGAGAGAAAATGAGTGAAATATCAGTGAGGGTGACAAAACATGAGAGAGTCTTAACTCTGGGAAACGAACAAGGGATAGTGGAAGGGGAGGTGGGCAGGGGGTTGGGGTGACTGGGTGATGGGCACTGATGGGGACACTTGGCAGGATGAGCACTGGGTGTTGTATGTTGGCAGATTGAACTCCAATAAAAAAATAAAATAAAATAAAAATATTTTTCTTTAAGATTTTATTTATGTTTATATCTGAGAGAGAGAGAGAGCACGCAGAGGGAGAGAATCTCAAGCAGACACTGTTAAGCATGGAGCCCAACTCACTTAATCTCATGACCCTGAGCCAAAATCAAGAGTCAGATTCTTAACTAACTGGGCCACCCAACCTCCCCAATACTTTCCTTTTTTTTAAACAAGTGGAGGACAGTTTATGGTGGCATGGTGGCACCCGTCAACAGTGGCATCCATCAGCAGTGCATGCCAGGCATTGCTCTAGGCCCTGAACGCACCGACACACAGGACAGACAAAAGGCCTGCCCTCTTGGACTTTCTTCCAGTGAAGGGAGGAGGGTGACAAGCATGCAAACCAACACACAAAAGCATGAATTTCGGTCTAGGTGCATGAGAGAGAACCAAGGTGGGGACACATGTCCACACGTGTGTGGACTCTCCTACCTTCCATTGCCTCCTACCAGCCCTGGGTCCCCTTTCCACGGAGGCAGCAGCAAAGAGGTCTACTAGAGGGTTAACAACAATCCTATCCCCCAGAGGTGTCCCCCCTCAGCTGAAGCCCGGGGAACCTCCATTCTCCCCAGGGCTGGGCAGGGCGGGGGACCACTGAAGCATCGACCCTTGCTCTGCGGGCCTTGTGCATTCATGCTCCTCAAGAACCAAAGCCTGACACTGAGGGGGGGCACTTGATGGGTGAGCACTGGGTGTTATTCTATATGTTGGCAAATTGAACACTAATAAAAAATAAAAAACAAAATTTAAAAAAAAAAAAGAACCAAAGCCCAAGGGGATCCCTGGGTGGCTCAGCGGGTTAGTGCCTGTCTTTGGCCCAGGGCATGATCCTGGCGTCCCAGGACCAAGTCCCACATCAGGCTCCCTGCATAGAGCCTACTTCTCCCTCTGCCTGTGTCTCTGCCTCTTTCTCTCTCTGTGTCTCTCATGAATAATAATCTTAAAAAAAAAAAAGAAAAGAAAAGAAAAGAAAAGAAAAGAAAAGAAAAGAAAAGAAAAGAAAAGAAAAGAACCAAAGCCCGAACCACAAATAATCAGCCATCCTGCGGGACAGTGCCTCCCACCTCCATCCCAGCTGTGGGGGGATGAGCAGGAGACAGCTGCTCAAGATATGTTCAGACACCATGACAAGTTCAGCTGAAAAGGTCTACCTGTTACTTACAGTGTAAAGGAGCTACTGAAGTTTGCAAAGAAGGTATGAGGCGCCTGCCATCCTGGCCAAGGACCGTCCAACAACAAAGCGTCGTAGGGTTTAAATGGGAACAAACCAAAATCCAACACCCGAACTTAAACCACACTTAACCACAGGGCACGGTCCCCAGTTTGCCTCCTTGGATGGGAGGCTGGGATGGCAGATGGCTGAATGCCTGGCAGGCTCTGCTCCCCATCTGCGGCCTGGGAGTCACGTGGGGGGGGCTGTCTGTGGCCCCCTCTGCCCACCCAAGGACACCCACTCCATCATTGCTTCAGAAGCCACCACAAGTTCTCTCCTGCATTAGGTAAACGCTGCCTCCTGCGGGCAGTTCTTTCCATTGGTTCCGAGCACATGTGGACACCCTCCCGGGGATCTGAAGACAGCCTCTGGCCTGGCCAGTGTAGGCAAAGGAACGGCCTTTGGGGGATCCCCAGCTGTCAACCCCCTACAGCTGAGCCTTTGGTGACCTTCTGCAAGTTACATGTTTAAGAGTAAAAGGCCCTGCCCCTATCAGACCCCAGCAGTGGACAGAGCCAGCTGCCTGCCTCCCCTGAGCCTGAATCCCACCACCATAAACTCTGCATCAGTAGGCCTGTCCCTCAGGGTGAGGCCCTCCCCCAATGGTCCCCTGCAGCCCCCAACTAAACTTCACAGGTGCATCCTAAATGATAAGAAAAGAGACAGGTGTTGCTAGCAACGTCCACCCAACTACAAGGCAAAGCCAATCTTCAAACCCACACCCTGTCCAAGTGGCTGGCCCCAGGGCCTCCCCCAGGAGTCCTCAATGTGTGATCCAGGGAGCTCTGGGAGTTCCCCAAAGCCCTTACAGGCCTCTGTGAAGTCAAATCATTCTCATGGAAATATTAAGGCATAAGTTGTTTTTTAACTCACACCCCGCCCCCATCAAGTGTGTTGTGGGGTTTTCCAGAAGCTGCACACACGGGATGTGGCAACAGCTCAGTGCAGAGGCAGACACGAGAATCCAGTCGCCGTCTGCTAAACCAGACACTAAAGGGACTTTGCAAACATGTAAGTCACGCCATGCTTCTTACCAAAGATTTTCTTGTTTTGGAAGATAACTGTTTTTCACAGCTATCTTCTACATGTATTGATTGTAACATGCATGGATTTATTATCGTCATTTTTAAAGACATTACTATTTAAATATCTTTACTTTTCTCTTTAAGTGTCTAAATAGGATAAATATCAGGATACAATGCACATGAACGAAAAGCTCTCTGGGGTCCATAAGGAGGGTAAAGGCATCCTTAGACCAAAAATTTGAGAACCCCTGTGCCCTGATCCATTTGTGCACTCCCCATGGTGGGGAGGGCACGGACAGGAGCAATTCTGCCCCATGCAGTGTTCTGGCTCAGCCACGTGACCTTCAGCAGTTAGCTCAACGCCCTCTGCCTTGGGTGCCTCCCCTGGAGTGCAGGGGTGACATTCTGAGTGCCCATTTCTCAGGGCTGCAGTAAGGATGACATCTTCATCTGGAGAGCACTTAGGGACCAAGTGCCCCACACTCACTACCACCAATATTTTCATGATCTAGTCACTGAGATGGTCCACCGACAAAGAGACAGAGGGTCCAGGGCTGAGGGTCCAATGTCCCCACAATGTAACATAGTCCGAGTGGGTGGCCATGCCCCGCAACCAAAGAAACAGGCAAATCGAACAGAATAGAAGAGCATCCGTCCAGCAGGAATCTTGCCAGACTCCACACAGAAACCCCTGCTGGTCACTCCCTGGGAGCCTGACCGACATCCCCAAGATCAGGCCTGAGAGCAGCCCGTTGGCCCAAGTCTGAAAACCTCAGAGTGAGGCCAAGAAAGACAGGCCCGGCTGCTTGCGCCTTCGTGGAGCTGAACGTGCAAGGAGGAGGGAAAGTCTGGAGCCACCAGGGGCTGGCTGTAGCTTCTGCACCAGGGATGCCTTCCCGTCAATATGTTCTTTTCAACAAACAATCCCCCCAGGCTGACTCCACATCTGGTGCCCCTCAGGACCCTGAGACCTGGGCCCTTCCCTGGGGACTGGTCTGCCTGGGGCCCCACTCGAAGTAGGGTCAAATGCCTACAGTTGGCCAGGCCCCCTGTATGAGATGGTGGCAGCACAGAACACCATGGAAATCAGGAAGGAGACAAATTAGGGGGTGAGGGGGTGGCAGGAAAAGCCCTGAGTGGTGGCAGCTGTGCTCTGTGTTCTTAGAGGTACAACTGAGACAGCAGACATGCCCCCTCTACCCCCACAGGGTGCGCCTGTTCCCCACTGTCCCCGGCTGGCCCTCAGCTTTGCTCAGGATGTGTGACCATCTCCCTGGGCCCAGGCCCTCCGGACCCACCCGGCAGGCACCTCCTGCCCTTCCGGGAGCGCCCCAGAAAGCACCTGGCCAGCTCCTTGGTCCAGGCTCCCTGCCTCTCCCCACCCCACCCAGGAATCTAGGCACGGTTTCAAGATCTCTCAGCCCAGCAACAAAGGGAGACTCTGGAGTAGGACCTGGCTCCCGGGGAGCATTCAGGTCGTCACCTCGGTATCCACACCGTCCCCAGGGTGGGACTCCTCTGCAGGAACCCTGAGCGTGGGGCAGGATCTGGCCCATTTCTCTCCCCCCAGCCCAGGGGCCTCGGAAAGGAAGCAGACCCTTCTGAAGCTGCTAGGTGCAGAAAGGCCTGGGGATCCCCACCCCAGCAGCCCCTCCTACCTTTTCCATATGAAAGGCCTCAGTCCCCTCCAAACCCAAGGGCTCCTGATACCAAACACAGGAAGGTGGTTGAACCAAGTCTTTAATTAAAACACCAAAAACACCCACCCGCCGCCAAGAGGCACGTTTCCAGTGGAACACTTAGAGTGTTAGAGCTTACTGTGTGCTCTGGATCCGCACTGATTTTTTTTCTAGATACTTAGCAACTTGAGGTCATAGGAAAAAAATTTTAAAGTCAATTTCTGTACGTTTTCCTTGTAGAGAAATATGCTAGATCGATGAATAAGAGACCTGCCAGCATGAAAGTCTATTCAGTTAGGATAATGCTCTGGGGGGGAGGGGTAGTAGACCCTCAAGAAGGCAAAGGAAGGATGAACAGGCCCCACAGCTGCTCCACCTGTTTGCCAAGGAAAGGAGGTGTCATGTCACCGGTGCTTTATACAGCAGGGAGCACAGTTCAAGTTGGCCAACAGTCACTTTTAAAATGCCAATATTTATCTCCTGGACGAGGTTCTCCATTCTCTGCAAATATTGCGGCCTAGGATGAATAATTTTAGATGTTGACTTAAAAATGCATGGGAAGGCTCATTCGACGGGTGTGGCCAGAACTGGGGGTAGGTGGGCAAGAAGGCGTCCAGGGTGAGATGTGGTCAGTTTTGGGGCATATTTCAAGGTTTCACACAAAATGGTGCAGGAAACATGTAATAGGACACACGGTTTTTAAAGGCAATGCTTTTAGGGAGCTGAGAGACAAAAGCATTTCTTTGAAGAAACTTGCCCAGCCAGGTGCCCCCTCTGCAGGTCTGCAATGATTATCCACCTAATGGATGCCTCCTGGTGAGTGTCCTCAGCTACCAGCTCAGGACCTGCCAACCATCGACCTGCCGGCCGAAACCTTGAGCATCACTCAAAGGGTGCTCCCAGGACTCCTGAGGGTGAAGACCCTCTGGGAGCTCCAGTCCTGCCACTCTGGCCTCAACTGAAATTTCGGGGGGGTCGGCCAGGAGCCCCCCCCCCACCCCTGAGGTCCAGCATTTGAGATCTGCAGCTTTAACATCAGGAGCTCGTGGCCTAATTCAAGGCGCACACCCCTCACCAAGCCACCCTGAGAGTCAGTCCTTGGCAAACCCCACAAGGACAATTTCCCAACACTGTCCGACCAGTCACTGGGCGCAGGCCCCACCCCCTCCCTGCACCGACATCTGGCAGCCAATCACCAGGAGCCCTGCTCTCCACTGCAGCTGCCAGCAAACTCCTAGCAGCCCCACAGGCTTTTATGGGCTTAATCTCCCAGAAAGAGACACGGGCCTCAGCTGCACACCAGGGTCCCGACCCTGAGCTTCAGGCAGGCTCTGGGATTGGCCCCAGGACTGAGCTGGCCTCCCCCCTACCCTGTGAAGACTAGAAACCCCTTGAGGGCTAGGAAGGCTCATGCCAGGTACAAACTTATCCCCCAAAGCCTGCCTCAGTGTCCCCCCAGAGACAAAGGCAGCAACATTCCCTAGCCACTTCTAAACATTCCTGGAATCTGCTTCCAAAGAAAATAAAAAGGGCCTATGGCATCAAGAAGTCTGATCAGAAACTCTTGTTTTCATTCTCCGGCTATAGCTCTTTTCACAAGCAGTTAGAAGAATAATGGTCTAACCAGACGAATCTTCCTGCTGGGTCACCGGCTCCCTCGCCCTGTGTGTGGTTGTGCATGGTTGTGTGGTGCAGGGGCCTGAGGGCTGGGCTAGCTCTCCCAGGCTGCTTGCAGTCCCAGCTGCCCCACTCCCTAGCTGTGTGACCTCAGGTTAGTGGTTTCCCTCCTCTGAGCTTCAGGCTCCAAATCTGTGAAATGAGAAGAATCAATCTCTCTCTCTCTTTCTTTCTCTTTCTCTTTCTCTCTCTCTGGAGTTCTCTGAGGCCCGAATGAGGTCATCCAGAACAAGAGTGTCAACGCAAGCCCTGCCAGGAGGGAAATACTGAGCGAGTGGGAATACTGGCCATCCCCTGTGGTGGCTGCTGGCATTGTCAGGGGTTCCCTGCTCTTGGGACAAGAAGGAGACAGACCATTTCGGCCAAGGTCCCAGTGCAGTGCAGGCAAAGAAATGATGAGACATGCCAGACCTCCTCCAGGTGGTTCTATATCCGCCACTCCCCACCTACTCCACAGTGGGCTGAGGACCCTCTATCTGCCCTACAGCACCCGAAGGTCACCTCTATCACAACCCATGTGCCACTATGCAGGAACTGGCCCACCCCTGCTCTTCCCCCCACTAGCCTGGAAGCTCCCAGGGTGAGGGTGGGCCAGCCCCTGGGGCCAGCTCCCAGTCTGGTGCTCGGCGGTGGCAGGCCCTCAGATGCAACACGCAGAGAAAATCTGATATACCCTAGATCACCTCAGACCATTGGAGAAGGCAGGCCCCTCGCTGGGTGGGAGGGTCAGGTGCAAGAGCCAGGTCACCAGGGTCAGGCTGCTTGGGACGCTAGGCTAGAAGTCTTTCACCCAATCAGTTTGCAGTCTTTCAACAAGTGGGAGGAGTGGGGGGTGAGGGGTGGGGTGTGATAGATAGGGGGTGGTGGTGCTGGGGCCTCCAAAGATTTTTTTAAAAAACTGGCTTTTGTTCAAGGCGATTACCTCCCCCACCTCTTCGAAAACTTCCCTAGATCAAAGCAGAGAGAATCCAGGTGGTTCACAGAGATCACTTTGAGGAAGAGGATCCCAAATGTCCCCTCCCCGGGGGCTCGGGACAAAGGGAGACTCCAGGGGAGGCTGGAACTAGACGGTCCCCCGGGGCTCTTCTGGCCACACCCCTGCCTCCCAGGGAGCGGTTGTCCGCGGTTTACACTGCAGGAGGGGGAGCTCTTGAGAAGTGGGCGTTCAGGGGTCTCTGGGCTAGGACGCAGATGGGAGCTTCACTGCCAGGATTCCCTTGGGGGGGGAGGGGCAGATCTTGACCTTCCTGGCAACTAAACTCCCAAAATGATGTTCCATTTTGGAAAACCCCCATTACTACCCCAAGGTGACAAGGACACCAGAACTCTATACATTAGGACTCTGACATAGTCACGAATAATGCCGGTAGAAGAAAGAATTACTTTCCTATAAAAATCCGTCTCTACTAGTGTTTTCCTGTACATTGGTCAACTCCTGGCGTGTTTTTCTTAGTTTCAAGCTTTTTCTTCCACCTCGCTCCCCACCACTGACGGAATAAAATGTGATACTATCTGAGAACTGCTTTATCTCTTCCTGGAGGCATTCCTCACAGCTGACCCTTGACCCCAGAAGGCCAGGGCTCCCTCTACACAGGACCCTGCAGGGGCCCCGCCCAAGTCACCAGCAGAGGGGGGCCCTGCACACAGGCCCAAGAACCTGCCCCGAGAAATGAATGAAAGCCCCCTTGGAAACGCTCCTGAATACAAATGGAGCTTTCTCAAGCAAATTACACTTGTGGGGACAGTCTTTAGAAGATCCCCTACCGCCGTCCCCTAAGTGACTGGATTTGTTCAAAGCAGCCAAGCGCTGTCAACAATGCCTGCTGGGAGCTGCCTTGATAGGCAAAATGACCTTATTCATGAAGCACTCCTGTTGATACTTGAGCAGTTGCTCCTTCAATACCGACCCAAAGGAGACCCCAGCTTTCCACTCAATTCCTCCTTTCTGGAAAACCAGAAATCCCAAAGCCCCTAGGATGGCCCCCACTTCCTTGAGAGTGCTGCTGCCCGGCCGACTTACATCCAGCCACTGTCAAGGCAGCCTAACTCCTATGGAGACAGGGGTCTCCCTCCGGCCTCCTTAAGGATACCAGGGCTTCCCAGGGAAAACTCCACCTACCGCTTCCCAACAGCCCCTTTCCCCCTAGGATGACCGTGGAACCCCCCAGTAGGAGCAAATCTCCAGGAGTGGTGTGAAAACTGAGGCGTGGATCGCACTCTCCCCAAGGGGTTGTTCTGGACACTCCGGAACCCCCAACGCCCGCAGGTCCTCACTGACTCTCACTAGCATCAGGGCGCAGGCATGGAGGCTGACTCCAGGGGCCACACACACTCCCGGTGGCCCGGGCAGCAGGGTCGAGGGCCGAGTCCCAGGTAGAGATCAAAGCGCAGCCCCAACGGAGGGCTTCCGAAGTTACCGCTCTGATTCTTGGAGCTTAATTTAATTAGAGGACTGACCTCATTAATTGGAACTTGAATTTCGCACAAAAAGAGGTCACGAAACCATCCAATTTACTACCTCCAATTTCCAGATGGAAGCCACTTCGTTTCTGGAGGCCTCTGAGGACTCCCGGGGCTGTGCCCACAGCTGCCGGCGGCCAGGCCCCGAGTACCGCGACCTAAGCGGCCCAAGCGCCTTCCTTCCAGCCGCCCAGGGTCGCTTTAAAAGCTCCTCCACGAACTCCATGGCCAAGAGCACCGATCTCGCCCCGTTGGGGCGCCCCCAGCCCCAGAGAAACCCAAACCTCGCCTAGACCCGCGCGACGAGGTCCAGAGGGGCCGCGCCTTCCGACCCGGGTGCTGAGGTCCACCCGGGCCCGACGCTCTCCGAACCCGGACAGGGAGGTCCACCCGGCCCCCGCGCGCTCCGAACCCAGGCGGCGAGGTCTACCTGCTGCGGAGCGCACCCTCCGAACCCGGGCGGCGAGGGCCACGCCGACCCCCGCGCCCTCCGATCCCGGCCGAGGCCCTCCACGGGGGTCGCACCTGCTTGCGCAATCCGGCGGCCCCAGCTCTGTGGCGAGGGAGCGGTCGGTGTCTCCAGGCGCGCCCCGCGCCCCGGCAGCCCTGCGGAGGCGCCTGGGCCGCGGGCTGCGCGGGCGGAGCTGCCCGGCCGCGGGGAGGAGGGATGCCCGGGCGAAAGTTGCCAGGGAAACTTGATCAACTCGAGCGCGCCGGTGCCAGCCTCCTGCATAATTCACGGGCGGCGGCGGCGGGCCGCCGGGGGCCCCTCACCTGCACCGGCCGGGTCCTCCCCCCCAATCCGGCTGGGGCGCGCAGCGGGCAGAGGCCCGGCACCAGGCGCCGGCGCTGCGCGACCCCGGGACTGGGGGGACCGACCCGCGACCCCCCGGGCCTGCGCCGGCCGCAGCCTCCCGGAGCCCGCTGCTCCAGACGCGCGCACCTGCATGGGGGCTCTGTGCGCCGGCTCCGCGCTGGGTGACCGCTGCGGGGTCTCTGGGGACCCTGCGCCCGCGGCTTGGGTCCCCGCCCCCCGCGCGCCCCCTGGCGGCCCCGAGCCCGCTCCTCGGCCAAGCCTACGGACCCAAGTCCCCAGGCCGGCGGGTGGCGACCGAGGGTAGCCAGACCCCGGGCGGACCCTGGAGGTAGGTCCGGGCTGCCCCAGCGGGAGGCGCGGGACGCGGCAGAGGTGAGGAGGCGAGGGCGCCCGGGGGGACAGAAAAAGGGCTCCTGCGCTCCGCGCCCACGCCTCTTCCAAAGCGCCTTAAACCGGCCCCTTCCCCGAAGGAAGCCAGGCGGAGGTGTCTTCACAGAGAAGCGACCCCCACCCGCACGCGCGGAACCCTCTTCCCCACCCCCACCCCCACCCCCACCCCCACCGCAGCTCCCACGGGCTCAGGGCTGCGCCTACCCGGTAGTTGGTGCCCGGGGAAGCCCGACGCACCCACCGCACAGCTGGCGAGCAAGACCGGGCGCCCGGGGCCACCTCCCGCGGTCCCCGGCCACCGCGCCCCGCGCCCGCAGCGCCCCGCGCCCCCGCCGCCGCTTACCTCGCTCGGCGGCCGCCCGGGAGTCAGGCCACGGAGAGCCCCGGGGCGGGGGGGGGGGGGCGAGGTCCGCGCGCACCTGGCTCCGCCGCGGGGACCCGAGCGGCGCCGCGCCCAGCCCGGCCGGAGCGCCCGAGTCGCCGGAGCCGCCGCGCGCAGGTGTCGGGGGGCGGGGTGGGGGGCGCCGCGGCCCCGCCCCGCGCTGCAGCCGGGGCCGGGGGGCTCGCGGCGGGGGTGCTCAGCGGCCGGGGCCCGAGGCGGTGGGGGAGGGGTCCTCTCGTCGCCGAAGGGCGCGCGCCGCCGGGACCCGCGTGCGCGGCCCCCGCCCCCTCCCGCGCCGCGGCCCCCGCCCCCGGCACCTGCCCCGGCCGCTCGGGCGCGGCGCGCGGGGTCTGTTGTGGCAACCCCGGGGCCGCCTCCGCCCGCCCCCCGCCCCCCGCCCCGCCCCGCCCCGGGCTGCGCCGCCCGCCGCCCCCTTCCCCGGAGCGAGCCCCGACACCGCCAAGTCCTTTAATTTTGTGAAGCCGGGTTCGCGGTGCGCGGTTGTCCGGAACGCAGCCGGCTCCCGCCCGGGAGTGTCTTGCTAATAGGATTCGGGAGCACAGAGGCCCTCGGCACAGCGGCGCGTTTGCAGAGCCGGTGAAAACTTTGTGCCTGGGCGACACGCCGCCCTCCGCCTCCCAGGCCACCCTCCACCTGGGCGCCTGCCCTCCGGGGGCCGCTGTCCTCTCGCCTCGGAGCCGTTCAGGGGAAGGGGAGGGGAGTAAAAGCCAAGCGCTCGGATGAGAGGCAAAGGGCAGTCTCCGGGGACGCCCAGGAATCCTGCTATTCTCCAGGCTGGGGAATTGCCAGGTTTACCAAAACCCGGGGCGGGTTCTCGGAGCCCTGGCCCCCGGCTCCCAGCTGCGACTCGGTGGATTTACTCCTCCCAACCTGATGCATGAGCAATTGTCTAATAATCTCTCAAGCCCCTAATAATTCACTGCTAATTACACCAGCCACGGAGGTTTCTATGTCCCGAGTTTTCCAATGTTCTGGAAGGGAAAGCAGTTCCTGCCCAAGATTTGCAATGTGAATTGGGGGTGGGGGTGGGGCGGCACATGGGGAGTCCTTGGGGTCACAAACCCTCCAGGCTGTGATGTGGAACATGCTTCCAGGACAGGAAGCCTTCCATTTTTCAAAACCCACCCTTGTGTCTCCCCAGGAAAAGTATACAGACTATAAATACATTTCTATTTTTATGTATTTCTAATGTATTACAATATACATACTTTTAAAACTCAATCTTATAGAACATGCCTGAGAGATTTGCATGGGCCAGTGACTTCAACACACCAAAGGCAAAGTTAAATATTTGCTCTAGATACTTTTTTTTTTGTCCTCTGCTTGCATAATTGTCCCACATTTCAAAGAAGTCTTTAAAAGCACTTAGGTTAAAAAAAAAAAAAAAAAAAAAAAGGTTGTATTTGGGGCCTAAATATTTCAGGACACATGTGGAGCAAATACTGTAACTCCTCGAGGGCAACTGCCAGATGCAAACCTCTTTTCTGTCCTCTGCTTCCTTAAGCATGAGACTTAATAAAATGTTTGTTGAGTGAATAAAGGAGGCAATCAATCAAATAATAATAATCCTCAAGCAGAAAGCATGAGGCCTGGCAGGATCCAACAGGCATAATTTCTTTGACATGGAAGCAGGTGATCCTGCAGCACAGGGAGAGGATAGGTCAGCAGAATGTTCCGATGTTCTTTGGGTTGGTCAGTGGCAGATCCAATATGTGGCTTCTGGTGGGCTTGGGGTCGCTTTATCTTCCCATAACTTACATCAGACCCTGTGACCCCAAACAAAACCTCTCATCTAAACAAAGCCATGTGTTTGCCTACAATTCCAACTCAAAGAGAAGTCCCCAACATGTCACTGCCTCCAACCAGATTCCTACCGTCCCCCCCACACACACACACACTCCTCCCCAGGTTTCTGGGACTACCTGGAACACAGCAGAGGAAGCTGCTGGCCACAGTGCAGCTGTGGACACATTTCTGTTGTCCCCACAGAGGACTCCAGTGTCAAAGTCACTCTGCTATCTTCAAGAAACACTTCCCCAGGGACCCAGGCCCCCACAAGCCTGTCTACCCCACGGGACACCCCTTGGCCACCCCTTCGCCACTCCTCCAGTCCCCCATCTGTTTGTTGCCCTCAAGTGAAGAGCCCCTTGTGAAAGGCTGCCAACCAAGGACCCTGCAACAGCGCCTTTTCAAACCCCTTCTTGCTCACCACGAGTGACTTTGGTTTTCGGGGTGCATCTTCACCCCTGACAGCCCATCCCTGCTGTGGTTTGAGGCTTCATACTGCTCGAAGCTTTTCAGCCGTCTCATGTGCAATGGGCCCAGGGTGGTACGTGTCATAAGGCACCTTGCTTTCGTTTTGGTGTAGGAACAGGGAAATCATCTTTTTTGCTTCCGAATTTCAGACCTCTCTATTTTCATTTCTGTAAGCGGCCTTTTCGTGGGTCCCCACCCCACAAACATGTACGATGATGTTGAAATGAGCTTGCCGGAAGGTATACGGTTTTTGCTTTGCTTTCCATAGAACTTGAAGCAATCAGCCACCAGTCACAGCATTTATGGGCTGCCCACTGAGCACAGAGCACCCCAGGACTTCCCGGAAAAAGTAGCTATTTTACAGAGTACTCAAAACTGGGACACTGCACTGTTAAGAGAGGTAAAACATAACCAACTTCTCTGTCCTGGGAGAAACATTATAAATATTTTGTAGCTTAGATTAACCCAGATGCTCATTGCTTTCCGCAGCAGGCCTATCTCCAGAGCAGCATGCTTGGGCTGCCGAAGTGGGAGTAACCCAACCCAACCCTCCAGCTACCCGGTGGGAAGCTGGGGTACAAGGAGGGACAGGACATGGGGTCAGAGCCAGGTCAAGGCAGGTGTGCGCAGGTCAAGGCAGGTAAAGGCAGGTGTGCACAGGTGAAGTCAGGTGAAGGCAGATAAAGGTAGACACTCCAGCCAACAAGTTTGCCTCATTCCCCCATTCCTGCCAGATCCCCATCTTTTTGCAATTTTTTTCTATATGTTTTCCACTACAGAAAGAGTCCTACTTCCCTCACATTACCCCGCACCTCAAATATTGGACAATTCACTCATTTCTCCATAATTTCATGGCAAATTCTAGCTCAGGCACAAACTTGATACTATAAATACTCCCAGATCTTCCAAATCCCTCAACTCCTCTGCAGACGCCTCCCTCATTGCCCTTCTGTATCTCAACAAGGAGTTTTACTACTCCCCATTAATTTCCATGAGTTTATTTTCCATGGATTTGTTTCAAAAGCTTCCTGAGACAGACATCTGGTCCTAAGAGACAAGGCTGCTAACACTGCAAGAGCAGAAGGCGAGACCAGTTTGCCCCTCCTGGGATCTGAGACCACAAGAGGGGCTGGTCAGGAGCTTTCCTTGCTGGGCTGGAGGGGCAGGCGGCAGGGGGCAGGAGGCAAGGGCCCAGGCTCTGCCCTTGAGGCCAGCTTCCAAGCTTCCTGTTCAGAGACTTCTCCAGGCCTCCTGCCCTGACTAGGTCAGCCTGAGGAGGGAAGGAGTCAGATCCTGGGGCAGTTCTCAGTTCTGGTGGAAGCAGCATGGGAGGCTGGGAGGGGTGAAGCTCAGTGCCACCAGCTGGCCTCCAGTCCACGGACACCTCTCTTGCTTACAGCAGAGACTTTGACAAAAACACTTTTATTTGGAAGCTTCCCCCTCTGGGACTCCCCTTCCCTCCCCCCTCGCTCCTGCCCCCAGGGTCACCTCTGAAATATTGCAGGCAGCCTGTACCCAAGTCCTTGTTTCAGGCACAGCTTTCTGGGGAATCCCAAAATAACATGTGATTCTGTGTGACAGTGATGAAGATGAAGCCTTGCCCCATCAGGGATTGCCCTGGAGATGAGGGGAAGTGAGGCCAGAGTGAAGTCATGCTAAGGAGGGAGAGTGTTTGCTGATGCACAGCTACACTAGCAACTTAGTGCACAACAAAACCTATCGGAAGATCCCATTAAAACTGGCTCAAAGACTCTTGGGGTTTGCTTGGCAAGCAAACAAAGAAGTAAACCTTTAAGATCACCAACAGACAGAAACAGCAGAGCTTTGAGAAAACAACATGCATGATAGAGTGAGGGTTATCCCAACAACACTAGAATGCTTCCACATTAGCAAATCTATCAGGAGATACGTATGACCCCAAAAACATCCTAGTTAAAAAAAAAAAGTGGCTTGAGAATATTTTAAAATTGCTCAGTTTTAAATATGAAACCCAAGCCAGCATCATGTTCCATGTGAAACACTAAATCCTTCTTATCCAATCCAGGAATAAGACAGGAGAGCTGGCTAACATCACCAATACTGAATAGTTCTCTGGGAGTGCCTGCCAATGCAATTGAATAAGAAAATTCAATAAGAAAGGTTACGTATTTTAAAAAGAAGGCAAAAGTATCATTTGGGGAGGCACTGTGATATTCTAACTGGCTGAATTTAGGCAAGTGTCCTGTTCTATCTCTTTCCCAGTTTCCATTCCTGTAATTTCCATACCTGTAATTTCCATTCCTATAAAGTAGGGAGAGAAGCCGCAAAGAGTTGCTAAAAAGGTGAAGGCAGTGAATGTATATAATCTACTCAGAAGCATGCCTTGCAGGCTGTCAGCACAGCTTACTTTCTGGAGGATCATTGCCTCTGCTGCTCTTAGACAGGGACTGTTGATACTGAAGAGCTGCAATTCTCCCCCTAAACAGCATTAAATTCAAGCCCCATGCTGGCATGCAGTTTATCTGAAAGAAAAAACATGCACAAAAAAAAAAAAAGTAAAGCCACTTATATCTAGAACATAGAAAAGACCAAATTAAGAAGGCAATCCAATAAAAGAATGGGCAAAAGATTTGCATAGGCCTCACCCAAGAGGCCATCAAAATGGCAGGCAAGCACATGGAAAGGTGCCTGATTGTATTTGTCGACAGAAAGAAAAAAAAAGCCCACTGTGAGATCACTTCCCATTGGCTAACCTGAGGAAAGCAGGCTGTCCCCGGCACTGGAAGGTCTCGGGTCCTTGTCCAGCAGGTGCTGCTGGTGGTGGTACATGGAAACAGCCACCTCAGGAAGTGCTTCTGAAGTGTGTGCTAGGACCCGCTGCTCTACTCAGAGGCACACACCCGGGAGCAATGAGTGTGTCTGTGCACCAGAAGATGTGTGCAAGAAGGCTCACAGCACTCAGCAGAGAGGGGTAGGAACAGCGGTGCCACATTCGTGCAAGGAAAGCCCATCCACAGCAGCAGTGAATGAACCCTTGCCTCCTGCAAAAGCATGAACTAATCTCGTAATTGGCATGTTCCATGAAAGGGGTGTAATTCCATCTATATAAGGTTGGAAAGCAGGCAGGAATGATCTATGGTGTTGGACGCTGGCACTCGGAGGGAGATGCGGGGGACTTCTGGGTGCTGGGAACATGCTGTCCCTTCGTCTGGGAGCTGCTCACACGGGTGGGTTTGTGCTAGGAAAGTTCCTTGGGCTGTGCAGTTATGATTTACACCTTTTCTAAAAATCTGCTAGTCTGTGATAAAAGTTGACTTCGGAATAGCAAGAAAAACCTCCAGGAAGAAAACAAGTGAAGGAGGCCCAAAATTAAATATACTGAAAAGCTACAGTAATTACAAGGAGTTCACTGATGGCGCCGTCGGCTGACGCAGAAATGAAAGCAGCCTCACTGTGGCCTCCTGTCTGGCTCTGACTCCAATGTTCTCCCCTTCCCTCCAGATTTCATTGCCACCAGGCCTCGTTGACGGCCTGCTCCTGTGGAAGCCAGAGTGCAGTATGGGCATCGGCATTGTGCGCTTCTGGAGGGTCTGGGGTCTCCTCGTTCACCTGGACCTGTGGCTCCCACGCACAGCCTGGCACATGGTAGACACCCAGCACGCACCCAGCACATGCCCAGCGTGTGCCCAGCATGCACCAGCATGCACCCAGCTCACTTTCAGAGGAGAAACGGAGGGAGGGAAGGAAGGTAGGAGGTATGGCATGGGGGGATGGGGGGGGGCCAGGACAGAATTCAGTCTGTCATAAATGTGCTTTTAAAAATGTGTAAAAAAATAAATAAATAAATAAATAAATAAATAAATAAATAAATAAATAAAATAAAAATGTGTAAAGGGGGATCCTTGAGTGGCTCAGGGGTTTAGCACCTGCCTTCAGCCCAGGGTGTGATCCTGGGGACCCGGGATCAAGTCCCACATCAGGCTCCTGCATGGAGCCTGCTTCTCCCTCTGCCTGTGTCTCTGCTTCTCTCTTTGTGTCTCTTATGAATAAATAAATAAAATCTTTTTTAAAAAAGAAGTAGCCATTAAATGCAAAATAATAAAACAGAGAAAGTCACAGATGATTATTCTTAGAATCTCAAGGCAGAGATAGCTGGAAAGCCTTTCTAAACATGTCAGCTATTCCAAGGGGAAAGTTGAAACCAGGCCACATGAGAGGTAGGGCCTCTCACGAGACAACAGCCCGGGAAACAAAATCAAGTGAAATGAAGGGTGAACAACCAGAGAACATATTTAAACCTATGCATTAACAAGTTAATGTATATCCTAAATATAAAAAGGATCTTTACAAAGTAGACAACTATTTAGAAAGTAATAGAAATCATCATAAAGCCTAATTGAAGAATGGATAAATGACAGAAAAGTTACTCTAAAATATTAAAGGGTGGTAAATCTTTTCAACAAATGGTACTAGAATAGCTGAACATTCACGTGGGAAACAAATAAACCTCATACTTGATTTAAAAAATTACATCAGCATGGATCATGAATCAATATAACAGATCAAAGCTACAGAACTCTTAGAGGAAAAGTAGGAGAAAACAGTGTTGGTATGGGGTCAGGCACCAAGATCTTAGCGACCATAGAAAAAGCATGCACCATAAAAGGAAAAAAGGTTAAGCTGAATCTCATCAAAGTTTAGACCTTCCACTCTTTGAAAGACATGCTATAAAGAGAATGAAAAGTCACGTCGCAGACCAAGAAAAAATCCTTGCAAATCTCGGGTCTGACAAAGGACTTGCGTCCAGAATACTCCAAACAATGGTTCTTGAAACTCAGCACTGATCTTACAGGTGGCTCAGGACAGACATAGCAGAGGGTTCGGACAGCCCCTTCCACAAAGAAGAGGTGCAGGTGGCCAGCAGTGCACGAAAAGGGGCTCCAGGTCATTAATCATCAGAGAAACTACACGCCTCTTAAAATGATTTCAAGGCTGGGTGCCTGGGTGGCTCCGTCAGTGAAGCATCTGCCTTGGGCTCAGGTCATGATCCCTGGGTCCTGGGGTTGAGCCCCTCATCCGGATCCCTGCTCAGCAGGAAGCCTGCTCTTCCCTCTCCTGCTCCCCCTGCTTGTGCATTCTCACTGTGTATCACACAAATAAATGAAATCTTAAAAAAAAAAAAAAAAAAGGAATGACTTCAAGGAAAATAGTTTCCACCAGGACATGGAGCAACTGGATCCTCCTCTGTGGCTGGTGGCAATGTGTGAGCACACCACCACCTTGGGAAGCAGCTTGGCAATTCCTCATGAAATTAACCTATTTGTAATGCATGCTTGTGTGTGTTTGTGTGTGTAACCTAGGTGTTTATCCGAAAGAAATCACACACTTATGTTCACACCACAACCTGTGTAACTATTTGTGGCTCCATGCCAGGGTCCCATAGACATCCAGGACCCAGCTCCAGGAGCCCTCACACCTTTCCTCCCCTGTCTTGCATCCGACCTATCCCGATTCCCAGCAGGTGCATGAATCCCGCCCTCCATCCATCCCCGCTAGGCCCTGCTGCCTCACTCGCAGTCCGTGGGGCCAGGCCACCCTGCAGGAACTCATGGGCTCCCCATCCCCCATCCCCCAGGCCAGATCCAAACTCCTCTTGAGGCCCTCAGGGGTCCCCACCTTCTCACTTTCCCCTGATTGTCCTCACCTCTCTCAGGAGTGTCCCCCCATCCCTTCCCTTCAGGGAAACCTCCCATCCTGCTCTTGCCCCTTCTCTGTTCCAGTCCTATCCTGCTTGGTGGGAGGGGCCTCTGATCCTTACTGAGCCCCCTACCCAGCTCTCCTTCCTCTGGCTGGAAACCCTGGGGGCTGTCTTGACCAGCTTGGGCTCCTCACATCTGCAGAGGGCCCAGTGGATGTCGCAGCAGGTGTTGGAGGCCCAAACGTCGGGGACAGGCAGAGACGTAGAACAGAAGAGGAATGGCAGGTATGAGGTTAGAGTTCACAGAGGTCTTAACAGGGCTCAGCGGCTGCACCAGCGAGGTGGCTCAAGCCCACGTCACTCTCTCAAGGCTGTGCCCTTGGGAACGGCTCCCCCCATGACACTTTCCAAGGACTGGAGGGCATGAGGAGCCTCGGATTGCCCAGGACCACTCACGTGCTCTTGGTGACCTCCTCCAAACCAGGTCTCTGAATTAATTTAATGGAAGAAACAGCCATGAAGGGCCACAGCGTGCCAGGGACAAATCCGACATACATTCGGAAGGAATAGCTCAGAAACAATCGCAGAAAGGAGGCCAGCATTCACCACCTTCCCCTCCAGAGAGGACATTCCTAAATACACACACGGTCCACGCAGCGTGGTGCCCTTGGGAGAGATGCGTGTTCACAAGACGGATATGGGGCCACAACGCTCCAGCAGAAACCCCACATCAATTCTGTATGTGCACGTAGAGAGAGTTGATTTTTGTAAGGAGAATTGACGTGTTGGCATCCACTGCTCTGAAGACAATGTTTTTAAAGGGAGTGACATTTTCTCAAGTTAGAGAAGGAAGGGATCGATAGAGCAATGCATCTTGTCCGTGGCCACTGCCTGGCAAGTGGATGGGGCCACTTGGTAGATTTCCCACTTTGAAAAAAAAAAAAAAAAGCCTGCTGGCTTTGCCCTTCCCTAAGTCAGAGCTAAGGAAATTAATTCTAGATGGAAGAGGTAATATAAAAGTCAAAAGAAAATGTCAAACAGTAAATTATTTGACTTTCTCCTACCCGAGTCTCTGCCGGCAGCCTGGAGCAATAGGGGGGTGCAGTGAGCTACTCACTCCACAGGGGAGGGTGCCCCTCATTGGACACACGTGAAGCAAATGATGGGATCATGTCATGAAAGGTGATTTAACTTCCCTCTCTTCCCTCTTCCCTGCAGGGCCTATACATAACCACAGGGCGTGGGACAGGATCTGTGTTAGGGAAACAAGGTGCTGCTCCTGCTGAGCACCTGCAGGTGGGGCTGGGGGTGGGGTCCTGGGACAGGAGGCCATTTTGGGGGCTGCTCGGCCTGCAGTCCAGGGGAGCCCCAGAATCCCTGCCTTTGGGGGGGAGGGTCTGGGGCTCTGCTGCTGGCCTGTGTCTCCCTCCAGGGCTGTAGACTGCCACCCTGCCCCAGGAAGGCCCCTGGTGATGGGTGAGCCAGGCCCACCGCAGTGCTCACCACTGGGGAGTCCAGGGAAGCCAGCCAGGCTGATGCAAACCAGCCCGCAGACTGCTGGGCAGCGTCCTGCCGGTGTCCTCCCTGCCTGTCCCCTGCCATCATGCGGCAGTCCCTACTATTATCTAGGTGGCCTGGGCTCCCTCGAGAACCAGCCTGTGCACTCCAAAGCAGCCATGCCCTGGGGACACTGCTACACCAGCTCACAGATCCCACTGTTTGTCAAATTCCTCCTACAAATTGACTTCAGAAGTGGGAACATTGGGGCCAATAGCCACTTGAGGAGCAGAAGTGGGGAGCCTGCAGGACCGTGAGAGGACACGCGCCCCACACCATGCATCCCCTCCTTCATCCAACATCCACCCGGTGCCCCAAGGGCAGAGTGGAGATGCCAAGAGTATAGGTGCAAAGGGAGATACTCTATGGTCAAACCTCTTAGAGTCATGAATATCATGTAATTATTATTGTATAACTACATTATTATTTACGATTGTTACATTATTATACATTGCTATTCACAGTGTGACATTATTATTTATTGTGATTATTAAAATAAGAGAGTAAAAGGATACCAAATTTTTGAAAGGCAGACAATAAAGATAAAAGCACAAGCACCCTCTCACAGCGAAAACCACCTCTCCCTGTCAGCATGTGCCACCACCCCACCCCCGACTAGTCTTATTCCCAGCATATTTCTAAGGTGGAAGGAGACCTGGGTTTGGGAGAAAGAGGAGGAGGAGGAAGGGGAGAAGGGAGAGTGATGGGGGCAGGGGGTGGGGGCGCTGAGCCAAGCTTCTTTGATCCCAGAATTTCTCTGATTTGTGTTATGGACAATGCCAGCTGACGCTAATTGGGTCCCTGCAAGTGTTTGGACCTCAAAACCACCCCACCCACAACCCCCTCAACAAAACAAACATGAAACTGTGTTGTTGTTGTGTGTTTGGCAAAACGGGCCAGGGGAAGAATGCATTTCAAAAGTCTTGAACACAGAGAATGGGAACTGTTGTGAAGGAGGCGGGCTGGCCCCGTGGGTGGGTCCAGCTCGGAGCTGGCGCCCACTGCATGAACTGGCACCCAAGCCCTGGTTCCATTTGTACCCGCTGTATGATGCTGGGGGGCTGGCTTGGGCACGCTGGGCCCCAGATTCGTTGTTTGTCAAATGGGGACAATACTAGTATGTATTTCATTGGGTTTTATCAGGGTAAATGAAATGATGCATAGAAAGTGGCTTAGCACAGAGCCGCCGCTTAATAGATGTGCAGTAAGCGCTAGCGATTGCCATTAGGAAGACTGGCTGAGAGAATCAGATATTTAATCTAGAAATAGAAGCCGTGAGTTGGCAGGGGGGCTGCCACTGAGCCCCTGAAGAAATGGCATATGGAAGCCAGTTAGGCTTTGCCCAGCTGCCGTTGGCCACGTACCATCCGTGGAACTGCAAGGTGGCAACGGGGGTTCAACCCTCTGAACTTTCAATGACGTGGGGCCAGAGGCCCTCGACTGTACTGCATTCGGAGCACATCCTCAAATTCAAGAATCTGGGGGTTGGCGCAGGCAAAAATGGGAAACACTGACTTTAAAACAAATTTCAGAATTCTGAGAATACACATTTTTTTTTTACAATAGTAAAATGAATTGATTTTTCCATTACATTTTCAATTAAAGTTAATTGAATTTTCTTAAAGATAGTAAAACCTGCCCCCTCCTCTCTTGCTGATGGATCTGTTTCTGCCCTGAGCAGATGTCTGGATATACGCCGGAAAGCACCTGGGAACAGTCTGGGAACGCTGGTCACCCTCGGCGCCCACCGGGCAATCCGGCTACAGCGAGCTGTGCCTGTCCTCTACCTGCGGACCCCCTATGAGCCGACATAGCACCTGGTAGGGGAGGTGTGTGGGCCGACCCCTGGGACCTCGTTCAGGCTTGCTTGGGAATGCTGGACTGTGTCATAGGGACACACCAATGGGGCTGGGCCGGTGATCGGTATGCAGACTGGCAGCAGGGATCCCGTGGGGCTGGAGTGGTGAGCAAGAGCTGCTAAGTAAGCTCTCGCTGCCCCAAAGAGGGGGGTGCCTGAGGACAGAGAAGGCTTTCAGCTGGACCCTCGCCCTACCCAGAGATCCTCCTAAGCCCCCTTCATTAGCAGTGATTAATGCTGTTGCTGAGCAAGTGTTTGCCTTATAGGCCCCAGCACTGAAGGTTCATTGGCTCGCTAATAACTTAATGGTGACATGTGCATGACAAGGAATTATAACCATCCTTCACTTAACGGCTCCCTCTCAGCTTCTTTCCATGGATTCCCTGAGTGCCTTTCAACTCAGACTCTGCAGAGGGTTTACCCAGAGAGCCCCGCAGGCCGGGAGGGGACCCTGTTTTGCCGCTGTGAGAGGCACAAAGGAAAAACGAGCACGGAGCCTTCATGGTGACAGGCTGAAAACGCAGACAATTGTGCAGTATGTAATTAATTATTTTAATCATCACAACTAAATATAGATTACTTCCATACCTGATCTTCTTCTTTTTTTTTTTTTTGGATTCTATAAGGAGCTAGCGGAGCTTCACAAGTATGAGATTTTGTTGCCACATGTGTTGCGAAAAATAACAAATTAAACAGAACACACCTTTAAAGAAATCAAGGATTCTGCACAAAGTTGAGGGGTGTGTGTGCCCACCAGTGGCGGCGTGAGGTCAGGACCGAAATACCATCCCACTGGGAGCTCTGACTTCCTCCCAAGACTTCATTTCAGTACTTTGTGTTTTTTTTTTAATTTATTATTATTCATGAGAGAGACAGAGATAGAGAGAGAGAGAGAGAGAGAGAGAGAGAGAGAGGCAGAGACACAGGCAGAGGGAGAAGCAGGCTCCATGCAGGGAGCCCGACGTGGGACTTGATCCAGGGTCCAGGATCACGCACCGGGCTGAAGGCAGCACCAAACCACTGAGCCACCGGGGCTGCCCTGTTGCTTTGTTTTTAACGTGACCCATCTGAGTCCTGGGAGTAATAACCACCGACGCTGCAATAAAACAGCCCGCCCGGGCAGACGGTAGGGAAGGTCTGATGATCCTTGTATGGGGGGCTGAGAGCTGAAGGGGCTGCTGAGGCCTAAAGCTGGAGCATCGCCCTGCACATTCCTGTACGGGGCTAGGAACGAGGGTCCGAAACATGCCAGCTGCGCAAAGGGACAAGCCGGCCTATGAGCCAGCTGTGTGCCCAGTCTGGGGACAGCAATGTTGTCAAGGGGTCTCTCTGGCACAAAAGAAGAACAGCTGGGCTGCCAGCAGGGAGCGAGGTTGCTCATAGATCAGAGCATGAAGAATATTGCAAGCTAGGCTCTACTTTTCTTCCTTAACGTGACAGATGAGGAAATGTGTGTGTGTGTGTGTGTGTGTGTGTGTGTGTGTGTGTGTGTGTGTGTTTAAAGATCTGGCTGGTGGGGCACCTGGGTGGCTCAGTGGTTGAGCATGTGCCTTTGGCTCTGGTTGTGATCCAGGGGTCCTGGGATGGAGTCCTGCATCAGGCTCCCTGCATAGAGCCTGCTTCTCCCTCTGCCTGTGTCTCTGCCTCTCTCTATCTCTCATGAATAAATAAAATTGAAAGAAGGAAAGGAAAGGAGAGGAGAGGAGAGGAGAGGAGAGGAGAGGAGAGGAGAGGAGAGGAGACCTGGCCAGAGAGTAAACCTTCAAGGGAGCGGGGGCTGTGGTGCTGGGGCCAAGTGAAAAGAACTGTAGCAGCCTCCACAGGCTGAGTTACTCTATGACAACAAATATCCCCCCATTCTGGGAGGCTCAGTGCAATAATGGTCTGTTTCTTGCCCATCATTGTGAGTCTGGGTGACTCCAGAACAGCTGTCCTCCACTTGCCTCCAAAATTGTCACAGCAAAGGACGAGAGCTAGGGGATGTCCCCACCAGCTCTTGTGTGTCTTCACATTCTGTTTCCACTCAGACCTTACTGGCCAAGGAACGTCCCGCAGCCACGTGTAACCTCAAGGGGAAATGAGATATTCCCTCTGTGTTCCAGAAGGCGGGGAGAACCAGAAATGGGATTGACTGGCCCCTGGCCCCATCAGGCTTGTAGTGAGACCACGTTCCCTATGAACATGCAGGGTCAGCATTCCTGGGGACTAGGCCTTGCACCATGAGTGAATTGTTCTGATATTGGTTATTTCTCCTCCCTGGGAGCAACCTATTCCTCTCCTGTTATCAATCAGAGTGTAAAAATCGCAGGGTGCACGTACACATACACACACTCCTAAGCCAGTGGCATAGGAGTCTCCAGCGTGGAAACTTTGGTCTTAGGGTCAAGCGGACCTGAATCTGAGTCCTGCCTGGACTAAACCTCAGTCCTGACATTTCTCAAATGAGATGGCGATGACCACCTCATCCAGTAATATAATTTAAGTAAAATGCTCCCAATAAGTGCTCAGAGGTGAGATTTCATCAGCTATTACCATTGTTGGTACTGATAGCATAAGTCACATCCCGCTCACTAACATGCACACAATTCAAGTCCAGAAAACAACATCCAAGATCTCAAAAGCTGTTGCACCAGCTACTGAATATCAGCACAAGCGGTTGGTCTGACGTCTTGCTCGTGGTTGCTTAGCAGAACCCCAGCAGCCTTTGTCATTTCTTTCCGTGCAGCGCCCAGGTGATATTCTTGTTCTGAAAATAGCTACTCTACTCCATCCCCCACCCCACCCAGCCACCCCTCCAGGGGCCAAGGATTTGGGGGTTGTTTGTTACTGTAGCAAAAGCTGACTATACACTTAGTATATGAAAGGTCTCAGCCCTTGGCCAGATCACAGACCTACATTCACCTTTAGCATTAAATGAGATTTAAATGACATACATTTGTTAACGCAGAGCAATGTCTCCAATGTTGTAGATTGAAAATGGCTAGTTTGAAACTATTTTTGTTGTTATATATGTATTCAAAACCTCCCGTGCTTGCATACATCCATAAATACACAAACATATGTGAACACACATACTGCATACTAAAAAGTTAATGATATCTGTCTCTTTATTTGGAGTTATTATGGTGATTCTTCAGAAATATGGTTTTGCATTCTTTTTAAATTATAACATTACATAGAGGTTAAAAAAAAAAAAAGCCCAAGCCTGATAAACAGGATATCCATGAGAAAAGCTTTCTTCCTACTGTGACCCACAGTTTCATGTATCAGAGGTAATAGTTCCATGGTGTCGTTCTAGAAATATTCCCCATATTTTCAAATGACTGTAATTCAACAAGTAGCCAACAAACTACAGTTTAATCAGTCTCTCAGAGAACAGACATAGTGTTCTAAAATAATATTAGATTTAGGACTAATTCTTAGTGTACTGCATGGAACTAATCTGTTTCTCATTAAAATTATGGATTAAATTGTAATCCCCACATTTCTAGAAGTAAGAAAAATAAAGCCTTTGTACCCTTGTTTACCTAATCGAAAGGTTTGTATTTAGCTTTGAGAAAAGAAATCTTATTTATTGCAAGAATTCAGGGCTATTCATTCTGTCATTAGATCCATTTTTTTTAAATCTTTATTAAAGGATTTTAGAGAAAGGAAAACATTCCTTCCAGGTCTGGTTGGTTCTCCGGCACTTCTGGGCCTGCCCCACAGATTACAGATCCTTCTGTTTCTAGTGGGTTTTGCCATTTAAAGCTGAAGCCACGTGAGTGGAAAGAAAATAAATGCCCATATTAGGTTTTCTGGAAGTTTATTGTGCGTTCGTTTCTATGACACAGATATGTTATTCATGGAGGCAACCAAGGGGAAAAGCAGAATCTGGCACAGTCGGTATATGAACCAGTATATGTGAGGGGCGCATTCCCAGAACGCGGGTGTCCTTTCTCTGGTGTAGTATCTCTCCTGGTTTGAAAGAGTTAAGTTGTTGAAATCTGCTAATTTGTTGGTGGAATGTGACCTTTCCTGAGCCAGGGGAGCACACACACCCCCACCCACCCCCACCCCTGCTCCCAGGAAGGCAGTTTCCCCTGGGATGTAAAAGGTAAGACCCAGAGAGGAAGGTGTGGCGGCCCAGCCTTGGCGGCTACTGCCCATGAGGGTCTGCTCAGGCCCCTCCAGCAGGTGAAGTCTTTGAGTCCTGACATCTGCCTTCAGTGGCCCCTTTATGGCTCTTTCTTGATCCATAATCAATCCATAATCTCCCTCAGGCCTCCCCTTTCCTAGAAGCCTCACCCCGCACCCCGGGCTCCGCATTGCCCTGGATCTGGAAAACCAAGGGGAGGGGAAGAAAGACAACAGAGATGGGAAACTGGAGTCCAAGCCTTGACTGCACTGGGAAACAGTGTGGCAGGTCTTTAAGAATCGAAGCACCCCCCACCCCATCCTGCATGGTCGGGCCCTTCCACTGCTGGTGCTCACCCCAGAGAAACAAGAGCTCACGTCCACACAAAGACTTCTGCGTGGATGTTCGTAACAGCGTGACCTGTAACAGCCAAACACTGGAGGCAACCCAGTTGTCCACCAACAGGTGAACGGACAGGCAAAGTGCACTACATCTACGCCACAGACGAAACTCAGGAATACAGAGGAGTGAGCTGTCTATATGTGAGTATCTGGATCTATTTCAAAATAACAAAGCCTAGTGAAAGCTAGCTCGAAAGAAAAAAAAAAGAAGCTGTACTGCAGGACTCCATTTATTAAAAAAGTCTAGAAAGTACCAGCCAGATCTACAGTGACAGGCAGTGGCCTGGGATCGGGGTCATGTGTGAAGGAGGGACCCGCAGGGGCATGCGGGAACCTTGGAGTGAGAGGTGTGCTCACCATCCTGATTGCCGTGAGGGTTGTGGGGGAGCACCCTCGTGCTCACGTGGAGACGACTTTGCCCCTCATGTCGGAGACATTTTTGATGCCACACCTGGGGGTCTGCTGGCATCTAGAAGGTAGAGGCCAAGGATGGCGCTGAATACCCTACAAGGCACAGGCCAGCCCCACTAGCAAGGTCTCCAGCTCAAACCCTGGCATGCAGATGTGTTGAAACATACCCAATGGTACATTCACAAATGGCCGGTTTATTGTACCTCAATTCTACGGCAATCAAGCTGTAAAACAATGACGTCGCAGCCCTGCCACTTCTAGCTGGGTGATGTTGGGTTTGTTGCGCTGCCTCTCTGAGCCGATTTCTGCTCTGCAGTGTGGGGAACAGCTTTACCTCCCAGTGCTGTTCAGCATGACATGAGCTCTTGGGATGAGCGGACTGCAGCCATCAGGGGAAGAACGGCATAAATCACCCACAGAAATGACATTTCAACTGGGCTCTAGTCCTTAGAAAATCAACGGACCAAGTAAAAACAACCTCTGAGTTTTGGGGTCATGCTCCTCTACCTGGGGGCAGGCAATCTCACCACCTGTCAGGCACAAGGACTTCGGGATGACCTTGAGGCCTGGCTCTCAACCTGACCCCCACAGGAAATAGGACCCTGATATGATTTACATAAAAGTACATATACTCTGGGTTTTTTTGTTTTTAATTTTTGGCCACGGTTGTTGTTCACTGGGCTCCAGCCACGAAAACACTCAAGGAAATTGAAGAGGCTTGCAGGTCGAAGGAAGCCCACCTCTCCCAGGCCAGCCCCGGGCCTGGGCTGTGTGCCTGGCGGAGCCGTGTGTGGATTACTGATGCTGGAGACCCAGTCCTTATGGCCTCACCCCTGCTCGGCCCCCCTTGCTTAGACGCGGTTGCACCTTGAGGAGAGAGCAGCTTAGGAGACAGGAGTGCGGAGCCCTCAATCAGCTCTTTGTTGGCAGGGGAGGTGGGTGAGAAAAACAGAGGCGCTGGCAGCCCGAACACAACGCCTTTGTCTCGAGGCTGTGCCTGTTCCAGGTCCCATCAGAACCCAGTGGTTGGGGAAGCGGGGTTACTTCTCCACCCCCCCATGCCCTGTGGCACCCTCAAGCACCCTCGGGTCTCATGTGCAAAAGGCTGTCTGTCCTTGGGAGGTGGCAGGTGGAACCAGGTAGGAGGAGGAGCACAGGCAGCTGCTGGGCTCCTCGATGGGGTCCCTTATCCCGACGACACGCAGCAGGCTCTGGTCGACATGGGATAGGCCCCCTGAGAACCCCAGGACCCTCTGCTGTGCTCCTCTGGAAACATGGAGCCACATCGGGTCCACCGGGTGATGTGAAAAGCTCTCCCTTCTGACCATGCCTCAGCCCTGTCCCGGGGCCTTCGCTGTCTGCAGGATAAATCCCCAACGCTGCAGAATAAGGGTGGAGGCCGTCAGCCCGGGGCCTACCCCCAGGATTCATGACCCTCCAGGCTTAGATTTGACGGTCCAGGCGAAGCAAATCGCCCTGGAGCATCCTGTCTTTGCCCATGGTGTTCCCTCCACTGACAATGCCGTTCCCATTTCTCCTGTGCGGTCCTCGGGGCTCCTGTGGGATGGTAGCCCCTCCTGGCACACCGCCCGGATGCCTGAGGCTGGGTGACACCCCTGGGCACCATGTAGCCCTCATTCTCCCATCATCGCCTTTTTTTTTTTTTTTTTAAGATTGTATTTATTTATTCATGAGAGACACACAGAGAGAAGCAGAGACACAGGCAGAGGGAGAAGCAGGCTTCTCGCAGGGAACCAGATGCGGGACTCGATCCCCAGACCCGTGATCAGGACCTGAGCTGAAAGCAGACGCTCAACCGCTGAGCCACCCAGGTGTCCCCTAAGGAGCTGGCCTTAACTGGCAGGTGTCCCTCTCCCCAGTTAGACCGAGATAGAGGCCATATCTGGGTCACTCTGAATCCTCAGCTCCTCAGTGTGGCGTTCAGAGACTGATGCAGAGAAGTCCTCATCTGCTGTGTGTTGAATAAGTGTGCTCAGTAAGAGTTGAATGAAACTGGCTTTCTTAAGAGGATTTTATAACCTCAAGTATCAGGCAGAAAGAAGGGACAGCTGGTGGCCGGCCAGCCGCCCGTGGAGAGGAGATGCCAGCTTCTCAGAGCTCTACCCGGCCATCGGTGTCTCCAGGCCCTTTTAGGACAAGAGGTGCCATTGAAGCTGACGGGGTGCCAGCTGCCTGGTTCGGAACAGGCCAGGCTGGTTGGGTTGGTTGTGTGGGGCAAGAATCAGGAAGAAGGGGTTCCTCATAATCCAGCTTGTTTATCCAACAAACAATAAAACAGGGCAGGATTGTTCGGAGAAGCAGGATGGAGTCCGTGAGAGAGACCCCACTGGACTGAGAGGTCTGTTCAAGAATGTGCAGAGCCTGGGAAACAGAGAGGCATGGAAGCCAGCTGTGAGGACGCGGGGCTGGGGCCCAGGGCTGTGGTGTGCCTGAGCAGCTGGCATCGGTTCCAAAGGGAAAATTGTGTGCATTTTGTCCCAGCTCTGTGGTCACTGATGTCACCGTATGTGAGGGTCAATTTTCTGTGCCAAAGAGACTGGGTTACGGGCGGGGGGGCGGGGGGCAGATATTTAGTTAAACATGATTCTGGGTGTATTTGTGTTGATGTTTCTGGATGAGATTAGCAGATTAGTATTTGAATAGGTAGACTGAGGCAAGCAGATTGTCCTCCGGTGTGGGTGGGCCTCGTCCAATCAGTTGAGGGGAGGGTCTAACTAGAAGAAGAGGCTGAAAGGGCACCTGGGTGGCTCAGTGGGCTAAGCGTCTGCCTTTGGCTCAGGTCACGATCCTGGAGTCCAGGAATCGGGCCTTATGTCGGGCTCCCTGCTCGGCAGGGAGTCTGCTTCTCCTTCTGCCTCTCTCCCTGCTCAGTGCTCTCACATTTCTCAAATAGATAAATAACATCTTTAAAAAAAAAAAAAAAAAAGCACAAGAGGCCAAGGAAGGGAAAATTCTTTTTCTCTACCTGCCTGTCTTTGAGCTGGGACTTTGGTCCCCTGACTTTGAAGTCAGATTCAGACTGGGAACTTGAACTTTAGACTGGCTCTCTTGGGTCAGGACCCAATCACCCACCAAATTCCTATAGGAATTACCTCTTATAGGTCATATCTCCAAATGCAGTCACACGGGGGGTTAGGAACTCAACATATCAGCGTGAGGGGGCACAGCTCAGTCCGTGATGATCTCACAGTGTAACATACCCCCTGTGGAAAGGGCACCTCTCTCTGCCAGCACTTTGGATGAGATCTTTGAACTCGAGGCCCACATGTGCACTTGACCGCAATCAGCTCCAGGGCTTGTGCATCTCTGAACCGATCGCTGTCAGGATGCTCAGACACCCACCAGGCCAAGCTGGGGCCCCCTGCCTACCTCTGCTGCCAGGAGGCCAGCCCACAGGAAGCGGAGGTACGCAGCATCCAGCCCAGTTGATTCTCTAGGAAGGACCATGGTGATCCTTCTGGGGAGAAAACTGGATTCTGGGCAGCCAGAGCCGACACACGTCTGTCACACATTGATGTTTTCTGAGCCCTGAGTAGGAACTCCTGGGTGCCTGACAGTGGACAAGACATAGGCCCTGCTCCTCCCTCCAGGCCCCCTGCCCAGGGTGGTTGTAAAACCCGGAGACCAAGCAGTGAGCCTGAGCTCCAGGAGCTCCAGCTGCCCAGGGAAGGGAGTGCTCAGCCTGGGATCGTCCCCAGTCCCCATCACTCTCCACCATCCGACGGTGGGTGATTCCCCACTTTTCCTTTATGTTGGGACCCCGGGTGCCAGGGCTGTACTAAGTTCCCTCCCCCTCACTTAGGCCATGGGCCCTGCTCTCCACCCCCGTCCCATTCAGTGGGTCAGATGCACATGTGTGATACTTTCTCCACTCACTCACTGCTGTTTTTGTTGTTGGTGGTTTTTAAAAAAATTATAGTAAAATAACACATAATTTACCATGTTACCTATTTTTAAATATGGTTCTACGGCATTCATTACATTGTTATATGTTCACATTGTCATGCAGGTGTCACTCCACTTGTCTGCAGAACTTTCCATCTTCCCAGATGGATGCTCTGTCCCCGTGAGACCCTGATGTCATCCTACCCCCTCTCCTGTGACCACCATCCACTCTCTGTCCCCAGGAGACCCTGATCCTGTACCGTCCTGCTGACTGCCCCACACCCTGACTTCCAAAGGCAGAGCGGGGTGGACCCTGGACACACGTCCTGCTGGGGAGGATGCAGGGAGAGTCTCTCCGCAGGCCTTTGTGAGCCCGATTCCTGGATAGCAGAGCCACAGGCTCCCCACTCAGTCTGCGGTCATTGGTCACGGCAGCCCCAGGACGCCGGCACAGCCTTGCCTCGGATGGGGCGTCAATCAACATGTAACGTGCAGGTCAGGGGAGGTCCCCCTTGCAAGCTGACCTCGATTGTGACCCACCCAAAACCACTGGCAGAGGGTAGATCTGGGGACGCAGCCCACGCGGCCTGGTTCATCACAACTGGAAAACTCAAGAGCCGGGAGGGAGACGTGGCCACACAGCGCCAGTAAAAATGCAAGAAACTCTGTTTCACCATTTCCCCAGTTCTCCCACCCAGACTCCGCGATCGATGGAGATTTTTCTTTTTTCTACCCAAAAGCAACGTGTTGTGCAAGCTCAGGTTTTTAGGGACCAGGGAAAGGCAGAAACCTCAGTCTTGCGCGCCCCCAGCCAGCGACGCGAGCGGCCCGGCTCCCCCGCGGCATCAGCAGCGTCCAGGGCCGCGCTGGTGCTAACCCAGGAGGGAAGCTTCTGGAGAAAATGCAGGCAGGTGTGAGCACGGGCGTGGAATTTATCTGCATCGATGGTCTTTCCTGGAGATAAGCCTTTTTCAGAACTGCGTTTTCTTAAAGAGCATAAAGAAGACTTGTAAGGACACATAGGCTTCTGCTCTCAGCCTTTCGGAAAGGTTCCCTTCACCAAGGCCAGTGCGGGGCCCACCTCTGTGGGCCAGCGGCTGTCCCCCTGGGGTCCCCTGGTGGCAAGGGCAGGGGCAGGGAGGGAGTGGTGTTGGGGCCCCTGACAGTGACCAAGGGCCCTCCGGGCTCTGGACACCTGGTCTGGACTGCCATCCTGGGTGCTCCAGCAGCTGCAGGATAGCCTGAGCTGCAGGGAGCCCAGGGGTGGTGGGCAGGGGGGCTCCAGGGCGGTCAGCAGATGGGGGCACTGCTGGCCCAATGGGCCACGCCAGGATGAGATCCCTGACCTGAGACGGCCCTCTCTCCCTTGCGTGCCCTGAAGCCCAGTTCCTCCACCCTTCTCCCCATACACAGGCCATGGCCATGACAAGTCCGGGCAGGAGACAGACACCAAGCAGCTGACCTGGAGGAGGCTGTACCCCCTGGGCACCCCTACCCATGCCTATCTTGTGGAGGTCTGAGAGCTCCGCGGCATGGCAAGGAGGCCACACATGGAGCAGCTACTCCTGCAAAGAGAAGCAGTAGAGCAGGAAGGTGCGGGAGCCACAGTTCCGACTCCCACCTCCGAGCTGGAAACACTGGTGAGCCGCTGTGTGGGCGCCTCTGGGGGCCCAGTGTCACTGGTTCTGTAAGTGGTGGGCACTCTGCAGACTGGCAGCTGAGCTATGCGAAGGAGCGCCAATAACAGGAGGTGCCTGGAGCACCCACTACGGCAGAGCCTCCCAGAACGGCTGGTGGGGTTTGCAGAGTGGCCCACAGGTGCCTGGGGTGCCCCCTATGGGCAGAGCCTCCTGGAGCAGCTGGCAGAGTTTGCAGAAACTCTCTGGGTAGCTGGCAGGGTTTGCAGAGTGAGCTAGGAGACGCCTGGAGAACTCCCTATGGGCAGAGCCTCCCGGAGCAGCTGGCAGAGTTTGCAGAGCCTCCCAAGGTAGCTGGCAGGGTTTGCAGAGCACCAGCCCCGAAGCACCAAGCAGAGCCGGGAGGCACTGGTAGCTCCTGGCTTCACGACTGGCACAGTCCTCTCCTTCAGCTACGCAGCCCCCACACACACCCTTGTAGGCCTATTTGAATTTGAACTTCCCTACAAAGCACCACCTTTTGCTCTTGCCCAGCAAGCCTCGTGTAGTTAATACCCTTCTTACAAATGAAGATTTTCTCACGCTCTCTCCAAAATGAGGAGCTGCGGGAGCCCCCACTCACTGTGTCCATCTGGGGGAGGTGGTCACAGTGTACCATGGGCCATGCCAGACATTTCCCAGACCCCGTCACAGTCTGTGCTCCGTCCCTGGGGCTGCCATAATCAGGTGCAAACCAACACAGATTTATATCTGCAATTCGGAAGCGTGGAAGTCCAACGAAGATCATAGGGGGCTATAAAGCCAGCAGGGCCTGTTCTTTCTGGAGGCTTGAAGGGAAAATGTATTTCCTCACTTTCCAGCTTCTAGAGGCTGCCCCATCTCCTAGCTCCTGGGCCCTTCCTCCAGCTCTAAAGCCAGAAATTTGGCATCTTCCTTCTATTCTCTTCGAATCCCCCAGGTCTTGTCCAAAGTCTGATGCAGCAAGATGCTCAGTAAATACAAGGCAATGAATTATACATGCAGGTATGCACAGGTCTGACTTTCCTAGGCAATTATAAGCATCGGGGAGGCGGCGCTGTGTCTACATCACCTAGCAGGCTGCCCCGATCAAATCCACGCATGATAAGATCTACGTGCCCAGAAACCTGCATATCAAAGATCAAAACATATTTTCCAATTGGATACAATTTCTTTGATAAAGCCATCAGAACGTTAACATGTTACTTTGTTAACTAACGGTCCAGAATGCACACTCTAGTATGAATTAGTCCATAAATTATGAAGGAGAAGAATGGGAAGGAGGGGTTGTGCTCATAAAACATGTTAAAGGAGGCCCACTGGTGCCTGCCGCCCCAATATATCCTAAGCCCTAACCCCAGGACCTGTGAGTGTGACCTTATTTGGAAATAGTATCTTTGCAGAGGTAATTAAGTTCAGGATTGAAAGAGGACAAGTGTGCTAATGGGAACTGGGGTCCACCCAGGGTCACGGAGCAGAGGGCAATGGGAAGGCAGGTGGAGCCTGGAGTGACAGGTTGAAAGCCACGGTCCTCCCCAGAGCGTCCAGAAGGAGCACAGCCCTGCGCACCCTGTAGTTTGGACTTCTGCTCAGAGGTTGAGAGAATCAACTTTCCACGTCTTTAAGCCACGCAGTGTAGCCTCAGAAAAGTAACACACGTGCCGGTGGGACACAGATCAGATGAGACGGCAGAGTGAGGGACCCTCCTGGGGCCAGAGGTCAGTAGGGACAAGTGTGGGGAGTGGTGGGCTCAGGAAGGGGGGTAGGTGCCCGCAGGAAACACCTGCCCTTCCAGACCGTGAGCTTCCGCACAGCATCCCGGCGGTGTTAGAAACGGACTTCTGAAGAAAGACCTCGCCTGGGCTTCCTGGCGGCAGGCCGGCCGGGAAGGGGTCTGTCCTGCAGGGACCCTGCCTCTAAGCAGCACCCCCACGCACCAGTTGGGTGGCAAGCACATTTTTTTTTAACGTGACCACCTTTCGAATAAAACACTTAAGGTCACATGTTGGCAGGTGCATGAAAAGCTGTCGTGGGGTAAGTGGGAAAGCCAAGGGCCGCCTGTCTGTGCGTCATTCCACCCGTGCACTGAAGAAGACAAAGGGTGACCCCTTTCTCATAGGTCTGCCCCCCGTGTCTCCAAGGGCTGCAGGATCTTGAACCTCACCCCAGAGTCTCATTGGGTCCTAGTAACCTGTTGCTGGGTGAGAACCCACCCCTGAAATTTGCAGCTAACACAGCACCATGGACTCTTCTCTTTACTGCATGACGGGGTGACCGGCTCAGCTTGGGGTCCCTGGTGGGTTTGCAGCCAGCTACTGGCTGCGGCGGGGCCACTGGAGGCTCCCTTCCTCCCTCCCAGGGCTGGTGGCTGGCGTCTCCTCTGGATGCCCCGAGCTTCCTCCGGGGGAGGCAGGGCCCCGGTGCTGCTTCCCTAGAGCCTCAGAGTCCTGCAGACCCATTCTCCACATTCTTGTCTTAATAAGCCACTAAGACCACCATCATTCAGGGGACGGAAATGAGACTCCCGCTCCCGAAGGCAGTGTTGAAGGATGCGCAGGCACATTTTGAAGCCACCCACCCCTCTTTCATTCTGGCTTCAGTAGAAGGACGTGAGGCAGATGGGCTCCGGCTCCACAGAACTTACTGTTGCAGACAGTAGCTCTCTCCTCTTGGAGAGGGGACCCCACAGGGATGGCCTGTGACCTGGATCCCAAGCCTCAGTCTCCCCATCGGAGGGGTGGGCTGAGCTGGCAAGCAGTGGTCCTCCCCAAAGCCCGGTCCTCTCTGCTGGGGGCCCATGCTCGTAGCCGCCTCCACCACCACAAAAATCTTCCGCAACATGAGCACACTTCCACACTCCTAGAGGTTTAGACAAATGTACCTGAGAGTTTCGCTCACGATTAGATTTGTACTTAAGTAAACTAAGCTCTTGGTCATCCGCTCTGCGTGCAGGACGGCCAGAAGCCACCCCTGCCTAGTTGACGGGAGGTGCCCGGACACATCGTCGCAGGGGTGTTCGCAGGAGGGGGGGGAGCAGGGGGTGGCCCAGCCATGCCATGTCCTGCTGAGAGCCACCGGGCTGGGGGCCGAGGGGACCTCACGGCCGCACCTTCCCCTCTAGTTAATGAGCAGTTTGCTTCCCCTCTTGGCGCTGGCCCATGACCCGGCAAATGCGTGCCCTTCGATCATTACTGACTGATTTCTGAAACAGCCCATTTGAGGGCTTGGTTGTGCCATGCTTATCCAGTCTGCCGCTTGTCGTCCACAGCCTTCTGCTGCAAACTCGACTTTCTCGGGCCTTCAGAGCACCTGCCCGCGGAGGTCGTAATCCCGCCTCCCCGCGTACCCACGCGAGTCAGATAAAGGACACCACTGCCGAGGACTTACTTGACACACTCACTTGGAAGGGGAATGAGGCCTCCTGGTGGAATCAGCTAGAAGGAAAAGGGGAAGCCCGCTAAGCCCTGCAATCCCACACCTCTCCGTGCCTCGGGGTCCACTGCAGTGAGCAACGGAGTGAGGCCCAGGCTGCACCCACGGGATAGGCAGCTGCAGTTCTGATCTGGAAGGTGGTTCCTGACCTTTGACTCCCATGGGAGGGATGTTTGGAAGAATGCATGCCCCGCTGCTGGCCAGGAGCCTGGGCTTTGGCCCATGGCGTGACCTCGAGTGAGTGTCTTAATCTCTGCCGTCCATCGTCCATCCGTTCGTACATTCCGGGTCCAGAAGCCAGCAGGAAAGCTTCCAGTTCAGCAGGCGTCACTCCCTGCCCTGCGGCCGTGGCATGGCTCTGTCCTCACGCATCTCTCTGCGGGGAGGGACCCTCACAAATGATTGGATGCATAAATACTTGAAGTTGAGGTGCATCCTCTGCGGCAGCCCACGGGTCTTAGAAGAGCACACATGCCACAGACATTCGCTGGCTGCCCACGCCCATCTGCCCGCACTCGTAGCCACAGCTGGATGTTCCCTGGGGTGGCCCTGCGGTTGACTGGGACTTACCCTGCTGTTAGTTGGGAGGGGACACCCACGGGGACCGTTCGTGTGATTGGACAGCCGTGGGCATGTCACCAGACCTAAGGCAAGCAGTGCTGAGGTGTCCCCTCTGCGGTGGCAAGTGGCATGGAGATGATCCAATCAGGATGGACGTAGGGGTATTGCTCTGAGGTTGGGAGCAGCACCCGTGCTTGCTGGAAAGCTTCATAATTTCTGCCCAGTACGAAATGAAAATGCAGGGCCCCTGGTTCAAAGCCAAATAAAGTTACCATTCAGGCACTGAAATACCAATTTCCTCTTATTTCCACAGCATTTCTGTTGACTTGACTCTTGATGGTATTTTTTATTTTTATTATTTATTTATTTTATTTATTAAAGTTTTTTTATTCATTCATGAGAGACAGAGAGAGAGAGAGGCAGAGACACAGGCAGAGGGAGAAGCAGGCTCCATGCGGGGAGCCCAATGCAGGACTTGATTCCAGGACCCCGGGATCACGACCTGAGCCGAAGGCAGACGCTCAACCACTGAGTCACCCAGGTGCCCCAATGGTATTTTTTAAATCACAACTTAATATTGTTGTAAGCAAAAAAAAAAAAAAAAAAAAAAAAAAAAAAAAAAAAATTACATTTAAATTGGTAGCATGGATTTTTTTTAAGATTGATTGATTGATTGATTGATTGATTGATTCATGAAAGAGGCAGAGACACAGGCAGAGGGAGAAGCAGGCTCCCTGCAGGGAACCCAATGCAGGACTTGATCCCAGGACCCCAGGATTACAACCTGAGCCAAAGGCAGATGCTCAACCACGGAGCCACCCGGGCATTCCAAATTGTTAGCATGGATGTTAAGGTTCACCTTTCTACCGCGTGATGCCAGTTTTAAAAGCAAATATGAGAGCATTTGACTTGAACACGGAATCACAGAAATCACAGTTTGCATCTTGCAGCTCATGCTTGCATGTGCGTTTCGCTCCTACAGCACAAAACGAACTCAACACTGCTACTTCACTCCTCGCTCTGTGCACGGTCTGCCAACACTCTGCCCTCAGCTGCCGAATGAGCCAGGATGCCTAGCAGGGGAGCAGCTCTGTGATCGCTAATCTCTCCTCCTTCTACCTCATCAGTGCGGCATCAACTAATACAGGGAAGTCCTGTGAGTAGAGAAGATGGGAGAGCAGATGCAATGGACTGAATCGTGGCCCCTAAATTCTTATGTGGAAGCCCCAATCCCCAGGGTGACCATCTGTGCAGATCCAGTCTTGGAGACGTAACTGAGGTGACACGGGGTCACCGGGGTGGCTCTGATCCCATATGACCTCCTTACCGGAGGAGGGATCAGACACAGACACGCACGGAGGGATGACCCTGTGTGGACCCAGGGAGAGCATGACTGTCCTCAACACACACGCAGGGAGAGAGCAGGGAGAGCACGGCTGTCCTCACACACACGCAGAGAGGTCTCAGGAGGGCCCCACGGGCCCGAACCTGGACCTTGGACTTCAGCCTCCGGGATGGGGGCAACAGTGAGCATGAGCTGTGTGACCCCCAGGCTGTGGTGTTTGTTCTGGCGGCCACAGGAGACTCATACAGATTTCTGGTTGTTCTGTCTTAGAATGACATGTTTTCCTTCCTCATCTGAAGCAAAGTGTGGCCACTCAGGGTGGAGCCACACTTGCTCGTCTGCAGATGTGACACACTGACCTTGCACTCGCAGTGAGTCCAGTTTGATGCCCATGTGTCACCATAGGTCCCCCCGAATTCTGAGCTCGGGTCATCATACATGCCGTTCAAGGGCTGACACGGGTGATGGACGTCACCTGCAAACACAGCTCAGAGACAAATAATTCAGGATTTCAAGTGACAACAGCTCTGAACTGAGACGGGAACCCTTGTAGACATGGGCCCAGTGGGATCATGTGGGTCGCACACCTGTGAAGTCAGACCTGAGTCCAGGGTAAAAAGCCAGAGGCTCAGCCACCCCGTCCACGGGGAGGGATGTTGGAGCTCCAGGACCAGGCTGCAAAGTGAGGCAGGGCAGGGGGATCCAGGGAGACAGCCACAGGGCGACCTCCTCCAGCGTGCTGCTCTGTGCTGCTCTGTGCTTCCTGCCACGGGAGCCACTTGCTTTGAAGCGCTCTGAGTCCGGCCTCCTGCTTCCTGCAGCATGAAATTGCCAAAGGACAGACCTGGCTCCCAGGCCTCAGTCTCCTCATCTGTGGAGTGGGGATGCCAGGTGCCCACTCTACCTGATGGCATAAGGCTGTGGGATTTTTTGTGAAAAGCCAGAATGTGGCGAAGAGCCCAGGAATCGCTTGTACGGATTCATCAGATCATCACAGTGACAGGTGACCATTACCTAAGGAGCAGGGAAGGGCGTCCCCTAAAACATCCCTTCTGTCATCTTGTCCCGTCTTTTCAGCCCCACAGTGGACTCCCGGGCAGGCTGATCTGGAACACTGACCGCCGTCTTGTGCAGGGAGAGGGACTCCTGGCTGCTCCCAGCTACGGCCCAGGCTCATTCTGGGGCAACACTCAGACCACCAGCAGGTGAACGCAGGGATCTGGGACCTGGGACCCAGGACCAACATTCTCATTAACGCTTCTGAGTTTCACGTCGCCCTGGGCAGTTTCCTTGAAAGGACTTGAAACCAAAAGGCAAAAACTGTTTTACTTGTTTTCTGGGGCTGACCACTTACCATCTTTTAAGCTGGGGGCTTAAGAGACATTCTCTTACAGCCTGGAGGAAGAAGTATGAGGCCAAGGTGTCGGCAGGGCGCTCCCTCTGGAGGCTCTGGGGGGATCCTTCCTGCCTCTTCCAGCTTCTGGGGGCTCCAGGCATCCCTGGGCTCGTGGCCACATCCCTGTGTCTCTGCCTCAGTGGTCACGTGGCCCCTCCTCTGTGTCTGAATCTCCCTCTTCTGTCTCTTTGAAAGATGCTAGTCATCGGATTCAGGGCCCAGCCAGGTGATGTAAGATGGGTCATAACAAGATCCTTAACTTGATGGCATCTGCCAAAACCCTTTCCCCAAACCAGGCCACATCCACAGGTTCCAGGATCTGGACATGGGTTTTGAGGGGGCACCATGCAGCCACCACCGCACTGACTCACAGGTGATGGCCACGGAAGCCCTGGCAGGAGCCCTCTCTGGCCCAGCGCGGGTCTTGACCTCTCGGATACTGCCAGAAACACCTGTTCGGAGGCTCTCGGGCCTGCGTGGTGGGGCAACACTGTGAACGGAGCTTCCTGAGAACGGCTGCCTGCTTCAGAGAGGCCTTGCTTTGCCTTCTCCATTCTGAACGCTGCTCATCGGCCCTCGGGCTGCAAAGTGGTTCCTCCACTGGGCCCTCTTGCCATTTGGGACCGGGTCATTCTCTGTGGTGGGGGTTGTCCTTTGTGTTGAAGGATGCTCAGCAGCTTCCCTGACCCACCAGATGCCTCCCAATCACGACAATCAACAGCGTCCTCAGATATTGCCAAATGTCCCCTGCGGGGACAGAGTCACATCCATTGGCTGTATAAGGAAAGGTGGAGACAGCCCGACATTCTGGAATCTGAAGGAGGGACCTGCACTGACTAGCCGTGGGACCCTGGCATGTTCTGGAATGTTCTGAACCTTAGGTTTCCATAATAGGGGTCTGAATGCTCAATGGTGTTATTGTGATAGGAGCGGGCACTGTGTTTAAGAGGCTGTCATAGAAGAAGTAGGTATTCAACACACGGCATGATACATTTTGATTTGGCCTATTTTCCAAAGGACAGCATGCTCGGGGGCCTCATGCACCCTACGCCATGCACAGTGCCAGGCACACAGAAGGGGGTCCCTGGGACACAGCAGCCCATTAGCATCCTCTTGTTGAGAGGCCCTAGACTCACTGGCCCAGGACTCTGGAGGCCTAGCCCCTAGCTCCAGCTGCTGGCACCCATGATGTCCCTCTCTCCGTGGGACATGAGGGAGACTACACACAACGCTGAGGACGCCCCCTCCCCCAGGGGACTGGGGCTTCCTTACCATCCCCAGGTTGCCTGAGGACCCCCCTCCCTGAACTTTCCCTCCATTTGTATTTTGACAAGATGTTTCTGGAATGCTGCGGCTGGCTGGGAGCCATTGTCCCCAGCACAAATAACCATAGCAGTCGTGGGAACTGGCCTCCACCCAAACAGCACCCTAGTCAGGCAGATGGCCTCTGACCGGGCCATTCAGGATGACATTGGACGAGGGCCACGCCTGTCTTAAGTGTCCTCATGCCACCCCAGATGTGTGGGAGAGCGTGGACTCCACATCTCCACTTCGTTCACTCTGTGGCAGGGTCAAGACAGGAGATAAAATCATAGAGGATTTCAGGATTCCTTTAAAAAATCCACTACATTTGTATATCATGGGTATTTTCTTCCTTCTTTTTCTTGAACAGATGGCACAGGGTCTATCCTCTTAACAGAATTTTAAGCGCACGATCTAGTATTGTCTCCAGGCACAATTTTGTAGGGCAGGTCTCCAGAGCTGATTCGTCATGTTCAACTGGGACGGAGCGTCCCCTGAACAACAGCTCCCATTGCCCTGTTCCCCCCACCCCTGCAGACAGCCACCTACTCTTTGTCTCTAAGAATTTGACTATTGTAGATATATAAGCAGGATAATGCGGGATTTGTCCTTCGGTGACTAACTTATTTCATTCAGCATGCTCTCAAGGCTCATCCACGCCATTGCAAATGGCAGGATTTCCTTTTTCATAGCTGAGTAATATTGTCTAATAGGCACCAACCACTTTTTTAAAAATCTATTTATCTGCAGGCAGACATTTAGGTTGTTTTCATATCTTCTATCGTAAATAATGCTGCTTTGAACATGGGGCCTGTAAATGCCCCTTCAAGATCCTGATTTTAATTTTTTTTTTTTTGCACAAATACCCAGAAATGGGATTGCTGGATCACACAGAAATTTAAAGTTTGAGTTGTTGAGGAACCTCTGTACTGTTTCCCACTACAGTGGCTCCAGTTTGCATCCCCACCAATGGGGCGCAAGGTTCACAGTTTCTCCACATCCTTCACCAACGCTAATTTTTAATTTTTTTTTTTGTAGTGGCCATCCCAGCAGGGGTGCAGTGGTATCTCCCTGTGCTTTTTTTTCCCCCTGTGCTTTTAATTTGCATTTCTCTGATAATTAGTGAGATGAGCATTTTATATACACCTGTTGGCCATTGTATGTTTCCTTTGGAGAAAAATCTGTTCAAGTCCTTTGCTCATTGTTTAATCAGGTTTGTAGGGTTTGTTATTGAGTGGAGGACTTTTTCTTTATATATACTTGGGGTATTAACTTCTTTTCAGACATACGGCTTACAAATATTTTCTCCCATTCTGTACTTTGTCTTCCACCTTATTGATGATTCCCTCTGCCATGAAGAAAGTATTTTTTTCCATCTTTATATTCTTATCTTTGACTCACCAATATGCACTTGAGATTCCTCTGTGTCTTTTCATGGCTTGATGGAGCATTCCTTTTCGTTCCTGGAAAGCATTCTTTGGTACTGATGTGTTCTAATTTCTTTATCCACCACCTATTGAGAAATGTCTCAATTGCTTCCAGGTTTCCTCATGATTATGAATAGAGCTGCTATAAACATTCATGTGCAGGTTTTTTTTTTTTTGGTATAGACGTAAGTTTTTTAATCACTTGGGTACATGCAAGGAGTGCAATTGCAGGATTGAATGGTGAGACCATGTTTAGCTTTGTGAGAAACTGCCAAACTGTCCTTCAGGGTGGCTGCAGCACTTGCATTCCCACCAGCAAAGAATAAAACTTCCCGTTGTTCCAAGTCCTCACCCGCATTTGGGTGTTGTCAGTTCTTTGGACTTTAGCCATTCCAAAAATTGTGACATGGTATGTCATTGTTTTAATTTGCATCTCCCTGCTGGGAAATGATATTGAGCATCTTCTCATGTGCTTAGATAAGGACTGAATGTTTGTGTTGCATAAAATTTCATACATTGAAGCCCCACCCCCCAATGCAATGGGGATGGGGCCATTGGGAGGTGATTGGAGACAGATGAGGTCGTGAGGGTGGGGCCCTCTCAATGGGGTTAGCACCCTTACAAGAAAGATGTGGATAGATAGAGCTTGCTCCTCCTGCATGAAGGAAAGTCTATGTGAGGTCTGAGCTAGACCTGGTCTCTATCTACCGGCCTGGAAGACAGGTCCCACCAGAACCCAATCATGTGGGGACCCTGACCTTGGAACTGTGAGAAATCACTGTTGTGGAAGCCCCTCATCTATGGTATTTCATTATAGCAGCCTGAGCTGACTAAGGTAAGTTTGTTTGCTATCAATGTATCTCTTTTGTTGAGATGTCTTTCCAGATCTTTCACCCATTTTTGTCACCCATTGTTAAATAGGGTTATTGTTTTCTTATTATTATGTTTTTAAGATTCTTTGTGTATTTTAGATCCAAGTTCTTTATCAAAAATGTTTTGCAAATTTTTTTTTCCAATCTGTGGTTTGTCTTTTCATTCTTTGCAGAACAAACCTTTCTAATTTTAAGAATATTCAACTTATCTAGGAGCATCTGGGTGGCTCAGTTGGTGAAGTGTCTGCCTTTGGCTGAGGTCATGATCTCAGGGTCCTGGGATGGCGCCCCGCATCTGGGCTCCTCCTCAGGGGGGAGCCTGCTTCTTCCTCTCTCTTTGCCCCTCCTCCTGTTCAAGCTCTCTCTTTTGTGCTCTCTCATTCTCTCTCTCTCTCCAATAAATAAGTAAAATCCTTAAAAAAAAAGAATATTCAACTTATCTATTTTTTCTTCCATGGATTGTGTTTTTGGTGCCATGTCTAAAAACTCATCCTCAAATCTAAAATCATGTAGATTTTATCTATGCATTGTTCTAGAAGTTTCATAGCATATTTTATATTTAGGTCATAACCCATTTTGAGTTAATTTTGCATAAGGGTTTGTGTCTAGATTCTTTTTTTATGCATATAGATGTCTAATTGTCCCAGCACAATTTGCTGAAAAGACTATCCTTTCTCCATGAATTGCCTTTGTATCATTATTAAAAATCAGTGGACTGTATTTGTGTGGGTCTCCTTCTGTCCTCTTTGCTTTGTTAACCTTTTTATTTTTTTCTTCTACCAAGGCCATACTGTTTTACTTTCTTTTTTTCTGTTTTACTTTCTATAGTTTTTAGTAAGTCTTAGCAGTAGAAGTCCTCTTATGTGACTCTTCTTCAGACTTATGTTAGCGATTCCAAGTTCTT
The DNA here is from genome assembly GCF_048164855.1 of Canis lupus baileyi. Taxonomy (NCBI): domain Eukaryota; kingdom Metazoa; phylum Chordata; class Mammalia; order Carnivora; family Canidae; genus Canis; species Canis lupus. The sequence goes on from NC_132858.1 coordinate 8,880,890, forward strand.
TGTCCTTCTGTATAAAGTTTTGAATTGGTTTGTTGACATTTACAGAATAGTTTGCCCAGATTTTGATAGGAACTGCACTGAATCTACAGATCAAACTGAAAAGAGCCAATGTCTTAATGATATTGTCTTTCAACCCATTAGCACAAAATATCTTTCTGTTTATCTCTCCACCTAGGTTTTGCCATTTTCTGCAAATAGAATCCAAATGGAGTTTGTTAGATTTATCTCTCAGTACTTCATTTTCAGGGTGCTGTTTTAAATGATATTACTATTATTTTTTTAAAGATTGTATTTACTTATTCATGAGAGACACACAGGGAGGCAGAGGGAGAAGCAGGGTCCCTGTGGGGAGCCTAATGAGGGACTCGATCCCGGGACCCCAGGATCACACCCTGAGCCAATGGCAGATGCTCAACCACTAAGCCACACAGGCATCCCAAATGATATTATTTTTTTAATGTCAAATTCCAATCACTCATTGTTGTTATAAAAGAAATTAATTGACTTCTGCATATTGACCTTACATTCTCTGATTTTGCTTATCAGTTCTAGGAATTATTTTTGTATATTCTTTGGGGTTTTCTACATAGACAATCATATTACCTGAAAATAAAGTTTTATTTTTTCTTTTCAATCTGTATATCTTTTTATTTCTTTTTCTTGTCTTATTTCATTAGGTAGAACTTCCAGTATGACATTGAATAAGGGTTGTAGGAGAAGAATACTTTCTTGCTTTAGTCTCAGTTTTAAGGGGAAAATATTCAGGCTCATACCATTAAAAGTGACACCAGGGGCACCTGGGTAGCTCAGTTGTTTAAGTTTCCCACTGAATCTCAGCTCAGGTCTTGATCTCAGGGTCATGAGTTCAAGCCCCACATTGGGCTCCATGCTAGGTGTGGAGCCTAGTTAAAAAAAAAAATTAAAGTAATGCCAATGTGTTGTTATTGTAGGTTTTCTGCCATATATTTCCTTAATTAGATTAAGATAGCTCCTCTCTATTCCTAGTTTTTTTGGAGGCTTTTTATCATGAAAGATTTCTGAATTTTGTTGAATGTTTTTTCAGCATCTATTAATGTGAGCATAGAGCTTTCCTTATTATTAGACAATGTTAATATGATAGATTGGACTGACTGATTTATGGATGTTGAAATGGTCTTGGATTCCTAAAATGAATCTCATGTAATTGTGATGTATTATCCTTTCTACAAGTTGTTGGATTTGGTTTGCTAATATTTCGTTAAGGATTTCTGTGTCTATGTTCATGGAAAATATTTATTTCTAGTTTTCTTTTCTTGTAATGACTTTATTTAGTTTGGGCATCTAGATAATGCTGACCTCGTAGAATGAGTTAGGAAGTCTCCTCTCTGTTTTTATTTTCCGGAAAATAAAAAACGGAAAAACGTGTGAAGAATTGGCATTATTATCTTCCTTAGTTATTTCATGGAATTCACTAATAAAATTGCCTAGGTCTTATGCTTTCTTTTTTGGAAGATGTTAAAATATTGATTCAATTTCTTTAGTAGATATAGGTCTGTTCAGGTTATTTATTTCCTCTTGTATTTTGGTAGCTTGTGTCTTTTAAGGAATCAGTCCATTTCATCTCAGTCATCAGATTTAGGGGAATAGAGTTCTTTATAGAATTCCTTGATTATCCTTTAATGTCTATTCAAGAGTAATGACGCCTTTTCATTTCTGATACTGGTAATTTGGTCTTCTCTTTTCTCTCAGTTAACCTAGCTAGAGGGTTATCAATTTTACAGATATTTTCAAAGAACCAGATTTTTATTTCATTGATTTTTCTTTGTTATTTTCCTGGTTTCAATTTCATTGATTTCTGCTCTAATTTTTATTAGAATTTGTTAATAAATTTTCCTTAGGCTTATTTTGCCTTTTTCCTCCCATTTCTTCAGGTGGACATAAAGATTATTGGTTTTTTATCTTTCTTCCTTTTAATAGATGCGTTTAATTTCCCCCAAGCACTCTTTCCATGCCTCTCGCATGTTTCAATAAGTTACTTTTTCATTTTCAGTTAGTTCAAAATATTTTCAATTCCCATTGAAGCTTTTTTTAACAAAAATATTTTATTTATTAATTCCTGTGAGACACAGAGAAAGAGGCAGAGAGAGAAGCAGGCTCTATGCAGGGAGCCCAATGTGGGACTCGATCCCGGGACTCTGGGATCACACCCTAAGCCAAAGGCAGACGCTCGATCACTGAGCCACCCAGGCATCCCCCCACTGAAGCTTTTTTTTTTTTTTTTTTTTTTTTTGCCTACAGGTTATTTAGAAGTGTGTTATATAATTACCAAACAGTTGAGAATTTTCCAGCTATCTTTTTGTTATTGGTAGCTATGTTAATTCCACTGTGGTCTACTAGCATACTTGATATGACTTCTATTATTTTAAACATGTTTAGGTGTGATTTACAGCCCAGAATGTAGTCTAATTTGGTATACGTTCCATGTAGACATGTAGTCTGCTCTTGTTGAATGGAATATTCCATAAATTTCAATGTGATCAAGTTGATTCATAGTATTATTCGGATCATCAATATCCTTACTGATTTCCCTGTCTGCTTGATCCATCAGTTACTGACAGGCGGACAATGAAGTCTCCAACTATAGAGGACATTCATCCATTTTCTCTCTCCGTGCCATCAGGTTTTGCCTTATTTTTTTTAAATTTATTTTTTATTGGTGTTCAATTTACTAACATACAGAATAACCCCCAGTGCCCGTCACCCATTCACTCCCACCCCCCGCCCTTCTCCCCTTCCACCACCCCTAGTTCGTTTCCCAGAGTTAGCAGTCTTTACGTTCTGTCTCCCTTTCTGATATTTCCCACACATTTCTTCTCCCTTCCCTTCTATTCCCTTTCACTATTATTTATATTCCCCAAATGAATGAGAACATATAATGTTTGTCCTTCACCGACTGACTTACTTCACTCAGCGTAATACCCTCCAGTTCCATCCACGTTGAAGCAAATGGTGGGTATTTGTCATTTCTAATAGCTGAGTAATATTCCATTGTCTACATAAACCACATCTTCTTGATCCATTCATCTTTCGTTGGACACCGAGGCTCCTTCCACAGTTTGGCTATCGTGGCCATCGCTGCTATAAACATCGGGGTGCAGGTGTCCCGGCGGTTCATTGCATCTGTATCTTTGGGGTAAATCCCCAGCAGTGCAATTGCTGGGTCGTAGGGCAGGTCTATTTTTAACTGTTTGAGGAACCTCCACACAGTTTTCCAGAGTGGCTGCACCAGTTCACATTCCCACCAACAGTGCAGGAGGGTTCCCCTTTCTCCGCATCCTCTCCAACATTTGTTGTTTCCTGCCTTGTTAATTTTCCCCATTCTCACTGGTGTGAGGTGGTATCTCATTGTGGTTTTGATTTGTATTTCCCTGATGGCAAGTGATGCGGAGCATTTTCTCATATGCATGTTGGCCATGTCTATGTCTTCCTCTGTGAGATTTCTGTTCATGTCTTTTGCCCATTTCATGATTGGATTGTTTGTTTCTTTGGTGTTGAGTTTAATAAGTTCTTTATAGATCTTGGAAACTAGCCCTTTATCTGATATGTCATTTGCAAATATCTTCTCCCATTCTGTAGGTTGTCTTTGAGTTTTGTTGACTGTATCCTTTGCTGTGCAAAAGCTTCTTATCTTGATGAAGTCCCAATAGTTCATTTTTGCTTTTGTTTCTTTTGCCTTCGTGGATGTATCTTGCAAGAAGTTACTATGGCCGAGTTCAAAAAGGGTGTTGCCTGTGTTCTTCTCTAGGATTTTGCAGCCTTATTTTTTTAAAGTAATCTCTACCCTCAACACGGGATTTGAACTCACAACCGTGAGATCAAGAGTTGCACGCTCTTCTTCTGAGCCATCCAGGCACCCCAATTTTGCCTTATTTTTAAAGCTCTTTTGTTCAGTATATACTCAAGTAGGATTGGCACTTTTTCTTGTGAAATCACTCCTTTTATCATTATGTTGTACTCTTTATCGCTGATCAATATCCATGTTCTGAAGTCTGCTTTGTAAGAAATTAACAGAGCTTCTTCAGCTTTCTTCTGATTGATGTCGTCATGATATTTCTTCCCCATTCCTTCACGTTTTTCCTATCTGCGTCTTTATATTTAAAGTAGATTTATTGGGCAGCCCGGGTGGCTCAGCGGTTTAGCGCCGCCTTCAGCCCAGGTTTTGGCAATTATGGATAAACTTAACATCCAGGTGCAGATTATGATGTAGATGTCAGTTTTTAATTCCTTTGGGAAAATTCCAAGGCACACAATTGCTGGATCATGTGGTAAAATTACACTTGGCTTTTCAAGAAACTGCCAGTCTGTCTTCCAGAGTGGCTGCACCATTCTGCATTCCTGTCAGCAGTGAGCAAGATTTCCTGATTCTCCACATCCCCACCAGTATTTGATGTTGTCACTGTCCTAGAGTTTGGGGCATTCTAATAGGGATGGAATGGTACCTTGTTGTTGTGGTTTCCATTTCCCTGACAACATAGGATATGGAGCATCTTTTCATGTGCTTATTTGCCATCTGTGTATCTTCTTTGGTGAGGTGGCTGTTAAGGTCTTTGGGCTATTTTTTTTTAAGATTTTATTTATTTATTCATCACACACACACACACACACACACACACACACACACACAGGCAGAGGGAGAAGCAGGCTCCATGCAGAGAACTTGATCTCGGGACTCCAGGATCACGCTCTGAGCCGAAGGCAGACAGACACTCAACTGCTGAGCCACCCAGGCATCCCTTTGGCCTATTTTTTAAATCAGATTGTTTGTTTTCTTATTGTTGAGTTTTAAGAGTTCTTGGTATATTCCAGAATACAGTCCTCTATTAGATGTGTCTTTGGCAAATATTTTCTCCCAGTCTGTGGCTTGTCTTTTCATTCTGTTGATATTGTCTTTCACAGAATATTTTAATTTTAGCAAAATCCCACTTGTCTGTTATTTCTTTCATGGACAGTGTCTTTGGCATCGTGTCACCACACCTATGATCATGTAGGTTCTCTCCTATGTGATCTTTTAGAAGTTTTGTGGTCTTGCATTTTATGTTTAAGTCTGTGGTTCACTTTGAATACGTTTTTGTAAGAAATGTAAGGGCTGTGTCTAGATTCATCTTGCATGTGGATGTCCACTTGTTCCAGCCCTATATGTTGGAAAGACTGATTTTGCTCCATTGTACTGCCTTTCCTTTTTCCCTTCATCTATTTGCCTATTATTTCAACAACACCACACTGTCTTGATCACTGTAGATTCACAGTAATTTTTGAAATCAGATGGTGTCAGTCCTCCAAATTTGTTCTCCTCAATACTGAGTTGGCTCTTCTGGATCTTCTCTCTTTTTTTTTTTTTTTTTTTTGCCTCCATATAAATTCTAGAATCATTTCATCAATATACACAAGATAACTTTCTGGAATTTGGTTTGAGATTGTGTTGAATCTATAGATCAAGTTGTGAAGAAATGACATCTTGACAGTGTTGAGTCTTCCTATCCATGAACATGCAATTTCTCTCCGTTTATTTAGTTCTTTTATTTTGTTCATCAGAGTTTGGTGGTTTCCTTGTATAGATCTTGTACATATTTTCTTAGATTTATACCTAAGGATTTCTTTTTTTTTTTGGATGCTAATGTAATGATATTACTTTTTTTAAAAATTTTAAATTCTACTTGTTCATTGCTGCTGCATAAGAGGGCAATTGACTTTTCATGGCTTGTATGTAATAATTGTACTATAATCACTTCTTAGTTCCGGGAGGGTTTTTTGTCAGTTCTTTTGAATTTTCTCTCCTTTACTCTCCTTTACTTTTAAAGGATAATTTTGCTGGATAGTCTTTTGGTAGAATTCCTCTTTAAAATGTCAGTGTATTAAATATCTCACTATATTCTTGTATGATTATTAATGAGTTCACTGTAATTTTTATCCTTATTCCTCTATAGATATGATGTCTTATTCCTCTGGCTTCTTTTAAGAATTGTTCCCTCCTTTAGATTTCTGTAGTTTGAATATGATATGCCTGTGTGTGTGTGTGTGTGTGTGTGTGTGTGTGTGTGTGGTATTCATCCTGTTTGGTGTTCTCTGCACTTTTTGCATGTGTGTGGTGTCTGATGTCTCATTGATTTTGGAAATTTTTCTGCTGTTATTACTTCAAATATTTCTCTATTCTGTTCTCTCTGCTCTTTCTAGTAGTCCAGTTACACAGTTTTTATGTGTTCTGTTCTTTCTACATTTCCTTTTTACCTCTGATTTTCATTTTTTTAAGATTTTATTTATTTATTCATGAGAAACACACACAGAGAGAGGCAGAGACACAGGCAGGGGGAGAAGCAGGCTCCCTGCTGGGATCCTGATGTGGGACTCGATTCCGGGACCCCAGGATCATGCCCTGGGCCGAAGGCAGGTGCTCAACCACTGAGCCACCCAGGGGTCCCTCTTTGCTTTTCATTTGGGGAGGTTTCTATTGCCTTATCTCCACATTCAGATTCTTTCCTAGGCTTTGGTGCATCTACTGATGAGCCCATGGAAGGCATTCTTCATTTTTACTACTGTGGTTTTTCCTTCTAGAACTTCCTTTTGATTGGTTTAGAGTTGGCATTAGCCATCTGCTTTTACATGTTGTCTACTCTTTCCATCAAAGCCTTTAACATATTAATCATAGTTAGTTATTTAAAATTCCTTGTCAGGTGATTCTGTGTCATAACTGAGTCTTGCTCTGACAATTGCTCTGTCTTTTCAGATTGTGCTTTTTCTTGCTTCTCGCCCAAGCCTACAACTCTGCTCTTTTCTTTCAGACCTAGCTTACCATCCCATGCCCTCCTGAGAACTTCTGCCTGCATTCTAGAAAATTGACCAAGATCCCTGGCCCAACAAACACAGTGCTGATGTGGTTTATTTTGTTTTCTTTTCTAGAAACACCCCTCCCCCCCCCATCAAATAAATAAAAAGCTCCAGCCTCTTCTACTTTAAAGAGAGTGAGTTTGACATCACTTCTTTCAACTGCAGCAAATTCAAAGGGATCATAGTCTGCATACAAACATGCAGACAGTACTGTGTGCCAGGCATCTGCATCGAGTAGTTCACTCCACACAGCTATCCCAGGAAGCAATCCCCACCACTGCCTCCTTTCTCCCAAACTAGAGCACAGCACAGGTCACCTTGACTAACTTGCTCAAGTCCCACAGCCGGTGCTGAGTTGAGCTTTGATGAGAGGGGAGGAAGTGACTGGCAAGAGGGCAGCTGGGAGGAAGCCCAGGTCCTTCTGAATTGTCACCTCACCCTTATCTCATAATTCATCACAGCTCTGGCCATCAAGCAAGAAACCAGGGAGTCTCCAATCATCTGAAATCACACAGTTGCTCACTCAGCCCTGGAACAGCACTGAAAGAAAAACATCTCACGACCTAATTCCCTAAGCCTGATTCTGTGCATGGAGGTGCTCAACACATTAATATTCAAAAACTGTGCCTCAACATATGTTGGGAAGTATGCAATAAGTGCCAGTGACAATACTGTTAATCATAGGAAGGCTGGATGCTCAGTACAAGCCAGCCACACATTAACCCATGATGCAACTAGACTGACATGTGAGTCCCTCTCTCTATGTGGGATCTGAGTTCCCCAAGGGCAGGGATGGTCTCAGAGGGCAGGGACAGTCCCCAAGGACAGGTGGTCCCTGAGAACAGGGATAGTCTCCAAGGGTAGGGTTGGTCCCCAAGGGCAGGAACAGTCCCTGAAAGCAAGGTCGGTTCCCAACATCAAGGACAGTCTGAGATGGCAGGGACCATCCATGTGTCCTTGGCTGTTTGTCTGGCACAGCCCTCCTTTATTCTATAGAAGTGATCCCCAAACAAGAGATGTGAGGAGAACCATGGAATCGCCAGGCATCATTAGGCCAGTTTTGAGAGTGGTCGTGCTGGAAACTAACACTGGAAACCAGGATTTCAGGAGTTTGGGGTTTTGTGCCTGCACGCCCGTTCTCCTGGTCTGAGGTGCCCCAATGTGGCAGGGCCTCCTTGCCCTCTCACGGCCTCCATCACCCTTTGCTTACACAGGTTCTTGAAGAAGATGGTGACTCAGAAACCCCATTCAGCTCAGGTCACTGTAACAAAACACCATGTGCTGGGGGCTCGTATTTATTATCAGACATTGTTTTGTCATGCTTCTGGGGGTGGAAGTCCCAGGTCTAGGTGTCGGCTGATCTGGTTTCTAGTGAAGGCCCTCTTCCTGGCTTGCAGACGGCCACTTTCTTGCTTCAGCCTCACGTGGTCTTTCTCTGAGCATGCATGGGGTTGGGGAAGAGAGACAGAGGGACAGAGACACACAGAGAGAGTTAGCAGCATCTTTCCAAGGACACTCACCCTGTCTGATCAGGGCCCTACCCCAAACCTCATCTAACCTACTACTTCCTTACCCTGAAAGTAGCCACGCTGAAGGTCAGGGTGTTAACATATGAATCTGGGGGATGCAGGCAACCTGACCCTTTGACACTTAATAGCGTGTACGCGGTGGCTCAAGCGCTGATGACCAGCGGGCTGGTGGGTGGAGGGAGGTCTTGCCCTGCAGGGGTCAGTGTGCAGAGCAGCACAAGAAGCATGGGCTTGGAAATCTGAATCTCCTGCTCTCCACCTGGTTTGGGAAAGTCAGAAACCTCCCTGCCGCAGTTCCTCTAACCTCAAAGCAGAGATTATACCGTGTCCTGGGTACAGGAGCTGCTGCGGGGAGGCCGGTGCCCAGTGGCCATCAGTGCCCATGTCAGGTCCTCTTGAGCACCAGCGACAGTGCTGGACAAGAGTGGTGGCGTGCACAGGGAGGCGTAGGGCCTGAGGGCTCTCACGTCTGTCGTCCAGTGGGACTGCCGTGGGGTGACCTGGCTGCCATTGATTATTTCTGGAAGGAAACTTTCCCCCTTCTCATCGATGGACCACCTGCTGCAGCAAATTACAATGGCTCTGAGAGAAATGACACGTCTACTGGGAAGCACATCACAGCGATGGGGCCAAAAGCACTGAACGACCTCTAGGTTACCAAGCTTGTGATCAGTTGTCACATGAGCCAGGCAGCTGATTGGATGGGTGACGTGGGTGATGGCTGTTGAATTAGGCTCTGGAGCAATGCATTTGGGACAATGTACCTGTTTCTGGGCCTACATAGCTGCTTTGCTGGTGTGCTGGCACTCACCTGCTGGAGGAGACGCCCAGGCTGGGAAGGTGGGCTGCTGGGCCTGCTCCCCGAGCTCTGTGTCTGCTCCCACTGCTTGGCCCAACCCCCCTGCCCCCACCCAGAGCCTCTCCATCCCCCAAGGCCTGGGTCCCTACCCAAAGCGAGAGTACTCGCTCCTGCTTTCCCAGGGCAGTGCCTTTGGATGCAGAACTGTCCTGAAGCCACCAGCTCCCGGGGAAGGACTCCTGGCCCAGGGATCTGAGGAGGGAGCATGAACTTGGATTCTTCCGACTTCTGGACCAGCTTCCATCAGACCTTCCCCAGGCAGATGGAGGAGCAGAAATATGACCCTTTTTATGACCCGTCCCTCCGTCCACTTATAGAGAATCCGAATCTGAACCCAAAAGCATGGAAGACATCATGTCTTAGAGCCTGACCTCCTGTCTGGGGTGCAGGTAGACAGGGCAATCCCTGTCACTGTTGAGGCGCCTCCCTCCCCCTGTCACACCCTCCACCCCACTCTTCCCCGGCCATGCCACTGGGGGTGCCGTGGCCCCCACTGCTGCTCTGGCGGTACTGGGGGGGTGTCTGGGAGGCGTAGAATGGAGGGTCCGACCACTCCCACCCCAGCTTCTTCTCCATCCGGGGAGCTGTGTCCCTCCCCTCTTGCCCCACCCCTGCAAGGGACACCTGACCTTATCTCCTTAGGTACAAAACAGCTTCCTGTGGCACTGCCCACCCTGATTCCACCCTGAGCTGGGAATGCAAAGGGTCTGGGCTGCTCGGGGCTGAGGGGAGGGTGGACAGGTAAAGAAGCAGACAGACAGACGCTGGGACGCATGTTGTGCAGGAACAGCATGTGAGCATTCTCTTTCTCTGGTTATCGGTCTCCCCATCCTTCCGTTGATGGCAGCACACGATGTTCTGGGAGAATGAAGACGCCCCATTCTCAGCCCAGCCTGGCCCAGACCCTGCCCCAGGTGTCCACGAAAGCGGTCAGTACGACCCAGATGCGTGGCTGGAGTGCAGGCTTCGGGAGGTGGATCCTGGGGGCCCCAAGGCCGAGAAGAGTGAATGAGGGGCTGGTGGCCGGGGGTGGGGGGAGGCACGGGCAGGGATGCACCTGCCCAGCATCCCGGAGGCGGCATCTGAAGGGCCAAGGCCAGGGCTGCCCAGTCCAGCCCCCCTCAACCTCTGGCGGACACAACCTGAGGGACGAGGGGGCCGGGGCAAGGTCAGAGAGGTCTGCGGGAAGGGCTGCTTGGCTGGAATGTGGAATCGACCTCCCTAATCCTCGAATGGCCCTGCAGGGAGAGCTGTGCAGAGCTGAGTGCGAACCTGCCGTGCAGGGGTGTGCCGCCCGCCGGGGGGGAAGCAAGCATCACAGCTGATTTCCAGCCCCAGGGCCTGAGGCTGCCCCCTGCAGCCCTGCGCGGGTCTGTGAGCCTCCTGCCCCCGGCTCTGGGCGCCCTCCATTGCCAGGACTCAGCCGGATGCCCGCACCACTCACCTTCTGGAACATTCACCCTGGGCCATGTGCTGCCCAAGGGCAGCAGATACCGGGCAGGGCCAGCCTCCGTCTTCTGCCTCCTGGTGGGAGCACAGAGAAGCAGCCACCTTCTGGGTCCCAGGCTGAGCCTCGGGGACACAGAGGGCCGGTGTGGCCCGCCTGTGCCGGGGTCTGCTCTGTGCTGGGCAAGAGGGGGACAGGCAGGGGGACATAGTGTAGAGCTGCCTGGGGAGGCCCCACAAAGGACCATGAACCGAGCAGCTTAAAACAACAGAAAGTGACTCTTTTATGGTTCTGCTGGCCAGAGTCTGAGATCGAGGCGTCACGGGGCCGTGCTCCCGCTGGAGGGTCTGGAGGAGACTGCTTCCTGCATCTTCCAGCTCCTGGGGGCTGTGACTGCGTTCCCCCCGCCTCTGCCTCCGGAATCACGAGGCCCCTCCGTGTCTGTGCCTCAGACCTCCCCCTCTTTCTCTTGCAAGCACACAGTCATTGGATGTAGGGCCCTCACCCCTCACCCCTGGACAATCCATGATGGCCTGTAGGATATAGAGATGTCCTAGGTGTAATCACACCTGCAAAGATGCTTCTCCAATCCGGCCTCACTCCCAGGATCTGGAGGGCAGGACATGGACACATCCCCTGCCTCTGTTGGGTTGTCTTTCCCCATGCCCCCTCCCCAGCCCCTGAATGCTTCTCAGACCTGGCCCGTGCCCTGCTCCCATCTGCTAGAAAGGATGCCGCGTGCTGACTCTGCATGCTCCTCCCCACCCTGCCCCTCCACCGTACATGGAGTTTCCAGATGTTTCCACATCTGTGTACCTGATGAGGCTGTGCTCAGGGCTCTCCCAGATTTTCCCCAAATGGAGCTCTAGGCTCAGCCCGTGGCCTCTCTGCCCACCGAGGGCCACCTTCTACATCCGGTTTCCTCAGTCCCCACCAAATCCCAGACAGACCCAGCCAGGGACCTCTCCTTCCGTTTCATCATCTGTACAGTGTGTCCTCTGCAGAGCGGCTGCCGTGATCTGCTTAATACCCAGATTAGAATCACTGCATTCCAGGGCACCTGGGTGGCTCAGTGGTTGAGTGTTTGCCTTTGGTGCAGGTCGTGATCCCGGGGTCCTAGGATTGAGTTCCACATCAGGCTCCCCACAGGGAGCCCGCTTCTCCCTCTGCCTGTGTCTCTGCCTCTCTCTGTGTCTCTCATGAATAAATAAATAAATACAACCTTTAAAGTAAATAAATCAATCATAAAAATAAATGCTAATGAGAAATCGAATCTCCAAAACAGCCACAAATGCCCAAAGGAATATTCCATTTGTCAACAAAACAGATTATCTGTGAAGCTGCATACCATGGTGCTGAACGTAACTGAATATGCAAGGATGGGGTGCTTTCTCAGTAGTTGTTCATCAGGAAGTCAGATCACATAAGGTTCTGGGTATTTAAATGAGAAGCAGGGTATGTGCAGGTGGGTGAAGAGTTCCAAAACCCACGGGGCACAACGCCTCCCAGGGAGAGTTGTCCTCCCGGCCTGACATGGGAGCACCTGGTGATGTCATGCCAGGAGCCAGGGGCATCAGGCCATGTACTCTCCCCAAGCACCTGCTCTCCAAAGCCTGCTGCCCACCCTGGCTCCAGCTCTGGCCTCCACCAAGTGGGACCCAGGGTCACTGGGGTGCCCACGGGAGCCTGGAGGCTCCACCAGAGCACTACCTGGACTCTCTGTAGCTCCCCAAGCAAAGAAGGATAGAACCCCTGACCTGGGATCCCTGGGTGGCGCAGCGGTTTGGCGCCTGCCTTTGGCCCAGGGCGCGATCCTGGAGACTCGGGATCGAATCCCACGTCGGGCTCCCGGTGCATGGAGCCTGCTTCTCCCTCTGCCTGTGTCTCTGCCTCTTTCTCTCTCTCTGTGACTATCATAAATAAAAAAAAAAAAAAAAAAAAAAAAAAGAACCCCTGACCTGGGATCTGATTTTATGCTAACGCTCAGTTTCTTTTTCCTGGGAACGGGGTCCATTCCTTCTATCAGGTTTTCCCTAACCCCTCAGAGGCTCAAACACTGAAACAATTGCAGAGAGAAGTTCATGAGCACCTGCTCTGCGCCAGGCCAGAGCTGTGAGATTCCCATAATAGAGTCCTGTTTCCTCTTTAATTTCTCTGATGTTCAGGGACTCCTGAGTGGCTCAGCAGTTGAGCGTCTGCCTTTGGCTCAGGTTGTGATCCTGGAGTCCTGGGATCGAGTCCCACATTGGGCTCCCCGCAGGGAGCCTGCTTCTCCCTTTGCCTATGTTTTTGCCTCTCTCTGTGTGTGTCTCTCATGAATGAATAAATAAAATCTTTTTTAAAAAAACTTCTCTGGCATTCAGAAAGCTGTGTGTAATTAACATGACCAAGCCCCTGGGTTTGGAGGTTAGCGTACGCCCACAAGACCATCATCACAACCTACCCCATAAAGCTGCCCACCACCTTCAGAGTCACCTGCAGCCCTCTTAGTAATTATTATTGCTATTGCTATTATTCTGTGATAAGAACACTTTTTAAAAATTTTTTTAAAATAAATTTATTGGGACGCCTGGGTGGCTCAGTAGTTTAGCGCCTGCCTTCGGCCCAGGGCATGATCCTGGCTTTCCAGGATCAAGTCCTGCATCAGTCTCCATGCAGGGAGTCTGCTTCTCCCTCTGCCTGTGTCTCTGCCTTTCTCCGTGTGTCTCTCATGAATAAATAAAAAATGAGAGACACAGAGAGAGAGACAGAGGCAGAGTACAGGCACAGGGAGAAGCAGACTCCCTGCGGGAAGCCTGATGAAGGATTCAATCCCAGGACCCTGAGATCATGACCTGAGCTGAAGGCAGATGCTCAATCACTGAGCCACCCAGGTGCCCCTGTGATAAGAACACTTCACATGAGATCTACCCCCTTAGCAGCTTTGGAAGGACAGAAGTCTTGGCCCTATGCTGGATAGCATGTCTTCGGGATTCACTTACCTTGCAGAACTGACACTGTCTGCCTTTTGACTAATTCCTCCTGGTTCCCCTCATCTCCTGGATGCAGGGATTAACCCATCCATGGTAAAGATGTCGCCTGTGGATGCTCAGGGGCAGGCGTGGGGCCAGCAGTCTAGGATAGCTAAAGAGAGTTCCCAGCTCAGGAGCTAGGCCAGGCTCCCTAGGACCAGGAGCCCTGTGGTGTTTGTTCTTCCTCAGAGCTGGGCTGGGGAGGCCAGGAAAGGGTTTGAAGGTAGCGGACACAGGAGTGAAGGGAAACGGCAAGCCTGCCAGGGCCGGCCACGCACCAGGCTGCAGGGAAGGTGGGTAGCACTTATTTTGGAGCACCAGAAGCTGGGGGCCCAAGGTGGTGACAGAGAGGAAAGCACCTGCCGGGCAGCACCAGCTGAGCCTGTGCACCTTGCAGGCTGCCTCCCTCTGACCTGACTGCCCACCTGCAGAAGAAGCAACCAAGCCCTCTTATCCATTCTAAGTCCTGAAAGGAGGCCTTGGGTGTCCTCGGAAGCCCTTTCTGGAAAATAGGTGGAAGGTGGGGCTCCAGGGCTAAACTCCTGGCCACCCTGTGGCCAGGCTCATCAGTTCTCTCCTGCAACCAATTTAGGCCCTACTTCAGCCCCAAGGAGCAGGGAGCTGTGTCTTTGCCACCTGTTCCCTGGGAGGACCCAGCAGGCCCAATGCAGTGCAAATCCTGGAGCTCCCCTCCAGCCGTAATGCCAGGCAGCCCCCACACTGGAAGCCCACTGAAGCAATGGTGTGGAGGGGCTCTCCACTCCCCAGGGGTTCACTGCCCTGAGGGGCCCTGTGCAGGTCGGGGGCCTGATGGCACCTGCAGTCAGAGCTGTGGCCACGGCAGCAAATGGGACCATCTAGCGTTTCCCTGGACTCTCAGCCCGCATTAAGGACATTAAAAGCACTGCGGGCTTGATCCAGAAGATAGATCCACAAAATTGCAGCTGAAATGAGATGGGGAAAGATGTGCCAGTGCTTCCCTTTTCTCTAATCTCCTTAGTCAAGCTCAATTTGGTGTCCACACACGCCCCAGGCAAACGCTGCATTTTGCCGAAGAGATTTACAAGGGCAAGGTACAAGATTATGCAATTTCATATTTGGAAGCATTTGCATAAATCTGCATATAATATGCATTATTACAATGGATCACAAGTTGTATAATCAACTCAAAACCATCGGTTTTTGTCCTACTGTGGTTTTTATGTGTCTTCCTACAGATGACACGAATCCCATTACCTGGTAGCTCCACCACAGGCTTACCCTGATGACCAGCCGCCAAACTCCTTTGGGACGGAAAGAGTCCCTTAAACCTGGGAATTCAGGGTGGCAGGGCTCCCAACGCTTACATACGTCCGTTTTACCAGGGTCCGCACTGTGCCCCTTTCTTGCCGGGAGTGAAGAGTTATCCCCTTGGTGCTGGGACCTGAATCTGCAAAATGGGCACAATGTCAACATGCGCCTCCATTCTACCTCGGGCTGCTGTGCAAATTACCAGGGTCATCGGCCAAGATTTCCTTGCAGGAAATAAGTACCACTCTAGATTTAGTTTTTAGCTTTCTGACCTCTGTAAATGCAGGAATCCTCCCCCAGAAGGCAGCTGGAACAGCAAGTGCTGATGCACCAGGCCAACCACCCTGCCTGGTGAGTGGGGCACTGCGAGGACCTGGTACCCCACCTGCTGTCTGGTACTGGAGTGACCCTGTGCGGGGGGATAGGCAAGCTGGGCTCCGAAGTCAGACCTGGGCTCATGTTTGGCCCTCACCTTTGCTGGGCCTGTGCCGGGGCAAGTTACCTGAGCCCCTCCAGTCTGATGGGGCACAGCTGGCAGTGTCTCTCCTTAGGGCTGTCTAGCAGGAGGCCAGGAGGAGGTGATGCTGAAGTTGCCTCTCCCAGGGTTTTCTACTCGGAATGATGGAGAACGGAGGGAGACAAGGGCCTGGGGGTCAGCGTAGCACTGGACTAAGGCATTGGGAATCAAAAAGCCTGCAGTTTGGGTCTTTCAGAGTCGTTCTGAAAGAAGTTTCTTCCCCATTCCTCCCTGCTGTGAGACGGCCACTGGATCCCACTGCTAAAAGCCCTCCCAGCAGGACGGCCCTTGAGCCAGGCAGAGAGGTGGAGAGCCAGGCCTGGCCCCCTGGAGCGTCTCGTCCATCTCTGCCAAGCTGGCCTGAGTGGGGAGGATGGCCAGTTCCGGCCCCAGCGGGGCTGCCTGGCTGAGCAGGCCCGGATGCTGGTGATCTCCTGCCAGCTGGGCTGGGCCGTGGCCCCCGGAGTCCCCTCCCAGCTGCTGATCTCCGAGTCGGCCCATCAGCCAGCCCTCCCTTGTGGTCCTGTCTCCCTCCCCACCTCACCTTCCCTGCCCACAGGACAAACGCAGGCAGGTCCCAGGGAGGGTTGGGGGGCTGAGCTCCCACCTGGAGCCTTCACAGCCTTCCAGAAGCTCGTCAGAGGGCCCTCCTGTGGGAGTGCCTGGGGGAAGCCGCCTGTACGAAGGCCCAGCCGAGGTATGAATTGCCATGCCCAGCCCCGTCACCTGCAGCAGCAGGAGCATCTCCCGCCTATTGCCCACCCTCACCTCGGGGGGACTCGCTGCTTCCCTAGGCCCCTCATTCTGTCGCAGCCCGAACACTGGCAGGGCAGGGCCACCTCCTCAGTCACAAGGACTGTGCACACATGGAGGGTGAGCTGCACAGACTGTCAGCTGCCTCTTGATTTACAGGCCACCTCAGTCCTGGGAGGGTCTTCACACAGAGAGGCCCTGGGGGTCTGAGTGGGACCAGAGCCCAAGCGAGGTTACACAACCAGTGCTGGCTGCACACTATGGACACGTCTGGACAGTCTCCACTCAGTGGGGAGGATGGGATCAGGGAGGATGGGACCAGCAGGGGGGCGACCAGCCTTCCAGCGTAAGGGGCGCCTGACCGTCCTCCCACAGCCGGTGCCCAGCAGGTCCTCATCCGCCTGAGTTAGTGTGACGCTGAACTGAACCTCCAGCCTGTGCTTGGCCATCGTGGAGCACAGAGGACAGGCCCGCTCCCTCTTCTGTGACTGGGGCCCACTCTCCAGAGAACCACGTTTTCCTGCTGCCCTGAGGCGATTTTTCCAGGCTCAAGGGTGCCTGCCTTTCCTTGCTCCAGAGGCCACTTTTTCTGCGGCCTCCCTCCAGGATCTGGTGCTGGGAAGCGAACTTCTCCCTGTGTTTGGAACTCTAAACCCAGATCGAGCTGGGCCCTCATCTCCCTTGTGCTGGGCTTAATACTCCTGTTAATGGGGCCCAGCTTTGGGGTGGACTCCTGCCGTGGCTGATGGCCCAAAACAAGCACAGAAAGGTGACAGCTCAGCCTCCACGGAGGGATGGATGCGGGGTCACTGCCTGCCGGTGCAGGCTTCTGTCAGCAGTCCTCTGGGGTGTGTGGCTGCAGCACCCACCCTTTGGTCCTCCTGAGCTGGGGGTCTCTGGCCGCGGGGAGCCCGCCACCCCGGTCACCCGGTCAGCTGGCTGTCCTGCTGGTCCTGGGCAGAGCTCAGGCTGAGCAAGGGCTCCAGGGAGGCAGGGGAATGAGGGACAGGTGAGGTGCAGGGTGAGGGTGCATCTGGCTTTACGGCTGCCTTCTGGGCGGCGGGTGGGGGGGTATGCGGTGAGCAGGTGAATGTTCACCTGCAAGGCAGGTTCTCTGCGAGGCAGGGACTCCGTTGATTTTAACACAGTAGACATTGCAAACCCTCGCTGCTCCATACCCTAAATAGGACGGGAAGTTGGAGGACAGGCCTGGAACCTTCTGTTCTGTGGCCAGGAACCACCAGCAGCAGCTGGAAGACAGCTCCAGGGACAACATGACTGTTTGCCGTGTTAAAGAGCTGGCTGCATTTGCCGAGTGCAGGTGATAGGGGAGCGTCGCTGTCTGTGGAAACGTGCGGACAGGTCCCGAACTGGTGCTGAGCTACAGGGACGCAGCTGAGATGTGAGGATGTGAGCTGCGGCCCGGAGGAGGTCTTTCTCGCCTTCTCTCTCATTTATATTTCTGGGGAAACGAACAGGAAATCCCAGACATCCAAATGGGAAAGGTGTGCATGTGGGGACACGATGGTGCCACAGCAGAGCACGGTGACAAACCCCTCTGTAGGTGTTTCGCCGAGGAGTTTCCCTCTGTGGGGTGAGCATCTGCCATCCAGGCTGGACGGTCTGGGCAATGGGGTTGGTGCCATCCATAGGGAGGCCCGGGCGACAGGTGTACAACGGGGATGTCCCGGCAGACGGGAACATATGGGCGCCGGCTCATCTGTGCGGTCCATCGGTTTGCAGGGATGATGAGACACCGGACCAGAAGGCAGGGTGGGGGGTGCCTGTGATGTCGCCGTGGGGCTGACGCCTCTTTGCGGCCCACTTACTCATCCCACAGACCGCGCTGATGCAGGCACGCTCTGCAGTCAGAGCTCTGGCTGTGCGGCACTGAGGGGGGGCTACGGGGAGCAGACCCCATGGCCCCCAGGCACCCAGGAGCCAGGTTTGCCGAGGAACAGCAGGTGAAAGGGAGAGCTGGGGGTCGGGTTCACTTGAGATTTCCACCCCACAGCTCCCAGCTGGTGGTGCACCTTTTCTCCACTCCAGCACCTACACGACAGAAGCTGAAAGCGCAAGACCCCAGTCTCCCTGCCTTCCTGGGAGCTGGGCATGGGAAGAACGTGGCCTGATCCAGCCGATCCAGTGATCTCAGCAAGAACCACTGCCCGGAATCACGCAGCCCATCAGATGTGACAGTCCCGACCTTTTTAACCAACGTGAGGCACCTCCCAGCCAATCAAATGCATCTGCCCTGAATTATTTGGCCAATCGGTGTGTTCCGAACCGGGCCAGCCTACGGGTGCTCTGGTTGGGACAGCAGGGTCCTGTGGCAGCCCCCTCACCTGACCAGTTCTGCAACTCTGGCCTACAGGGCTTTGGAGCAGCATTGCCCAACCTTCTGACAGTGTGTGCTGCCCTTTATTTGTATTTTTTTTCTTTTATAGATCTAATTTATTTATTTGAGAGAAAAGGAAAGGGAGGGAGAAGGAGAGAGAACCTGAAGCAGACTCAGGCTGATGCAGGGCTCGAGCCCATGACAGGGGAGCTGCACCTGAACCAAAACCAAGAGTCAGATGCTTACCTGACTGGGCCTCCCAGGCGCCTGCCCTTTATTTTTCTGATAAATTTCTATTCTGCGCACACCGGTCAGAAGCTGTTTTTCTCTTGCTTACGACTGAAGAAACTTGGGTGGTTTGCTGTTTGAGCTTGAGCAACTCTGGCCATTCTCGGAGCCTTACGCAGTGATCTTCAAAGCGGAACAAGTGTCCCCGCCCTGCAGGGTTTGGTGAAGATGTGTGTGAGCAGAAGCACCGCCGCCCACAGCCCCGCTGCCTCTGACAGAAGCGCTGAGAGCCGAAGCTACCCCGCTACACACGAGCTTGTTAGGCTACTTATTAAATTGGTCTCCTCCTTTCTGTGAGGAGCTTAACATTTCCAGAAACAAAAAGTCAACCTTCAGAAACAATATGTCAAGTGCGCTTAAGCTCCCAGGTGGGGAGAGCTTTGCTCTCCAGGCAGGATTGCCCGGTAAAGCACAGGACAGCCAATTACACTAGCATCTCTCTCTCTTTTTTTTTTTTTTTAAAAAAAAAAAAAAGGGCATTAAGTATGTCCCATGCAATATTCAGGACATGCTTATACTAAAAAAATATTAGTTGTTTTTCTGAGATTCCAAAGCACCCCGTGTCCTGTTCTTCTGGTTGCCACCTCGCACCTTGGCCTCCTCTGGGAGCCCATCTCCCAAATCCTCACAAGGATATATTTGCTTCGCTTTGGGGGAGATCTGCTGACAGCCAAATGGCTTTTCTGCAGTGCCTCCCTGAAAGCCTATTGCCTTTGCTCCAGAGCTTATTAAGACAAGCCATCTTTCCAGCGGCGAGGAGCACGCACACACAGCCATGTCCCAGAATCGATGCGGTCTCAATAACGAGATTGCAAACGTTGTCACGTACTCCATCATCAGGCGCCCAGTATGAAACATAAACACCCTCCTGGGTCATTAGGGCTCATTTTCACGTTCCAAAGAGGCTGTTTCTCGGTGCCTCTGATCTTCCGTGCCTGTGACCCAGCACCACTCAGCCCAGAACCATTACGCACTTACCTGCTCTGTCCAAGCAAGCTGCTGCCGAGAGCAGTCATTTTCCAAAGAGGAAACACATTTGCCTGATAAGTCTCAACATCCTACTTTCAGACAGACATGGAAGCTTCTTATTAGTTCTTTTTCTTTTTCTTAAAAAATATTATTTATTTATTTATTTGAGAGAGAGAGAGCAGGAGGGGAGTGGGGGACAGAAGCAGAGCCCACACTGAGCAGGGGGCTTGATGCAGGGCTGGATCCCCGGACCCTGACATCATGACCTGAGCCGAAGGCAGATGCTTCACCGACTGAGCCACTCAGATGTCCTGCTCCTTCTTACTGCTAATGCATCACCCAGAGAGCGGGAGGAAGACCATTTCCCAAACCGTGCGGCCTGAACACACTCTCCCTTGGGTAATGTGACACAAAGCAGGTGCAGCCTGGTGGCTGCCAAGTGGGTAACCTGTAGCCAAGTGGAGTCAGAAAGTACCCCAGCCTGCGCTTCCTCCTGACTCACAGAAGGATCCCCAGCTGTGACCTTAGACGCTCCTGGAACATGTATTGGGAGTGTTAGGGAGTCCACGTCCTCTTCCTTGGGATCTCTGAGGAAGCACTGTGGCTGTCCCATTGGCTAAAAAGGCAGAATGGCAACATATCAAGACAATGCCAGGGACTGAGGCTGTCCCGGAGCACCATTTGGGCTCACGACACTAATTGCCCCCTGGGCTCTGTGAATAAAATCCTACAATTCCTACATTCTGTGGATGGTCATTCCAAAAACCAGTCCCCACTGTAGCTGAATTTAAAGCTGCCAGAAAGGCTGCTGGCTTCCCAGTAGGAACCATTCTTTCACTGGTCCCCTAAGGGACATTTGCTGGACACCTGCCAAGCCTTCGATGCTGGGTGCTGGGACTGCCGCCGAGACTGAGCATGGGACAGAAGGGACCCTCGCCAAGCAGCTGGCAGCCTGGTGGAGGACAGATGCCAGACAGGACACTGTAAGTGACCTGTGGCGGATGTGGCCACCGTTGGGGACAGGAAGCAGCAGGGTGTATATGACAGGTTTTCTGGTCAGAACCCTGAGTCGTCTGTGTGTTCCATCCTCCTGTCCCCTTTGTGCAGCCTCCACAGGGCCCCCTAAACCTCTCCTTGAAGCATAGTCTGTCCATGCTTCTCCATGTCCACTGTCAAGTCTCTCCTGAGCACCAGCAATAGCGTCCTGACAGGTCCTCTCACTTCCTCTTCACCAGACACTCTCCTTACAGTGTCATCTTTTAACATGAGACCCAGATCGTGTCCCATCTCTACGTAAAGCTCACCATGGAGGGGCGCCTGTGTGGCTCAGGCGGTTGAGCATCCAGCTCTTGGTTTCAGCTCAGGTCATGGTCTCAGGGTTGTGGGATCCAGCCCCACATGGGGCTCCATGCTCAGCAAGGAGTCTGCTTGGGATTCTCTCTCTCCTTCTCTCCCTCCTTTGAATCTCTCTCTCTCTCTCTCTCTTAAATAAGTAAATAAATCATTAAAAAAAAAAAACTCACTAGTGGCTTCCCGTTTCATGCAGATAAAATCCAGACTCCTTGCCTGGGCGTATGAGCCCTACAGCCTACAGCCTCAGTCTGGCCTCTTGTCCTCCCCTCAAGGGTACTCTTCTCACCATGTCTCCACGGCTCCAGCCATTCTTCTGTCCTGCAAAGAAACCATGCTCATCCCTACCTCAGGGCCTTTGCACAAGCTGCTCTCCCCACCTGATACTCTCTCCTGGCCGTCTGGTGGAAGTTGTGTCTAATCCGACACCAGCAGGTGGGGAGGAGTTGGCCAAATGACAGGATGGGGGTTACAATCCAGGAGGAAGCAACAGTATTTGCCAAATTGCCAGTGAGGGAAATGTCTTTGGGACATTCAGGAAAGGGGAAGAAAGCTGACATGAGGGCATAGAACACATGGTCAGTCATTCATATGTGGCCTGAGAGGCGGATGGGCCACACCAGGCAGGACCTGACGCCACACTCCAAATGTTAGCCTTTGTCCAAAAAGTGATGGAGAAGCACCGAAGGCTTATGGGAAGGGCTATTCCCCACTTTGCACTTTACAGAGGATGGCTGTGCCGAGGATGGAGGGGAGGGAGTGAAAGTGGCGGCCAGCAGACCCACTGGGGGTGGGTGCTCGCACGAGACATGCTGGACTCAGGGTCTGCCCTGGAGAGGGCAGCGGCCAGCCCAGGGGCACCTGGGGAGCGCGGGAAGTCAAGGTGAACTCCTGGTCCTGGTCATCCACAGCTGGGAGAGTGTGCCCCAACTTCTGCTGGGAATGGGAGCTGCTGGGGGTGAATGTGAGGGGTGTATGCCAGGAAGCATACCCTGGGGCACGTTGACTCAGAGATGCCCCTGAGAAGTCACAGTGGAGACTGGAGGCTTTGGTTGACTATCGTGATGACGTCACAAGGAATCTCAGAGCCGGAAGGGTCCAGGGTGTTCAGGCTGACGGCCGAGTTGGAGCGCAGAGCCAAGCTGCTGTTGACTGCTGTGGGCGAGCTGTGTCCCCCAAATCCCTATGTTAAAGCCCCAACCCTCAGGACCTCAGGGTGTGCCTGTGTCTGGAGCTGGGCCTTTACAGAAGTGATTAAGGGAAAATGGGGTCACCAGGGAGGCCCTAATCCTGTGTGACTGGGGTCCTTATAGGAAGAGGGGATCAGGATCAGGACAGACACACATGGAGGGCCGACCCCATGAGGACCCAGGGAGAGCATGGCCATCCACACACAGGAGAGAGGCCCCGGGGGACCCCGCCTGCCCACGCCTGGACTTTGGGCTTTGGCCTCCAGGACCAGGGGACAGTGAGCCTCTGCTGTGGGAGCCCATCTGCGGAACAGTGTCCCAGCTGCCCCAGCTGGTTGATACACTCACCCTGAACCATAGGAGACAGACAAGGATAGGGAGCAAGAGAGAGAGGGGCAGAGAAGCCCCAACCACCGTCTCTCAGCCAGGCTTCTTGAAGAACTGACCCCATTCTCCCCATTCCCATTTCCCCACAACCTCTCTTCCCATCCTTTGGCTTTTCCATTGGGATTCTGTCCCTGGCCTTCCTTCCTGGCCTGGTGTGCTCACCTGCCCCCCATCCTCAGGCTCTGCTGCGTGCTCCTGGCCCCATCAGCTGTCACATGCTGCTGCTCCTGATGCTACCCTCTGCTCTGGACACTCCCGGGGCAGGGACCTCATGCACATGCGGAGGCTCAAGGGGCCCGTCTCCAGCCAGGGTCTCCCTTCAAACCCAGAGTCCAGCCCCCCACAGCCCAAGGCCCCTGAACCGACACGCTCGCACTCAACCTGGCATGTCCTCTCCCCCAGCGCTCTGCACAGCTCCCTATTTCAGGGACAGTATCACTGTCCACCCCATCTGCCCCCCCTCCCCGGCCTCCCAGGACCCACAATGGAACTCGGAGAGGCCATTCTCTTCTCTCCAGTTGACCTCTGAGTGCTCTGATCCACTTGCTCCTCCGCAGAGCTGGGGTTGTCATCCTGTCCTGTGTTGAGCTACAGACCTTGAGTCTGCCCCTGAGTCCTGTATCTCAGCCACACGTGCTCCCTGTACCTGACCCCACCCCTGAGCCCTGTACTCAACTAGTACCTGCAGCACCCCACCGGGTTGCCTTCCAGGGGCTTTGGCTTGGGATCTGGGGGGTACCCTGAGTTTGAAAGCTGCCATTAGGAGTCCTGTGGCTTTGGGCCGCTCAGCCCCAGCCTGCTGTTCTGTAGGACACGCAGGAGATACTGTCCTGCTCACAGAACACGATGAGCCCAGTGCAGTGCCTGGTGCTTGCTGCTCTATTGAGAGCTGCTTCCCCGTCCCCCACCCTCCTCCTTCTCCCCTGCTACTACCCCCTGGACCCTCTCCACCTTTTTTTTTAAGATTTTATTTTTTATTTATTCATGAGAGACACAGAGAGGGAGAGAGAGAGAGAGGCAGAGACACAGGCAGGGGGAGAAGCAGGCTCCATGCAGGGAGCCTGACGTGGGACTTGATCCTGAGTCTCCAGGATCACGCCCTGGGCTGAAGATGGCACCAAACCGCTGAGCCACCTGGGCTGCCCCCTCCCCACCCTTGATTGGGAGGCTCACTCTGTCCAGATATGCAGAGGCTCCAGCCCTTGCTGGGCTCAGTGCTGCAGGCACATTTTTCTGGAGGAAACCACAACTCGCTCCAGGCCAGGATGAAGGAGACCAGTGTCCACTCATCCTTGATGCCAAACCCGCACACTGTCCCCCTCCCCCACCCGAGGGCCCCTTCCCCTGAGTGCTCCCCAGGGGATGATGAGCCGTTTTCAGAGGATGCATAGGGTCCCGAACCTCTGCTCTCAGAGAAAAGGCTCTGCACCGTCTTCCCAATCCGGGAGCTGAGGCTGAAAAGTCCAGTTAACAGAGAGTAGCCGGCAACCATGGCCCCACAGCTGGGTGGCCACCCTCCTCTGCAGCCTCCTAATCGGGGCACCCACACAGGGCACAAAGATGCTATGATTTCAAGAAGGGACCCGGGTGGCCTTGAGCTGTTTGCTCTGAGAAATTAACTCAGGAAACTGCCATGAGTCATCACAGCAGAGTGGACAGGTGCTGTCTGCTGTGACCCAGGGACAGGGAGCCGGGGCTGCGGGGGGTGCTTCCCCCCTTGGCCAGCAGAAAGGGGCACACGCTGGGCTCAGTCCCCACACGCATCCCGAGAGCTGGGGGGGGGACCCCCGGTTCTGTGACTCAGCACTGCCCAGAGCTGGCCCCACAGGCCAAACATCAGGCCCTGCCCGGGGAACAGCACACGGGGCCCGGCCAGCGTGCCATCCAAAATGAACAGCAGAGCGAATGACGTCATTCCGCTCATCAAGCAGTGAGTATTCGGATGGACTACAAGGCGGGCCGGATACAGGGGTGCAGACGGAGGAAAGGTTCATCCGGCCAGCGTGTCGATGAATAGAATACGGCCCCTGCCGTGGGAGGGCTCCCGGGTTAATTGGCTTATGTCTGTGACTTCCACGATTTCCCCGCCGCCTCTATCTCCCTCTCCTGCCCACAGTTTTGTTCCTGCTTCCTCCACCTCATCCGTTTGCTACTCACAGTGTGGCCCATGGTCAGCCGTCACCAGGGAGCTTATTAGGGAAGAAAATTAATGGACCCATGAATCAGAAGCTCTGGGTGTTGGGTCCAGGCACCTGGGTTTTAATAGGCTTTCCAGGCAATTCTTACGCACGCTGGTTTAGGGAGCCTCGGCTCGGACAGGGGAGGGACCTTTCTCCTCACATAGCAACATGCTAGGGACATGTGGCAATCCATGGCATGTTCCAGCAATCTGCGCAGCCATCGGAGGATGCAGGTGTGCCCCTCAGGCTGGCCACTGTGTGTCTTCACGACGGCCACGTCACCCGTGGCTCCGATGTGCACTTCAGGCGGGCAGGGGAGATGCCAGCTGGCCTGCCCCGTGCAGCACCTGTCCCAGAAGCTCCGTGCGGCACATCTACTTATATGCAGCTCACTGTTCCTGTCACGTGGCTCTACCTAGCAGGGGTGGCAGCAGGGAGACTGAGCTTTTGAGCTGGCTGAAGGCCAACGCCGGCCCCGCTGAGCTTCGGTTACAGAAGAAGGAAAGGATGGGGTGGAAAGGCCACCACCAGAGGCGCCACAGCCCTGTGAATACCCACGAATGCCAGGCCTTGGTGCTGTCCGCTCTGTCCTTGGCAGGATTGCTCTTCGGTCTTCTTTGGGGAGCAGGGAGTGTGGCACAAGGTCTGACCCATGACTTCAGGATAGAAGCAGGTCAAGCATGTAGAGTGTGGGCATATGGCCCCCAGGGCTCCATCTCCCTTTGTCTGGCAACCGGCAGTGCTCGACGACACAGCTGCTCCAGAGCCTGGGCCCCCGAGGGGGGACGGGGAGCAAAGCCTCATGCTCATTGTCTCTGACCCCTGTCGCCAGGTGACAGATAGGCAACCTGAGCAAGAAATGACCTGGCATTGTCTGAAAGCACTGGGATCCGGGAGATGTTTGTTACTTCAGTGTAACCTTGATTATCCTGACTGAGACAATTTCTCTTAGCAAATATTACAGTCCCACTAAAAGACTTCTTTTTTTTTTAAAACGGTTTCCTTTTCTGCCTTCAAGTTCTTGTCTACTCTTCAAAACTCAAGCTGTGGCATACCAGTGGGTGGCTCAGTGGTGGAGTGTCTGCCTTTGGCTTAGAGCGTGATTCCAGGGTCCTGGGATCGAGTCCCACATTGGGCTCCCTGCAAGGAGGCTGCTTCTCCCTCTGCCTGGGTCTCCGCCTCTCTCTGTGTGTCTCTCATGAATAGATAAATAGAATTAAAAAAAAAGAAACCTCAAGCTGCTCCTCCCCTGGGCATCCTGACCTTCACGGGTTGGATTGGCCTGGTCTCTGCTCTTCTTTGCAGGGAGCCTCTGCCAGAAAAATGTCTCCCAGTTGCCTCCATCCCCACACTAAGTTTCTCAAGGGCTAGACTAGGTATTAGTCATGTTTGTCTTAGCTCCAAAGCAGTACCTGGCACATAGTAGGGCCTCAAAAGAGGTTTGTTGAATTGAAATGAAAGGTAGACACCTAGGGATAGACAAGCACATCTAACAGTAGGCTCTTCTTGCCCATGTGACTTTGCTCATGGCTCTTCCTCTCTTGTACACTCATATTTCATTCCTGAGCCCCCACCTGTGCCTATTATACTTCCATCCACCTGTAAGAGAGCTGTCTCTTCTAGAGAAAGCAAGTAACCATCCAATGCTTATTTATTGACAACCTACTATGTGCCACGTACTCTTCCAGATTCTGGATATATGGTGGTGCACAACAGACAAAAGTATTTATATTCTGGCACAAGACGGCAATGAAAGTACATCAAGATGTCATATAATGGGAGACTATGACTATTGATGAACAAAAGCTCATCAGCAGAAGGGTGGGAGAGAGATAGGGGTGCTATTTATTTATTTATTTAGAGAAAGAGAGAGAAAGAGCACAAGCCGGGGGCAGAGGGAAAGGGAGAGAGAATTGCAAGCAGATTCCTCGTTGAGCACAGGGCCTGACTCAGAGCTCAATCTCATGACCCTGAGATCATGACCCGAGCCGAAATTAAGAGTTGGATGCTTGACCTACTGGGCCACCCAGGTGCCCCAGCAGTGCTGCCTCTAAGGGAAGCTGAAGAAAAGCCTCTTTGGCACTTTGACATCTGAGCTGACACCTGAAGAGAGTGAGCAACTCGCGACAGACATCTGAGGGCAGATCGTGTCTGGAACAGAAATGGCCTGAGGTTGGGAAGGTGTGTGTAGGTTGGGTGCCAGGAGCACAGTGAGTGCAGGGGAGAAACAGGGGCACAAGGTGGAGAAGCAGGTGGGGACGCAGCTGGAGAGTAGATTGGGCTGCAGTGATGGCGACTGGGGCTGGGGCACTGTCACAGGAGGCCCTGCCACCAGGTCATGTGGGGGCCTATTTAAAGGGAAAGCTCACAGGATTAGTTGATACATGAATAAAATGTGGGGTGTGGGAGAATGAGGAATTAGGGGCTACTCTGAGATTTATGCCTTGAGCCCCTAGGCACACTGGGGAGCCCTTGGAAGAACAGGTCTGAGGGGTGAGGAGCGTGAACCCCACTCTCTCTTGGATGCCTGTGAGGTGGCCCAGTGGCTATGCCGAGGAGCCTGGATTCACTAGCCTGGGGCCCCTGGTGGATGGTGGAGCTGGGGATGGAGGTTAGTCCTGGACACCTATGGTCATGAGGCTGGTGGCTGGTGGGCAGAGAGGGTCAGGGACCAGAAGACATGTCTGTGGCTGCAGTGATGGAGAAGGTCAACAGCAGAAGACGAAGCCAGGCCAGAAGCCCAGGAGCAAGGATGCACACTGAAGAATGATGCTTTAAAAAGGCAAAATTGTGACTCTGGAGAATGTAAAATGAATAGTGAAGATCCTGTTTAACTCATGAATGACTGAGGGGCCAATCAGATGTCACAACAAGTCCCCAGGAGATTCCCAGGAGTATCACTGACACGCTTCCCTGTGCCTCCGACAG
This sequence comes from Canis lupus baileyi, assembly GCF_048164855.1. NCBI lineage: Eukaryota > Metazoa > Chordata > Mammalia > Carnivora > Canidae > Canis > Canis lupus. Next base: position 8,908,787 of record NC_132858.1, read on the forward strand.
TTGTATGTGCAAGACAAGACCCTTCCACTCCGGCAGGCACCATGTATCTGTATTTCTGTGGAAGGGGATCCTCTAAGCTATTCTGTTTTCTGCAAGAATTCTCTGCCCCTCTTCTCTGCAGCTTATTAACTACTCAGTGGGGCGGGTGGGGCAGAAAGGTGCCCTGGACAGCACTCTCTGGGACGTGGTGACATCATTGCTGTCGGTGGCCCCTCCTGAATTCATCCCCAATTTTCCTTATGTGGAACTTTGGTGTCTCAGAAGCCACACGGGAGAGCATTTCCAGAAGGGGGTGACCGGGGCATCCAGCGGGTAGAGGAGAGATGGGAGCTGGCGGGTGGGTGTGTGGTGTGGGGCCGGTGACATTGGCAAGGACTTCCACGCACAGGCAGGGAAGAAAGCCTGCAGGTGGCAGAGGAGCAGGGACAGCGGGATAGACACCTTCTGGGAGGAGAATCGTGTCCTCTGTCCACACTGGGAGCCCACGAAGCTCGGAAGGAACGGCTCTCAGGGCCCAGGGCTGCTCTGGAGGTTCTTGTCGTGGCCTGAGGGCGCCTTCAGGGACATACGTGCTCCTTCTCTCAGAAAACTCAGATCTCAAGCCGCCAGAGGCCACCTGCCCCGTAAGGGGGAGACTGGCACCACAGCTAAGCCCTGACCACCCTGCACAAAGAACATGAAGACTGTCCCCTCCGCATGGGCGCCCTGGAGGCCGGGGTTCAGGCTCCCGCTCCCCAAGGCTGAGACAGATCTGGGGGCTCCGGGCCAGGTGTCTCCTGTCCCCCGGCTGCCCGCAGCTGCAGCTCCAGGTCCCCCTCCTGCCCTGTCCCCACTGCTCCGCGCCGGCGCGGCACCGGGGCCCCAGGGCTCACAGCTATTAAGAGGCTCGGCAGGATCGCTGTCTGCAGTCTCAGCTCCAAACTCGCCCCTTGGAGCTGCTCTGGGCTGGGCTGTTCTGTCAAGAGAAAAATGTGCTAGAACACTGCCACGCCTGCCCCGGCTGAAGCTTGGGGCTTTCTACATGTGTGATTGTGTGTGCGCTCACCTCAGAGAATCGGCTGTTACCTGGAGGGGCAGTGGGGAGGGAAGGTGGAAAAGCCAGAGGATGGAGGCGAGGCAGCCTGACGGGGGAGCAAGGAGGCTTCGTCCCCTTGTCCCGGGCAGGGACCTCGGCTCCTGGCAGATTCTCTCCCCTGGAAGCCCTTCTCAGAACAAGCATTTGGGGGCTGGATTTTCAAACCAGTCCATGGAGGAAACTGAGGCCGGGGTCTGGGGATTGGCCTCCTGACCGGCTGAGTGCACGACCCCGGCTTTCATCCCATCACTGCCTCCCAGGAGAGCCGTGGCTCTGCTGCTGTCGCCTTGAACCTGGGGCAGGGTGGGACTTCCAGGGAAAGTGACACTTCAGACAGGTGGGAAGAAAGTGTTGTTTTTGCTTTAGGAGAAGAGCCGAGAGTGTGGAGGCTGCGTCCCCCGGTGGCCATCCTGCGGGGGGTGGGGGGGTCTCCAGCTCACTGCCTGTGTCTGAGTGTCACTGTGCCCAGGCTGCAGTCCTTCTGTGGCCCCAACCCAGCTGGGACTCAGGGCCCCAGTTCCTGCCACAGTGAGACCCACAGCCCTCAGCCGACCTGAAACTGGTTCCCAGCCATGACTCACAAGTGTCCCCGCAACGGGCAGCCTTGTCCAGGAAGCCCCTGGCTCAGGATGACAGGCCTAGGCCTAAGAGGGGCTAAGGGACCTCAGAGGAGTGGAGGGGACGATCCCCAGGACCTCCCTCTCTCTACTGCATGGGGCCCACAGTCACCCCAGGCCACCTGTGTGGGTGACAGCAAGCTACCTCAGCTCCAAGTGGCAGGTGATGAGGGCCAACGTTGGAGCCACTCAGGCAAGCCAGACGCAGGGCCTGGGGGAGGCTCAGTCACCCCCAGGGGCGAGCTCAGGACCTGTTGGAGGTTATTCAGCCGGATGGTCACATATCACCCTTCTCCTGATGGGACATGTGAGCAGCCCTGGTAGCAGCACGACAGCAGGACAGCAGGACAGCAGACATGTCAGGGGGTGAAGAGGCTGGACTCTGGCTTCCCAGCTAAGAAGGCAACACGGAGGCAAAAATGTGAGCCTAGATTCCCAGCGGCATCTGGGTCCCACACCCTGGCCCAGGGGCCTCGGGGCTTCTTCTTGGTTCTGCAAAGTTTAGAGGAAAAATGAGAGTTTAAAATGGCACGTTCGCCTGGTGATGGGAAGATCTGGGCTTTCCCAGGGACGCCCTGTCAGCATCTCCTCCCCGCGTCAGGCCCCCTCACCTGCCGTCACACTCCCGTCGGGGAGGGCAAGGACCGATGCCTTTCCTTCCTTCCCTTTTATGTTTTTGTGAGGCAAAGTAGGACACGTGTGTGTGTGTGTGAGATACTTGTGGGGGGGGCATGTCGTGTGTGCACACCTGTGTGCCATGCATGCACATCTGTGTCATGTGTGCATGCACGTGTGTGTCATGTGTGTGTCTTGTGTTGTGTGACACGTATGCCTGTTGTGTGCGCCATATGTGCTCATCTGTGACATGTGTGCGTGCACGTGAGTCATGTGTGTACACACACGTCACATGTCGTGTGCTTATATGCCTGTCACATGTGCATAACTGTGTAGCATGTGCATGCACGCGTGTCATGTGTGCAAGCATGCATGTCATGTGCTGTGTGTGTGCCCGTGTGCCTGTCATATGCGCACACACTCAATAACATACACACCAACCGGTGCTGAGCGGCCTGTAAGGACAGACAATGGTCCCCACCCCCCCCCAACTCCTCAGACGCATCTGCTTTCAGAAAAGTCTGCATCAGACTTTTAGGTCTTCACACATCCACGTCATCTATACTTTTGAGCTAAAACACTGCTGTCTTCACAGCCCCTTGACCCATCGGTTTTAGGCGATATCTAGGGAATAGTTATGCGTCCGCCTCCCTTCCTGCCAGCGATTCCTCTCCGAGTGGCGGCCTCCCAGATTCTGGACAAATCATCTGTCAGGATGTGTCATTGCAACTAGGTAAACATCATTTGCTTTTGGAGTCAAGCGTAATCATGTTGTATTTTTCCGTCCCTGCCCTGACATCCCCGTCCCCTCGCTCGGGGGCTGAGGCCACCTCTGCCTCTTGTCTGTTGGCGGGGCTTTGTGTCCAGCCGCTGGCTCCCTTGTCGCTTTTCCGTGGAGGGCTGCCCACTGCAGTGGTGCGTGCCATCCTCCCTCCCAGGTGTGCAATGCCCCAAACCCAGGTGACATCTGCCACCGGTCTTGCCCAAAGCCCGGGTGTGACCAATGTTTCATGAACGATGGTGGACAGCCTCCCGGGGTGTTGTAGCCAAGCGTCTCCAGAACAGTCTCCACTCAGGTAGTGCTCTTAGAAACCCAGACAACAGGAGAAAGGAGGCTCCTTATTGTCGTGGGTTTTGGCGAACACCTTTCCCTTGGTGTAGCCTCTGTGCACGCGTGGCCTGGCCCGAACCCAGACTCCCGGGAGACGTCTGGAACGAGGAAGAATAATCACCGAAGCAGCCCGAGTTCTAGGACTCCTAGACCTCCTGCCTTTCTGGATATCGATTGTTTGTCTGGAGCAAGAGACTCCGCCTGGGTTTGGGGCATTATCGACCAAGCACGAGTACAAACATATGTGATTTCAGCTGTTCCTACCAGAATCTCCCCAGACAACGTCGTCCCCTGCCAGCGGGTTCATTGGCCGCCACGTCAAGCCCGGTAGGACCCCTTTGGGCCGGGAGATGCCCGCCTGCCGCGGAAGTGCGAACGGGGCCGTCCTTCATGACTGCCCCACGGGCAGTACCACGGCGCTGGTAACTTCTGTTCTGTCTTTAAAGACCATTTAGCCAATTTTTTTCCCCTCTCAAAGAGTTTGAAGTACTTAAAAAAGATCCCATTGTGGAAATGTCACAGGATCGGGAGTTATTGTCTTAGCTTATTACCAGCTCTCTGGATGAGAGTTTCAGGCTATGGAATTAGGGCCTTTCTATTTCTGATGCCCCCGTTTCTCAAAATAGGTGGCGGGTGAGCAGATCTGCCGGCCCAGATTGCCCACCTGGGCCCTTGGGTCTGAGAGCTGCTGCCGCGCGAGACTGCCAACCCCCGGCTTTGCCGGAGTCCGTGCAAGGGGCATGGGGTGCCCCCAGTGTTTACCGGACCCTGAGGGGCCCGATGCAAGGCAGAGACTCCTCCCAGGATCGCAGAAGAAAGAAACTGGTTGGCTTTCTTGACTCGCCCATAGAATGACATAGAAAGGGAGTTTTCGGAGGAAGGTATAGGCATGCTCAGAAAGATACGAAGTGTGAGTGTTTCCTATGTAATGAGGACTCTCTGTCCCACCCCCAGAACACTGTGCTGCCTTCACTCGGGGCTCCCGCCTTCTCCCAGGCTGGCGGGGCTGCCCTGGGAATCCGAGAGTGGCCTGGGGATGGAGGTAATCAAGCGGCACTTGGATGGTCACATGGAAGATGTGACCAAAGTCCAAAGCTTTGGTCCCAAGCACTCGGATCGAATGGCCCCTACGTTCCTGTCCAGCCGAAGGCCTGAGGCTGACGGGGTCAAAGGCAGCGTTTACTCAGGCTCAGCCACCCCTCCACCCCCTCCCCCGCCCCCCACCCCATCCGTGCTCCGACTCCCTGATGCCAGCAGGGGGCCCCTCAGGGCAGGTGCTTGGTACCGCCTCCTACTCTGGTCCTGCAGCCCTTCCCTCAGGTGACCACGGCCCAGGCACAGGGACTCGTTCAGTGACATTATAGTGCCCCAAGCATCTACCAGAACTAGGCCATGTGCAAGGGGCATAAAATCTAAAGCAGAAATAGGACATGTGGATGACCCTGAGGGCACCCCCTCTTCCCCTGCCTGAACCAACCCTGAGTTCATGCCAGTGGAGCTTCCGAGGGGATCCTTGCCCCCTGGAGGTGCTCGGCCTCATGGAGAGTCAACGCTCCCCGAAGCACCAGGCAGGGAGAGGGCAAGTGTTTATACAGAGGATGGACCACACACGGAGGGGAGTGTTCACTGGCTCATCCTCCCTCACTCCCTGGCCACCTTAGGAGGTCCTTGCTTCCTTGACAGAACACGGCACGCCTGTAATTATTTTATTTATCTGCTGATGTGCTTTCATCTGAGTCCCCGGCTTGGAAGCCCCATGGGAGCTGGAGGACCGTGGTGGTTGTATTCCGTGGGGGCTGAGGAGAGTTCTAACCTTGCATGCACTGAGCAGAGGGGTGAGCAGATGATTGCAGCCTTAAACAAAGAGAGGGATTTAAGAGAAGGCAACGTTTGGCCTAAGATGTTTCTGTAGAGTATCAGCCACTGCATGACAGTGCCAACTCCAGGAATCTTGCCCTGTGTTCTGGGGGGCATGTGGCTGGCCTCCAGGAGACTGAGGGGATGGGGGGGGATGGAGGGTATGAATGTGAGGGGGCATGTGGGGCAGGAGAGGTAGGGACAGGGATAGAGGGTGGGGGATGGGAGGGCAGGGATGGATGATGGGGGATGGAAAGGCAGGGTTGGAGGGCAGGGTGGAGGGCGGGAAGCGGAGTTGGGGAGGCCCCCACTCGGCCTGGCCACAACTACACCCCAGGTGATGTCGAGGAGTCTCTTCCCTAGTCCAATCTCCCTCGTCATTCCCTCTTCGACCCACAGGTCATTTAGAAATGTGTTGCTGAACATTCAAACCCCGGGATGGTCCAGGTGTCTTCCAGCTACAGAAGTTGTAGGCTAATTCCAAGGTGGCTGCAGAGAAGGCAGTTGGGATGAGCTGGGACAGCGAGATATCTGTCTGGAAGCAGTGAAACTTGACCTTTATCTCCCATGATCCACAAATATAAATTCAAGACTGATCTAATACAAACAAAAGCTGTAAACCTTCCCAAGGTTTCCTATGAGGGGCCCGATGCAAGGCAGAGACCCTTCCCGAGGAGATACCTGGAGGGTGTCTTTGCGACTTCGAGATAAGCAAGACACTTCTCAGACGGGACATAGAAAGTGATACCAACAAGACAGTTAAAAAAAAAAAAAAAAAAAAAAAAACAAGACAGTTAAATGGTTAGACTTTGTCCAAACCAAAAACTCTCTTCATCAAATCAAAAGACCTCACTAAGAAAACTAAGGGAAAGCTGCCAACATGGAAAAGATATTCAGAAAATATTTGTCTGACAACAGACTTGTATCCAGCATACATAAAGAACTCCTACAACTCAATAGTAAAAAGACAAACAACCCAAATAAAAACAGGCAAAGTACATGAAGAGACACTGCATGTGGTGTCTGGCACTCTATGGGTGTCTGCTGTCCTTTGCCTACGGAGCGTCCTCCGGCTTCTGGGGTTGGCACCTGGTTTTCTTGGCCAACCAAGAAATGTATAGGCATGCTCTCCTCCTCCGTCCAAGTGGCTGGGGGGAGCTGTCTCTCCCTTCTGTCCCTGGAGGAGGCCACCAGAAGTGTACATTCCTCTAACTCAAAGTCAGCTCAGAAGTGGGCATACAACTCAAGCAGAGCCAGGGGCAACTCCAGGATTTTCTTCAGAACCTTGGGAGAGATAATCTTTCATCCCACAGTCCCAGAGCTGTTGGTGGCCAGCTTGCTATGCCACGGACGGAGCCAGCCTGAGTGCATCTGACAAAGAAACCAGCAGAGCCCATATGGGGAGGAAAGCAAATTCCCAAAGATGTTGTTTGAATCCCTGGATCCAGCCTAGGCTGAAGCACGAATGGCCACACATTCTTCCCTTCTCTGTAAGCACGCCTCTTTGCATTGTGACCTTAGGGCCCTCCCCCAATCCGGGGACCGAGTCTACTCCACCTGCCTGGATCTGGGCTTGGCCTTGTGACTTACTCTGGCCAGTGCAAGGGTAGCAAATATGACACAAGCAGAGACAGGGAAAGTGCTTGTGTGTAGGGCTGCTCTTTCCTGTTGCTCCTGGGCCAGCTTGCCAGAGGGCAAGACACATGGCCCTGTGGCCCCCATTACCCTCCATTGCCCCCCAATCTCTAGCACCAAAAGATAGCCAGAGCCAACTGGCCATCTCATGAGTCAGGTCCCCAATTTAATGGCCCCAGCTTTTGGCCAGACTGCCGAGCCGACTCAGCCTCCCAAGCAAAAATGCAATCAATGGTGGTTGTTCTAAGGCACCAGGTTTGGGCAAAGGCAAACAGATACACAAGATCAACGCCTGGAATTTTCGGTTACACGAGGCAAAGGAAATCCCTTTTTTCCCTTTGGCCTCATTTAGCTGGGTTTATATCTTGTTCAGGGAACAAACTCAAAGTCTGAGCTGCCCCTGCTTCTCCATGTCACCTTGGCAACAACGGCTCAAGGGTCTCACGCAAACATTTATCTAAAACCGTTTTGTGGGCAGCCTGGGTGGCTCAGTGGTTTGGCGCATGCCTTTGGCCCAGGATGTAATCTTGGGGTCCTGGGATCGAGTCCCACATCGGCTCCATGCATGGAGCCTGCTTCTCCCTCCACCTATGTTTCTGCCTCTCTCTCTCTCTCTCTGTGTATGTCTCATAAATAAATAAATAAAATCCTTAAAAAAAATAAAACCGTTTTTGTAATCTACGTATATTTGTGAGTCTCTCTACATGTATTTGAATTGACAAACACATTTCGGTTAACCCAACTCTGAGTCAAGGTGTGGGTGGCTGTGGACAGAGTAAACAAAAGAGAATATTCTTTATCTCTAATGCCAACTGTAATCACATCTGGTCTTTTCTTTCACCTGCCATCCACTACCATCTTGTGCTTTCAGGACAACTTCTGCTTCCTGCCACCTTCTAAAAGTTTCTCCCCGTTGGCTGGTGATGTGTGCAGACTCAGAGGTGACATGTGCACGTTCTTGCCCAGGTCCTCTGAGATGACCCATTTCCTCTTCAGTTCTGGGACAAGCTGGCCTCACCCATTAATCATGGTGACCTCACTCAGTACCTAACCTTCCTCCACCTTGAGGTAGAGGGAGCGCCAGGTCATGCTGGCCCTGAGAGGCTAGGAGTCTTCCAGGAGCGTGATTGATGGTCCCACTTGGTAGGGGCTTCACCTTCTGGGGGAGACTCCAGGCCCGACTGGGTGGGGACCGGGCCTCAGACACTTCCAGCCAGTTGTTGTGCTTCCCTCTCAAAGGCAGATCCCGAGGCTGGGAATGGGAAGGACAGGGACTCTCTCCTAGTGCCCACTGGTCTTGAGGGATCAAAATGAGGGACCAACCAGGACAGCCAGACAACCCAGCTGAGACTGGAGCTGGACACTGGAAGGGAACAAGACAGTAGCCAAAGCAAGTGAGCTGGGTTTCAAGGCTGAGGCTGTTCTCATCAGGAGATGCCCAGGGGTGTCCACCAGGGGAGGTGCAGCCTGGGTCACAGAGCTGAGGCTGTACTCAGCGGGAGCTCATTGGAGGCCACCAGCTTCAGAGCCGGAAGGACCACCTGCACCCTGGGCCATGGTAGTGTGTCGCTTTGGGGGTCTGCACCTACCCCCCCATCTCCAAATGGCCCTTCTCTGGTAGCTGCCTGCTCTGAGTGGGCGTCCACAGCATCATCCCCGAGGACTGGCTCACCAGGGCCAATGTGACCGGCCAGCAGGGCAGTGGTGGTGCCAGGCCCTTCAGGAGGAGGAAGTGATGGGGAGCATCTCTAAGCGATGGCTGACATGGGGCACTCACTGCTGTGAGAGAAGACTTGCCACCTTAGGTGCTGGGAAAGCCAGAAATTTAAGAAGAAGGATGCTCTGGTGTGGATTAGACCAATTCTCAGTGAGGGTTGTCCAGTCCCGTCACCTTCGGCAAGGCCAGGCTCCCCACCAACGGCTCCCTGTCCCTAGGGGACTCTCCTCTGCCTCCCAGCCCACCGGCGCCCTGGTCTGTCTGGCTCCTGAGCTGGACTCACGTCTGCTCTCTGTGGATCCGTGTCTGTCTGGTCTGGTCCAAATGGGAACATTCTCATCTCAGGCTTGGCTGCCCCCCCCCCCAGCAGAGCTCTGGGGCTCCACATCTGGGGGAGCAGCCAGACCTGAGAGATGTGCTAGCCTCTCCCCGAGGAGGACTCCTGAGCCGGAAGACAGGGCAGAACCGGGGCCATAACCCAAGGTGCCTGAGACACTGGAGGGCGAAGCCACATAGTCACACCCAGGACATAGTGGGTCCCCCACCTGCAGCCTGCACCCCAGTCGTCTGGGGAGGGGGAGCATTTCTAACGGTGGGATGGGATAGTAGAGCCCTACAGGCTTGGCTAGACGGGGACGGGCCTTTCCTGCAGCTAAAATCCTGGGGCTGACCTCAGGATGCTTTGGGGACATGGGACCATTGAGACAGGAAGATAGGGGGTTGTAGTGACCCAGAACCAGGGACTGGAGACCAGAGACTTTAGGGTCAACTTTCAGCCTTGATGCTGGCACCTGCACCCACAAATTCTCCTCTTGGAGGCTTGCTTTTCCCACCTGCACTACAGGATGGTATTGGTAGCTTCCTGTGGGGAGATGTGGGGGTAAAATGAAATGCATGGCAAGCACCCACTTGGGCACCCAAAGCATGATCAACAAGTGAGAGATAATACAGTTGTTCCTGACATCATCACCGCTCTCCCTGTTCCTACAACTGGTCTTGGGACCCCTTGGGCAGAGTAAAGATAGCCAACATGTCCTAATTTGCAAAATACTGTACAATTGGCAGAGCACTTGGTTTCGTTTGTTGCTGACATCACGCTGAGGGAGCACAGAGGGTGTAGCCTCAGCATTTAGATGGGAGGACTGAGGCTCAGAGAGGTTGGGCTGCTGGCCCCAGGTCACACAGCTGGTCAGCAGTAGAGTCAGGACCTGAGGAGCTGGTGTCATCCAGATGTAATCTGTCTTGGACTTGGGCCCTGCTCAGCCTGGACTCGGCAGGGCAGCAGCTGCAGACTTGTCTGCTTCACTCTGCTTACTGTGAGCTCCTGGCCTGGGCATGATGAAGTACATCATTACTGAGCACAATTACCTTTATTAGTGCACACCACAAGCCTTGTCATCACATTCACAAAGGGGAGCCTTCTGGTGAGAACATCCTGAGTCTGCAGAAAGGCAGTGAGGAGGGTCTCTGGGGGCAGGGGTGGGAGGGTGTCTGAACCGAGGGGAGTGGTTTCCTTCACAGCATCCATCTGCCTGTCTGCATCTAGCTCTACTCTATCCCTCACCCACCTACCTACCTATTTACCACCCCCCATCCATCCATCTATCCAACCATTCATCTATCCACCCATCACCCATCCATTATCCATCCATCCATCTATCCATCCATCCATCCATCCATCCATCCACTCATCCATCCATCTATCCATCCATCCATCATCCATCCACCCATTATCCATCCATCCATCCACCCACCCATCCACCCAGTCTATCCCTCCATCCCAGGTGCCTCTACATGGGTTTGGGGAAGAGAACAAAAGTGAGGCTATCCGCGCAAAGGGTAAGAGAGCCATGACCTGACCCCTCAATCTGAAGAGGGCTGTGACATTGGTGAAGGAGAAGCAAACCCCCTGAGCTGCTCAGTTTGCAGGGATATGTGCTTAGAGAGCCTTGGATGTGTGGTTCTCACAGGGTTCCTTCTGGGGAACCTAAGTTAAACCTGGAGCACAGAAAGGGGAAGCCTGGATTCTGCACTCAGATTTGGACCCTCATCCTCCAAGATTAGGCGAGCTTGCAGAGACCTTCCCCTGCCTCAGACTTCCTCACCAGTTCACCTGCATCACCCACCTGGAGGGACCACCTGAGCCAATTGCAGTGAAGGTGACTCCTAAGCCAAAAGGGGCTTCTGGGTCCCAACCAGCAGCACTGGTTCAAGGGCTGCAAGGGCTGCAGAGAGCCCAGTCTGAGACCGTCCTCGGCTGGGGCCTTGCCTGAACCCGGGCAGGGGCTCAGCGGGAGGAGACAGAGGGGACTGTGTGCACATCTTTTAATGTTTAAGTTATTTGTCCTTTAAGACAAAGAGCATTCTGACACCTGCAGGTCCTCTCAGAGGCCCCATGAGCCATTTGGGAAATTCCTCAAGGCGTGAACTTTGCCAGGTTGATGGGAGGCCATCTGTTGAGAGGCAGAGTGGTTGGACGCCCCCTTCACCTGCCGGCTGCCCCCGGACTCCCCAGCCAGTTTCCGCTGGCTGCTCAGAAGCACAAAGCAGCCTCTGGCTTGGAGCAGCAAGCGGCTGCTGGGCCAGGAGAAGGGACTCAGACATCTGCCCCCCATGTCCTTGGTGACTGAGTGATCTCGGGGACCTGAGCCCTGTGTCCTCATGGGGTTGAAGTGGTCTGAAAAGCACTTGACACATTTCCCGGCACAGGGCAAGCCCTTGGGAAGTGTCACTTCCTGCTCTGGCTCAGGTCTGAGTGGGCCGAGCCCTGGTGTGGCCTGTGGGGCTTCAGGAATCCTCTGGACCAGCCGGCTGAGCCCAAGGGGACTGCGGTTGGGAGGAAGCCAGGGCGCCATCAAATCTGGGGGCCCTCCCATAGTAACCGTGAGAGGAACTGCTGGCCCAGTGTCACCAGGGCACACATTTCATATGTGACCCTCATTCTCATTTCATTTCATATGTGACCCTCACTGCAAAGGCCATCTCGTTGTCCCCGGTTCACTGATGAGAATGCAGTTCCAGTAGCTAAGCCCAAGGCCATGCCGTGCTGCCTGGAAGTGACAGCCGAGTGCTGGCCACCGAGGGCTGGCAGGGGCCCTCTCAGGGCCTGGGTCTGGGCATCAACCCCCGTGGAGGGGGTCAGCCTGGAAGCCAGCCCCTGAGAACCAGCAAGGAAGCTTGGTTCTGAGTTCCCCGGCTGAGGCCAGATAGACAGCGGCCCCACTTCTGGCTGGCCCTGGCCTGCTGAGACATGTGGGGACACTGGGTCCCTCCTCTGTGCCTGCCCCCACCTCATCCAGCCTTCCCACCTTTTGGGGGAAGGACAGGCCTGGTAACCTGAGAACCACTCCAGGAGGAAGAGGCTGCCTGAAGGTAACCTGGCAGCGTGCCCATTGCACAATGGCATCGCCGTCCCCGTGGCTCCGTGCATCTCCTGGGACACTTGCCCAGCAGGTGGACTTCCTTGGGGCTCTGTTTTCTAACCCCGCTGTGGCACCGTGCAGGCGGGCAGCCGTGTGAGTGGCCCTCTCCTCACTCCAGACCTGCCTGCCTGCAGAAGAGGTGGGCGGGGGGCCGCTGTCGGGGGCCAGACTGGGGACATCCTGGGGAGAGGCCGCTGGCAGCGATGTGGGCTCCTGGGTACATTACTCCCTCCACGGGGCACGGCCCTCCTTACACCTGTCCTCATGATTGCTCCCTCTGACACGGCGCCCTCGGACACTCTGGCTCTGCTCGCCCCCCTTCCGGGTGGGACTGGAAAGCTGGCACCTCACACCAAGGGGAGGGCTTACTTCCACCTGCCAGACGGAGCCCGGTGGCCTTTCGGTGTTTGTACTTGAATCTAAAATGTCACGGAGATGCCATGAAAGTGGAACTAGTCTGGGAGACGGCCTGCCAGCCTTGTATGCACCTGGGAAACTGAGTCTCAGGGAAGCCCAGGGCCTGCCCGGTTGCCCAGGGAGCCTGAGGTGGGCCCAGACTTGTGCCCAGTTCAGCCGGGCCTCCCCCTGGTGCCTTTACTTCCCCACATATTGCTGTCTCTGTGGCTTCGCTGGCAGCTCAGGGAGGGTTATAGGTGGAGGCGGTGCCACCAGCACACGCGTGAGGATTCATCTCCTGGCCAGTTTGTAATCACACAATAGGTGATTCAGTGATAATGTTGCCAAGCTTTTCTAGTGTCACCACAGGCAGCCTGTACCTGGGGGTGTCCTCGGGGGCCAGGCCTGTGAGGATCTGTGATTGCTGCCTGGAACTGGGGACAGCCACTGGCCCACAGAGAGGGGAGAGGAAATTCAAGCACTTACTAGGCAGCCTCGGACCTGGGGGCTGGATGTTGTGCTGGGCATCTGACAGGCTGCATCTCCTAGAACTGCCCCGGGGCTGACACTGTCCCCCACCTGCAGAGGGGAACATGCCTCGGTGGGACTGGGATGTCGGAGTCCCCCGGCCAGCAGCACATGAAGCCAGAATTCAGATGCAGGATGGCTGGTTTCAGCCGTTTCCCCACCTGGGACGACAGAGAGGTGCCTTCTCTCAGCCCCCAGCTCTTGGTGGAAAAGGCTCTGACTTCGGTCGCAACGGATGGAGGTATCTGCACTTCAGGTCACCAGCGTGTCCAGACTTGGCATCTGGACGGCCTGAGATGGATCCCACGCCACCCCCCAGGCCTGCCAGGCTCACCACCCAGGGGAGCAGAGGGGTGGGTGATGGGACGTGCCACTTGACCAGGATACCGGGAGGCAGGGGCGACTGGGCAAAGCGGTGGGACCTGGACGTGAGGAGGCCCCCGGCTGTCTTGGAATTTCCTGTCAGAAAATGAATCAGGCCCAGCTGCCCACGGGGGCCTGGCCTGGGTCTCTGGACGCCGCATCCCACCTTGGCTTTCTTCCCGGAGCATCCTCCAAGCTGCCCGCAAATTGCTCTGAAATGCAAATCTCACCATTGGTCAGGGTCCTGGCAAGATTTTACCCTGAAAAGGAGACTTTAATGGAGCTCGGGGTAGGGCTAAGGGACAGGTTGGGACGCACCTGCTGGAGGCTGCTGGCCCCGCACTGGTGGGCGGCGGGTGGCATCAGTGGCCTCAACACCACGGAAGGAGCTCCATCCAGAGCCTGTCCCCCTCCCCTCGCTGACTGGTTGTTTCCCAGAGACACAGGCTATGTGAGGGGGGCCAGCGGGTCCCCTGGCCCCAGCCCAGCTCCCGGCCTGGCCCCTGACAGGCTTGGGAAGTTTGCCACCTGCCAGAGAGCCACACACCACACCAAGAATGACAACTGACATTCACAGAGGGACAGGTGTCCCCTACCCACACCTTTTCTGGCAGTCCTCACCCTGTGCTGTGCTGGGGCCATCGCCCTCGATGACAGCTGGGGAAACTGAGTCCCTGGGGAGGGTCCTGGCCGGAGACGTCCCTGGGTGCTCCATCCTCAGGATGTTTGTTGGGAACGTGATTAAATGCACGGAGACACCAACACACTCACACTCACACACTCACATGGGCACACGGGCACCCCTCCTCCAGGGCCACACCAGCATGCGGGCGGTGCCTTGGTGCCTTCTTGCACAGTCCAGGAGACAATGGCCCTGCGACCTTCACTGGGTTTGCAAAGTCAGGCTGGAGCGCCACCTGCCAGCCTATGTCAGGGTGACACCTACCGGCCGCCCGAGCACAGGGACCTGGTGGCCTCCTCACTTGTGCAGACCCTGCATCCCTGTCCTGCCCAGGAGCCTGAGCCCCGGCCTGCCGGGCCCTGAGAGTCTGCACCTCCGCTGGGCCCGAGATGCTGGCCCCCGTGGCACGGATCTGGGTGGAAATTCTCCAGCACCGACTCTCCACGGACAGACGGCAGAGTCCAGGCTGCCGGGCCAGCCACTGGGAGTGGGGTCAGGGGGAGCGGGTGGCGGGCAGGTGCTCAGTCCTCACCGTGTGCCAGGGGAGCATCCCCCTGTATGCTCTGCAGCCTTGCGTCCTTCTTGTGCTATATGGACCAGGTCTGGGGGACATGGAGTCTGTCCCGTGTCTTGGGTCCACAAGGAGGAAGTGCAAGAAGCTCAGAGTCGGAACCGCAGGCACCTGGGCTCCTGCTCTGGAGGCCTGGCCTCATGGCTTCCCCGGGACAAGGGCTTGGAGACTGACGTGTGAGTTTCTGAGGGCAGGCTCTGCGGCCCTGCATGGGACCCGTGAGGGTCACTCAGGATAGTAGTGAATGAGGCTCCTGGGCAGGGCAGCCAAAGAGCCTCGGCACGGCTCCCCGGGGACCCCGGGGTGGCTGCTTCTCCTTCTCCAGGGCTCGCTGTCTGGTGAGCGAGCATCTTCAGAAGGTGAGCTGAACACTGCCTTTCACTGGGTCCCCAGGTGGTTTGCGTGCACAGATCGATGGGCCAGTGTCCTCAGATGTGACCAGCAAACAGGCGAGGGCCCCCTCAGGTGAAAGAATTGACCACCAGACCCCTCACGAGGCTTTGCTCAAGCAGGAGGGACTGATTTTAGAAGTGGACTCTAGTCAGGGTCTCATTGCTATGGGACCAGATCCCCTGCAAGGGTGCAGGTGCCCAGAGGATGATGGGCATAGCTTCCAGAGGCAGGATCCAGGTGTGGACTCTGCTCCCTCATGCCTGTGTCCACAGCGCTGGGCAGACGGCAGAGCACCTCTCACATCCATCGCCCCAGGAACCCTCACTGAAGCCCTGAGGGCGGGTGGGCCTGGCGTTGCCACGCCCATTTTACAGATGGGGAAACTGAATCTCATAGGACCAGCACAGGATAGAGCTGGGACATGAACCCAGGCTGGCAGATGCCAAAGCAGGTGCTGGGTTGTTGATAGTCCCAAAGAGGGGCCACCGCAAGACACTGCTGGGCAGTGACCCCCCCGGTGCCTGCCAGGCACACTGACAAAGGACAGGGGGCTTCCCAGCCCAGGTCCCCCAAGTGGGGTAGGCCCACAGCCTCCTGCAGGCAGGTGGACACTGCAACGAGCAGCCCCAAGCCTCAAAGCTCAGAGCTCTCTCTCTCTCTCTCTCTCTCTCTCTCTCTCTCTCGGGTCAGGCTGCCCTCTGCCTGCTGATTCAGGCTCCAAACGTCAGGGTCTCAGGATCCTCCTCGTGAGATGTCTGCTTGCAGAAAGCGGTGGGAAGTGCCCGGGCAGGCAGCAAGCTGGCCGCTTGCAGCTAATTCTCTTGATAAAATGTGTCCAGCTATGAATCGGCCTCCTGGCAGGCTGCTGGCCAGCCCCTCGCCCAAGGAACCGGCTTCCGCTGGGCCCGCTGGCCCTCGTCGCCCTCCGGCCCTGCCCCACCACCGGCCCTCACTGCCCCCCCTCAGGCCCTCGCCCCCTCTCCCCCACCCCGGGGCCGGGGTGCCAGCCAGCGCTCAGATAGTGTCCCCCCCACCCCAGCACAAGCAGCCCTCGTCACCACCAGGGGAGCCGCAGCTGGGTCAGAGGAACTATGGGCCCCCGAGGGGGGACTCTGGGAACCCCCTCCGCAGTGGCCTGGACTCGCGTAGGCCAGTCAGTCTCCTCGATGGAGAGGGGCCTGAGGAGAAATACAGTGACCCCGACACTCTGGGCCGCCAGAGTCCTCCCCTAAACTCTCAGAAAGCCCCCGCAATTCCCGACGGCGCTGTCCAGTCTCCCTCTGACACCTGCACCAACGCAAAAATCACTGCCTGGTTTGGGTTTGGAAAACAGTCGATCGGCATACTTGACGTCAGCCGGTGGCCACTCGGGGGTCCCCGTGTCTGCTGCACTCGGGTGGGGGCGTGTCTGCCTTGGGGGAACCCGGCAGAGGCCAGGGGACCAGAACCCCGGGACAGGGCTCCAGCTGGAACCTGCACAGCTTCCCAGACGTGCATTTTCCTCCGACGCGTCTTCGGAGGGAGAGCTGAGTAACTTAATTGGTAAGCAATTTCAAATGTTTTACCTTAAAACAAACAGCTGGAGAGAAGTACTAACTGCGCACGTTTGAAAGAGAAGACACAAGGTTTTAAAGACGCTTCTGTGTTGTAGCAGCTGCTCTGCACTCCGCTCTCAGATCCTTGGGGGGACAGCCTTGTCCCCTCCGCCATTCAAGTATTCGGTACAGAATGGCTAACTCCAGCCACCTGGGACCATCAGGTCCTGCACGAGTGACACCCTACCCTCTGACTGTCACCTCCTCAACCCCAGCCTCTGGCAGCCACACCAGCTCTCTGCTTCCACAAGTTGGAATTTTTAGATTCGACATGTGAGATCGTGCGACGCCTGTCCTTTGGGGTGTCTGGATTGGTTCACTCAGCACGGCATACCCCTGGGCCCATCTGTGGTGTCACCCAGGTTGTCACCGCTGTTACCAAGGTCAAGGTTACTAAGGTGACCTTGAGCCTTGAGCCAGCTGGGAGCAGAGGATGCCGGCACGCGTGTACCGAGCCCCGAGCCCTTGGCTCCCACCTCCTGATTACCTGGGAGCTAGTATTGTCAGTCCAGCAAGTGGGGGCTCTGACCGGTGACCCGGCTTGCTCAAGGTCATGTCCACACTGAGTGGCAGGGCTGGAACTCAAAGCCGGGTCTGCCTAAGGAGACCCAGTGAGTGTCCTTTTGGATTGGCCAGCCTCGGGGCCACGCTGGCAGGTCGGCAGCAGGGGAGCCTTGCCGCCAGCACCCATTGCCAGCCGCCCATCCTCGACCGTGATGGAGTGCCTGCCAGACACGGCTGCCTCTCAGTTCGCTTGGAGCATGGCTTTTATACCAAAGGACTGAATCTGGCCCGCACTTGGGCCATCAGACATTGTTCTCTGCTTTCAGACTGAGAAGAAGTTTCCAGAAGACTAATCATGCAGGTGGTGGGGGCCCTACTCCAAATGCAAATTTCATTTTAGGTGTGATGTCTTAGTTACCTGAAAGCAGAGAATATTCGCCCATTATTGTTACAATTCTGGGCACAGAACAGGGGTAGCGGCCCCACAGCTTGGTGGTTTAAAAGAACAACCATTTATCAGCTCATGAATACGTGCCCCACCTGCAGGCTGGGCCCGCTGGGTGGTTCTTCTGCTGGGCTCGGCTGGGTTCGCTCCCCGTCCACCGCCAGCTGGTGGTTGGGGGATCCACACCCTGCACGGCAGTGGCTGCAGCATCTCCAAGGGCAAGCTGATGCACAACTGCCTTTCCAGCCCTGGCTGGCCTCACTTTTGCCATGGTCGCGGGCTCGACACAGGACCAACCCATACTCGAGGGATGGAGAAGCGGACTCTACCTCCTGGGGCAGGGGCAGAATTTGTGGCCATTTTTGCCACCTGCTACTGTGGGTGTTCACAGGCATTTTCGGGGGTGCTTTGTCGCCCTGTGCACGCTCCACAGGGGGCTGCACACGTCTCTGTGTTCTTCATGGCCCCGTAGAGCAATGGCTCATTTTGTGGGGTTTCTCTTCCATAGGCAGTGGCTGAGCCGCCCCACCTCCCCCGGCAGGAGTTGAGGCAGATGCGTCTGCTTCCCCAGCAACTAGCGCGGGGCCTGGCGAAAGCTCATTCTGTGCATATTTATTAAACAACTCATTGAACATGTTGAATTGAATTGGATATGAAATGGCTGCAGGTGAGTGCGTTAATTAGACCCAGGATCTGAAATTCCAGATGGGTAGAATGTAAATTAGCAGCGCTTTTTAGAAGCATTCCCCCAAGCCTCCCCGGACACCCACCTTGACCCAGCAGATCTTCCCGCGAATCACCAATGGGTGAGGCTTTCAGCCTTTCTTGGGTCACAGCCCCATTGAGAAGCTGATGAAAATAAAAGCCCTTCTCCCAGAAGAGAAGGCTCCTTGCATCGGCTCTGTCGGGGCTCAGTTGCGGAGAATAGAGTCCACGCCAACTGGGTAAAATAGGAAGGAATTCACCAGGGGTTAGCACAGGGCGGGCCAGTGGGAGCCCTAGCGAGGCTGAGGAAATGGATTCTGAGCTGCAAATTCAAGAACAACTTTGAAAGCAAAACTGAGCCAACAAAGAAAGCTCTTGGCTCTTTGCTAACGGGATGTCAGCTGGGAAGCTGCTGCTATATCCTCGGGCTCTGGAGCCAGGGCCCCACTGCCACCATCAGAGCGTCTGAAGACCGCTCCCAGAAGCCACCCACTTGGGTGCTTGCCTGTGAGAGCTTCAGCAGTGGTAGACCCCTGCCTTACATGTACTTCCTTTTTAAAAAATTTTATTTATTTATTCATGAGAGACAGAGAGAGAGAGGCAGAGACACAGGCAGAGGGAGAAGCAGGCTCCACGCAGGGAGCCTGACATGGGACTCGATCCCGGGTCTCCAGGATCACCCCTTGGCTGAAGGCAGCACTAAACTGCTGAGCCACCCCGGCTGCCCCATGCACTTTGAATTAGATGCAAGTGTACCCATTACTAGCACCTGACGACTTCCTGCAAGGCCTTCTGGGATAGACGGACCATGGTGGATGGAGGGAGGGAGCGATAGTGGGATGGGTGGACAGATGGATGATGATGAACAGGTGGATGGATGAAAATAAAAAATAGGACACAGTACCCTTGGGTCATCCCTAGCCCAGCCTCTCTATTCATGAGTAGCAAGCACCGAAGTGCAGAGACCTAGGCTGGGCTGGGCCCGCAACTGCACCCCCAGCTGCAGCGGCATCCTGCATCAGTTGAGTGAGGGGTGCTACACTTGAAATCACAAATTGGGCCAGGAAGCCCTGGGAGTCACAGAATGGCCCCTGTTGAGACTTCCTACCGCCCTCCCTCTTGGCTGCTGTGCAGGCAGGAGCATCAGGAGACCCGAAGTCCAGCTGACCTCCCGGGGAGTGACGGGCCTGGGGTCTGAGCTGCCCGTAGTGAGTCACACCTCGGGCTGGGACTGAAAACCCAGCTGAGGGCGACGACCAATTCTCCAGGAACAGGAAAGTCATCTGGAGGCTGAATTGACAGTTACTTACCCCAACCCCTCAAATGGCTTTTAACAAAGCAATTTTCAGCATCCAATTAAGTCGTTATGGACTATTAGGATCACTAATTGTTGTGTATTTAATAGGAGAAACTCGCGCTCGAGTAGCTATTATAAATCCGCTTGCTGGGTGCTGATGGTTACACTGCTCTGGAGAGCCCAGGCAAGCCCGATTTCTGGGTACGTGTGTATGGAGCCCATCATTGAGGACTCTTGACTCATTGGGATATAAATGTGGATAGTTTTCTCAGTAATTGCTTCTGACTGTGCTGTCAGGCCCTGTCTCGCCCCTGCTTTTTCCTGCTGAACAGCAGGAAATCTGGGTGAGAGCTCACCCCGATTCTATTGCTGTTACTGTGGGAAGGATACCAGTCAACTGCCTGGGTTTGAATCTTAGCCGTGTGACCTCAGGTGTGTCCTCGAACTAGGGATCATTGTAGCTCCTCCTTCTTCCATGTGTGCAGCGCAGACCGAGGGAGATAATGTGTGGAGGGCTGGGATAAAGCAAGTTATGCTTGTAGAACTGCTGAGGCAGCCTCATTATTTTTTCTGCAAGTTGGTCCTGTTTGTTTTAAAATGTTATTGTTCTATTTGATTCAGACCCTTCTCCCTTAGTACCCCTCTCCCATTGCTTTGGCCATGACTTTTGTTCAGGCAAAGTAAGAAATGGATAAATGGATGTTTGGATGGGTGAGTGAATGGAGAGAATGGAGTTGGTTGGTTGGTTGGTTGGATGGATAGGTAGGTGGGTAGGCGGATGGATGAGTGGGTGGATGAATGGATGGGTTGGTGGATGGATGGGTGAGTGAGTGGAGAGATGGATGGTTGGACTGATGTGTGGTTGGGTGGGTGAGTGGATAGATGGATAAGTGGGTGGATGAGTGGATGGTGGGTGGATGGATGGTGGATGGATGGGTGGTTGAATGGATAGATGGATGTGTGGAGGATGGGTGAGTGGGTGGATAGATGGATGGGTGGATGGTAAATGGATGGGTTGGTGAGAGGGGGATGGGTGACTAAGTGGATAGATGGATGGATGGGTGGATGGGTGGATGGATGGTGGGTGAATAAATGTCATATTTGATTCAAGGTCTTCCTTTCTCCATGTCCCCCTCCCACTGTGCCAGCCCTGACTTCTGCCAGGGGAGCAGCCAAGTGAGGAGAGTGGAAGGGTCTGTTTACATCATGCCCCACCCTCTTGGCTGCCCTAGGTGCTCCAGTGTGTGTGGGGTGGGAAGAGGGAGAAGAGATGGCTCCTTACCTGACTGTCTGGGGGTGAGGACACCATCCCATCCTTGGTCAATGCCACTGCTGTGGTTTGAGCTCCCCCCGCTACCCTCAAGGGACCCCCTTGGTCCAGAGGGCCAGGCTGGTCCTCTGGGAAAGGAGACCCCTAGTGAGCATCCATGTTCCATCGCCCTCATTCCTGGCTGTGAAGGGCTCCCTGACCCTTCCCTCACTTTGTGGTCCCCAGGAAGCCTGAATTCCCATCTCACCCAGCCTCTAAGACCACTTGGGCCCCCCAGTCAGGCATGCCCTGTCACTTGTACTGCTCAGAATAGTCCATGTCTGACCACCCTGGACACACAGCAGGCGGGAGCTGAGGGACACCCAACTGGAGAATGACACACCCATCTGCCCTTTCAGACACGTCCACACCCTGTGTGAGTTCTGAGCACCAGGGTTCCTGCCTCAGGGAGGGGAAGGGGACCCTGCCCACCACGGCCATGGCCGGGCGGGGGAGGGCGGGGTGGGTGTGCTGGTGGTCTTAGACTTTCTCCCAAGCCCCACCCCCAGGTGGTGCCCAGCAGCCCAGGTTCTCTAAGCCCGGAGAGCTTGGCTCCTTTCCTTCTCAGCCTGTTGGGCTGGAAGCCCCCAATGCCATTCTGCAGAAAGTCTAGGAGCCATTGTGTGGGCTTAGGGAATAAAATCATCTACCATCCTGCAGAGCCTCCTGGAAGATTCTAGTAGTGCCCTCTCGAACTATGCCGGGAAGAACAGGAATGGACAGTCTCTCCGGGGGGCCAGGCTGGGAACTTCTTGAGGAGGTCCCCCCCCGGGCTCCACAGGCCACGTAACACTGTCCACACCTCCCCTTCTGTCCAGGTGCACATTCTGTCCTCAGAAAGCAAGCTCCGAGCAGGCTTTGGGGGACGCGCGTGGAGGCTGTAAGCCGACAACAACTCAGGGGTTCTGACCTAGGGGGAGACCCCCACGTGAAGAAGACTGGAAACAGAGACAGACAGGGGGCAGACGCTAGCCCTCCTTGGTGATCCCTGTCCCCAGCCTCGGGGCACTGGCCCTCTCTGCCACCTGCAGCCGCCTGGCTGCCCCGGGAAGGGCTGGCCCAGTGACCCTGCCCCTCCTTGAATTCTGGGGGGGGCTCTATTCCTTGGCTCACGCCTCCCCAGGAGGACTTGCCAGCACTCAGGTGAGATGCGCCCTTACAGTGGACGCTTTGGTTGTGATTCCACATGGAACACAGGGTGGGAATCCACTCACCTCCCCCGAGCCTCCTGCCAGCACCCTTGCACCCCAGAACCTCTCTCATACATTCACTGACTTCTGAGGAGGCAGGAACGATGCTTTTTCATCTCTTCCTCAAGAGCATCCAGTGTGGCACCTGCTACAAGTCGGTGCTTGCAAACTTTTGCCAGAAGGTCGGGAGAGCAGATAGAGGAAAGGGACCCCGGGAGCACAGAACGTTCCTTCCGTCCAAGCCTGCTGCTCGTTCTGGCGGCTGAGACGTGGGGTAGAGACGGCCACACAGCCAGCGGGAGGGGCTCTCGGCCAGGCTGGTTCCAACTCGGGGGGCGGGGTGGGGGGGCAGCATGGGCTTGCGGTGCTGACGGTGAAGATGTCAAGACCCTGGCACCACCAGGGGCCTCACACTGGGCCCTTCCTTAGCAAAACCCACTAACTGTGTGACACCCCCTTTCACAGATGGCAGAACAGAGGCTTGAGGAGGGGACACGAGTTGTTCTAGAACTCACAACTGGAGTGCGCCTGAGTTAGAACTCCAACATAGGTCCTCCTGACTTGATCCTCCCCGGCCCATGAACCCTCGTGGAATGGGGCTTTTTGGAAGGAGGAGAGACCGAATGAATGAATGAATCCAATCCTCAAGAAGGTACATGCTCTAAACTGGGTGTTTAGAGAAGAACATCCGAGGCTAAGTCAAAGTGCAAAATTAAGGTTCAAATATACAGACAAAGAAAATGTTAAATATCCCCCACAGGTCATGAGATTGTGTTCAAGACCTTGTCTGCTTTAAAGAATCATCTTTAGTTGCAATCTAGGTTAAATAAAAGTGAGATTTACTGGCTTCTCAACTAATGAGTCCTCGGATGGAGTTCAAGTTCAGCTGGTTCAAGCGGTGGGACGAGGTAGGGAATTCCCTGCAGCTTCTTATCTTCCGACACCATCTTTGCAGGTAGGAGTTCTGATGCAGTAGGACCTCTTTATTTTAGAGTAGTTGCCAGATTTAGCAAACAAAAACCCAGGCAATGTTTGGGATGGGCTTCTTCTAAAAGTTTTTTGCTCTATTTCTGAAATTCAGGTTTAACTGGCATTCTGGATTTTTCCTAGTAGCCCTACTTTAGAGTTTACCTGTTTGCTGTTGTCGTCTCTCACTGTGTCTAGAATTTATTCGTCACCTTTGATGCTCAGAAATGTCATCAGAGGGCATCTGTGTATGGGACTCTCCCAGGGCTCTGTTGACAGGGAAACCTTGTGCTCGGTGGGGGAGCTGCTCCCCCACTGTTTTGGTCCTTCTCTCCTATGTTGCTCACCCTCTGCACCCCTATGAGGTTTATGCACAGACTTGAATTCCCCATCATTGTCTCAATGACCTTCACCAAGTTAATTAGCCTCTCTTAGTTTCAGTTCCTGAATCATGAAATCGGTTTTAATAAACCAATCTCACAGCTGGGCGCATGAGGATTAAACCCCTGGCATCATGTGTGCCCTGGCTGCCGCCCTAATGGTGTCCTCCTGACCAGAGCATCTGCGCTGTCCTCCCCATTTGGGACGGCGTGTCTGTAGCAGGATGGCACTTCCCAGTCCCTGTGGTGGTTTGGGGCCATGTGACTCGTCCTGCCCAATTAACCGTGAGCAGATGTGCCCAGTGTCCCGGTCGGGCTGGAGACTTTCGTTGCCGATGAAAGGCCCACCAGGGGGATCTTATGCTCACCCACAGTAAATGACAATGTTCCAGACAGTGTCCGCTCTGTCGGCCAGATTCTGGAGCGAGGATGATGCAGGAGAGAGCCCCTCTGGCCTACAATGAACCAGCAGCACAAGTGGGGATCAGGCTGGTTTACGGCTGTGAGCCTAGGGGATGTTCGTTACTGCCACGCACCTGACCATGCTGACCATCCACAGGGGTTAGCAGAAGTTCCCTCCCCGGGGCGCCTGAGCATCTGCCTTCAGCTCAGGTTGTGATCCTGGGGTCCTGGGATCGAGTCCTGCATCAGGTTCCCTGCATGGAGCCTGCTTCTCCCTCTGCCTGTGTCTCTGCCTCTCTCTGTGTGTCTCTCATGAATAAATAAATAGAATCTAAAAAAAAAAAAAAAAGGAAAGAAAGAAATCCCCCCTCCCTGCTTCGTTGCCCTGTGTTAGTGAAGTGAGTGCCCTGTGAGCATTTCCCAAGACGCTGCAAACCGTGCCCAGAGAGAGGGTGTCTGTCCTTTATTGGCCACATCTACAGAAGTATGGGGAGGAAGGACCACCCTCATGTTCAAGTTGGTCCTGAGCTCTGATTGATCCAGCCAAGTTGGGGCTCAGCCTGGAGCTGGTATTGATAGGACAGGTCCACACAGATCCACACAGCTGCAGATCAGAAGGTTCTCCTACTGACGATAGAGGCACCGATGTCCTTATACTCTTTGCTAGTGACCCACATGTCCTTGAAGGTGGAGAGTGAGCACAGGATGGAGCCGCCCACCCAGGCACTGTAAGTGGAGTAGGGGCAGGTGGACACCTGGAAGGGTGGAGGCAGGGAAGGGGTGTGGGAGGGGGGGATTGCAGGGGAGGAGCGGGGGGCGGGGGAGAGGGGAAGAAACCAGAATCAAAATACTTTTCTAAATTTGGACATAAGGGCAGCCTGGGTGGCTTAGTGGCTTAGCGCCGCCTTCAGCCCAGCGAGGGATCCTGGAGACCGGGGATCGAGTCCCACGTTGGGCTCCCCGCAGGGAGCCTGCTTCTCCCTCTGCCTCTCTCTCTCTCTCTCTCTCTCTCTCATGAATAAATAAATAAAATCTTTTTTTAAAAATTTAATTAATTAATTAATTAACTTGGGACATAAAACAGCCATCCCTGAACGAAGCTCACGGGCAATTGTTTCTACCCTCCAGGCAAATACTATTTATTCTGACCTTTGAAGAAGCGTGTCGGTCCACACGCTGTCTGCCTGTGGCTTTAAACTACAGGATAAAAGGAGCAGGAGCAGAAAGGACTCCCCTTGGCTCTTAGGATCCCTCTAGAATGCATGATACGTCAAGTTCTACAAAGTCTACGTGGAAGGCATATGTGTTTTGCAGAAAAATGAGAAAATACAGAGGAGCAAAGCAAAAATCACAGGGGATTGAACAACCTGGAGAAATCCCTGTCGTTTCACACTCACGCTCGAGACTTTCACTGTGCTCAGCCCTGACTCGCACCAACAGCTGCCCTGTGCACATTCGCCCTCGATTCTGGGAGAGAACAGAGCGTCTGCCCCAGGTCGGAGGCACCTCTGCGCCTGGAGGAGCCAGACATCACCACGCCCACCACCAGGTGGGACCTCTATGGCTCAAGGTTAGATTCACTTGCTCAAGGTCAGACAGTGGCCGTCCTCATGTGTCCACGGACCTTCCTAAAGGCATGTGGATACACCACACAATAGAACAGGCTTGTTGTTTTAACGCAGGAAGGCAGATGCTTTGCCACAGGGATTAGCAGGGAAAAGGGATTTGGAGCGAGGATTCAGAACACCCAAGGTCCAGGGAGACGTGGGATGACTCTAGAGGATGATTCTCTAACTCGGCTACTGTTGCTCGCCAGCTCTGTGGCCCCACAGAATCCTGCCTGGCTGGGAAGCATTTGTTCCTATTGGTTAAGAAAAGAAATAGTGCACAAATTTTAAAGAAAAAAAAGGAAGAGTCAGAGGTAGGGGAAAGAGCACATTCAGGGTCAGGCATCCGGCAGAGGAGAGAGCAGTCTCGGCCACCCAGAGACCCACTGGTCTTTGCTGCCACCAACAGGCTGTCACTCAGACGAGTCACCTACCCCGTCTGTGTCTTCTCAGATCCCACAGAGCATGCACAAAACTGGGATATTTATGCATTCAGAAGAATGCAAAACCACCAACAGAAAAATGGCCAAAGGGTTGAAATAGGAAAAACATGCTAAAAGAAAGAAAAGAAAAAGAGGAAAAACCACAGACCACTGGGCAACGTTTGCAGAACTAGTCACCTTCGGGAGCCCTGTAAACCTAATATTTCCCTAAAAAATAAAAGCCATTACTTAATTTTTTTTTAAGCCATTACTTTAAAACTGAATACATACATAACAATTTTACGTGGTGGCAGGACGAGGGCAAGAAGCCCAAGCAAGAGCAGAGCCGGGCAGATGACTGATTTCCTTTGGGCCTTTGGCACTGGCCCTGAACGCATGGTCCATGTCTGCACTGTCACCCCCCTCACCTCTCGTCCACCTGAGCCAGTCCTCCTCCCCGTCTACCCCTCTCTGGGGTCCCTCTGGCCTTAGAGCACCTTGCCTCCGCAGAAGCCTCCAACGGGTGCACCTGGAGCCCCTGTTCCACCTCCAAACTCTGTAACTGTCCTTGACCAGCTCTCAGGCGCCAGAGAGACACCTGACGTCTCCCCCAGCTAGTCTCCCAGTGGTCTTCCCGCCTGCAGGGATGGCAGCCACATCGCTCAAGCTGCTCAGGCGGGAACACTGGGGGACATGCTACCTCCTCCCTGTGGACCTTCCACCCTCATCTGGAGCACTGGCCCACCCTGCACCGCACCTGACAGTCCGTGCCCCACCCCCAAAGTCAGCCCTCCCCAGAGCAGCTGGAGTCATCCTCTGGGCTGGCTCTGCTCAGGGTCGAAGCCCCACACGCTTCTCTGACCTCACTGCCCTTCTCCTGGCTCAGCCCCCGCCAACCCGGCCTTTCCTTCTGAAGCCCCCGCCAACCCAGCCTTTCCTTTCCCCCGCCACAGGGGCTGCTCCCTCTGCCTGACCGTGCTTCCACAGACATCCCTATGGCTCCCCTGCTCCTCCGAGCATCTCCCCCGAGCATCTCCCCCAAGCATCTTCCCCAAGTATCTCCCCAGAGCATCTCCCCCGAGCATCTTCCCCAAGCATCTCCTCCAAGTATCTCCTCTGAGCATCTCCCCCAAGCATCTCCTCTGAGCATCTTCCCTGAGCATCTCCCCCGAGCATCTTCCCCAAGCATCTCCCCCAAGCGTCTCCTTCGAGCATGTCCTCTGAGCATCTCCTCAGATGTCGCCTTCCTGAGGAGACCCACCCTGACCACTCAAGCCTCCTTCCTTGGCTGCTTCCCCCGTGGCTCACAGCCCCTCCTAACACCTGTATTCCCTGGCATGTTGGTTTGTATTGTACGGCTTCCTTCACTGACTAGCATGTGAGCCATTAATGTTCCTGACTTTTGTTTACTGATCACTCCTCAAGCACCTGACCACGTGCCTGGCACACCTGGTATTCTAGAATTTTCTGTGCAATGAATGCAGGAAGTCCCCGAAGGGTGGGTTGGGGCACCGTACCTTCACGTTAATCGTAGGGGAAACCAGGGCAGATATCTCTTTCTGCAACCGGAAGCACAAGCCAGAACAGGAGCCAGTTCCTCCAGACAATACGATGTGGCTGAAGAGAATCTTCCAGAGGGCAGAATTGCAGGAGCTGATGCTCTGGAAGGCCTTCATGTGGATGCCTGGCTCACGTCTCCCTGTCAAGATGGGCGGAGGAAGGCAGAGGTTTGGGGGCTGCAGCCTCGGGCTCTTTCCTCCCAGTTGGAGGCCCTGGGGAGGCGCGGACTCCCCCCCAACCAAACCTCAGCTCCGAGTGTGGTGGCAAACATCAGCACCACTGACCCCAGGGCCCTTACAGATTTCAACAAGATAATGTGTGCGACTACGTGGGACTGACTAGCCAATGGCTGAATAAACAAACATTAATTTCTTCTCTCATCTGAGATGATTTATACCCAAATGTTAACTGACAATTATTAAAATTTAATGCCACGGTATCAATTGCTCTTATAAACGGGTTTCTGCAGAGGCGGTGTCCTTGCTCAGGTGGCCTTTGAAAACTATACTAATTCCTCCTTTTTGAAAAAAAAATATTTATTTTTTAATGGAAGTATAATTGACACACCACATTATATTAGTTTCAGGTGCACAACTTCACGATTCGGTATGTGTATATATTGCAAAATGATCACCACAATACGTCTATTTAACATCCTTCCTAGACTCATCATTAGTCCAAACACATAAACACATATATGGGGGAAGAGCCCTTCATGACAGCGACAGGATGTCTTGTTGTCCTCATCTGGGATAGCATGGACCACACAGCCTCGGGATAAAGTCTGAAAAGGCTGATCTTCTGGAATCGTCCAGGACGTGCCAGACCCAATGAGCATGAGCTGCAAACGCTTCACTCTCATCACGGTGTTGGCTGTGTGCTCCTGCTCATAGAGGCCTACCCAGACTCAGAGGAGAATGTTCACATTGTCAGTGAGGAACTTCATTCAGGGATGGTTTCACGTGTCCACCTAATATTTTGGGGGCACATGCTATGATTGAAGCCATTTTCCACTGCACAGTCCAATGGGGAAAGCGGAGGTAAAGCCAACCCACTCACACTAGATGTAACAGCCATGTCCTTACTAGGCACTAATTGTGGGGAAGTGGCTCCGTCCTTTTTATTCCCCTCTGCCCCTTGTAACCAATTATTTTTTTTTTAATTTTTAAAAATATTTTTAAATTTTCTAAAATTTTTAAAAATTGATTCCAGGAAATAGTTGGTCTTCCATGACTACCTGGAAATCTTCCCTGTCAATGGGGATTTTACAAGCCATCATTTTTTTTCCTGTTCTGCACGCCTGCCAGGGAGCTTAGCCAACTCAGTGCTCGTGTAAGACCTCTAGATCACTGGGGCTGCTTCCAGCATCTGGCCATTGTAAACAATGCTGCAAGGAAGAGGTGGTGTGTATACACAATGGAATATGATTCAGCCAGAAAGAAAGAATGAAATCTTGCAATGAAATCATTGCAATTTGCAATGACATGGTTGGAGTTAGAGGGTATGATAGTAGGTGAAATAAGTTAATCAGAGGAAGACATGTACCATATGATTTCACTCGTATGTGGAATTTAAGGAACAAAACAAATGAACAAAGGGGAAAAAAACAAACCAGAGAGACAAACCAAGAAACAGACTCTGAACTACAGAGAACATGCTGCTGGCCGCCAGAAGGAGGTGAGTGGGGGCTAGGGGAGCAGGTGCTGGGGATGAAGGAGCGCACATGTCATGATGAGCCCTGGGTGATGAAGTATAGAACTGTCGAATCAGTATATTGTACACCCCAAGCTAATAAAACACTGGATGTTAACTATACCAGAATTTTAAAAAGAACCTCTGAATCAGCCAAACATTTAGTTTCTTCCAAACCTATGGTTTTAGCTGCTTTGTCTCCATTTGTATATTTCAAATTATTTTGTGAGTAGACGGAGTATGAATAATATATAATGGGAGAGAAAAATATGGTCCCATGTAGAATTCAGTCACACCTGGCAAATATTTAGTGCTCTGCACTGGATTTCTTCATCTGTAACATGGAGCAGTGTCAGATGGGGGAGGATTGTAGGCTATAGCCCGTGTACGGTGGTCGCCAAAGTCACAGGCATACAGTACGGGTTTAACAAGTGATAGTTAATATCACAGGAACTTTTGAAATGGGTGCCAACTTGCCACTCAAAGCAGTACCCCCTCCTGGCTACAGGGCTCCATTCCCTTTATAGCAATCCTGCTATCCAGGTTTGGACTCACCCCTGGCCCCTTCCCTCCCCTTACCTATGAGATCTGCCTGAAAAAGCCCTTCAGGGCAGAAGAACTTCTCCCGCCCAAGGGTGATCTCCTGGCCATCGGGCAGCTGATACTTCTGTGCGTAGGAAGGACAGTCAGCTTTCACTTTCTCCTTGTCGAAGTCCAGAGCCACATAGCAACATTTTTCTTTTACGTTCCGGATATATTCCCGATCACCTATGGAGGAAGGGAAAAAATGTGACCCAAGATGGTTCACAGGAGCATTCTGTCCCCAGAGAGCAACTTTTTGAAAACTCAGCTCCTTGTGGTGGGTACATGGTGACCATCATCCTCATCATCACCACCATCACCATCATCACCACCGTCACTATTGTCATCATCATCATCATCACCATGATTCTCATTGTCATTATCGACCACTACCAATCACTAAATGTCCCTAAATATAGATGGGCCTGTTTGTAAAACTTGAATCATAGTCAAGTAGTCTTAGCTTTCTTTACAAATTGAAGGCCGCAGGTTGAGCAAGCCAAGCAGGATATTACACCCCAGAGACTGGTTCACTTGGCCAATAATAGCAATTTCCTACCTGTGCTCACCAACGAGTGCCCACTGTTTGTCAATAGTTTCAGGAGGTACAATGTTAGGTCTTGGCCTGCCATGTCCACCTGGATGGTCGACTGATGTAAAGCACAGCCGTCAATGATGGGCACAAAGTATGTCATTCCTTCTCCAGATTCAATGGTTGTTCCTAGACAAGAGAACATGCTGGCATCATCATGCAGGGTGCATGACATCCCTTATCAATTGTCAAGTCTGCAGGAAGAGATGGTAAATGGGAAATAATTGGAGGAGAAGGCAAAGATCTGAGGAGCAAACTTTCTTCTGTAGGAGTGTGCTAGGGTAAAACCTATCCAGGTCACACCAAAGTTTTGGTCAGAAAACCTGCAAATTTTCTTATTAAACAAGACATATAGGCATTAGCAGCAGTTGCCAAAGGATAAAAGAGAAAGAAGAATATTCTGCTCCTAACAGCTTTTTCCCTAAAAAACTGTCCATCAGTGTAGGCACTGGGAATCTCTGGGTGGCGCTTGATTGTCGGAAGAGGCTAGATGCAGTGAAGGATGTGTACGTTTTAGATAGCAAGGCAAACTACATCTCTCTGTGTTAGTCCAAAATTTGTGATGTGGGTTTGGAAACACAGGCTTCACTCTGTGTGAAATGGTGACTTGTAGAGCCATCCAGAGTGGATCAGTGGTCTGGACGATTGCCTTCTTTCACATGTTGGCTCTGGTAACCAAGGACTTCACATTTAAAATGAAGACCTCCACATCTAGCTAAGGTAGGGAACAAGGAGTGTGTTCCCTCCACACACCTGAAACACCTAAAACAGAAATACAGGAAACAACAGTTTTTAAGATGTTGGACATCAAGCAACAAAGGACGATCTCAGTGGTCCCTGAGAGAGGGGACGTCACAAGAAAAGAACATGGCAGACCATGATCCTTCATGAACACAGACACGAAACTCCTAAACAAATTTTAGCAAATATATGCAAAGGATAGCAAGTCATGACCAAATTGATTTTATCTCAGGAATGCAAGATTGGTTAACATTCAAAAATCAATTAATGTAATTCACCATGTTAAAGAACTAAAAGAGAAATTCTACATGATCTTATCAGTAAAGGCAGAGAGTGCACTTGACAAAATCCAACATCCATTCATGATTAAAAAAAAAACCACTCATCAAACTAGGAATACTGGATAATTTCCTCAAACTGATAAAGGATGTCAATGAAAAACCTATAGCTAACAATGCACTTAATCATTCAGTAAGACTGAATGATTTCCCTTTGAGGTCTGGAACAAGATAAGGATGTCTGTTTCCACCATTTCCATTTAGTATTGAGTGAAGATTCTAGCCAGAGCAACGAGGCAAGAAAAAAAAAAAAAACAATAAGAAGCACTCAGTTTGGAAATAAAGAAATTAAACTATAGACAACATGGTTGCCTAAGTAGAAAATCCTATCAGCACTAATAAATTAGTTTAGTTAGGGTGCCAGGATACAATATCAGCATACAAGAGCTACTTGTATTTCTATATACTTGTGCAGAACTATCAGAAATTGAACTAGAGATAGAGTTTATAATAGAATCAAAATATATGAAATACTTAGAGATAAATCTGATGACTGGTTTGCGCAGATTTTACACTGTGAACCACGAACCACTGCCAAGAGAAATTAGAGAACATTTAGGAGATATACCATATTTATTAGTCAGGAGACATGACTGTTGTTAAGAGACCAATTTTCTCCAGATTGATCTATAAATTCAATGAAATTCTGATCAAAACTCAAAGATACTTTTTTTGGTAGAAATTGAGAACATGATTCTAAAATTTATATGAAAATGAAAAGAACCTGGAATGGCCAAAATGTTATTTAAAAAAAATAAGAGTCCGAAGGTGTAGCACTAACATCATATTTCAAGATTTATAAAGCTCCTGTAATCAAGACAATGTGGTATCATCCTAGAGGTAGACAAACAGATCGCTGGGACAGAACACAGACTATAGAAATAGACTCACACAAATACGGACAACTGGTTTTCCAAAAAAATGCATAGGGTAATTCGATGAAGAATGTCTTCACTCTTCAGTTGTCTTTTCAACAAATAGTGTGGGAACAACTGGACATCTATACACATACCAAGAAAAAAACTTCATGCGTACTAGAAGCCACACACAAAACCGCGCTCCACATGGATCACAGAACTAAGTGTAACACTGAAAATTATACAACTTCTAGGAGGAATCACAGCAGAAAAGCTTTGGGTTCAGCATGTGTTTCTTAGATTTTACACCAGAAGCATGAGACACACACACACACACACACACACACACACACACACACACAAAGGATAAATAGATTTCACTGAAATTAAAAACTTTTGCTCTTCGAAGCACATGGTGAGGAAACTGAAAAGCCAAGCCAGAGACTGGGAGCAAATCTTTGCAAAACATGTACCCAATGAGAGGCTGATATAGAGAACAAAAAGCATTCCCAAAACTCAAAGATGAACAACTCAGGGGTACCTGAGTGGCTCAGTTGGCTGAGCATCTGACTCTTGGTTTCGGCTCAGGTCATGATCTCAGGGTTATGGGATCAAGCCCCACAACAGGCTCAGCACTCAGCATGGAGTCTATTTTTCCCTCTCCCTGCCCTCGCACTCTTTCACTCTCTCCTAAATAAATAAATAAATAAATAAATAAATAAATAAATCTTTTTACTTAATTAATTTTTAAAGATTTTATTTATTCATTCATGAAAGACACAGAGAGAGAGGCAGAGACACAGGCAGAAGCAGGCTCCATGCAGGGACCCCGATATGGGACTCGATCCCGGGTCTCCAGGATCATGCCCTGGGCCAAAGGCCGGCGCTAAACCGCTGAGCCACCCAGAGATCCCCAATAAAATCTTTTTTTATAAAAAAGATGCAGTCAGTGAAAAATTGACAGGACATTTGAACAGACACTTCACCAAAGTTCCATATAATGGAATGCTCACCACTACTGCTTGTTAGGGAACCTACGAGTCAAAACCACAGCGAGGTGCCACTGTGCACCTGCTAGAAGGGCTGCATGATGAAGAGCGGCCGTGCCAGTCTGTGGAGGAACGGGCACTCTCATGTGGCTGGCAAGCAAGGCATGAAGGCATGCAGCCATGCTGGGAGCTAGTTTGGCGGATTTTTAAAAAATTAAAATACTCTTACCATCCGACCCAATCATGTCACTTGTAGGTATTTTTATGCAAGTAAAACGAAAGTGTATGTCCACACAAAGACTTGTAGACAAATGTTCACAGTAGCTTTATTTATAATAGCTCCCGACTGGAAACAACCCAAATATCCATCCACAGGTAAATAAATCAGCAAAGTATGGTGCATTCACACAATGGAATACCACTTGGCAATAAAAAGAAATGAACTATTAATACAAACAGCAGCACGAATGAATCTCCAAATAATTATGTTGAGGAGGAAAAAGCCACAGGAAAAAGAGCGCATACCCAACAACAT
The DNA here is from genome assembly GCF_048164855.1 of Canis lupus baileyi. NCBI lineage: Eukaryota > Metazoa > Chordata > Mammalia > Carnivora > Canidae > Canis > Canis lupus. The sequence continues at coordinate 8,942,477 of NC_132858.1, forward strand.
TCACGCAAAATTCCAGAAAATGCAAATGCATGTGAGGACAGCCTGGAGGGGGCAGCGTGGGGCGGCGTGGGGCCGGGGGAGGGGGGAGGTTTAGAAGTCTCGGATCCGTCCCTTATCTTGACTGTGCTGGTGGCTACATGAGTGTATCTACACGTCAAAACTTCTTAAATTGCATGCCTTAGGCACCCTGGCTTCATCATGCGCCAGTGACACCTCGATAAAGCTGTCAAGGAGCTAAGTGAGCCGAGTGGAAGCAAATTGCTTACCCAGGAGGACGGGAGGGAATTAGGAGGAGGGCTGTCCAGTGTGTTTCTCACGTCCCGTGGATCCTTCCCTTCATTCATTCATTATTTGGCAGGGAGGAAGAGGACAGGCGTGGGCTCACGGGGCTCCGAGGGGGCCACTCACCCGAGGTCTGGCCAGAGGCGTATAGAGAAAGGACTCCCTGGTTGGCTAAGTACAGGGCCGGCACGTTGAAGGTCTCAAACAGGATCTGCGGAGAAGCAATGGGAAGCGCTGGACGCCAGGCCAGTGGACGGAAGAGCAGGCGGGTCTTCCCTTAGTCCTCGGGCGCATGAAGCCCACCTGCGGGGGCACCTGGCTCCCCAGAGATCCAGCCTACGGAGTCAGGGAGCGTGCCACTCTTCAGCCCAGCTCTGCCCACGAGCTCCGCAACACTGCCTCCCAGTAACGCAGGCTCGAATCCTTCCCAGGGACCTGACGGGGCAGACGTAACACGCTGCCACAAGACCGAGGGGATCGCATCATCTTCTGAGCCACCCCGTTTTCATGATGGGGGTGATGCTGAACCCCCAATGCCTCTGTGAAGCCAACATTGTCCTCTCCACGCTTTTGTTCTTTCGACTCTTGGAGGCTAGGCAGGCTTTACACAATACTTTGATTTGGGATGTTTTACTTGTTTTATAACAATTGCAACAACGAAAGCCGTCAGTTACTATGTGTTAACTGCGCCCCAGACACTTAGTCCAGGCACAGTGCGTCCAGGATGCTCTCCTGGGTACTGACTGTACACAGGGTGCAAGGCGCGGACAGGGGAGGCACAGCCCTGCTTTTGTTGCCCATGGCGTCCCCCCTGGGGTATGTACATTGTCTCCGCCTCGTCCACATGAGAGACTGGTGGACGAGAATGTTAGGGAACAGGTGGCAGGGGTGGGAGGCTGGGCACCGTCACTGTGAGGTTGGCTGAGCAAGTGAATGATTCTCCTGCAAGATAGTGACACTGGGGTTTAAGATTTCAAGGTTCTTTTGATGGTGGGACCAACACGCAGTCACTTGGACCACTGATCGGCAAACTTTGTGAGGTACAGCTCCAAACCTGCCAACAGGGCCACAGGAGGGTAGCACCTGGGGACAGGGTGACAGCCAGCTAGAGCCGTCGGGGCATCTTACGGACGGCCAGTCGGTAGTTAGCTAAGTTTGGGAGGATCCCTGTGATTTGGCTCAACTGAATGATTTCACAGGCTCCTGGGCAGAGGGGCTGTCCTTAGTTTGGTACCTGGCTCAGGGGCAAGTAGGGCAGGTGTACAGTGGCCCTGGAGTGGTATAAGACCGTAAGGGAAGTGACTGGGGTGTGGGCTGCTCAAGAAGTGAACCAACTGGCCTCTGGCAAAGACCTCAAAACCCAGTAGACAGCATTTTAGAAAACAATATTTGCACACAGTGTGCAACACCACTGAGTGTGTTGGGGGTCACTAAGCATGTGTCTGAGGGCAGCTGTCAGTGGGGGCTTGGGGATTTACCCAAGACAAGCAACAGCACGTGTCCATGCAAAGACTGGCTCATGCCCATTTGCACCTGGCTCTTTCACAACAGCCCCCAAGTGGAAACCACCCAGATGTGCATTTGTAACATGATGCGTGGAAGGTGAGGCACCCAGATGCAGGCACCCCATTTAAGGACACAGAGATGGGCACGGCAGTGGCGGTGAGTCTGTGTCACTCTCCGGCGTCCCCAGAGTCTGCATCCTGGTGGAGGAGGCAGGGCATGGACTCTAGGTGGGAGAGCAGCTTTTGTGATCCCACTAGAAACCCCACCTCCTAAAAATGCAAGGACAAAAACCAACCTCAGCTCCCCCGGTCTGGCATGAGGCCAGAGGTCACAGAGCTTGGAAGGGTCTTCCAGGATCCTGGGGTCAAACTCCCATCCTACAGATGAGAACACTGAGGCAGCATTTGAGGAATGCTCAACAGGTGCTAAGCACGGTGACACACACGTCACGGCTTCGACCCATCTCGTTTCCGTGACATCCCCAGTGTGATGCCATTACCATCCTGATAGGGAAATCAAGACACCTCGACGACAAGCAATCCACCCCAGGTCCCACATGTGGGGAGAGCCAGGGCCAGAATCAGGCTCCCCACTGCTCCCTGCACCTGCTGTTCCACTGGGACGCAGCCCCAGACATCCTGCTAACAGGCAGACTTATTCTGGGAGAACCAGCCCTGTGCTCCTCAGTTTGTTCCAGCCTCTGGGAGGGGCCGGGGAGTCTGGCACCTGGACAGAAGGAGCTCGCAGGGGAGAGTCCACAGATGGGGGGACTCCATTCTCCCGCAGTGACGTGCTGCTCCCTGAGTCCCCACAGAGGCCACCGTTGCAGGCTGCCCCCCATCTGCCTACAGAAGCTTCCACCTTCCTCGGCCACTCTCTGCCCTGGGCAGTAGCCAAAAGTTCCCCTTCCCTGGGTGACCCGCTGGCTGGGTTCTGCCCACGGCAACGCTGGAAGGAGGGGACGTCCCTGCTCCCTCCCTGCTGGTCCCTGCTGGTCCATCCTCCTGGCAGAGACCCTCTCTGGGCTGCTGGCCACCTGTGCCCTGTCAGGTTTAGGGGCCCGGCTCCCCATCACTAGCCTAGAACTCCACACTGGCTCACGTCACTGTTCTAAAACTCATACTCACCTTTGTGCATAATCTCTCCAGTAAAGAATCACCAAAATTACCCCACGTGTGTGTCCCTTTGTTTTTATGCTGAAATCTCAGTATAATCAAAGGGTAGATTCAGAGAGAGCCGGGGCAGAAAGGCAGGCGGTGAGCCCAGGGGAGGTGGGCAAGTGCCAGCACAGTGGCTTGTGTGAGGGTAAATTTTTTCCTTCAATTTGACTGGGCCATGGGGATCGCAGACACTTGGTCAATCATTATTCTGAGGGTGTGTATATGAGGGTGTTTGGGGATAATATCAACGTTTAAATCTATAGATCAAGTAATGCCAATTACCCTTCCCCATGGAGGGTGGGCCTCATCCAAGCAGTTGAAGATCCAAACAGAGCAAAAGGCTCCAGCCTGCCGACTCTACCCCTGCAGATCCTGGGGTTTGTCAGTCTCCATAATCACATGAACCAATTCCTTAAAGCAGATCTGTGTGTGTGTGTGTGTGTGTGTGTGTGTGTGTGTCCCACCGTTCTGATTCTCTGGAGGCCCCTACAACAGTTTGGCAATGGCATATTCCCCTTGAATGCGGGACAACCCTGCTTCTCTCTCTCTCTCTCTCCAGCTCACTGGGTCCATGATGGGCACACGCTGTTCTCAGCCCGGTTACCTGCTGTTTCCAGGCCGTGGGCCTTGTGCCCGGTCCACGCAGAGCCCAGCTGTGGCCCACTTCTGTGGGCCTGACCACGTGCGGGCGAAGATTCATCAGCTTCCTCGGGGCTTGGTTTGAAATGAGGCAGCAGCTCACGCCTGTGCTCCGATTGCTGGTGCTCTATTTCTGGGCCATGGAGCAAGCCTCCTCCACGGGCAGGTGGTACCGCGGGCTGCCGGCCTGCCCTGGGTCACTGCTCACTGCAGGAGACGCCCCTGGGCTCCAGGGGTGCTGGGCCAGGTGGTAGAGCCTTGCTGCTTGCTTAATTAGTCCCTGGACATCCTCATTAGGTGTGCCTAGAACCTGGCAGCCCCTGCGGCCCCCTCCCACCTGGACCCCCCTCGGGCCCTAAGGGAGACTCTGCAGTCTACTGGAGGATACCCTCCTTTCTCCACCAATCTGTCCTTGACAGCCTCCGAGAACCAGTTCAATCCAGTTCATCCAGGTCAGTCCTATCCACACGTACCACGAACTCCTTCCTGGGGGACATTGGGAGCTCTTGGGTCAGGTTGGGAGCTCTAAGCTGGCCCCATGACCCAGCAGGACTGAGAAGGACCCAGCGGACCTCCTAACCCCCTGCCCTGCAGCCTCAGCCAAACCCCTTCTGCTCCTGCACACCCCCACTCCTTCACCTGTGCAAAGGGACAACTGCCCTGCCCACAGACCTGCTGTCGGGTCCACCTGAAATGAGTCACAGTAAACATTTCACCCATGCCCGGTCCCTTGGGGAGCTTTCCCGTGGTAGCTGCCTTGCTTGCCACCAGCGTCAAAGGGGACAGATGTCTCCTGTGTCTTCATCTCGCTGAGCAAAGAGGCGATGCCCTGAGGGCATCCCCCAGGGTCAAGGCTCGAAAAGTGGCCAGAGCTGCTGCCCCATGACCTGCTCCCTGACCCATTGCCCACCACCTGGCCTCTTACCTGTGACATCTTCTCTTTGCTGGGCATTGTGTTTAAAGGCGGCTCTGTCATCATCAGAGGATGCTGCTCCGGGGCGATGCGGAGCACCTGGTAGAAGGAGTGATGCCAAATCTGTGGCGAGAGAGGGTAATACGGAGGCACAGTGAGCCACAGCCAATCTGCTGCAAGGGGGATGGAGCCTGTCTACACCACAAAGTGGCTTTCTGTAGATGCAACTGTGATTCACAGCAGGACAGACAGTGAGTGTGGCTATGACAGGACACAAATCCTCCATCTGTTGCCGGCCTTGAGTCGGGGCAAGAGGAGTGAACAAAGATGCGTGAGGCATAGTCCTCATCTGATGGGGGCAGACGTGAGCCCCGAGACACAGCACCGGGAAGCATGGCACCAGGCATGTGCCAGACAAGCTCTCTCCTTATCTGTAGAGTGGAACATTTTCCTTCCTCATAGGGGACCCTGAGGACATGAGTGAGGACCAAATACGACATTTGAAGAAAGCCTAGTGGCCACCTTGACCAATACCACAGCCTGAGCGGCTTAAACCATAGGACTTATTGTCTCCCAGTCCCAGAGGCTTGCAGTCAGCCAGGTGGGGTCCTCCTGAGGCCTCTCTGCCTGTGTGTAGATGGCTGTCCTCTCCCTGTGTCCTCACGGGGTCACCCCTCTGAGCGTGTCTATGTGTCCTGATCCCCTTATTGTAAGGACCCGGATCACACTGGAACAGGTCACCCCTAGTGAACTCATGTTACCTTGATTGCCTCTTTTAAGACCCCATCTCCAAATATGGTCATATTCTGAGGTTCTGGGGGCCAAGACTCCAACACAGGAGATTGGGGGACACAGTTCAGGCCACAGCACCCAGCAGAGTGCTTGGTGCACAGTAGGTACTCAATAAGTAATGGTTACTTACTTTGAATAAAGGTCCCGCCTGCCTCTGTGGGGGGAGGCTCCATGGAGGATGAAAACAGATGTGAAGGATGGACTCCCTGGGGGAGCTAAGTGAAGGGAGTGCCTCTGGAAAGAGGGCCCATGTGCAAAGACGTGGAAACACAAAGCAACATGGCACCCATGAAACAGCAAAAGCCAGACATGGGCTCATGGCTGGATGTGCAGCCACTGATGCATTGGAACAGGGAAGGGGCATGACCCAACATAGAAGAAGTGCTCAGCAGGCTGCGTGAGGGTGAGCTGGAGGGGTGACGTAGGAGGATGGGTACCACAGGGTAGGATCATTGTAATGATCCTGGTATTCAGGAAAGACTTGAACCAAGAGTCAGAACCAGCTAAAGACCCACCATTAGTCAGCTCCACTAGGGCTCAGCTCCTGGACAGGGGAGGTAAGGGGTGGGTGGAAGCCACAGCCCAAGTAGTCTGGATTCTGCAAGCTCCTGGATCCTGCAAGTGGGCTGCACATTCCAGAGACCTATCTACACTGCTTCAGTTTCTGCATCCCCTATGATGCCCTGGTAGAGGGCTATGGACAGAACCAGAGCTGACACCCCAGCTGTGCAGATAGGAAGAGTGTCTGCAAGTGATGCTTCCACAACCACCCTCCGAGACAGCCTTCAGGGATGCACACCTCCTGGCCTCAAAGCCCCGTGCATATCTTTCTTGCATGGAACCAGGACTGGCTCATGCCACCTGCAGAATATGGCAGCTGTGAAGGTGTGTGGCTTTCAAGGCTACATCATATAGCCGTTGCAGCCTTCACATTGGCCCCTTCAATTGTTCACTCTGAGGGAAGCCAACCACCATGCTGGGAGGACTTTCGAAGGGCCCTGCAACAAGTTCCCAAGAAGCACCACCCTACCAGCCACATGGAGCACCACCTAGGAGATGTCTCCTCCAGCCCCAGTCGAGCCTTCAGATGGTACAGCCCTGGTTGACACCTGACTGCTGCCTCATGAGACACCTTGAGCCAGAACCACCCAGCTGAGCCACTCTCAAATTCCTGACCCACACAAACTGGGAGATGTAGTAGGAGGCCATCAGTATTTTAGCCTCTAAGATTTGGGACGGGTTGTTATGCAGCAGAGATAATTAATATATCTTCCCAGGCAGCATGTAAACTTCAGCCACATATGGAAGCTCTGATCAGAACCTCCAGCTACTAAGACGTAAAGTGGTTCAAATAGCCATATTCATTACATCTTTACCCTGCTGGACTAAGGAATTTTATTCTGAAAGTAAAATATACATATTGTAACATTTACCAACTTAACCTTTTTAAAAACTGCACAGTTTAGTGGCATTAAGTATAGTCACACTGCTGTACAACCATCACCATCACCCATCTCCAGAAATTGCTTGTTGTCCTCAACTAGAACTCTGTCCTCCTTCCACACTGACTCCCCATCCCCTTTCCCCAGCCTGTTTTTCTAAATCTGCCAACTAAGGGTGGAACCCCACAGTTCCTATCTGGCTTATTTCACTGAGCATAATGTCCTGCAGGTCCAGCCGTGTTGTGGCAGGTGTCAGAATGTCCTTCCTTTTCAAGGCTGGGTAATATTCCACCGGACTATACAGCATGGTTTCTTTACCCATTCATCTGTTGATGGACACCTGGCTTGTTTCTACACCTTGGCTATTGTGCATAATGCTGCGCTGAGCATGGGGGTGCAGACGTCTCTTCCTGTCCTTGTTTTCAATTCTTTAACTTTTTGAGGAACCTCCATGCTGTGTTCCACAGCGACTGCACCATTTTACACTTCCACCAGCCATGCACGAGGTCCTGATGACAATGCTTGTCATTTTCTATTGTGGTTGCTGTTTTTAAATGGCCGTCCTAAGCATGGGGAGTAGGGACTTTTTATCCATCATCCCTTTAACCTTCACACCAGCGTTATGTGCAAAGACAGTTATACTCTTTTCTTACAGATAAGGAAACAGAGGGCCAGGGAGGTGGGTTACTTTCCCAAAATGACATAGATTGGAGCACTGGGTGGCTCAGTGGTTGAGTGTCTGCCTTCGGCTCAGGTTGTGATCCTGGGGTCCCGGGATCGAGTTCTGCATCAGGGGATCCTGCTTCTCCCTCTGCCTGTGTCTCTGTCTCTCTCTGTGTGTCTCTCGTGAATAAATTTTTTTTTAATTTAAATTTTTTTAAAAAATTTTTTTAATGACATAGATATTAAGTGGTGGAGAGAGGATTCAGGCTCAGGTCTCTGACTCCATGACCCATGTGGTTAGTAGCTCGATGTAGTGTCTACAGGGACTGAGGGCTAAGAGATGCCCAGAGAGCCCTGGATGCCAAGGCACCTCCCTCCCCAGGTGCTGGGGCAGGAGGTATGCCACCTAATATCGGTAGTGGATACCATGACCAGGTCCCACCCCAGCAGAAGCTGAGCCTACCTTCTCCATGTTGTCCCAGTTAGTGACGGTTGCCCGGGAGATGGGATATTGCAGATTAAGCTCCCCTCGCTTTTCCTGAGCCTCATCTCCGATGAACCAGTCTTCCTCTTCCATCCCCACCAACAGATTCTGAAAGACATGGGCCAGGATAGATCTGCTCCCAAGAGTAACTCCCCCTCACTTGGCATCCACGTGTGGGTACACGATAAGCAGTGACTGGGAGCTGTGGTGTGCAGCTGGGAGACCACTCCAGGTCACGGCACTGGCAGCGATGGCCTCCTCAAACCTACACAATTTCAAGATGCCACTAAGAGGTTTCAGCAAAGGACTCGCAAGGTAAAAGTGCTCCTAAGTACACTCACCTTGTCCACCTGTGGATGAGTCACCTGGGGGCAAGAGAGAGAAGCGGTGGATGAGGCGAAGGTGTCAGGGAGGGGCACCAGCTTCTACACATGCTCAGGAAAATTAGCAGGGGAAGGGTCTGCAGTTTAATGTAATTTGTTATTCTTTAGGAAGATGGACCTCGCTACTTTTGTGACAGAGTAAACCAGTTATTCCGTCATTCAGAAGGGATTCGACAGTTGATCCATGTGTAAATCTGTGTCTAACAAGAAGCAAACATCAATACAGAATGAAGTGTGAGAAGAAACAGAGAGGGTGCCTGATGGGGCTAGGACAGGCCATAGGATGTCGTCCAGCTGAGAGCCTGGATGTAGGAGAGAGGGCTGGGCGGGTGTCCTAGAATGCTGGGCAGTCGGCATGGCAGCTGGGAACTTCCTGAACCAGTCATTCATGAAAGGAGTCCAGTCCCATGTTTCCCAGAAATGGGTCTGTCTGGGTGTCCATCCTGTTCTCACTTGTTGGGAAAGAGCAGTCTGTAGGAAGCATGGCCTTGGGATCATGCTGCAGTGCTGCCATGCTGCAGTGGTGCAGGGAGGTGCTGTGCTGTGATGGAGCAATGGATTCCAGAGAGAAGCCCCATTCTTGAGGCCACCACAGCTCATGCGCACAGAGCTCCATACATTAGGAATTTGTCTTTGAGGCAAAGGGGCTTGGGCTGGGGGGAAGCACTAGCCGTGAGACCCCCAGCAAGCTGCCTGCCTCCTCTGAGCTCCATCTCCACTCTTGGATGGGAACAACATCTTCCATCCCACATTCCTCTTGAGGCTGCTGTCAGGGGAGCAAGGGCTGTCAATGGGAACACATTTCATAACCTGAAAGGATGTGCTGACATGAATGACTGTCCAGGCCACCCTGCCTCTGACATTTTTTGGCTTAGCCAAATCTTGATGCATGAGGGTGGGGGGACTAAAGGGCTCCACGGGCAGGGAGGAGCAGTGTCACCCTGCCGAGATGGACAAAGCTCCGGCCAAGCGGCTGCTCTGGTTGGGGTGGACTGAGGGCCTGCCTCTCCATGGCCACGGGGCCTCCCATGAGGGGTCTCGCTGTCGGCTTACCACCAGACTGAGAGGCAGCTGAGGGGCCGTGGTGATGTGAGTCCACGCAGAGCACCCCGTCCTGTGCTGACTCCCCCTTAGAGGCAGAAGCTCACTTCCTGCTGCCCTGGGGCAGCCCCCAGGCCTGGGAGGGAGCAGCCGAGTACCTCACAGGACACAAGCAGAGAACCCCGTGCGCTGAGGTTCAGGTGGGCCACTTACTGAGCAGCTAATTCATCGTGGTCACTCGTTTCTATTTGGGTGAGAAATTTGATCTTCCTCACTGTGATTTTATGCTATTTTATATATAATCTTGCTTCCTACTAGGCCACTCTTTGTACAGTTAACAGGATTTTTCCCTTCCCTGGGGCTGTGGACTATCCCTGTGGTGCGACATCGAGCTTTCCCCTGGCAGGACACGTCACTGCACCTGCTGGCACAAGATGCCATGCCAGGATTTCAAACAGTGAATGGAATACAGGGCACAGGTTACACCATGTTGGGAAGCTGAAAGAGCCAGCGGGGAACACCGAGGCGCCCAGAGAGTGGAGCACCAGGATCGCTGGGCAGAGAATGAGGCGCTGCAGGGAGCTCAGAGGAGGCCGTGGGAGCTGGAAGAGGACGCTGCCTGGACAGGGAGGGAGGCTGGTGAGGAGCGGGAGCACGCAGGCCCTTGCCACTGCCCATGGATGTGAATAGGGCAGCAAAACAGTGAGGAGACCTGCCCGCTCGGCCCCAGATTGACAACATCTGTCAGGGAGCAGTTGACAGGGGTGTCCCAGCCCCCAGGGGGCACAGAGCTGCAGGAAGGTGGGGCTTAGGGGCAATAGGCAGAAGCCACCTGTAGTGGGTTGAAGATATGTCTACACCCAACCCCCCAGAACCTATGTAGAGGTGACTGTATTTGGAAAAAAGGTCTTTGCAGATGTAATTTATTTATAGATATTGAGATTGAACATCCTGGATTGTTGGGATGGGGGCTGAAGCCTGTGACAAGTGTCCTTGTAAGAGCCAAGAGAGGGAGACCCGAGACAGAGACGGGAAGAGGAGGGACCGCGTGGAGGCCTAGCAGGGGCTGCAGGGGCAAGGCTGGGAGCCCCCAGCCGCTGAAGGAGCAGGAAGGATCGTCCCCTGGCGCCGCTGGAGGGATCCAGCCCTGCCCACACCTGGATTTAGGGCTTCCAGCCTCCAGAACCAAGTCAGAATAAGTTTCTGCTGTTTTAAGCCATCAGTCTGTGGTCACCCGTTACTGCCATCCCGGGACACTCACACTCATCATGGTCGCCACCCTTAGCGTCATCTCTGTCACCGCTACATACTTCCTACAGGCCGGACGCCACGCTAAGCATGCACGCACCACCTCACTTAAGGTTCGGCCAAATGTGGCGTTTATGCTTTCATTAACTGAGCTCTCAAGGCAACTTGCCCAAAGTCACATGAGGGCTGAGGCAGGGCCAATGTTCAGATGTGGGTCTCCTGACCCCGCAGCCCCCACTCTTCACCGCTAAGCTCTGCAGTCTTGAAGAAACAGGCCTGTCAGCTAGCAAAGGGGCAGGCACCTGCTGCCACCCACTTAGAGAGGGGCTTCCTGCCACCCAGCACGCCCCAGGTAGGAAAGTCCATCTTAACTTCAGCTGCATGATTACAAACATTGTCATTAATTTGCTCCAAGTGGTGTAGAGCCTGGGACCCCATGATATTTGGGATGCCCCGCGTGACCGTGCCGCTCCTTCTCACAGATGGGTAAACTCCCCAAGGAGGAGCACAGGGACTCAGCACCGGGCGCTGAGCTCTGACAGGCCCTGCCTCTCTCACTTGCTCACCCGGGGATATGCTGGTTGCTCTTCAGCGAGAAGGGCCGTCGTGGCACCTACCTGGTAACAAGTTACTGTCATTATGTGAGCTCAGGGCCTCCCGGCTGCTTTGGCCAGAGAGGCCCTAGCACTTGGCAGGACCCTCCAGAGGAAAGCAGGTGGCCACCTTTAAAGGGCGCGCAAGTCTGGACGGCAGAGTTGGAGCCAATCCTACCTGCTGCTCGCAGGGAAGGCCCAGACGAGGAGCACAGCCTCCGGCCCGCAGACGTGCTTTGTCTCATCCCCTCATTCTTCCATTTGTAGAAGAATGAGCTATCCTTAAAATCTTGACATGAACATCGGAATTTCCACATGAGCCAGCAATTCCACCCCCCGAGGACACCCCCCCCCCAAAGAGCCGAGAGCGGACCTCAAACAGACATGGGCCCACCCACGATCACAGCAACATGGTTCACAATAGAGGTTGAAGCAACTCACGTCGTGTCGAAGTTTCCCGAGGATGGTGGGGAACATGGCCAGGGGAGCTTCTGTGCCCGAAAAGCCCACCTTGCTGAAGCCTGAGCCATAGTCACAGACGACGGGCACATTCATCATGTTGTCTGTGACCTGGACGGGGCTGCGGGAGACACAACATGGTTATTCGTGCCATTTGCAAGGTGTTGACTGAGGGCGGGTGCTATGCCAGGGAGGACGCAGGCTCTGCACTCACAGCAGTGTGGGTGGCTCCCAGAACCTAGGCTGGGGCCCTGCCTGGGGTCAAGCCGCTGCCTGGGTGCTGAGGGCAGTGCTCTGGAACAAGTGTGTTTTCTTTCTTTCTTTTCTTTTTTTTTTTTTTTAAGATTTTATTTATTTATTCGTAAGAGACACAGACAGAGAGACAGAGGCAGAGGCAGAAGAAGCAGGCTCCTTGCAGGGAGCCCGATGTGGGACTTGATCCTGGGACCGCAAGATGAAGCCCTGAGCTGAAGGCAGACGCTCAACCACCGAGCCACCCAGGCGTCCCAAGGAGTGGGCTTTCAATGACCAAGTGCATTTGGCTGCCCTGGAGAAGGCAGGCCTGGGGACCCGCTTCTGGGCTAGAATGCTCCTGCTGTGACTGTGCTTCTACTGGTTTCTGGCACAATCCATGACTTGCATCACAGGGGGGTCATCTTTCCCATTCACTGAACCAGAGGCGTTGGGCAGCGAGACCCCAGTAGGAGCTAGTGGCCTGGTGGTCACTGCCAGGCTCCCCCTGGACCCCACTCAAATACCACCTCTCCCGGAGACGGAGACACTGCTGGCCTCCTGGCCTCGGGGTGAAACCCACCCCCCACTCCCTTTGCTTTCAGGCATCTCCTTTATGTATCTGCAGGTTTGGAAAACATGAGAAAATACATAGAAGAGAGTCGTGATCACCCACAGCTCCACCACCTACAGCTGCCCTGTTGTATTTTGCTAATTAGTGCAAATCTATAATAGATGATTTTTTAAAAATTATTTACCCTCAGAACAAATGAATTCATTTTCTCTTTTGAACACTGTATTTTAACTAAATCTGTATCATCACAAATGTTTTCATCCCGTTAAGGCGATCTTCATCACTTTCTGGGTAGAGAAGGTCTATATATATTAATTATGGAAAATAGAGTGCATTCTGGGGAAAGAGGAAGCCCTCCGCAGACCCTACTAGCCACAGACGGCTCTCGTTAGTTCGGGGTATTTACCCTCGCAGTCCTTACAAGCCACACGGTGGTCACTTTCTCTCCAGCCGTGTGGGTACGATTCCAGGGGCACAGAGTGCAGTGGAGCTGAGTGCTCATTGTGCACACACATTACGTCTGCTACAGAGGATACATTTTCTCTGCAGTTTTGTATTGGACTCTTTCCTGGACATGATCCGCATTTCTGAGTCACCAGGTACCACATGGATGCTTTCTGAGAGTGCAGAGCCCCACACTAGCCTACCAGGATTTAACCATCCCTAACTGGGGAAGGCTCAGATCTTGGCCGCCTTTCCTCCCCTTTCCATGGGACCCCCATGGTTGCACAAATGTAGGTGCGGTATGGGCAGCTGGGCCTGCGCACGCTGTTCACCAGGTGCTGGTCGGTCATAAACCACTGAGGACCTGGAGGCTGATGGCACGAGACTAGGTGCTTGACATCTGCAAACCCCATGCAGCAACAGTACTCAAATGTAGGGCAGTCATGGGGAAGAAGGACATGAGGGATGGTGTGGGTTAGTGTCCCGCCAAAAGAAGGAGTGTTGACAATCCTGACCCCCAGCACCTGTGACATGACCTTATTTGGAAGTAAGGTCTTTACAGATGTAATCGGGTTAAAAGGAGGGCATGAGGAGCCCTCATCCAATGCTTGGGCTCTTTTTTAAGAGGAAGAAACTAGACACAGATAGAAGGTCAGGTGGAGACAGAGCAGAGACTGGAGTGATGTGTCCATGAGTCAGGGGATGCCAAAAATTGCCAACCACAGCCAGAAGCTGGGAGGGAAGCCTGGGACTGACTCCTCTTCGCCCCCTGCCACACCTTCATCTTGGAATGCCACCCCCGGGACTAGGACAGAGTGACATTCTGCTGTTTTGAGTCCCCCCAGCATGTGGTGATTGATTCCTGCAGCCACAGGAGACCACCAGAAAGGGCAGAGGCACTGACCCCCAGCACTGTGAGATGACTTGTATCCCCATCTTTCCAGTCCCTTTTGGTCCTCAAGCTTCAGTGCAGATGTGGCCCCCAGCTCCGAGAGGGCTTTCCAAAGTGGTCACGGCCAATCCCTCCACTCTTTCTTGTTTTCCTACCACTTGTTATTTTGCACTGTTGGAATGAACACCATCCCTTTTCATTTAATTGAGCATTTTCTTTTAACTTTGCTTGAAGATTTTAGCTCTGTCTACAGGAGACCCAGCAGAGAGGCTCAAACACATGCGTTCGGGGGTGGGGGGCATCCTTTCCTTCCTCCCTCCTTCTGTCCCTCCCTTCCTTCCTTTTTCCTTTACATTTATTTTATTTGACTCTTCTCAATGAACTAAGCCATGCATTTGTAAGTCCAGACACAGCTCAGGTCACCAGCGTGGGAGATTCAGTGCCTGTAGGCCTCATGGGATCAGAGAGGCCCCGGGTCCAGGTGGCACAGTGGGGGCGGATATGGATAGCAGGCTGGGATCTGGTCCTGTGATCTCCACAAGACCCTCCTCGGAGTTTCAGTATTTGCAGATTAAAAGTGAGACATCAGGATGACCCGGATGAATGTGGATCTCCTGGACAGGACCGCTGCTGGGCACATGGTTGGCTGGGGACCCAGTGATGTTCTGGTGAAGACCAGAGTCAGCACACGCACCTGCAGAGCTCCCTCACCTGGGAGCAGCGCGCTGGACTGACAGTGGCGCCGGTCACAAGTGCACAGGCGCTCAGGGCAGGCGGTTGTGGGTTAAATTCCTGAACATTTATTGGGGAGCTGGGTCTTCTGTGTGGCACTTGTCAACAGGGATGCACTCCTCGCAGGTGCTGAGTTAAACAAGCGCCATGTCTGGCCCATAGGACTTGTTCAACCCATAATACCAATTATTATTACATAATTGCTGTGATCTAGAAACCAAAATGTCACCTCAAGCTATTGCACATTAAATTTGTAAATAATAGGGCAGCCCTGGTGGCGCAGCAGTTTAGCACTGCCTGCAGCCTACAGTGTGATCCTGGAGACCCTAGATCGAGTCCCACGTCAGGCTCCCTGCATGGGGCCTGCTTCTCCCTCTGTCTGTATCTCTGCCTCTGTGTGTGTGTGTGTGTCTCTATGAATAAATAAATAAAAAATCTTTTTTAAAAATTTCTAAACAATAGTCCCCACAAGCCAGTTTCCCGGGGGTGAGGTGTTTTACGCGGTTACCGGGGAATGTGTGGAGCTGCCCGAGGGGGTCCACCTGCAGTGGACATTGGGGAGCATGTGCTATTGCCGCCAGAGGAGATTTAACATATTCTGACCCCGGGGCTCACCAGGAGAGCCCAGCCGCTCAAGTAAAACAAACCCTGTGAGCAGAGAACGTGGGCAGCCTGCCAGGACGGGGCCTGGAGACCCATCAGTGTGGATCTGATTCTTGGAGGTGACTCTCTGAACCGTTATGTTGATTATAATGTCCAACTCCCTGTGATCAGTAATTTGGGCTCTGAGTCGAGCAATGGACTTCCTCGATCAAGTCAGATTGATGTGGTTCATAAACCAAAATGTGGGGCACACCCATCAGGCACCCTGGGCCTGACCACCCGCCTCCCTCCACCGTGGACTTAAAAGCTCATGTTTTGTAAACTGCAAAGTGCTATGCACACCTAAACAGTGACCGTGATTATAACATCAAGGACTTGAGTTTATGATTTTTTGAGTAATTTAAATTTCCCAGATGGGAGAGGATGGGATGGATGAGCATGTGCACTGTGTGAGCGTGTACACTGTGTGTGCATGTGCACATATGTGAGAGAGAGTGGTCTAGGATGAAGAAAAGTCAGTAGGTTGAAGTATTTGCCGCAGGATGGAGGGATATATGGATGTGCACACAGACACACAGATACATGGAAAAATTCACAGACAAACATACATGCAATCATTTCTATCCTCATGTTCCTTACACATCTGAGTTCAGATAACCCTGTCTTCATCTAATCCATTTGTTAAAATGGAATCCGTCTCAAAATGGTCCTTACTGAAGAGAAGTGAAGGGCCTGCTGCTCTGCACAGTTTCTAGAATCTCGGCTCTCTTTTATAATAAAACACAATTCAATCCCATGTGCGTGTATGGGATCCTGACTCACAACATTACATTAGCAAGTGCAGGAGAAACTCCTGTGGAGTCTTCCCTCCTCCCCACCCTGCATCGAGCCAAATCATCCCTGAGGCCTCAGGACGGGATTCGTTCTCATGGGAAACAGGACCGGCAGGATGTGGCTACTGTCTGTTTTTCTTAAGAAAATGACACCTCCATGTGTCCCAGCAGAGGGGCACACAGAGCCGGAAGGGAACAGAACATGCCGTGTTTACAAACTTCCTGTTACAAGTCCTCCCTTTAGAGGGAAAGCACTCTGGCTGGCTTCCAACGTGTCTAACAAAAAGTGGGGAGAAACATGCCCCAAATGACTTAACGGGGCTGCAATTGGATGTTTTCGAAGACACTCCTTCAGGCATGGAGCCAGACACCAGTTCCACTCTCAAGGAGTTCCCAGCCTACAGCAGAAACACATACCTTTTTTTTTTTTTTTTTTTTTTTTTTAAAAATCACTTTAACTCATCATGATAAGGGCTATAAATAGGAGGCAATCTTGCGAGTTGGCTTCGGAAGACCCGGACAGATTCCAGACAGGGGACCAGATAAACAAAAGCCCAGAGTCCGAGGTGAGCGGGGCAGTCCTTGGAGAGATATGGGGATGGCGCATTCCAGACAGTCTTGAGTGTTTTCAGTTCCTTACGCCCGCCCGCTGTTACATCTGTGAGGTTCGTCGAGACGTTAATACCAGCCACCACACAGAGAGGACTTTCCTGAGCAGGACACAGGCCTAATGGGCTCATGTCAGCCTCCCAGCAACCTTATTGGGCTGGGGGTCATCACTCCAACTTTTTGATGAGGAGTCGGGCACAGGGGAGTAAGGTAAGGTCTCCAGCTGCTGAGAGCTGCAGAGAAACTCAGTCCCAGGCAGCCTGAATCCCTATCCCACCTCTCTACCTGAGCAGTGAACTGCACATAGCCATCAATTCTCTGCAGCTTCCCTTGTTACAAAGGTGCCTCTTTTCCCCACTCTGAAATCTGGGCTGGATTTGTAACTCCTGTGATCAACAACATGTGATGGTGGCTTCACGCAAGCTCTGCAGGTAGCATCCATCAGGAGGAATGCGACCCCCTCTTGCTGTCCTAAGATTACCATGTGCAAGAGACTGAGGCAGCCAGCCAACCACCAAGCACCTGCCGACATGTGCAGGAGGCCATCTTCTATCACCCAGCAACAGGTGACCTAGTAGGTGGCCTGCAATGCACCAGCAAACCCAGACCAGAACACTCACTCAGCCGACCCACAGACTACCGACTAACGAGACAGTTGTCTTGGCACAGTTGTTATGCAGCAACAACTGATCGATACACTCTGCTGCACTGCCTGTACTCTAAACAAATGGCCCTTCCCACAGCCTCTATGACCTGCTGTCAATGCGCTCAAAGTCATCTGCTTATCAATGGACAGCCCATGAGAACACAGAGAAGCTAGGGATATTATCAAAAGTCACACAGAAGTGGTCTAACCCAGGGGTTGGCAAACTATAGCCCATGAGCTGAATCTGGCCCACTGGCTGTTTTGTAAATAAAGTTTTATTGGCCCACAGCCATACTTATTCACTTACGTACCACCTACAGCTGCATTTATGGACACCACAGCAGAGCTAAGTAGTTGAGATCAAGTGGCCACAAAGCCTAAAATATTTACCATGTGACAACGTATGGAAAAAGTTTGACAACCCCTAGTCAAGACTTAATTCCCTCTACATTATGACAATAGATCTCAAAGTGTGGCCCCCAGATCAGCAGAATTTACTTCACTTGTTAGAAAGCAATCCTGGGACACCTGGGTGGTTCAGTGGTTGGCTCAGGTCGTGATCCCAGGGTCCCGGGATCGAGTCCCACATCAGGCTCCCTATAGGGAGCCTGCTTCTCCCTCTGCCTGTGTCTCTGCCTCTATGTGTGTGTCTCTCATGAATAAACAAATAATATCTTTAAAGAAATGGAAAACAATTCTCAGTCCTCACCCCACATATATGGAATCAGAAATGCTGGGGCGGAGATCAGCAATCTTGTTTTAAGAATCCTTATGGGTGATTCTGATTCCCACAGCTTCAAGATGAGACAATGAAGCACAATCATCTTTAATTACAGAAATGGGGTGTGATTGTCGACTCCTCAGCTTAAAAAGACTTTTCTTTTATTCTCACCCCCAGTCTCTTGGGAAGCAACCATTGCTTCGCAGCCTTATTCCTCTCATTTAACCTGCCCTCAGCAAGATTTGGGACTAGCTCAGAGTCACCCCCCCAAAAAAACCCAAAAGCCCCTACAGCCTCTGGGAGCCTTGACTGAACAGAGGTGTCATGGGAGCGAGTTGGTGGCAGTGGGAAATGAAGTCAGACCCTCCCCAGACCCCTCCGGAATAAATGGAGCATTGATGAAAGGCATACAAGATGTTTGGAGTGCTCTTGTGGTACAAAATCAGAACAAAAACAAGCCCTCAATTTGAGTAACAAAGTCCGGGTGAAATAAACCAACTTGTATCACTTTGGATTTTCCCAGTTTTCATATTGAAAGAACCATGTCCCCAGAAACCTCTGGGTCCTGGGCAAACTGGGACGGTTGGTCTCTCTCGGTCTGGGATTCAGAAGGCCTGAGAAAGCCGTGTGCGTGCAGGTGCCACAGTGGCCAGCCCGGGCAATGGGCAGGTGCTGCCGCTGTGTAGGCGCTGCGGGCAGGGGCTCAAGAGTGGGCTCAGAGGCTCGAGGGCTCAGGGGCCCAGGGGCTCGGGGGTCTGAGGTTGGTGGTCCAACAGGTCCAAAGGCAGTCACCAGCCAGTGTGGGGAAGCCAGTGGGGTTTGTGCCAGCCTGAGGCCCCAGCACGTGGGAGCTGGCCAGTGTGGGGGCATGGCGCCCAATCAAGTACACCTCGAGGAGTCTTCTGCTTTACCCCATTGTGTTCCTGGACCCCATCTCCATCATCAGACCTCCCATCCGAACCATGAAGCCTGATTCCCATGTGGGGCTCAATCCCACAACCCGGAGATCAGACCTGAGCCGAAACCAAGAGTCAGATGCTCAACCAAGTGAGCCACCAAGGCGCCCCTGTGGTTAGTTTTTAACCACTATCTAGTATTCCTCTGTAGGGGTATATGTTAATCTGAGCCAAGGGGTGTGTCTGAATAACAACAGATGGCTGTTAAGCTGCCCTCTGAGGAGGAGGAGGATGCCCCCTTTCACCCCTTCATGGGGTGTGCAGGTTGGGATTGGAGCTGAATTTAGGGGAGCCCAGAGTGAGCCTCAGCCCCGCCCTGTGTCCCTCCCATCATGCATACTCTCCCCTATACAAATGTTGGTCAATTTTTTAAATGACGTGGCCCAAAGTGTCATCAGCTTTTCCCCTAGGATGTCGTGCTTCTTGGTCCGGTCCACAGGACCTCATGCTGACATTTAAAATTACGTGTTTATTGGCAGGAGTGAGACAGGTCAGCTCCACAGCCTTCCACAGAGTGAGGCATCAGAAGAAAGCTTCTGGCTCAGTCTCTTCCACCCAGGACCCCAGGTCCCGTGCCCCAGAGTGCACACGACCCAACCCAGGACAGTGCACGCCTTTGAGACTCTAGATTTTACTCCTCCATCTTTGCACCAAGCAGCTTGATTTCCCATGTGCCCTGGGTGTCCCCTGGTGGCTGTTCACCAGACCACAGTTCCTACGGATCTGGCTCTCAAGTCTGAGATCCAGAAAAGTAATGGGTTCACATGCTGTTCCTTCTGAAGCAAGGTTTGTAGTCTCAGTCTTTCAATTTAGTCCTAAAACAATACATAGTAAGGTGATGAATATTGTAAAAGTCATTTTAAGTACAGTGGTCCAAGGCAGGGGCAGTTTTAATACAGTTTAATACAGTTGTAGTTAACTAAAAGATCCAATTCTGGGTCCTAAGGATTGCAAAGATGTGGTCTCCGCCCTGCAGAATTGATGAGGCCGTGTCCACACACTGTGGCCCACGAGCCAAATCAGGCCCACTCTCTGTTTCAATAAATAAAGTTTTATTGGGACACAGCCATGTCTGCATGTTGACATATTGTCAGTGGCTGCTTTCTCACTAGGACGGCAGAGTTGGGTCGCTGACAGAGGCTCTACAACACACAAGGCCGAAAGGATTTTTTTATTTTTTTTTTCAAAAGGATTTTTTAAAAATATTTTATTTATTTATTCATTAGAGACACAGAGAAAGGCAGAGACACAGGCAGAGGGAGAAGCAGGCTCCCTGCAGGGAGCCGGATGCAGGACTCAGTCCCAGGACCCCGGGATCATGACCTGAGCCAAAGACAGATGCTCAACCGCTGAGCCACCTTGGAAAGGTGTCCTTGGAAAGGATTTTCTGATTGCCTTTTTCGTAAAAAGTCTACCTGTTCCTGGCTGAGTGAGTGGGCAGAGACACCTGTAACAGTGAACTGTTGTTACCTGGAAAGAAGCCTCCCGTGTGGATGTCACTGTCCATCAACTCATTTATTCAAAAAATTGCTGCAGACCTACTGATGTGCTGGACGTTATTTCTGGCCATGAAAGACTCTCAGTATTTTCAAATTTGGAGAGCCCTAGTTTTCCAGTTTGAACAAGAGTCGTATCAGTTCCCAACATTTTCCACCCAAAGCAGCACCTCACTTGCTGTTTCAGGGCTTCTACGCCTGAGCCCGGGGTCCAGACCAAAGGGTCACCTTGGCACAGACACCCCCTCCCTGCTGGCCTGGGGTATGTCATGGGCCCTGCATCCACCGACCCTGGTATGTCCGGATGATGTGGGAGGCAAAATTCATCTTCTGTCGGGTGTATCAACAGTGAAGTTTCAACTCCAGCCTGACCAGGGCCCATAGGAGTCGAGAGAGAAGCACGCATTGGCCAGATCTGCCTCGTCGAGGGCTGAGACCTGAAGGGATCGCCTGGCTTTCGGAGGGCTGGCCTGACTGTGTCCCTGGCTCAAATGCAAATGCTTGGAATTTCAAATATGTTTGAAATTTTAGGAGGAAATTCCAACATATTTTCATTCTCCAGGGGCCATTGCAGAGTGGATCTGTGTCTGTGACACAACCTCAGAGTCGGTGTGGACTTGTCTGTCTCTGTTACACACGTGGACAGAAGCCCAGGTCTCTTTCCTACATGTCCTGCCTGGAGCTCCCGACTCTGGGACTCGGCGCCTGCACACTACACACACCCAAAGGAATTTCCAATCTCCGATGATTTTAGAACTGAATGGGGCTGCAGAAGTGCAGAAGTAATTTGGCTCAATCCCCACCCGGAAAGAAGTCTTTTCTTTTTTTCTTTTTCTTTTCTTTTTTTTTTTTTAAATAGGCTCCATACTCAGCACAGAGGCCAACGTGGGGCTTGAACTCATGACCCAGAGATCAAGACCTGAACTGAGATCAAGAGTCGGATGTTTACCCGACTGGACCACCCAAGTGTCCCAAGGAGTCTTTTTTTATTTTTTTTTATTTTTTTTTATTATTTTTTTTAAGAAGTCTTTTTTTAAAAGTTGGAGGAAGAAGGCAAAAGGAACCAACAGGAGAAGACAGAAAACTGCTCATTTTTAGACAAGAGAAACAAAACTCCCAAAGTAGGCGCAGCTTAGGATCTTCTAACGCCGTAGGAGCGACCTTCCTCCCTCTTACCTCTGTGTTCCCTGGGAAGAGATGTGGCATCTGTGGGCCCAAGTCTCATGGGGGTTTCGTATTTATTCAGCAATGGTTGGTTGTTCTCAGTGACATTTTCTCTTCCTATTTAAAAATGAAGTGTCCAGCAGTGACTGCTTAATTAAGCAGCGAAGGCATCTTGGCCAAAGCAAAGCTGCTGAAACCAAGACCTGCACGAAAGCCACCTCCTGTGCACCCACCACGGGCCTCCCTGCCAGTCCTCACTGGGGATCAGGTGTTCCACCCAACGGGGCTTCCCAGTGGGCTGTAACCTCCTAAACCACACGGCTAAGAAACACACAAGTAGCTCTCGGGCAAGCTATGAACCTGCCTGGCTTGTTACCCACGGATGCCAGTGTAAGGGAACCTTGCCCTGGCAGCCAGGGCCATCATGACGCACCACAATGGTACAGTACTGTGATGCAGTCCTGGCCCTGGGGCCCTGCGCGCAACAGCATCCCAGCCTGAAAGGCCCCGCGTGCCATCTTCAGCTGTTAGGTTTGCTTTCCCACTCTTCCTGCGTCCTCTCCTGGTTGCTCTGGAGCTCGTGGCCTCCATGAAGCCACCCTGCCGCAGGACAGCAGGGATCCCAGTCCCTAGCCTCACATCTAGAGGCCTGCGCTGAGGATGGAGAACCTTGGAGCTGGACGGAGAGCTTGACTGCTGGGCGGAGCTGCCCTTGGCCCCGGGCAGGGATGGGTGACACGCTGGAGGAGGGCCCACTGTCCCGGCCTGGACAAGCCAAGGACAGAAGAGGCTATAGGCCACCTTGGTGAGCACCCTGATGGAAAGGACTGTGCACACGAGGTGCAGAGGGAGCAGGCATGATCCAGCACGGAGGCCGCGTGCGTCCCATCCCGGCCGTGCAGTTGAACAAATGAGGTGCCTGAGACTTCCAGAATCCGAACTTACTTGGTGACGCTGCTTCTGCTGTCGGCACGAGGGCCCCAGTGGGATGGGGGCAGCTTAACAGCCTTGCTTCTGGGTGTTGAGGATCCCATGGCCACATCCACAGACGCCCCAGACTGGCCACCAGGATGCCAACTCCCATCACCGGGGCCCAGAACCCACCAGAAATCCCCTTTGCCTTCAGATTTGCTGCTCTGAGCGCTGAGGGCTGGGAAACAGAACTCTGTGTACAGAAAGAGATAAAAGGTCTTACACAGGGGCCTGCAAGGAGGGAGAACTCGGGTGCGGCGCTTCAGCCCAGGGTCTGGAGCAGGTGGCGTGGCTCCCTGACGCCCCTCACCTTTGCTCTCACCCCCCACTGAAGCCTGAGAAAAGCACAGACTCGGAGCTGCGCTTCCTCCCACGGGAGGGGCAGGAAGGGGAACACCAGGCGGCTCTCCTGGGGTTGGGGCGAGAACCCTGTGAGCCAGCGCATGGGGAAGGACTTGGAGGACAGCCTGCTCCGCACTTACCGACAGTGCGCAGGCTCCGGGCCATCCTTCCGCCCGCCTGCCCCACCGCCAGCTCCCCCTGCACCCAGAGGGTCCCTACAGAAGGAGCGGCGGCAGCTGCCCCTGCCCAGCCTTTCTCCAGGGGCTCAACCACACAGCGTCACCCTCCTCTGTTGGCTCACGTGGATGCGCGCCTGCCTTTCCCCTTTCTTCGTGCAAAGATGTAACGCACATAGGATAAAGTGCATTCACTTGAAGGGCGCCCTGGCACATGCTCTACATTCGCCTGCACCTGTGTGATCGGATCTGACCACAGGGTATCCCCAGTCCCCGGAAGGAGCTGCCCGCCCCCTTTCACATCCCCCCATCAGCCCCCGCTGCCAGGCCCCGGAGGTCACCGCTCTTCTGCTGCTAGTGCAGTGAGTCTTGCCTGCCCTTGGAGCTGCTACAGATGGAATCACATGGGGTAGGATCCAGGGTCTGGCTTCCTTCACGTGAGAGCATGACGTCGAGGCAGGCGTGTGGCTGTGCTGGCTTCTCTCCACGGCTGCGCACTCTTCGGTTGCCTGGCTGCGCCGCAATTCATCCCTTCTGTTTTTGACAGACACTTGAGTCGTTTCCGATTTTATGTTTCCTATGTTTGAACAGTGCTGCTGGGAACGCTGTTGTGAGTGTCTTTGGGGGAACATAAATGTTTTGTCCCCGGGAGAGCCATCTGGGCTGCAGTGCACGGATGGCCCATAGGACACACGACGCTTGGTGCTGAGGGATGCTTCCCCCAGGGGTCGGACCACCAGCACCCCATCCCACGTGAGCACGTGCCTACTGCTTCACCTGCACATCAGCATGTCATCTCTCAGCCCCTGGAATCTTTGCTCCTGGGGGAGGTGTCCTGGCTCATGGGGGGTTGTATCTGCATTTTTCTGATGACTAATGATGTTGGGCACATTCTCACAGGTCCATTGGTCACGCTGCTCAAGTCCCCTTGGTCAGTCATTATCCTGATGGGTTTGTGAGTGTCCCTCACATACTGTGTCGTCGTGAATGTCTTCTCCCTCATGGGAGTAGCTACTTCACTCTCTTGGTTCCCTGGGATAGGAAGAAATGCTTAATTTCATTGGAGCCCAATTTCTTTTTTATTTGTGCTAGGAGCCTCCTTTGTCTTGTTTAAGAAATCTTTGCCTTAACCAAGATCATTCCGTTACTTTAAAAAAAAAAAAAAAGATTCTATTTATTTATTCATGAGAGACACAGAGAGAGAGAGGCAGAGACAGGCAGAGGGAGAAGCAGGCTCCCTGTGGGGAGCTGATGTGAGACTGGATCCCAAGACCCTGGGTCATGACCTGAGACGAAGGCAGACGCTCAACCACTGAGCCACCCAGGTGGCCCATTCTGTTACTTTTTAAAAGGATTGTATTGGTTTTCATCGTACATCTCATTTTTTGGTATGAGGTGAGTGGGAGTTGATTTATTTTTTCCCCATGTGGGTATTCGTATAACCCAAAGACTTTTGTCTATTACTTAATTTATTAAAAATTTTTTATTGAAAAAGCCCCTGTCCTTTCTTGACCACCTTATCACCTTACAGTTCACCTAGACATGATAAATCCCTTTATTGTTAAGACTCTTTATCTCAGAAATATTTCGTAGTTTTCAGTATACAGAAAGTGTTATATGTTCTTAAATTTTATTCTGAGTGTTTTGTGGTTTTATATGCTTTACTAATTTGTATAAAAATCTTTATTTCCCTTTTTTTGGCTAGGATAGGAATATACCAGGTTTTTGCATATGGACCTGGTGACCTGTAATCTGGCTAAAGTCATTTAATAGTTCTTGTAGCTGTTTTGCAGATTCTGTTGGATTTTCTACATACACGGTTGTGTCATGGGTGTTCCCAGATCACCCTCAGGTTCCAGGACTCCCCAGGAGGACTCACGGGGGTTGGCACATAGCAGTCAATGGATATAAATCAAAGTCAGTGAAAGAAGAGGCACACGGAATGTGGGAGAGACCAGGGGAGACCAGATGTGAGCTACCTCCTGGTGAACAGGAAGAACAAGCTGAGCCCTGCCAGCAACGGGTCATGGCGACACCACGAAGGCGGCCACCCAGGGAAGCTCGTGAGGGACTCAGTGTCCAGTGTTTTTGTTGAAGGCTGGTGACATACACAGCTTTTGCTTGGCACGTAAGCAGAGTCCCAGACTTCTAGGAGGAAATGTGTCCAGCAAAACCCATATTTCATTCTACCAACAGTTTAGGTGCAGCCACTCTTATCAGAGCGCTGGGAGCCCTGCCCAAAGCTAAGATGTCACTCTCAGGCCATATCTGCAGCAGGCTTTCCAGAAGGAGCCGTCCAGGCTACTGTCGTAACTCTCTTCTGCACAACAATCTTAGGAGTTGTGCTAATCTACTTAACTTTCTCCAATCTGTGTATTTATTTTTGTTCTTGTCTTATTTTAATCTCTAGGATCTCTAGTATAATGATAAATAGAAGTGACAGTGGCCGGGACACCTGGGTGGCTCAGTGGTTGAGCATCTGCCTTCAGCTCAGGTGTAATTCTGGAGACCGGGGATCGAGTCCCATATCGGCTCCCAGCAGGGAGCCTGCTTCTCCCTCTGCCTGTGACTCTGCCTCTCTCTCTCTCTCTCTCTCTGTGTGTGTCTCTCATGAATAAATAAATACAATCTTAAAAAAAAATAGTGACAGTGGCCATTTTGACCTTCTCCCTGATCTTATGGGGAAAGAATTTAATATCACACCATTAATCCTGATGCTGGATGTAGGGCCTTCCTAGATGTATTTTATCTATTCCCAGTTTGCCAAGAGTTTTTGTCATGAACTGGTGCTTTATTTTGTCTATTTTTTATCTGTATATTGATATGATCAAATGCTTTTTCTTCTTTATTCTGTTAATGTGATTGGTTTTCAAATGTTAAAACGCTTTAGTGATCCTGGAATAAAACCTAATTTGTTGGGATGCCTTAGCTATTGCTGGGCTCAATTTGTTAACCTCATGCAAGGGGCACATTGTATCAGGTGCTATAATTTTCTTTGTTGCTGTTGTCATACCCTCATCAAGTTTTTTTCCTGAGAGTTACACTGACCTCCGAAAACGAGTTGTGAAGCGTGCTCTCAGTCCCTGTGGTGTGAGAGATTTGGTGTAATAGAGGTATAATTCCTTTAAAAGTTTGATAGAATTCACCAATCAACCTCATCTCGGGTCTGCTGGTTTTTTTGTGGGAATATTTTAAAATTAAGAATCCAATTTCTTTAACAGATAGAGAAGCTAGTCAAATTTTTGGTTTCCTCTTGTGTCCGCTTTGGTAAATTGTGTTTCTCCAAGAACATCTACTTTTTCTTCTAAGTCACCAGCACTGCTGACAGTGAGCCAGGGCACCCAGAAGGCTTCCCACACATGCGTCCTTTCTCTTGGAGACTTCTGTCCTCTCTGCTCCATCCAGTGTCTGAAAACCACTGACTTATATATATTGTAAAGTTTCAACTCAATCAGAACTGAATTTTTTTTAAGTATTTATGTATCTATTTATTTATTTATTTGACAGAGAGAGAGAGATCATGAGCATGTGGAGCAGCAGAGGGAGAGGGAGACTGAGCTACCCAGGTGACCCTAAAAATTTATTTTTGCTCTTTTTTTCCTGACCTAATAAGAACTCCTGGAGAGGCAGGAGATCCTTCTGGAAGCAAGGGAAGCACTCTGGGGCTCCCTGTGCCAGGATCCTCCACCTTGCAGACCTCCCCCTCCTCAAAGGGTGCTTGTGACCAAGTGTGTGCTGCTGGCTGCAAACCACCGTGCCGCACTCTCAATCCGCGTGCTCTTTTGTCACCTGCAAGTGCAGGGCACCAGGCTGTGAACATTTCTCATTTGCTACAACTTTGAGTTCCTGGAAAATGGGCTTCCTCCTCCTGCCACCTGCTGCCAGGCTTCTCGCGGCTTGATTGTTGGAGCAGGACGGGGTCTTTCTGGCTCCCTTTCCTGATTTCCTGCCATGTGGATTCCAGTAGCCAATCACTAAACATTCCCCAGCCCATTGATTAAGGGCCAGGGACTGAGCCGGTGCTTCACCCACATCAGCTCACCAGGGTAAGGTGTGCGTTCCTTCCATGGGGGAACGGAGAACGTGAGGTCACTGTCTCACGGTCGGAGGCCAGGGTTGGGAGAGCCCATCAGAAGTTGTTCCTCAAAAAAAAAAAAAAAGAAGTGGTTCCTCATCTGGAAAAACAAGCCTTTCATAGTCCAGAGCTTAGCTCCACTGAGCCCATGTCCCTCCTGTGGGAGAGGCCTAGAAGCCTCGGAGCATGCAGGCCAGGCAACCCTGGATCCGGTAACAGGCTTCTGCCAGGGGAGGCTGAGTGCTGTGCTGTCAGGTGCTTCTCCAGCGCAGTGACCCTGACCCAGTGTCTCCACTCTGCCCCTAGCCTATTCCAGGAAGGCCAGGAGTTTCTCGGTGAGACCTGTGTGCATGCCCTGGGGTCCCCAGCCCGCCCCCCTACCACCCCTGTGTCTCCTCTCGTGCTCTGGGGGCCACCCACACTGCCCACACAGAGCTCCCCGTCAAGGCCTGCAGCACCGCAGCAGCAGCCTCCTACACCCCAAGCAGCCCAGTCCATGGAAGCCCAGTTAGCATTGTCGACAGGGGCATTTCCAAAGCCAGAGCCATCAGGGCCTTGGCCTCCAGGCTTGGCCAGAGAGGGTCCGGTAGCAGAATTGCCACCACACAGCTGTCGTAGCAGCTCTGGTTCTGGCCACGCTGTCCTCCAGGGCTCCCGTGGGCCTTCCCTTCAGACTCGGGCGTGAGAGGGTCCCTGTCTTTTCTCTAACTCTGCATTCACAGACACAACTGCAGATTTGGAGCGGGAGTTGGGATGAAAACAGCTGTTTTTACCCTAAGTCTTGGAGGAAGGGCAGCAAAGGTGTTTTCAGGAGCCCTATGCTGTGTCTTCCTGGTCCCAGGGGCAGTGAGCTGCACCAGGGGGCACGACCCTCTGCGCCTCAGAGCACCCCCCAAGTGCCAGAGGAGCCCAGGACCTGACGGAACGGTGCCCCCCCACACATACACACACCATGCACACGGCTGCAAGTTCAAGGCTGTGCAGCAGATGGAAAACACTGGGGACAGCTCAGTGCGAATCCAAGCGTGGCGCAGAACAGAGGGTCTGGTAAGCTTTCATGTGTTTTTCCAAAAACGGATCCAATCCATGTGTTTGAACACACCCAGAATATCTCCGGGAGGGCCACACAGCAGAGGGGCACCAGGTGGCGGGGACCAGGGGCAGCCATGTGACATATTGCCTATTTTTTTAAATCAGCTTTTTGCTTTGAGATAATTGC
This sequence comes from Canis lupus baileyi, assembly GCF_048164855.1. Classification (NCBI taxonomy): domain Eukaryota; kingdom Metazoa; phylum Chordata; class Mammalia; order Carnivora; family Canidae; genus Canis; species Canis lupus. The sequence goes on from NC_132858.1 coordinate 8,970,767, forward strand.
ACATCCACATACAATTGTAAGAAATCGTACAGAAGGACTTTAGCCAGTTTCTCCCATGGAAGCACCTTGCAGATCGGAGGACAGAGTCCCGGCCAGGGTTTGACACTGACACAACCCGCCAGGCTGGCCCAGATTCCTGGTGTGCACGTGCATGTGCGTGTGTAATCCTAAAAGATTGTGTCACAGTGCAGGCTCGTGTGTCCACCCCCACCCACAGGTGGGCTACGGAACCCTCACTATCTCCTCTAATCCCAACTCCCTCCAACCCCCGCCCCCCCACATGCCATCCCATTGAGGGTTAGGGTTTTAACATACACATTTGGGGCGACAAAGACATTCAGTCCTTGGCCCTGGAGTATGGACGGACCCGCTAGTTCAACTGTTCGCCAGGGAAAGACTTCTGAGTTATTTCTGATTTTCAACAAGTATGAATAAAGTTGTAGTGAACATTCATGTACATATTTTATGCAAACATAATTTTTTATTTCTCTGGGATAAATGTCCAAGTGTGAGCATATTGCCTATTTTAAAGCATTAATAATGGAAAATAGTGCTGTTCAGAAACGAACAAGGTGCCCCCATGGATCCTGCCTGGAGTAGGTGCTCTGTGCAGCGGGGTGCTGCAATACCGCCTCCCTTCCCCTGGCATCCAGCCTGCCTTCCGTGGAGCCTCTTCCACAAACATTATCATGATCATCTCTGACCTTGATTTATGTTTTAGGATTTGCAATGTTCCTTCTCCTGCAATTGCCTGTGTCTGGCAGGGGTGGGGCCCAGGCTTGCCTGCAGTCTCTGTGGCCTCCCACATTCTTACTTCACTGGCCCGTTGCTTGTCCCTAGGCTGCTTCCTTCTCTTAGCTCATCAAGCAACACACCTTCACAAATACCTCGCTGTCAGGCCAAAAGGCAGAAGCCAGGCGGGGGCCACCAGCAATAATGCATCTGGACCCGACACAAAGGACTTTGGTCAGCGGAAGGTCTGCTCTTGCCTTGTAGCAGAACTCTACCACCAGCCAGATCCCCCAGTTTTGGTGGATCCCTCCTCCCCACGGGCCTCTAGGTGTCCTGCTGCTCGTGTCCTGTGTAGCTCCCTCCCACATGGACTGTGTAACCAGAGGGAGGTCACAGGAATGATGAAGCACGGCTCCCGAGACTCTGCTATATGTCTCCTGGGTCGCTCACCCAGGAGGGGTGAGAGGAGGCCGACCATCCTGCAGCAAGGATGCTCATGCAGCCCCATGGAGTGGTCCATGTGGGGAGACAGCCAAAACCACCCAGCTGAGCTGTCTCTGTGTCCCTGAGCCTCCAAAATTGTCTGAGATCATGTTTATTATTGGTTTACGCCAAGCAGTTTGGGGGTAACTTGTAACACCCTTCCCTTCTGGGAGGATTTCATGACCCACAGGTGGGCTGCCATCCATCGTGTGGAAAGCACTGTTGGAAAGCTTTCCATCTGCCCACCCCGGTGTCAGGACACGGCCTTCCTGGTTATTTCAGCGTCCCCTGAGCAACCACCTGACCAAGCTCCACAGAAAGGTGGTTAAGGGCAGATATTGAATCCCGGCTCTGCAGTTGATTAGCTTAGAACCTCGGGCAAGTCCCACTATTGATCTTTGCCTCAGTTTCTCCACCTCTAAAGCAGGGGTGGTAACAATAGTGCTTGCCACTGGGATTATTGTGAGGATCTGCTGGCACACGTCACGTCCTTGCGACAGTGCCCCACGCATTTTGGGAGTGTAGAGCTGGGGACTGATGCGTGGCAGACTGTGTTCCGAGGCTGGGGATGCACCAAAGAGCAGAGTCATTAGAGGGTGGGCCTGCCTGAGGTTGTGTCTACGTCTTTCCTGCTTGCATTTCATTGAAAACTTTATTAACCATACGTGTCGGTTCCGGGCTGAATGGGAAGGCTGTGGAGGAGGAAGATGCTGAGCTCACCTCCTCCCACGGACACACTAGGGCTGCATATAGCTACGTATAGAGTACTCCTTTCCAGGAAGAACCTGGCAGCCAGCAAAACAGGTCAGCTGCAGTTGAAGAAATGCAGAGGAAACCACATCCATAAGGGTAGCAAGGGCAGAGACGCAGGCCCTCGGGAACCAAACCCCCAGCATGGGGACCTGCATGTACGGGTGATGCCTCAGCATTGAGGTCCTCCCTAGAAGGGTTCAAGCCCCAACCTGAGGTACCCCTCTAGGTATCTGTACTGGAAAGATGAGCCCCCATAATGTCTCACTTTGAAAATCAGCAGGACTTAACTCTGGGAGAGCCAGAGGTCTGCAGGAATCGAAGACCCCAGGCCTATAAGGCCAGCGTGCTATGTCACTGGGTTCAAGACCCAGCACCGGAATGCCTGGGTGGCTCAGTGGTTGAGCATCTGCCTTTGGTCCAGGGCATGATCCTGGAGTTTCAGGATCAAGTCCCGGGTCGGGTTCCCTGCATGGAGCCTGCTTCTCCCTCTGCCTGTGTCTCTGCCTCTCTCTGTGTGTGTGTCTTTCATGAATAAATAAAATCTTAAAAAAAAAAAAAAAAAAAAAAAAAAGACCCAGCACGGAGGCAGCAGTCTGAAAAGCACCTAGGGCTGTTCACGAAGGGCATCGATATATTGAGTGATTTTAGGACGTGTGCTGGAGGAGCAGGGATCTACAGGAACTTTCTCCAGGAACGAAGCAGGGGCAGTCACCATATCCCTTGCTGGCCCTGCCCGCCCTGCCCTACCGTCCCTCTGCAGACCTGTCCCATCCAACTTGCTCACCCCTGCCACCCTCCCTGCAAAAAGCAGCTCTGCCCTGGAGGATGGGCATCCCCACCCACCTAGTAGGCCTGCTAGGTGGCAGCCAGCCCCACCCATCAGCACACCTGCAGCACCTGAGGACTCAGTCACAAAAGGAGGACTTGAGAGCCCACACAGGGGACAGTTCCGGAACACCTGCTACTGGCGACAACACTTGAGACCCATGGGACACCTTCATGGCACACCTTCCACGGCAGGCCACGACCTGCAGGGAGATGTGGCTACCTTCCTGATAACAGAAGCAAGCAAGTCGGCCACAATGGGGAGACGGGAGGTTATGTTCCAAACTGAAAAAGAAGACACCACCATAAAAAGGGACTTGAGGAATCTGTGGAGCTGACTTCACGAGTCAAACAGTATTTATCTCTTCAAGTTCCTGCACATGCATGTCGAAACCGCCCTCCAGAACGCTCACGTTGTTTGTGCGGAGAGTGCTGGCCTCCTCCTGACCTTGACGGCACTCGGACCGGCATTTTGCTGACATCTGCCTGTGGGGTTAGCTTTTATTCCTTGAATCGATAAAAACACCAGTTTCTCAGATCCTCCTTGGTCACCTGCAGTTTTTATTAGCTGCCAGGCATGCTGTGTGCTTATCCGTGTCTCTGAGAACATCCTGGTCATTTCACCTGTTATAGACAGCAAGCCGTGGTCGGACGGCCGCATTGCAGATTTCTTCCTTAGAAATCGAGGTCTTAACTCAGCACCTGGGGTTTAGTTTAACAACAGGATTATTGCCTTAGTAGTGAATACAGAAGAAAAAGTGAGCAAGGCTTGATGGAGCATGTGGTGCCTGAGGTGGGGGGGGCCAAAGACATCCCCAGCCTAATCTGCAGAACCTGGGAATGTCGCCGGCCCAAGGCACTGCCTGCGTGATTAGACCAATTACCTTGGGGCCAGGGATTCTCCAGGTGGCCCCGTGTAATCACAGGTGGCCACGTGAGGCAGGGCCCACGTGGCTGCAGGATGGGAAGCAGGGGCTGGAGGGACCGGGCCACCAGCCTGGGGATGCCAGGAGCCGAGAGCTGGAAGACGGGGTAGGACCCTCCCCAACAGCCTCCAGAGGAGCGTGGCTTTGCCGACCGATGCCTTCATTTTAGTCTTATAAGACTCATTTTGGATTCTTAAATCCAGAACTGTGAGAAAATAAATTGATGTTGATTGGTCACAGGACTGGAAGCAAACGCCCCTGGGTTTGAATGCGGCCTCTGCCTCTTGCTGGTTGCATCACTGGGGATGAGTTGCCTCAACCCCTGAGCCTGTTTCTTGGCAGGATCAGCCTCTGGAAACTGGGCCAGCAGCCTGCCAGCCCTCAGAGGGTGAAGGTGAGTGCCCACAGAGGGCGATCTCTGACTAGAGGTCAGAACGCAGGCTGGGCTAACATTTCATGGCACGCTGCCGGAGCCAGTAGGATGGGCTCTGGGAGAGGGGCCGCTGCCTCCCAAGGCCCAGCGGGGAATGGGATGTGCTACGTTTAAGCTCCTTGTGGGCAAGGACCTATCTGAATGTGGCCACGCAAGTTCCTGTGCCAGCCCTGTCCCAGGGGCTGCTGACAACTGGCGAGGCCCAGAGGACAGAAGGAGCCTTTCCCAGAGTGGCACCACCTTCCCGCCCCCCACTGGCCACGAGGCTTCACCATCTCTGCTGTGCTGTCCCTCCTGGCTCTGGGGGTCCAAGCAGCCCCTCTCTCTTGGGGAGGAGGGAAAAGGCAGGCCGTTTGCCCAGAGGCCCAGGGTCTGTGGCTTCACCCTGCCCTGAGAATTTCTAGAACTTTGTAACCAGCACCTCACAGAGGCCTCAAAGGTCCTAATCTCACTGTGCCCGGAGCTAGGGCTCTTGGGCTCATCTTGGTCTTGCCAGAAGTGAGCCTCTCCTGCACAAAGTGGGGGCAAGCCTGGCTTGCATTTGCTGAGCACGCTGCATACAAGTGTCAACCTGCAGCCCTGCCCAGAAGTGCTAACACACACATACACATACAACTGGGCTCGTGGACAGACAGATCCCAGGTGTGGACACACAGCTCTTCTACAAATTCAGCCTGAGGAAGCCCTCTCAAAGCAAGGCAGGAAAATAATAATTGCCCTTCCTTTTCAAATGGGAAAAGCCAAGGCACAGAGAAGGCAAGTCACCGGATCTAGGTCCACAGCTGTTTGGTGGAGCCGGGGCCGGAGCTCACAAGCAGCACCCTCCAGTGTCCTTGAAATGAATTCACTTGGTGTCAGAGAAGGAGAGGTGCACTCTACTCAAGGCCATCCAGGGCAGTGGCTCTCCAGGCTGGTCAGTATTCCAGTCACGTGACTTGTGACAAACACAGATGCCTGGGACACCCTCAGCATGGGGGCTGGAATGAATGGGCAAGAGAGCAGCAGCCTGGGTGAGGCCCGTGTTCTCATCCCACTGGGCTGTACAGCCAGTTCCTTCTGGAAGCAGGGGAGGTGCTGCCCGGCACCGCCCTCCCTGCCCACAGCTCGCTCCTCCCCAGTCTCTGCAAGCAGAAGGCAAGGCTCACTGCTACCCAGCATCTCTGTTCACTGCCGCAGGCAGGCAGCCAGGCAGCCAGGCTGGGATTTCTTCCTTTGGTGAATGTGATCGACGTCCACTCCCAACCCAAGAATAGCCCCAAGAGCGGGCAAATGGTGGGGGAAGGCTGGCACCGGTCCCCTAAGTCCCCTGGGGAGCATTCACAGCTTTGAAGCAGTACCCAAGCAGCTCTTCAAACGCATCTTGGGCACCCCCTCTATGTACCAGAAACCGAGCCCTTACGTGCAATCAGGCCCAATCGAGAAAGAGAAGTTTGATCAGGGCAAGTTTAATATAAAGAATTATCAAGTCTACTAAGGCAATAATGTTCAAAGAGAACTCTCAAGAAAACCCTAGGGTTAACGGCAAATGCCCAGGGTAAAAAAAAGTTCACTTGAAAGGTACCCCCTCCTGGAGGCTGGGATTCACATCTTGCTGGAGAAGGCTCCCTGGACAGCACACAGGTTTGCTGGGCTGCCTGAGCCAATGTGTGCAGTCACCAGGCAAGCGGGATGCACCCCACAGAGGGGTGGCAGGCGAGGCTGGCGGCCGGACGCTCAGAGGGTCAGACCCTGGGAGCTGCGGCCCATGCTGGGACCTCTGCATGCTCTGGGCAGGCACCTTGGCTGTCTCCTCACTGCAGCCCTGCAGACGTGAGCAACAGGGAAGGAGATGTCACTGAAACCAGAAAGAGAAGCCCCCTCGTCCGTGCAGTGTCCCTCATATATAACATCGTGCATACAGCAAAGAAGAGATGTCCACAGGGTCCGGCTCAGGATCACAGAGCAGGTAAGGAAAGCACATCTGGGGCCGAAAGGCAATAAATTGGTAATTGGAGCACCTGCTATATCCACGTCCCCCCTTTATTTCATGAGGATGAGTGATAGCAAGCAGGTGTCTGCTCCAGGTTGGACACCAGCATGTCTGGTTCCCAACACACAGGAGAGACACAGTCATCGTTGGGGGGGGGGGGGGTCAAAGGTGAGCAGGCCCTCCACCTGCCCGCGGATCACTGCATAGAGGAATCTGCTCGCTTCTGCTGCCAGGGAGGCAGGTGGCACGAGCCCTAAGGACTCCCCTGGGGCCAAGGGGGAGCAGCGCATCCTGAGCACCAGGCTCATTCCATTTCAGATGAGGGACTGGAAGCTCCTGGGTGGGGGAGGGCTGCCAGGAGCCCCAGCAGACCAGCCTCATGTGCTCTTCACCGCCCCTCACGGCTCCTCCTACCAGGGGACGGTGCTTCAGAAGATCCCGGGCAGCAGGCGGTGGGGCACGGCAGCCGTGTAGCGCTTCCAGTCACTGCCGTACTTGTTGGCGCAGCGGTGCTCATCCCGGAGGCAGCGGTGGGTCAGCAGGATGGTCATGTAGATGATGTAGAAGTACGGCAGCAGGTGGCCCCCGCCGCAGGCCAGGCAGTAGGCCAGGCTGCCCATCAGGTCGCCCGTGTAGTTGAGGTGGCGGGCCACGCCCCAGAAGCCCGACACCAGGAGCTTGCTGTGATGCTTTTGCCCATCTGCCGACGTGTACATGCACTCGATGACCTTGGGCTTCCTGCCCCAGATGAGGCAGCGGCCGTCCGTGCGGCGGAACAGATCCTTCTGATGGTTGGCCATCCGGAAGATGTAGTAGCCGAGCAGACCCAGCAGCAGGATGCCGGTGGCATGCAGGGTGGACAGCTGCACGGGGTGGTAGACCAGGTACAGGCCCTGCAGGGCGACAGGGAGCACGGCCGGGGTTCCGATCCCACTCTGCCCCAAACAGCTGCCTACCCATCCCGTGTGTCTGCAGGGCGACAGGGAGCACGGCCAGGGTTCTGATCCCGCTCTGCCCAACTAGCTGCCTACCCATCCTGTGTACCTGTTTCCTCCTTGTAAGCAAAAGCACCTGTGTCAGAGGGTGGTTGTGGGGGTCAAGTGTGCACAAGAGACAAATCTTTGTATCTACCTGCCTTCCTCCCTTTCCATGTACCTATATACATGTGTCCACATACACACATGTATGTCATATGTGTAGCGTAACTGTAACTTACAACACAAAAAAAATATCATCTGAACACAATTTCATAAAAAAAAAAACCCACAATTTTATGATGGTTGACTTTATGTCACCTTGGCTAGGTCACATACCCAGACATTTGGTTGAACAGTGGTCTTGCTGTCAAGGCATTTTTTTAAGATAAAAGTAACACTTAAATTGGTACTTATGAGAAAAGCAGTGTATCCTCCACCATGTAGGTGGGCCTCATCCAATCAGTTGAGGCTTAAAAAAAAAAAGGTCAACCTCCCTTCAGAATGAGAGTGGATTATACCAGCAGATGGCCTTCAGACTCCAGCAGACCCTGACATCAACTCCTTGGACCTCCAGCGTGCTGGCTGCCCTAAAGATTTCAGACTTGCTGGGCCCCCCTGATCACATAAGCCAGTTAATATTTCTCTCCTCTGTGCATGTGTGTATGTGAATATGTATGTATATATATACAGATATATACACACATGTGTACGTAGGTTTATATGAGGCCTGGAACACAGTAAGAGACACGTGGGTATGATCCCACGTGTGATCTACTGTGTAGGCGTGTAGCTATATACCGACAATCCACTGCTATTGGCTCATGTGCCTGGAGCATGGAGCTCACAGAACCAGGGAACCCAGGGCGAGCAACCAGCCAGGTGGAGAAGCAGGTGCAGGTAGACCATGGCGGGACTGGGTCCCAGAGCCCCAGGCTAGGGCTCTCTCCCACACTTGCTCTGCTGTGACTTTCCTGCTTGGGGACACTAGGCGGGGCTCCACCAGCCCAAGTCAGCCCCTGTCACTGCCTCATGCAGGACTGGCTGCCACCACTTGGCCCCCATGCAGGTGACCAGGCCTTCCTACACAACTGCCCAGGCAGCCGCCCTGCTCACTGCCAGCGAGGCCAGAGCCCTGGACTATGCTCTCTTCCCTGTCCCCAGCCTCCTTGCTCACTCACGGAATGAACAGGTGGCGTCTGGCCAACGCCTTCCAAGCTGCCACACTCAGCACGTCACGGAGCAGGGGTTCTTGTAGGAGTTGGGAGAGCATGGGAGCCCAATGACGAGGCCTCCCCTAATCCCCTACTGCCTCAGACACCCCGAGGCAGCTCTGCATGGAGTGCAGGGTGGGTGGGCAGCAGCAACCGGCCACCTGGCCACATCAGTCAGATGCCCCTCCACGGCTTCGTCCAGCCCTGCTGAGGGGGAGCTGCCCTAGTTTTCCAGAGGGGTCTGGGGCTGTGCTCAAGGCTGCCTCCCCTAACTGGTGTGAACCCAGGTCCCTGTGGCTCCTTCAGCCAACTCTGTGACACCTGAATTCTGTGGGGCAGGCCAGGGCTCTCCTGAGGACCCCAAGCCCCTTCCAAGCTGCCTCCTCTGAGCCCTGAATTCTCTCACTAGTAAGACTTAGCAGGGGCCGGTCCACCTGTCTGGAATATTCTCAGACCCAGCATCAGCACTGCTCTCAGCCCAGCTGTAATGGGATCTCTCAATGCGTCTGCCCACCACCCTAGGCAAGTCAGGGGCTCCTCCTGGGCCCTCTCTCGGAAGCCAGCACCCCTCCCTGCACCAGGCTGCCTTTCCCACTGACTGTGAGCCCTGAGGGGCACAGCCCACGCCCATCTCCTTTGCTTCTGCATCTCCAGCACGTGCTGGCACTACACAGATGCTCATCACGAGTTTATGGAACAAACAAAGGTGAGAAGGAAAACCTCTCATCCTTCAACCACTAAGATTTGATATGAATATAAATACCCCCCTCCATCCACCCAGCTCAGCCAAATTATTCCTTTTAACCCAAAGTCTATACCATGTCATCTTTAAGTGTCACACGCTGTGTCCCCCAAATTCATAACTGGAGCCCTAACCCTGAGGAACCCAGAATGGATCTATACCTGGAGATGGGGTCTTTAGAGTGTATTCAAGGTAAAATGGGGTCACCAGCATGGGCCTGAGCCAGTGTGACTGGGGTCCGTATGAGAAGAGGGGATCAGGACACAGACACACATGAAGGGACAACCCCTTGATGACCCAGGGAGAGCATGGCTGTCTACATACACACAGAGAGGCCTCAGGAGGACCCCACCTGCCCACACCTGCATCTCAGGCTTCTAGCCTCCAGGACAGGGGGACAGTGAGCATCTGTGGCCCAAGCTCCCCTCCCAGTCTATGGTATTTGTCATGGAGCCCAAGCTGACTAATACACCAAGCCTTCCCTTCCTCCTGGAAACAGGGAGTGGCTCCCCTGTCCTGTCTCTGCTGTCTCCCAAGCACAGCCCATGTGTGGGAGTGGAGCTCAGCATGTGCTCAGCCGTGTCTCCGAGGGCAGCCCTGGGCATGCCTAGGGCCCTAACAACTGAGTGTTCCCCTGGGCCGCGCACCACATGGCTCCTCACCTGCAGTGTGTAAAGGTACGGCAGCCAGACACAATCCCCCCAGCCCAAGTACCACCCAAAGTGGTCGTGGCAGATGTCGATGGTCTTCAGGTACCACGTTTCATTCCAGAAAAAGTCCAACACGTAGATGGCCTGCAAAACAAGGAGAGCCGTGGACTGACCCAGGGGCACCAAGGGGCCCTCAGGAAGACCACATTTTCATAGATGAGGAGGTGGCACCTGGGGTGTTTCTGAGCTCCTCGGTCATGCACTCCACTGGGCTGCTTCCATGTTTCCACCATGCCTGGGACACAGGGGGCAGCTGGAGAACAGGTCAGGGGGCCCTATACGCAGAGAATCTGCACAAGTGGGGCACCCAGCAATGCCCTAGGAGACGCCACCTGGGCTGCGGAGCTCAGAGAAGACCAAGGTCACTCCAGCAGAAGAGCTTGGGACAGCCCACAAGGAAGGAGCACTGTATGCCAGAATCCATGTCAGCTTGGAAGCCCTTCACCCATGGGTACCCCAGGACATGCCCTGCCAGCTGCCCCTGCAGCTGCCCCAGCACCTGCCCCAGCCAGGTGACCTGTGTCCTTCCACGCAGATGGAGAAAAGGTGGAAATGGATTACCGTCCCTCCTCCCAACCTGAGACCCACGGGGAGACCCGTATGGGAACACACTTCACAGACCATAAACTGTGAATACAGCCAGGACCAAGGAGGTTAACAGCTGGAGCTGTTAACAAGTGTCCCCTGGGAAAGAGGCCCTGCACCAAAGGAGTCCCCAGGGCCAGCGTGACACCTGATACACTGTGATTGAATCTGTCCCCATGTGCTCCCTCACCCGCTCCCCAGAGATGCCCAGAAAGGGGCCGACTCCCTTCTAAATGCAGTGGGTTAAGGTTTTGCAAAAACTATCTGGCTTCCAGGTTTCCCTGCACCCAGCAAGCATCAGTTCTTCCACCCCTGTGGCTGCAGACAGGCTACCTGCAGGATGTTGACCAGGACCATGGCGTTGGTCACTTGGCCGTGGAGCTCCCGCTGCTTGGCCGCAAAGGACAGGTTGATGAGGGTCCAGGCAACGATCCCGGGGCGTCCGTTGAAGAACAGCTTGAAGTCAAACCACTTCCCAATCCGGGGGTTAAACTCAATGCCCATCATGTAGTTGTAAAAGAAATTGCCTGTGAATTTGCTTGAAAATAGAAAAAACACATACATTTAGCCAAAGAGCGTGTCTCACGCACAGGGCCTGTGTGTGCGCATGGACACAAACACCCCGCCTAACCCTGGCATCAGCTGCTGAGGTGCAAGCAGATGACACACCGGTCCCTTCATGTCCCACCGGCTCTCACTGGACACTCAGCTCCAGCTTGGCAGAGTCATCATGAGAAACAGGCACCTGGGCTGCCTGCTGCCTCCCTGGGAAGGTGGGCGGGGGGGGGGTGTCTTCCCTTGAGCTGCCAGGTTTCTCCCCACCCTCCTCCAGGCCCCCCTTGAGGCACGGCCCGCTGAGCTGCATAACTGGCTGCATAACTACATGAAGATCTTATTTTGCAGTCAAGCATAGTTGGAAAGTTGCAGTCAAGGTTGGAAGTGACTCACAGGGTGCTCGGGCCCCCACGGGCAAGTCAAATGACAAATCATGCCCAGATCTCTACCTGGGTAAAAGCAGCATGCTCAGAACCAGGTGCCTGGCTCCAGCTTCCCGACCCCAACCCTTGCTAGTCATTTGTTGCCCTGGTTCCTGACCCCACAGCCCTCTCCAGGGGTGACGCAGAATCAGCCAAGATGAGTGATATGGAGACCTTCCTCAGATATAACTTGTAGACACATAAGGATTTCTGTGTTAGTGAGATAAAACATTTTCATGTTTGTTTCCCTCAGGATAAGTATTAAAAAAAAAAAAGCAAAATATATAAAGTCTACAACAGGTGATTAATTAGAAAGCACTGAAAATGACTCACAGAAGACTAGCCTCATTACCTAATTACCACACAAGTCACAAAGCACCATCATCCAAAGATGTTTCCCAAGAGCAAGAGTTAAAAGAAACATATTTTGGGTTTTTTTGGGTCCCTAAATGTACGGGGGACTAAAATGTAGGCACCCAAGCACAAGGGTCTCATTCATGACTGCTTACATCCATCTATTGGAGGAACCCAACCAACATCTATTGGTGGAGGTAGAGATGGATGGAGGGATTGAGGGAGGCAAGGATGAAGGACGGGGGTTGGACAGGTAGATGAGTGGGTGGGATGAATGGAATAGGGTTGAATGGGTAGATGGGAAGATGGGTGGATGGGTGGGTTAAATGGAGGGATGGATGGGTAGATAGGTAAATGGGTGGGTTAAACAAATGAGTTGGTAGGTAAGTGGATGGATAGATGAATGGATGGAAGGATGCAGGGGTGGGTGGGTGGATGGATACATGGAAGGACGGGTGGGTGGGTGGGTACATGGATGTATGGATGGAGAAAGAGCTAGATGAGGAGATGGCTAGCTGGAGGGCTCACAACTCTCCAACCCAAAGCTTCCATGAGAAGGCACCAACCAGTAGGGCTCTCCCTGGGAGGCTCTCACATTAAAACTACTGAGATAACAATACTCCTCACTAAGGTTGTTTCAGGCCAGACTTATGTTCCAGAGATGGAGGCAATGGGCTGCCTTTTCCACTTTCCTGCTCCCATGATAGCCCTATAGGTGATGACTTGGCTAAAGATGGACTTGGCCATCTTCCACTGCATTCTTCCTAAGGCAGAAGAAGACCTCTGGACATTCAGAAAGGATGTTTCCCAGAATCAAACAAGATCTGTTAGGCATCTCCTTCAAGGATTCTCCTTCTTCAGGGCTTTACAACCTCCTATCCCAAGGTCGTAGAGAAAGGCAAGGGGTGGAAAGGCCACATTCCACTTTAGGCCTGACCAGCTGCTAAAGAACGTACCAGTCTTTGGCACTGGTGGGGAAGAAATAACCCTTGATCATGGCAAAGGTGGAAACCGCATAGCCGAGGATGTTGGCGCACCACAGCAGTGGTATCCAGTTGTCGAAGATGATGGTGGGAGAGAACCAGGACAGGACGTGAGAGTTTGCAAACCAGAGAAGGTGTGTAATGAGCCACGCTTGCAGGCCATTGATTTCATACTTGTTGATAATCCCTGCAGACAGAAGATTCAACAGTCAAAGTGTTTTCCTGACTGAAACAGCAGCTGGTGCAGACCCTCCCTGCTTTGTGGGCCTCGGCTGCTCCGGGCCTGTCTGGGACACCCAGGTCACAGCCCTGAAGCTGCACAGCTTCTGCTATAACATGGGACCCCAGGTCAAAATGCCAGTAGCACACATCACACAGTTAGTCCAGGAATTAACTGCTTGTGCTTTCAGAGTCCTGGGAAGAGGCAAAGGGCTCAGACTAGTCCTCTGGTTCTGATTCTCCTTAGCCAAGCACAGGCTGGGTCACCGGCCTGTAGTTTGCTGGAGGGAGAGGATGCCTCCAAGGTATTTGTCGGGAAGCACCACAGCCTCCCTGCTGCCCTGGGAGCCCCATGCAGGCAGGGACAGGGCGGATTCCACCTGTGTTCTCCCTGCGGGGCTCCCCGGGTTCTCAGTGACGGTGGGGAATGCACGGACCAGGCAGCTCTGCAGGCCCCTAGTCCCCCTGCCTGGATGCCAGGGGCCAAAGCAGTGCTCTGGGTCGGGAGACGCTTCAGGAGCCCCAATTATGTCAACCAATTGTGAGGGCCAGGGCCAGTCAGTTTCCTGTCCGCTAAAGAATGGGATCTCCAACCTCGGGCCGGGTCAGCCCTAGGCTGTGGCAATGTCCCAGCAAAGTTCACTTTTATTTTGTCAGTGAGCACACTCCGGAGTGGAAGCAGCAGGGGGTGGACAGGCCCCATGAGACAAAGAGGCAGGGAGAGAAGAAGGACCCACGGGCTCAGCTTACCTGCGGGGGTCACGGCACCCTCTTGAACACCTCCCACGTAGCCCGGCAGAAACTTATGGCAGAAGTCAGGAAGTGCCATGTACAAAAGCACCTGCGGCAGAGATTTTAGGCTGTGTCACTGGTGGCCTGGAGGGTCTGGCTGTTTCCATACAACCTTGCTTTCATTCACTAACATGACCCACGCAAAAGCACCGCATGAACGGCAGAAATGCTGATTTGGGTCGGTCATTCCTTCCAGAAGAGTCCGTGGCCCTGGGAGGGAGTGGAGGCCGCAGGCCTGGTGGGGCTCTGAAGGGAGCACAGCCCTGAGTGGGAAGCTCATTACCACATAAAGCTGTAGAGCAGTCTCCCCCCAGCAGAGCCCACGAGTCCTCCCCACTCACATTTCTGGGGCCATTTAAGAGAGTGAAAGAATTCACATGCCATGCAATTCACCCTTTCAGACCTTTTCAGGCTCATTTCGTACATTCATAGGGGTGTGTAACCACTGCCACCATCCAGTTCCAGAACATGTCCATCACCCCAAGACAGAACCCCAGCCTCGCCATAGCACACATGAGTGCCCCACTCCTTCTCCCGGCTGGGTAATGTTCTGCTGCATGGAGGGACTATGTTTGGTTTTATCCACTTGTCCACTGGCATTTCTACTTTTAGGTCTACTCATGCTGCCCCTTCTTGTTTTTCACCCAAAGGGACCAAGAGACCGGAAATAAGGGTGAGCCTGAAGCCCAAAAGTTGGGACCCTGAGGAAAATCTACTACAAAGGGTTGGAGCTATCCTCAAGGGAAGAAGCCTGGGATGTGAGGGGGGAGCCTTTTCCCGGCTCCATTTCCCTGGATTCAGATAATAAACAACCCTGCCTGTTCACCAGGTTGTTTGTGCCCAACAGCGCCTTCCTGGTGAATGCCTCCTGGTCTCAAAGGCCAGTGTGGTCACAACAGAGGTGAGGCTGTCATTGGCCAGGACTGTGAAGCCACCTACTGGGAACACAGGCTTTGGCTTTGCTGAGTGGTGTCTCTTGTAACAAAGAATATCCTTCTGGGGTCTGGAATGTTCCTTCCCATGAGCTACCTTTTTTTTTTTTTTAAGATTTTATTTATTTATTCATGAGAGACACAGACAGAGACAGAGAGAATCAGAGACGCAGGCAGAGGGAGAAGCAGGCTCCAAGCAGGGAGCCTGATGTGGAAACTTGATCCCATGACCCCAGGATCATGTCCTGGGCAGAAGACAGGCACCAAATCACTGAGCCACCCAGGGATCCCCCCATCCCATGGGCTACTGATGAGAGAAGCTTCCTGTTGTGCACTGGGCTTCCCTAGGCCAGCCCTGCCTCACACCCTCCCACACGGTCTTGTTCCATACGAGTATGCATGTCCCTGCAGGGCTGCACGTGTTCCTGAACTGTGGGGAGGCTCCCACCCCACGTGTGTTAGACACCGTGATGCCACCAGGTGCATTCTATTAGAAAACAAAGCTAAGTGGGTCAGGCTCCAGGTAATGCCCTGCTGGGGCCTGAGAACAATGCCAACCTAAGCCAGGGTCCCGTTTCCCAGAAAAGTAGCCATCCCAGCAGAGGTACACTTGGCACTCACTGTGCCCTGACGACAGTAGCCAGGGAGGGCTGACCTGGAACGTGACCCATAAGGCATACAGCTGGGCTGCTTTCTTTGTCACAGGTGGTGTCTTGGCCCAGATGTCTGAGAGATGAGCACGCCCAGTGGCGACATCCATCACGGGGGCAGTCAGAGAGCAGCTGTACTGGTCACACGCCATGATGAAGTAGTACACAATGAAAGGTGCAAAGAGCAGCAGAAAGATGACGCTCGCTAGCGAAAACCAGTCCACCTCCCTGCAATGGCAGACAACAGACAGTCATGCAGGGCCTGGCTGGCCCCATGACCTTGCAGACAATGTTTTGCGTGTCTGTATGGGTTGCCTTGTTCAAACCGGCCAGTGTCTCAGACAGCTGTTCGCTCTCTGTGCGGAGGCCTCCCTGTTGCCTGGAAGAGCCATTTAACGTGTGTGCTCTACCGTGAGCAGCAGAGAAGTTGATGGCTCTGTGGGCACCCAAAGAAAGCCCAGAGCCCAAAGACCTTTTGCAACCCACAAGGCCAGAGGCTTCCTGGTTCCTGGCAAGGGGGCTGCTCACCCACTCCCAGGTTTCAGGAGAACAGAGACAACAGCGAGCTGCACAGCCAGGGTCAGCCTGTTTTGGGCAGTTTTTCATTTCTTCTTCAACTCCTTACTTTCTAAAAGGGAAAACTGCTTACTTTTCATTAGTCTGGATGATAAAAATTGTATTTAATATAGCCCCTAAAATCCCAGAGGCTGGCCACCTCTCACTAAGACCTCCTTTTGTTTTCTAGCTGGGAAGACTGGCAAGATCCTTACCAGGCACGACCCCACTGCCCTTGAGTCTCGTCCCTGCTGTTGGCGATGCTGCCCGGACTCTTGGTTTTGGGAACGCTGGGTGGAGATTTTGCAGCCATTGAGCCCTGAGAGAAGAAGACATATCCCGCTCAGATCATCCCATGAACAACCACCACATTTCCCTGCCACATCTGTCACTGCTCAGACTCCGCAGGACTCGCCTCTTTCACTTGCCTACTCACTACCTTGTCCTCAATGGCAGATTCCAGGCAGAGGAGAGATCATGGATTGTTCTGCAGCATTTCCTTCCTAAAATCTGCAATAACTTCCCACGTGGCCCTCCTACTTCTCTTGATTCAGGCTCAGATGGAGGCAGAATGCCCTCTTGCCATGTGAACTAACCCAAGGCTCAGAGCTCTCTTGCAATCTGCTCCTGTCTCCTGTCCTCCCCACTCTCTACTCATACCTTCTAAACCAGACACATTGGGTCTTTAATGATCCTTGAATATGGTTCATCTCATTCATGATTGCTGCAACTTCTGCTTAGAACATGCTTTGCAGGTCTCCTCATTCAAGTCTTTTGTAAAATGTCCCCTCCTTAGTATGACCTTTTATTTTTCCTGGAATTAATTATCACTAATTTTTTTTCTGATTGCTTTTATAGAGGTATCATACGCATTGGCCATTTTTTTACACACTTGAACACAATAAAATTTATCATTTTCATTCTCCCTCTTCCCTATAGCCATTCATCTTGAACCAATCTACAAGCCAATCAGCCAAACCATATCGCCTGCACCCCAAACCCCCTGCCAAGGCACTCTACCTGTTACTTTATTTTCTTAATAACTCTTCACATCATGTAGACTGCTTTTTAAAATTTGAGTGCATGTCTATTGCCTGTCTCCCTCCATTAGAATGCTGGCTCCCCAAGTTCAGGAAACATATGTCCTATTCATTGCTCTACTACCAAATCCTAGAATGTAGTCTGGTTCATACAGTGCATTCAATACATTATCACTCTACAAAAAAAAAAAAAAAAAAAAAAAAAAAGGTAGAATAACTGAACTTGTCTATGGGGGAAGCAGTGATATCTACACTTCCAGAATAAGTTCTAATTATAAAGTTTCAAAATATCAGGGATAAGAAAAAATTACTTTAAAAGTTTTTACAGAAAAATCCTGAATTAAGAATCCTACCAGCAGCAAGTTGGATTCTAGAAGACAATGACGGAAAACTTTAAAAACTCTGAGGGAAACTTTTTTGCAACCTAGAATTCTATCCCTGGATTAACTATTATTCAGAGAATACACAGGATCCAAGAGAGCTGCTTAAAGGAAAGCCCAATGAAAGGACAAAGGGCTGAGAGCTGTGCAGTGCACCAGACAGTAACCAGGCTACACTGGTACAAAATGAATAGCTATAATGGGAAGGAGAATGGAAATGATGAATTTTATTGTGTTAGAGCATGAAAGATTACTGATATGTATGACAGCTCTGTTAGAGTATTCAGAAATAATAGAGATAGATGCATAGAAACTTTATTAAATGGGAAGGAAGGAAGGAAGGAAGGAAGGAAGGAAGGAAGGAAGGAAGGAAGGAGAAAGAGAGAGAGAGAAAAAAAAAAGTCATATAAGGGGGAAAAAAAACCCAAACCATAATTATAGTACATTATTTGGCCTAACAGTAAATAATAGCAACTTTGTTATAACAACGTAAAATCTGGTTATAGACTGAATACTGGATGTATAGAAGGATACATAAAGTTAGGAATGGCAAAAGCAAATTATTTAAAAATAAGCAGGTAAAAATAAAATAAAATAAAATAAAAATAAAAATAAAAATAAGCAGGTAAAAACAACAACACAAAAGTAACTAAAAGAATGAAAAGTAAAAAAGAAAAAAGAATGAAAAGTATTTGCTTCTGGGAGCTGAGACTATAGGATGAATTGGGGAACTGTTTATTCTATAGATAAGCCTTAAAACCCATTAATTTGTTTAAAAATGTAAACACGAGTTACTTTAACACAAATGTACATTAAAAAAAGTTTCAGTGACAAAACAATTTTCACTTGTGGTGTGGGAACCGTAGCAACATCACTTAATTTTCACAGGTTAGTTAGTTGGAACATCTATCCATGATGTACAAAGTAGGATGAGCAGTTCTTTATAGACCATCCATCTTTACAGCCCCGAAACAGAATACAGAGCTTGGTGTGTGGCAGTCACTTTGACTGAACATGGTAGAAAACTGTAAAAGGGCCAGAAACATACAGGCTCAAAGCCAAACGGAGAGTGCTGCCAAAAGGAAAAAGTGTATCTTCTACAGATTAAAACAAGCCCAAGTAAATATTTTGAGATTACAGAGTTCATTCACCCAGGAGTCCCCTCTGTCATAAGCATTGAATCTTATAATAAATGTGTAAGTTATATCCTTGGCACTAGGCAGCCGGAAACCTGAGAGAGGGAGGTGCTTAGGGTATATTTCATTTTGTTCCTAAGACTCACAGACAGGAGTAGATGTACCAGCTGTCTTTACCTGTTCAAAGTTAGAAAGTCACTGTCTATGCCCATGAACAACCGTGCTAAGACATGCTTACCTCCAACGTCTTGTCTAAGGGTTTCACAGCAGAATGGAAGTGTTCCTTCTGGAATGGGCCACTCTAAAATCTCTAGGCTCTCTTGATTCAAAAGGCCCACTTTATCCTTCTCAACCCACTGAGCAAAGTCCTGTAGGGACACAAAGATGATGAAGACACTCAGGGAGCTGACATTTCAGGATTGAGGGCAGATAAGGACCTAAATGGCATTTATTCAAGGCTCACTGTTGGAACCAAGTGAGAAGTGCAAGCTCAGCATTCGGGGTTCAAAAGCAGAAGATATGGGAAGCATGGGAGAGGAGGGAGAAGGCACTATTACCACCCAGCTTCTTTGCCTGGCACACACAGCACCAGGCAAATAGTAAGTACTTAATGATACCGGGGGGATTGAATGGAAGTCTTCATGGAGGCGTCACTTGGGCATGAGCCTTGGCACACGAAGATGCAGACCTGACCAGTAGCGATGAACAGAAAGGCGTTTTCTTTGAAGACTTACACCAAGCAGCCACATAGGCATCTGAAACATTCCCTGAAGCTTTATAGTACCACAAGCCTGAATCAAGCCCCTAGAGTTATCACATTCCATTGATACATTCTAGAAGCCAGTAAGAGCCTAAGGACATGAAACAGCAGTGAGAGTGATATGGGCTTGGAGCCTGGCTCTCTGCAGACTTGTGGGACCCAGTGACCTTCCTCCGTGTCTTGGGTCATGAGTGTGTACGCATGGGAGGGTCTGCAGCAGTTGTTAAAGCTGGGTGAGGGAGAGTTAGTGTCCCACATCTGGGAATAAAGACCAGCCAGGGAAGTGGATGGGACTTTCTGGAACCCTGGTCAGGTCCTCTGACTGGTCTTTGAGTACCCCAGGCCAAAGCTAAAGGGACAAGGCCCCTGAGGGTTTGAGGACGACGTAGGAGAAATGCCTGACCCTAAGCTTCTGATTGCCAAGGCATCCCTAGCAAAGACATCCATCTCAAATAAACATATTACCAGCTGCTTGACCTGGCTAACAGCCAAACAACCAGAGAAGGATCAGGCCACTCCTTTCCACAAAAGTCTGCTTTCAGAAAGCCCTCGGTGACCAAGGTAGTTGATCGCTGCAGTGATCCCACTTCTTCCTATGCCCTAATTCCCACTCTATGCTTTAAACTGGCCAATAAAGAGTGAACCCATGAAACCCCAGGCTCCCAACCCTGACCCTAATGAAGACAGAGCACCAAGCCCATACACTCTCTTTCTCCATGACCCACTGTGGCTCTGGGCATTCTGTGTACCCTCCAGGACCTGTGAGTAATAAGCCTTGCTCATTGGACCTCCCCAATGGTTGTTGCTGAGGAGCAT
Organism: Canis lupus baileyi; assembly: GCF_048164855.1. Lineage (NCBI taxonomy): Eukaryota > Metazoa > Chordata > Mammalia > Carnivora > Canidae > Canis > Canis lupus. The sequence goes on from NC_132858.1 coordinate 8,990,707, forward strand.
CCTGCAATCATCCAGACCATAAAGGCTAGGCCAGCCCTGATGGACCTGGGTGAGGGGAACTGGGGGTGGGAGGGTAGGGGTGGTTTGCCACAGTAATAGGAGCCCAGAAGGGTGCCTCAGGCATTCCCAGCCCACAGTATCACCATCTATAGGCTGAGACCCATACAACAGATGACTTACACCCCTTGGTAGCTTTTTAACATCCTGAAAGTTTAGAAGTTTGGGGATGCACTAGATGCCCAGGAGCACAGCAGAGAAATCTGGGGGCTGGCACAGGGACTACCCCACAGGTCCCATAGTCCCCATCAAGGCTCCAAGTTCTCAGCAGGACCAATTCCTGCTGCCTGCATGGAATCCAAGTTGTGGAACCACCTGCTAGGCCTCAGCTTTCTCATCCATAAAGCAGCTATCACCTGCTTCCTCGAGGACACAAGGTCATGGCACCAAGCGCTCAGAGCCCTCCCTGACCACAACAGAGTTCACCTGAAAGAGCCAGCTATCACCAAAATGACTATCAGCACCATCAAGTCTCAGGAAAGCCCAGCTGGGCTCATGCAGGGCATCAGGGCAAGGCTCAGGCTAGCAGAGGTCTAAGGGCCATGCATCTGCAGTGCCCAGGCGCAAGTATTCTGGTTATGCCCTGCAGCTAACCGTGCTGCCACCTGGTGTCTTAAAACAACAGCCTCTTCATCCTCTCTCTCTGCTTCTGTGGTCAGGAATCTAGCTGGCTAGGCAGCTACGGATTGGGATATGCCAGAGCGCCTACCTTCACATAGCCTGTGTGGGCCAGCCTGGGCGTCTTCACAGCCTGGTGGCCTCAGTGCAATGGGAAGAAGTTCAGGAAACCAGTAAGGGTTCCGACAGACCTGACAGAGTTGTAGCGCCCTGTCTGCGGGCCTGAGAAGACTAGTGACAGCACTCCCCGCACAGTCTGTAGGTTACAGGGAGTTCCACACCCACCTCCTTTCCAGGGGAAAGGAGTCAGGCTCCACTCCTTGAAGGGAGGATCGCCAGATACTAGATGAACAGGAGATAGTGTTGGGGCCGTCCTTGGATGATGCAACCTTTACAGACAGTGGCTATTTACTGAGCCTCCACGGAGTTCCAAGTGCACAATATCTTCCTGAGTTCTTGCACCGGCCCTGGAAAGTGGACATTACGATGTCCGTTTTACAGATGAGGTTGACGTGAGGAAGGTGGAGTGCCTTCTCTGCTCACACACCGACCGGCCTGTGGAGATGGAGGTTAATGACTCCTGGGAGTGGGCTGGAGGAAGAAGATAGGCAAGGACCTCCACATTTGACATCTAAACTCGTGTTACAGCGAGCATCTATTTGCAGCTTTTGGAAGGTAGATTCCCCGGAGCCACAAAGATGCAGCTTACTCTTTAGAATCAAGGCTGTGTGAATTGAGGGAGCGACCACCACCGCAAAGGGCCCAGGGGCAGCAGGCGGGGCTGGGGGTGTGTTGTAAAGAAGCGGCAAGTAAACCAAGAATTACCCCAAAGGTCAGTCTCATCACGCCTTGGGGTAATTGGGGTGAGGTAATTGGGGTGAGGGGAGGCACAGATAACTTCCCTGACCCCCATTCGAACCACAAATGTTCCCACGATTGTGGGTCTTAGGATTCCAAGAGTTGTTTAAAAACTCTTTCCGTTGTTGCTAAATTATTTTATGTTTTCTGGAAAATAGGAAAAGAACACCTGTATTCCCGTCACTGGGTAGGGTTCCGGCGTAGAGCTTTTCAGTCTTTTTGACGGCAGACTATCTCTTACTGCCCCTTTTGCCGTGCCACGCTTGGGAACGTGTTTCCAGGCTGAGTCGATTTGTTTTCACCTTCTTCACCGTCGCCGCGTATCTCACTGTAGAAGTGTGTCAGTATTTACCCGATCTTCTTACTGATAGTCAGCAGTGGTTTCTGGTGTTTTGCAAGTATATACAGGAAATCACAATGAGAGTTCTTGCATCTGCCTGTTTACACAGCCGTTGGAATATGTCTCAGGATACACTCCTCCAGGTACATGCCTGGTGGGTAGGTAGGTCTACCTGGCTTCTAGGACTGTCTTCATCCCCTCGCTGATTCCGACGGTTAACATTCTTTCTCACCTTGGGTTCAGGTCGACAGGTCTGTACTCTTCCGTTCCTACTACTCTTATATTATCGAACTCCCAAACCAGACCTGAGCCGTTCGGATAAGGTTCCAAGAAAGGTTTCTGCAGTCGAATACTGCTACCTGGCATCGCCCTCGGAAAGATTAGCTGTTCTCATCATAGTTATCTGAATTTTACCACCAGACTTCTCCATGCCCGGTGGTGCTCAGCTCCCCCACCCCAGGCATCCATATATTTTTTGAGAAAATACACAAGCCTACTCGACATTTCATTAAAAAGAAATCCTTCAAATTGCGCTCAGGAGGAGCGGGTCATTTTCTGCTCCCACCAAGAGCACGCAAAAGGTTTTCTTTTCACTCCACTGTGCAGGCCCTGGCTGCCCGCGTCTCGAACCTGGGCACCCATTGCGGCGCCCGGGGTGGGGGTGGGGGTGGGGGTGGGGGTGGGGGTGTCTCTTCACCTAAGGAGCTGCAGGAAGAGCTCAGGTGGGCCCCCGCCGTCAGCCCGGGGCGCCGGGGACCAGGCGCTTCTGAGAGCGGACCACCCGCGACCGCGCACCTGCGCGCCCAGCACCGACGCGCCCCGCGCCCACTCACCTGCACCTCCGGCTCCGCACCCGCCGAGCCCGCCCGTCCCGCCCGCTGCGCGCCCCGCTGCCTGGAGGGGCCGCCCCAAGCCCCGCCCCCGGGGCCCGGCTCCGACATGACGTGATGCCACAGACGACCAATCGGAGGCGGGCCCTGCGTGGCCGGCGTCCCTGCGCCCTGCGATTGGTCGCCCGCTTCGCCCCACCCCCTGAGCTGACTCCGGGCCACGGAACGGGCCACTCGGCGCCGCTGGGGCGCGGGATTGACGGCCGAGGGCCCGCCCCGCGCGTGGCTGGCGCAGCTGCTGGGGGTCCCCGCACCCACCAGAGCGCAGAACGCAGAGCACGCGCGAGGCCGGGAGCTCCATCCACCCGGTGGCCGCATGCAAGCCTCTTCCCCTGAGCCTCAGTTTCCTCTTTGTGCAAATGGGGCTTCCTGAGCATCTGGTACATCAGGCGCTGGGTCCTAAGCAACTCAAAACGGACATCATCCCTGCTCCTAGGGCTCACGTCAGGCGGGAGATGGGGGGAGGCGGGGGAGGCGGAGGGACAAGTAATCAATAAACGATAATCAGATAAGTGGAGTGTCACATAGTGTGCAGAGGAGCAGAGCAGGGTGGAAGAGGTTGAGCGTGAGTGCTGCTTTACTGGGGGGAGGAGATGGGAGTTTCGCGTTGGGATCACACCTGTGCAGAGATAGGAGGGGAAGAAGCAGCAGGGTTGGAAAGAGGTTGTTCTACTGCCTTGCAAGCCCTGCTGGGGCCAATGGCATGGGGCAGATTTGGTGATAAAAACTCACAACAGTTGTCCCGCTTGGCAAGAACGTCCAAGCCTACATACTCCTGCCTCAGCCATCAGCCCCTGGACAGGACCACCCTTGCAAGGACACACCTTGGACAGGGCAGCTGTGCTACCCAAGCAGCCCCTGGAGGAGGGGTGATTGAAGGTGTCTGCTGGCCCCACTCCCAACATTTGGGACAAAGGCCTTGTTTGCAGAAGGATCTGGTTGGCACATCTCTGTGTCCCTCAGAGAGATATTTTCCTGCAGTTTTTTGTTTTGAAAGACGTCAAACATAGAAACCTGTTGAATATATACTAAAGTGGGCGCTCAGCGACTGCCAACAGTTGGCCACGTCGAGTTTCTCTTTCCTGCTTTCTCTCTGTATCCACCCTCCACTTTTTTTTTCCTGAACCATTAATTGGCAGCAGGTAATGTCTTCTTCCTAAATACTTCAGTAACCACCTCTTACATTAGCAAAATAAAACACATTATAGTCTGAAAATTTTGCATCAATCCAATGCTATTATCAAATATATTGTTCACATTTGGTTTTCCCCAATCATCCCGTTTATGTCCTTTATAGCTGTTTATTAAAAGCCAAGATCCAATCAGGGAACCACACACACCATGCATTAGGTGTCATGGCTCCTTAGCCTTAATCTAGAGCACTGCTGCTCCAGCCTTCCTTTCTTATCTTCCTCTTTTTTTTTTTTTTTTTTTAAGTTTGTGTTTTTGGCCTTTTGTGACATGACAATTTTGAAAAGTCAAGACTAACTTTTCACAGCTTTTCTCTCAACCTGGATATGACTGTTTACCTCACTTTTGCATTTAGGTAATGCATTCAGGGCAGGATAATGTACTACAGAGATGATGTGATGTCTTTATGCACCATGTCAGAAGGAACATGATGCCCCTTGGTCACATGCTGATGATGAGTTTGATCGAGGGACTTTTGCCAAAGGTCTTCCATTTTTCCTTTGGTAATTAAAAAGTAGTCAGTGGACTGGAACTTTGAGACTGTGTAAATATGCTGTTCCCAGATAACCTTTCAGCCAGTCATCTTGCATTTAACGATGACTCCTGCCTGAATCACTGACTTCTTCGTGCAAAGGGGTGATTTTTCTAATTTTATCTCTCCTTCCACATTTATTAGTGGGCATTTTTCTGAAAAGAATTTCTCTTTCTTGCAGCACCTGGGTGGCTCAGTGGTTGAGCATCTGCTTTTCAGGTTGTGATCCCTGCTGATCAGACTGTGATCCCAGGGTCTTGGGATGGAGCCCGCTTCTCTCTTTGCCTATGTCTCTGCTGTCTCTGTGTGTCTCTCGTGAATAAATATTTTTTTTAAAGAATTTCCCTCTTTTAATTTTTTTGTCAGTATGGATTAATGGATTTTTTTTTTACTCATTGACTTGTGTTCTATCTGTGCTATTAATCTTTTTTTAAAAGAAGTTAGTATCTTTGCATATTATCCCATATTTAGCCAGTGGGAGCCCCTTTGGCATGATTCCTTTTTAAAAATAACGTATCTCCATCCTTCTTTGAGCACTTCCTTATTTCCTGCGACAACCAGATGTCCCAGGTGTCTTTCTTTCCTGCCCTGGGCCTAGACTCAGCCGTTTGGAGCAGGAGGTCTTTGAGCAGAGACCTGAAAGAACTGAGGGGTCTCTGGGAATGAAACCTACCAGAAGGAACAGTTGAAGCGAGGAGTAATTCAATTAGCACGTGCTGTTCCCAAGTTTCAAACTGTCCATCACGCACAAGTATTACTTTAGAGGCTGGGGGAAATGTCTTTTAAATGTGAGCACGTGTATGTAGCACAAAAGCAGTATCCCAAGTCGGGAGAAAAATACGGACTATTCAAACAAGGACAGTGTGAGTTCCTTATTCGTACAGGAAAAAAATTGGATTCCTACGCCAAATGGACTACAGAATGAACTGTTAAGAAAAAGTGAACACTCGCCTGCAGCAGTTCTCTCCAAGCAAGAAACGTGGCACCAGGGCAGTTGCACACTCGCCTCCTACTGCTCCACTAGACACCTGCAAGGCCTAGGGAACCGCCAGGCGGCCCCACAGGAGACACCTGGTGGCGAGGAAACGGCAGCGAGCGCCCGCGCGTCCGCACTGGGCTGCTCCAAGCCCCCCCGCACTGAACCGGCAGCTCCTGCTCTATTCCCACAGCGCAGCCCTAAACTGCAGGAAAAAGAAATGAAAACAACGTGTGTGACATTACGAGGTATAGAGCCGAGGTGCGGAGCAAACCGGGTGCGGTGTGTGGGGAGCGCTGGAATGAATCAGAGGCGCCCCGCCCCACCTTCCTCCTCCTGCTGCTTCCACCGCGCTGCGGGAGCTCCCGCGGCTTCTCGGCGGCGCGGAGGGGCGCCTCCTTCCTGCGCAGGCGCGGCCGCGAGCTCGGGGGGAGGGGCGGGGGCGGGGCGGGGGCGGGGCCTGCCGCCGCGGCTCTGCGGCCCGGACCCGGCGGACCCGCGCGGCGACCCGGAAGGGCCCGAGCTGCCGCCGCCGCGATGGGCCGGAAGGTGACGGTGGCCGCCTGCGCGCTCAACCAGTGGGCCCTGGACTTCCAGGGCAATCTGCAGCGGATCTTAAAGAGTGAGTCTGGGGCGGCGAGGTGGGGGCAGTGGTCGGACGGGGTGGGACGGGGCAGGGGGTCGGGCGGGGGGACGGGGGTGCAAGGGGGACGGGGTGTGGGGGAGCGGGGGTGCAAGGGGGACGGGGTGCAAGGGGGACGGGGTGCGGGGGTGCAAGGGGGACAGGGTGTAGGGGAGCAGGGGTGCAAGGGGGACGGATCCAAGGGGGACGGGGTGTAGGGGGGACGGGGTGTAAGGGGGATGGGGTGTAGGGGGGATGGGGTGTAGGGGAGCGAGGGTGCAAGGGGGCCGGGGTGTAGGGGAGCGAGGGTTGGGACGGGATGCAAGGGGGACAGGGTGCAAGGCGGACGGGGTGTAGGGGAGCGGGGGTGCAAGGGGGATGGGGTGCAGGGGAGCGAGGGTTGGGGGGACGGGGTGCAAGGGGGACGGGGTGTAGGGGAGCGAGGGTTGAGGGGACAGGTGCAAGGGGGATGGGGTGTAGGGGAGCAGGGGTGCAAGGGGGACTGGGTGTAGGGGAGTGGGGGTGCAAGGGGGACGGGGTGTAGGGGAGCGAGGGTGCAACGGGGACGGGGTGTAGGGGAGCGAGGGTTGGGGGGATGGGGTGCAAGGAGGACGGGGTGTAGGGGAGCTTGGGACGGGGTGCAAGGGGGACGGGGTGTAGGAGCGAGGGTGGGGGGGATGGGGTGCAAGGGGGCGGGGTATAAGGGAGCAAGGGTCCAGGGGATGGGGTATAGGGGAGCGAGGGTTGGGGGATGGGGTGCAAGGGGGACAGGGTGTAGGGGAGCGAGGGTTGAAGTACAGGATGCAAGGGGGGACCCGGTGTTCAAGGGGAGGGGTTGTGCGGGGGACTACGGAGGGGGGCAGGTGAAGGTCCTTGTGATTCACACACTTACCTGCTCTATGGAAAGTCACAGCCCTGGGTTTGGAGACAAATAAGATGATGCATAATGACCACTCCCTGCCCCCTCAAGTGCTCAGGGCCCCTCCTGATTGCCTGGTGAGGACACTGGAGGTAGGACAAGGATGCTGCAGAGACAGAGATGGAGGTGAGAGGCTGAGGCTTACCTGTCTTCAGATGCCCTTGGGGTCCAGTGTGGCTTAGCTAGCGCTGAGCTGCCTGAGAGTTGCTGAGTTGCCCTTGTTTAGAGGCGCTTAAGGGGAGGGTTGGCCAGCCACTGGCGAGGAGGTTGTGAAGAAGTGTCCCACGAAAGGTGGTCTTGTGACCAGACAGAGAACTGGTTCCTAATGCAGGTTCGGCAGCTTGCCATCAACACTTGAGAGACACATGATGAGGGGTAAGGAAAGGTGGCTCTATTCAGGAACCAGGCAACCAGAGAAGATGGTGGACTGACCTGTCAAAGGCCATCTTCCCCACGGGGGTGGGGGGGGGGTGGGGGGGGGCAAGTTTTCAAAGAGGAAGTTGCAGGAAGAGGGAGGGTGGCCTTATGCAGGAGCAGCAGGTTTCCAGGCAGGAGGCAGTGGGGCAGGAGGCATTCGGATGTGACCCTGAGCACACTCACTGGTGCGTCCCCCCAGCTGTTTTCAGATGTAGTGAGGCTCATCTGGGAGAGTTTGGTCCTTCAGTCCTCAACGCCAGTGGTCTGCAGATCTTGGGGAAAGTAGGTTTGTTCTGCTACAGATCCAGGGATTTAGGTCAGCAAGCAAGGAGCGTGTGAGCTTGAAGCAAGTCAGACTTTAAGACAGTGGGAGTGCTGTTAATAGCATCTGTTGCCTAGAGAAAGGCCTGATGGGGAGAAGCCGGCCCCAAGAGGGAAGCAGAGTAAGGGGTGAGCCTGCAAGCTTAGAGACTAGGGTGAGGTTCTAGCGGGACCACCATATAGTGAGCCTTGGCACCAGCTCATCTGTAAGCATGAAAGACCTGACTACTTATACCTCCAGCTACAGCGGGGCTGTCCTGGGCAACCCTGCAGGTGTGCTCACCCCAGGCCATCTTGTTCGGAGCTGCTCCCCGCAAGAGGGTTTGCTAAAAGCAGGAAGAACAGGATGATGCAGGGGAGGGCATGTGCCCCAGACCTCCAACCTCTTTTTTTTGTGACATAAACCTGCTTTCATCTCATCAGAGCGCAAAGTGTATGTAGTTAGAGCAAGGCGGTCAGTGGCCAGAGCTCGGTCTCCTTTCGGGTGGCCTCTTCTCTGCAGATGCACACTGGGGCACTGCTGGCCCAAACCAGAGGTCGCTGGTGCCACTGAAGGCTGTGGTCCTCTGAGTCCTGCTTTCTCTCTGCACTTGTTCTTTCACATCTGCCTGTTAATGAACTACCAGGGTGTGGCTTCCTCCTCCTGCCCGGTGCTAAGGGTCAGCCCTGCAGGCTCTGTGTCTTATTGCCTGCAGGGTAAGCAGGGCCTGTGGGAGTGCCTGTCCTTGGCTGCATGGGGTCAGGGAGACCACTGAGTGCTTTTGTTTGTGGTTTAGCTTTTTATCACACCTATTACAGCAGTGTTTTATCTGCCTTTGACTATGTTATAGATGCTGAAATTGCTCTCTGTCTCTCTCTCCCTCCCTCCCCCTGGACCTGTAGGTATTGAAATTGCCAAACGCAAAGGAGCAAGATACAGGCTGGGACCAGAACTGGAAATATGGTGAGAGCAGAACGCACAGACCCCGCAGGGAAGGCAGGTGGAGGGATCCGTGTCAGCTCCCCATCATGGAAAGGCAGGGAAGGGGGTCGGTATGGAGAGGTGCGGATGTGCGGGACTGTTGAGGGGCATCAGAAGCCCCTGTGTGGGCCTGCTTTATGCCTCTGAGCGAGAGTGCCCAGCCAGGCTGGGCAAGCCTGGAGTCCCGTGTTGGGTCACTAAAGTTGCTGAGACTTGCCAGCCGGGGCTGACGTCAAAGCCGTTCTGCTGGCTACCACCCCCCCCAGGTCCTCCCTTTCATGTTTGGCCCACAGCAGGTCTCTCTGGTTGTGGCCTCTCCCCACTCTGCCTTTTCACAATGATAGGGAAGCCAGTTCCTCCTTGTCCCTTATTCAGAATTAAGCAAGAGGCCACCACAGGCAAGTCCCTTACAAGCTATGATTCTTTTGTCACACGTGTCAGCTGCCCTCTGTGCCCTTCTGGGTCCCCATGTGTGCACAGTCCTGGTCATTGGTGGAATCAGAAGTCCCTCCTCAGGCTGTGATCCTGCCTCAGTTTCTGGGCTTCATGTAGACAGAATGTCTCCTCCCAGTGGTCCTCGAGGCTACTCCTGTCATTTTCTTCACTAGCTAGACTTCTGTTCTTGGAATCCTGACTTTTCTTGGGCTGTGTCTCCTGTAATTCCAACAGCATTTGTCCCCTCACTTAAACTGGTCTTCAAGACACTCCTCGGCTAGCTGCCAGGGCCCTGGGGTGTCTCAGTGATCTCTACCATCAACAGCCCAGTCCCCCTGGCATAATCGCTGCTCAGGCCCCTCTAGGTTAGGTCTTTGCTCCTTGTCCTGTTCTCTCCCCACACCTGGCCCCCAAATCCGGACCAGTCACTTTAGCTACAGGATCCCAGGATGGTACTTTTGTATCTGTTGATAATCTAAGGAGGAGGCTCACGTTTATTATTGGTGACTGTTTGCAGAGAGGAAGCTGGGGCAGGAGGGAGCCAGGCCCATTCGCTGAGCACACCTACTCCCTGTCTCTGGCGGCCAGGTCTCCAGCTCACACCCCAGAGGGGGCACTTGGAAAGGGAATGAGAGGCCAGTGCCACCGGGGATCTAGAGGTCCTTTGCTAGAAAGCCTGGCTGTGTCCTTTGAGCCAGTTCTGTAGACTTTGCAGATGGAAGGCTGCTACCTAAAATGGGCCGGGGGCGCTTACAGTCCCTGTTACAAAATGCCCCTCCAGTTGTTGGCCAGCCAAGGGAGCAAGGTGTCAGCTGATGGCCAGATGTCAGGCATGGGACATGTGGCATCCATTGCCATTAGGTATCGTGGGTGGACTGGGAGCTGCCAGGGCATAAAACCTCCAGAACAAGACTCTCAAGACTCTGCCCGTTGGAGAGGAAAGGCTAGCCCAGGTCTTGAGCCCTCAAGGGCGCATCTCCTTGACCTCCTTTGCATCTGAGAACCTGGGCTTTCCTTCTCAGAACTGAAGGCTGAGAGTCATGCTTTCCAGACATTAAACATGCAAATGCCAATTGGGGGTGGGGGGCGGTGGTGCTCTATGTCCGTGTGCACAAAGTTTGCTCAGGACTTGCAGCATTGCTCCTAGGCCGCCGCACAGGAGGAAGGGAACATTTTTGAAGATTTAGAAGTAGTTTACAGTCACTGTGCGTTGTTCCTGGCACACCTGTGCCTGCAGACTGCTGGCAAGCTCGTCTTCACACTTTACAACATCCCAGAGCACTGTATGAGTTTTCTGGGGCTGCTATAACACAATTCCACAAGCTCAGTGGTTTCAAACCGGTGGAATTAACTCACAGTTCAGGAGTCCAGAAGCCCAAAATCAGGGTGTGGGCAGTGCCCTGCTTCCTCCAAAAGCTCCAGGGGAGGATCCATCCTGCCTCCTCCAGTTATCTCTCCCAGTCCCTCATCCTGTGGCCACATCCCTCTGTGATCTCCCTCTTCACACGCCCCCTCACTGGGTCTTCTCATCCTTCTGTTAGATTCAGGACCTGCCCTCATCATTTGGGCTCATTTCCTCTTTAGATCCTTAATTCCCTATGTAAAGAAAGACCCTTTGCCCAAATATGGTCATATTCATGCATTCTGGGGGTTGGGATGTAGACACACATTTTGGGAGGACACCATCCTGCCTGCTCCCAGCACAAGCATGTGTAGCAAGAACTAAGAGTCGCTCTGTGAGTGGTAATGGAGTGATATTAATGATCATCCTTGCCTGAGGAATGCAGTCTGTGGGTCTAGTTTTGCAGATCTGTGTGATTTTGGCTCCATTAAAAGTTTAAAAAAAATCCACAGCCAGACACACAGACAAGAGAGAATTTTTCATAGTAACTGAAAGCTTGGAGAAAGAGCCTGGGGCTGGGGGTTTCTTAATTTCCAGGGAAATGCATCCTCTTCTGTAACAGTGATCCTAACTCTGGTTGCGTGGTGAAATCACCCAGGAAGTTTTGAAAAGACACCAGTGCCTGGTTGCACCCCTGCACATTCTGACCCCATTAGCTCATCGGCCCCTGCTGACCTTCCCCAGGGCTCCTCTCCTCCCCAACTCTGATGTGTCTCTGGGGTTCCCCTAGTACGTATCCAGGGCTCACCTGTCTGCTCCCTTCCTCTGCAGTGGCTATGGATGTTGGGATCATTATTATGAGTCGGACACCCTCTTGCACTCGCTCCAAGTCCTGGCTGCCCTTCTTGAATCTCCAGTCACTCAGGATATCATCTGTGATGTGGGAATGTAAGTGCCAACGCAGGCATTGGGAAGGCAAGCTCAGAAGATAAGGCTCGAGTGTGAGCTCTCTGGCACCATCTGACCCTCAGGGACCTGGAATCCGCACATTCCAAATAGGAAAGACCTGATGTTGAAAGCGGATTTTGTACCCCACCCCCCACCCCCACCAGCCTGTAGACCCTTGAGTCTCCCAGGAGAGGCAGCTCTGGGACACAGTTTTTGCAGGTTCCCCCAGAAGCTTCTGCATGTGTGGGAGCACACTGCACAGGTGGGAGGGCAGTGTTCACCTTGTCACACAGATGGCACTTTCTTCCCTTAATGCTAACTCCTGGGACCATATGGTTCTGGATGGTACAGCTTCCACAGGTGCAGGTATATACAGCTTGAGTAAGTGGGGAGGGTGTCCACAGGAGCAGGTATATCTGGTGTGGGTATGTAGGGGATGGGGTCCCCAGGTGCAGGTGTATATGGTGCACGTATGTAGGGGGCAGGTCCCCAGGCATAGGTGTATACAGTGCAGTTACACAGGGGGCAGGTCCCCAGCCACAAGTATGTACAGTGCAGGTATGTAGGGGTCAGGTCCCAGACGCACGTGTATATACTGCAGGTGTGTACAGTGCAGATACATAGGGGGCAGGTCCTCAGGCACAAGTATGTATGGTACAGATACATGGGGGGCAGGTCCCCAGGTGCAGGTGTGTACAGTGCAGGTACATAGGGGGTATGTCCCCAGGCACAGGTGTGTATAGTGCAGGTACATAGGGGGCAGGTCTCCAGGTATAGGTGCGTATAGTGCAGGTAAATAGGGGGAGGGTCCACAGGCGCACATGTGTATAGTGCAGGTACATAGAGGCAGGTCCCTAGGTGCAGGTGTGTACAGTGCAGGTACTTAGGGGCAGGTCCCCAAGGGCAGATGTGTATGGTACAGGGATGTAGGGCCAGGTCCCTAGACACAGGTGTGTGTGGTGCAGATGTGTACAGTGCAGGTACATAGGGGGGCAGATCCCCAGGCGCAGGTGTGTATAGTGCAAGTGGGTACAATGCAGGTACGTAGGGGCAGGTCCCCAGGTGCAGGTGTGTATAGTGCAGGTACATCTGGGGCAGGTCCCCAAGGACAAGTATGTACGGTGCATGTATGTAGGGACAGGTCCCCAAGGGCAGGTGTGTACAGTACAGGTACATAGGGAGCAGGTCCCCAGGCACAGATGTGTACAGTGCAGGTACATAGGGGCAGATCCCCAGGTGCAGGTGTGTATAGTGCAAGCACATAGAGGCTGGTCCCCAGGGGCAGGTGTGTATGGTGCAGGTATATAGGGACAGGTCCCCAGGCACGGGTGTGTATACTGTAGGTACCTAGGGGGCAGGTCCCCAAGGGCAGGTATGTACAGTGGAGGTACGTAGGGGTAGGTCCCCAGGTGTAGGTGTGTACGGTGCAGGTACATAGGGACAGGTCCCCAAGGGCAGGTGTGTATGGTGCAGGTATGTAGAGACAGGTCCCCAGGCGTAGCCCCTGGGTGGGGTTCCATCACTGCTCCTGTGCGTCTGTGCCATCCCTACGGAGTGACAGCGCATCAGTGGGCTTGTGTATGTTTCCTGTTTGTGTCTTCAGGTCAATTCTACCTGGTGGGAATAGAGCCAGGTGTGCCTTCTCTACCTTAGCACGGCCTTGCGTGGGCCCAGCCCTCTTTCCCACCTCACTGTGACTTGCGTTGATTGGGGCCTCATTCAACAGCACACATACGGGATTTTTAACCCACTTTGTTCACGTTTATCGTGATTCTGACATGTTTCCATCCTATTGCTGCTGTGAGAAATTATTACAAATGTAAGGCACGAAAACACCACCAATTTTTTGTCTTATATTTCTGCACATCAGACGTGAAAACTGGGTCAGCCAGGCTGGCTCCTGGAAGTTCTTGGGGGGATCCCGCTTCAAGAGGCTCCTGCATCCCTCGACCTGTCACCCACCTTCAGAGCCAGCAGTGCTCCCCTGCAGTTCCGCTCCACACTCTTGGCTCCTGCTCTGACCCCCTCTTCCCACATGGAAGACCTTGTGATTACATTGGGCGTCCCCAGGTCGCCCAGGATAATGTCCCTGTCTCAGGGTCTGTAACTCAGTTATCACATCTGCAAAGCCCCTCTTGCCATGTGAGGTAATATATTCACAGGCTCCAGGGGTTAGGACGTGGATGTCCCTGGGCGTCCTGGTGTAGCCACCACGGCCGCTCATTCCGGCTCTTGTCCTCCCCTGCTTCCTTTCTGTGCTCTGCGTTCTTCTCTTGGCTTGGAGTTTATAATCCTATTTTTAAAAATATTTATTTATTTTAGAGAGAGAGAGAGAGCAGGGAAGGGGCAGAGGGAGAGAGAGAAGCAGATGCCTCCCTGAGCGGGGAGGCCGATGTGGGGCCCAGTCTCACAACCCCAGGATTGTTTCCCAAGCTGAAATCAAGAGTCAGGCACTCAACGTTCTGAGCCACCCAGGCGCCCCTATAATCCTATTTTTATTTTTCTACTTCTCACTCTTAGAATGTAAACAACCTGGGGCAGCCCAGGTGGCTCAGTGGTTTAGCACCGCCTTCAGCCCAGGGCCTGGTCCTGGAGACCCAGGATCAAGTCCCACGTCAGGCTCCCTGCCTGGAGGCTGCTTCTCCCTCTGCTTGTGTCTCTGCCCCTCTCTCTCTCTCTCTGTCTCTGTCTCATGAATAAATAAATAAAATCTAAAAAAAAAAAAAAAAAAAAAGAATGTAAACAGTCATATTTATAAAGGTATTTTGTTTTCAAATCTAGCATTTATGTGGACCTCTAAGCTTCTGAATGAAACAGCAATTATGTCATGATGTCCTTGGTACCTGCCCAGCTCTGCCCTGGCAGAGGGCCTGGCTTCCTGCAGACGGGGGGACACGTGAAGTACCATGTGGGAGGGGTCCAGACACAGTGCTGGACTAATGTATTCAGCTCCCCCGCCCCACCCCCAGCCCCAAGACCTGCCTCCTAGAAGGGGTGCGGGTCACAGGTCAGGAGGCGCTCTGAAGGGGAACCTGGAACCAGCACAGGGGCTGGTGCTAGAGGTCACTGGGGATGGAGAGGTGATACAGTGACGGGGCTGTGTGCAGAGGCAGGGGCGGCCCCTGCGAGGTATGAGAATGGTGCAGGAGGAAAGGAAGAGCCCTGAGAGGGAGCGATTGCGCTCCATTTACAAGGGTCTCTCCTGTTTAGAACTTATATCATGGCGGAGGCCCTTTGAGAAAGCCCCAGAGGAACCTTCTGACTCTCTTACAGGCCCGAGGGTGCTTTGTACTAAAACAGACATGTGATTTTGCTGCTCACAGACACACGTGCATGTCCCCTCTCTTCACAGGCCAGTGTTGCACCGGAATGTCCGCTACAACTGCAGGGTGATATTCCTCAATAGGTAGGTGGCTGCTGGGAGGGAGTGCCCAGGTGACACAGGCGTCCCTCCTCCTCCTGGGCTCTGCCCACCACGGACGCCTGCAGGTGTTAGAAGGAGAGAGACCATAGCATAGGGCTGCTGCCCAGAAGCCGCTCGAGGCAGTCTTCACGTTCCCTGGGGTCCCTGGACCTCAGCCACCCACATAGCACACTTGCTGGGTCTAGTGGCTCTGTCATCATCCACTGGCAGGGGAGGGTGGTCCTGTGGGCTGCTCCTTGTGACCAGGTGTTCATCTCAGGAGCCATCCTGTTTTTCTGCCTGTAGGAGGATCTTGCTCATCAGGCCCAAAATGGCCTTGGCCAACGAAGGCAACTACCGGGAGCTGCGCTGGTTCACCCCGTGGTCAAGGAGCCGGTAAGACCCTGTGCCTGGCGCAGGGAAGCAGTTTGAGACTACTGCGTGGATGTTCCGTTCATGTCTTTCCCACGCAGCCTCGGTCCACATCATTGGGGGGATTTGTAAGCATTTGGGACAAGTTCCGGCCATTTAGGTGCAGCTGTCTTGAGGCAACTGGTTACAGTACAGCCAATATATCACAGAAAATTTATCAACCACTGGGCATCTTGTGTCTGGAGCCATCCTGCAGCCCATTGCTTTGGGCTGTCGTCTGCACGTCCTCTGCGTGGCAGCCTCCCTGGCACCTCCCATAGGTAGTCCATGTGTGACAGCCTCGGATGTCTCCAGACTTTGCCAAGCATCGCCTGGGGGCATGATCACCCTTGGGCAAGAAACCCTGCCTTGTTCTGTTGTGGGGTTACTGGGGCTTATGTACCACTGCTGCTACTACAGGTAGAACTTTCAACATTTTACCTTCAAATGGTCCATATTTTTGCGTCGGAGAACTTTGGGGTTTTCTGTATGCCCGCTTCCTGCACAGTTCTTGGGACTTCTTCTCCCAGTCCTGAGCCAAGCAGCCGCCTGCCTCTCTTTCTCTGACGAGTTGCTCATTCCCTGGAACACGGCTTCCAGTAAATTCCAGAGGTTCCCACCATGCCCTCCTGAGGCTGATTTCTAAATAATGGCATACTCCTCAAGGATATAATCAGGACAGCCAGGTGGGAGAGAGGCACGGGGCAGGCCATGGGGGTGTACCACTCTCCCCAGGTCTCCGTGTGGTCGCCAAACCAAGAGCTCCCCGAACCTCGTTCTTTGCAGTTTTCTGGAAGCTTCATTATAGGGCACGAATGATTAAATCACTGGCCTTTGGCCACTAACTTAACCCCCAGCCTGGCTCTCTCCCCAGGTCTGGAGGATCTTCAACTGCCAGACTCGTGGCTTGGCTGCCCTGGCAACCGTGAGAGCTTTCCCTACCAACATGTATTAATGTAACAACACCTTTGTGGCTTTTATCTCTGGAAAATCCCAAGGGCTTTGGGAGCTCAGTGCCAGGAAGACCAAATGTTTCTTATGATAAATCATAATTTCACACTTTGTAAGCAGCGACCCAAGGAAACTGAATTTTTGGACACCTTCCCTGCCTTCAGATGTCTTTATTGGACCCTTACATGTGATGAATAGTTTTACAGAATTTAAAAAAACAAACAAACAAAAAACCTAGCTTCAAAATAACTTTTGTGCATAGTTTTAAACATATCATTTGAAGGATTGCCTTTGGCTCACGCCCTTGCTGGGGAGAAGCCTGGTACTACTCCATCTTCTTTGCTCTCATCTCATTATTTTCTTTTCCCCAGGGCACATGGAGAAACTTCTCGGTATCCTTAGTGTTTTTCAATTTTGTTATATGGGCCTTGGGTGAGGTCTTCTGTGGCCCGTAACCCGGAGACCCCAATCCTGTAGTTTTGAGAAAGGTCGTCCGTCCTTTCTAGGAAGTTTCTGTTCTGTTTTCTGTTTCTGAAACACCTCTTGTTGGGGGATTGGACTTTGTAGACTGTCTTCTCTGCTCTTATCTTTTCTTTCCCACATTCTAGAAGATTTTATCATCTTTCTATCTCTACTAAAATTTAAGTTTAGTTCTCTTATTTTTCATTTGAGAGCTCTTTCTCATTTTCTCATATTTTCTTACGTAAAGCACCTTTTTTGAAGACCCTCGTTGATCCGGGCCGCACAGTGGGGTCTGTAGCGCTTAAAGAGCAGGTGGTCACTTGGAGGTGGGAGGTCGAACCCTGACTCTACTGTTTGGCTGGGCCACTTCAGGCCAGCAAAGCAACCTGACTTTCTGCACCTTGGGGACGGTCATGGCAATGATCCCATGGGGTTGTGGTCATGAATGACATGAGGATGACATGAATCTGTGTGTAAAGCGCTGAGCACAGCATCTGATGGATGTTAACATGGCACCCATGTACTTGTGGTCTCTTTAGTTCTGAGAAGAGAGCTGGCAGGTGGTGGGGACCCAGCAAATATTTGTCAAATGCCCAAAGGTTACTGCTTAGGTGTATAAAGGACTCACAAATCAATAAAAACCAGAAAAAATATTCAATCAGAGAAACTCAAGCAAAAAATAAAGGTACAAAGAACAATAGAAATTGGATAGAAGTGAAAAACAAATGTGTGAATAGATGCTGAATGTCACTAGAACTCAGGTTGATATAACCTGGCACCACAGCGAGATTTCTTTCTGCGCCACCAGAGTGACAAAATTAAACGGTCGGAGAGCGCCAGGTCCCGGCAAGGATCCCAGGCCAACTGGGACTTTGGAAAAGTTGGGTGTTGCCTTGTGAGGGGCAGCAGTGTCCCCCGTGCACCAGCAGAGTGGGGACAGAGGGGGTCACAGTGAGGCCAAGTGACGGGGGTCACTGGCTGTTGGGGAGCGCAGCCAGTGGCACGGCCGTTCCTCCGCGGGTAGAGCTTCAGCCAAGTGTGGCCTCTACCTTCCTTGTCACGTACACCCAGTGGTTTTGACCTACCAGAGGGACTTGAGTTTTGTGAACATTTCTCTTATTTCCCAGTTTCAGAGGCTTTTGTTATTTTGCTGTTGTTGTCCAGGAGCCTTTGCATTCGGGCATCAAGGGTCCGTGGTCTTATGGGTCTTTCCTCTGCTCTCTGCCCACTTACCGCATCTTCTCCTGTGGTTTGTTGCCAACCTGACCTCTGTGCCATGCTCCCCGGGAGACTCTGTCCTGCAGATCTGTGCCCGTCCGGTGTTTCAGACCCTTCTCATCCTATGCAAGCTCCCTTTCTGTCTTTTTATATTCTCTGATCATCTCTTCTTTGAGATCTCCTACTGAGATGTGTTATCTCTGAATTTCCTGGGAGCATTGCATCTCTTGTCTCTGCCATGTGGATGTGTGGGTCTCACGGTGGCTCCTTCAGACTGTGGCTTGTGTGATTATGCCTGTGGAAGGGGTGGCTGCAGACACCAAGCTGGAGCAGCCACCTCATGCTCTGGCACCGTTGAAACGACAGAGATTTTTCCTTCTGAGCGCTGTGCCAAAATGGTCACAATAGTTGGGCATGTTACCATGTCCCTGCCTTAGTAGTAACCACATGACTCGTTCAGGCCTCTTAAGATATTAGAAAAAAATAACCCAGTTCTTGACTGCAGATAATTTAAGAATCTACTCATTTTCATTATGTTCTTAGATGCACCCTGAGATTTAAGCATGGTAAGACGGGGGGCACAGGGGACTCTCGTAGCTCCTAGGGGGCAGAGAAGGCTTTTGATCGACATGGCCAAAACTGGTTTCTTGGCAGGAGTACGCATCTAGAATTTTTCCCAAGGATGTTGGCTGGGAAGAAAGGGCATCCAGCCAGAGAAGGGCACAGGCCATTCAGAGGAGGCGGGTATGGGAACCATGGGAAGAGGTCGGGCCAGCCTGAGGCAAGCGTTGGATGAGAAGGTACAGGGCGGACTTTTACTCATGCTATTCTGGCTCTTGGCGAGCCCTGGCAAAGCTCACCTGCCACATGCAAGGTGACCGCCGGCCTTGGAGCAGAGACTGAGAGCAAAGGTGAGCACATGCTGTCTCCTGGCGTTCTTGCTTTGGCCTGGTGCTCAGTGGGTCTTGGTGGGGGTGGAGGGCAAGGAAAGGAAGGGGCCTTGGGTGGGGGGGGCTCTTCTCTTTAAAGTGAATTTTGACGCAGTGATGTCGCCATCGGCAAACCTGCAATTGATGGATTTGAGGGCTTCCTGTGGGGTGGTGGGGTGGCTTAGAAGTCAGCAGAGTGTCCACATGTCCCCATCCCTGTTCTTAGTGTGGGCAAGAAGGCAGCGTCCTCCAACGGCCCAGCCTTATAGTTATACCTAAGTAAAAGCACTGAAGTCATCCTGGAAGGCTCTTGTGAATTCTGTTTGTTTCTTGAAAAAACAAACATACACAATTAAACATCTCAGCAGTATGTCTTGTAATGGCCTACATGCGGACGGGTCTGTGAACCTTCGATCACCTTCTATCTCTCTGTGCGGCCCCTTGGGAGGCCTTGTACTGTGTGTTCTACTCTGTCCATCTTGTACACTTTGGAGCATAATTCAACCATTTCAGGGATAACGTAGGTTTGTAATTGTGCATCAGGCTAAGGCGGTGTGGTGTGATCCTTTGGACCCAGACATTCCACCTAGATTTCCCCCTGGGGAAGTGTAACCACTGTTGAGAGAATGCCCATGACACATGTCTCAGGAGCCCTGGACACCAGGGCGTGGGGAAGCTGAGGCGGTTGAGCTCCTGGGCACTGTGGTGTCACTGAGTAAGATGCCCCAGAGCTTCATCTGTCCGTCCTGTACGCCTGTTTCCCTGACGTCGATCGCAGTGGCTGGTGTGAGTGCCTGACAGCCCTCACCGAATCATGAGCTTGCAGCCCCCAGTGTGCTCATCCTTAGATCTGTGGTGTTTCCCTCCCCAGGCAAACAGAGGAGTATTTTCTCCCCCGGATGATACAGGACGTGACAAAGCAGGTGAGTGTCTGGATGAATCTTGTCTTCCAGCCAAACGTCACTGCTCTAGGCTAATGGTGTGGCACGTGGAGGAGGACCCTTTGGGGCAAGGCTACCAGAACTGCCCCGGCTGCCAAACAAACAAAACCAAACACAGGGAGAGATTCCTGCACACGGAGGGAGGATGGAACCCCCAGTGGTGGGGGCGCCTCCATTCTCTTGCATTGCAGGCGCTCTGCTTGTTCGTGCCTCGCCCTCTCCTCTGGCTCACCCTGCCAGGGTTCCCAGGGGGGCTGGGACTCCCAGGGAGCTGGGGAGGAGTCCCCACCTTGCCTTAGTGGGCTGTTTCTTGCTGGGGCTGCAGCTTGGGCCCAGGGGCCACCCTAGAAGCCAAATTAGCGGGGGCAGGACAGTTCAAGGAAGACTTTACCCCACGGCCTATTCATTCTGTGAAGACCCAGCATCAGAAATCTGTCTTGTCCATTGGACCTGCCGGCCAGGCCTTCAGAGCTTTGATCATCCAGCCTTGTCTGGCGGCCTCGTCCACCATCTTCCTACTGGAAGCTGCAGGGCTGATGGCTGGAACCTTGTTCGACCCACTTCTCATGGGTGCTTGGAAGCTGGGGGCACAGAAGGGGTGTTTTAGCAGGGCTGTGACTTCTCTAGTTTCTGCCTGAGTGCCCATTCTGGTTGCCAAGTGTATTAATTTCATAAGAAAGCACCACAGATGGAGGAGACGTAGTGGAATAACAGATACTTACCTCTTAGTCCTGGAGGCTAAAGCCCGAGGTCCAGGCACAGGCAGGCGGGGTCCCCCTGAGGCCTCTCTGCGTGTGTGTGGATGGCTGTGCTCTCCCTGGGTCCTCATGCGGTCGGCCTCCGGGCATGTCTGTGTGCTTCTCCTGGTAGGGAACCTGGTTGTATGGGATCAGGGCCACCCTGGTGACTCCATTCTTACCGTAACCACCTCTTTGAAGGACCCAGCTCCAGATACGGTCACAAGTCTGAGGTGCTGGTGTTCAGGGCTCCAACATCGGAATTTGAGTGGGATGCAGCTCAGTCCACAACACCAAGTTCTCTCTACCCCTAATTACTACACTACCAGGATTTATAGAATCTCTCCAGTGGCGGAGCTGGCAGGGATTCAGCCGATCATAGGGAGGACTGAGCTGAAACACGGTCCCACTCCCCTGCTTCCCACCGGATTCCGGCTCCATTTGCCTCTTGGCTGTCAGCATCTTCCTCTGTCTCTTCCCTGGAGGACAGTGGCTGCCCTGGCCCCTGGACAGAGGTTACCTCCTCTCAAGAGCCAGACTGTGTCTCTGGCATGGGCTTTGATTTGTGAGCGAGGCTCTTCCAGGGGCCAGCTTGGGCTCAGCACCTTCTCCATGGATAGTCAGGGTCAGGCAGGCTGAAGCTTGGGCAGGGACTCGCAGCCAGGTCTGGTCACCTCCAAGGTGACCTGGAAACTCATCTGACCATGAACTGCAACAGCGAGCACATTTTAATATGGTCCTGACCCAGGATAGACTATGTCTGTGTGTGGATTTCCGTGTGTCTGTGTCTCTGGGGTGGGGGTCAGGGGGCGCTGTCTCTGGAACAGACCTGTCTGCAGTAGTCCTGAGTGAGATGCTCCCCATTTCATTCCGGGATTGTAGCATCCTACAGACCATCCCAACAGAGACGCACTAAGCTGGTGTGGGACATAGTCTGTGGTTGGAAGGATTTTGCTTGGTAGTTGGTTGAAGCTGGCTGTGTGAATTGGTCCCAGAAACTGGATTAAAGTGTGTCCAGGAACAAGGGACGGACAGCCCAGGACCTGCCATGCGTGTACACTTTAGGCCGGGGGTGGGGTGCGGTCAGTGAGCATGCATTTGGGTCTGTGCTTTACCAGCCTGTTGCTCCAAGCCCTGGCCTTGTCACGGCAAGATGGTGTGTGGAATCCAGCCGTGCCAACGTGCTCAGATTTGCAAGGTGCCAGGCAACCCCACGGTCCCACAGCGGCCAGTGGGGGTCCTGGGTGAGGGCTTTCCTCACAGCCACAGTGAACCGTGAGCTTGTCCTTGGCAGGAGGCATCAGAGAAGAAAGAGCCAGGTTTACACAGTGGTTCTTGCCCTCAGCAGTAAAGGGTGTTGAACTCACACATTCCTGCAGTCAGGGAGCCTGACCAAGTGCCCTGGGACACGCGCGTTCCAAGCCTCAGGATTATTTCTTGTCTCATTGTAACTTTGGGTTTAAGAGAGGTGGCCAAGTTGGGCCTAGGACAGCGTGTACCAGAGAGGTCAGCATGCCTGTCAGAGCATTCCACGCCCGCACAGCCAGTCAGCACACGGTTGTCTCAGGGCCTCATCACACCTGTCTGGCAGCCTAGGGAGGGTCCACCCCTGACCCCTGAGCTCCTGCCACTTCTGGCCCTGCCACCCAGGAACTGGTGGATTTTCCTCAGGTTTCTTGAATGAGACTCAGGTCATGGCAGACCTGGGGCAAGGGGTGGGGACCGAACCAGTCAGACTGTCAAAAGCGTGGGTGATGCAGAAAAGTCCATAGTGCCACAGCCAGCGTGGAGTGGCCCTCATGAAATGAAGCCTTTTACTCTTTTTTTTTTCTTTTTTTTTAGATTTTATTTATTTGAGAGAGAGTATGTGTGCATGAATGGGGGGAGCAGCAGAGGGACAGGGAGAAGCAGGCTCCCCAGTGAGCAGGGAGGACCCCAGGGAGGACCCCAGGACCCTAAGATCATAACCTGAGCCAAAGACAGATGCTCCACCCACTGAGCCACCCAAGCTTCCCAAGACTCTTTACTCTTAATAACAATGACTATAGGAATGTATGCTGATGGAAACTTCAAGAGTGGAGTGCCATTTGTCACAGCCATAGTGAGCCCTGTGGCCACGCCAGAGCACAGCCACCAGCTAGTGAACGCTGTGACCACAGGCCATTCGTGTTAGCAGAGATGTCAACTGGTGCTGGGCCACCTGGGCTAGGAATGCTCCCAAGCTAAGGAGGGACTCACTAGGGCTGGAAGCAAAAGGGCAGCAAGGTTAGAACACATCCCAGATGGGGCATGACTAAGGGATCTCATGCACCCTATCCTCTGCAGGAAACTGTGCCCTTTGGAGACGCAGTGCTGGCCACCCGGGATACCTGCATTGGGAGTGAGATCTGCGAGGAGCTCTGGACACCCCACAGGTCAGCCCAGCCCCATGCACACAGCAGCACTGTCGGCGTGGCCATGAGCTATGGAGATAACGGGGCTGGGAGGGCGGGTCAGGGCACACAGCCCTCTTCTTCCTGTCAACTGCCTCTGCCCACAGCCCACACGTGGACATGGGTCTGGATGGCGTGGAGATCTTTACCAACGCCTCGGGCAGCCACCACGTGCTGCGCAAAGCCCACGCCAGAGTAGACCTGGTGACCATGGCCACCACCAAGGTAGGCATGGGGCTGCAAGGTGGCCGCTCTTGCTGGACAGCACGACTCAGCGAGGTGCTGTGTCGTCTGGTCACTCACAGGATGGGTTTGGGTTCAGCAAAGCCAGGTTTGGGTCTTGGCTTTGTCGTGTGGGGTTTGTGTTCCATGAACCCCCCACCTTCTCCAGTCGTATAAGGCTGCTGGGAGGCGATAATGGACATTGGGCCTGATGCCTGGTGCTTTGGAAGGCCCGGGGGTCCCAGCCCTAGGCCTCCGGCTGTGTGCATGCGGTTTCCCTGCAGGGTGCTATTTATGGCATGGTGGGAGGTGACACCTCTGCTACCGCTCACATTTTCCAGAATGGTGGGATCTACTTGCTGGCCAATCAGAAGGGCTGTGATGGGGACCGGCTCTACTATGACGGGTGCGCCCTGATAGCGATGAACGGCCACATTTTCGCACAAGGGTCTCAGTTCTCTCTGGACGACGTGGTAAGAGCGGACTCGCATGCCTAAGGGAGCGTCTACTCGGTTCTGTGACTGTGCTCTTGCTCAGGACTGTTTCCTCGAGGACCCCCAGAGCCGGGGGGCTCATGCGGCTCATAGCAAGTCCTGCCTGCTGTGATGGCTCCACCTTGGCCACAGTCAGGAGATGGGCCCCCACATAGCATGCAGCCCAACCTGGACAGATGAGACCACTGCAGCCTGTGAGTCACCCATGTGCAGCACATGAGGGACCCTAGCCTCACAGAGTCACCGTTGGGGACAAGCCAACAGGCAGGCGATGTGGCGGGCAGGCTGTGTCGTGAGAGCAGAGTGGGTGACCCCCGGATCCCCCCAGGAAGATGTGGGGTTGGAACCCTCCTTGGGAATAAGCAGGAGCAGGTCCTAGTATGTGCACAAAGAGGGTCCTCATTCACAAGAGTGGAGCGGAGGAGAGCTCAGTGAGGCCCCTTGGGACCCACTCACTCTTCCCACACATCCAGGCACATGCGTGTTAACTGTAGGCTCAGTGCTACCGTGGCCTGAGTCCTGGGAGCCCCATGCTCCTCAGGGGGAGGCCTTGCTCCGAGGGGCCATGTGGTCTCACTGGACACAGCCAGCTGGCTGGGGTTGGTCGTGTCTGCACAGATTGCTGTGGGATGCACTCAGAAGAGGCGTCACTGCAGCCCCGGGGCACAGGGACACGGCAGGGGCAAGGTCACAGTCAAGAGGGCAAGCTGAGAAGCCTGGCCTGTCTTCCCCTTGCTGGGGCACAGGCCTCTGCGAAGCTGATGGAAACTCGCCCCCCTACAGAGAACATGGGTGTGGGCGCCGTCTGTCCAGTTGTCCGTCTGTCCAGTCGTCCGTCTGACCATGTTTGACACGAATGTCCCAGTGTCCCTCCCGGGGAAGGCACCTGAGGAGAAAGTCCTCGGGGAGAATTGTTTGCTCTCCCTTTTGTTTTGGTTTTTGCTTTTAAATTCAAAACAAAAGGATACTGCTGTTATTGCCAGAAATGGACATGCAGGCCAGCCCCACCGCAGGTTCAGATCATCAGCCCCAGCTTCACGGTGGGCCCTCACGCGGCATTAGCCCCCTATCACTGAATCCACCTGAATTGGGGGGCAGACGGGTAGAAATGCTAATTCATTTTTTTTTTTATTTTTATTTATTTATGATAGTCACAGAGAGAGAGAGAGAGGCAGAGACACAGGCAGAGGGAGAAGCAGGCTCCATGCACTGGAAGCCCGATGTGGGATTCGATCCCGGGTCTCCAGGATCGCGCCCTGGGCCAAAGGCAGGCGCCAAACCGCTGCACCACCCAGGGATCCCCAGAAATGCTAATTCAGAGGCAGCTAGTAGCAGTGCAAGCTCACAGCGTGTTGTAAATTCTCCGTAACTCTAACATCATTCACTTTTTTGTGCTCACGTCAGCAAGGCCAGGTGACGCCTGGTTCCTTCACAGCCTTGCTGGGGTTGTCGTCAGGGACCTGGTTATAAAACCAAACTTGGTTTCAAAGTGGAGCAAGTGAATTCCATGATGATTTCTTACCCGATGGGCAGGAGTTTGGCGGCAGGGACACCCCTGCCATGGTCGCCCAGGCCCTGCTTGCCACTTGATGGCATCCCCAAAGGCCTCCAAGTATTCAGCATTAGCCACAATGAAGACGGAAGGGTTTGACTGGAAAGGTCAAGTTCGTGCAAAAGGCAGTGAGTGTGTCTTCCTCACCCCAGTGGACTGCCGGCCGTCCTTAGGCCCGGTCTGTGTGGCCAGACCCTGGGCTGGGTGTCAGAGACGTGTGCACCTTGCCAGGGATTGACTGGCATGGGTTGAGGGTCAGCTGCACCAGGAGAGCAGGTT
Organism: Canis lupus baileyi; assembly: GCF_048164855.1. Taxonomy (NCBI): domain Eukaryota; kingdom Metazoa; phylum Chordata; class Mammalia; order Carnivora; family Canidae; genus Canis; species Canis lupus. The sequence continues at coordinate 9,016,165 of NC_132858.1, forward strand.
CCGGGCCCAGCAGGCCTCACAGCTGGACCCTCGCAGACCTGCATTTGAAGCACACACCCAGGTGTTGGCAAGCACGTCTCCCATTGGGGCCCCTCAGGCTAGAATTCTCTGATCTCGTCCGAGTGTTCGGGGAGGGACGTGGCATCCCTGCCCTGCCACTTCCTACATGATCCAAAAGAATTGTGTGGCACACGGAGCCATCGCACAGAGCCACAGGTCCGTGGACCCTTCCCTAGGACGCGCTTCTTGGGCTCTTTGAACCTCACAGGCTCTCTGACACCGAGGGACACCTCGGTCGGGCGTTCGGGGAAGAATGGAATGGGGCCATCTGCTCATGAAAAGATTCACACCATCTCTGTCTTTTTATCTTTTGTGGCCTCACACTTCCCTTGGTTTTGTCTCGTGGGAAGCACCATGGCTTTGGTGGTCCGTCACTCTGGGAAATGATGAGAGAACTGGAGGACAGATAAGCTCCTTTTTCTCTTTCTCTCTGGATGTGTCCAGCTTGGGTTGGGCCCAGTGCTGACAACGGCAGCTGCCCACAGGCCTCTTGGTGGGAGGGGGTGGCTGCAGCTGCCTCGCATCATGCGGTGCTGCACAGGACCAGCTCTCACTGCCCCCGACTTGCATGCAATGACACAATGTTTTCGTGACATAACTAACGGAGTTTTTTGTTTGTTTTTTTTTCATAAAGAAAGGGATCATGTATATGAATTAGAACCTTCTCTTTTTTGCTCTCTATTGAGATTTTATTCTTTTTCTATATTGTGGTATACTTGGACTCTTAATACTCCTGTCTGAGGTTTGAAGACAGTGAAGTGTCACCCGCGGTCACACAGGCAGCACATCCAGGCCCTCACGTGGATTGCCGGGGCTCTGGCTCCACCCACCTCTCAGTTGTACCCCGGCTTGGCCTTCCCCTGCGTGGGCTTGGATTTGGGGTTGCCTCTCCTCCTGATCACAGGGTGGCTGCAACACCTCCAGCTATCTCATCTCCATATAACCACGCATAAAGCAGAAAAGTGGCCCTCCCATGCTTCTTTTTAAGAGGGAGACACTAAAAAAAAAAAGAGGGAGACACTGTCTCAGAAGTCTGTGGCAGATATGGATTGGTGGAATCGGGTCCTGTGCCGGGATTAAGGTCCCACTGCCCCGTGTCTGAGTTCACTGGAGGCTCTGGTGGCAACAAGGAGAGGGAAGGGCTTTGGGTCAGTAATGCTGGCTGGACCCCTGGGAACCCACAGGTCCCTAGTCCCTGCCTTAGAAGGTGTGACTTGCATGTGCAACTTGGGACACCTGTGAAAACAGCCAAATCACACGTGTGAGTGGGAAAAACAGGAAATCACACTTTCTCTCTGAAACCTCTTCCCCAGGAAGTCCTCACCGCAACTTTGGATTTGGAGGATGTCCGAAGCTACAGGGCGGAGATTTCATCTCGAAACCTGGCGGTGAGTTCGTAAAGACATATGCGGGTGCTCGAATGCCCTGGGGGCTCTTTAAAAAAAATTTTTTTAAGAGAGAGAGCAGGACAGAGGGGTAAAGGGAGAGGGAGAAGCAGACTCCCCGCTGAGCAGGGAGCCTAATGCGGGGCTCGATCCCAGGACCCCGGGATCATGATCTGAGCTGCAGGCAGACACTTCACCGGCCACCCAGGTGCCCCTAAAATGGTTTTTAATGACCACATTGTGGAGCTGTTGTTCCCATGCCCCCCTGGGATTCGGTGGTTTTTGACACACTCATGGGGTTGTGCAGCCACCAGTACGTCAGCACAGAAGGAACCCAGACCCCGCATCCCCCTCCTGGCCCGGGAACCACGAGCCTGCCTTCCGTGTCTGAAAATCACCTGTTCTGCATCTTGCACAGAGACGAAATCAGGTTGGCATCTGGCTTCTGTCGCTGAGCAGAACATTTACGTGGTCCAGGTTGTAGCAGCTGTCAGGGCTTCATGCCTTTTTACAGCCAAAGAATATTCCATGAGAAGGGTACACCGCAGGGTGACCATCCACCCGTACACCGCAGGGTGACCATCCACCCGTCCACTCAGGACACGTGGACGTGTCCACTTGCTCTCTGATGGATGATGCTCTGGAACGTTGTGCAAGTTCTCATGAGGACATTTCCTCTTTGTCTTGGGGGCGCACCTGGGAGGGGAACCTTCTGTGCTTTCATCTTGAAGGGACTCCTGACTGTCCACAGCAGCTGCCCCTACCATGTATGAGGGTTCCAACACCGGTACCATCTGTCTGTCTGACTCCAGCCATCCCGCTGGGAGCGAGGGCACCGCTGTGGCCTCGATGTGCGTTCCTGCTGGCTGACAGAGCAGCAGCCCCCGAGGGCTTGGGGTGCAGGGGCGTCATGTCCTGAATCTCCATCAGGCCAGCCGGGTGAGCCCCTACCCCCGAGTGAAGGTGGACTTTGCTCTCTCATGCCGCGAGGACTTGCTGGAGCCGCCGTCTGAGCCCGTCGAGTGGATGTACCACAGTCCGGCTGAGGAGATCAGGTGGGCTGCCTCTTCGTGCCCGTGGGGGTGGTGCTGCTCCTGGGGCCACAGGGGCCGCAGCAGTGCGGGCAGCTGGTGCCTAGGACCTGCCCGGGATGGGCGCCCAGTTAGGAGGAAGCCGTGCGGCCTCGGGGTTGAAGGCATGGGTCGGTGCAGCCAGACTGCCTGGCTTCCTCAGCCTGGGGACTTGGGTACAAAGGCTCTGCCCCTCCTTTCCTTTTTGTATCTCAGTTTTTCTGTTTTAAAATGGGGCCAAAGAGATCACCTACCTCCCAGGGCTGTTTGGAGACCAAAATGCATTTATTCACATAAAATGCTTAAAACAGAGACTTGGTGTATTGGGAGGGCCCCCACCACTGGCAGGTGTCCCCAGCGCTGCTCCTACCTTGGCACCTGCCCCCAGGTAAACTGCTGACCAGGTCAGCAACTACCAGACCTCACACTTCCCCTTGCTCCCCAGCCTGGGACCCGCCTGCTGGCTCTGGGACTTTTTAAGACGCAGCCGACAGGTAAGGTTTCCTGCGTTTGTGTCTGATTCTGTGGCAGACTGGTGATTTTTTTTTTTTTTAATGCAAGCATTTCTTCAAGCTGCCTCAGTCAGAAGCTTAGTCTACATTAGCCAGAGGCCAAGGGGCACACAGGGGCTTGACTCCGTCTTTGGAGTCTTGTCTGATGACACTCAGAGTGACGAGACACCATCTCCCACTGGTTCTGTGGTCATGACATCTGTAACTTATTGTGGAGAACTAGTCCTAAGTGCTCTTCACAGTGAGAGGTTTCTTTTCCCTCTAGAAAGTCCTTCTGAAACATGCAGGGCATCTTTCTTCCTCCCCATGTTGTGGCTGGAGCTGGGCTAAGTTTGGGGCACACAGCTCCTCCGAGGCTCAGGAGGAACCTCACACCCGCACTTGGTTGGCCCATTCCAGGCCGGGTTTTTCTTGCCCCTGAGTGGTGGGGTGGACAGCGCAGCCACCGCCTGCCTCGTCTACTCCATGTGCCGCCAGGTCTGCGAGGCCGTGAGGAACGGAAGTAGGTGGCATCCGTTGGTCTGAGCGAGGCTCCAGGGGGTGAGGACTGGGCTGGGGGACCCCAGGGTATGGCCATCGTGGGTGAAGGAGGCTGTGCAGATGCGCTCAGATGTCACAGCAGGACCTGGGGCAGCAGGCCATCAAAGTCCTTTCATGGGGCTTTGGGCCAGTGTGGCTGAGTCCATTGAATCAGATGCCCACTGCCGCTGTGTGCTGGCAGTGTGGCCCAGTGGGAAGACCCGGGTCAAAATCCTCCCCGTGCACTGTGTGTTGACCATCCCCTTGGTGTGCACTCCAGGAAAGTGAAGGGGATGCTACGTACATGGAGATGTTGCCGGGACGCAGGGGGAGGGACTAGGCGCTGAGCACGGCGCACAGTGCACAGCAGCTGGCCACTACCTTTTACTCGCCATCTGGTGGTTTTCAGACCAGGAAGTGCTGGCTGATGTCCGGGCCATCGTGGACCAGCTCAGCTACACACCCCAGGACCCCCGAGACCTCTGCGGGCGCCTGCTGACGACCTGCTACATGGCCAGCGAGAACTCGTCCCAGGAGACATGTGACAGAGCCAAGGAGCTGGCCCGGCAGATCGGAAGGTAGAGGAGGCTGCCGGTGTGGGGCATGGGCAGGCCCCGGCAACGGGATCAGAGCCCACACCCGTGGTTAGATGTGCATGTGGGGGTTGAACAGATTGCTGCAGCCCATCGTGAGCCAGGTTTTAGGGAAACGGCTTCAGGTCCCCCCAGACCCTGGCTCTATTGGATTATCACCCCTCCTCCCTGTCTTCCTTGTGTCCCAGGCAGCGGCCACCAGGGTCATGGGCTCCCCCAGTGTGGGAGCCAAGACCCCACTCACAGCTCAAGGGGGGTGGTGGCGCTGGCTCTGTGACAGCCTGCTACTCTCTCTACCCAGCTGGTTCCCTGTACCTGAGGAAGGTGGAGACGGGGAGACTCAGTCCATTCGGGGTCTTCCATTTGTTCTTCTGCTGGGGGAAAAAATGAGGAGTTGCCTGTCTATGCACTGAGGTCAGCTAAAGCCTGCCCCCTCCCCAGCAGCACTGCTCCTGGGTATGTCCCCAAGGGAACAGAAAGCAGGGGCTCAGATATTTGTGCCCACATTCATGGTGATGCCATACACAGCAGTCTGAGTGTAGAAGCAGCTCGAGTGTCCGGCAATAGATGGATGAGGTCTGTGCACAGAATGGGGTATCAATTGGCTTCAGAAAGGAGAGATGCTCAGATACCTTGTACCTTGTGATAAACCTGGAAAAGTGTTGCTCAGTGAAATATGCCAGGCATCAAGAGGCACAGAGAGCAGGAATGTCCCCATGGGCAACCCTGCAGACAGAGAGTGGGGTCATGGTCAGGGGCTGGGACGGGGGCTGCAGGGCAGGTTCTGGAACTAGACAGAGGGACGGGCTGCATAGCACCTTGAGTGCACTCACTGAGTATGCACTTTCACATGGTAGAAATGGTGTATTTGGGGCTTTGTGTGTTTTACCACACATGCACGCACACACCTTGAACACACCGACCCTGTCCCCTACAGCCACCACATTGGTCTCAACATCGACCCAGCAGTGACAGCCGTCGTGGGGATCTTCAGCCTGGTGACGGGTAAGAGGCCTCTGTTCGCGGCTCACGGTGGAAGCAGCAGGGAGAACCTGGCGCTACAGAACGTGCAGGTGAGCCTCCCAGCCGGGCCGCGGTCACCGCATGGGGCCTCGTGGGCAATGCCGCGGGAGTGCATGCACACGTGTGTGGTTGTGCATGAGCATGAGTGCATACGCGTGTGAGTGTGCGAGAATTGGTGGGTGAGATGTGATACGCAGGTGTGCGTGTGGGGTTTCTGCATCTTCCGGGAGTGGCTCCATATGCCCGCCCTCCCTCCCAGGTTGCTGAGGAGCTGGAGCCCGGCCGGTCAGTGCGGAGAAAGAGGACCCTGGGATCCAGCCGCTGGGCTCTGGCCCATCTCTGTCCCTTTTCTTCCAGCCAGAGTGGCTGTCCATCCTCCGGGGGACAGCCAGCTGTGAAGAGGGTGGAACAAGGGGCCGGGATTTCCTTGCAGCCCCGTCCCATGACTGGAGCTCTTGGCTCCCCAGCTCTGGATCACCCCATCTTTGATACAGGCGCCACTCGCTGAGCAGCTCTTAGGCCAGGAGGACCCTGTTTTCTCTGGATGCTAGAAAGCTCCTACACCACTTGGGCTCCCTTTCTCTGGAGCTGTGCGAGGAGCGGGTTGTCAGTGGGCATGTGCCCCCCTGTGTCCAGCACAGGGTGACATTTCCTGTTGTGTCCCCTAGGCTCGGCTAAGGATGGTCCTGGCATATCTGTTTGCTCAGCTGAGCCTCTGGGCCCGGGGCGCTCGTGGTGGACTGCTGGTGCTGGGGTCAGCCAACGTGGACGAGAGGTGCGTGTATCCGACTCCTAGCACCCAGATCTCCAAGGGTGTGTGCTCCCTGACGGTGTTTCCAGGCCCCAGCCAGTTCTCACTGCGTCTGCAAGACATGGTGTGGGGGTCACATCACCCCACGGCTCAGGCCACGTCTAGCACCCATGGGACATCATTGCTCCAGACCTTCATGATGACTCGGTGTGGAGACAAGTCAACACCACTTCCCTCTGGCGCCCCGCCCACCAGCCCGGCTCAGACCAGCTGCACCTGCTAGGAGCTCTTCCATTGTGCTGGGTCTGGAATCTATCTCCCTACCCCACCTCAGGCAGTTTTGCCCATTTCTTTCTCCTGGGCAATCCCACCACATCCTACATCTAGTTTTCACTCCTAACCAGACAGCTCACCTCTGATGTGGACCAGAAATACTTTGTCATGAATTCGCCAGTGAAAAAAAACTCAGAGCCTCCCTGTTGTTCCCCAGGTAAATTTCAGCTGACCTTTAGGGTGAACAGTGGAGGCTGGGAGGCTTCTCCAGCCTTGACATCTCCAATTCTCTTAGGCAGGCCCCGCTCAGGTGTTCTCACTGCTCCTTGTTAGCGGAGGGGGGGCAAGAACTTAATCTGTCATTTGTTTATCTGTTCATCTCTACATCAGTCCATCCATCTACCCCTCCATTCATCTGTCTACCAATCCATCCATCCATCCATCTGTCCATCCATCCGTCCACCTATCCATCCATCCATCCATCCGTCCATCTGCCCATCCACCTATCATTCATCTGCCCATCCATCTATCAGCCTATCCATCCACTTGTCCATCCATCTGTCCACCCATCCATTGGTCTGTCCATCCATCCATCCATCCACCCATCCATCTGTCCACCCATCCATCCATCCATCCATCCATCCATCCATCCGTCCACCTATCCATTCATCTGTCCACTAATCTATTCATCTCTCTGTCCATCCATCCATCCATCCACCCACCCACCCATCCGTGCACCCATCCCTCCATCTGTCCATCCATCTTTCTATTTGTAGCTTGAATATCTTGGATCCTGCATGTCTCTCTCTCTCTCTTTTTTTTTTAATATTTTATTTATTCGTGAAAGACACAGAGAGAGGCAGAGACATAGGCAGAGAGAGAAGCAGGCTCCCTGTGGGGAGCCTGATGCGGAACTTGACCCCAGAGCCCAGGATCACACCCTGAACCAAAGGCAGACGCTCAACCATTGAACTACACAGGCGTCCCTCAAATGTCTTCTCTGTTAAATATTACTTTGGACTTTTGGTATTTCCTAATTATGATAATTTGAAATCAGCGCCCTGTAGCTGAGAGAAAATTCTCATGGTTCTCATGCACATCCTGTCAGTTTTCATTCTCTTCTATTGCCTGCGGGGCTTCCATAAGGCAGTGATACGTCAGGAAGGATGTGACGGCTGGTGCATATCCTGAGCCTGATGCCATTGAGAATATGGGTGTGTTTTGTTTTGTTGCTTTGAACAAGAGGTGGACTTGTCATGTGATTATTTCATTGCAACATTTCCCCTCACAACTCTTGTCCGTTGTCTTCTGGGATTTAACATTTTAGCAAAAAATAACGATGATTTTGTCCAGCGTGGGAGTGGGCTTCTGGGTGCTGAAAGGTTTCTAGTTGTCACTTCAGAAAGTAAGTAGTTCTCTCTGCCATTTCTTCACGTACTCACGTCTTTTCATCACTTTTAGCTGCCCACCTTTCCTCATGGGTATTTAGAAGTCTGTCTGCAGCAGCATAAACCTTGCAGTCATGCTTCCTCTGCCGTGTTTGTTTCCTGTTCCCGTAGGAACGGTGGTCACATACTGCACCCCCGTTGCTCACATGCTGAGGTAGAGCCTCAGGTCTACGCACTCTGCCCTGCTGGTTCTTGTGAACAGGTTAACCTCTCATTCTAACTTTGGTCCTGTTGCACTCTGATGTGCTCACCCCTCAAGGAACAGTTGGCTGGGTACCACGTGTCAGCATTGCTCTCGGTGCCATGAACAAAACAGAAAAGCAATTCCTGTTTTACTCTAGTGGGAGGGGGCTGGTAATAGGAAACTAATCATGTGTGTAGGGTGTGGAAAGTCTACGGAGAAAACCAGGGCAAGCACGGGGAGAGTTGGAGAATGTGGGCTTGTAACTGGAATGGCCAGGGACAGCCTTTTTGAGAAGTTGGTTTATAAGGGCCTGAGGAGTCCAGAGAACAGTCTGTGCAAATGTCCTGTGGTGAGAGCTGACTAGGACAGGGAGCCATAGTCATCTGTCTGAAAAGCCCAGTCTTGTCCGAGGGAGATAACTGGGAGCCCAGCTAGGACAGGTTGGAGGAGAGTGGGTGGTGGCTGAGAGGACTGGGGGTCAGCTCTTTCTGGAAGTTTGACACTGCAAGAGAGGGGAGGTACAGCATGGTAGCTCGCAAGAGCAATGGGACAAGGGCAGGTGTTTTAAGGGGCGATGAGAGAGGTCTAGTGGGGCGGGAACAGAGTCGCCAATGAGGCAGGAAGACGTGGCTGAAGAGCTGGTGTCACGGGGAGGTGAGAGCAAGTGGCCAGGCAAGCAGTCGGCTTTACTGGGAGTCCAGCCAACATGTCCATGGCAACAGGAGGCCGCAGAGTAGACGGCACAGATGCCGTCAGGGGTGGTGTAGGGTCAGGGCAGTGACTGTCCTCGGTGAAGCAGGAAGCAGGGTCACCAGCCGAGCAAGGGTGGGGGGCAGGCATTGGATGTTTGAGGGGCGTGGTGACGAGCGAGAAAGATCAGGGAACTAGTCGGGCAGCGCAGATGCTAAGGACACCCTGGGGGTGGGGCCACGCTCTGTCACTCACACGTGTAGTGCAGGGGAGCCAGGCAAGGGTGCTGGAGATAGAGGGGCCCGGGAGCTGAGGAGCTGTGAGGAGAGGTGATCGGGGTGAGCACGAGGCAGGGGACAGGTGGCCCACAGATGCCAGGTCCTGGTGCAGTGGGGGCTGTGGGAATGAGGTGCCCCCCGTATCCTGTGATCTGCTGGGATACAGGACCCAGCATCGGGTGGCACTCATGGCTGCGGTTGACTACAGCTGAACAATGCAGAGCGGGGGCATTCGGTTAGGGGGTGATGGGAATGCCCCCCCAGATCCCTGCTGCCAGCTGAGCCCCAGTCGTGCAACAGGCCTTTCTGGGGTCACTGTGCTCCCTCCTTCCTGCACAGAGCCTGCCATACAGGAGGCCCTGAGGTGTCTGGGAGGGGCCCCCAGCCCCTGGTCACCTACAGCAAGAGGTCAGGGCAAGGTTGGAACCCTGATTGGCCAGGGGCATGTTGGTGGTCAGTGCTGAGTGCAGAGGGGCTGGAGGAGCCATGAGGCCAAGCACTGTACCTCGAGCCGTACCAGGAGGGCAGCCTGTCCCGTCGGAGGGGCTGGTAAGCTGGGAATGCACCATGAGGGGGCACGGAGCATCCCCTCCCCATCTGCAGGCTCCTGCTTGCTAGCTGACCTCCTGCCCCCGCGGGCAGCAAGGTGGCCGGTCCCTGATTCTCCGGTGGCTTGTAAGGTCCAGTCGGGGAGTGTGATGGGGGACCCGCAGCGGGGCCTCAGCTGGTATCCTAAGGACTTCGCCTTTCCCTACATGAGGGGGGACATCCCTGGAGGGTTTTGAAGAGTGGTGCAGCAAGTTCACCTCCTATCAGTCCAGGTCTGGCCTGGCGGGGGCGGCCTGGCAGGGTGGGGCGGGGTAAGGCTGGGGACAGCGAGGCGTGCTTGGCTCCTGGTATTGGCAGGAGAAGCGACAGGATGTGCTGGTGGACCAGACGTGGGGTGAGGACGCCTGGCCAACCCAAGCAACCGAAAGGATGGGCTGGCCTTTGGTGGGGTGTGGGGTCAGGGCCCAGTGTTGGGAGTGTTGGCTCTGACACATCTTCCAGACACCCCCGTGGAGGTGCATAGTAGTAGGCAGTTACACGGGGCCCTGGAGTCTAGCCGTGAGTCACACGCCTGAATCTGGAAGTCCCCAGGTGACACAATGCCCTTTAAAGCTGCGAGACCAGCTGGGACCAGCACGGGACTGAACATGGACAGAGAAGGGAGAGCCACAGACGAGGCGGGGCAGCCAGCGGTGGGAGTGACACTGAGAGTAGAGGCCCCTGGAGCCAGGCAGAGAGGCTGTTCTGGGGCTGCTGGTGCTTGTGCTCAGGTATAGGGGGCCTTGGGGCTGGCCACGGGGCTAGGGGACTCTACAGGAGGGGCCAGGGCAGGAACCTGGTGGCAATGGCTGGAGAGAGAGCAGGAGGGGAATGGGCATGTCCCTGAGAGATTTGGCTTGGGGGGCACGGGGGCATGGGACAGGAGGATGGGGGCCTGGGGCATACTTAGCTCCCGGGAGTGGGAGGGCTGGGGTGGTGGAGTTTGTGAACACGCCTGCTAGCTGACCGTCCCAGTCCATGGGCACCACAGCAGGACAACTCAGAGCCTGGCTCTGGGGGTGCAGCTGGCTGTCCACCCCACCACGGGGTTCCTGGCAGGCCCCCCCCTCCTCGCCTGCAGACGTGCCTTGTCCCAGCGCCCTCCCTCGGCAGATGTGGAGAGCCCTGGGGTCTCCTCTTCTAGTGAAGATGCCAGGCCTATGGGATCAGGGCCCCACCCCAGTGACCTCAGTTAGCCCTACGACCTCCTGAAGACCTACCTCCAAACAGTCGCCTTGGGGGTTGGGGCTTCAACATGTGAATTTGGGGGACACACGGACATTCGGCCCAGGACATGACTCCTTCAGCGCAGCTGTCCTTTGAGTCCGGCCAGCGCACTACCTGGGGCTGACATCTGAGCAGAAGTCTATCCGTCTTTCATGCGTACACGTGGCCGGCCATCTCGAGGCGGCCACCTCCCTTCTGGACTTCTGCACCAAGTGGGTCTCCTAGCTGACCAGGGTGCCGCACCTGTCTGTCCCCAACACCATCAGCTCCTGATGCGTCTCAGTGGCAGGAGGAGGCCTGTGGTAGAACGGAGATGTCGTCTCTCTGGCCGGTAGATCGCTGTCTCCCGGAGCTGCCCCTCCCAACAGGACGGAGCGGCGGGGCGCCCACCCCGGGGTGCAGGAGAGGGGCTCCCGCTCAAGGCAGCGACCAGGTGTTCTCTGCCCCTCTGTTGGTGCCCTGGGGCTCTTAGACCCAAGGCCTTGCTCCCTGGCAGGAGTCTGAAGGGACGAGCGGTTAGTCTTTCTCTTGAACGGAAGGCTGGTTGTGTGGGTGGAGGTTGGATGGGGCCCATGCTGTCGGGGCAGGTGCATCTTCAGCCAGACCAGGCGTAGGACAGCCTGGCGGAGTGAGCAGGTGTTTTGCCGCTGGTGTGGAAGTGTGATCTTGGGAGCAGTGACACATGTGCCTGGCGACACCAGCAGATGCCAGGCCCTGAAGGCCAACACCGAGGAGGTTCAGGGGTGGAGGGCAGGGTTGGGAGTCACCCCGTGGGGGCCAGGGCTTGGGATGTGAGTGGAGACCTGCCATCACCCAGAGGTCCAGCGAGAGAACACGGTGGGTGGAGAGGGATGCGTCCCCTGGAGGGTGTGTGTAATGAGTGCCCAGGAGTTGGTGTCAAGGGCACCGTGCCCGCTGGCAGGTCGGTAGGATATGACTTCGGTATGAATCTCACTGGGCTGAACTCCAGGTGTCGACAGGGCTGGCTCCTTCTGGAGGCGCCACATCCCTCGGCTCAGGACAAAGCCAGTGGGGCCACATCTGCGCCCCTCCCCTGCTCGCAGCTCCTCTGGCTCTGGCCCCCTGCCTCCCTGCTGTACCTCTAAGGACGCTTGTGACTGCATCAGGGGCCCACCTGAGGTCCAGGATAAAAACCTCACCTCAACGACCTTAGCTTAATCGCATCCACAAAATCCCTTTTGCCCTCAGAGTCACCTGTTCACAGGTTCTGGGTAGAGGCTGTGGTATGTTTGGGGCCACTCTCTGCCCACCACAGGACATCTCTGGGAGGGGGAGTCAACAGGCCCGGAGAGGTGGCCCTGCTGCTGCTGACTCAGCATCCACGTGCTCGGAAGTCCGGCCCCCCCTCCTAGGGACCCCACCCCTCGGCCCCACATTCTGCTGTCCCCGGCCCACCCTGCAGACACGCCGCTCCCAGCTGGATGCGGGTCCTTCCCAGATCTGTGTGCTGGTCCCATTGCCTTCTCGGGTATACTGAGTACCTGCCCTTGGTCCGCAGCCTCTGCCTCTTTGCGGACGGCTCCAGTGTGCCAGGCTTCTCCGAAACCCTCCAGCTTGCCAAGCTCTGGCCCCGCACCCTGAGGACTGGGGACTGGGCCACAGGCAGGATCTGTAGCCCTGGGCTCAGCCTCGTTGAAACCACACGCTCTTTCCCTGCAGTCTCCTGGGCTACCTGACCAAGTACGACTGCTCCAGTGCAGACATCAACCCCATAGGTGGGATCAGCAAGACGGACCTCAAGGCCTTCGTCCACTTCTGCATGGAACACTTCCAGCTTCCCGCCCTGCAGCGGTGAGTGCTGCCCGCCAGCCGGTGGCTGCACCCTCATAGCCCCTGCCACAGCTCCCTTCTGGCTGATGAAAACCATCCTGCCCTTTAGTGGGCACATGGGGTCCTGTGACCAGGCTGCCCCCTTCATGCCGGGGCTCCACCAGGCCCCCCAGGAACACTGGGCGACATCTCACAGCAGAGTGTGCTCAGCGCCTCTCAGGTAGGTGCTCTTGGTGGCCCACATGCCCAGGATGGTAGATGCTCCCGGGTGGCCCGCACACCCAGGATGGTAGGTGCCCCTGATGGCCTGCACGCCCAGGATGGTAGGTGCTCCTGGTGGCCCGCATGCCCAGGATGGTAGGTGCTCCTGGTGGCCCGCATGCCCAGAATGGTAGGTGCTCCTGGGTGTCCTGCATGCCCAGGATGGCCCCACAGAAAGCACCACCGGCCCTGAATGTGGGTGGTGCTTTGGTGGAAAAGCCCCGTGTGGTGGCTCCCAGCCATCACCTCCTGCCCCTGGTCCTGAAGTCCCCTGGACATCCAGGTCCCTCTCCCCGAGAAAGCCCAGCACCACTAGCCCTGGCTCGGCAGTGCTGATAGAAGTGTGTTGACAGGGGCGTTGCTGGAGACTGGGACAGTTGGGTTGGGGATTTTCTCCCCAGGCTCATGGGCACTGTGGCAGCCATCATGACTAGCCTCTGTGTGTCTTGGCCACAGCATCCTGGCAGCACCGGCCACCGCAGAGCTGGAGCCCTTGACCGACGGACAGGTGTCCCAGACTGACGAGGTAGTGGTGGTGGCTTCGTCACCATGCTTCTTCCCCGTCCCCTCCTCGTCGCGTCTGTGCTGGGCTCTCCTGCTGCTTCCTTTCTGTCCCGAGCACCTGTGCTCTATCTCCAGGCTCCTGGCCGGGGACCCCAGGGCTCAGTGCCAGTCACAATGCTTTGACATTTCAATTCAGCCTTCTCGAGGCTGATGCGTAGGAGGCGGGGTGAGTGGGGCAAGTCCCTTGCAGGTGGCAGGGGTGTGGCCTCAGAAGAATCGCTCTTGATTCCCCCATCCCATCCCACATTGGCCTACAGCACTGAGGGCTGCTCGGGACCATAGGCTGTGGTGTGCAGCTCTGTGGACCAGGTGGGGTGGCCGTGAGCTGTTGCAGTCTGTGAGCTCCTTTGGTCACAGAGGTTTACCTGTGCTCTTTCCAGGAGTTTATAGTTTTACTCTTAGATTTAAGTCTGTGACCTGGTTGAGTTAGTTGTGGTGTATGATGTGAGGAAGGGATCTAGCCTCGTCCTCTTGCATGCAGAGAAACAGATGTCTCAGCACCATTTTGTCAAAGAGGCGATTCTTTCTCCCACTGAGTGTCTTGGTATCCTGGTGGGAATCACCTGGCTGTAGGTGTGTAGATCCTCTCCTGGACTCTGTCCCGCTGACCCGTGTGTCTGACCCTGTGTCTGTGCCTCACTACCTTGGTCACCACAGCCTGGTAGTAAGTTTGGTTATCGACAAATGTGACTCTTCCAACTTCATCATCCTTTCCAACATAATTTTGGCTGTGCTGGGCCCTCTGAATTTCCATCTGAATTTTGAGACCAGGGAGTCATTTTCTGCTGCACCTGCACCGCCAGCTTGGATTTCCACAGCAGGTGCACTGAGTCCTTAGCTCAGATTGGCAGGTGTTGCCACCTGAGAGCATGAGGTATTCTGAGGCCTGGACATGGCGTGTCTTCCTCCCTCCTCACTCCAGGCTTCTTACCATCTTCCAGTGTTTTGTTGTTTTCAGGGTGTGAGCATGCACTTGTCTTGTGAATTTATTTCTAAGCGCAGATAATAATCTGCGTCCAACTGTAAACGGAACTGTTTTCTGAGTTTCCATTTGGGGTGGCTCGTTGGCAGTGTCTGGGAGCACTAGGCTCTCTGCAGCCCCTTCCTGTCCTCTCTTTTCCTGTCCTGCTGCGTGCTTGAGGGTCGGTTTGCGCTTCTCCCCATGTGGCATAAGGTGGAAAGTGAGGTCTTCTTTCTGAATGCAGGGGTTCCCAACTATAAATTCCTCCCCTACTGCCATGCCCCCTGCCCCACACTGTAGGCTGCATCTGCATCCTGCTTCTCCAGGCATGCTCTCCTTTTCCTCGTGGTTTCTCCTTCACCCATTGGTGACTCGAGAGTCTGCAGTTTGATTCTCACACATTTGTGAGCTTCTGAAATTTCTGTCTGTTACTGAATTTGTAATCCTGGTCCTTGGTGGTTGGAGAGCAGATGCTATCGGTGTTTAAAAATTCACGGAGGCCAGTTTCATGGCCCAGCAGTTGGTCTGTCCTGTGCAACGTTCTGGGTGCCTCGAGGAGAATGTGCGCTCTGTAGGTGTGGGCAGAAGTTCTAGAGAGATGTGTTAGATCTAGTTGGTTTGTACGGTTCGCGTTTTCCATCCCCTTGTTGGGGGGATGCATTATTGAAAGTGGGCTATTAAAGCCTCCAAGTATTATTGTTGAATATAGGGAATCAAGATGTCACCCTGGAAAATATCCACCTCATGCAGAAGAAAGCATGAAGGAGGTCCTAGGCAGGACCCACTAGGCACTAGGGCATGGCCATTTATGTGAGTCCCAGGGACAAACAAGCGGGAAGTAACCATGAGGTCCCCAGGTGGCTCAGAGTGCTGCCCACACGATCCACCCAGGTGACCTGATGATGGCAGTGTCCCTCCGATAAGGGTCAGGACAGGCCTCCTCAAGCTGAGGAGTGAAGCAGGGAAGGCCAGGGTGAGCAGTGGGGAGCAGGAGGGAGGGCCTGGTCACTGGTCACAGGGGGTCCTGCAGACCCTGGTTGGAGGTGAGGGCTGTCCTGTTGTGCCACAAAATGCCAGTGTCACCATCTGTCTCTCTCATCAGGCTCTGACTATATATATATATCCCGGGGCACAGCAGGAGTTGAGCAGGGGTTAGACCAAACACTAGAAATGCACAAAGGGCTGGCTCGTGGGAGCCTCGGTGTGAGGCTGGCATCCTGTGGCCAGCGTGGCTCAGGTGCCTGTGCTGAGCTGTCCACCCTTGAGGATAGCGGGCTCCCTGGGACAGGGCACAGGGCCAGTCTGAGGGGGTGTCGTGCCTGACACTGGTCCTGGCATCCTGGGGCTGCCAGAGCCAAACACTACTGGCCAGCAACTTAAATGAGAGAACCATACCCTGTCATCGTTCTGGAGGCTGGGAAGCCGAAATCAGGTCATCTGCAGGGCCACGCTTCCCCGGGGGGCTCCAGGAGAGGGTCCTTCATCTAGCTGCTGGGGCTTCCTGGTCCGCGGCCACGTCCCCCTACCTCTCTTCACGTGGGTTCTCCTCCCCATGTGTTCCATTCCGTCTCATATAAAGGCACCCCACATCCAGGGCCATCTCATCTAAAGACCCTTGGCTTCGTTATATCTACAGAGATCTTTGTTTTCCCAAATAAGCCCACAGCTTGCAGGTTCTGGGCTTGGAACCTGGAGAGATATCCTGTCGGGTCCACATCGCAGTCCATCACAGCCCTTGAAGCCAGGCTGGTCCCTTTCTCCTGCTGCTGGCTCCATGTCGCCAGGCAGTGACGGGGAGCATGCCCGTGTACCTGCTCCTGGTCCCAAGGGGGGACCTGTCCCTCTCCCAGGTGTCAGGCCCCAGCAGCACTGGGGGCCACAAGCATCCTCCAGCACCATCCCGCTGCCTCTCCTGCAGGAAGACATGGGCATGACGTACGCGGAGCTCTCTGTCTACGGCAGGCTCCGGAAGATTGCCAAGGCTGGGCCCTACAGCATGTTCTGCAAGCTCGTCAACATGTGGAAAGACGTGTGTTCCCCAAGGCAGGTAGGACGGGAACCGGCAGGCACGGTCCCTTTATGGGGAGAGTTTGGCTGGGAGCGAGTCTGCATGACATGGCCTTGAACATGGCCCTCTGTCCCCCGTGACACTACTGCCCAGTGGTCAGCTCCTCTGAGTGGGGCCTGGCACCTGTCACACCGGCCCTGCCCACTGTCCAGCTCCAGTCAGGCCCACTGGGGCTCACCTGGTGGCCCCCAGAGAACCACCTGGAAGCCTCAGGTCTGCAACCACGGCGTCCTAAAGCACTGGGGTCAGGAACCCATGTGTGACAGCCCAGCCGACTGCCCTTGGGGAGGTTCACACACAGTGCGGCGGCGTACAGGCGAGAGCCCTGCCCTGGGTCCTGGCAGCTTCACCAGCTTCCAGCCCATGTGTCCCTTGCCCACCAGGTGGCTGACAAAGTGAGGCAGTTTTTCTCGAAATACGCCATGAACAGACACAAGATGACCACGCTCACGCCCGCCTACCACGCAGAGAGCTACAGCCCCGACGACAACAGGTTTGACCTGCGGCCGTTTCTATACAACAGCAGCTGGCCTTGGCAGTTTCGGTGCATAGAAGATCAGGTGAGTTAGGCGCAAGTGGCTTTTTGCCACGTCCAGCGTCTATCGGGGAATCACCGGGTCTCTTCTGTTGAGGACAAAAAGCTTTCCGTTCACGGCCATGTTTTTTACTGGCAATTTCCGCAAAGGGATGAGTGTGTTTAAAGCCTGTCGACGGGGCGTGTGTGTCTTTATGCCGTGGTACTCACACAAGCAGCCATGTGGCTGCGGGGCCACCTGCTGTCGCTTCCAGACAACCCGTGTATCCGGACGGTGTTGCATGTCTAAAGCACCTGCCTTGCCTTGCCTTTTCTCATAAATAATAGTAGGATGAAGGAAGGGTTAGTAAAATCAGTTTGAAGAGCAAGTCCAGGCCCTTCCCGCCTTCCCTCTCCAGGGCCAAGCACTGGAGCCAGGGCACAGGGCACATGGGACGCGTCGTAATAGCCCGTGGGAGGGAAGGTGCCGGCAGGGAGCCCTCGGTACACTGGCCGTGCTGGGCTGTGATGACCACAGCGTTGCACCAGTGAACATGGCAGGCCAGACGGACGCGCACTCTGTCTGGTAGCTGAGAGAGGCGTCTCTGTAGAGGACATGGATCTGGAGGACAGACACCGAGTCATACTGCGCATCCGGGTCACAGTTCTCGGGGTGGGGGGCAGGTCACCTCAGGGTGACAGGGCAGGCCTGTCTGAGACGTTCCCCACTATGGCACCTCGGGTAGGGTCTGCACCTCTAGCATCTGGTGGGCAGAGGGCTGGGACGCTACCGCACCTGCCATGCCCAGGCAGCCCGGGTCCAGACAAGGTGTAAGTGAGAGGCGGGACTCGGCTGGCCCACATGCACTCAGTGGTGGGTCCCCCCGCATCAGGAGTGGGGTTTGGAGGCCATGCAGCCAAATACAGACAGGTGCGGACCCCTCAGCCGGCCCACGCAGGCAGAGATACAACCCGCCATGGTCTCCTCGGACAGCCAGGATCGCCACGATGTACTGAGGCATGTCCTCCCAGACTTGTCCAGTGCACGTGCTTGTCATCCTTCCCACACCCTCACACACCGTGGGGACTGCTTCCTGGGCTGCTTGTCCAGTCCCGTGACCTCCACTCTTATTTGGTGCAAACCAGTGTGTTTGGACTGTGTGGCTGTTAGCATCTGTCCATGGACATTCGTGTGACTTCCCATCTAGGTTCATCAGCTGGAGAGCAGAGGCCCTCAGGACCTGGATGGCGTGGACTGATGCCGGCTCCTGCACGGGAGGGCCCCCCACCGCCAGGGTCCCTGGTGTTACGTCGGCCTCGCCAGTAATCTGCCCAGAGAGTGCACCAGCATCCTGTTTCACGTCTGATGGGAGAGGGGTCTTTTCATTCTAGTTCATTAAAAAAGACTCAAATAAAGAGCATGTGATTTCTGGGAGCGGAGTCGGTTTATGTGGTGGGGGAGAGGAGCCGCCTCTTCCATCTGCTCCTAAACCCCCTCAGTTCCCAGAATCCTCTCTCTGAGGCTAAGCCCCAGGGGACTGCAGCCTCCCTGGAGCAGAATGAAGTTAAGAGGGGGGTGGCCACTCACACCCACAGGGTGGGATCTGTGCAGCTCCCTCTGCCCAGAGCCTTACCCGAGAAAAGAAACTTGTAAACAAGAAAAGGAGTTTATTGGCTAACATATGGAATGGTGCAGGGCTTGTGGCGACTTCAGGTCTGGCTGGATCCAGGGTGTGCACATGTCCTTAGAACTTGACTCTTGCCCCCCCCCCCCCCGCCCTGCTCAGCTCCCCTGCCTCTGCTGGCTTTCCTCATGCTCCACATCGGGGTGCTATGGCCCCAGCCTTGCAAACCCCCAGGTTTAAACCCAGCAGGAAATTAGGGCTTGTGTTTTCCTGCTGGGTCATAACGCCCATCCCTGAACCAGTTATCTATAGTGCAGGGGTCCCCACTAGGACCAGGAGGGTGTGAGAGAAGCAGGAAGAGTGGATGGTGAGTGGCCAGACAGCCCACGGCCCTCCCATACGTCCTGGTCCAGGCAGGGGTCTGGGCCTGCGAAGCCTCGCCTTCCCACAGTGACGGCAGGGCTGCTAACTAGGGATCAGGCTGCACTAAAGCCATGCCCCAAGCAGGGGGACTGACACATTTCTCTCCTTCCCCAAAGGCTGCCACCATGAGATGGTGTCCGTTCCTGAAACCCAGGACCCCCTGTGGACACAGGAGCAAAACAACCCCTTGTCCCCCTGCCCCCAGGAACAGGTTAGTGGCCTTCTAAGGAGGCGCAGAGAGCCCCTCACCTGCCAACATGTGCGGACACAGCAGGAAGGCTGCAGCCTGGCCAGGGGTCCTCACCTGAGCATGCTGGCACCCCGACTTCCGGCTTCCCAGCCCCATGACAGGTTCCTGGCGTCCCCGAGACACCGATATGGTGCTTTTCCTAAAGCCAAGAAACAGTTGACTCCTTGAGCGGGGTTCAGTCCTCCCCCAGGAGGATGCAGAAGTAAAGACCCAGCAGTACCAGCTGCTCCTTGAGCAGACAGGCCCCGGGGGCACCTCCGGCTGTGCTCCTCCTCCAAGGATGGTTCCCGCGGAGTGGGCGGAGCAGGCGAGCCTGCTGTGTGCACCCCTGGCAGCTCTCCTGACCCTGTTGGCCTGGCAGGCGGTGGTGGCAGGACAACATCCAGGAGATGTGAATGTGGGATCTGGCAGCTGAGGTGGAAACCCTGATGTCACCCCACCACCCTCTAGATGACTGTCAGCAAGGGGGATGCCCTAGTGCAGGCCTTGTCACCCCACAGGCATCCCAGGCAGGATGGCCACCTCGCTGACACCCTGGGGAGGGAGTGAGCACACCACGTGACATCTTCAGGCCCCCCCCAGGTACAGGGCAGTGTCCCTCCAGTTATAGGGCAGTGTCCCCCCCCCCCAGTTATAGGCAGTGTCCCCTCTAGTTATAGGCATGTACCCCTAGCTACAGGGCAGTGTCCCCTCCTGTTATAGGCAGTATCCCCCTAGCTATGGGACAGTGTCCCCCTAGTTAAAGGGCAGTGTCTCCCAGTTATAGGGCAGTGTCTCCCAGTTATAGGGCAGTGTCTCCCCAGCTATGGGACAGTATCCCCCTAGGTATAGGGCAGTGTCCGCCAGCTATGGGGCAGTGTCCCCCCCCCAGGCACAAGGCGGTGTCCCCCCACTATGGATCAGTGTCCCCCCAGGTATAAGGCAGTATCTCCCCAGTTATAGGCAGTGTCCCCCCAACTATAGTTGGTGACCCCCAGCTACAGGGTGGTGACCCCCAGTTATAGGGTTGTCACCAGAGCTCAGCGTGAGAAGCTGGCAGTTTCTCCCCGCAGCCAAAAGCATGTCTGTAAGGGGTCCTAGCCCTGCAGACATGCTGCACACAGGACCCAGTCTGCTTCCTCGGGGAGAGAACGAGGCCCCATGGTAAACACAGAGCTGGCTTCAGATCCCAGGGACCTCCTGGCATCCAGGAGTCTGTCCTGAACACCGAGACCCCTTGAGCCTTTCTCCTCCCTGCTGGACGGTGCTGCAACCTTGGACAACAAAAGCAACGTGAGGCTTTATTGAAGCAGCCCCAACCCATGACCGGCTTTATGTTGTCCTTCCAAACAGAACTCTGTCAACAAAAATTCATTTCACTGGAATTCTAAAGATAAAAATAAGGTTTTGGAAGACATTGCACCCAACAGGATGAATCCCTCAGAAGTCTAGGAAGAGACCTTGGAACATGCCAGAAAAATGGTCAAAGTCACTGGGCACCCCATTTCCAAGGGACCCACCTACACCCAGAAGAGTTTTAGCAGCATTACATATGCCGGATGCAAACCAACAGAATTTTAAGGCAAAAGTAGAAACCATCGACTCTGCATGGGTG
Organism: Canis lupus baileyi; assembly: GCF_048164855.1. Lineage (NCBI taxonomy): Eukaryota > Metazoa > Chordata > Mammalia > Carnivora > Canidae > Canis > Canis lupus. The sequence continues at coordinate 9,036,817 of NC_132858.1, forward strand.
ACCACCGGCATGACTCTATCAGCCTCCTTGACGAGCCTTCCAAAGGATAAGTTGACGATAGGCTGAAAAGGCCCAAAGAGGTGCATTTCACATGGAAAGTCGGCTCCAGTGATTTATCCTCAGTATCTATGTAAAGAGGCTGTGACAGGATTTATTCTGCAGGTGCTTGACTTGGAGGCGCTGCCTCTTGCTGCCCGGAAGGCGTGACTTCCGCCAGCTAATCACCCGTCCCACTTGGGAACCCACCACCCGGCAGGGGGCCGTCCCCACTGTTCGGCTGGGTGGGTGCCTCTCCCTGGCTCTGGGTCCTCACCTGGGGCCCTCTGGAGACCCCCGCCAAGGGCTCCCCCGGCTGCCGCCTCCCACTGCCTCTGATGAAGAAGTAAATGGCAGGGTTCATAGTGCTGTTGATGGAAGACAGGAGAATGCAGATGTCGTCAAAGGTCTGGTTTCCCACTTCCGATACCAGGAACCTGATGATGCTGAGGGGTACGCCGCACAGAAAGAAGGCCAGGGTGGTGAACAGAATGACCATGAAGAGCTTTCTGGGCAGATGCAGCTGCGTGTTCTCCCGGACCCGGAGGAGTAACAGCAGGCTGGACGTGCCCATGACAGAGAAGAGGAAGAGAATCCACACGTCGGTGATGGTGACAAGTGCAGGGCAGAAGCTAGTTGTCTGGATGGACAACTGACCGCAGGCGTAGCCTCTCAGGATATTCATCAAAAAGTTCAGGAGCCAGAGGCAGACACTCACGCAGGCTGGCAGGTGCTTAGGACAGTGGCACCGGTACCATACAGGGAAGAGGACAGAGAGACAGCGCTGGAAGCTGATGGCCGTCATGATACCCAGTCCAGTGAAATAGGAGAAGAACCTCAAGATCATCAATATACTGGGAAGCTGAAAGCAGGACCAGAGGAAAATTCTCAGGATCCGTCGCACACAGAACACAATTTGCAAACCCAGGTGCATGAAATCCGCCACAGCAAGACTGAGGGTGTAGACCCGGAAGGAGTTCTTCCTGATGGATGAATGGACAAGCTGGATTACGACCCCATTTCCCACCAACCCACAAAGGGCCACGACCACTGTGATGGACCGGAAGAGCACGTGGCCAGCAATCTCCACCTTCAAGTTCATCCCTGTGATGTCATTGCTGGAATCGTTGATGGCTTTGCGGTACTGGTCCATGCTGGGGAGGACTGGGCTCAGGAGGGTCAGGCCGTGCTCCCTTGGCCAGCAGGTCCTGCGCACCCCTGGGCAGGCAAAGACAAATGCAGAGTCTCAGGCAGGTTAGCAGGTGCCTCACACCTCCTCCCTCCCTTTGTCTCTGTCTTCCCCTTCCCTCTATCCTCCCCCATACACACCCCTGGACACAAATGTCCTGAGTGAGAGGCCTTCCTGCTGTTCTTGGCTCTCCCTAGGGGAGAGAGCTGAGATAACCTCTCAGCTTCACCTTCATGAGCAGGGCCCCCGGAGCATCAGCGTGGCTCACTCCCATCAGTTTGCTGGGTGTCGCCTCCAGATGAGGCTCCAAGCTGAATGCAGAGGCAGGGGCAGCGGGAGTTGGGGAGACCCAGTCTCTGCCCTCAAGGAACCTCACGCGACAACCATTTAGAGGACAGCGTGATAGTGTTCTGGGACTCATCTAGGAGAAAGATGGAGCCACAACTTAAGTGATCTAAAGACAGTAGAAGTCATCAGAAGAAGGGAAGCATGACACAGAGAAACCATCCCAGGAAGGGCCTGAGGCATGAGTGAGCAAGTCCCCCGGGATACGAGGGAAAGGACGGTGGTGTAAGGGTGGGTGGAGACATCTGGTCTACCTCATTCCTTGGGTGCAGATGGTGAGTTGGGTGAGCCCCTGGGGGGTCTCATGCACTGCCTCTCCTCCAGTACCACCCATATGCTGATGACCCCAAAAAGACAGCCAGCCCCCCAAACGTGCTCTGTGGGCTCTCTGTGGGCTCTACTCTGTGAGTTTGAGTATCCCAGGAGCTGTGGTAGACAGAAGATGGGCTCCTCCCAGAGACACCCATGACCTGATCCCCAGAATCTGTGACTATGTTAGGTTGGCAAGAGGGAATGAAGGTGACAACCAGGTGACAAACACACATGGTTTGAGGCAGCTAAATTTGTTGGGAACCTGCTTCAGGGCAGTCGGGACCCTCATGGTGACCCATTCTGCCACTGGAGGGCTCAGGCTCCTGCAATTTGGGGCTGTTTGTAGCACGTCCAGGTAAAGATGTCCAGATGGCTGCTGGACACATAGGCTGGGATTTGGGAAGAGTCATGGTCCGGAGGCATGGGTTTGGCCAACATCATGATGTGAGGGTTGGCCGACGCCTCTGAAGAGGGTGATATCTATCACAGAGCAGAAAGGATAGAGCTGGGGGAGAACGTGTCCAGCGTGTAGGTGGACAGGGGCCAATGGAGGTACGTTCAAGAGGGGAGGGTGCAGGCGAAGAGAACTGGAGAGCTAAGGGCAGAGCCCGGACGCCAAGCGGACCACGGCTGCAGTCACAATTCCTTGGAAGTTTGAACTTGTGAGATAGATTGATGGCATGAAGGATTTAGCATATTTCAGGTTGTCTGTCTGAGATGATAGGTCTCTAATGCGCTAAAGAAACATTCTAATAAAGTGGAGGATGGATCACTAGGGGAGTGATGTCATCAAAGAAAACTGACTTAGCTCACCAAAACGTCCCGGGGCGCTGCCTGCGAGGGGACCTGGTCCCGGAGGCCGGTCGGCAGGTCTGGTGGCTGGAGGAGGTCAGGACATCAAGGCCACATCCACTGCCACATGCTTCTCCTGGGTCCAGGCCTCCCCTCTCAGGAGCCAAGCAGCTGTCGGGCTCACGTGGTGTAAGGTCTCCTGGCGCTGCGGGTCCGGACGTGGCAATGGCGCACGTCACTCCATCGAGTGATGGGGAGAGAATGCCGGGATGCTGTGGCTGGACGGGGAAGAGACACAGATTGGTAAAATCTAAGGAAATACACATTGGAGAACTGTCCGGAAGGTTTACAGCTGAGGCATCAGTGCTGCCCACGGAGGCATGGGGCCCAAGCCCAGACGCAGGGAGCACGGTGGGGTCAAGGACACAGTGATGGTGGGTGGGAAGACACCACAGACACAGGAGGGATGCGGAGGAGACACTGGGGCCCACCACATCCCGGCCCGACTTTCTAGGGGGACACACACGACAAGGAGAAAGTGCCCGACGACTGACTCTCACCTGGATGCGGGTGCGGGAGCCGGTCGGTGAGGGTAGGAAGGGCCTCCCCGAGTTCTGGGGAGGCAGCAGGGCCTCGGGCTTATCAAGGTGCCTCAGGTCCTGCCTGTCTTCCTGTGTCGCGGCCACAGCCAATCAGAGTCCAGGCACCGTCCCAGGAGGGTATCTCGGTATCTGTCCCCGCATTTCCTCCCGTGTGCTCAGCGCCGTTGCCTCCCCACCGTGACGTCCTCAACAAGTTTCCACCACGTGTTTACAGGGCGCCAGCAGCGCTGCCGGTTTGCGCCATGACCTGGGATGACGTTGGAGACTTTGCAATATTGCGTGTGTTCTGGAGGCGAAGCCTTCATTGAGGGTCCCTTGCAATGGGCTTGGTGAGATGTCCCTGCAGGCCCCCACGCCGCGTTCGGGGTCTTCCCCCCGAGTCACCCCCAGACCTTCCCCGATGCTCTGCCCCGTCAGCTCCTGCGGGTCCTGCCTCTCACACAGACGCCCCGCACACGGGCACCCCAGGTTCGACATCAACGGGGTGGGCCCCAGGGTGCAGAACGGCTGCGAGCCGCGTCGGGGGCGCCAAGGCCACACACACGTTTGTGCTGCGGACGGGCCAGCCCTCGGGAGGGACAGCGGAATGGCGAAGGAGAGAGGACCATGTGGCCCAGCTTGCTGGGGAGGAGAGGTTGGACATTGAGGATGAAAGTCGGCCCTGGGCAGGGTCAGCAGGATCCCGCCAGGGCTCCCGAGCCCCCAAGGGACAGACGCACCCAGAAATCACTCCATCGTCGTGTTCCCCAGACTCCCCAGGGTTTTTCCACGGTGCTCAGTTTTGCTGAACAATCCGATATCAGGGAAGCCTGGTGAGAAAAGAGGACAAAAGTGAGTGTCTTGCTGGCCACGGGAGAGGACGTCTGTCAGGCCTGCCCAGGACATAGTTGCATTTCCTCCACATGGGGGCCTGTGTCAGCTGCCTCCAGCCTCTCAACCGAATACCGCTCACAAAAAAGTCACCCACTTTCCTTTTTTTCCTTCCTTTCCAAGCCTTTTAGATCTCTATGGCAGTGAGGTGCAAACAGCTCCATGCTAAGACCCCAACGAGTCTTCGTGGAAGCAATTTATAGCTATAGATTTTTACCATCCTAGAAATTTAAAAATACATTTATTTCGTGAAGTCATTTAAAAAAAAATAATAAACTCATTGCATGTTAGCATGAATAGCATTTTTCAATTAAAAAATAAATGACTTTATTTATTCATGAGACACAGAGAGAGAGAAAGACAGAGACACAGGCAGAGGGAGAGGCAGGAGCCATGCAGGGAGCCCGACGTGGGACTCGATCCTGGGACCCCGGGATCAACGCCCTGAGCCAAAGGCAGGTGCTCAACTACTGAGTCACTCACACATCCCTAAATGATTTTTTTAAAAACAAAAGCTTCCAGAGAGAAGAGTGGCATTGTTGTGCTTGTCATGCACATCTTTCTAGTGTCTGGTTTGGGGGAGGCTGCTGGACTCCTGCGTCCGTTTCCGTGTGCACCCTGTTGCGCAATGTTCTTTTGGTTGACGTAGAGGACAATCTAGCCTCACACCAATATGCTACAGGAACAAGAAAGAGGATTTTGAAAGATCTTTTATTTTTTTTAAAGATTTTATTTATTTATAAGAGAGAACGGCACAAGCAGGGGGGAGGGGCAGAGGCAGAGGGAGAAGCAGGCTCCCCACTGAGCAGGGAGCCCAACCTGGGCCTTGATCCCAGGACCCTGGAATCACAATCCAAGCCCAAGGCGGAGGCCTCACCGACGGAGCCACCCAGGCACCCCCTTAAAGCCCTTTAAGACACTGTCCTGTGAAATGGAAAATATTCTTTCCCTAAAGTACACCAAAGCCCTAGAAGTGTTAGCCTCTGAAAGGTTAGTCACAACGTGGAATCTGAAACTAAATCAATACAGTTTTCATACTCTGTTTGATTAAAATCTATCGTCTAAACTGCACTCTGATGGGATCTTTGATTCATGTGTGATTTTGTAACATCACACGTTGGTTACTTGGAAACACCGGTTCGCTGAGTTATAAGCTGTCGGTACATCTGTGTGTTGCTCACATTTGTTAGCCACAAATTTGACATCCACGAATGTCCTCAGAGAGCTCTGGAAGCCTTGGGAAGCTCTGACTGCCAGCACAGTGGGCATGTGCGTTTTCAGAACTGTGATGTTTTTCTTTTCCCTTGAAAGCCCACGTGGCATCATTGGTGATAAAAACTGCCAGTCATTGGGGCCCTGGGGTGGCTCAGCGGTTGAGCATCTGCCTTCGGCTCAGGTCATGATCCCATGGTCCTGGGATCGAGTCCCACATCGGGCTCCCCACAGGGAGCCTGCTCCTCCCTCTGCCTGTATCTCTGCCTCTCTCTGTGTCTCTCATGAATAAATAAAATCTTGAAAACAACAAAAAAAAACAAAACCTGCCAGTCGTTTTCCTTGAAATGACAAGGTCACTTTGTTCTGTTTGAGAAAATGTCTCCCAGACCTCCAACTCCGAAGGCCCACAGCATGTCAGTCAGAAAGTCTTTCAAGACGGTGATCCGTGGAATAAACAGGCTAGTTGGGTCATCGACTTGAAGCCACCACGCGGCGCTTCCATGCGACAAAGCCGCTGCGCTCGGACATGGAATAAAAGTACACACGTGTGCATGTGTGCTCCATGTAATCAGTCAGAAAGTCATGAACTCCACGTCCGTGAAATTAAGAGTTCCTGCTTCATCGGAGACCCAGGACATCCCTAGGTGAGGCTGGCTTCTCCAACAATCCCTGTGCCCCCGAGCCGATGGCACAGAACACATTCCACTGGAGCGTGTCCTCACAGCCTGGACTCGAGCCGCGGCGTCGGCTGTGTTATCCAGCACCGCACAGGCATCCACTCGTGCAGAGCTCGACCGAGCTGTTCCAGAAGCAGCCATGAGACCCAAACGAAGTGTTCGATGCTTTAAATATTTCAGCAATTTTTTAAAAGATTTTATTTATTCATGAGAGACATACAGAGAGGCAGAGGGAGAAGCAGGCTCCCTGCAGGGGGCCCAATGCGGGACTCGATCCCAGGACCACGGGATCATGACCTGAGCCAAAGGCAGATGCTCAACCGCTGAGCCTCCCAGGTGCCCCTATTTCAGCCCTTGTGTTTGCTGCCAAGCATTCACATAAAGATGACATGCTTCGGTGATTGGATTAATGCTGGGCGTTCAGCAGCATCTGCACCTTTGTCCAAGTGTAGGTGAAGATTGTGTATTAACTCGGTTTCTATGCTGAAGCTGAGTCTTCAGTAGGTCACTATGTCACCGCTGGCCCTCCCGCTCCAGTCAAGCCCTGCTCAAGGGCTGCCCAGCTTCTGAGCTGCCCACTGCGGTGGCCTCCATTGAGACTGCAGAATATTCCTGCTCTCCCGCTGCCAACCCCCCCTTCCTTCCCCAGGAGCACCCCCTGACGAGCTCCCTACACACTTCCCTGGGTCACAGAGACTGCTTCCCCAGGGCCCCTGGTTGGTCAGGGCCGGTACCAGGAGGGTGACGGAGGGATAGGGTTTGGGGCGGGGTCACCCACTGTCTGCTGGCACAGAGTCAGAGGCCCCGGCCAGACAGGGAGCATGACAGGGAGACCTCCCGGCAGCGGGTGGGATGCGGCGGATGCGCTGCTGATGCAGCGTGTTGGGTGTCTGAGAAATGCGGGGAGGCAGAGTGCCTATGCAGGGGGGCAGCGGGGACCTGACCTACAGCAAGTCCAGGCTGTGTCTCTCATGAATAAATACATAAAATCCTCTAAAAAAAAGATTTTTATTTTATTTACTATTTTAATTTATTTTTAATCCATTTCACACGGGCAGTTCTGCCAGCTTCCCAAACATGACCCACACACCAAGCTTCTATAGCAAAAGCGAGAACTACTTCTAGAAACTTCACTTTGCTTTGTCGGGGACAGAAAACACGCAAAGTTCTGTCTGGCACGACCTTCGCGTCAATTCTCCGCACCACTCCGCGGCCACACATGTTCTCACGTGTCTTCAGCTTATGCCTCTGAAAACGATACGCTTCAACCTGATGCCAAAACCATCAACTTCCGTTTCTCGTTGCCTGAAGGCTCCCTGTTTATGCTCAGCAAACCCCTTGTTAAGGGGCTGAGTTGCATCTCCTCAAACTTCACGTGCCGATGTCCTAACCGTCCCCCAGCATCTCAGCACGTGGCCTGGAGTCGGGACCTCCACAGAGGTGGCCCGGGCCCTGACCTGGGATGGCGGGGTCCTCACAAAAAGCGGGGTCAGCGCCCCAGACGTGCCCAGAGGGACAGCCTGTGACGACACATGCTATTGAGGGAGGTCCCCAACAACGGCCTGCATCCCCCGCGGAGGCACTGTCGTGGCAGGTAGACTGACCCATGCAAGCAAGGCAGCTGCCAGGGGACAGGATAGTGAGAGAGCAGGGCTCAGGGTAGGGGTACCTGTGAGGACCTGTTGGGACCTATGGAGCAGGAGGGGAAACTGAGGCTGCATCCCTGCGACTTATTCCTCCTGCAGCCGCGAGTGTCGGGCTCTTGGTCTCTGCCGTCCTGCCCATCCTGGTAACCACCAGTGCGGTAATGCGCCCTGTGGCTCACCCCATAATGTACAGAAATATCGAATCATGGGACGCCTGGGTGGCTCAGTGGATGAGCGTGATCCCAGGATCCTGGGATCGAGTCCCATATTGAGCTCCTTGCAGGGAGCCTGCTTCTCCCTCTGCCTGTGTCTCTGCCTCTCTCTCTCTCTCTGTGTCTCTCATGGATAAATAAATAAAATCTTAAATATATCAAATCACTCTGATTGCATAGTGGAAAACGACAGGACTTTGTATGCCAACACTTCAATTTTTTAAAATAAATAAAAAGGGAAGTGTGACAAATGTCTCAGGCCACCAGACCGCAGGTGGGCCGGACGCCAGGAAGCCAGGCTGGGTGGTCATCGTGGCACTGTGAACGGAGTCCGGTGCGCTGGCGCTGCGGCCCCGCCCTCGTGGGCAAGCTGTCTGCGGACTTAGCACCCTGACCCCACGGCCCCTGCCCGGTGGGCTCTCAGGTTTTATCACAGTGTTCCGTCTGTGTGCGTGCACGGGAAAGAACTCTCAGATTAGATTTTAGGAATTTAGATGAGATTAGATTTAGGAACTTAGATTTTAAAGTGCTGACGGATTTCTGCCAGGTGTCACACGGTGTACAGGACACCGGGCTTTCAAAGTCGAGCCCCGCCCTCAGTGGCCTGGTAGGGGACATGCAGGGACACTGCAATTTTAACGCTATATGAGAGTGTTTTCCAAACCGCAGACTGTAACTCGTTGGGGGATCATGGAATCAATTCATTGGATCAAGAGCAGCGTTGGAAAATGGGAAACAAAATAGGCATGAGACAGTAGGCGTGACTCTGAGTGCAGGGCGGTGGCGCAGGAAGGGTGGGGTCGGGGAGGCCGAATGTGTCTGAATTACCGGGCTGAGCTGTTCCAACGACGTCAAAGTGCTGGTGGTCAGATTTTAAGACCCAGTCGATGAAGTCAAACCCTGAGGTGGACACACGTGTACCACCTGGATCGTCCCGGATGAAGGGATGTCTCCCGCAGGGAGCACCCCCTGCTGGAGGCCCCTAGCTGTCAGCCCCTCGCACACAGACCCGGCCGGAGAGAGTGTCGCCCCCGGGTCAGGGCCATCGCCAGCAGCCTGCATGGGACCCTGGGCGTAAACTGGGTTTTCTGTCTGTCTCTGTCTCATCCCTGCCCCCAGTATGTCCCCAGTTCATCAAACCGTGGGTCAGGGTCAGCAGGTGCTCTCAGGGGCACGTTGGTGACGATGGTGTCCAGACCCAGGATGCACACACCTTGTAGGAGGCAGAGGATGCGAACAGACATGCACCTCTGAGTTCTGAGTTTTCACTCACGTCTCTTCCAACGTCACTTCTTCCTGACTCTACGCAAGCACGGAACCCTTCTCTGCCGGGCTGAGCACGTCGCAGCCGCTGGAGGCCGCGGTCAGCTCACGCCAGGCGTTTCCCCCTCCCGCTGTCACACCTTGCTCCTTACCGAAATCCCCAACAAATGAAGGCAGATTCCTTCCACACGTGTCTGAGTTGTGGGATTAGGTTGATGTGTTTTGCTCTCACGTGTAAGGGAGACATTGTGGGTTAAGGTGTTTCTGATAGGGTGAGATGGGAGGAAGAGAAAATCCTCAAGAAGGCGGTCTGCCTGCCCTTGGCCGTTGAAGTTGGCTGGGGTGGAGAACCCACATCTCGCCTGGGGGAGGCCTTGCTTAGTGCAGGTGCCTTGGGTGCTACAGAAGGCAGCAGGCCGCTGGAGCCTCAGTTTCCCCTCCTGCTCCATAGGTCCCAACAGGTCCTCTCAGGTACCCCTACCCTGAGCCCTGCTCTCTCACCATCCTGTCCCCTGGCATCTGCCTTGCTTGCATGGGTCAGTCTACCTGCCACGACAGTGCCTCCGCGGGGGATGCAGGCCGTTGTTGGGGACCTCCCTCAATAGCATGTGATCTCTTCAGGTCAGTCCCGTTCACTGCATGGCACTCCCTGAGGACAGCACAGTGAGAAAGGAGCCAGGTTGTCTAGAGAGGCCAGGACTCTGCTCCCTGGCCCTCCGTCCGTCTGTCCATCCATCTCAGAGCTGCCAGGACACAATGAACAACTGGAAAACCATACTCCGAATTATGCTCCTGGTGAAAGGAATAGCCCAGAGGGTCTCACTCTCAAGTCACCCTGCTTGAGGTCTGCACGGTGTTCTGGGCTCCATGGTGGGACATGTAGGGTCATCAAGAGCTGGTTCTCAGAGCCCAGCCGGCTCACCAGAGATGTCCAAGCTCAGGCTGCGAGGTCTGGAGGAAGTGGTGGCTCCTCCCAGCAAAGGGCTCCATACATCTTGTGGAGACTCGGAGAGGCCACGATGACCCCCGGGGAACACGGGTGAAGTGGCCCCTGGTCTGTAGCCATGGTCTGGCGACCGTGTCATGTTAGCCCTGCTCTGCTTGGCATGTACTGTCGAGGATTTCCTCCCAGCCACGCTCCTGGCATCTCTCAGAGCCCTGAAACAAGGAGCAGAGCTCTCCTGCCTCTGGCACGCACCTGCTGTCCAGCAGGATCTTCATTCCAGCAGCTCTTGGCCTCACACATGGGGCTCCCACCACATGAGCAGCTTACCTCTGAGGCTCCATCTTCAATAAAATGTCGATAAGGAGTCAAGGTGGAAAGAGGAGGCTGTGCTCAGACTCAGCACCCCTGGAGTACCAGCTCGGCGCCGTGCCATGGGCTGCCCAGCTACCCCTCTGTCTGCAGTGACTGTTTGCTAAGACCAGAACATTCTCCAGACCGGATGGTGCTTCTGAGCTCTCACCACCCTGGAGTTCCAGGGACCTCCGCGGGGTTCACTAACTCTCTGGTTAGAAAAAAAAAATCAATCAAGCTCAAATTGTATGGAAGGCTGTCTGTGGACACAGGCCTCAGAGATGAGCCACAGACAGAGCCGTCTGCACCCCGGCCAGCAAAGCTACCAGACGCCTCCCCCTCACCCCAGCCCCACTTGCTCCATCGGGCCCCTCAGATCTGTTCCACCTCCTTTTGTTTTCTTTCTTAGCAGTTACCACCACGTAAACTCAAACGGAGCAGAGACAGGTCCTGATCTACTCACTGTTCCATCCTCTTGCACCAAAAAGTTTATGTGACAAGTGGTGCTTACTGAGCATCTCAGGCCGCTTCCATAGGGTGGAGAGAACTGAACATCTGTGGACAAGCTTCAATGGAGGGAGACGGCTCGCAGGACCCCCCTGAGCCTCTAGGTCCAGGCCCGGAGGGAAGCAACAGGGCATGAGGGCTTCTGAAGGCATCTGTCCACGGCTCTTGCTTCAGTTACTGTATTATTAGTAGTAGGGCTATTCCTCTGCCCTCTGCCCATGGGTTGAGAGAACAGCAGTCAAGGACGCCTGCGTGCATGCTACCAGAGTCTCCTGCACCTGGAGAGAGGCACATCTCTCTACTTCTCTTCTGTAAAACTTCAGCATGAAGGGAAAATAGTGTATAAAATTTGTGGGTTTTTTCTAATGATTCTTAAGTCTTCAGTTTTAATTTTTTTCCTTTTCAGCTAATTTCTTATTTTATAAACTCTCTTTTTTAAGTCGTTTCATTTTTACATTTACATTGCATATATACATATATATATGCACACATATATATTCATTTTTGGCTTCCTTTCGTTATATACAACTTTATATTTGTATACATATGGTTTTCTCTCTTTATAATTTTGGGATCTAGTTTCTTCGAATAAACCAAAGCACACCCAAGATCTAGTGTATTGTCCTGTTCTGTTTATCTGTTTGATTTTATTCTCTTTTTTTTCTTTTCTTTCTTGGTTTCTGGTCTCTTTTGATTTGTTTAGTGTCTACCTTTCTGGAGTTATTGTTGCTATTTTTGTACTTTGTTCTCCTATTCATCTATTCTTCTTTGGACATAATGAAAAGGTGGAAGAGCTTACCCTAAGAAAGAGAACAAGAGGCAGTACTCACTGCCAGGGACTTAATCAATATGGATATAAGTTAGATATCAGAACTAGAATTCAGAAAAAATGATTATAAAGATACTAGCTGGGCTTGAAAAAAGCATAGAAAACACCAGAGAATCCCTTTCTGGAGAAATAAAAGAACTAAAATCTAATCTAATACAAAAGGCTATTACTGGGATGCAATGAAAAATGGAGGCTCTAACACTAGGATAAATGAAGCAAAAGAGAGAGTCAGCGATCTAGAAGACAAAATGATAAAGAAACAGAAAAAGAGGGATAAACAACTACTGGGCCATGAGGGGAGAATTTGAGATATAAGTGATTCCATAGAGCAAAACAATATTAGAATAATTGGGATCCCAGAGGAAGAGGAAAGAGAGAGGGGGAAGAAGTTTCTTTGAGCAAATTATAGCTGAGAAGTTCCCTGATCTGGGGAAGGAAACAGGCATTCAAAATCAAAATCCCTCCTGGGAGGCACAGAGAACCCCTCTCAAAATCAATAAAAATATGTCAACACCCCAACAAATAATAGTGAAACTTGCAAATCTTAAAGACAAAGAGAAAATCCTGAAAGCAGCTCAGGACAAGTGGTCGGTAACTTACAAGGGTAGAAACATTAGACTGGAAGTAGACCTGTCCACAGAGACCAGGCAGGGCAGAAAGACTGACATGATATATTCAGGGTGCTAAATGAAAAAAAAATATGCAACCAAGAATACTTTGTCCAGCAAGACTGTCATTCAAAATAGAAGGAGAGATAAAGAGCATCCAGGACAAATAGAAAATAAGAGAATTTGTGATCACTAACCCAGCCCCACAAGGAATATTAAAGGGGGATCCTTTAAATGAAGAGAAGGCCCAAAAGTAACAAAGACCAGGAAGGAACACAGGCAATATACAGAGATAGGGACTTTACAGGTAATACAATGGCATTAAATTCATATCTTTCAAGAATTACTCTGAATGTAAATGCACTAAATGCCCCAATAAGGCTAGGGTATCAGATTGGATTTAAAAAAAAAAGACCCATCAATATGCTGTCTATAAGAGATTCGTTTTAACCCAAAGACACCTCCAGATTTAAAGTGAGGGGCTGGAGAACCATTTATCATGCTAGAGGATGTAAAAAGAAAGCTGGAATAGCAATCCTGATATCAGAAAAATTAGATTTTAAAGCAAAGACTTTAAGAAGAGATGAAGAAGGACACTCTATCATAATGAAAGGGTCAATCCAACAAGATCTAATGATTATAAATATTTATGCCCCTAACTTGTGAGCAGCCAATTATATAACCAATTAATAACCAAGAAACACTTTGATAATAATACAATAATAGTAAGGGATTTAACACCTCACTCATAGCAATGGACAGATCATCTAAGCAGAAGATCAATAAGAAAACAGGGGCTTTGAATAACACACTGGACCAGAAAGACTTCATCAATATAGTCAGAGCATTCCATCCTAAAGCCACAGGATGCACATTATTCCTGAGTGCATGTGGAACATTCTCCAGAAGAGATCGTTTGAAACCTATACGGTGTCACAAATCAGATCTCAACTGGTACCAAAAGATTGAGATTATTCCCTTCATATTACCAGGCCACAATGCTTTGAAACTTGAATTCAGTCACAAGAGAAAATTTGGGAAGAGCTCAAATACTGGGAGGTTAAAGAACATCCTACTAAAGAATGAATGGTTCAATCAGGAAATTGAAGAATTTCAAAAATTCATGGAAACAAAAATGGAAGCACAACTCTTCAAAACTTTTGAGGGGCAACAAAGGAGGTCTGAAGAGGGAAATATATAGCACTAGAAGCATTTCTCGAGAAATAAGAAGAGTCTCAAATACACACCCTAACCTTACACCGAAAGGAGTTACAGAAAGAACAGTAAATAAAGCATAAATCCAGCAGAAGAGAATTAGAAGATTAGAGCAGATACCAATAAAATAGAAACCAAAAGAACAGTAGAAAAGACCAACAAAACTAAGACCAGACTCTTTGAAAGAATGAATAAGATTGATAAAACCCTAGCACCAAGTATTAAAAAGAAAAGACAAAGGACCCAAATAAATGAAAATATGAATAAAAGAGGAGAGATCACAACCAACACTGAAGAAATACAAACGATTATAAGAATATATTATGAGCAACTATATACCAACAAATAAGGCAATCTGGAAGAAACGGATGCATTTCTAGAAACATATAAAATACCAAAATTCAATTAGGAGAAAACCTGAACAGACCCATGACCAGCAAGGAAATTGAAGCAGTAATCAAAAAATCTCACAACAATCCAGGGCTGGATTGGTTCCCAGGGGAATTCTAACAAATATTTTTTTAAAAAGAATGAATACCCATTCTTCTGACACTTTATTAAAAAATAGAAATGGAGGGAAAACTTACAGACTCATTCTGTGAGGGCCGTCATTCCCCCAGGGATCTTCAATCACATACATACACATTCCTAAACACACAAAGTGCTATTCCCTGCATTGTGTAATATGTACAAATAGTGCACTGGGTTGATCCTTCCACACGTTGCTTTTTATCAGCACATTGATAAAACTCTAGCAAGACAGAATAAAAGAAGAAAGACCTAATTTCCCAATATTAGGAGAGATCTCAATAATATTCAGGAACAACTGAGAAGGGTAAGAAGGGAACCACAAACAACGCTACACACGGAAGAAATGGAACAATTCTCAAAACCACACACTTGCAAACTCCCTCAAGATGAAACAGAGAACCAGAAGAGTCCTTACAGTGTGTGTATGTCTGTGTGTGCCATGCACACGTGTTTCCACATCACCCAGGAATTAACAGTTCTCACAGACACGAGGGGAGCCACCAAATGAACTCGGTTCTGACTCCACCTGCCTGAAGAGAGCACCACCGGGGAGGACACACTCCCGCATGACAGCCCCCAGTGTTGGCACCACCCAGGTTGTCTCCTATACTTCTGACTGACCAGCTATTAGTCAGAGGTCCCCACGATCATGTCCTCTGGTTCCATTCATTTGCTAGAGCAGCTCACAGAACTAGGGAGGCCAGGTGACTTAGTAGGTTACAGGTTTATGACAAAGGATGTGAAGGGACACAAATGAATGGCCTGATGGAGAGACACATGGGGTGAGGTCTGCAGGGGTCCTTGGGCCCTTCTACCGGATGGAGTTTGGGGCCAGGGGCCTGGCACGTGGTTCACCCACCTGGAAGCCCTCTGACGGCCCTTCCTTTTGAGTTTTGATGGAGGCGCCAACCCTCAGGTCACATTTGGGTCCCCCTGGCCCCAGCCCCTAACCTTAGGGCTTTCCCGTAGTCCCCTCATGAATGTAAACCCAGCTGTGGTGGAGTGGGGCTGGGAATGCAGAACAAGACACCACCTCACCTTCACGGCTCTGAAGGGATTTCAGCCACTGTGGACAAGAGACCAAGCTATGCAACAGAAGACGGGCCCTTTGCTCTCAGAAATTCCAATGTGTCTTGTGAGCTGTGAGCCAGGAACCTGGATGAACATACTTATTATAAAGCACAATATCACAACCCTATAACAATTTTTTAAATGGAATTTGTAGTTCCCCAACTGAAAAATCCCCAGATGCTTTCAAAGGAAAATTCTACCAGACATTTAGAGAAGAAAGACCACCAGTTATATGCATCTCTTCCAGAAAAAGAGGACAGGAGGGAAGAGGTCCCAACTCACGAGGACAGTATTACCTGATACCCACACCTAAGAGCAAAAGGAAATAGAGAGGGAAACAGAGTGTGAGAGAGAGACAGAGAGGAAGAGAAGGACAGGAGCAGGGATGAGAGGAGGGAGGGAATTAGAGAAGGAAGGAAGAAGGAAAGAAAGAAAAAGAGAAAGAGAAATAAAAGTGTTCAACAGACAAACATCCTACGAGCCACGTGAATATCCTCAGAGGGTGCCTGCGTGGCTCACGCAGCTAAGCGTCTGCCCTCGGCTCAGGTCATGATCCCAGGGTCCTGGGATCGAGCCCTGCATCAGGGTATTTGCTCAGCTAGAGCCTGTTTCTCTGTCTCCTTATGCCTCTCCCCAGCTCTTGTTGTTTCTTGCTCTCTCTCTCTCTCTCAAATAAACACATTTTTAAAATCTTAAAAAAAGAAATACAGTGAATTCAAATGCTATAATATATATTTAAACACACACCTCACCCAAGAGGCATTTATCCTGAACACGCAGTTGAACGTGTATCATTATATCCTGTCATGCTAATAATCTAAAGAAAAAGGTCACAGGGGCACTGGGTGGCTCAGTGGATGAGCATCTATCTGCCTTTGGCTCAGGTCATGATCCTGGGGTCCTGGGATCGAGTCCCGCATAGGGCTCCCCACAGAGAGCCTGCTTCTTCCTCTGCCTGTGTCTCTGCCTCTTTCTCTGTCTCTAATGAATTAATAAATAAAGGAATCTTTAAAAAAAAGAAAAAGATCACAGATCATCTCACTTGATAAGAAAGAGCACTTGGTAAAACTCAACAGCCATTCATGATAAAAATATCCCAGAAAGTTAGAATAAAGGGAACACCCTCAACCAGTCAGGGGCATCCATAATAACAGACAGAAGCACACACCATGGGTAAAGGAGAAGCCCGGGATGTTCTCCTTAACACCAGCAACAAGAGAGAAATCTCTTCTGTGTCTCATTCAACACCATACTGGAAGCCAAGCCTCTCCAATGAAAAATTTAAAACTGGACCCAGGTGGGAAAGATAGAAAAGTGTCTGTGTTCACAGAGGACATGATTAGAAAATCCCAAAGAAACTATAAGAAAAACTTGTAGACTAATACGTAAGTTTGGTGAGGTCCTGGGATGCAAGAATGCAATAGAAAAACCACATTTAGAAGGAAGAAATGGTAAAAATATTATCTACAATAGCTCCAAGAAAAATCAAATACTCTGGAGACATCTACACAAAGCTTGCATGGAATGCATAGGTTGAAAACTGCAACATTTTGAAGAAAGACCCCTGGAAAGACCGAAACGGATGGGGACACATACCATGCTCAGGGATCGACAGGTCTGCTGCAGTAAAGCCATCGGTTGTCTTTAAACGGTGTTCGGGTCAACAGAGTCCAAATCAAAATCCCAGGGAGACTTTTTGTAGGTAGAGACAAGCTGATTCTCAAACTTGCATGCAAAGATGGAAAGCGTAGGACAGCTTAAGGATTCGGGAAAAGGAGAATAACTGTGTGAGCCCCACGTCACCTGATCGCAAGTCCAACGATGAAGTATTAGCAGTGGAGCCCCTGCAGGGTCAGTGACGGATACACACACCGATCAATGGAACAGAAGAGAGAGCCCAGAGGAGACCCTGGCCGGTCAGGGGCATTGATTCTTTTACAGAGGAAGAGAGGTCACTTCCTAGAGAATGGGTCTTTTCAACAAAGAGTGTTGGAATAACTGGACAATCTTATGCCAAAAAACGGGAAGAATCTTGTTCTGAATTGCAAAGATTAGCTCAACATAGACCAGAGGAGTCAATATAAAAATGTGAACCTTTTCAATAAAAACTGGGGCATCTACCTTGGCCCAGTCAGTGGCGCATGCCACTCTTGACTCGGGGTTGTAAGTTCGAACCCCATGTTGGGGGTAGAGATTACATAAACAAACTCTGGGAAACAGGAGGGAATTTGCATTACGGGTATACATCAAAAGGGGATCCGCGTTTTCGAAGTCAAGTCCAGAGACCACTACAGGTAAAGCAGACCCGAGGTTTCAAGTGTGCTGTGACACACTTGCTTGCGGGGAAGGGTGTGGTGAGCGGAGACCCTGGGGTGGACCTGGGTGATCGCATATGGGGGTTCGTCATACTCTTTATCTTTACAAACAATATTACAAATTCTCGTCAAAATTACAATTACACGTTACAAAACAGTCAAGAACCCTAAACACGGTAGCTCTGACCAGCGTGTGACGTCCTGATGCCGCCCCAGGGAGACTGTCCCTCAGGGGGAAAAGCCATGCACAAGAAGGCGATTTACATGCGTGATGTCCTTCTCAGGCTCCCCATAGCAGACACACAAGGTAACCGTTGAAAAGCAGCCACCATTGTAAGGCCAATGGGACAGCGACCCTCCAAAGGCGGACTGTGGGAAAATGGGATCTGGAACTTGCTCAGCGTGAAAGAAGGCAGAAGAGTAGAAAATTCTTGAGCATAGGAAAGCAAGGGGGAAGGTTTCCTCTGCCTTTTCTTCTCAGGGATTTACAGGTTCAGGACTTAGAGTCAAGCATGGTGTCCGTTCTGAGTCGATTTACAGTGTGGGTGGTGTCAGATGAGGGTCCAATTTCCTTCTTCAGCAGGTGGATGTGGGGATGTCAGGCTTGCCCAAGAGCATTCTGGGAAGTTGCATCTTGTCTCCACTGTGTGTTCCTGGCACCTGTGTCGGTGGGTTTCCTTCTGGGCTCTCTATTCTGTTCCATGGGCTTATGCCAGAAACACACCACCGTGGGCTGGTTTTGTGTTTTGTTTAGTTTTTAAATAGGCTACATGGCCCCGTGGAGCCCAGCCTGGGGCTTGAACTCAGGACCTGGTGATCGAGACCTGAACTGAGATCAGGGGTTGCATCTTTAACCCACTGAGCCACCGAGGTGCCCCAGAACTACACGGTTACTTCTGTAGCTTTGTAACATGGTTTGAGCTCCGGAGGGTGCTGCGTCCAGCTGTGCTCTTCACCTCTGTCCTGTGTTTGCTGTGCAGGGTCATCTGTGGGGGCGTGGGAACGTGAGGGTTGGTTTCTCTACTTTGAACAACTGCCATCGTGATTCTGGCAGGAATCGCAGTGACGGTGAGGCTGGCTACGGGTACTATGGACATTTCAACAGTATGGAAACCTTCCAACCATTGGGCACAGGGTGTCTCCCCAAGGTTGGGTAGTTTTTGGTGCACAAATCTTTCACTTCCTTGGTTACCTTTCTTTCCTTTTGATGCTACTGAGAGTTTGTTTTCTTAAATTCTTTCTGGATAGCTTTTTGTAGGTACATAGAAAGGCTAATGATTTTTGTATGTTGATTATATATCCTGCAACCTTGCTGAATTCGCTCAGGAGTCGTAAAAGTTTTGGAGCAATTTCTAGGGTTTCCTATTTATAGTACAACGTCTCAGCGAATAAGGACAGTTTGACATCCCCCTTAGCAGCGGGATGCCTTTTACTATTCTTGTCTGATTGCTGCGGCTAGGACTCCCAGTGCTGAGAAGGGACTGGCTGGCTTGTCTTATTCCTGCTCCAAGGCGAAACAATTTCAGGCTTTTACTACACTCTGATGTTAGTATGGGCTTTCATACATGGTCACTTTCTGTTGATGTGTCGTCTAAACCCATTTGTGTTTTAAGGTGTACTTGGTCAGATGCTCTTTCTGCAACGATGCAGATGACCATACGGGTTTTTGCTTTGTCTTCTTAATGTGAAGTATCACCTTGGTTGAATTGCCAGAGGGGAAGTGGGTGGGAGATGGGCAACAGAGATGAGTATTATGAGGTATAATCTTAAGTTTATAAAACAAGTCACAGATATTTAAAAAGTAACCATAGGGAATACAGTCAATAGCATTATAATAAATCTGTACGGGGATATATGGTGGTTACACTTCTATACGGGGAGCGCTGAATGATGGACAGAATCATCGAGTCCCTACGTCGTACTCCTGAAACGAATGTAACATTGCATCTCAACTCTACTTCAATAAATATTAAACAACAGGGGCTTCTAATAGAAATGAGAGTGGATCCATGAAAGGCGGTAAAACAGCCACACAAATAAGAAGGCACCTTTGCAGAAATGATAGGATAAAGATTTCTCAAATGTTCTTAAATTTAAATGTTTTTTTTTTTAATTATTTTTTATTTATTTATGATAGTCACACAGAGAGAGAGAGAGAGAGAGGCAGAGATATAGGCAGAGGGAGAAGCAGGCTCCATGCACCGGGAGCCCGACGTGGGATTCGATCCCGGGTCTCCAGGATCGCGCCCTGGGCCAAAGGCAGGCGCTAAACCGCTGCACCACCCAGGGATCCCTTAAATTTAAATGTTAAAGTTTTTATTTGATGAGGGCTCACAAGCAGTGGGGCGGGGGGTGGGCAGAGGGAGAGAGGAATCTCAGGCAGACTCTCACCCAAGCCCAGGGCCCCCGAAATGGGACTCAAGCTTTAGAATCTGAGATCTCGATCTGAGCCGAAATCAAGAGTCAGATACTCAACCAACTGAACCACCCAGGTCCCCTCAAATGTTCTTAGTGCAATAGGCAAGCTGTGAATGCTTAGGAGCTGTAGGACGTGTGTGACACCCAGGATACCTAGAGGGCAGGAGGCCTGGAGGACCTGAGGGTGGGAGGGAAGGATGCTGGGAGGGTGCCAAGACCCTTCCCACCCTGTGTGGTGCCAGGACACTCTCATGGGACCGTTGACCTTCACTGTGTAGGGCAAAGGGCAAAGTGACCCAGTGACTGCACGGATGATGCCGGACCCCACCATGGGCGGATATGTGGTGACCCATGGTTACCACTGCCTGGCACACTCTGTGCTCTGTGTCCTCAGGCCTTTGGAGGCACTTCTGCTCTCTGTACCTGCCTCTACCACACTCCCTCCCCACTCTCCCCAAGATCCCAGGCTTAGACAATAGGTGCAACTCACACATCGACAGGTCACAAGTGAGTAGAAGTGGCTCCCTGCTCCCCTCCAACATGTGGGGACTATGGGTGCCAGGTGGGGGCGCTGGCCTCCCAGACTGGGGTCCAGACACCCCGAACCTCAATAGAGTAGCCTGAGGCAGCTACAGCAGCCCTTTCACAGTCACCCTCCACCCCCCTCTCATTCATGAACCCTGTGCTGTGCAGGGGAGACCCAAGCCATGACCTCTCCAGTCCTTCCTAGACCCATGGACAATGACAGGTGATGAACCCACATCCCACTGGCCCGTGTGGGCCAGAGCAGGGCTTCCTGGGACCTCCTGGCTCCTAAATGGGCACACTCCTCACAGGCAGGGAACACAGAGTCCCTCCAGCTGCCCCCAGAGCCATCCCCAGGCCATTCACATCTCGTTGCATTCATGGCGGGTTGTATTTTCACCCTCTTGCAGGCATCAGTTTTTAATTTTGATGAAGTCCAGTTCATTGCTTTTTCCCTTTGGTGCTTGGGCTTGTGGCATCGAAGGGAGACCATGCACGGAGGAGCACTAGCTCAGTGGCTATGCCACCAGCTCCCGGTGCTGCATCGGGCTGGGAGTCGTCACCCCAGGCATCAGGTCAAGAGTTCCCCGGAGACTCATGGGCCCCTGGTGCTCCGAGGTCTCAGCATGACAGCGTGTCCTGGGACAGGGGCTGGGAAGGTGACCTGTAGGTGGGCGAGCTACAGAGAGCGAGTGCCTGCGTGTGATGTGCCAGCCCAGCATGTCCCCCTCGGAGCTAGAGGGTTGTGTCCACACTCTGGGCAGACAGATGGGGATCTCAACAGGGAGCAGTGACACCTATGTGTTCTCTGAAGGGTTTCCTGGAGTCACACTTGGATGCATTTTGCAGCACCATGAAGGAGGACCTGGAGACCCTGCTGGCCTCGGAACAGGCCAATATAATAGCCAAGTACGATCAAGGTGAGGCCCAGAGAGAGCGCAGAGACGCTGGAGCGCCCACTAGAGGTGAGGACCAATACCTGCAAGAGCAAGTGAGGCCTAGCTGGGCATCAGAGCCAAGGATGAGCCAGGTCAGCCGGGACAAGGACCACAGTCATCTGGAACAAGTGAGACCCGGGGGACATTCTGGAGCATCAGGAGGAAGTGATGGGATCGTAGTGATCGGCAGCGGTAGAGTCCAGGTGGGATCACAGGCAGAGTAGCAGGTGAAGCCCAGGTGGGGATCATAGTCACCAGGTGCAGGTGAGGCCCAGGCAGGCTTCACAGCCAGGGATGAGGTGTAGGGCCCAGTGGGAATGATCAGCGGCAAAGGCAGTTATGTACCAGGCGGGGATCATAGCCAGAGTCCTGCAGATGAGACCCAAGTGGGTTTTGTGGCCAGTAGGAGCAGGTGAAGGCCAGACGGGGATCATGGTCCACAGGAGTGCCTGATGTCCAGGTGGGTGTTTTAGCTGCCAAGTATAGGTGGGACCCACTCAGGGATCCTAGTCTAAGCCGAGCAGGTAGGGCCCAGGCAGGAATGAAGACAAGAGGATGGGCTCAGGCAGGGTGTGTAGGCATCAGGGGCAAATGAAGCACGACAGTGATCACACAGCAGGTGCAGGGGAGGCCGGGGGGGGGATCGTCGCTGGTCGAAGCAGGGGAGGCTGTCAGGCTGCTCCCATTGGACAGACAGGCCCTTCCTGTCGTGGGGGGCCAATCTCAGAGGGTTCTGGGAGCCCGCGGTACTCCGGGAAGAGAGGAGCCACTCAGCTTCCAGCCCCATGTTCCTGGATCTGATTGGTCCCCACCACGGGGCCCCTCTGGTGCAGGCACGCCAAGCAGGGTCTCCACGGGGCCCTTGGGACGACGCTGACCTCTCGCTGTGCAGAGTCACGGACCATCACGGCTCTCTGCACAGTGCCCTGGACACGCCTTCATCCCTCTCAGGGGTGGTTTGCGTTTGCAGGAACGTCTTTCTGGAGGCTGACCCATCCCCCAGGTCAGGGTCTCGGCCTTGAGGCCTCTGAGAGCCATGTCTGCGCTTGGCTGGTGCTGAGACACCAGGAGACACAGCGGGGACGTGGGCAAGAAGGAGCTGACCTTGGGGCAGGCCACAGGGCCCTCAGAGGAGTGGCGTCCAGCCTGTTTCGGGGAGAGCCTCGTGGCTGCATTCATCGGGGCGTCCAGTCAGGTCAGCGGGGGCTGCAGGGGGTGAGGAGCTCGGGAGAGCGTTGTCCTTTCTGTCGGAGGCTGGTCCGGTAGGGCTGAGGACAGAGGGTGCTCCTCACTGACCCCCAGGCCAGGGCCCCAAGGCCCACAGGGTCAAGGCCGGTTCAGGGAGTGACGGTGGGTAGCAGAGGCAGGCACCAGCCTCCATGTGGGGCCAGCAGGGCAGCTCGCAGGCCCCCGAGTCCCTCTCACCACCCAGTGACAAGGGACCCTTCGGATGGGTCACGGTGGGGCTGGTCAGGGGCTCCAACAGGACAAGAGGGAAAATGGGCCCAAGTGACAGAGTGACAGCGGGGGGTGGGGGGGGAGTCAGGGGCCAGCAGGGGGCACGGCCAGGGTGCGGGAGAGGCAGGCTGGACGCTGGGCAGTCAGGCCCCGGGAGGCGGGGGGACCTCAGCCAGACGGTCACGGGGGTACTCGGGTGGTGCTGACAGCTCTCAGGCGGGTCCCCCCAGGACAGTGGCACCCCTCAGGGGGTGCCGGGGCCCCCACCCAGCCACCATCTACACCAACCCTCTCAACCCCAGAACGCCTACCCCTCCCGACCTCAGCACTGGCAGCCCCTGCCCTCCCTGGGGGAGCCCTCCCCCCACCGAGACCCCCGGGCCGAGACGTGGGGGCTGTAGGGCCGGGGCCCGGTCCTCGGGGCTCTGCTTCCCTCACCTTCCAGGGAGAAGGAGCTGCCCGGGCCCGGGCCCGGCCCCCACGGGGCCAAGGTGAGAGCCTGTCCTGGGCACCGTGCAGGCCGGGGTTTGGGGGTGTGGGGCCAACTGTCTGCAGACCCCATCCCCCAGGCCGTCCCCAGGGGTGTCTCCTCACCCCCCTGTCCCAGCACTACATGTGCTGCCGTTAATGTGCCACAGCCCCGGAGGCGGGGTCAGTGTGAGGGGCCCTGCGTCCCCCTGGCTCCTCTGGGCCCCGCAGGGCGCATGGACGTGGCACCAGGCACCCACCTCCCACGGCTGGGTGCTCCTCTGCCCCACACGTGTCCTTTCCAGCAACATTGCTGGGAGATCTAGTGAGCAGACAAGTGGAGACCCAAGGAGGGCAGTGAGGGGTGCGTCAGGTCAGGGTCACGGTGTCCTGCTCCTTGTGGGGACACAGCCCCTCCGGAGACACCGGGGAGCTCAAGCTGGAATCTTCTAGATCCTTCTTGCTCCCCGGGATCCATGGTACCGCCTGGGGCCCGTCTCACCAGCACTGCTTCCTCCTGCAGCTGGGTTGTTGTCGGGGCTATAAGGGGTCCCTCCCCAGGTGCGGGGACAGGTGTGGTTGCGTCTACTAGACATCGAGAAGGTGAAATCCAGGAACCCAGGGAAACACCAGGTCGGGCCCTTAGTGGAGGCCTGGGCAGGAGCTGAGGGGAACCTGTGGGGAGGGCTGAGGCCACCTGCCTGGGGACCCAGGGTGGCCCCAACATCTCCCAGAGCCTCTCAGACCTGAAGGCCCCCCCACCTCCCTGCTGCCCCCAGCTCATCTCCTCTGTCCATGGAGCAGTGTAGGCCCAGGTTCCAGAGAAGGACAGGACTGCAGGGCTCTGAGCTCCTCGTGGACAGAGTTAGCGTCAGGCTGATGGGAGCTGGCACCCTGGACAGGCCTGGAGCCCAGAGTGGGGCCGAGCAGGTGGCTGGTGCCAGGTTCCCGCTGGACGAAGTAGAATGAGCTCTCAGGTGGGGACAGGGAGTGGAGGACAGCGGGCCGGGCCATGCCCCACCTGGGGGGAGGGTATCAGGACTCAGGAAGGCACCAGGACAGAGACACCGACTCTCCAGGCACTCAGGTGCCCTGAGATGGGACCGCGCCCTGGGAGCAGAGTCCAGGGAGCAGCCTCCCCTGCAGGCAAGGTCAGGGCCGAGCCTGGTGTTCAGTCTTGGAGAGGCCTCTGTGCTGGGGGAAGAGGAGAGCCTCAGCGTGACCCGTGGTGTCCCCTCCCTGCCCGGGCTGACCCCCGTGTCCCTTCTCGCCCAGGGCTGACCCCCAGGAGAACCTTCCCTGCTCACAGCACCTGGGCAGGAGCCGTGACCCGGTCCCCGGGCTGGTGGGCACCTGTGCCCGTTCCTGGAATCACAGGGAACAAGGAAGGCCTGTGAGACACCCTCACTTGGTGGTCAGCAGTGCTCCCTGCTAGGATGGCAGTTGGTGACAGTTAGGGTTCTGAGTCCCTCACAATGTCCCCCCCCCCCGGGTTCTCCCCACAGGAAATGAAGGAGGAGCCTGAGGTCTCTTCCCCAAAACCAAACAGATCGCCCTGGACGTGAACAAGACCTTCCGCAGCCACATGGTGTTCTGGGACCGCTGTGGGGTCAGGTGAGGCTGCCGGCCAAGCTGGGTTCTGGGGGCTCCAGGGACACTCCGGGGTCCAGGGGATGCCCAGGGGCTTCTGGGTGGGGAACACGGGGCTCTGAGGAGAGGGGGAGGGAGGGCAGCAAAACATACTGTCTCGTGGTAAAGTGATTAGGACGACCCCTTATCCCCTCGGGGTCTGTTGATGACGAGGGCGCAGGACAGGCCTCCCGGTGTCACTGTGTGAGCTGAACCCCACCGGGTGACATAGAACTTCCCTGTGAAGAGCAGGGCTCAGGGTCGGGGGCCATAGGGGAGCAGTGAGGGACCCTGGGGCGGGCAGCACAGCTGCAGAGGGACCAGGACACAGGTGGACCAAATGAGGTCAGACAGGTAAACGTGACCACATTTGGTGTTTCTATGTATTTTGAATTTTTTAATTTTATTTTAGACAATCTGCATTGTCTGTTAGCGTGAATAGTGTGATGACCCCCCGATGCCGTCCCTGTCCACCTGGGGACCTGCGCTCACCACATGGGTCCCCAGTTGCAAGTGTGTTACAGAAACCCCAGACCTGGGGGGATGTACCTATGGTCGTTCTCGGATGTATCTTAGAAAACAGGGATACCCTGTGTGTGCATCCTCCCAACATCCCCACCACGCCATCCCCCCATACCATCCCCCCTCTCCCTCCCCCCCACCTCCCCCATGATATCCCCCTCCATCCCTGCAAACCATCACCTCCATACCTCCTCCCCACACCATCTCCCCACCATCCCCCCAAACCTTCCTCTCCACGTCATCCCCCCGCCATCCCCCACGCCACATCTCCCCATGTGTTCCCCCCTACTCCACCCACGCTATCCACCCCCATTCCCTCCAAACCATCCCCTCCACAGTATCCCTCACAGCATCCCCCAGAGCATTCCCCCCACCATCCCCCCACGCCATCCCCCCACGCCATCCCCCCACATCATTACCTGCCCCCTCAAACAATGTGGTGCAGCTGCTTAGTGTGGGGCATGTTCGCGCCTCCCTGGCCACCTTACAGCCTCTGAGGACCTGTCCCATCAGAAGCCCGGGTGTCCTGCTAGTCTCCAGGGACCCAGTAGGAGGGAGAGGACAGCAGTGGCGCCCGGACAGGGTGGGTGCAGGTGCACGGAGCGGAGGCTGGAGCTCCGTGTGTGCAGCGTGCGGAGGCCGGCGGTGCGTGTCAGAGGGGCGCGGGGACGGGCTGAGGAGCCGCCGGCAGGGGTGCCTGAGCTTCCCGGGGGGCCGCTTGGACCTCTCACTGAGAGACACCGAGGCTCCTCCACTGAGGGGGTGTGTTGTACCCCTGACCTGGTGACCCTGTGTCGCCCTTGGGCCTCAGAGTGCGGCGGGGTCAGGCTGACCTGTGACCCCTGGTCCCCGGTGAGGCAGCCTCCAGCAGGCCTGGCAGGGGGGCAGTGGGAGTTGGGGGTACAGACTCGTGCAGGCGGGGGTCAGGAAATGCTGAAACGGGACCTCACCGCTCACCCATATTGCTCAGAGATAGTGACCCAACTGCTTCGAATCTTTTATCTGTGTCAAACCTGCATGAACGCTCCCGGCATTCTCACCACGGCTGCAACCCGGAGGCACCCGAGATGCTCCTGGATGAGCGGCACGAGGTCCTTAACACAGAGGCCAGGTCAGGACACAGGCAAGGCGCTGTGGATGCGCTCAGGGCCCGAATGCACCTGCTGCAGTTGTTCAAGGCAGGTGGCCAGATGGTGGCCGGTGGTGTTCACAGGAGGCGGGAACACGCCAGGGCAGGGGGAAGAAGGCATGAGGGGAGCAGGGGCCAGGGGAGCACCTGGCTCCCAGGGGGACATCGAGCGTGGGGGGCTGCTCTGGTGCTGGAGGGGGAGCTGTCCACTTGGGAGAGCCCAGGAGCTGCATTCTGGGGTTGTCTCCTGGAGGCAAACGGAAAACCCCAGAACGCAGATAACCGCCCAGCAGGCTGTGTCTGAGGTCGCTGCTGTCACCGGGTGCAGACCTGACCCCAGAGACCAATCCCCACTGACGTGCCCTGAGGACCGCAGGGCCTGTGAGGCTGGGGTCCGCACCTCTTGGGACTTGCTGGGCGAGGGCCACACTGAGCAGACCACCCTGCCGGCCGCCTCCTGGGCTGCAAGCCCTTCTCCACGTGCTGTCGGCCTATTCCGCGTACAACACCGTGAGTGTTCTGCCCCCAGGCCTCCTGCCCCACACGTGTCCTTTTCTGAATGTTGGTGACCCGACAGGACACACGGTTAGGACCCCAGCTTCCGCTGTCCCAAGATGCAACGGATGGGCTCTCTCCTCTGGGACTCGGGCAGGGGGCTGGGGGGAGACCCCACTGTGGGAGGAGGGTACCCCGGGTGCCTGAGTGCTCGGCTGCCTGGGCTCTTGCGACACCGCTGCTCCTAAACCTCGGGTCTGGATCCTGGAGAGACCAGAGCCCTAATCACAACCTGGGCGGGAGGAAGCCCCCATCCCCCAACTCCACCACCTGTAGGTGGACACCTTCCCTGGGGGTGTAAGGGGGGGCTGGCTCCGCAGGAGGTGGGCTGCTGCCAGCGCATGAGCCATTGGTGGGCATCCCGCTGATGTACCTGAGCGAGGAGGAAGCCTTCTGGCCGCTGGCCCAGCTGCACGCCATGCACGGGAGGGGCTGGACTGGCCGCTGGATGGATTGGAGCTCAGGAGAGCCTCCCTGCAGGGCTGCTGCAGCCGTGGGACAGGAGGGACCCCACCCAGCCCACCTCCCCACCTGCAAGGGCTCCACCTCCCCAGGTGCCCCTCAGGGTCCTGGAGCTATGGCCACCCACTCCACTCCACTATTTGTAGCCAGTCTAGCCCTCCCGCTGCCCCTTGAGCCTCCTGTCTGGCTGCCTGCATGCCCCCAGGCCCGTGCCACCCCAGCCAGACAAAGCCCAGGCGGCAGGGTCTCCCCACACCTAGCTCTGCCCCCAGCCTGACTCCCAAGCCCAGAGATGGCCCCGCACACCCATCACCCTCCGCATGGCCTGCACTCCCTGCCCCTGGGTGCCTGAGACCCGCCTGCCCCCGCAGAGGCCATAGCAGGAAAGAGGGTGCTGGTCAGACAGGCCTGGTCCTCAGCCCAGGGCCCCCACCTAGCGGGTCTCTGTGAGGATGAGGGCCCTGGGGGCCTGACCCCAGGCCTGGAAGTCAGTCCTGCTCTCTGGGAAGTGCAGGTCCAGTCAGGGCTTGGAGGGCTGTGGGCACACATGGGATCAGGGGTGTGGGGGAGGAGGCACCTGCCAGGACACCCCCCTCCCATGCCTGGTTGGGGGAGGAGGCCCTGATTGTTGGGGGCCTGCGGCCTGCTCAGGCTCCTTCATTCCAGGGTTACCCAAACTGCTGAGGTTTCAGGCCCATCATGAGTATATTCTTGACAGAGCTCTCCCCAAGCAGAAGCACATGGCGAGTAGAAGCTCCCTGGAGGCTCCGTCCCAAGACCCGGGGCAGGGTGGGGGCAGCGGCCTTCTGAGCTGGCCAGAGTTTGGTGTCATGTTCCTGCTCCTGGGGGACTCAGGGTGCCCTCGGGGCTGGGCGGGGCCGTGGGGAGTGTGTCCACCTGGCTCTATGGGGCCGCTGGGTGGGTCCTGAGCACCTGCTGCCCTTCCACCAGGACAAGGAATAGATGTGCACTGGCATTTACACCCCCAGGGAGTTCCTTCAGTGTTTCATCGACCAGGTAAGGCCACCCAAGGACCCCTACTCCCTGACCAACTGTCTGACCCCAGGAAGGGCCGAGCTCAGCCCCAGCCTCCAGACAAGTCAGGTCCGACCCCTGAACCCTGGAGTCTGAGGCTCACAGCCCAGACCCACCCTGGAGAAGCCCAGAGGGTCCCTTGAGGAGTTTCCTGGGGGCCAGACTATCTCTGCCTCAGCTTCCCCAGGGAAGGCCAGGTCAGCCTGGGGTGTGGATGAGCCCTTGGCCCATTGCACCCAGCCTGGGGTCCACCTGGGGTATGTGGTCACCAAGCGGGGGCCTTGTCTGATGCAGCCAGGGCGGCGGCAGGGGATGTGGGCCAATGGGAGCCCCTAACCCTTGCTGAGACCCCTCGAGTCCTACTCAGGCAGCTTCTCCCACCCTTTTCCCTAGAGTCCCTTCTCCCTCACCCTGAAGCTCTGGGACGCCTACATCCTGGACGGGGAACGCATGCTTACAGCCATGGCTTACAGAATCCTGAAGGTGCACAGTGGTAAGTGAGCCCCTGGGAGCCCAGGTGTGTCTGGGGGAACCCAGGGGTGATGGCTCACTGCTCTGAATTGCACCCAGGCCTGGGAGGGGGTCGGCCAGGCAGGTGGGTTGAGCAGGGGCCCCTGAGTGGAGCAGCAGGCATGAGGCCTCTCCAGTCATGGCACTGCCTGTGGCACTCCTGGTCACAGCTGGACCCTGAGCTGCTGCCTTTGGGGGGCACCTGCCACAGGAGGGCCCCTCTGGGTCTGACTCACACCCACTGCCCAGAAGGCCTCCTGAAGCTACTCCTGGAAGGTCTTGGGCAGTTTCTGCAGGACTCGTGGCCCAGCCCTGGCCTTGGAGGATGAGGGGGTGCTCAGACACTTTTGGGCCTCCATGGCCCGGCTCTGATGGATGAAGTGTGTCCTGCCCCTCGGGTGGGCTCAGGGCCCCTTCCCCTCCCGATTCAGCCTCCTGGGGCAGCCACAGTGGACACAGCCCCCAGGGCCTTCCTCCTCATCTCTGGACCTCTCCTCTTCTCCTAATTCAGGGAACCCTGAATTAGGCCAGGGCTGGGCATGCGGGCACTCACTGCAGGGGCTGGGCATCCCTGGGGTGAAGGGCTTTGGACAAGGTCAACCAGGGGAGCCACGCAGGGGCCATGAGGACCCCTGGGTCCCCCAGCTGGGGACACACAGCCTGCCTGAGACGCTAACCTTGTCTGCATCTTTCCAGAGGGACGTGAAGGGCTCCCCACAAGGCCCCTGTGCCTGGAGCAAGTGTCCCCGGCGCCCAGGCCTCTCCTCCATTTTCCTAGCATTGAGATGCTGCCCAGGGTGGATGAACTGACCTCCCAGTCCCAGCCACCTAACCTGAGCGGCCTGGACCCTTTCCGGCCAGGCCATCCTCAAGGCCGAGGAACTGTTGCAGGAGGGAAATTCCTTAGAGCCCATGTCTGTACATCTGCCCGGGAAGTCCAGGGGCTCGGGTTTTGAGCCAGCTGCCCCCAGCCCGGGGCTCCTCGCTGGCCCGGCTGCCCCCACAGCGATGGAACTCCCTCCTCACCCTCCAGTGAACCAGGAGGGTACAGGCAGGTGGCCCTAGGACATGGGCTTGAAGCCAGAACACTGAGTCCTGTTCCCTTCAGGATCTGCCTGGGCCTCCCCAGAGGGGCGTCCCCCATCACGGGGCCTACCCATCCCACTAATGATGATGCTGTAGGGATCAGGACACCTTTCCTGGCCTGGGGCCACTGCAGCCCATGCCCCCATTGGGCAGTGACTGGCACAGCCAGGCCAAGGCAGGACAGCGCTGAGCCGCCTGCCCCACGGGCCCGCTCACGCCTGGGACCCTCTGACCTCTGTGTCAACAGGGGAGCTGAATGCTCGTGGGCCTCTGGGGCAGAGCGTGATGGTGAGTGTGGGGGTCTTGAGGCTCTGGCCAGCCGGCACCGTGCCCTGCCTCACCTCACTGTCTCTCCTGGAGGGAGGCACCCTCCACACAGGACACAAGCCCTGGACCCAAAGGGACCTGCGCTGGTCTGGTCCTGGACTCTGTGGGGGCAGAGATGACATGCACCCCCCAGGGCCAGAATGAAGTTGAGGTCCAGCCCCCTGTGGCCCTGGCCAGTCCTAGATTCTGCTCCAAGGCTAGGTGAGCCATCCCAGAGCAGTATGTGGCCTCCTGGGACCTGGGCGTGCCCCACAGATCCAGGTCTCTGACCTAGGGCCACACTTGGAATAACAGGACAGCCCGGTACCGGGGCAGCAGGGGACTCGAGGGACCCCACCCTCACCCAACTAGGAGGCAGACTCCCCAGTGCTGGGTCTCCAGCAGTCAGTTACCTGGCACCAGTGGGCCACGGGCCGGGGTCCAGCAGACATGCTGGGACCCAGCCCAGGAACCCAAACACGGCAGGTCCAGGTCAGGTCCGCTGTCCTCAGAACTGCCTCTCAGGCCCCAACCCCAGGAAATGTGCCCCCACCTGGAGTCAGCACAGGCTCCAGGATGGGGGACCCCAGCACCCGCACCTCCATGTGATTTCGGCATTCTCCAGGAGACAGGAAGGTCTCCCTCCCCAGTGGAAGATCACACCCTCGGCTCCGAGCCCGTTTGCTGTTGAAAGTTCAATAAGGTGTTGTGGTGTCAAAATGCACAGCCAGCCTGTTTCTGGGGCTCCTGGAGCTCTGTGCAAGCAGGGGACAGAGCCCAGCAAGGAAGAGGGGGCGCTCCCAGGCTCCCACCAGCCCGTGGCAGGTGTCCGCCAGGCAGACAAAGCTGAGGTTCCACGTGCCAATGTCGACCAGACGCCGGGGTCAAGACCAGAAGGGAGGGAAAAGTAGAATCAGAAAAATCAGACTGAGAGACAAAGCACAAGAGAGTCTGCTCTAGGGAAGTGAGGTTTGCTGGAGGGGGCGGGGGAAGGGAGGATGGGGACGAGGGCCGTGATGGGACGAGCACCGGGTGTTCTGTGCAACTGCCGAATCCCTGACTGTACCTCTGAAACTCATAATACACTATATGTTACTGACTTGAATTTAAATTGAAAACGAAATCAATGCAGAGGCAGATATGAAACGTCTTCTGTCCTCTGACAATCCAGAATTTTTAAAAAGATTTTATTTATTGATGAGAGACACACAGAGAGAGGCAGAGACACAGGCAGAAGCAGAAGCAGAGTCTGTGCGGGGAGCCCGATGTGGGACTCGATCTCACGACCCCAGGATCACGACCTGAGCCAAAGGCAGACGCCCAGCCACTGAGCCACCCAGGCGTCCCTGTGAATCCAGATATTAAAGAGATCTGCCAAATTGTAAATCAGTGCCACACTTGTCACTTTACTCTTTTTGCGTGTTTGTTTTGGAAAATATCATTCTTTTAAAGAAAGATATATTTTTCTGTGTTAAAAAAAAAAAACGATTCCGTTTGGTTTATCCTTGTTCATTTGTTTTGTTTTTTTCAGATCCCACATATGAGTGAAAGCACCCAGTATTCATCTTTCTCCTGTACCTTCTCTCACTGGGCATCACACCCTTGGGTGTGGGGACACATGGTCACAGGCGGCAGGATTTTGTTCCTTCTCATGGCTGACTCCTATTCACGGTGTAGATATATCAGCTCTTGGTAATCTGTTCATCAGCGTAAGGGATCCCGGGCTGCTTCGTTTTTAATTTTTTAATTTTTTAATTTTTCGAGGAACCTCCATGATGGCTTCACATTGGCTGCACCAACTTGCCTTCCCATCAACCGTGCGTCTGGCTTCCTTTGTCTCCACATCCTCACCCCCACTTGATATTTCTTGTCTTTTTGATACCAGAGATTCTGATAGGCATGAGGTGGCAACTCCTAGGGACTTTGATTTGCAAACCCTGATGATCGGTGATGTAGGGCATCTTTTCCTGTGCCTGTTGGCCATGTGTCAGTCTTTTGGGAAAAAGGTCTGTCTAGATCTTCTGCCCATTTTTAATCTGGTGCTTTTTGTCTTCTGGTCCTTTGTGATGTGAGTTCTTGTATTTTAAATATCCATCTCATCACATTATGATTTGCAGCTATTTTCTCCCATTCAGTGGCTTCCCTGGCTGTGCAGAAGCTTTCCCGTTGGGTATAGCCTTGCTGGTTTACTTTTGTTTCTATTGCCTTTGCTTCTGCTGCCAAACCCAGCAAACATCACCAAGGCCAGGGTCAGGGACCTTACCGCCTGTGTTTCCTCCCGGGACTTGTAGGGTTTCAGGTCGGACATTCCCACTTGAATCCATTCTGAGTTGACGTGTGTGTGGTGTGAGGAAGGGGTTCAGACTCTTTCTGCACGTGGCTGTCCAGTGTTACCAGCACCATTTGTTGAAGAAACTGTCCTCTCCCCATTGGGTGTTCTTGGTTCCTTCACTATAATTGAATTGACCTTGTACACGTGGGTTTATTTCTGGGCTCTCTGGTCTGTTCCAGCTTTCTCCGCTTGAAGATTGAGTTACTTGAGGACAATTTGATCCATTCACGTCTTACTCTTACACTTTGTTGGGTGAAGGAGAGCAGCACTTTGTCCAGGCTTAATTTTTCCCCACTGTCAGGGGAACCCCCTCCTGAATGTTCCGTCTGCCACCCCATGGGGTGAGGCCCCCTGAAGCTGTTGGGAACAGGCAGTATTGCCAGCACCTTGTGAGGGTTTCCTGGGGACTGTTCCCTCTGGTTCTTCTGGAGGGTTCTCTCTGCCCTGCTGGGTAGTTCCTGCACATGCGAGTGCTCACTAGTA
The DNA here is from genome assembly GCF_048164855.1 of Canis lupus baileyi. NCBI lineage: Eukaryota > Metazoa > Chordata > Mammalia > Carnivora > Canidae > Canis > Canis lupus. The sequence continues at coordinate 9,070,205 of NC_132858.1, forward strand.
TCTGCTGGACAGTCAAGGGGCTCCTGTGGGCCTGGACTCCTTAATTTGAGCAGACCCTTTCCTGTCTGGTACTCTAGCTTTCTAGCCTCCTGGCCTCTGGCCTCCAGGCTCTGTCCTCTTCACCAGGAAGGCCTCCGGGCGTTGTGTGGGTTTTCTTCCCTCTGCTGTGGTTTGGAAACTTTGTCTAGGAAGGACCCGGGCTGTCATAGGTCTTACCTCAAAGGCTGCTGGTCTCTCAGGGTCAAAGTCCTTCGTCTTCTAGTGTCCCATGTCTCAAGAACAATTGTTTTATGTATTCTGTAAGGTTTTTTGAAGTAATGTGATAGTAGCAGCCTGTGCTCTTACAACACGAAGGGAGACATATTAGAACCACTCTTTCTAGATGAGCTGCTACCCTGGAGAAATACGGTTGGAGCCACAGCTAGTGCTCAAGCCACGAGGGTTGTGGCCACCCTATTGGACAGTGCAGTGTAGGCATTTCCCAGATGGCTGTGTGTGTGCCCACGTGCACCCATAACATTAGATGTAGGGACTTCTACTCTCATAATAGAAGGGTGCAAGTGGGGATCAAAGGTTCGATCTAGAAATGAAATGAAGCAGTTGCGTATTCCAACTGCGGAAGCTGGAGCAGTGGGTGGCTGGGGCCCCTGAGGGCTGCCTCCTGCACAAGCACATCTGACTTGCCAGGGCTTTCTCCTGGCCACAAGCTGGCAGCCTCCTTGTGGACAGGAGGCTCAGCACAGAAGCACACACATCCTTGTGTGCGCTCCCCCCAGCTCCAGGTTTTGGGGGAACACTTGGAACATTTCCCCAAGTTCATCTGATCCTGGAAAGAGAAAAAAAAACTCACTATAACACCTTATTTCCCACAACCTAATGGGCCAGTGGAGTGGTGGGAAGAGGAACTTTGATGAGCTGGCTGAGCTATTGTCCAGTCCTGGGTGATGATTTGAGTCCAGGGTCCTGGTGTAAGAACAGGAAGTGCGGGAGACTTGGAGCGGCAATGTCTGCCTGGGACAGGACACTCCTGTAACCAAAATACATTTTTTAAGATAATAATATACTCTCTAGAAGAAACACTTAGGAAGCATATACATACAACAAAAGGAAATCACCTGCAATCCTATGGCTCAGCAGCAAACATTCCTAGATTTTGGTGTTTCCATACATATATGGAATGTAGATGTGCAGATATGCTTTAGTATCGAGTCTTTCAACACATACACAGTGATCTTTAGATAATGAACACCCAGGCTGAGCCCAACCTCAGGAGATATGATGGGAGCCCCTGGGGTACCTTCTCCAATCCCACCTGCAGTGGGATTACCAGGAAGGTCATTTCCAGCCTGATCTGTGTCCGGTACCCCACATGGATCTTTGGTCACACACGTACACGTTCCAGAGAACACAGATCCTGTTCTGTATGTTGTAAACCAGGAAAATGGTATGTGATGCTCATCCTGCCACTCGTGGCTTTTTATCAGCACATTGATAAACCTCTAGCAAGACAGAATAAAAGAAGGAAGACCTAATTTCCCAATATTAGGAAAGAGATCTCAATAATATCCAAAAACACCCGAGAAGGGTAAGAAGGGAACCACAAACAACAGACGAAATGGAACAATTCTCAAAAACACATACTTGCAAACTCCCTCAAGATGAAACAGAGAACCAGAAGAGTCCTTACAGTGTGTGTGTGTGTATGTGTGTGCCCGTGCACACGTGTTTCCACATCACCGAAGAATTACCACAGTTCTCACAGACACTGACGAGGGGAGCCACCAAATGAACTCGGTTCTGACTCCACCTGCCTGAAGAGAGCACCACCAGGGAGGACACATCCCGCATGACAGCCCCCAGTGTTGGCACCACCCAGGTTGTCTCCTATACTTCTGACTGACCAGCTATTAGTCAGAGGTCCCCACGATCATGTCCTCTGGTTCCATTCATTTGCTAGAGCAGCTCACAGAACTAGGGAGGCTAGGTGACTTAGTAGGTTACAGGTTTATGACAAAGGATGTGAAGGGACACAAATGAATGGCCAGATGGAGAGATACATGGGGTGAGGTCTGCAGGGGTCCTTGGGCCCTTCTACCGGATGGAGTTTGGGGCCAGGGGCCTGGCACGTGGTTCACCCACCTGGAAGCCCTCTGACTGCCCTTCCTTTTGAGTTTTGATGGAGGCGCCAACCCTCAGGTCACATTTGGGTCCCCCTGACCCCAGCCCCCATCCTTAGGGCTTTCCCGTAGTCCCCTCATGAATGTAAACTCAGCTGTGGTGGAGTGGGGCTGGGAATGCAGAACAAGACACCACCTCACCTTCGTGGCTCTGAAGGGATTTCAGCCACTGTGGACAAGAGACCAAGCTATGCAACAGAAGACGGGCCCTTTGCTCTCAGAAATTCCAATGTGTCTTGTGAGCTGTGAGCCAGGAACCTGGATGAACATACTTATTATAAAGCACAATATCACAACCCTATAACAATTTTTTAAATGGAATTTGTAGTTCCCCAACTGAAAAATCCCCAGATGCTTTCAAAGGAAAATTCTACCAGACATTTAGAGAAGAAAGACCACCAGTTATATGCATCTCTTCCAGAAAAAGAGGACAGGAGGGAAGAGGTCCCAACTCACAAGGACAGTATTACCTGATACCCACACCTAAGAGCAAAAGGAAATAGAGAGGGAAACAGAGTGTGAGAGAGAGACAGAGAGGAAGAGAAGGACAGGAGCAGGGATGAGAGGAGCGAGGGAATTAGAGAAGGAAGGAAGAAGGAAAGAAAGAAAAAGAGAAAGAGAAATAAAAGTGTCCAACAGACAAACATCCTACGAGCCACGTGAATATCCTCAGAGGGTGCCTGCGTGGCTCACGCGGCTAAGGGTCTGCCCTCGGCTCAGGTCATGATCCCAGGGTCCTGGGATCGAGCCCTGCATCAGGGTATTTGCTCAGCTAGAGCCTGTTTCTCTGTCTCCCTATGCCTCTCCCCAGCTCTTGTTGTTTCTTGCTCTCTCTCTCTCTCTCTCAAATAAACACATTTTTAAAATCTTAAAAAAAGAAATACAGTGAATTCAAATGCTATAATATATATTTAAACACACACCTCACCCAAGAGGCATTTATCCTGAACACGCAGTTGAACATGTATCATTATATCCTGTCATGCTAATAATCTAAAGAAAAAGGTCACAGGGGCACTGGGTGGCTCAGTGGATGAGCATCTATCTGCCTTTGGCTCAGGTCATGATCCTGGGGTCCTGGGATCGAGTCCCGCATAGGGCTCCCCACAGAGAGCCTGCTTCTTCCTCTGCCTGTGTCTCTGCCTCTTTCTCTGTCTCTAATGAATTAATAAATAAAGGAATCTTTAAAAAAAAGAAAAAGATCACAGATCATCTCACTTGATAAGAAAGAGCACTTGGTAAAACTCAACAGCCATTCATGATAAAAATATCCCAGAAAGTTAGAATAAGGGGAACACCAGTCAGGGGCATCCATAATAACAGACAGAAGCACACACCGTGGGTAAAGGAGAAGCCCGGGATGTTCTCCTTAACACCAGCAACAAGAGAGAAATCTCTTCTGTGTCTCATTCAACACCATACTGGAAGCCAAGCCTCTCCAACGAAAAATTTAAAACTGGACCCAGGTGGGAAAGATAGAAAAGTGTCTGTGTTCACAGAGGACATGATTAGAAAATCCCAAAGAAACTATAAGAAAAACTTGTAGACTAATACGTAAGTTTGGTGAGGTCCTGGGATGCAAGAATGCAATAGAAAAACCACATTTAGAAGGAAGAAATGGTAAAAATATCATCTACAATAGCTCCAAGAAAAATCAAATACTCTGGAGACATCTACACAAAGCTTGCATGGAATGCATAGGTTGAAAACTGCAACATTTTGAAGAAAGACCCCTGGAAAGACCGAAACGGATGGGGACACATACCATGCTCAGGGATCGACAGGTCTGCTGCAGTAAAGCCATCGGTTGTCTTTAAACGGTGTTCGGGTCAACAGAGTCCAAATCAAAATCCCAGGGAGACTTTTTGTAGGTAGAGACAAGCTGATTCTCAAACTTGCATGCAAAGATGGAAAGCGTAGGACAGCTTAAGGATTCGGGAAAAGGAGAATAACTGTGTGAGCCCCACGTCACCTGATCGCAAGTCCAACGATGAAGTATTAGCAGTGGAGCCCCTGCAGGGTCAGTGACGGATACACACACCGATCAATGGAACAGAAGAGAGAGCCCAGAGGAGACCCTGGCCGGTCAGGGGCATTGATTCTTTTACAGAGGAAGAGAGGTCACTTCCTAGAGAATGGGTCTTTTCAACAAAGAGTGTTGGAATAACTGGACAATCTTATGCCAAAAAACGGGAAGAATCTTGTTCTGAATTGCAAAGATTAGCTCAACATAGACCAGAGGAGTCAATATAAAAATGTGAACCTTTTCAATAAAAACTGGGGCATCTACCTTGGCCCAGTCAGTGGCGCATGCCACTCTTGACTCGGGGTTGTAAGTTCGAACCCCATGTTGGGGGTAGAGATTACATAAACAAACTCTGGGAAACAGGAGGGAATTTGCATTACGGGTATACATCAAAAGGGGATCCGCGTTTTCGAAATCAAGTCCGCATGGACGCAGAACCAAGCACCCACCTCCCACGGCTGGGTGCCCCTCTGTCCCACACGTGTCCTTTCCAGCAACATTGCTGGGAGATCTTCAAGCAGAAAAGTGGAGATTTGCTGAGGAAACTGGGCCACTACCCTCAGAGCGAGAGGGGTGCTGTGTGTTCCTCAGGGCTCTAAGTCCCAACTTAGGGGGGGCACCAACAGTCTCCCCCTTTCTCCTCCCCAGGAGGGTTTCCAGCCTAGGGAGAATCTGCTGCCAGAGAAGCGGACTCCTGGGAGCTCCCCCCAACCTCCCTCATCCATCAGGAAGCCCCTGTCCTTCTGGAGCCCCACCACACCCCAGGAACCCCCACAACCTCCCTAGAGCTTCATGACACTGATCCCCTCTAATAACTGAACTGCTCAGCTCAAAGTCACCCAAAATCTCTTGTTTCTGGGAGCCCTAGGGCCCAGCAAGGGGAGACGTGGCGCCGTCAGACCTACAAACTGTGCAGACTGTCCCTCGGGCCCTGATTTCCAGGGGGCTCTCAGAGCAGGGGCATCCCTCGCGTGTGAAGGGCATGGAGGTTTGGCCCAGGACGTCCAGGGGCGTTTGGAGGCACAGAGAGTGGTGGTGGGGATGGCTTGGCTCTCAGGGGAGAGCGAGGGAGATGCAGGTGTCAGCTCCAGGGGCTGAGGACGTCCTTGGGCTGCTCACCAGGTGACAGGACCGAGCAGAACCACCCCGAGGCGGGTAGACGAACTGGTGGTGACCTGGGGCTGCCCCCGAGACACCCGGGACTGAGCTGCCGCCTGAGTGAGCAGGATCACACCCGGGGCACATTGACCACCCTGCAGAGGGGGTCCAGAGCCGACCCCCGGGCTCACCTGGGCTTCACTGACAACCCGGGCAGGGCCTGCTCCTCACGGGTCAGGCCAGTGGCTGGGGGCCCACATAGCACTGCCAGGGCCCGCTCGCCATCACCAGACCCGGGGGACACAGGGTCGTCCCAATCACTTTACCACGAGACAGTATGGTTTGCTGCCCTCCCTCCCCCTCTCCTCAGAGCCCCGTGTTCCTCACCCAGAACCCCCTGGGCATCCCCTGGACCCCGGAGTGTCCCTGGAGCCCCCAGAACCCAGCTTGGCCGGCAGCCTCACCTGACCCCACAGCGGTCCCAGAACACCATGTGGCTGCGGAAGGTCTTGTTCACGTCCAGGGCGATCTGTTTGGTTTTGGGGAAGAGACCTCAGGCTCCTCCTTCATTTCCTGTGGGGAGAACCCGGGGGGGGGGGGACATTGTGAGGGACTCAGAACCCTAACTGTCACCAACTGCCATCCTAGCAGGGAGCACTGCTGACCACCAAGTGAGGGTGTCTCACAGGCCTTCCTTGTTCCCTGTGATTCCAGGAACGGGCACAGGTGCCCACCAGCCCGGGGACCGGGTCACGGCTCCTGCCCAGGTGCTGTGAGCAGGGAAGGTTCTCCTGGGGGTCAGCCCTGGGCGAGAAGGGACACGGGGGTCAGCCCGGGCAGGGAGGGGACACCACGGGTCACGCTGAGGCTCTCCTCTTCCCCCAGCACAGAGGCCTCTCCAAGACTGAACACCAGGCTCGGCCCTGACCTTGCCTGCAGGGGAGGCTGCTCCCTGGACTCTGCTCCCAGGGCGCGGTCCCATCTCAGGGCACCTGAGTGCCTGGAGAGTCGGTGTCTCTGTCCTGGTGCCTTCCTGAGTCCTGATACCCTCCCCCCAGGTGGGGCATGGCCCGGCCCGCTGTCCTCCACTCCCTGTCCCCACCTGAGAGCTCATTCTACTTCGTCCAGCGGGAACCTGGCACCAGCCACCTGCTCGGCCCCACTCTGGGCTCCAGGCCTGTCCAGGGTGCCAGCTCCCATCAGCCTGACGCTAACTCTGTCCACGAGGAGCTCAGAGCCCTGCAGTCCTGTCCTTCTCTGGAACCTGGGCCTACACTGCTCCATGGACAGAGGAGATGAGCTGGGGGCAGCAGGGAGGTGGGGGGGCCTTCAGGTCTGAGAGGCTCTGGGAGATGTTGGGGCCACCCTGGGTCCCCAGGCAGGTGGCCTCAGCCCTCCCCACAGGTTCCCCTCAGCTCCTGCCCAGGCCTCCACTAAGGGCCCGACCTGGTGTTTCCCTGGGTTCCTGGATTTCACCTTCTCGATGTCTAGTAGACGCAACCACACCTGTCCCCGCACCTGGGGAGGGACCCCTTATAGCCCCGACAACAACCCAGCTGCAGGAGGAAGCAGTGCTGGTGAGACGGGCCCCAGGCGGTACCATGGATCCCGGGGAGCAAGAAGGATCTAGAAGATTCCAGCTTGAGCTCCCCGGTGTCTCCGGAGGGGCTGTGTCCCCACAAGGAGCAGGACACCGTGACCCTGACCTGACGCACCCCTCACTGCCCTCCTTGGGTCTCCACTTGTCTGCTCACTAGATCTCCCAGCAATGTTGCTGGAAAGGACACGTGTGGGGCAGAGGAGCACCCAGCCGTGGGAGGTGGGTGCCTGGTGCCACGTCCATGCGCCCTGCGGGGCCCAGAGGAGCCAGGGGGACGCAGGGCCCCTCACACTGACCCCGCCTCCGGGGCTGTGGCACATTAACGGCAGCACATGTAGTGCTGGGACAGGGGGGTGAGGAGACACCCCTGGGGACGGCCTGGGGGATGGGGTCTGCAGACAGTTGGCCCCACACCCCCAAACCCCGGCCTGCACGGTGCCCAGGACAGGCTCTCACCTTGGCCCCGTGGGGGCCGGGCCCGGGCCCGGGCAGCTCCTTCTCCCTGGAAGGTGAGGGAAGCAGAGCCCCGAGGACCGGGCCCCGGCCCTACAGCCCCCACGTCTCGGCCCGGGGGTCTCGGTGGGGGGAGGGCTCCCCCAGGGAGGGCAGGGGCTGCCAGTGCTGAGGTCGGGAGGGGTAGGCGTTCTGGGGTTGAGAGGGTTGGTGTAGATGGTGGCTGGGTGGGGGCCCCGGCACCCCCTGAGGGGTGCCACTGTCCTGGGGGGACCCGCCTGAGAGCTGTCAGCACCACCCGAGTACCCCCGTGACCGTCTGGCTGAGGTCCCCCCGCCTCCCGGGGCCTGACTGCCCAGCGTCCAGCCTGCCTCTCCCGCACCCTGGCCGTGCCCCCTGCTGGCCCCTGACTCCCCCCCCACCCCCCGCTGTCACTCTGTCACTTGGGCCCATTTTCCCTCTTGTCCTGTTGGAGCCCCTGACCAGCCCCACCGTGACCCATCCGAAGGGTCCCTTGTCACTGGGTGGTGAGAGGGACTCGGGGGCCTGCGAGCTGCCCTGCTGGCCCCACATGGAGGCTGGTGCCTGCCTCTGCTACCCACCGTCACTCCCTGAACCGGCCTTGACCCTGTGGGCCTTGGGGCCCTGGCCTGGGGGTCAGTGAGGAGCACCCTCTGTCCTCAGCCCTACCGGACCAGCCTCCGACAGAAAGGACAACGCTCTCCCGAGCTCCTCACCCCCTGCAGCCCCCGCTGACCTGACTGGACGCCCCGATGAATGCAGCCACGAGGCTCTCCCCGAAACAGGCTGGACGCCACTCCTCTGAGGGCCCTGTGGCCTGCCCCAAGGTCAGCTCCTTCTTGCCCACGTCCCCGCTGTGTCTCCTGGTGTCTCAGCACCAGCCAAGCGCAGACATGGCTCTCAGAGGCCTCAAGGCCGAGACCCTGACCTGGGGGATGGGTCAGCCTCCAGAAAGACGTTCCTGCAAACGCAAACCACCCCTGAGAGGGATGAAGGCGTGTCCAGGGCACTGTGCAGAGAGCCGTGATGGTCCGTGACTCTGCACAGCGAGAGGTCAGCGTCGTCCCAAGGGCCCCGTGGAGACCCTGCTTGGCGTGCCTGCACCAGAGGGGCCCCGTGGTGGGGACCAATCAGATCCAGGAACATGGGGCTGGAAGCTGAGTGGCTCCTCTCTTCCCGGAGTACCGCGGGCTCCCAGAACCCTCTGAGATTGGCCCCCCACGACAGGAAGGGCCTGTCTGTCCAATGGGAGCAGCCCGACAGCCTCCCCTGCTTCGACCAGCGACGATCCCCCCCCGGCCTCCCCTGCACCCGCTGTGTGATCACTGTCGTGCTTCATTTGCCCCTGATGCCTACACACCCTGCCTGAGCCCATCCTCTTGTCTTCATTCCTGCCTGGGCCCTACCTGCTCGGCTTAGACTAGGATCCCTGAGTGGGTCCCACCTATACTTGGCAGCTAAAACACCCACCTGGACATCAGGCGCTCCTGTGGACTATGATCCCCGTCTGGCCTTCACCTGCTCCTACTGGCCACAAAACCCACTTGGGTCTCATCTGCAGGACTCTGGCTATGATCCCCGCCTGGTACATAACTGCCTTTGCCGCTGATCATTCCCACTGGGCCCTACACGTCATCCCTGGCTGTGAAGCCTGCCTGGGCCTCACCTGGACCTGGTGACTATGATCCCCACCTGGGCTTCACCTGCTACTCTGACTGTGAGCCCACCTGGACTCTACCGCTGCCGATGACTACGATCCCATCACTTCCTCCTGATGCCCCAGAATGTCCCCCGGGTCTCACTTGTTCCAGATGACTGTGGTCCTTGTCCCGGCTGACCTGGCTCATCCTTGGCTCTGATGCCCAGCTAGGCCTCACTTGCTCTTGCAGGTATTGGTCCTCACCTCTAGTGGGCGCTCCAGCGTCTCTGCGCTCTCTCTGGGCCTCACCTTGATGGTACTTGGCTATTATATTGGCCTGTTACGAGGCCAGCAGGGTCTCCAGGTCCTCCTTCATGGTGCTGCAAAATGCATCCAAGTGTGACTCCAGGAAACCCTTCAGAGAACACACGGGTCTCACTGCTCCCTGTTGAGATCCCCATCTGTCTGCCCAGAGCGTGGACACAACCCTCTAGCTCCGAGGGGGACATGCTGGGCTGGCGCATCACACGCAGGCACTCGCTCTCTGTAGCTCGCCCACCTACAGGTCACCTTCCCAGCCCCTGTCCCAGGACACGCTGTCATGCTGAGACCTCGGAGCACCAGGGGCCCATGAGTCTCCGGGGAACTCTTGACCTGATGCCTGGGGTGACGACTCCCAGCCCGATGCAGCACCGGGAGCCGGTGGCATAGCCACTGAGCTAGTGCTCCTCCGTGCATGGTCTCCCTTCGATGCCACAAGCCCAAGCACCAAAGGGAAAAAGCAATGAACTGGACTTCATCAAAATTAAAAACTGATGCCTGCAAGAGGGTGAAAATACAACCCGCCATGAATGCAACGAGATGTGAATGGCCTGGGGATGGCTCTGGGGGCAGCTGGAGGGACTCTGTGTTCCCTGCATGTGAGGAGTGTGCCCATTTAGGAGCCAGGAGGTCCTAGGAAGCCCTGCTCTGGCCTACCCGGGCCACTGGGTTGCGGGGTCATCACTGTCATTTTCCATGGGTCTAGGAAGGACTGGAAAGGTCATGGCTGGGTCTCCGCTGCACAGCACATCACTTACAGGGGAGTGGGGTTCCCGGTCGCACACCCTGTCTCTTCCCTTGGACTCAAGCAGCATGTGACAGCCCTCTTCCCATGGTGTTGTGGAAGGACTGCAGGAGCTGCCTCAATATCAGATATGGGTGTCAGTGCGGTCTTTACCCCAGCTTTGAGGCCAACACCCACACCTGGCACCCACAGATTCCACAATGCCCTGTGAGGAGCCGGGAGTTGCTCCCACTCACTTGTGACCTGTTGCTGTGTGAGACGCACCTAATGTCTACACTAGGTTTGGAGGAAAGTGGGAGTGTGGTGATCCAGGTAGAGTAAAAAAGCCACCAACTGCCTGCGGACACAAAACAGAGTGGGCCATGCAGTGGTGGTATCCATGGGGCACCACAGTTCTGCCCACAGTGGGGTCTCGCATCATCAGTGCAGGTTAATGTGGTCCAGTCAGCACTTAGCCCTTCACCTTGAAGGTCAAAGGTCCATGGGAGGGCCCTTGTACCACACACGGTGGGAGGGGTTATCAGGACCCTCCCAGCATCCTACCTCCCATCCTCAGGTCCTCCCGGCCTCCTGCCCTCTAGATATCCTGGGTGTCACAGATGTCCTCCTGCACCCAAGGATTCTCAGCATGTGTTTGGCACTAAGAACTTTTGAGGGGCACTTAAGGGCTGAGTAGGTTAAGTGTCTGACTTGATTTGGGCTCAGGTCCTGATGTCATGGTTCATGGGACTGAGCCCTATGCTGGGCTCTCAGCTCAGCTGGGAGTCTTCCTGAGATTCTCCTTCTCCCTCTGCTTCTCTCTCTCTCTCTCTCTCTCTCTCTCTCTCTCTCTCAGTTAAATCTTTTAATGGGCAGCCACAGTGGTGCAGCGGTTTAGCACCGCCTTCAGCCCAGGGTGTGATCCTGGAGTCCCGGGATCGAGTCCCATGTCAGGCTCCCTGCATGGAGTCTGCTTCTCCCTCTGCCTGTGTCTCTGCCTCTCTCTCTCTCTCTCCCTGTGTGTCTCTCATGAATAAATAAAATCTTTAAAAAATAAATCTTTTAAAAATTTAACCTTTAAGAACATTTGAGAAATCTTTATCTCTGCAGACCTGTCTTCATATTTGTAATGACTGTAGAATTGCCTTCGTGAATCTGCCATGATTTCTATCAGAAGCCCCTATTCTTTAATATTTATTAAGGTATAGTTGACACAACATATATTAGTTTCAGGAGTACAACCAGTGATTTGACAATTGTGTACGTTACTCAGCGCTCCCCACGAGAAGTGTAGTCACGGTCTGTCCCCATACAAAGTTATTACAATACTGTTGACTGTATTCTCTATGCTTACTTTTTCAATTTCCTTGACTTAATCATTTTATAACCAGAAGTTTACAGATCTTCATATTCTTCATCTATATTCCCCATCTCTCACCCACATCCCCTCCGGCAAATCATCAAAGGGATACAGGACACAAGACAAAGGACAAGAATCACATGATCCTCTTAATAGGTATAGAAAAGCATTTGACAAAGTGCAGCATCCTTTGTTGATGAAAACTCTTCACAATGTAGGGGAGGAAACATACCTCAATATCATAAAAACCATATATGAAAAGCCCACAGCAAATACCATTCTCAATCAGGAAACCTGAGAACTTTTTTCCCTAAGGTTAGAAACACAAAAGATGCCCACTCTCACCACTGTTGTTCAGCTTAGTACTAGAAGTCCCAGCCTCAGCAATCAGACAACAAAAAGATATAAAAGTCGTGTGAGTTGACAATGAAGTGAAACTTTCACTCTCCCAGGTGATATGATGCTGTATATAGAGAACTCAAAAGGCTCCACCCCAAAGTTACTAAAATTCATACAAGAATTCAGCAATGTGGCAGGATATAAAACTCAATGCACAGAAATCAGTTGCATTTCTATACCCTACCAACAAGACAGAAGAAAGAGAAATCAGGAACTGATCCTATTTACAATTACACCAAAAGCAATGGATATCTAGGGAAAAAACCTAACCAAAGAGGTCAAGGATAAGTATTCTGAAACTATAGAACACTCATGAAGGAAATTGAGGAAGACACAAAGAAATGGAAAAACATTCCATGCTCATGGAGTGGAAGAACAAATATTGTTAAAATGTCAATGTTGCCCAGAGCAATCTATACAATTCAATGCAACCCCTATCAAAATACCATCAATGTTTTTCACGGAGTTCGAACAAACAATCCTAAAATTTATATGGAACCAGAAAAGACCCTGGATAGCCAGAAGAATGTTGAAAAAGAAAACCAAAGCTGGGTGCATCTCTGCAATGGATGAATCCCTGACCTCTACCTCTGAAACTAGTAATACACTATATGTTAATTAATTGAATTTAAATTAAATAAAATAATTTTTTAAAGACCTATAAAGAAGTAACTCGGGTTAAATGAGGTCATAGAGTGGGGTCCTAATTCATTCTGACTGGTGTCCTAATGAGAAGACAGACACCAGCAGTGTGTGTGCTCAGAGGGCTGACCCCGTGGGGACCCAGGGAGAGGATGGCCGTCTACACTCAACACTTGATCTTAGCCAAAAGGCTGAGAAGTGATGGCTTTCCACACTCAAGCAGAGAGGACTCACAAGGAGCCTGCACTGCCTGCGCCTAGACCTCAGGCACCGGAGCAGATGAACACACAGGGTCATTGCAAGGGCTCCAGGGCAAGAAGGTTAACTCCTGAGACTGGCACTTGTAGTGTGTGTGCCTGTCTTTGAGGGTCACACGTGGTTCTGGCCCTTCTGTAGATGCTTGATATGCACCACATGATACGGAATAGAGTCTTCACTAGCTCACAGGTCCCTCTCCTTCATAATCATCCTCCAAAGCAAACAACACAGAGATGGCAGAGGTTTGTTTTTTGTTTTGTTTTTTTGTTTTTTTGTTTTTAATGATTCTTGGTAAATTTTATTTGGAAATGGGTTCCAAAGAGCCACAGACATTAGGTGAAGCTCTATCAAGCTGGATAGAGAGCTTTAAATTGCAAACATTCATACATTCCCTGTGCCATCAGGAGGGGCTCCTCCAGCCAGCGTCAGCCACGATGACTTGCCAAGGCATGTGCTGGGAAGAAGGGCCTGGGCTCCGACGTGCTGTGGCTTCTGCCCCCTGCTCTTTGGAATCTGACTGCCTGCTGGGCCCGTATTCCCGGCTCTCTCCCCTAAGTGATAAACCACAAGGACACATCTGGCCCATGTGTGCCGTGCCTGCAGTTTGAGGATCGAATCCACTCCTGGGGAGAAGGGCGCACCCACAAGCACTGTGAGCGACACCAGAGCACCGGCAGGTCGTCAGTAAGTAAAGCACGAAAGTGCTCTTTTAGTGGCCTCTGTTCTGATCCCTGAGTAGATCTCTCACTTGGCTTAGAAAGACTTACTCGAAATTAATTAACCAACTGCATGATCTATTGAAATTGATGGGAAGAGAGAGCGATGCCTTTTACTCGCCGCCTCTGGGGGCACCGCGGCAGGCAGACCAGAATCGAGAACGTCAGCCCCAGCCACACACAGCGGAATCACCCCAGCCTCATTGAATCCAGTGTGAGCATCTCAGATTTGCAAGAACTTCCACATCTTTACTTCAAAAAAAGTCCAGCTCTGTTCTCGGCAGGAAAAACAGGAGCGTGTGGGAGCCCGCAGGAGAGCCCTGCTGCACAGCCCCCTCCCCACTGCAGCCAGCTGGGGCCCCCCACAGACCCCCCACCTGGAGATGGATGCGGGAGAGGCGGTGGCTTCTCTCAGAGGTCCTCCTTTATTCAGGGGTCCTGCCACTGGGAGCGGAGTGCCAGAGGGTCCAGCAGGCTGAGGCATCACGAGAGGTGGAGATAGGAAGTCTCAGATAAAGCCCCACATCGGGATTTGCAAGTGGCCTCCCCACAGGAAGACCCAGGGGTCACAGGGACCTTGATCACTCTCCGGCAGGACCCTGGGCCTAGAGCACTCCCCAGCTCCAGGGCAGGACTGTGACCTCTCGGGATACCGGCCACCAAGGCTCTGGCACCAGGTGAAGGGAAAGATCTACCTGCCTGCTTCCATCTCAAGTCCTCTTGAGATGCCTGGAGTGTCGGGAAGGTGTCCCCGAAGACGGAAGGACAGGACAGGGGGGGTCCAGACTTTCCCCCAAGCGCTGGAAGCCTCCCGCTTCTCCCACACCCTCGGACCGGCCAGCGGGTGTTCAGGGTCATCCCGTTAGAAGCAGTGTTTGAGGTCCCACACACCCAGGCTTGGGTTGGACCTCCTCGGGCCAGGGTCTTGGCTCCTCTGATTTTACTTCACGTGACTTCATCTGTTATGTTCTTATCACAACTGTGTCCACTAGTGCTGGCTGTCCTAACACAGATCCACGGACGGGGCTCCCACAGCAGAAGCTCACTGTCCCCTGGTCCTGGAGGCCGAGGCCCAAGGTCCAGGCACAGGCAGGTGGGGTCCTCCTGGGGCCTCTCTGCATGTGTGCTCTCCCTGGGTCCTCACAGGGTCATGCCTCTGTGTGTCTGTCCTGATCCCCCTTCCTGTAGGCCTCCCCGGTGACCCCATGTTACCTTAACCACCTCTGTAAAGGCCCAGCTCCAGGTACAGGCACATTCTGAGGTGCTGGGTACTGGGGTCTCTGCTCTCCAGACAGGCCCAGCGTCCTGCCACAGCCTCAGACTGGCTCAGACCACCCGGTCCAACCGGATGTCAGCTTCCGAAGGAAACACTGGTCCTCACTCAGATTCACAGGGTGGCTGGTCTTCCTGGGGCTGCAGGGCCTCCCAGGACGTGGGATGTTCAGAACCACACGTGAGGACGCACCAGGCAAGACAGGACAGATTGCTCACTCTCCCCACAAGATCCAACAGAGACTCACACCTGGCAGTTTTGAGCCGGGTCTATGGAGGTTGCTCTCTCTGGTGTGGGGCTCAGGTGTGTGTCTTTCTGGGGACCCAGTATGCAGAGACCCCCCCCCGCCTGCCCCCCAGTGAGTGTGACCCACAGTGCCTGCAGCAGGTACCAGACTTGCTAAGGTACCACACCTTTGTCTTCTCAGGGTGCATCCAGCCCTCCATGAACCAACTCAGCACCACCCCCTCCTAGGACCTGGATCCCCACGGGGAGGCCCCAACTGCTGTCTCCAGAGCTGCAGATGAGACAGGGAGCAGATGTTTCTTGTCCTCAGAGTTCGTCCTCCCCATCGCGGCGCTGGCAGTCCTCTGCGGGTTGGTGGTAATGGCATGCTGTGCTGGCTTCTGCGCCCACATGTCCCCAGCAGCCCCTAAGCCACCTACTGCCTTCACCTGGCCATTGCCAATAGCCTGGGCCTCTGCTGCTTGGCTTTCGTCCCATCGGAGAAAACCCTGGAGCAGCACCCCCAGGGGACATGGCCCACGGCCATGGTGCTGGACACGGTCACCAGTTTCTCCAACCCGGCGGGCCTATCTCCTGGCGGCCATGGGCAGCGAGCGCAACGTGGACACCCACTTTCCCCCATGGGGCCGCCGCCCGCAGTGCACCTCAGAGGCCACGAGCACCCTGAGCTGGGCCCCGGCCCTCTGTCTGCACACCGGGATCAAGGCCTGTGACCACCTGGACAGAGGCGCCGTGTGCACCCAGCTCTGTGCAGCACTGCTGGCACTTCACCTGCTCCTGGGCCTGGGGACATGTTTGTCCAGCCTGACTCTGGCCTGCTGGTGCCCCAGTGCTCCCTTACCAGGGCCAACTAGCCATCTACACGGTGGTCATCACCATCTTCCTCGCGGGTCCACCCCGAGGTCGTGATACTCCTGCCACAAGAGTCCCTGGCCCTGGTCTTTGACCTCCTCTTGCTCCTGCCCAGTGTGGCCATTACGGCTCACCTGGCCCTTTATTTCCTGGCTCTGCACCTCTGCAAGAGGCAGCGCCCAGGCTCCCTGAGAACCCTCCTCCAGTGGGCCCTGCTGAGTGGGATGCAGATGTAAGGTGGGGGGACCCTCAGGGCTCCGGTCTGCCAGCTGCAGGGTCAGCCCCATCACGAAGCTATGGGGTGGACGCTCTTCTGACCAACCACACCTGTGTGTGCCCTCAGAGCCACCAGGTCACAGCCGCCTCATCTCTGGATGATCCCTGTCCCAGGTCCCGCTGGAGGATCCTCTGAGAATGGACAAGGGTCCTGCATCCTCCTCCCTCTGTCCACACTTCTGGCCTCCATTGCTCCTGCTTGTCACTCCTGTCCCCCAGATGACCCACCTCCACATCTCCCCGACACTCCAAGCCTCCCCTCCCATATTCCCCCTCCCTGGAAATTTGGGGATAGTCCCAAGACAGCATCTGAAGGAAGCTGATCCTGGTTTAGGGGGCTGAAATCCAGGCCCGAGCAGTGTGCTCAGTAGCCGCCCCCACCTTGTCTGGGCTCCAGACACAGGCAGCTCTGTGGTCCCTCCACCTCCCCTCCCCGGCTCTCCGTCCACCACACTCACTGCCCTGGAGCCTTCCCAGGTTTGCCTACTTCTTCCATCGTGACCACTAGCAGCATGTCATCAGCCCGTCCCTGTGACCTGCCTCGGGCTCCATCCTTGCCACGGTCCCCCCACCAGTCCTCTGTCTCTAACTCAGCCGGATGCCCCAGCCCCCAGCCCCAGCCGTGGCTCAATTGCCCAGGTCCCAGGGGAGCCTATAATCTTCAGGGTGGTGTCAGTGCCCCAAGCGTGGCCCCGGGTGTGCCTCCGACCTTGTCCCCTTGGCCACAGTGAACCCCTTCCCTGCTTGAGCCCTGCAACCCCCTGCCCTGTCCCTCGGCGCTGGGTGCAAACCTCACTCTGTTCACCATTCCCTCCTCAGAGACGCTTCTTTGGAGCATTGCACCTAGTGCCCGCTCCTGTTGCGCCCCGCCTTGTCACCTGATTCCTTAATACAATTATCTTACTTTTATTATGTATTGTGTATTAGGATCTGTTTAGGTCATGGTTCTTCACCACATGGACTTGAAGCCACAGCAGGCAGGGACCACCGGGCAGGGACCACCGGGCAGGGACCACCAGGCAGCGCAATGCCCCCACCTGTGAGGTCTCAGGCCACATTGGCCGGCGGGGTGAGTGAGCCTCTAACCCACCACGCAGGGCTCAGAATCTGCGTCCCTGCCGCAGGACATCCACCTTAGAGCCGGAATTTCACCATCGTGTCCTCGGGGACACCGCCCGAGCTTCTGTCATGGATCTACAGTATCTGTAAAACCTGGTGGGAAAACGTAACACACGCCACGCAGGCACGTGAATTCCAGTTTTCCTGGTTGCCCGAAAGTCAGCCCGTTTGTAAACTGTGCGGATCTCGCCAGCGAGCCATGTGCCCTCCGTCCCCTCTTTCCTAGGATGGATCCGTGCACCGAGGCAGCTCTGGGGATGTTTGGATCACAACAAGCCCTGCGGTTCTCAGCCGTTCGCAGACCCAGACAGAGCAGGGCAGGGCAGCGTGTCCTACTCATGAGCTTTCTGTGAGCCCAACGCGTGTGACAGATCTGGACTCACACGTGGTGGTGCTGCTGTTGGATGACCGCACAGCAGAATCCCCGATCCACTGCCACTGTCACTGACAAGTCCCACAGATGTGAGACTTCCACCAGAGATTGATTTTCTCAAGGTTCTGGAGGCAGGAGATCCTACATCCGGGAGCCAGCCCACATTCCTGCTGAGGGCCCCTCCCTGGCACACAGGCAGCTGCTCTCTTACTGTGGCCCCTCAGCCTGTGAGGCTCCCCGACAGGGGCACCGGTCTCATCACGGGCCCCACACCCTTGACCTCCTCCAAGCCCAATCATGTCCCCAAGGGCCCCACCTCCAAACACCACTGCCTGGGGGACGGCAAGCTGCCACAGCCAAACACCACCAACCGGGGACTCAAATGCAAAGATGAGACTCCCGTTGCCCTTCCAGCCTCCAGAAGCTCCGGGGCAAGGGGTCGGCAAGGCTGGTTTCCTGCAAAGCCCCTGCCCGCGCTGTGCAGAACCTGAGTCCTCTCGCTGTGTCCTCATACTGTCATCCTTCTGTCCAAGTGTCCATCCCTGGTCACATTGGACCAGGGTCCACCCCAAGCATCTCATTTAACTCTAGTCATTGCCTTTTGGACCACATCCCCAAATACAGTCACCCTGGGGGGTTAGGGTGTCAACTATGAAGGGGAGACGTGCACGTCCTGAGTCTGCCTTCCCATCAGCGATCTAAGTCTATGCTGCTGCTGATCCTTGGTGGAGGGGACAGCTGGGTGCCCTCGGGGTGGGGATGAGATGTCCCACAGCCCATTCCATATTAACATATAATGTGTTTTTATAAAAATGCTTAAAACAGAATTTAGTGAGAAGACAGTCTCATTTTACATCTTTGCGAATGTCTTCACTGCCTGGTATAACAGGAGAGACCTGGGCTCTCACACCTGTGTCTGCATTCAGTGGAAAGGAGGGCTGGGCGGGTCCCCCAGTTCCCTAGTTTGGGGTTCCAAATAGAGATTCTCAACTGTGAACCCTGTGACCACCCAGGGAAGGGATCAGCTGACTACTTGAGCTCACCTGGACAAGTAGAGACAGTGTGGTCCTTCCCTCTCCTCTTTTCTGGAATGTAGTGAAGAGAGAACAGTTTAAATATTAAAAGATATAAAAAAATAGAGGATAGAGAAATAGATATACATGTAAATGTGTGTCCTGCATGTGTGTATACACACACAAACCACATACACACACATATATATACACTCTGTCCACTGACACAGTCTGGATGGAGAATTTAGGTGGAGGAAGGGAACAGGGAATATTCCAGAAGCTTTATAAGCACACCCAGAACCCAGGTCTTGGCTTCTAAATATCATTTTCCATGAAAAGAAAGCAGAGTCCTCCTAGGAGAAACGGCTAATACCAGAGGTAGAGCCTGGAAAATTACAAGGGGGATCTGGACCACCTGGTCATGCCAGAAAGTAAGAAAGCACTTAAAGAATTTGAAAACATGCGAAGTGGACCCATGAGCCAGCTTGAAGGGCCTCCCAATGGACAAATCAGGAATAATCAGATCACGAAACTAAATAATCATAGAGGGATGCCTGGGTGGCTCAGCAGTTGAGCATCTACCTTTGGTTCAGGGCGTGATCCCAGAGTCCCAGGATCAAGTCCCATATTGGGCTCCCGGCATGGCACCTGCTTCTCCCTCTGCCTCTATCTCTGCCTCTGTGTTGTGTGTGTGTGTGTCTCTCATGAATAAATAAAATCTTTTCAAAATAAATAAATAAATACATAAATAATCATAGTAAGATTATAACCCACTGAGCAAAATAGGAAAATGTGAGTACATGCTAACATAAATAAATGACCAACTCAGTGGAATGCTAATAAGGAAGAAGATAATTAGCCTCAAAATACTCTCCAGCAAAATATTTATTAATTACAAAAGGTAGAAGAGTATCTTGACACTGAGGGCCCGGCAGACACCACTTCGATCAAGCAACCAGAGAAGAATCCGGCCTCCCTTCTGTGCTGTGCCTACCAAAAACACAAAACCGGAGCCTGGTCATGAGCAAACACCACACAACACAACCTGGAGGACATCTCATAGGATAACTCACCTATATCCTTCAAAACATCAAGGTCATGGAAGCTAAAGAAGACTGAAAAGTTTCCAGAGCCAGGAAGACTAAAAGAAAGTAGTAACTCAAATCCGCACCAACTCTGGTCCCTTTGACATAACACGTGTGTTTGGGACATTTGGCATAAACTTCATGGGATCTGGCCAAAGAGGACAGTGGAGAGCAACGTTAACTTCCTGCTTTCGAAGTCTGGCAGATCTTCACTCGTGTGTGTCCCCATGTGGCCCAGCGGTTCCTGTCCTGGGGACACACCCAGGGTGATTAAAAGCCAGTGTCCACACAGAAGCACAGAAGGGAATGCTCAAAGTGGCACTATTCATAATTGCCAAAAGATGGAAACAACCTAAATGTCCATCAATGGATGAATGGATAAAAAAAAAAAAAGGTGGTAAATCCCACAGTGACATATCCCCAGCCATAAAGAGAAAGGAAGCCCTGACACCTGCTAGAGCTAGGATGGATCTTGAAAACATTCTGGTCAATGAAAGAAGCCAGACACAGAAGGCCACATACTATGTAATCGCATTTCTATGAACTGTCCAAAGCAGGCAAATCTCTAGAAACAGAACGTAGATTAGTTGATGCTTGAGGCTGGGGGTGGCGAGAGACCAAGATTTGGGGTAACAGTTAAAGGGTCCATGTTTCTTTCTGGAGTGACACAAATGCTCTACAACTGATTGTGGTCATTGTCGCATAACTCTGTGACTATACTAAAAACCCCTGAATTGTACTCTCTGAGTGGGTAAATTATATGGTATGAAAATTATATCTCAATAATGATGCTCCAAAAAAATATTAATGACACAAACAGAATAAAATACAAAATCATAGGATGATCTCAACAGATACAGAAAACGCATTTGATAAAATTCACTATCAGTTGATGATAAAAACCCTCAGCAAACTAGAAATCGAATGGAACTTTCTTCATCTGATATGAAAACCTATAGCGAACATACTTAATCAAAACCCTTTGAGTTTATTAACAAGGCAAGAATGTTGCATTCAGCAATTAGAGAGGCTAGTAGGTCCAGGTGAGAACAAGAAATAAAGATGCAGGGATCCTTGGGTGGCACAGCGGTTTGGCGCCTGCCTTTGGCCCAGGGCGCGATCTTGGAGACCCGGGATCGAATCCCACGTCGGGCTCCTGGTGCATGGAGCCTGCTTCTCCCTCTGCCTGTGTCTCTGCCTCTCTCTCTCTCTCTCTCTATGACTATCATAAATAAATTTAAAAAATTAAAAAAAAAAGAAATAAAGATATAAAGATTGCAACGGGAGAAGCAAAATCGTCATCATGTGAAGAAGACCTGACCATATGAACAAAAGCCCCAAACCTCCATAAAGAACCTATTAATGTCAACGTGTAAACGTAGCAAAGTCCCTGGATACTCTCCGTAGATAATTGCGAAGTGAAGTTGAGAAGTAACATTATTTATAATACGAAGGAATAAATTCTAAAATAATCAAATACTTCGGAATAAACCTATGGGAAGACATGAAGGACCTGGACACTGACCATACAAAACGTTGCTGTGGGAAATCATGGGGGAGCTTGGCCCACGGGGGAGCACGCCACTGTTGGGTTTGGTTGGCTGGGTTTGGGGAGGGGACTGGTCCTGACAAGCCGCAGTCTTGGTGTGGCTAAGAGGCCATCGTTTTATGGTGGAGTCTTGCTCAAGGGTTTCTCAAATTCCCATGGAATAAGAGCCTCCCTTCAGGAAGCTCACAGTGAATGGGAGCAAGAGATGGAAAGGGAGGGGCGTATACACAAGAAAGGATAGTTCATTTTTTTCAGCAGTCATTTTTTTCACTGAGTTTGTAGCCTCTAATGACACCCAGAAGCTACTCATGCCACATTGGGGTTTTGTGACGTCACAGTGAGAATGCACCTGCTCCTAACGCACTGGCTTTCCCTCACACACAAGATACTCCAGGAGGCCCTGCGGCGGGGTCTCCAGGGTGACCCATTTGGTGGCTGATGACAGAAAAGCCAGACGCACTGGCTGGAGGACAGAGCCAGCTGCAGCGATGGCTTCACATTCAGGCCCTAGAGAATTTTCTGGAGGGACAGTGAGCCAGGGGAGTCCCAAGACATAGAGAGGTCTCCCCAGGGAGAACCCAAGTGGATATGAAACCAAACTTGTCTTGGTTTTCTTGGAAAGCTCCAAACAGTGAAACGAGAGGAGTGGCCCTTCCTGGCCCAGCTCCCAGATCCAAAGTCACCCGCCCCAGCACCCTGTCCCGGCACACAGAACCCACGGGCGGGCCAGCCTTTCACAGAGTGGGCAGCAACCCATGTCCCAGCTTTGCGCCTCCCCTTAAACCTGAGTCTCCAAGCTCCTGAAAGTGGCACATCCATCCCTCAGGGCCATCCCCTCCTGTGATGCTTCCCCTTTGCTTCCCATGTCCTTGGAATTCCCCCAAAGTTACAGGAAGCACAGTGACTCACTCAAAAGGATGTTTATTTTTTTACCAAGAATTTTCAATTGTTTTATAACCAGGACTTTTTTCAACATAACTGGCTCACCAGATTGTTGTGTCCGGAAGTGAAAGTCCACCCCAGCATTTGGGAGAGACTTCAGAAAATTTTAGCATAAAGTCTCCACTGGCAAATTCTCTTACATTTACAGCAACTTGCCCAAATGCGAGGAGTGAACCAGTTGTGTGGAGACCAGAGTCTGGGAGTGCACACTACTTATTCCTCCTCTGAGGTCACATCTGTGGCCCACCCCCCACCCCCCACACCCCCGCCGCTGGCTCCTCGACACACTGGAAGGCAGCAGGGCTGAGGATGGACATCAAACCAAGGTCACCACAAGCCAGCAGTGTCTGAATTTCATACCAGGGTACAAAAGGGAAATGACTCCTGAAGACACAGGAAATACTTGGCTGCGCGACTGGAATGTTCTCAGGAGCAGGTTCCCATGCCTGGCACAGAGAACTCACATTTGTGTGAAAGATGTCTTAACCTGGGTCCCCCCTGAGAGCAAACCCTGAAAGCAGGATTTGGGTGGAAGTGGTTTATCTGGGAGGTGGTCCTCGGAGGCAGGAATGGGAACCCTGGAAAAGTAAACAAGATCGCAGCACAGGGGAGCATTGAGTTGGCCACGGTGTGGGGCAGCTGGCATAGATCCACCAGAACCTTTGAAAGCCTCTCAGAATTATTCACCCCAGGCCTGACACAGACGAGTACTCGCCCACTGACTCCAATTGTCCATCGCTCGAGGACCACGCCAGGGTGTGTTAGCCCTCCCATCCCATTGGGCTGCCCCTGTGCCAAGCGAGCTCCTTCCTGCTTCTCACATCTTGGTGCCAGAGAAGCACAAAATGAAAGGTGTGAAGCTCTCATGTAGGCACTGTTCGCACCTGGAATCAGATTGACGGCGGGAAGATGTTGGGTAAGGCATAAGAGGCATCTGAGCCAGTGGGCCCCTTGCACTGTTCAGACCCACTTGAACCCTATATTAACTCCAACCCATTACGGAGCCTTCATGGTAGTGACCAACTGGACTCTTCACTGAAGACCGTTCACGGGGCTCAGTGCCTGCTCCCCAAGGCTGTAAGTACTATTCATCATCTCTGTCATCCACCACTCATGCGGCATTTCTCTATCTAGTGGCTGCTTCCCTAGGAGGGTGACCCAAAACTTCATTCTTGGGAACTCTGAGCCCTTACCAACCACGACTGCTGGGTTGCCCATTCGCGGTCTTCCAATCATGCTATTTGCCGCTGCTTGAGAGTACGCGTACCTCCTTATTTCAGACCACTTCTCCTTCCACACAACGTGGACCCGATGCCCACAGCTCCATCCACTGTGAGGATGACCCCTCCCCTCTCTCCTCTGCAGGTACCCCTTGGTAAGGGCTATGCTGTGGAAGCCATTCATGCTATGCTTAGACCAACATCTCAACCTACCCATGAATAAGACCCATGTCTTCTCCCACACACACACCCCCATCTGGCCCAGGGGACCACCTTCAAGTCCTTAAGAGAGAGCTAAAGTAGAGGCTTTGGTGACACGGTGGTCTGATCCACCTGTTCCTAAAACTTCCTGGACCCGCTGGACCTGCTCATACCCAACCCCAAAGCACCACATTGGCTAAGGATGGATTGCTGCCTGCCTGGCTGATTTGGACTCAGAGAGTCTAGCAAACCCCAGCTCAGGGTGGGTGGCCCCATGCACATGGTCACCTGCTAGCCTACAGCCAGGCTCTCAGCCTCTACTACTGACCCAGGACACCCTGGGAGCTTCTTCCTGAATTTTGATACTCTCTACCACAGAAGGCCTGTCCTTGCCCCAGAACCTCAGAGATCTGCCCACAACTTCCTACCTGGACCCACGTGGTAGAAGGAAAGAAGAAATTTCCAGGTCCCCGGGCACCACATCTTGGGCTGTGCTAGGTATGGGCCCTCCAAAACAGCCAGGCTCCTGTCACTCTGCTACCAGCAGTCAGTGCTCCTGCTGATCCATGTCTTCACTAGTACTTGGATTCGAGACATTTTGTTACCGAAACACAGGAACACGAGGTGGTGCCTCCCTGGGGTTGTCATCTTCAGTTACCAGCTTGCTAGGGAGGCTGAGCACCTTTTCCACTCATATAGACTATGTGGGTTTCCTCTTCTGTGGACGTTTTGAATATCATGGCCCATTTTCGTGCTCTCCATCCTTTTCTTTACAGGGCTACTCATAATCCTTTGTTAATCATACTTATTGTAAGTCTCTTCCCAGCCTGCAGCTTGCCTTATTTCTTTTTGGCGGCTTTTGATAAACAAAAGTGTGGATATTTACTGTAGTTGCTATTATTGCTCTTTCCGTATATTTTGCCATTTCTTTGTGATTTGCCTAATACCTCTTCCTACCCTGAGGCCACTAGGATATTCTTCTGTGTAATTTCTTCTAAAAACGTTTAAGTTAAAAAATAAATAATAAAATAAAATAAAATAAAATAAAATAAAATAAAATAAAATAAAATAAAAACATTTAAGTTATATCCTTCACGTAGGTCTCCATGGAGCACGTATGGAGTAAGGTACAGATCAAGGGGAGTAAAGTATAGATCAAGGCCACTTTTTCCAAATAGATAACCAAGAGTCCCACTGGGTTCATTGGACAGCCCCTCCTTGGCCCACTGGCTGGCCATCCCACCCACCACGTATCTATCACTGCTTTACATGAGGGTCTGCCCCTCAGCTGTCCTTAGGCCTTTTGTCTGTTTCTGCTGTGGCCACGCTTCTAATGGATACAGCCTTGGAATGAGTCTTGTAGGAGTGCTGGGTCCTGGATCTGCAGGCTGAGATGAAGTACCCACTGGACTCCTGTGACAGCCAGATGTGGACAGGACATTAATAATACCATCACTTGTGCCTACAATCACTGAAAAATCCTCCCCTGTAACCCCCACTGCCCCACTGAGACAACTGGCCACCGTTCACTTGTGGACGAGAGTGAAGAATTAAGGCCAATCCTCCAGTTCTGGTTTGTTACTGTATAGCAAATACCCCTTAAAATGGCCCCAAACACCTGAACCATTTTGTTATGCTCATGGATTCTCTTTTTTAGGAAAATAGAGCACAGGAGAGATGATGGTCTCTAATTCACTGCATCGCAGCCTCCGCTGGAAAGACTCAGGTGCTTTCACAATGAACCGGCACCCCTGGAGAAAGCTCAAGCCAGCAGTGAATGAAGAGGCCTCCAGATGGGGGCTGCAGACACCTGGAAGCCTCTTCGCTCACTGACGGGCACCTTGACTGGGACACATGAAAGGTTTGGCTCACTGGGGACAGTCAAGCAGCATGCCTGCATATGGCCTCTCCACGTGGCTCGGTCTTCCCCACCACGTGGAAGCCTCAGAAAAGGTTAACTTTGTACGTGAGGTTCAAGATTCCAACAGTAGGTGTCCCAGCAAACAAGGAGGGAGCTTCCTGGCCCTTTTGGACCTGGCCTCATAAGTCACAGGGTGCCACTTTGGCCATGCCCTATTGGACAAAGCCAGCTAGATTCAAGAAAGGAGGTACATGCCTTGCCTCTTGATAGGAAAGCTGGCAAAAACACTTGCAGTAGGTTTTAAAACCACCATGCCTCCATGTAACATCTTCAGATTAGTAGTGGACACTCATAATAATCCACAAGGTATTTCTCTATCCAGAAGAAAAAAACAAATCCACCAGAAGCACCTCCTAGATGCTCCTTCCAGGAGCATGCCTCACCTTGTCGAATCGAATCAACATATCACCTTCAATTCCCTACAGTGAATAAAGAGTAGAAAAGAGGAAAAGAACTGACCATTGCATTTGTGTCCATTCCTCAATCTTCCAAGAAAACAGAGCAAATGAATCAGACCTTCAGAGAAAAATTTTTCTCTTGTACTAAATCAGATCTAATCAGCCCAAGATCCTACATCTCATGATGTAGTAACCACAAAAGGGGAAGTCACCAAACTCCTATTTCCTTCTATATGATGTAACAGCCACCAGCACAGCAACACAACCCTGGGAGAAACACTCACAGGACACTCACAGTGAGTGGGAGTCCCAGCAGCTGGCAGGAAAGGGAGAGTCCCTGAGATTAGTCTTTGGAGAAGGGCAAAGTCCACACTTCCCTGAGTAGTGAGTGAACAAAGCACGTCCAGAGCTCATGGACGGGAGGCACCGTGCTCCCCAGACCGGGGGAGGCAGCACTTATGTGAGGTACCAAGTGGAAATGGTGAGTCAGGTCAAGCAGAAGAACAGAACCCGGTGGCTGGCCCCGTGCGAGTCAGGATGTTCAAAGTTGAGGATAACTTCCATCCGTGCAGGGTCAGGTTGCCAAGCTCAGCCAATAAATTATTCTTTTTAAACTTTTTTTTTTAAGATTTTATTTCTTCATTCATGAGAGACACAGAGAGAGCGAGGCAGAGAGAAAAGCAGGGAGCCTGATGTGGGACTCGATCCCGGGACTCCAGGATCACACCCTGGGCCGAAGGCAGGTGTGCCAAACCACTGAGCCACTCAGGGATCCCCGCAAGTGAGCACTCAAAGACACGGCTCAAACCCGCTCCTCCTTTCTGGGATTCTTGTATCACGGCCAGTCTCCCCACTGCAGAAACCTGACCCCAGACAGCCACATGATACTTGTCATCAGCCACATGATACTTGCATTTAATATTTTGGCCCAATTATGGGTCGTTAGAATTCCCTGTCCAGGGAGAGCAAGTACTATAATTGATAAATTTGCACCAGGTGGGTTTGTCACATGTAACACAAGTAGGAGATCACACTAATTTGATTTTTGCAACACATCTAATTTGATTGTGGAATACTTAATTTTACTGCTTATATTTCCCCGGGAAAGGTCACTGAAAAGCAGGAACTTCCACTGCTGGGAAGCAAATTAACCACTTGAGGGTCACTGGAGATGGTGCCAGAAACAAGGGGGAACTGCTGTACGGACACAGGGCACGCCAAGGTGTCGGGCACAGAGTAGGGCCATGCTTCCCCGGGGACAGTCCAGCTCCGCCAGATGGGGGATGGGCAGCCCGGCCTCCGGTGCTGCACACGGTGACACTGGAGGGAAGGTGGGAGTGTGGGGGGCAGAGCGCAGCCCACCCCCGGCCCGCACAGCCCCTGACAGTCTCAAAGTTCAGCTGTCAGGGGCCACCCTCAGGAGGCGGAGTGGGACCCGAGTCCCACCCCATATGGGATCCGCAAGGGTGGGACCCGGCGTGGCTGGCGTGCTGAGATCGTGCCCCCACAGTCGGCAACCCGGAAGCCTGGGCAGGAAGGAGGCGAGCGAGGCAGAAACACGATGGACAGACCCTAGGAAAGAAGGCAGACTGCGCGGGACGTACGCGTTGTTTACCTTTTAAATGAACAGAGGGCACGTTCCTGAGAGACCTCTGTGTCTATAACCGTTCCAAATGGTGGAACCCAGTGATGCTTCCACAAGCTTCTGTGGTGCTGCGAGGAGCTCGGTGTTGGAGAAGCAGCTCCGTCCCCAGGGAGCGAGTCACCAGGAGCCCCGGCCCCTCAGGGCCCAGACGCAGTGCCCTGGACAGTAGATGTCACTGCCTCTATTTTATCTTTGAGAAGCAATAAAACAAATTTTCTTATTAAGTCGAGATTGATTTTTCCTCATTTTCCTGCCAGCCAATGGCCACATGGTGCTAATAAAGGAGCCCCGGGACAATTTATCCCAACTGTTTATGCTGACAATTTTCAAACCCACAGAATTAAAAGAACAGTATAGGGAACACACCTGAGTGTTCTTTTCTAGACTTGCTATTAATGTTTTGCTCGCTTGCTCTCTCCCTACACTTGGAGAGTAGGTGGCAGGCCTCCTGACACCTGACACAAATCTAAGAACTGCAGCGTTTGTCCCCTGCCACAGACCATCCCCTGCCACGGCCTTCCCTCCACCATACACCGTCCCCTGCCATGGCCCTCCCTCCACTACACACCGTCCGCTGCCATGGCCCTCCTTCTACCCCACACCATCCGCTGCCATGGCCCTCCCTCCCCCCAAACCGTCCCCTGCCATGCCATCCCCCTGCCACAGCTGCGCGGCTTTCACAGTCAGGGTGGTAACTTGAGCTAGAAAGTCTGGGGTGTAGCCTCCCTCCACTTAGCTCTGGGCCGGCCTCCTGAACAATAACACCTGGTCGAAGTGACATTTGGGACACCCAAGATGAGGTCGAAGTGACATTCGGGACACCCAAGATGAGGTCGTGGGAAGCCTTAAAGCATCCCATGCTTGGAGCCCTCCCTCGGCTGGGAGGGGCCCACTCTACAGATGCTGCAGGTGGGAGGTCCTGTCGCAGTCCCCGGGGCTCCCACACAGCCAGCGTTAGCGGGAGAGCAAACTCTCCTGGACCTCCGGCCCCATGGCGCCTCCAGACGGCTCCAGGCCAGCGGCCCTCCTGTCTGCAACTGCAGAGAGAGCCCGAGGGGGAGCCACCCAGCTGGTCCAGCCAACTCGCAGATCAGAAGACACCAGAGAGTCTACGATTTGGGATGGTTTTGCGAAGCAGGAACATGTCGTTGAACATTTCCTAGTGGGTCCCGGAGAGAAGTTATGGAGGAGACACAGCAGGCCGGGAAGCCGTGTCCCAAGAGCTGGCCTCTAGACGGCCAGGCGAGGGGGCAGCTCCAGGACCACACTCTGTGGACGTGAACGCTGGCAGGGTGGGCAGTGACCTGGAGAGTGACCTGTGGACACTGTGCGTATGCGCAGAGGTCACGTCTGTGAGCCCACCGGCAAGCTCCCTAGTGAATCCACGTTGACTACCAATGCCTTCTGGATCAGTGCTACCAGGGCGAATGGAACTCCAATCCCCCCAAAAAGATGCTCACATTCCAGAACCTACAGATGTGATCCCATAAAATCAGGGCTAAATGGCTTGAACTATGAGCATGAAGCCGTAGGGCTAGAAATTAAGAGCACAGTGCAAACTGGAAAAGATTCTCCTCGTGAACATTTGTAGACCCTATTAAAGACAACTCTTGAATGATACGGGAAGTGAAACCCGAAAGTTCAGAATTTCCCAAACACAACGATGATGAAAGCACAAGGATCCACGGAATGCATTTGAAGGAATGCAGACAAGAAAATCTATAGTTTTTTAATATTCATTTCGGTGGGAAAAAATTCTCAGCTGAGTTAGGAAACAGAGCAAGAAAGGAAGGAACAAAGTAATCAAATCAGGAAGGAAACTCCCTGAAAACAGAAAGCGGTCGGCAGGGCCCCCCGGCACCCCCGGCAGGAACCACCCCGGGTCAGCTCGGTCGCACTCTGCACACCGTCCACACTGGGACAAGCTCTGGAGGCTCTCTGGTGAGGGGTGTGCTTGATCCTCCTCCTCCACCACCGGCCTGCGCCCGCACCCACCCCCCGTGCCCCTCCCCACGGTGCAGACTGAATCCCCTGTCCTTCTGGCCCAGCTAAGTCTGACACTGCCCCCTGCCCTGGGGCACTGACCACTGGGTCCTGGGCAGAGGCTGACATTGACCTTTAACTCCAGAGGGAGCTGGCCTGGGGCCGGTTGGCCCTCCCTGGCCCAGGAGGGAGCAGAGCTTCCAGCTCCACCAGCAAGCACAGCCTGCACTTGCCGCCTCCCTGCCCTACCTGCACCCTCTCTGACCTCAGCCAGTGTCCTGACACAGGCCAGGGAGGGAGGCAGGTCAGGGTCCGAGGAGGCCGGACCCCAGGCCCAGAGCCAGTGCCCTCCACTCCCAGGACCCCAGGAGCCCCCAGACCTGCTCTGCTCAGGACAGTGTTCCCGGGAACAGGCCCCTCACTGGGCCCCGATCAGGCAACCAGGCCTTCCCAGGAAGCGTATGGGAGCCTGCCCCCTTCTGCGGGGGCCGTGGAGAGGGCGGCTGGCCCCACGCCTGCGCATTTAGGGCCACAGGGCAGCCTGTCAGCCAGGGGCCCAGGGAGCCGCCCGCCCTCCCCACCCACCCCAACTTGGATGAAGCCTGAGGGTTACTGTCTCGCAGGGGTGTGTCCTGGTTGTGTGAGGCTGGCTCAGGGCTCAGCTATTTAATTACCTCAGAAGGGGGAAAAACAACAAAAATATTCAACCCCAAACACGAGATCTGCTGGACCTACTTGGTCTTTTCTTAATGAAAATGCACCCCACTTCCTTCTGGAAGGCCTCACCCTCCCCCCCGAAACCTGCTCCCACCCACCCCTCCAGGGTGCCTGGGACGGTTCTGGGGCCTCGGGGGTCTGCACCCAGCCGTCCCCCTGCACCTGCTCCCTGCAGCCGTGATGGGGGCTGCGCTTGGTTCTTAGAAGGAAACGGTGTGTTGAGAGAAGCCTAGCTCATCCAGACTCTTTTTACTACAGGCTGCTATAATCTTCAAGTATGGATCTTTGTCTAGACATAATTTTTTTTATTTCCCTTGGGTAAACTCCAAGGAACAGGTTCTGGGCCACATAGTGAGTGTAGATTTAATTCAATAAGAAAACGTCGAACTGACTTGCAGGAAGGCTGTGCCATCTGGGTCCCGGCCAGCAGAGCAGGAGTCCCCATCTCACCGCCAGCACCTGCAGGTGATTCCTCCCGTCTGGCCTCTCTGTGGACGGGCGATCGCACCGCATGGGCTGCAGCACGTGTGCTCCATGCTGAGCATCTCTTCATCCTTGATGCTTCTTCTATCTTTTGAACAGAAGTGTCTGCTCGATTTTTGTCCGTTTCTTATCAGGCTGGGTGCTGTTCTCCCATCAGGTTTCATTCTCTGTATGTCCTGGACCCGAGTCCTCCGTCAGACACACATACTGGGAATACCACCTCCTAGACTGGGGCCTGCTGTTTCACCTCCTCCGCGGTGTCTCTCAAGGAGCAAAACGTTCTCGTTTTGTTGAGGTTCAACGTATCCATGGGTTCATTCATGGTTCGTGTTTTTTTGTGTCACGAAGATCTTCTTCCCAGTTTTCTTCTAGAAGTATGACGGTTTTAGATCTTATACACAGGCCTGGGACCCATTTGGGTTAGGTTTCGTGTCAATGGAGTAGGGGTTAAACTGCTTCCCATGTGGACATGCTGTGGTTCGTAAGCATTCAGTTATTCAACTGATCAAAACCCAGTTGGCCTCATGTATATGGATATATTTTTGGACTCTGTTGTGTTTCACTGATCTGCATGTTGACTCTAGGTTACTATAACTTTATAATAAGTCTTGAAACCCAGTTATAGAATTCCTCCAACTTTGTTCTTTCCCAAAATTATTTGGGTTCCTCTAGCTTCTTTTGTCTGCCATAGACATTTTAGAAACAGTTTAACAATTTGTACCCAAAAAAAGCCTGAACGATGTTTTTATCAGGAATGCACTGTGTCTATAGGAAATTTTAGAACAGACACCTTAACACTGGCTCTTCTGCTGTGTACATTGTACATAGTAGAAGGACCCTCTACATTGATTTCATCCGTTTTTTAAAAGATTTTATTTATTCATGAGAGATACAGAGAGAGAAACAGAGACATAGACAGAGGGAGAGGCAGGCTCCCTGCGGGGAACCTGATGCGGGACTCCAGCCCAGACTCTTGGATCATGACCTGAGGCAAAGGTAGACACTCAACTACTGAGCCACCCAGGTGTCCCAGCATTGATTTCATCTTTAACTCCTCAGCAATATTTTCCAGTTTTCAGTGTATAGAATTGCAAATCTTGTGTTGAATTTAAATCCCAAAGTATTTCATGATTTTGATGCCATTGTAAATGGTATTTTCCTTTCTATGTCCACTTGCTCATTGCTAATATACAATTGATGTTGTATATTGATCTTGTCTCCTGGGAACTTGCAAACTAACTTCTGGGTTTTGACAGCCCGTTTATAGCCTCTTTGGGGTCTTGTATGTAAATAATCATGCTCTCTGTGAATACAGGCAGTTTATTCCTATATGTATGTGACTTATTTCTTTTTCTTGCCTTATTACATTTGCAAGAACCTGCAGAGCCAGAGTGCAGCAGAATAATGAGAGGAGATTTTCTTGCCTTGTTCTCAATTCTTGTTGAGACAGAATTTTGCTTTTCACTAACAAGTAAGATGAGGGTTCCTGAGTGTAAGCTGAATCATCACGGACTCAGACTCAGACAAGCCTGCATCAAACTGTGGCTCTTGCACTTGAACCTATGTGACTTGGGGCAAGCTGCTTCCCCCTCCAAGCTTCCTCACCCAATGAGAAATATGATGCTGCCAGAATTAAT
The DNA here is from genome assembly GCF_048164855.1 of Canis lupus baileyi. Lineage (NCBI taxonomy): Eukaryota > Metazoa > Chordata > Mammalia > Carnivora > Canidae > Canis > Canis lupus. Next base: position 9,102,572 of record NC_132858.1, read on the forward strand.
GAAACAATAAACTGGAAATGGTTTGAAAACTCTAAAGCTCTTTACAAACTGTAAAGTGCTAAAAGCCTGTGCATGACCCAGTAGAATCCTTACATGGGTGGTGGTTTGTAAAGTCAGGAAATGCAATGAAATGAGCACATTGTCTAAACTCCACCAACGATCCCACAAAATCACAGCTAAACGGCTTGAACTGTGATTATAAGCCAGGTCTGTGCAGGGCTACAGTGAAGGCCACCTTTCTCCTGGGATCCCCCCCAGGGCCACTTTCAATGCCAGCAGGGATGCGGTCAGGAAGCAAAGTCTCCCCCCACATTATTTTCACCACGAGAATTTAATATCAGGGATGGCCCACTGTGTACTGAAGAACCAAAAAGCAGAGAGGGAAGTTGCCTCCCCCAACTGCAAGACCTGCAGCCCCAGGTATTGGGGAACATGAGCCCGAGACCAGAGTTATTACAATCTAGAAGCCAGGCTGCTGCCCGGTGTTCCTGCGGGGGCTGCCTGGTGCCTTCTCCTCGAGGGCAGGGACCACCTTCTTCGGTCAAGTGTGCAATCACTGGGGCAGGCCTGGGGTGCAAGAAACCAAATCCAGGAACAGGGAACAGACCTGGAAGTTGGAAGACCCCGTGCCCCAGCCCTGCAGCGTCCGCCCCAGCCCAGCCCATCCACTGGCACAGCCTGAGCCACAGGAAGGATGGGTTTGGGGCTAAGACAAAACCATCACAAATGGCAGCACGGTGTGTCGGCATGCTGTGTCGGACAGTGTTGCAGGGGTCCAGCCTTCCGAGGGTGGCCGCTCTGTCCGTCCAAAAGGAGGACACCAGAGCTCACAGATGTGCACCAGCTCTCCAGGGGAAGGGCCATGAGTCCCAAACTTGAGCTCCCCCACCCAGGCTCAGAGAGAGCACTGGAAAGACCACATGAGGGGAATGTAAACATGTAGTAAACCTGATGCCACTCTTGTAAGAGTTTAGGTTGGACATTTTTCAACACACAAAGATGAGGACAGAGTCTCCAGGACCCAGACTCTTGGAAGATCAGAAGCCAAAAATTGAACTTCCTTCCTCTTTGCATATTAGTTGTGCTTCCCCTTCACTGTAAGACCCCGGGAGGGACAGGAGGGGATGGGAGGGAGAGAGGAGGGGAGGGGAGGGGAGAGGAGAGGGAAAGGGGAAGGGGAATGGAGAGGGGAAGGAGGAGGAAGGAGGGAAGAGGAGGGAGGAGGGAAAGGGGAGGGGGTGGAGGAAGGGGAGGGGGTGGAGGAAGGGGAGGTAGTGGAGGGAAGGGGGAGAGAGAGGGGAAGTGGAGGGGAGGAGGATGGAGGGGAGGAGGGTGGAGAGTGGCACTGCTGTGGCTCCTTCCCCATGGGACCCATTGCCATCACAGGCCCAATGACCCCAGAGGCTGGTAAACCCAGAGCAGGAGCAGCCAGGGCTCTGGGGACGGCTCCCAGGGTCGGGGAGCAGCAGGACTGGTGGCAGTGCTCAGGCAGGGTCCTGGGGACAGCCCAGGAGCAAGGCTTCCTCTGGGCATCTGAGCTCATCTCCTGTCCAGATGGGGGAGGCAGCCGGAGCAGGCTGTAGTCTGATGCCGCCAACAGTGGACCCTCTGGCTCTGGCCTCCACCCTCTGACGGGCTGTGCCCTGGCCTCTGACCGGCTCTGCACTGATTCCAGAGGGAATGCCTGGATGAATGCTGCTTCCCCCACTGCTGGTCTGGATTGTGGGTTCAATGCTGGCGGGAGGAGAATCTTGGGCCAGGTTCTCAAGGACGTTCAAGGAGACAGCACAGGGCCAGGAGCCCAGGCACCGGAGGCTCAGGACTGATGGCTCCTCTGTCCTGACTGTAGCCAGGCCCAGCCTACCCCCACCTGCAGGCAGATCCACCCCTGCACCCACCACACCTCCTGGAGTCCCATGCTTGCCTTCACGCCTGCTCTCTGAAGGACCTTGTTGGGTCTTCCACCCCCAGGACCCTGTAACCCTACTATAAGTGCTCCACCTGTTGAGGACGCCTCCTGCTCAAGCCACAGCTGGAAGCCGGGCCTAGAGGCAGAACCCTGCTCCAGGGTCCCAGGCCCCCACGCAGAGTGAGCACAGGCTGGCTGAGCCCAGCCTTCCCCACTGCTGACTCCGCAGGCACAGTGTGGCTGGCTGCCTCTGCTCCCTGTCCTTCCCTCTTGTGGGCATGTGCCCTCCCTCCAGTCTGCTCCCCTTTGTTCACCTCTACTGAGCCTCTCAGCACTGCAGGGTCCCCAGGAGACAGGCTGAGCCCTGTGTGTGAACCACAGGGCCAGAGAGACCCCACCTGCCACTTTGGGGCTGGGAGCTTCCCTGTGGGTCCCGGAGATGACTCCTGCACACACACTGCACAGCTGGGGTAGGGGTCTGGGTTGGTGGACTCGGGAGCTCCCAAAACTCATGTGCAGCTCTCTTTGGGCCCAAGTGTTGGGGCCTCAGCTAGGCTCTTCTGAACAGGAGGACATGTGTCTCTGTTTCGGGTCTCTTCCCCCGGGGGCTGGCACAAGCCAGGCCATGCTGAGCTCCGGGATGCCAGAGGATGCTGGAGTTCAGCAGGACTCAGCCTCACATACAGAAATCCCGTCCACACCATACCCCCTGCCTGGCCCTAAGCCCTGCCTTCCAGGGGCCTCAGGTACTGCGGGTATGGAGCACGTGGGCATGATGAAGAGCCTTCATCTCCCACTAGGGCTAGAGCCCAGCCCCTGGAGGACCCTGCTGGCCGGAGACTGGCCCACGGGCAGGACTCAGCATCCGGGAGTCACGGGGTGGCCCCACATCCGCCTCTGCCAGCAGGCCAGCGCCCACCTGGGTGCCCGCTCTTCTCTCCACCTGAAGACTCCAGGAGATTCTGTCCAAAGCCCGACTCCCTGCAGACCCTGTACAAGTGGCTGGCAGCCTTCCTCTCCTCAGCTAATTACGTTGTCATTGGGAGTTAAAGTGGGAAATGTGCGTGTCACGAACCCACTCGTTACATCACAGAGCAAGGTGGTTCGCAGACCTACACCATGGTGCCCCTCTACCAGCACAGAAGCCCACATTCTTCCCTGGTTATTGTTTCTGTGTAGAAGACGAAATGTAGGGGCAGAATTTGGGGCTCAAAGATGAGCTTCCAGAAGGCCCCAGGGGCAGTCGTTATAATCAGCCCAATGCTCAAGGCTCTGAGGCTCGATTGCCTGACAGAGCTGCTTCCACGGGCCCACTCATGCCTCGGGAGCCCCCCCAACTCTCTCTCTCTCTCTCTCTCTCTCTCTCTCTCTTTCCCTGGGTCTGTGCAATGCACAGCTCACCCAGAGCTCCAGGGAAGCTGACTGCCCCGGGAGTCAAGGGGGAAGCACCCTGGGTGGGTGGAAAAGCCACAACCCACTGCCATGGTGCCCTGCCCCAGGCTCCCAAGTGCCATGGCACACTCGGTCTAGGAGTCCCAGGAGATGAGAAGCCCCCAGGCCGGCCCATTTCCCCAGGAGCACCTCGAAGCCCCCGCGGCGTGGTGCCTGCCACCTCCTGGCATGACAGGAGCCAGGCGTGGCCCTGGGGTACAGAGTGTCCTCATCACCTCCAGGACAGGATTATCCAACTCCATCACTCAGTTTGCAGAAACAAGATCCAGAAGAGGAAGTGGCCTCAAATTCTGCTTTCAGCCCCGGGTGTAAACTTCCCCCAGGCAAGGGAGAGCCCAGGAGAAAAAGCACAACTCAGAACCTTGCTGTGGACACTACTCCAGGGGATCCATGCACAAGGGCACAGCGCTCCCATCCTACAGATAAGATCCCCCCTTGAGGGTTCAGACACTGACCCTCAAGACCAACAAGACAGCCGCAGATCCCTCCGAGGACTCCTCGGACCACGCCCTCTACCTTACCGGACCCGAGGCAGCCAGCCAGGCTTTCAGCCCCACACTGGCCGTCCTTGACCCCCCCTTTGCCTTGTCTGGGGAAGACCCAGGTCAGTGACCCTCTGTGCTCAGCCCTTCCCAAAGAGCCCACCCCCAGTGTCCAAGGGCTTGGGGAGACTAAATGCCTCCTTATCAGGGGTGAGCAGAGGTACCTCCCCTGAAGAATCATAGAAACACGTGCTCTGGGGTTTCTATGGAGACTGGGCTCAACCTCATCGCTGGTCATCGGTTGTGACAGCAGGTGTGTGGCCTGATGGGCCAGGCAGTTGGTGAGGTGTTCTTGAGGCCAGCTGGGGTTGGCCTGTTAGGCCTGTCCCGGGGTTCAAAGATCCCAGGACACTGGCCTCGGGCGGGCCGGCCCTCCAGCTGGAACCACTGGCCAACCAGGGAGCAGAGCTTCCAGCTCCACCAGCAAGCACAGCCTGCACTTGCCGCCTCCCTGCCCTACCTGCACCCTCTCTGACCTCAGCCAGTGTCCTGACACAGACCAGGGAGGGAGGCAGGTCAGGGTCCGAGGAGGCCGGACCCCAGGCCCAGAGCCAGTGCCCCCCACTCCCAGGACCCCAGGAGCCCCCAGACCTGCTCTGCTCAGGACAGTGTTCCTGGGAACAGGCCCCTCACTGGGCCCCGATCAGGCAACCAGGCCTTCCCAGGAAGGGTATGGGAGCCTGCCCCCCTCTGCGGGGGCCGTGGGGAGGGCAGCTGGCCCCACGCCTGCGCATTTAGGGCCACAGGGCAGCCTGTCAGCCAGGGGCCCAGGGAGCCGCCCGCCCTCCCCACCCACCCCAACTTGGATGAAGCCTGAGGGTTACTGTCTCGCAGGGGTGTGTCCTGGTTGTGTGAGGCTGGCTCAGGGCTCAGCTATTTAATTACCTCAGAAGGGGGAAAAACAACAAAAATATTCAACCCCAAACACGAGATCTGCTGGACCTACTTGGCCTTTTCTTCGTGAAAATGCACCCCACTTCCTTCTGGAAGGCCTCACCCTCCCCCCCAAACCTGCTCCCATCCACCCCTCCAGGGTGCCTGGGACGGCTCTGGGGCCTCGGGGGTCTGCACCCAGCCGTCTCCCCTGCACCTGCTCCCTGCAGCCGTGATGGGGGCTGCGCTTGGTTCTTAGAAGGAAACGGTGTGTTGAGAGAAGCCTCGGCTGCTCCCTGCAGCCGTGAGAGCTACCATCAAGGTAGAAAAAGCCGCCACGTGTTAAGGGTTCGCGTTGGACAAAGGATCAAACTTTAACGTGCACGACGGCCCGCCAACGGCACAGGGAAGCTGTGGGGAGCCAAGGTTTCAGAACATGGACACCCCAGGCCAGGATCCACACCGGAGGCAGCAGGGCCCAGTGCAGGCCCAGAGGTCTGGTTTCCGGGCAGGCGTGGGGCGCTCCCAGCCCAGCAGCTGCCTCCCCCTCGGGAGCCCGGGAGCCTGAGGCAGAACCAACAGGGCCTCAGACCCAGATCTGCTCTCCCTCCGCAGCATCTCCCTTTATTCTATGTATTTCTGAAGCTCTGGCTTCCCAGGCTCTGGGGAATCCTGCAGGGACTGTCCCTCCCAGAGACAGGAAACCAAGGCCTGGGAGGGAAGTGCTTTCAAATGCAGAGCAGCCACACGGAGCCCACAGGCCACCTTCTCCTGCCCTAACCAGCCCCCCCGGGACAGGTGTCCCACGGCAGGGATGGCCCCTGCGCCCTGGAGCCCCTGAGTTACGCAGACCGGCCCATCCTCAGCCTTCTCACCCGGCCTTGCCCATCCCAACCAAAACCACAGAAAACACTCCTGCCCACACATCCCCCTCCCGCTGCATCCTGACCGCAGGCGGCCTCTGGCAGGGGTCCCCAGCGACCTGCCTCTCCACTGACAATCGTCCTCTGATGTGTCTGGAGAACAGTAATGCCCACATTAAGGCATGCGCTCACCACCTCTGTAGGCCAGCCAGTGGCTTGGGTGCGGCACTGGGATGCCCCATAGCCAAAGAGTAGGGCTGCCTCCCTCTGCCCCCTATTGCCATCTGCCCCCAGGGGTCTGAGTCTCAGAAGGGGGTGATTTTGTCCTGAGGCTGAGATGGGAGGGTGACTGTAGAACCCCCACCTCGTTTCTCCCAGCATGGGCTCCTCACTGCGTCTCTGAGACATGTCCCTAAGAGGTGGCCAAGCCCACACCTGCAGACCCAGACCCGGAGACAGGGAGGCATGCTGGCCCACCCGCAGCTTCAGAGCTGAGTTGGGCTTGAACAGTGTGAAGTGGCCTGTTTTGTATGTCAAAGTGGTTTAACTCCAGCCACTGGACACAGTGGAGACTTCAGGTGGCAGGGTCAGGATTGGGGACAGGACACAGGGTACCAGCTGTGAAAGAAGCTCGGGAAAGACGAGTCCAAACAACACGTGATGTTTCTGGTTTCCACCCCAAGTCTGAGGGTCTGAGAACGTGGAGGCTTCCAGACCTGAGCGCCCCGGATGCTCCTGGGGAGAGACGCACAGACACAGCCGCTCGGCCACCGCCCTGCTGCCCCATGAGGTCCACACCACCTCAGATAACCCGTCGCTGCTTCCCCAGCCCCAGTGTGCTCATCCGCAGCTCGGGGGACCCAACGCATTGGAGGCAGCACCGGGAGTGAAGTGAGATGCCCCATGGGAGCGCACAGCAGAGAGGCCTCCTGCCCCTGTCCCAGGGCAGCCACAACAGGGGACCACAGATGGCCGCTTGCCGCAGACTTGATGGTCTCCCAGCCTGGAGGCCGCAAGCCTGAATCAAGGTGTCACGGGGCCTGGCTCCCCTGGAGGCTCCAGGGATGGTCCTTCCGGCCTCTTCCAGCTCCTGGGACCACTGGGCTGTGGCCGTGTCCCTCACCCTACTCACGCCCCTAGCCTCTACCTCTGTGGTCACATGGCCTCTCCTTTCTCTGTGTCTGCGTCTCCTTTCTCTTCTAAGAACACCTGTCACTGGGTTTAGAGTCCACCCAGATAATCCAGGATGCTCTCCTCTCAAAACCCTCACTCACTTCTGCAAAGACCCTTTGCTCCAGGAAGGCCACCTCCATAACTGGCAGGGATTGGACGCGGATGGATCTCCCACGGCCCCATTCAGACCACAGCAGACATCACGCAGGTGTTTGCTGCTGTCAGCACTGCCACCACCTGAGGGCCTGGCACGTATGAGGCCTCGCTAGTGGCAGTGGATAGAAAACACCAGGTAGGACCTACCCATGGGGTGGGGACAAGACAATCAGCATGGTAGGGAGACAGGGACATGCTGGGGACAGCTCCCAGGGAGGGTGACCTTTGAGGAAAACTTGCAGGTGTGTGGGGGGAAAGGGGGCATCCGGAGACACTGAGGAGGGTCCCAAGGCACCAGCCCGGTGCAGGGGGAGCAGGCAAGGCGGGTGGCTGGCTGCGTCCTGCAGAAGGACACCCAGCCACTGGGCCTGCGGGTTGCACACACTGCTCACAGCCTTAGGCACGGTGCAGAAATGCCAGGAGCTGGGGAATCAGCGACCTCAGGCCGGGCTCTCAGGCTGTGCTGAAGGACTGGCCCTCCAGGGCAGGACACTCGTGTTGTGGAAATGAGCTCGCAGCCATCTGAGAAACAGCAGCTCTGCGACATCACTTCTGACGCTGAGCCACGGTGAGCTCGGAGAGTTCCAGCAGCTAGAACACAGTCCACGGAAAAGGAAGTTCCTCGTCAGGAATGTGTTGGGCTACGTGGCTCTGCAGAACAAAACTGGGGAAAGTATTTTAACCCCAAAGAATCTGTTGATGGCCAGGACCCCAGCCAGGGTCTAAAGTGGGCGTGTGGGTGGGAACGGGGTTGGGGCGCCCTTGTGAAGGAGGCCCAACCTCTATGGACCACCCTCAGCAACACCCACCCATCATGAGGTCCAGCCCCAAGCCAGGCACTACGCTGGACACAAATGGTCCGTCCGAGAAGCAGAGAAACTGAGGCACAAGGTCACACTGCCGGAGAGGGTCAGGACTCGCCCACAGCTCCTGCCTCACATGCATCTCTGCACTAAACCAAAGGACCCTGGGAGGAAGCACCACCTCAGTGGAACCGCCCAGAAGGTGAGGCCCCTCCTGGCTGGACTTGGGGTGCCCAGTGCCGCTTCCTCCCCTCCAGGCAGCGGGCAGGGGCGCAGGGCACCCTCTCGTGCAGGATGGGCCAAGGAGGAAGGCATGGGCCAGCCCACACTGAGGACATCTCTGAGCTCATGCCTCTGAACGGGCAGCACACTCCTCCCATTTCCAGGGAACTGGCTCGGACGCCCTCGGTCCAGCCAGCTGGGCCCCAGAGGACACGAGAGGACTTAGGGCCCGGGCGGGTGGTGAGTGCAGCTGCCCCCGTGGATCGCAGAGAGGCTCCCAACAGCAGGTGAGAAGGCTCAGGGCCCCTGCACCTGCTCCCCCCAGGGAGGAGACACTTCCCCGAGGACTCTGGGAGGCGGGCACAGGGATGGGGAAGCAGACGACGTAGCATTATTTAAAAGCTGGCGCTCTGGGTCCCCATGTAGGTGAATGGGCAGGTGTACTGCTCTGAGTTCAAAAGGCGGCCCATCCCAGCACCACAGCCTCCCACCTCCTTCCAGGCAGGGCCCCTCCGCCCTCCCGGGCACAGCCCGGCCTCACTACCACTTCCCTCTGAGCAGCAAAGTCTGGGCAGTCCCCTGGGTGTACCTTGGGGACCTCGCAGCCCAGAGAGGGGAGGGTCACTGCAGTCACCCCAGGACACCAAAGGCCGACCCGGGTTGCTGGCTCTAAGGAGGAGCTGCCCTAAGCCCCGATCTGGGACAAGGCTCGAAGGGACAAAGGCGAGACCCCACTGGGCACAAGGGCAACCACAGAGGGTGCTGACGATGATGCTTGGGGTGCCGGGTGGGGAACAGGAGGTGCTCAGAGCAGGGACAGAAAGAGGAGCTGGTCCCTAAGGGAGATGGGTCACAGGAAGGTGGGGATGGGGTCAGGGTGCCCAGGACAGGGACACAGTGCAGCAAAGGTGTGTGGGGGAACCCCAAGGGCACTGGGGGGCCCATCCCTGCCTCTGTCCTCCCTCCATCACTCTCGCACCCTACACCCCTAACCTGGAGCCAGGGTCTACATCTCTGGGCTGCAAACTAGGACCCTGTGGGTCCTGGGGGAGGGGCACGGGACAGGGAAGGGCTTCGCAAGAGCTCTCCCTGCCCTGGAGCCTGTCCTGTCCCCACAGGGTCCCCACAGGGCCCCGGGCCTGGGTTGGGACAGGACTGGGGGCCTCCGGCTCCCGAGAGCAGCTGGTGGCAAACACTTGTATTAGCTTCTCCCCAGAGGACCCGGGACCCTGCAACCTGTCACCACGGTCCCCACGGTCACCCCAAGCCTTCTGAGCAGCACCACATTCAAGCCACCTGCAACAGGAGTACCAGTGGTTTAACCTCTATCCAGGGGAGGCCAGGGGCTCCCTCCACCCCCTAGCCACCTGCTGTCCCCACCACCACGTCCTTTTTCCTCCCTAACCAGCACAGCACGTGTCCCTGTGGCCATCAGTGGACACCACCTCGCAGACCCTCCAGGGTGAGGGACCTGGCAGGAGTGCAGGTCAGGCCCTCCTGTGGGAAGCCTGAGGCAGTGTCTCTGACGAAGGAGGCGGGAAGCCCCCAAGTGGGCCACATGGGGGTCCCTTCACCTGCAGGGATTTGTCCCGCCCAATGCTGACCGCTGCCACCGTGCAGGGTCCTATAAATCTTCTGTGCTTTCACTGGGTCCAGCTAGCCAGGGCGAGGCCAGGGTCCGCACCCCCAGCACCCTGCCAGCCATCGTCACCTCAGGCACCCTGCACCACGCACGCCTTATGATCAAGTCTCCTCCTGCAGAGGTCACTGAGGCCTGCAGGGCTAGGTGTGGGCCAGGGAGGGTGGCCCCCGGGGCTGGCACCCCGCGACCTGGGGCGATGCTTCCTGCCCACCCACCTCCCGACTCCCCCACGCCCCCTCCTCCCAGGGCCCGCCCCCCGCCGAGCCAGCCAGGATGTTCGGGTTCTGGAGAGCCTTCACCAACGTGCTCTTCTACCTCACTCTGGCCATCGGCCTCGGAGGGCTGCTGGGCAACGGGCTGGTCCTCTGGCATCTGGGCTTCCACATCAAGAAGGGCCCCTTCTCCGTGTATGTCCTCCACCTGGCCGCCGCGGACTTCCTGTTCCTCGGCTTCCAGGTGGGCTTCTCCATCGCCCAGGCCGCCCTGGGCTCCAAGGACAACCTCTACTTCGCTGTCACCTTCGTGGGCTTCGCCGTGGGGCTCTGGCTGCTGGCGGCCCTGAACGCCGAGCGCTGCCTCTCTCTCCTCTTCCCCACCTGCTACCAGGGCCACCGCCCCAGGCACACCTCGGGCCTCATCTGCGGCCTGGTCTGGGCCCTGACCCCGCCGGCCGTGCTGCTGCCGGCCCACACCTGCGGCCTGCTGCGGGCCAGCAAGCGCCCGCTCACCTGCCTGCGGTACCACGCGGCCAGCGTCACGTGGCTGCTGTCCCTGGCCTGCGTGGCCTGCGTGGCCGGACTGGTCCTCTTCATCTGGGTGGCCTGCTGCTCACAGCGCCCGCGGCCCCAGTTCTTCGGCGTCACCGTGGGCTCCGCGCTCCTGCTCTGCTTCTGCGGCCTGCCCCTGGTCCTCTACTGGAGCCTGCAGCCCCTCCTCAGCTTCCCGCTGCCCGCCTTCTTCCCGCTGGCCGTGCTCCTGGCCTGCGTCCACGGCAGCGCCAAGCCGCTCCTCCACTTCATGGCCGGCCGGCGGCCGGGCCCGCGCCAGCCCCTGCGGGCCCTGCTGCAGAGGTCCCTGGGGGAGCAGGCCCAGCGGGGGGCCCGCGGGCTGTCCCTGCCCATGAGCCTCATGTAGGGGCTGCCCTGGCCCGGCCCGCCCCCCCCATCCTTCCCAGGTGACCCCCAGCCCCAGCTCACCGGCCCAGGGGACCTAAGGGCTGATCAGGGACAGAGGGAGGGTGGGGGTCCTGACCCCTGCAGCCCCTGGAGCCTGAGGAGGTCGGGGAGGCCTGGGAGTGGGGACGAAGGGAGGGCGGGGGCCCGGCAGGCTGCAGGCAGAGTCCACGGGCCCAGCGCCTGCCTCCCCCCACCCTGCAGGCACCGGGGCTGAGGAGGGGTGGCCCCGTAGGGCCCACGAAGGGGCTGGAGGGGTGGCTGCTTGTGCTGGGATGTCCGTGCTCCACGCCCACTAGGGCCACGCTGTTGAGGCTTCCTCCGCGCAGGGTGATAGAACCCAGCCAGCCTCGGCCTTTGCGCCCCACCGACGTCCCCCGCCCCCTGGGAGTTCCTCGCCGCCGCCAGAAGGCGCTGTGTCCTCACCTAAGCCACCCCTCCCCCCCCAAAGTGCGCAGCAGGGAGCTAGCTCTCTGCAGGGGTGGGTGTGCGGAGCTTGGACTCCTGCCCTTCCGGCCCCAGCCCCGCCCCGGCCCCACCCTCACCAAGGGCCCCGGACACCCTGCTACCCGCAGGGGTGCTCCAGCCCCCAGCCCCCGACTTCATCCTCATCCTCATCCTCCCCACCTCCCCGGTATCCTTAGCTCTCCCACCCATTGCCACATCCCTGCCTGCTTCCTGCAGACCCTGCCCGGCGGGATTCACCCTGAGGCTTTCCCTGTGAGGGAAGGGAGAGAGAGACGGGGAGGGACGGGGCGGGACTGGGAGGACAGAGGGAGGGACACAAAGCCATGCTTTTTAGCTTTCAAAGTGCAAATCACTTTATGTCTTTTCTATTAAGAAAAAAGGATAGTCCATGGTCATTGTCAAAATGTTGAAGCCCTACAGAAAATATTGAAAAGATGAATCACCGAATCTCTTTGGAGCCAAAGGGAGACGTTTTGGGCGAGAACCCTCTGGCTACGTCTGTCTCCAGTAGAGAGAGACCCACAGAAACAGCAGCTGTTACCCAGAGGACACCGAATTCACGCTAATTCTGTACCTGTCACAACAAAGCTTTTTACAAGCACAGATTTGTTTTAGAAAGTTATAAATGTTTTTCACCAGAAAAATGATGTGTTGCTTGCTTTGGGGACTTCGGAGGGCTTTAAGAAGTGGAAAGGAGGGTCACCTGTCAGCACCCACAACCCACAGACACCGGCTTTTGCAGGTTTTCTGTGCCTCCTGGGAAGGGCGAGCGGGCTCTGGTCTCCCCAAGACCCTGCCTGCCCGTGACGCCAGCAGAGGACATCAGGGTCTGACGTGAGGCGGGGCCGGGAGCGAACCGTCAAGAATTCTTGAGATGATTTCAGTGCGAAAAGGTGGTTTTATTAAAGCCGGGGGACAGGACCCGCGGGCTGGAAGGGCTGGAAGAGCTGCACGGAGGTTGGGCGGGAAGGTGATCCTGTACTTTCAAGTTGGGAGGAGCAGGGTGTGGGGAGTTTCCAAGAGGATTTTCATATGTTAAAGAAGACCCCCGGGATCCTGCAGGTCCGGCCATTGTCGGGCTAAGAAGCTTTTTGCCGCTAGCAAAGCAGTAACGTTAGGCAGCTGGGAGTTCTCGGAGGAAGGTCACTCTGCCTGGCTCTAGTGTTTGTCCATGGGCTGCAGGTTGTAAGGACATTTAATTTTATCTACACGTCTTTTCCTTTTGTTCTCCTCAGCAAGTCTAAAGGCCATCTTGCTGCTTGGGGAGGGTGGGTGCAGTTCCCGGGGCCCCAGTAGGTGAGGGAGTCTGCTTTAGGGATGGGATGGGGTGGGGTGCAGAGGGGCTGTCCATTCTTGTGACGTTGCTTGTCGTACCCCGAAGAGGGGTGTGGCCTCCTTCTTGGAAGGCCCCAGAATGGGATGAGGGTTAGGGGCGTGGTTTCAGAGTTGAGGTGCCCCATCCTCCCAGCCCTAGGAAATAGCTGTGGGGCCCCCTGTGGGGCCTTCCATCTGTGTGCCGGCAGGGACAGGTGGGGGGACAGGCTGGGACAGGCGGCTAGCAGTGTCTGGGGCGAGTGATAAACAGCCCAATCTAGACAGATGGGGAGCGCAGGGACCTCTGGCCAGGAACCCGCTGCTGCGTCGTGGGGACGCCAGCCTGAGCCCAAACAAGCCGGTAGGTGTCCTCCATCCTGGAGAGATGAGGCTGTCACGGCGCTGGGCTCCCATCCTGCTGGCACCTCTCTAGCTGTGTGACCTCCAGCAAGTCACCTGACAGCCCAGAGCCCAGGCTGCATCGGGGGCGGAGCAGTGTCTCCTTGCAGGTCTGATCCAGAGCAACAAAGGCAAAGCAGCTTGTCCTGAGGAGAGGCGACCTCAGGTGCTGTCCGCCTGTCCTGACCTTCAAGGCCAACTGCATTGCCTCCCAGATCCAGCAGAGCTGCAGATGTCCCCAGCCAGCCCTGACCTTGACACCCCACCCCACCCTGCAGCTCTCGGCACATCCCACCCAGCCGTCAGTGGGCACCATGTTCTCTGGTGCACACCTGCCCTGGCTGAGCACTTAAGGTGACCGCCTGGCCCAGAGAGGCCTCCCACCTTGTGTCCTGCATCCTTACTTGCTCACCTGTCCTTGTCCATGTACCTGGCTAGAAGGTGAGCTCCGGAGGTCAGGGAGCAGGTGGCTTCATCCACTGCATCCACTGCTGCCTCCCCTGTGCTGGGAGCTCAGACAGACAGAAGGAGGGGCTCAGGGAGCACTGACTGAACGATGGACAGGCAGAAGGGCGAATGGGTGATCACATATATGATACAGTCAAAGGATCAATGATCTGAAGTGCAACTCAGTGGAATCAGACTAGGCTGGTCCTGGGTTCTAGAACTTTCCTGGCCAGCCTGAATACTGACCGGGGCCTGAACTCTGAGCTGGATGTTGGTTACAGGAGGGCCCGGGCTGCCCCCTGCAGGGTCCAGCTACCCCAGCCCCTCATGCCCTCTCAGCCACACTCTCCCCTTCCAGCCAACAGACATCATTAGAGCCAACCCCGAGGTGAGTGCTGGATGGGAACTCAAGATGCAGATGCACCGGGATCCCTGGGTGGCGCAGCGGTTTAGCGCCTGCCTTTGGCCCAGGGTGTGATCCTGGAGACCCGGGATCGAATCCCACGTCGGGCTCCCGGTGCATGGAGCCTGCTTCTCCCTCTGCCTGTGTCTCTGCCTCTCTCTCTCTCTCTGTGTGTGACTATCATAAATAAAAAAAATAAAAAATAAAAAGATGCAGATGCACCATGGTGTGGTCCCTGGCCCCATGGACTTTGGGGTCTGGAGAAGGGATGGGCATGAACACTGTTCAAAGACAGCATGTGAGTGAGGGTTGTGCACTGAAGTGTCCAGAGGCTGAGGGAGGGCCCCAGTTTGCCCTTGACACTCTCAGCTTACCAACATTGCCCTGGTGCCAATAGAGTGTTCCTTTGTACTCCCAAGTGTCCCAGTGTGGATGACAAATCTCCTGGGTGCCCTAGTGTGAGGGAAGTGAGGAGGAGGGTCACATATCCTCACTCAGAAGGCTGGGGGGCTTCCCAGAGGAGGGGGTATCTGCCTAAGCTTCCCAAAGGTAATGTGGAGTGAGGAGGAAAGGGCTGCCATGGATGGGGGGGTCCTGAAGCACGGCACCTGCTGTGGAGAAGAGAAAGATGGGGACCTCACTGAAGCACGCTGGCACCGTTAGTGTAAATCAAGTGGCTGTACGTGGTGGGTCTATCTCTGGACTCCGTTTCCCTGCTCCACTTGCCTAGCCTTATGCCAACACCACCCGAGTCCGCCACTGTAGTGTGATAACCTGTCATAAAATCACATGGTCCACGTCCTACAATGACAAGACTTGCGCTTCTGTATAAATTTTAGGACCAGCCTGACAATGTCTTCAAAAGTCTACTGAAAATTTTACTGAGATTGTGTTGAATCCATTCAATCATTCTCCAAAATTCATGGAGAACGGGCATCTTCACAGTAGGGAGATTTCCAATTAACGCGCGTGGTTTACTCCACACACGCCATTTATTTCAGTATTGGGTGTCTGCTGGTTCTCTTTTGTAGCGGGTACCTTGTTCATGCTTTGTAAAATCTGGTCCCACGTACCTGAGGTTTCGTGATGCTGCATGGACTAACCTTTAGAGTTCGTTTTCCAATTGTTTGTTGACAGTTTGTTGGATATTTTTTTTTAGGTTGATCTCGATTGGTTATATGATCTAACAGCTGTCCTGACAAATTGCTAAACGTACTAATTACTTCTAGTTGTCTCTCTGAAGATGATGTAGGAGTTCCTATGCAATGATCACACCATTTGCAAATCGAGATAGTCTTTGGACTTTCTCTCTGTGTTGTGCCCAAGATTGCGAATCCGAGAAACCACCAAGGAGTCGACACCGATGCAAGCGCACGAGGGTTTATTAGCAAGCTCGAGCTTGGGTCCAAGTGTGCCCGACACAGTGGAGCAGGGACTTGGACCCCGAAGGGGGTTACAGCTGGGTTTTTTATAGGCTGGTCTAGGGGATTTTCAGAAGGGGTGGAAGAATTTCTCCAAGTTCTGTTTACATTCTGATGTGGGGCTTTCAAGGGCATTGAGCTCTGTTCTCTTCTAATATGAGACTTTCTACCATGGGCGAGGGCTCTGTTGTCTTTCTGATATGGGATTACCTGCCGAGGACATTGAGGACATTCTGCAGTTCCCACTCCCCCTACTTCCCCCCCCCCCTTAAAGTTCAGCTCTTATTCACAGGGACCTAAGATGGCTGTACTTGTGCTAATGCTAAACTTTAGGTGGGATGGCCTTGATTTTTCTTGGCCTCCACATCTGTTTTGGCCAAGACCTGTCACACCACGTTGAATAGAAATGGTAGACACAGACATCCTTTGCTTTACTCCGATCTTATAGGGAAGGTGTTTATTGTTTTACCATTAAACACAATGTTATCTGTAAGCTTTTTTGCTTATGTCCTTTGTCTTATTGATGTAATTCCCATCTATTCCTAGTTTTCTGAGAGTTTGGGTTTTCATAAGTCATGCACGGGTATTGAATTTTATCAAATACCTTGCTTCATTTATGAAGACAGCAATATAGGGACGCCTGGGTGGCTCAGTCAGTTAAGCAACCAATACTTGATTTTCAGCTCAGGTCATGATCTCAGGGTTGTGAGATTGAGCCCCTCGTTGGGCTCCATCCTGGGTGTGGAGTCCGCTTGAGGATTCTCTCTCTCTCTCCCCCGCAAAGAAAAAACTAGAAACCTGATGCATGAAGACAACGATAAGGTTTTTCACCTGAATTACACCGATTCATTTCTCAAGGCTGACCCCGTGTTCCTTGGATAAAACCCACTTGGCCATACTGTTATCCTCTTTACGTATCAATGGACTTGATCTGCCAATATTGTGATGAGAGGACCTGCATTTATGTTCCTGAGAGCTGGTCTCTCACTCAGTTTCTGGGTAACGTCCTTGTCAGTTTGGGGGATCAGAGTTATCCCGTCTTGCTCCGTTCTCTGTAACAGGGTGGCTGAGGCCAGGACTACTTCTCCAGGGTTGTGCCATCCAGGTCTGCAGTGTCTGTGAACAGGTTTTAGAACACAATTTCAATTTCTTTAACATATAGAGGGCTATTCAGGTTTCCTTTCTTTTGCTCCCTTAGTTTCAGAAAGTCTTCTTTTTCAAGGAATGCTTCCGTTTAAGATTGTATTTATTTATTCACGAGAGACACACAGAGAGAGGCAGAGACATAGGGAGAGGGAGAAACAGGCTCCCTGTAGGGAGCGCAATGGGGGACTCAATCCCAGGACCCCAGGATCATGACTTGAGCCAAAGGCAGACACTCTACCACTGAACCACTCAGGCGCCCCAGTTTTCCTACATTCTTACTGAGTGATTTTACTGCTTGTCCAACCAATTACTGAGGGGGGGAGTGCTAAGATTTCCAACAGTGAGCGAAGATCTGAATTTTTCCATTTATTTCTAACCAGGTTTTGCTTTTAGTATTTTGAACCTGTGTCATTAGACCCACACTCATTTAGAATTATTAGGTGCTTCTTGTAACTGACCACGTTTTCATGCGAGGATCTTAAAATAAATCCAGAGATTATTATTAGCCCCTCCCACCTGAGCATGGAGACTTGTTTCCCTGCCTGGAGGGAGGCACTGCTAATCCCTTGGAAGAATGGGCCGAAGCAGACATGATGATGTGTGGTGTAGACACCAGGTCACAAGAGACACTGTGGCTCTCTCCTTGCCCTTTCTGGTCACTGGTGCTGGGGGAGATCATCCACCATGTCACACAGCCTGTGAAGATGCCCATGTGGCCAGGAACTAAGGCTAGGAGCTAGCGGCCAAGTGAGTGTGCCATCTTGGAAGTGGATGCTCCAGCTCCAGTGGAGACGTCATGTGACCACAGACTTGGTCCACAGCTTGATGGCAGCCACGTGACAGATCCTGAACCAGAGCCACTCACTTAAGTCCCACTCAAATTCCTGACCTACAGAAGCAGTGAGATTATTAAAGTTTTAAGATGCAAAATTTTAGAGTAAATTGTTATGAAGCCATTGATTACTAGTACAATCATAATGAAATGCCCTTCTGTCTCTGGGAATATGCCTGTTGGGCTGGCTGAGACACAGGGGCACCCAAAATTGAAGACATCTCAAATTGGGTCAAAGTGGCTGATCTTCCCGCCAAAGCACCCATGACCACCACATCATCTCCAGCAAATCGAAGCCTAGACGGGAAACCGAAACTTTCCATCCAGGACTTTCCAGCCAGGGACCACCCCCCATGGTCTGTACTATCCCCACCCCCAGCCAATCACCTAGGGACCTAATATGGCAAGGGACCCACCCGGATCCAGACCCGGAACCAATAAGGCTTAAAAACCCCCACACTCCCCAACCCCGGTGCGACTTCCCTGACTCGGGGCACCTCTCCGGGTCATGGAACCTCACCCGGGAGTGCTCCCCATTAAAGCACTCTCGAACCTACTGCCTGGCTCTGCTGGGTTTTTTTGTTTTGTTTTGTTTTGTTTTGTTTTTTTCTCCGCTGTTCATTTTGGAAAAAAACTAACAATGCCGTGCCTGAAAGTCTGCTCAGGTTGAAATTAATACAGTGACTCTGGCTGTCTTGTGATTAGTGCCAACACGGCACACTTTTCATTCTTCTCTCTTAATCTACCTGCATCTTTATAGCTACAGTGTGTCTCTTGTAAACAGCATATCGTTGGGTAATATTTTCTTTATCCAACGTGAAAATCTCTGCTTTTTAATCAAAGCACATAGTCCCTTTACATTTAACATAATTATTGACAAGGTGAAGTGCAGGCTGCCACCTTGTCATGTGCTTCCTATTTATCCTCATGTTCATTATCCTGTTGTTCTTCCTTTCTTGCCTTCTTTTGGGTTATAAAAAAAAAATATTTGGTGTTCTGTTTCATGTTCTCTATTGGCTTTCTGTTTTTATTCTGGCAGATTTCTCCAGAGACTGTGACCCGCCCCTTTAATTTATTCACAAATAATAGTTGAGCACTTCACCAACAATACAAGGACCCTGCAGCAGTGATCAAGTCCACCTGCCCCAGGGACGCCTGGGTGGCTCAGTGGTTGAGTGTCTGCCTTTGGCTCAGGTCATGGTCCCCAGGTCCTGGGATCAAGTCCTGCATCAGGCTCCCCGCTGGGAGCCTGCTTCTCCCTCTGCCTGTGTCTCTGCCTCTCTCTCTGTCCCTCATGAATAAATAAATAAAATCTTCAAAACAAAACATTTCACCTGCCCTTCTCCAGACCTTTGGCCTATTGCTATATATGTTATTTCTATATATGTAATAAACCTCAGCTTACATTTTTATTGCTCTTGCTTTAAATGGTCAGCAGAATTCTAAATAAATTAAGTAGTGTCCATTTATAGTCATCACATATTTATCCCCAGAGCTCTCCATTTCTTTTATCTGCATTATTCCTCTTCAGCCTTGAAAATTTCCTTTTGTACTTAATGTCTAATGACCATAATTTCTCTCAGCTTTTGTCTGTCTGAAAGTGTCTTTATTTCCCTTTATCTTCTAGGATATTTTTATTGAATATAAAACTTAGATTAATAGGATTTTCTCTCTCTCAGCATTTAAAAAATGTCATTCCATGGCATTTGGCTCCCATTATTTCAGAGGATAAGTCAGATTTAATTATTATCATTCATTCTCTCAATGTAGTATGTCTTTTTTCTCTGGGTCCTTTTGAATTTTTTACCTCTGCATTTCAGCAGCTTGACCACAAAGTGCTTAGAAGGGGTTGCTTTAATATTCGTTCTACTTGGTGGGATTCACTGAGCCTCTCCAATAATGCCTCCCCAACAATGTCTACGCCCTTTGTAATGTAAATACTCCACATGTGGGCATGGATGACCAGAATAGATGTTTTTTAATCATACAACTATATGCTATCTATAGAAGACACACTTTAGATTCAATGGCACAAATAGGTTGAATGCAAAATGATTTGTCATGCAAACAATAACCCAAAGAGAGCTAGAGTGGCTAGGCTAATAGCAGACAAAATCGACTTTAAGTAAAAAATTGAAAAAAAAAAAAAAAGTAAAAAATTGTTACTAGAAAGGAACCAGGACTTATCTTTGATGCTGAAGGGATCTGTCCATCAAAAAGACACAACTATAAACACATGTGCTTGTGGTGTGCTGAAGTGTGCTCCCAAAAGACCTCCAGATCCTAATCCATGTAACCTGTGGATGTTTCCTTACATGGCAAAAGGGACTTTGCTGATGTGATTCAATTAAGGATCTTGGGATGAGGGGTTACCTTGGGTGATCTGGGGGTCCCAATGTATTAAAGACCAGGGTCCTTATAAAAGGAGACAGGAGGGCCAGAGAAAGGAAGCAGCAGGAAGAAGATGGTAGAAGCAGAGTTGGAGAGAGAAAACACCAACGGTTGTGTGATGGAGTGGCCGCCTTCTCACTGTCCTCCCACAGTGGAGACAGTTCAATCGTCTTCTAGTGGTTCTTCTTACAACAGCACTGAGTGCATCACAGAAGCTCCACACTCACAACCTCATCACCTCTTGGAGGGCCACCTCCAAATACTGCCGCCCTGGGGGTTAGAGCTTCGCCATATGAATTCAGTCCATAGCAGCTGGTTATGGCCAGAAGGAGGGAAAGGGGAGGGACAGGCCTATGACTTTCGGGTAAATCAGCAGGACTTAGTGATAGAACAATTAGGCTGGAGAGCTGGTGTCTTCCTTCCGTAGGTGCCTGTTGGTGAACATACCCCCTCCCAGAGAAGGGGCCCCAAGGGTTGCCATCACTCCTCCCAACATGCGTCTTTGTGCCTTTGGGTGTTGAGTCTCCACACTCAGCCCTGTGCTCCTCTCGGAGTACAGACCTGACCCCAGGCAGGAACTAAAGATTGCAGTTACTGCACGTGCTAAAGGAAAACTTAGCTCTCAGGTCCAGGGATGCCCTCTGCCCAGACCTGTGCTCCCTTTGTGCCCTCATACGGTATCCTGGCATCCCACCCACCGACTGACGTCTGCCAGCCAGAGCTTGCTGGGGACTATCTGTCTACAACAGACCACCCTCTAGCAATCCCAGGCACCAGGCAGAGGTTTTGAAAAGAAACCCAGCTCCTTCAAATTCATTGTCTGGAGCAGCTGACAAGAACACTTCATACCCTGGAGACCTCCCAGCACCCCTCCTGGGAACCCGGAACCCTGCTTGGCTCAAGGGCTCAACTGACACAACACAGGGCCAGAGGTCAGCAACTGGTGACCTGCAAGACTGCAGATGGGTACCTTTTCTGGCATTCATAGAGATTAAATATTTTTAAATTAATTGTCAGCACTTAACAATTGAGAAATTTCACATCAAAACCCAGATTTCTGGGATGCCTGGGTGGCTCAGCGGTTGAGCATCTGCCTTTGGCTCAGGTCGTGGTCCTGCAGTCCTGGGATCGGGTCCCGCATTGATCCCTGCATGGAGCTTGCTTCTCCCTCTGCCTGTGTCTCTGCCTCTGTGTGTCTCTCGTGAATGGATAAATAAAATCTTTTAAAAAAGAACAATAAGCAAACAGATTTCTGGCCTCTTCTGAATGTCAGAGATTAGCAAACCTTACCCGCATTTCCACCTGGCCACAAAGGTGGGGCCAGGAGGACCTGGCTTTATGCAGGTGTGCCTCACACTCCTCAAGGACCCCCTTCCTTGATGTCATCCTGAGCCAAGACCACTCTTCACTGATTAAAGAGGAAAGTGAATGGGTCCTTTTGCTCCTGTTTCTTTGGTGAAAAACAGACCCAGAGACCCTCGAGGAAAAAAGAAGAAAGGGCTCATTTCGTTGTGGTTATGAACATTCCTCCATGTTTAATGTGCAACAAAAAGTACACGGCACTGAATTCCCCTCCAAGGATGAGAACTCACCCCACCCTGACTGGACCCCTTCGTCATACAGAAGGAGAAACTGAGGCCCAGACAAAGAGTACCCTGCCTCAGATTACACGGCTGGGCAGCATCAGAGCCAGGTCACCTCCCACCGATGTGTGAGCACATCTGTGATGCTGGGAGCCACACACCCTGAGGGCTCTGAAGAGGACCCTCCTCCTCTCGACCCTGCAGGATCTGTTAGGGATGACTTGCCTGCCTTACAGACAAGTGTGCAGGCCTTCCGGCAAGGGGGTGGCAGGTGGCCTGCAGCCTGGCTAATGACCTGCAGGAAGGCGGGGAGGCCACTGCAGAGACACCGATTAAGGACATTTGGCAGCTTCCCATGGGGAGCCAGGCCCTGTCTTGCCAGAGAGACCTGGGAGCCCCAAGCAGACAGATGGAGAGGTACCCCTGCAGCCAGCAAGGCCAGCCTGGCCAAGCTTTCTCCTCATTAACGTCTCATTAGGATTCCGCTCAGCATCTGTGCCCAGGGAGAAGGCCAACCCCATCATAGGGCAGCCTTTCTGAAACAGATTTGAGGATGGGGTTATTCCCTGCTCTAAAATATTGCCTCTGCTGACCCTCATGGGATCTGAAGTTCTATCATTAGCATCACACTTGGGGGTAAAGTGAGACAAACTGATGGCAGAATGGAGAGTGGCTCCTAGGACTGGGCTGGGAACAGGGCTGGCCAGAAACCATGCTGCAGGAAGAGGAGATGTTCAAGGTTAAATGCTAAGAGGGTGTGGGGGACCCACAAGTCCTCCAGGAGACCCTAGGGTCAGTGATGCCACCTTATACCACAGGACTGACACAGCACACTCTGTTTCTCCATTACATCATCTCCATCATCATCATCACCACCATCACATCATCACTATCCTCACCATTACCACCATCACCACCATCATCACCATCACTAGCACCAGCACCACCATCATCAACAACATCATCACCATTACCACCATCACTATTATCATCACCATCATCATCATCACCATCACCGTCATCACTGTCACCATCATCACCACCATCATCTTCACATCATGATCACCATAATCATCACCATCGTCATCATAATAATCACAATCACCATCTTCTTCACCATCACTCCTCCTCCTTCTCCTCAAGGCATCCCCGACTCTCTGCCAAGGACAAAGGAAAGAAGAAGGAAGAAAACCATCCCACACCTCCACATTCCACTTCTCAGCTCATGACCTACCCAAGACTCACCTCTGTGTGCCTCGGCTCCCTCCCTGGCCGTGAACACACACATGGTCTCCTCCATTGGAAGAGTCTCCGAGGTCCCTGGATTTGACCTCAGCCATCTCTAAATCCTACCTGACACTAGCCTACTCATCAGGTATACTTACCTGTTTGTAAGCTCAGGTGAGCACGGGCATGGGGAGCCATGTTCTGATATTCTCTGTTTCAGGCAAAAGCCTGTTAGGGGCTTGATAAACACTAACAGGAAGGGTGGAGGGTGGAGAAAGGGAGAGGAGAGCAGAAGAGAAGGGAGGGGAGGGAGGGGAAAGAAGTGGGTAGAAAGGACAAGGAGTGGGGGAGGGAAGGAGGGACAGCTAAAGAATAGATTGAATGTTCCCTCTTGGCTGAGACTCACAAATTCCCTGGAAAATGAAAGCTTCCCAAGCCACACACAGCTTGATTAAGGGCCACAGCCAAACCCGGTGGTTCTGTGAAGTTCCCTTCGTCAGAAAGGACAAAATGTCTGCCCTTTGTAATAAAAGGAAACTCAAATGAAAACACATCACCTTGCCCTTCCTGTTTACCAGACTGGAGTTTCCCTCTGATCCTTGTATCAGAGCAAGGTCATTTGAACTCCGTTCCAAAAACTCCCAATGTCCTGGGTCCAAAACACAAGGCGTGGGGCCCAGAGAAGGCCTTGGACACCCACAGAATTCTGATGGCTACAGGGAGCTTGAGAGGGTATGCAACTGGGCCACTCAGCTGTGCTCCAGCCCAAGGAGCAGAGGTCCAAACCCCTGTGACTCACATCTGCTTGGGGTGCCCCCGTCCCTTGGTGGGAGTGGGCCATCAGATAGCCCCAACCCCCACATTGTTGTCCTGACACCTGGAAGACTCTAGCTGGCTCCTCTTGGCCTCTATCTGGCCACACAGTCATGTCTTCTGTCCTCGGACCTACAAGGAGCTCTCAGGGGCAAATGCTGGGAGCCCCTGGCTCCAGCTGATGTGTGCAGAATATCCTAGAATGCCAAGAGCCCCCAAGATGGATGAGACAGAAATGAACATGACAGATATACCCACAGATGAGCATCTCTGAAGTGAGAAGAGTGCTGCTTGGGGTCTCTTTGGGAGTTAAGATGTTATGGAGTTGGGTGGGGGGGGGGGGGTTGTCAGCCTTCACTTCTCAGGCTTGGATGTGGGGTGCTCACCCCTGCTCCTGTGATCCCAGGCCATCATGATGTCAGGGTTGTCCCAGGGATCCTACAAATCAGCCCAGTGCCTCCTGGCATCACCTTCCATCAGAGAAGCTTCCGGGGCAGGTCCCAGTACACGCCAGGGCTTGGAGGCTGACGGCAGGGCAGCTAGCAGAGCTTTACCTTCCCTGCAGCCTGTCCTGGGTCTCGAGAGGCCACGTCACAGCCTTGAGCCATGGCCAGTCCCTGGATGCCTTGCCCTGGGAGGGCCTACGGGCTCATAGCCACAGGCTGTGTGGGAACAGGCTAGGGTTCTCCATTTCTGGAGGTGACTCAGCTCCAAAACTTCTTTGCATGTGTGGGAGAGTGAGCTCACCACTTGGGTTCCAATCCACCTCCCCACTCCCTCCTCTGCCATGCTGACCCTCTCCCAGAGAGATCCTGGCTCACAGGCTGCCTCCACCTCACTGGTGTCAAAATGGGAAGTCCCCTGCCTCGCCTACGCCATCTCAGCTCCATCTTCCAGCAGCCCCTCTGGGTGCACACACTGTCACCCTGCACCCCACACCCCGGAGATCTCCATGAACCTCCTTCAGCCCAGCTGCCCTTCCCCCTGGGGCACATCAGACACCAGCTGGAGGCTCACCATTATCTGAGACATCCTCTCAGGGACCCCGGGATGATTCAGTGAGCCTCGTAGGGATCCCGTGTCCACATCTGGAAAACGGGGGCTTGCCACCTGCCGGGAAGTGTTATGAGGATCAAGTGAGAGAAAGAATGGTTCACAGTGTGTTTATTGAGCACTTACTACACACGGTGAACTCGGCTATGTCTCCCTACAGAGATCACCACTCCATATCCCAACAAGGTCAGGTAAACCGAGGCACAGAGAGGCTGAGGGACTTGCCCAGAGGGTGGCAAAGTGAGTCAACAAAGCCCAGGCCTTGGATGCCCAAGGTTTTCTGCCTCCGCCTCAATATGATACTTTTGGGCAAAGGAGTAGTGCGAGGGTCATGTTAGAAGACCATGCAGGGAGAAGTGGACTGAAACTCTGGCCGCCCAGGTCACTGTCTGCACCCACCACCCACCCCAAGCCCTGAATCCTGCAGCCCAAGGGTGACTCTGCAGCCCAAAGAGAGGCTGGCACTGGGGAGGCAGAGACACCCACAGCCAAGGCCCAGGGGTGGCATTTCTGACACAGTCTGGATGAAGACCGTCTGCTCCACTGCCTGCTTCCCTAACTCCTACGAGGAGTCACGTGGATGCTCTTCCAGCCCAGCTTCTCAAAAAATATTTGTCAACTATTGCTCCTGCAAAGCTGTAGGCCTTCTTTTGGGCACAGCTGGGCAGGGGAGGGGTGGGCAGAGAGGGCTGGGCTGGGCCGGGTGGATGGGCTAGGCAGGGGCGGGTAGAGAGGGCAGGGATGAGCAGGACCAGCCTGGGCTGGTCAGAGGGTAGACAGGCAGGGCTGGGTGGGCAGAGCAGGGCAGGGCTGGGCTGGACAGGGCTGGGCTGGACAGGCTGGACAGGAGAGGGGGAACAGGGCAGGACTCAGTGGGCAGAGACGGGTGGCCTGGGCTGGATGGATGGGCGAGGAAGGGGAGGGTGGAAAGCTCAGGGCTGGGATGGGATGGGCTGAGATGGACAAGCGAGGCAGGGGAGAGTGGACAGGGCAGGACTGGGTGGGCAGAGCAGAGGTGAGCTGGGCTGGATGGATGGGTGAGGAAGGGGAGGGTAGAGAGGGCAGAGCTGAGCAGGACCAGCCTGGGCCAGGCTGGCAGTGGTGCTGGGAGGAGCTGGACACCCAAGGGGATGGGGAATTACACTCGAATACAGGAAGACTCTCCAGTGCCCCTGACGCGCTGTGTGACCCAGGCAGTCACCCACCCTCTCTGTGCCTCAGGCTCTGCCCCACTTCTGCCTGGAGGGAGAGGCCAGGAGGTCAGCAGGGGCCCTACCACCCTGTCCCGAGGGTCTTCAGGTGTTTCCCGCTGCAATCCCTAAGCCAACCTGCCAGACAGAAGGCAAGGCTGCAGGGGGTGTTAGGTAACACCCCAGCCTGTACCTCGTGCACCTCAGAAGGACGCAGCCAGGGCTGGAACCAGATCTGTCTGGCGCCCAGGAGGCGGCTTGGACAGCTGGTCCCGCTGCTGGCAGCTGCGGGCTCCGAGAGTGCAAGCAGAGCAGCCGGGAGTGCAGCGGGATCTCCACGGCCGGACCTGCGGTGACCCCCGACCTGCCCGGCCAGCGGCCACCACGCCCTGCTGCCTGCGGGTGGCCCCATCCCCGGCCACCAGTCAGAGAGTCCCTGCGAGCCGGGGCCAGCTCAGGAGGCGCAGGGCCCCCGCCAAGGAGAGCCCAGGCGCAGGGCACCTGGGCGGTGGCCTCGGCCGAGCCTTCTGCAGGCTGAGACTCCAGGGGACCCACCCGGAGCGGGGAGCGAGCCGGCGCCCACATGCCCTGCTGCACGGTGAGTGGGGCAGGAGGGAGGGCTCTCCTGGGCCCCGCGGGGAAGGGCACCCCCCTGCAGGCGGGGGGCGGGGCTGGTGGGCACTGAGGACGCGGGACTGGGGACCGGAGCCGTGGGGAGGGGGCCCGGGAGCGGCAGGTGGCGGGAGCGGCCGGGTTTCCGCTGACTTCTTCAAGTTCCCTGGGGGCTGCAGGCGGCCCGCGGGCACCTGCTCTGCCCGCACCCCAGCAGCGCCCAGCCCGGCGGGGTCGTGCGCGGAGCCGGTGGGCGGGGGGCCGGGCCGGGGCGGCAGTGCGGTGCTGCATTGCACCCACATCCCGGACGCTCGCTCGGGCCAGCGCCACCTCCAGGGCACCTCCTGAGCCGGCCTCCTCCCGGGGCAGGGCAGCCGGCGACTGGCGACGGGATCCTGGGGACTCGTCAGCAGACAGGCGCCCCCTTCGCGGTCCCTTGTGCAGCGCGCTCTCCCCTTCTCAACGCCAGTGACTTCTTTTCCCTCAACTGTTTCTTTTCTAAAAACCAGACTTGCAAGGGGCATTGGCAGAACGGTGGACAAGGCCGAGGGGTGCTCTGGGTGGTAGTGGGGGGTTCCTCTGGACCTGGGAGCTCATCGTGGGGTCCGTGGCCCCAGCTCCCCGGGCCCCCCAGGCCGGTGGGGACTTTGTGAAGAGCGGAGCCAGAGGCAGCCTGGCCTCAGGCCTGAGACTTAGGGGGAGCTGCCCCTCAACCTGAGATCCGGGGCCCCCAGCATCATGGGGGGACAGTGTCACCGAAGGCTTCTGTGTGGGGCAGCTGGAGGTCACTTTCAGGTGCCCAGAAAGAGCAAGCGGGTGCAGTGCCAGCTCCCTCCTGGCTCCGTCGTCCTCGGATGAGAGTGCCTCACTTTTCCCAGTTCTAGCCACCCGCCCCTCCCGCTGCGGCTGTGTAAGTGCTGGTGCTGGTCCCGCTGGCGGTGGCCCTCCCCTGGGCTCTCTCCTCCGGTGTTTATGTAACAGAGGTGGCTGCGGCCCAGGCCTACTGTGGCACAACCCAGGAGAGGACAGCCCCGCTAGCGCCCACGGGGGCAGGAGTGGCCCGCTCAGGACCCTCGGTGCACTCGCGCGGGAAGGCTTCAGGCTGGAGCCCTGGGTTCTCTGGCCAAGAGCTGGTTGGACTGGGCTGGGTGGCCCGATGGGGATGGCACGGTGGGGCCTGGACCCCAACCTGGCTTCTTCCCAGCTGTGTGTCCTCCCACACCCTCTCTCTGCCTTTCTTTCCCCGCCTGTGAAATGGAGACGGTCGTATAAATAATTGTGCCCACCTGGCCATCCTTGTGAGCATTAAATGACCCCCTCTGTGCGTGTGTGGGGGGGGTAGTGGCCCATCATGACATGATGCTTTACCTGTATGTTGGCTGTTGTCATTGGATATTTAACTAAACAATCATTAGCTTTAATGTTGTGTCTTCCACTCATCTTTGCGGGGAAACCAAATTTATGTGTCAGGTAGGTAGGGGCCAGACAGGCCTGTAGGGGCGAGATACAGTACCCACAGGCTGGGAGCTTCAAGTCCCGTGCTGGAGACGGGGGGCAGCAGTGCTCGGTGAAATGCCCCATAAATGCAGGCTACACAGATGGCTCTCTGCAGGGGCCCGGTGTCCCTCTGGGCTCTGCCCCCAGGGTGGCTGGCCCCACGGCCCTGCCCCGCCGCTGCCCGCCTGGGTCTGAGCCTCCCAGCCCAGCAGGTAAGATCCCTCCACCACCAGGGGCCAGCAGGGGAGCCACCCAGACTGCCCCATAGCAGCTTCCCGGCCTCCACAGCAAGGGGACGTCAGGTCTGCTCTGCATCCCCAGCCCCTGAAGTTGCCCCAGGCTGGCCGGCCACCCTCCCAGGAGACACCATGTGTGGGTTCAGGGGCTGGACCCTGCCTGCGGCCGCTCAGGGAACATAGCTCCCAGTTCCTCGACATTCCCACTGCCTCTGGCTGGCTCCTCGCCCTGGCCGCCAGCATGGAGGAGGTGAGGAGAGGAATACTAAGTAGCAACCTCACATCTTCAATCTCTTCCCCCGCAGCCAGGGACCCGGGAAAGAGGAGGGAGGCCCTGGATTTGGGGTGCTGTGCACACAGCCAGGCAGAGGCAGAGGCTGAGGTGCTGGTCCCGGGCCCCTCCCCTGATGCTGGCCCCTCCCCACCTCTTCTCTAGAAGGGAACCCGTGGTGATGGGCAGGGCTGGGGGCAGGGGCTGGGAGCTGGCAGGAGTCTGAGAAGGAGGTGACTCTTCCAGGTACTTTGGGGGTGCGGTTGGGCCAGTGTAAGCAATGAGAGGGGGGCTGGACAGCCCCAAACCCAGCCTGCTGGCTGGGCTCCTGCTTCCCTTCCCAAGGAGCCCCCCTGGACCGCCTGGGTCCCACGTGGGCCCTGCTGCCCAGACTCCCGGCACACCCTGGCTGCCCCCTGCCACCCCCCAGCCTCCGCCCCCAGCCCAGCACAGGCTGGGCTCCCTCCTCCTCTCCCTGCCCCTGGGTGAGGCTGGGGCAGGCAAGGATGCACAGACCCGGCCAGCCAGGGGAACCAGCACCAGGCAACCTGGGATGTGTCCCGGAGTCCTTCTAGGCCCTGATTTACAGCTGGCCACCGGAGCCAGAAGCCAGGAGCATCTTCCAGATGGCCCTCCTTGGCTGGCCTGTCCATCCTCGTCACACATGTGCCCGTCCTGCACACCCCTGCCCTCCGCGGAGCCCTGGGGCCCTGGCTCTTGCCCTCCCTCCCTTGAACTGCCCTGGTTCCTTCCCCAGACCCATCTGGGCATCAGGACTGGCTCTGCAGGAGCAAGGCTCGCAGGCGGGGGGAGGAGCCCCCAGCTCACGTCCCTTCCCTCAGTCAGGCTTGCTCTGCCCTCAACAGCGAGGGCTCGCCAGACCCCACGTGGGTTCCACACCCCTTCTCTGACCAGCGGCTCCTCTGTCTAGCCGTGAATATTTTCACCAAACATCTATGGGCCCTGTCCAGTCCTATGCGGCGAGGAGATGCAAGGAAGAGCTACACGGGGCCCCCACCCTTCCACCCCTGACCCATAGGCCCCAGGGGAAAGACTTGGAACAAGTGAGTAACAGAGCAGTGGGGTGTGTGCAGGCTCCCTGGCCCCAGTCAGGCCCAGGGCCAGCCCAGTGTGGGGCCCTCTCACGATCACAGTGACTCAATCACAGTGACACGTGCCCCCCTCCTGCTTCCTAAGTGCACTGACCCAGGGGCCCCTCCATCAATCCTCACAACTACCTGTGAGTCAGGGCCGCAATGACCCCGGTTTACAGCTGGGGAAACTGAGGCATGTGGCTGTTGTATTAGTTAACTCATGCTATGTAACAAATTGCCCCAAACTTAGCAGCTTAAAATGACCCCAGCTATTATCTCCTGTGGGCCAACCGTCCTGGCAGGCCTGCTGTGTCCGGTGCTCAGGGGCTCACAGGCAGAAATCAGGGTGCTGGCCAGCGATGCTCCTGTGGGCTCTGGGGACAAGTCTGTTTCCACGCTCATCCGGGTGCTTGGCCAAATTCAATCCCTTGCAGCTGTGGGACTGAGGCCCCGTTTCCTTGCTGGCTGCCAGCAGGGCCACCCCAAGTCCCCTGCCATGTGGCCCCTCCATCTGTAAACCACACTCGGGAGCCCCACCCTGCTAACTTCCCTTCTCGTGACCCCAAAGACAACTGATCAGGGACCTCCATTAATTGGCAAGGAGCCCTGCTGCAAGTCACCTGACACCATCACGGGAGCAATATCTCCAATTCACATGTTCCCACGCCCAAGGCGGGCTCATCTGGTCATTGGAATGACCTAGAATTCTGCGGGCCCCAGAGATTCGGTCACATTCAAGGTCAAACAGCTCTTACTGTGGTCACCAACCCAGGAGGCTGGGGTCCAAGGAACCAGCCCATCAGGGAGGGGGTCCCAAGCCCAGGCGAGCAGGAGCCAGGAGGCACATGCGGGTGGGAAACCCGGGGCCACGTCAGAGCAGGGAGCTGGCCTGGAGTGCCAAGGAAGAGGCCAAGGGTGCAGGAAGCTAATGCCCTGGCCATACAGGGGGGCACGCAGGGCCTTTGGGTTGGCTCCAGGCCCAGCACCCAGCTACCCAGGCAGGAGCCCAGCCGAAGCCCCTGGGTGGCAGCGGGCAGAATGGAGCAGGGGAGAGACTCCTTCATCCCAGGCCCGATCCACAGTGGTTCATGGCGAGCCCCGGCCATCAAGAAGAGGCCTGGCTGCCCCTGCCGCTGAGGACATTTGGGAGCCACCAGGGGCGGGGAGGAGGGGCTCTGAGAGAGGGTCTCCGGGGTGACTTGCCCTTGGGTGAGCTGCTGCCCTCTGTCTCCCTATTTACCGTCTGTTGGCCCAGATGGCAGCAGCCAGGAGCTGAGACCTCTCTGCTTTGCTCCCCGTGAGGTTTGCAAGGTGCACTCAGCATGCAGCCCAGGGCAGCCTGGTTATAACACCCCGACTGACCAACTTCGAGGCCACCACCTGCCAGCCCACCTGCAGAGCAGACCCGACCCCCAGGGCCCCTCTGAAGAGGACACCGGTGGACGGAGCCAGGCCCATGCAGGCCAGCCTCCTGGGTCCCGAGCTCTGACAGCACCTGCAGTGGCCTCGGCTGGCCGTCCTTGGCAGGTGTGTGAAGGAGAAGGAAGTTCGCGTGGGCCTCCTGGCACAGACAGGGCCTGTCAGCTGCCTTAAATTACAGCTCACCCCCTGTCGGCAAGGCTGTCTCCTCCCTCTCTCCTTGGGCAGGTTCTCACTCATTTCTCTCTGCCCCTCCGGGGTCCTCTGCATCATGCAGAGGGCACAGGACACATGGAGGTGTGTAGGCCAGGATTGCTACGGCCAGCACATCAGCAAGGAGGCCTCTCCAGGCGCCAGGGCCCGGGCTAAGGGCTTCCCACAGATGCCGTCACCTTGGCCCCCCACACATCACAAAACATTCAAGGGGGTCTCAAGACCAGCATGGGCACCACCCCAGCTGGCAGGGTTCACAGTCAAGCTAGAAAATCAACGAAGTCAGGAGAGCTGGGTAGGGGGGTGGCAAAGAGGCGTGAGCAGGGGACCCGGGGCTCGGGGCCCTGCTGCCTGAAGCTGCCAGAGGCCTCCCCAGAGGAGGTGGGGAGGGCCTGGGGCCCAAGGCCAGGCAGGATCCTGAGCTCGTGAGACCCCCACCCCCCAGCCCCTCTCTTCTGACCTGCAGTTGAGACTTTTTCTCCTTTCTCCAAAGCAGGGAAGGGCCAGTCACAGGCCAAGAGATCAACACCTGGCATCAGTGCCCTTGCGACCCCTGCTTGTCACCTGTCACCCACTCACGAGCCCCGGGATGCCTCCTTCTTCCACCTGCACAGCAGGTGTGTCTCAGTGTCCTGGGGCAGCTGTAAGCAAGCACCACAGAGCGGGCTCGCAACAGGCATTTACTTCTGCCCAGACCCAGGGGCTGCAAGCCTGAGATCAGGTGTCGGCAGGGCTGGTTCCTCCTGGGGACAGAGGGGGTTTAGGTGTAGGCGTCTCTCCTGGCTTCTGGTGGTCGTTGGCAAACTTTGCCTTCCTGGCGGGTAGAGGCATCACCGCATCCCAGCCTGGAGTCCCAGGCTGGCCGCTTCCCCTGTGAGCTGAGCCCTCCTTCCCCAGGGCCCTCTGCCAGCCCCGGCCCCACAGCCCACAGAGAGACTTCCAGCTGGCTGTGGCCCTGGCCAGCCCCGGGCAGGGGCCAGTTCCAGGCTGGTGGGTTTTGCCCCTGGGCAGTTGTGAGGGTTTTTTTCCTACTTCCCACTTCTCCCTGGAGCAACTCCCCTTCTTCCCAGCAGAGGTCACTGTGGGGTAAGGGTTTGCTAAACTGGACCCTGGAGAGTCAGTCCCACTCAAGGAAGGGGTGGGCCCAGGGGAGCGGGTCGGCCCAGGGGGAGCCAGTGGGTGCAGGGGGAGCCGGTCGGTGCAGGGGGAGCAGGTGGGCCCAGGGGGAGCCAGTGGGTGCAGGGGGAGCAGGTACGCCTGGGGGAAAGGGTGGGCCCAGGGGGAGGAGTAGGTCCAGGCAGATCGGGTGGGCAGGGTAGAGACCCCAGTGGAGCCCAGCAGTGCCCAGCGGGAGCCAGAGGTGACCATGTTCACAAGGCCAGCGCTGGCGACAGGGAACCAGGGAACCGACCGATGGCACCTCCGAGTTGATGCGTTCATGAGGCCCGCCGCGCGGGGCCAGGCCTTCGCCCACACCGGTGCTCACCCATCCTGGCCACTGAGACGCACAGAGCATCAGTGGAGCGCCCGCTGCGTGCCAGGCACAGGGCCCTGCTGTTCACAGGCATTCTCTCATCGAGCTCTCCAAAAAACCTGGCCAAGAAGGCGGTGTTAAAAGCCCCGTTTTAAATAAATTAATTAATTAAATAAAAGCCCCGTTTTATGGGAGGGGGAGGCTGAGGCTCGGCACAATAACCCATAACCCGGAGCTGTCGGCTGGAATGAGTCTCAGATCTGATGATTCATCTGCACCTTTCTCCACCCCCTAGTTCAACAGCTATTCTCTGAGGCAGAGATGCTTATCGGACATCCCTTCGGATGGAGATGATTAAGGTTTGCCTCCCAGGAAGGACGCAAAGCCTCTTAGTCTAAGCTCCTGGCAATCACTCACACCCTTAGTGTGAATGAGCAGGGGGGCTGTTAGGGCCTGGTCAGCACACCAGGACGTGGAGCACTGGGTATCCAGGACCATCAAGCACATTCAGAGCACCTGGGGAGCTCCCTAAGTAAGGGGGTGCACCCTGCAAGAGAGCCCAGAAGGCAGCAGGTGCCCAGCTGGTCCTGCAGAAAGAGAGCGTCCACCCTCAACCCTGCCCACCAAGGGACTGGGGGTACCTGCAGGGCTGCAGAGATGAGCCCCTGGTCAGCCTGAGGCAGGGAGGGGACGGAGGGGCTGGGGAGGTGAGGAGGGTGCTACAGAGGAGCCAGGGCCCCACAGGGAGCCCATCTGGGTCTGCCGAGAAGGCCGTCTCAGTCCCCAGAAACCCCCATACCCGGCACTGGGGTGGAGGTGCCCTGCAGGAGGCTCCCCTTTCTGCTACTCCTCTCTCTAGCCAAGAAAGGGGTGACCTAACCAGGACGGGAGGGCAGGGATCAAGATTCCTAGAACACCTCCCCACCCCCACCCCCGGGCCCCCTGTGTGGATCTGACTCAGGGTCCCTAAAGACCTACTCTGGCCAGGAAGCCAGAACATGCCAGAAAGAGCACATGGGCCAGCGGGAAAGAGTAGGGCTGGCGGCAGGCCTCGGGGGCTTCCCGGACAGTTGTCCCATCCAAGCCCCGGCCACACCCTCTCATCTGTGAGCCGTGGGGCTCCGTGCCAGCTGCCCCCAGAGCATGTCCCTAAGGGGGTCAGCTCCAGCTCACCGTCCTCCACAAAGGCCAGCTCTCTGACACACCAGCCTCCCCCCTTCTCTCCAGGTGCCGAGGGGGCCCCGGTGACTCTCTGGGGTAACAGGCCCCTGGCAGGTTCCCCTTACGCCCCCCTGGCATACCCCCTCCGCGAGCCCGGGCTGAAATCCCAGCAGCCCACAGGGGTGGTGTGAGACTACCACTCAGTGCTTTGCTCCAAGTGACCTATTTCTAAAATAGAGAGGCGTTTGTGCGTGCGTTGGGGGTGGGGGTCATGTCCCCACACCCTCCGGACCTCCTGCTTCTATAGGACAGCAGCCAATTCCAGCCAAGCTGTCCCTCCGTCCCTGTTCCTTTCCATTCCGTGACCCTTCGGAGGACCCTTCGTGTCTGGTGTTCAGTTCCCAGGGCTGGCTCAGCGGATGAGCCAATTTGGGGGGCTCTGTTTGTGGTCTCCCTGCGGTGTTGGGGACTGGGGGGCTGCCCCAAGGACCCAGCTCATCTGCCGGGCTGTGCAGTCACATCACCTGGGGCGCTTGTTAAACTCCTGAGGCCTGGACCCTCCCCTCCTCACCACCAGTTATGCAGGACTCCCTGGGGGTGCACTTGGGCAGGGGGGTGGGGGATCTGGGCCAGGCCTGTAGGCTGCTAGGGAGGGACTTTATGGGAGGAGGTGGGGGCTCAAGCAAGAACCTGACTCGGAACACAGGTGGAAATATCAAGAGGGGGCCCACACAGGGGCCTCAGAGAGAGTGGCCTGTGGAGAACGGTGAGCTACGGTAGCTACGCGGATACACGGAACCAAACCTCCCAGACCAAGAACCACAGGAGAGTAAGACCTCGCAGGACCAAGACGTCGGATCTCCTCTGCCCGCGACATCCAGCCCTGCTCAGCCCCCAGACCTCCCAGGAACCTTACAAACAACGCAGACAGATGGGGGGCCTCCCCCCGGTGCTCACAGTCAGGTCCATCCATCCGTCCACTGGGCTCCATGGTCCTGACTCACGGAAGGGGCGTGAGCCAGGGGATGTCCAGGGTGGCTTCCAGGAGGCAGTGAGGCCGGAGCCCAGAGCTGAAGGAGAACTGTGCAGGCTGGGAACGGCACGTCCCTGTGGAGGGAGGACGCCAGGTGGCAGGACGTGCCTGGCCACTGTATTACGGTTTTCCCCTTCACCTTCTCAGCCCACGTCCTGGCGTCACCTCCCACGTTCACACCCCTTGGCTCCACTAGGAGCTGCGGGTTCCCAGAAGCTCGCTGCTCCCCAGGCCTGCTCCCTCCTGCTCTGCACCTTCCCTTCCCTGCAGCCCTCCTCAGGGGGAGGAGCCTGCCTGAACCCAAGAATCACCTGCAGGAGGAAAATGCCAACACCCAGGAGCCCCCAGGAGCTAGCTGGTCTCCGCCAGGGCCCTGGAATCTGCATTCAGAACTCCGCCCTGGTGAGCCCCAGATCCCCTCTGCACCCGCGCTGACCAGCCCCACGTCGGGCCCACCTGGGCACTGACCCTCGGCAGCCCTTTGGATGAGGCCAGGCCAGGAAGGGGACACGCGTCTGCTCCAGCAGCCCCCTGCCCGCACCCGGGGGCTCACCGCCGACCTGCTGCTACGCGGGTGTGCCCGGACCCCCGACACTGCCCCCACACCGAGCACAGGCAGAGTCGGGCCCAGGGCTTCCTCACGCTTCCCCGAGGGCCGGACGTCCGCCTTCGTGTGAAACTCACGGCAGCAGCGACCCAACGAATCAAAGATCCACTGACATCCTGGCTTCAGCAAGAGTGCAGGCCCGAGGCCGTGCGCCCCCTTCCCCGGCCGCCCCCAGGCCCATCCTGCCCTCTGCCCCCTAGGCCGCTGCTGCTCTTGACCGCGTGAGACTCCTTGTACTCAGGGACTGGCGTTGCGCTGCGCCGGTTCCTCGACTTGACGCTCCTGCTTATGCTGACATCAGCTACACCACGTAAACATCCCCAATCTGAACACTTTGAAATCCGTGGTTCAAGTCAAGGTTATTTTTATTAATAAAAATCTACAGAAAAAAATCTTCAGTGAAGTCCCTCCCCGTCGCATACACCTTCGTCGCAGAACCCCGGGGCTGGAAGGACACACAGTCACCGCCCGACTTCCCACCCCAGACCGCCGTGTCCCCTGCGCAGGAGGCTGACCCCACCGGCTCACCCACACAGACCTCGGGAGTCTCCAGTCACCAAGCTGGCTGCGGCCTCCGAGTCCTCCTGAGAATGCATGGGCCCTGGTTCTGCCCCTGGGGTCACTCACAACAGGGCAGCACTTTCAAGCACCCCACTTCCTCCACACATGCACCCCAGGACCCAACCACATGACCCCCCACCAGTTAGTCTGCTTTCTTCTGGGCCCACTCCCATTTATCTGTGTCTTTCTTTGTGCCCACTGCTGATCTCAAGAGCTCATGTGGACTTAAACAGGTTATGATATATCAGGATCATCACCTCCTACGATACACACACTATACCTCTGTTAATGTGACCCAAGTGTGTCTGTGGGGGGAGGATGTATGTGTAGCATCTGTATCACACACCCCAGTAACAAATTAATGAGGTTCTCCTTCAGACAATATTTGGATTTATTTGGATACCTGGGTGGCTCAGTGGTTGAGCATCTGCCTTCAATTCAGGGCGTGATCCTAGAGTCCCGGGATCGAGTCCCACATCAGGCTTCCTGCCTGGAGTCTGCTCCTCCCTCTGCCTGTGTCTCTGCCTCTCTCTCTGTGTCTCTCATGAATAAATAAGTAAAATCTTTTAAAAATATATTTGGATTTATTAAGGGCCCTGGGTGAGTCCTAGCCTGAGGGCCAGTGTCTGGGGAACTTGGGAGCCCAGAGCCACCAGTGCCCAGGCTTCTCAGCTCACCTGTCCCCGTCATGATGTTCACACTCACCTGTGCTTCACACTCACCTGTGCACATGCAGGGTCAGCCACCCCCACAGCCGGGAAAATCATCCCTCAGACACACATGGAGTCAAATCCTTCCTTTGTCACTGGGGCCGCGAGACCTCAGGCAACGTGCTGAACCTCTCTGAGCTTCAAATCCTCATCCATCAACTGGCAACGGCATGGTCTGTGCTGAGCACCACGGTGACAGCCCCCCCCCAAGCCAGTGGGCACACGGGAAGGTCCCCATAAGTCACCTGTCCGTCCTGCCTCCCAGGCCTTGCCGTCCGTAGACCTGACTGCTCATCAACCCTCGGGGGCAGTGGGGGCCCAGGGATCATCCAGCCATCAGCAGGAGGCATCTGTCACCTCCACCATTGGTGGGAAGGGGGATATGAGAGAGAGACAGAGAGAGACGCCAGGCAGATTACGTGTGCATCCTTGGGACAGGGCCTCCAAGAGCTGAGTTAACCGAGAATGTCCAGGCTGTGAAACTGTGTTCACCTGGGCCAGGCTTAGTTAGCAGGTTCATTGAATTTCTAAGCCCACCCACCCCCAGCCAGGATGAATGGCACTGCCTGGTGCAGCAGCACTTGTCCAGTGACCTCACAGAGAATCCCTTATCCACTGGCACTGAAAGTGATGATCAGACTCAGAGAGAGCAAAGCAGGCCACAGCAGGTGCACAGGGCGTCCCTGGCAGCCCCCCGCCCACCATCAGACTCAGTTGCGAGATGGCCAGGCTCAGGGTTTCCTCCCTGGTGCCCTCCAAGGACCTTGCCAAGGACCACCTTGCTGGATGCCCCGCCCAGGCCTCAGACCTGAGCACAGAGGTGCATCGCCCTGGGGGACCGGGGACACCCCACCGCCTCCACTCCAGGCTCCCCTGCACAGGGTGTTATGGGTGTATCAGCCAGGGGTCTCTAGAGGAGCAGAACCGGTGGGGCACAGAGAGGTCTGTACCAGGAGGAGACTTATCACAGCAGTTGGCTCATGTGGTTGTGAGACCCAGAAGTCCTGCGATCTGCAGACAGCAGGCTGGAGACCCAGGGAACCAGTGGTGTGCTTCGGCCTGAGTCTGAAGGCCTGAAAAGGGAAGGGGTGGGGGGGGCAAGTGTGAGTCCCAGAGTCCGAAAGCCTGGGAACCAGGAGGGCAAGGGAAGGTGGATGTGTCAGCTCCAGAAGAAAGAAAGAATTCATCTTTCCTCACCTCTTTGTCCCATCTGGGCTCCTGGTCCATCTGGTCTCGCCCCACTGGCAGGTCCTTTACTGGGTCTGCTGCATCAGGTGCTGGTCTCAGGACACCCTCCCAGGCACACCCAGAAGAGTGCTGTGACACCTGGACATCCCTTAGACCAGTCAACCTGATGCATAAAATAGGCCATACCATGAGCCTTTGTGAACATTTGTTTCTTCCCCATCTTCCCTGGCCTAGGAACGAATGCATGAGGACACGAAGATGGTTCAATGCACCACGTGCTCCATAGTTGCATTCCAGGATTTGGGGCAAGCTGCTCCATGAGTGGGCGGCAAGGGCGCCGCTCCTCTGACGTGATGGGCATAAGGTGGTATCTCCTTGTGGCCTCAATCTGCATGTCCCCTAGGATTGGTGATGTCCAGCATCTTTCCATGTGCTATTGACCATTCGTATGTCTTCTTTGGAGATGTGTCTCTTCATGTCTTGTGCCCGTTTTGGAATCGAGTTTATTGTTGTTGAGGTGCAGGAGATCTTTATATATGCTGGATATTGACCCCTTATCAGGCATATGTTTGCAGATATTTGCTCCTTCTGTGGGTCTCCTTCTCCCTCCGTGGACAGTGGTCTGTGACACACAGAAGTTTTCAATCATTTTTTTAAAAGATTTTATTTATTTATTCATGAGAGACAGAGAAAGAGAGAGAGAGAGGCAGAGACACAGGCAGAGGGAGAAGGGAGAGGGCTCCATGCAGGGAGCCCGACGTGGGACTCAATCCTGGGTCTCCAGGATCAGACCCTGGGCTGAAGGCAGCGCTAAACCGCTGAGCCACCCGGGCTGCCCCAAGTTTTTAATCTTAATCAAGACCATTTTATCTACTTTTTTCTTTTGTGGCCTGTGACTTTGGCATCACATCCTAGAAATCACTGCCCACCACAGTGTCACAAAGCTTTTTCTCTGTGTTTTCCTCTAGGGGTTCTATAGCTTCAGCTCTTACTTGGGGCTTTGATCCATCTTGAATGAATTTCCATACATGCTATTAGGTAGGGTCCAACCTCACCCTTTTGCATGTGCATGTCTTGTTCTCTCAACATCATTTCCTGAAAATTCCCCCATTGAGTGGTCTTGGCAACCTTGTTGTAAATCGTTTAACCATATAAATGAGGGTTTATCTCTGGGCTCTCTATTCCATCGGTCTGTACATCTGTCTTTGTGCCAGGATCACACTGTTTTGATAACGTAGCTTTGTAGTTAATTTTGAAATCAGAAAGCATAAATCCTCCAGTTGTGTCCTTTTTCAACATCATTTTGTCTGTTTGGAGGCCCTTGTGATTTCATATGAATTTTTGGATGGATTTTTCTATTTCTGCAAAGAAGTCACCGGGATTTTTCTAGAGATTGCATTGATTCTGTAGATTACTTTGAGTCTTACGGACATCTTAGTGGGCAGTTCCTTTTTGCCCTGGACCCTTTCCACCAGGTAGAGAGTGTGAAGGGAGAGAGGACACTACAGAAAAGCAGATAAAGTACTTTTCAGAGTCTAGACCCACACGGTACTTCACAGAAGCCACTAGTCACACTGGCCCATTCAAACAGATGCCAAATTCATTAAAATTCAGTTCCCCGGTTGCACGAGCCATATTCCAAGCACTCGGCAACCACACATGGCTGGTGGCCACCAAATTGGGCCACAGGGCTTACCAGACACTTCCATCGCTTCAGAAAGTTTGGTTGAATGGTGTCATCCTAGACTTTTTTTTTTTTTAAGTTTCCTCTCTTTATTCCAGCAACTGAACAATAATAAAAAAGAATTACATGAAATCCTACTGTCACCAAGTCTGAGAATAAAAATCAAACAGGATGGTTTTCTCTCTTTTAAGGCAGAACTAGGAGATGATTTTTTTAAAAGAGCATTTTCAGTTAAATTGTAGCTAAATGCACTTTATTACTGGAACGCATCAAGATTTAGAAGGATTAGAAGGGCTAGCTAATTGTCTGTACACACAGTGACTCATGCAGTCCGTTTGCCCGGGATTAATCTTCTGTCGAGTATCTCCTGGCTGGGCTATGTGGCTCGTGTGACATTGATTGTGTGTTCTGTGTGGAGCCGGAATTGAAAACTGGGAAAACGGATCAATTTAGGGGCCAGAAAGCTACCACAGAAGAGGTGTTCGCATGAATTTCAGGGACTCGGATCTTCACGCTTCTCTGATGAGTCCAACCGCCACGTTTGATTGAGTTGTTCTTGTTTGAAGAGCACCTGCCTTAGGCCCATGGGACACGTAGGGTCCAGCAGGTGAGCCACCATTTCAGGTGACCTTAAGTTAGAGGATATTGGGCTGGTGCAAGAAATCTGATAAAAATGCACAGTAGGGAAGAAATGGCACCTATCAAAGAGAAATATACTGATATGTTAAGATTGAGACTTAAAATGGTCATCAGCATATTCCTTCTTCAAGCACAGCTGACATCTCAGGAGTACGTCATGGTGATGCAGTAGGATGTGATTCCCCCAGCGAGTCCACCACCTGTCCCCTGCGAAGTCATTACACAGTGGAGAGCCTCCCCCATGCCGAACCATACCTCCCTGTGGCTTATTTATTTGACAACCAGAAGCTTGTGCTTCTTAGCCGCCTTCCCCTGCTGCGCCTGCGTCCCACCCTCCACTCTGGAACCCACCAGTTTGTTTCTGTGGTCTGCTTCTGTTTGAGAATCCTTTGTTTTGCTTTGTTTTGTTTTGTTTTGTTTTGTTTAGAGTCTACACAGAAGCAAGACCATGTAGTGTTTGTCTTTCTCTGTCCGACCTGTTTTATTTGCAATATCCTCTGGATCTGTCCATGTTGTCACAGATGGCAGGATTCCACTCTGTTATGACTGAGTGATATTCCATCGTGTGTGTGTGGGTGCGTGTGTGTGTGTGTGTGTGTGTGTGTACACCAGTTCTTTATCCATTTATCCATTTATCTGTCGATGGACAATTAGATCATTTCCATATCTTGGCTGTTGTAAATACTGTTGCGATAAATACAGGACTGCAGATATCTTTGCAAATTAGTCTTTTCTTTTCTTTTCTTTTTTTTCTTTTCTTTTCTTTTCCAGATAAATACCCAGTAGTGTGATTACTAGATCATAAGGTAGCTCTATTTTTCACTTTTTGAGGAACCTCCATACTATTTTCTTTTTTTTTTCTTTTTTTTTTTCCATACTATTTTCCAGAGTGGCTGCAACAGCTTGCATTCCCAACCATCAGTGTAAGAAGGTCTAGTTTCTTCACATCCTCGCCAACACTTGTTGTTTCTCATGTTTCTGATTTTAGCCATTCTGACTGGTGTGAGGTGGTATCTCGCCGTGGCTTTGATTTGCATTTCCCTGGTGGTGAGGGATGGTGAGCATCTTTTCCTGTGCCTGCTGGCCTTTCGTGTGTCTTTGGAGAAATGTCTGTTCGTGCCTTCTGCCCATTTTTAAATCAGGTTGGCTTTTTTCTTAATATGACTTGCAGGGAGTTCTTTATATGGTTTGGATACTAACCCCTGTTGGATGCATGATTTGCAAATGTCTTCTTCCATGTCGTTTTGCTGGTGGTTTTCTTTGCTGTGCAGAAGCTGTTGTTTGCTGTAGGTTCGCTTGTTAATTTTATCTCTCGTTGCCCCTGCCTGAGGAGACTGGCCCGAAAACAGATCACCAAGACCAATGTCAGAGAGGTTACGGCCTATGTTCTCTTCTAGGAGTTTTAAGGCTCCTGGTCTCTCATTTGGATCTTTCATCCACTTGGAGCTGAGATGTGTGTGCTTTAAGATAGGGATCCAGCTCCATTCCTCGCACGTCGCTATCCAGGCCTGGACTTCGCTAAGTTGCAAGAGGCCCAAAGTGGAAATATAAAAATCCCCAAGTCTGAACCGGCTGAGATTCTTTCCACAAAATAGGGCCTCGAATAAAAATCAAGGCAATTATGGTCAGTTGTTGGAAGGCAGAGTTACAATTCTGATGGGCGGCGTGGACTTCAAGGAACTGATTTTCATCATGAAGCAGGAAGGAAGGAGAGGGAGTGGTGGACGCTGGTGGTGCCCACAAGAAGGCTTCTCTGGAGTCCACCTCTCAACCCCAAGGAGATGCAGGAGCTGCAGGCTCAGCCCGGACCTGTGCGCCCCCAGGCAGGAGACTTAGGCCTTATTCTCCTCCTTATACAAATCCACAGCCTCCCTTTTGTCTTGTCTATCTTCAGTGAAGCCTTTCCCACTACACCCACTGCCCAGGCCCCTCCAAAGCTGAGCCTCCTGCAGCACCCCCTTCCCCAGAAGTCCACCACGTGCCCCTTCCTCGTTGGCCAGCAATACAAGGTGTGAGTTGCAGGGCTGCTGCTGGCTGGCTGTCACAGCCCTGACAGCTAAGGAGAACAGCGATAGGGAAGGGCCTGAGTGCCCCGCCTCCAATGGCACACACCCACATCTAGGAACAGCGCCAGACCCCCAGCCAGGAGCCACGTCTGGGAGGATGGCCCCATACTTGTGGCCAAACTCCTCCAGAGAGGGCCAGATGGAGGACCCTGAGGCCTGCAGTGACAGACACTGCTTCTTTCCCACCCCAGACAGGGCTGTGGTCATCCTTGGCTGGGCACACTCTGGGTTCTAGGTATACTTTCAGAGACTTTGAAGGCCTCAATGTTCATGATGGGCCACCTCCAGCCCTTCTCACTGCAGACCCATGGGCAGCCCTCCAAAGCCTGAGCATCAGCGGCTCCCTTACCCTGAGCTGGCCCCACGGGGCTGTTACACCAGCCTTGGCTGATGACCTATGTCCATAGGCACCCCTATGTCCTGGGAGCCATACCTTTGAAGGCTTGGGTCCCCTGCCCTGGCCCTGGCAATAAGACTCCAGGTAACCAGGACCAGAGGTGCTTTTGGAAAGGGCTGGAGCTCATGATCCTGTACATGCCGGGCCCTCTCCAGAGTACTTATAAGGCGTGGTGCGTGTCTCCATGCAAGCCAAGCTGTCTGGTCCCCACTCACTTCTTTTTGATATGCAGACCTCAGTTATTTATTTTCAAGTTGTCGCTTACCAATTATATATACACTTTTTCATTGTTCCACCAACATGCCTTTTGATGTGTAATTATATTCTGTAAAGTCCATCCTTTTCAGGGTATAGCTGTAAGCGTTTTGACAAAGCTATACAGTTGTGTAACCACCACCACAACCGAGGTGAGGTAAAGAACAGTTCTGGCACCCCCCAGAATCTCCTGGTGTCTCCCTGTGGTCAGTCCATCCTCACTCCACCCTGAACCACTGGCAAAACCAACGTGTTTCCTGTCCCTACATTTTGCCTTTTCCAGAACATCATATGAATCATACCATGCGTAGGCGTTTATGTCTGGCTTCTTCCACTTGGAGCGATTTGAGATTCATCCATGTTGTTGAGTGTGTCTATGGTTTGCTCCTTTGATTGTTGGCTAGTTTTCCACTGAAGGGACGTACCACATTTTCTTTACCCCCTCACATTGAAGGACATTTGGTTGTTTCAGCCTTGGATGATTAGGAGTCAAGCTGCTGTACATATGCATTTTCATGTAGGTTTCGTGTGGGCGTAAGTTTTCATTTCACTTGGGTAAATACCTAGGAGTAGAACAGGCAGGTCTCATGGTCAGTATCTGTTTTCCTGTATGTGGAACCACCAAACCATCATCCCGGCTGGCTGCACCACTTTGCACTGCTCTCCTCAGTGTGGAGGGCTCTGTTGCTGCCCACCCTGC
Organism: Canis lupus baileyi; assembly: GCF_048164855.1. NCBI lineage: Eukaryota > Metazoa > Chordata > Mammalia > Carnivora > Canidae > Canis > Canis lupus. Next base: position 9,145,883 of record NC_132858.1, read on the forward strand.
CAGCCCTGGGTACTCATTATCTGCCTTGGCCATTCTAACGGGTGTGTGGCGCTAGCTCATCATGGTTTTTATCTGCAATTCTCTAATGACCAAAGCTTTCCCATGTGCTTATTTGCCACAGGCAAAGCTTCTTTGGTAAGATGGTTGCTCAAATGTGTTGCCCATTTTTTATAGAGTTGTTTTATTTTCTTTTTTTTTTCTATTTTTATTTATTTATGATAGTCACAGAGAGAGAGAGAGAGAGAGAGAGAGGCGCAGAGACACAGGCAGAGGGAGAAGCAGGCTCCATGCACCGGGAGCCTGACGTGGGATTCGATCCCGGGTCTCCAGGATCGCTCCCTGGGCCAAAGGCAGGCGCTAAACCGCTGCGCCACCCAGGGATCCCCTAGAGTTGTTTTATTTTCTTACTGAGTTTTGAGAATTCTTTATATTTTCTGAATACCAGTCCTTTATCAGATACGTGTTTTGCAAACATGTTCTCTCAGCCTGTGGCTTATCTTCTTGTTCTCTTAACAGCATTTTTGAAATAGGAGTTTTTAATTTTGATGAAGTGCCAAAGTCTGATTTACCATTTTATTCTGGTACAGATTGTGCTTTTGGTATTATAGCTAAGAAAATGTGGCCTAACACAACATCACAAAGATTTTTTTTCTCCTATGTTTTTCCTAGAAGTTTTATAGTTTTATGTCTCAGATATAGGTCTATGACACATTTTGGGTTAATCTCTGGTTAAGGCATAAGGTATGTACCAAGGCTTATGTATTGGTCTAGGTATATGTGTGTTTATTTTTGCATGTGGATATCCAACTATTTCAACACCATTTGCTGGAAAGATGCTCCTTTCTCCATTGAATTGCTTTTGTATCTCTGTAAAGAATTGATTGACCATATATGTGTGGCTCTGTTCCTGTCCCATTGATCTGTGTCTGTTCTTCTGCCAATACTGCACAAGATTGATTTCTCTAACTTTAGAGTAAGTCTTAAAATAAAGCGGTGTGAGTTTTCCAATTTTATTTTATTTTTTCAAAACAGTTTTGGCTATTCTAGTTACTTTGAGTTTCCACACAAATTTTAGAACCAGCATGTCACTTTCTATACCAAAAAATCGTGCGGGAATTTGGATTGAGATTGTGTTGAATCTATTGACCAGTTTAAGGCAAATTAACCTTTGCCTTTAACAGTATTGAGTGTTCCAATTCATGAACATGGTATGTCTCGCTATTTGTTTATGTCTTTTTTTAAAAAGATTTATTTATTTATTTATTTATTTATTTATTTGAGAGTGTGCATGTCCACAAGTAGTGGGGGAGGAGCAGTAGTAGGGACAAGCTAGAGGGAGAGAATCTCAAGGAGACCTCCCATTGAGCACAGGGGCAGTGAGGGTGGGGGTGGGGCTCAATTTCACGACCATGAGATCATGACCTGAGCCAAAATCAGGAGTGGGAGATTTAACAAACTAAGCCACTACCCCTGTTTATGTCTTATTTGGTGTTTTTTTCATCGGTGTTTTGTATTTTCAGCAAATAGACTTTTTGTATATTTTTTAGATTACATTTAAGTGTTTCATGTACTTTGGTGTACTGAGAGTAGATGGTGAGTTCAACAATAATGGTGGTAGTGGAGATGATGGTGATGATGATGATCATGATGATGGTGATGATCATGATGGTGGTGATGATGGTGAATATCATGAACATGATCATGATAGTGATGGTGATGAAGATGATAATAATAGGAGAGGAGAAGGTGAGAGTGGCAAAGCCTGGTTTCACATCTCATTCTGACTCTAAAGCCCAAATTAATTCCAGCATACCATACTGAAATCTGTGTAATCCACTTTCTAGCATCCTCTATATCAGTGGCTTTCAAACCTTTTAATCTCAGGATCCTTTCCATTAAAAAAAAAAAATTATTGGGACCACAGAGAACATTTGCTTCTGTAGACTAGTCTGTCAATGTTTACTCTAATTTTTAAAATATATTTATTTAATTATTCATTTGAAAATAACAATGACAAACCCATTATGTTAACACAAATAATGCATTATTTATGAAAACTATATTTTCCAAAATAAAAGTATTTGTTGGAAAGAATGACATTGTTTTACATTTTTTGAGAGTCTTTTTAACATCTGACTTAATGGAAGCCAGCTAGATTCTCACATCTGCTTCCATGTTCCATATTGAAATATCACATGGTGGTAGCCTCTGGAAAATTCCCCTGTCGATTTTAAGAGAATAAAGGTGAAAAAGGCAAATAGCATTCTAGAAGCATAATAATCTTTTGTGTTTTGGACCTCTGGAACAGTCTCAGAGACGCCCAGGAGTGTTCCAAGTTCACACTTTGAGAACTGCTACTCTAGATCCTCCAAAGTAAGTGTAGACAATCGCAGCTGCAGGGAGCCCTGGTGTTCCTGCAGGGGCAAAGAAGCACCCCAGAGCTGTGCATGCTCCAAAGTGACATGTCATGTGACCTGCATGATCTTCCCTCCTCACATTCTCAGTTACCTTCCCATAATGTTGCTGGGCTTCTTATCAGCCTCTTGGTGGACAAGTTATGCCTGCTAACCAAAACCCAGCCCCATAAGAGAGTGGCTGCTGACCAGTGTCCTGGTGACAGGAGCAGCACGTTTGACCACCACCAGACCCAGCACCGTGAATCTGCAGAGCCACCCTCCCCAGGACAGGTTTCCACATCAGGTTTTCCACAGAAGAAAGGGTAGCACCTCTCTTGGGCACATATACCCCCCCAGCTGCTCCCTCCACAGAGTCCCAAAGGCAGATCCGGCCTTGGAAACTGTTCTTTCAGCACTCACTGTCCATGTGTCATAGGCAGCAGCCCCAAGCCCTCCCCGGACTTGGAAGAGAGAATGTGCCAGATTCCCCACGGTTCTCCCAAAGACAGACTGTACAAAGCCAGACCTCAGCCCCAGCGGGTTTCCAAAACCTGTGCCTTGGGGCACTGGGTCACCCCAACTGACTGGTGATCACCAGACAGATAGGGCAGCCCCCGAGGAAGGCTGAGGCCTTCAGTGCTCCAGGGAAAGCCCTCCCTGCTCATTCTATCCTCTCTACACTGGGGCTAGGGAGGGCAGGGCTCAGGCGTCCAGCCTGGATTTGCTCCAGTCATTGGCTTCCCGGACCCTAAAGCTGTGTCCTCACATGAAGACCAGAACAAAAGCATTTAGAACAGGAAAGAAGCTCAGCGTACCAAGGACAAGCTCGCTAATACAAGCACTGCAGGTGTGATGGTTACCTGCCATAGTGGGGTGACGTGTGTCCCCCAGAAAGACACATCCATGTCCAAACCCCCAGTACCTGTGAATATGGACTTATTTGGACATAAGGTGTAAGTACAGGTGTACTTAAGGATTTCCAGATGAAATCATTCTGAATGATCTTGGTGGATCCTAAACCCAATGACTGCGTCCTTCGAAGAAGAAGGAGGAGATTCAAGACAGTGTCACAAGAGGTGGGAGGGGAGAAAGTGGTGGGCCGACAGCTGCAGAGGCTAGAGGGATGCAACCACAGGCCAAGAAACTCCAAAGATTGCCAGCATGTCCTCCGGCTGACTTCCAGCTTCTGCGTGCTGCTCTTGCCCAGAGAAGAGGCCACTGACACACAGTGGATATCACAGCTAAGCTGCAGGTGGGCCCTGCCGGAGAATATGGCTGGGGGTGAGTGAGCTGACCCCCCTCCCCTGGGCACTGCCCACCCTCAGGGTGTTTCCCTGAGCACATCACCCCACCTCGCAGCTGCCCCATCATGGTCCTGCTCCCTTCTCAGTGCTCAGTGCCCCAGAGGATGCTGCAGGCACTAGCCCCATGCACGAGCCAGAAGACATGTCTGCTGGCCTAGATTTTCACCTGCAAGAACCAACTCTGTATGTGCGAGGGGGTCCGAGCACGGATGCATGAGCACGTTCACCAGCACACAGCACACACGCTCCTCATGAGCCCCGAAGGCCACGCCAGCCTCCCAAGTCTAGATATGGGGGTGTTGCCCTATAAATAGCACCTTCTCATCCCTCCAGGTAGCACAAGTACTGTCGCCCAGAGAGGTGGGAAAGGCATGTCTTTATTACCATCAGATGTCTGCCTGAATCCGCGGCTTTCTGGAAGACGGGTATGTGTGTAAGAGACACGGAGAGGGCACGTGTGAGCGCCACCCGAGAGGCAGGCCTGCTCAGGAAGCCCCAGCCTGGAGGCAGGAACCCCCCAGCCTTCTGAAAGAGAGTCTGCAGCTGGACTCTCCCCGGGTTCCCTGAGAGAACAGAAGACGGCCCCTGCTCAGCCCCCCGCACCTGGCTCGGTGACTCAGGGTGTGAGGACAGCGGCGTCTCTGTGGAAAGGAGGGTCATGTCAGGGGACACAGAGCCTCCCTGCTCCTCCCCGGGCCCCCCCTCAGGCTCTGCCGGCGCCACGCTCCACCATGGGAGCTGAGGCTGCAGACACCAGTACCGCCCAGGCCCTCCCAGGCCCGAGGCCCAAGGCTCAGAGAGGGAGAGCCTGCCTCCTGCCACTGCCAGCGGGGTGGGCCTGACCCATGCGTGGCCTGAAGCCCTGCCTCTACCTCCCCTCCCTGCTGTGGGGACAATGGTGACCCCCACCTATGCAGAGCGGGTGATGCAGCGGGGTCACACGTAGAAGCTGAGGACACAGTGCCAGACTCATGGTGACAGATGGATAAATGCCACAAGCATTTTTAAGAATTAGCTGTTGTGTTCTGGAGACCATCGGGCTTCAAACTCAACATACACCACTTGTGGGTGTTACCTTAGCCCCACTGCCCAGGTGAGGGAACAGCCTAGGGAGTGAAGGGTCTCACAGCAGAGATGCTTCCAGAGCTGTCCCCAAGTTCTGCATGCCACACCCCCAGGGTGGACTTGCCCTCAGGGCAGCAGGGAAGGCAGCCGGGCCCAGGTTCACCTGCCCTGGCCAAACCTCCAGGTTGCCCCCCTGACCCCCAGAGTAACAGGATCAGGGCCCAGCTAGGAGTAGGGCATCTCACCTACACCCTTACAACTTAGGCCTCAGTCTCCTTACCTGAGAAATGGGGAGAAATTGTACTGCAGATCCTGCCGGCTCAGAAAGCAGAGGCAAGGATACAGCGGGCACCACACCTGGCTCAGCTCTCCTCCCCGGGGACGTCAGCCCACCAGTGCCGGGCCTTGCAGAGGAGGGAGCCCACGGAAGCCCATCCCTGCAGCCACCGTCTCTGAAAGGGGCCCAGGTGTGTTCTAGGTGTGTTCCATGGTCTCTGGCTACCCCAACCCTCACCAGGGAGTTAGCCAGGTCTAGAGGGAGGGGTGAGGGCTTGTGAGGCTTTATCCCTGCACCTGTGTTGTTTTTTTTTTATTATTAAGATTTTATTTATTCATTCGTGAGAGGCACAAAGAGAGAGGCAGAGACACAGGCAGAGGGAGAAGCAGGGTCCCTGTGGGGAGTTGGATGTGGGACTCAATCCCAGGACCCTGGGATCATGACCTGAGACAAAGGCAGATGCTCAACCACTGAGCCACTCAGGTGCCCCCAGAGCCATTCCTTTCCCTGGGTTCAGTTCAGAAGTGTGTTCCTGCCCGGGGTACGCATGGCCACTCTGGACAGGGGAGGAAGGAAAGCTACTCTTCTTGGCCCCATTTCTCTCTGCCCCAACCAGGGCAGAGGATTGCAGGGACTTGCCCAAGACCCCGCAGCTCCCAGCAGCTAGCCCACCCCACTCCACTCATCCCCGAGCCTTTCCACAGTCTTGGTCCTCCACACTGACCACAATGCCCATACACCACCTCCATTTGACAGGTGGATGAGCTGAGGCCCAGAGGAACAGGTCACCTGCCCAGGGACCGAGCTGCTCTCTGGAGCATGCTCCCTCTCCCAAACCAGGCAAGAAGCTGGAAAGGGTCTTTCTGGAAGAGTCCAGGGTCAGCCATGCTGCTGACACCTAGTGCTGGGTCTAACAGGGTGGCACCTTCCTTGCTTCCCAGGTGGTCACCTGCTGATCCACCTGGTGATCCATCGCAGTGAGTGCATCAAGCTTGTCCAGACTCCACCCTGTAACCCACCCCCCTTTGTCATCTGGGAGGACAGTCTTTCCCACCCCCATCCCTATATTCGGCCAGGTGTCCCTTTGACACCTCAGCAGCGTCATTTTGTGACATCAAGATGGTTGCAAGTCACCAGGATCATCAGTGACTGGAAACTTCCCCTACAGTGGCCCCTGAGACCTCCGCCCCAGGAGAGAACAGCTTTGTTTTCTTCTTCGGTCCCTCACGCATTGGCCCAGCAACCAGCAGTTTGCTAGGCTCCTGGCCACCACACCCCAGCTTGTGCAGAGGCTTCAGAGAGGGAGGAGTAGTCCCGGCCGGTGTCCATCTGCCCTGCACTGCACATTGAGCAGACCCTCTCCTGAAGGGGGGGCCACTTGCCGCAGGCCGCAGAGCAGGAGTCTGCTATGGCCCTGAGCATCTTGTCTGAGCAGTTCTGCATCCGAAGGCCTTGCAAGGTGACTATGGGGTGGGAGGAGGCTAGTCCTGGGGAGGCACTCAGAGCAGTCCAAGGTAGTACCCCCTTCCCTAGCCCAAAGCCCCTCATAACCATCAGTGGCTGGTGCTTCTGTGCCCCTGGAAACCACCACCTGGTCTAAGAGGTGGGCCTGGTGCTGAGGCTGGGGGAAGGGATTTGGTTGGGGGGTACACCAGCTGGCTGGGGGCAGAGCTCAAGTGGGCCCTCCTGCAGTGGCTTTCCCCAGGAGACTGGCTCTCTCCAGTCCCAGGGCCTGAAAGGGGCCCCAGTGGGCAGTCAAATGTGCCAGGCTTGCCCCACAGTCCTGCCTAGTGGTCCTGCTGCATCCCCCTGACCATCAGGCTTAGGGGCGGCCCTTGGGACACCCTTGACCCAACATAAATAAAAAGGTGGACATTCACCTGTGAGCCAGAAGCTTCAGATTGGGAGAGGAGATTGGGGCTTGGCCAAGGTGTCCCATTCCTTGGAGGGGAGCAGACTGGCTGAGGGTTTCCATTTGGAAAAGGCTCTGCGCCCTGGCATGGCCTACCCGGGCTGGGGGTGCCTGGAAGGGACCAGGTTCATCTTGTCTCTGCCCCCGGAAGGTAGATGCTCTCAGGAGGCCCCCTGCAGTTCCAAAGACTGCATGGTGGCCAGGGCTGGGGAGACCCTCACACTGCTGGGCTCCCACCTGCAGCATGAGTGACTTAATAGAACAGGACTTCAAGATCTAAAAAGCTCTCTGGGAGCAGAAGGGATGAGGGGGACACACCGGAGGAAACGTGCAGGTGGGCCCCCAGTAAGATCCTGGCCAGAGGTCCTGCTAGAAACGGGGTTTTGGCACACCTGTAAGACAAGGACAGAGGGCCTGGGTTTCTGGGGTTCCTTCTATGCTCTGGTGGCTTCTGTGCCTGGAAGAAAACTGGTCTGGGGCCCAGGAAGAGAGAGGGGGCACCCTGGACTCTGCTAGGGTGGGCTGCAAGAGGCCAAGCATCTGTGACCACCGCACCATCTGGCAGCTGGTAAATGGGAGGACCCCTCCAGGCTACCCCCCTGGCCCCCCAGGCTCATTCACCACCGTCAACCCTGCCCGGGGGCCTGATCCAACTGCCACATACCAGACCCGGGTAGGGAGTAGGGGGGCGAGGAAGCCTGGGGTCCCTGTGCCCCAGTCCGGGATCCCACCCGGGTTTTGTGGCCGCCGAGCCCTCCCCGTGCTCCTCGCCCCTCCCCGCCGCGGCCCCCGCTCCTCCCCGCTCCTCCCTCTTCCCTTCCTCCCGCGCCCTCCCTCCTCCCCGCCCCCTCCCCTCCCCTCCCCTCCCCTCCCCTCCCCTCCCCGCTCCCTCCCCGGGCTCCGCGGTTGGATCAGTCCTCTGGCATTTCCTGCAGCCGGGCCGCCGCCAGCTGAGCCCCGCGCGCCCGGCCCGCCCGCCGGCACCGAGTCTCCGCACGGTAGGCGCAGGGGCGCGGCGGGCGGGGGCCGGCCGGGGAGGCGGCGGGGAGGGCCGGGGCCGGGCGGCGGGGCCGCGGCCGGGAGGGCCCCGCGCGTCGGGAGGGCCGCCAGCCGCGGGCGCGGGGGTCGGGGAGCCCCGAACCGCGGCCCTCGGGCGGGGGACTGGGGCGCAGCCGGGGGGCCCGGGGGGCGCGGGGGCCCGGGAGTGGGAGCGGCGCGCGCAGCAGGCTTCCCGCTCGCTCCGCGGGGCCTGGACAGGGGATGCGGGGGGCTTGCGCGCCCCCAGCCCGGCCGCCCTGGGTCGGGGCGCCCCCCGCGCCCCCCGCGCGTGGCATCGCCGCGCCCGGCGCCTTCCCGGGGGCAGCGGTGTCTGGGCCACGGAGCGAGGGGCTGCCCGGGCTGGGGGAAGACCCTGCCTCACCCACCAGCCACAGCCACCACCTCTGGGCCGCCGACCCCCTGAAGATAGAGACTTAGCAAGTGGGAGGGCAGACCGGAGTCAACCAGAGGGTCCTGGGGAGGTGGGCCGGGGAGGGGGCGCTGTCAGCAGCCCCTGGGGCCACTTACCGACCGGGGCTCCCCAGGCGCCGCCCCTCCCCCCTTGCGGGCTGTCTGCTGTCAGCAGCCAGCTGGAGTTAGGATTTCCAATGTCTGGGGATGTGGACAGGTCCTGCGGGGTGAGGTAGGCTTCTCGGCCCCCACGCATCCTTGCGCTGGGCCCAGCCTGGCCTTGCTGGAGCAGTTGGTTGGATTCCTGCTCTTTTGCCATTTGGGATTTTACTCACACTTTGCTGCTCTGTCTACACAAGAAATCATATAGATATGTGTCTGCCCGTCTGCCTGAACCCCTTCAAAATGCCTTTTACAGGTGGACCTCTGTAATTGTCTCCAGGTTACAGCCCGCAGGCTGGGGACAAACTAAGGGTGTCACAGCTAGGGACGTGGGCACAGCCTTTGGGTTAGACGTGTGTGTCCTTGGGTCTGTGTGCGCTGTGTGGATCCAGGCCCCAGAGGGCAGAAACCCTGGCCTCAGCAATAGCAGGCTGAGTGGTCTTTGGGCTGTGTTCTCACCCCAACTGCTTGGTCTTGCAGGGTCTTGTGGCTCCTTGAATTGGAGGCAGTTCAGGGGCATCTGACAGCCCACCATCAGGCTCCCAGCTCCGGATCTGCAGATCCTATTGTCTGCCGGCACGTGTGTGGGGCAGTGGCCGAGGTGCCAGGGAGGCAGGCACTGAGTGGGTCTGTTGGGTGTCTCTTGTCTTGTCTGTGTTTAGAAAAGGTGACAAAGCAGATGAGCCAGGCGAGGGCCCTGTGACCCGCCTTGTCTTGGGAGGGGGAGCCTGTGCAGAGGCCTGGGCAGGGCATCTTGGAAGCCAACTGCAGGCTCCTCCTTCCTGGGCCCGGGGGTGCGGAGTCAGGCCACCAATCTGTTGTCTTCAAAGGTCTGCTTCTGGCTCTTTACAGAATGCTGAATGCAGCCCTTCCCCCCTTAGGATGGTATTTACTATGCTGAGAATGTCCAGGATCAATGTCTGTCCTGAAATCTCTCTCCCTGGAAGCTTCCTGAGCTGGGAGACTAACCTGATGTGCTGTAATCGGGGAGGGAAGAGACCCTCCCTGTGGAGCCGATGGTTTGAAGACTGCTGGTCTTTGGTGGCTGTGTTTTTACTTGTGCTTTCTGCTGATTCTGTGATTGAGCCAGTGTGAGTGTGCATGCACACACACACACACACACAATGTGCAGGTGGAGGGGGTCTCACCCAAGGTGATAGAAGCATGCCCCGCCCCTTACCCGTTTGTTGTTCAAGCGACAGGTGTGCAGCCGCAGCTGAGAAACCTTGCATACCCACTCACAGTTGTATGGGTGAGGCCTGAGCCCCAGGATGGGGGCTGCAGAGGGGCAAGCACAGGGGCGCACAGTGCATGGCAAGAGGACTCGGACATCCTGGCATGATGGGAACCGTCAGATGCAGTATCCCCCTCCCCGACCCCCCGTGGGGCCCCTGGGTTGGGTGCCTGGCTGTGGGGAGTGGCAGAGGTGGCACCATCCCGTGTTGGGGGGCCAGATGCTGGGTGGTACAGAAGGACGGTGCTGGGTGGCCACCCTGGGAGGTCCTCGTGCTGCTCAGGGCCGCCCTGAAGGAATAGGGTGCCGTTCTGGGTGCCAGGTTTGCCCCATACCCTACCAAGCCTACAGGTCCAGGAAACAGAACTTAGAGCCGAAGGATGAGCTCTCTGAGGCTTTGCAGCAGCCGGGCTGGATCGGTAACCCTCCTGGCGCTGGCTGCTGGTCTGGGGAGATGTCTAAGCAGATAGGGGAGTCTCTGCAGGGCATGGCAGCCGTGGTTGGTTATAAAGAATTTGGAGTTCGGAGCATGGTGTTCCTCTCGCACGGCCGTTGTTCTGAGCCAGGGCCCCGGGACCGTGTGTGGGCGGGTGTGAGTTTGGCTTCTGCTGGCCTGGTGTTGCTGCCAAGGGGAGTGGGCACCAGCCATGCGGTCAGGACTGCCGGACTGAGAACCAGGACTTGGGCAGGGACTGGGGATGGGGGCAAAACAATGGGTCCGGCCTGGAGTTCTTTGTCTGGGGAATAAGCTGTGGGGCGCAAGGAATGTTGTAGGCCCGAGGTGTGAGGCGGCCTGGGAGAGCTTCAGGGATCCGTAGGGAAGGAATCCCTGCCACCAGGATCCCAGATCCCAGAGATGCATCCAGGCCAAGAGGAGGGAGGACCTGTGGTGGAGGCCTTCCTGTGGCTTCCTGGGGTGAATGGCACCAAGAGGTCGCTTAAAGGGCCAGCTGATGCTGAGCAGGCGGGACGGGATGTGGGGGTGTGCCCATGGGATTTTCCCGCTCGCCCGTGGGGCATACCTGGCAGAGGGTCCTTTAGGCACCTGCACACCAGATTCCCTGAGCACAGCGGCCCCAGGGGACCAGCGATCAGTGGAGCAGTGAAATGAAAGGCCAGATCTGCCTGATGGGATGGAGCCCACCCCACTTGTCAGGAAGGCCCCCAAGTCCAGAGCCCTAGGCCAGGAGTGGGACCCGTGGCACTCAGACCTGAAGTCCCGAAGCTCTGGGATGAGAACTATTGCCAGGGGCCCGTGCTGCCCGTCAGAGCCCAGGGAAGAGCCCTTCTGCTGTTACTTACGGTGTCAGTGGAATGTGGGTTTCTGTGCCTCAGCCGCTCCAGGAGACCTCTCCTTCACCTGGGAGCGGGGGTGGGTTTCACATTCTTCCCATTTCTACTGTGGAGGTGGCGAGGCCTTCAGGAGACCCAGGGGTCTGCCGTGGGTTTGTGGGCTCCTTGCCCCAGCCCTGGGAGACGGGATGGGCTCTGCCCCCTGCCTCCCGCTTGGAACCTGAAGACCAGAGTGGCTGTCAGGGTGCGAGGCATCCTCCGACCTCTCTGCAATGGGCCCTTGAACAAAGCCCTCTCGGGGGGTCTCTGGGTTAGTGCTGGGTTAGCAGTGTAACCCTGTCCCAGGGAGCCCTGGATCCCTGTCCCCTCCTCCTCCCGACCCCACCAAGCTCTGCCCCAGGCTGAGCAGGGCAGTGAGGTGGCTCAACAGCCTGGATTTGGAGCCACAGAGATGCCTGAGCTAGGCCCCCAGCGCCCTGTAGGGACCTGGGATATCAGGGTGGGGGTGAGGCTGGGCAGGGGCTGAAGGGTAGATAGTGTCAGGGACCATGGTGGGCTTGGAGGCCTGGCCGAGGAGGATATGGCTCAGGGATTCTCAACCCCAGCTGCTAGGGGCGGCAGTCTCTACCTCCCGAAACTTCCCTTGCCCGACTGTAAATGCGGGCCACAGCAGTCCCGTGAGAAATCAGGAGACGGCATCCTACATCCTCATTGGGTAAGCGTCAACCGCACATTGGTGGCTGTGGCCCAGCTCCTTGTGGGTTCGGAACCACACATCCATGTTGACCCAAGGCCAGTTGCACAGTAGGCCCGCGGGGGTGCTGGGGAGGGGAAGGGGTTCTGGGACTTTGCATTAAAGCCCCAAGCTGAGCTGTAAGTATAGTGAGATGGAAGGAGGTGAGTCCTGCCACCTGTATCTCTCTGCCTTTGCATATGCTGTTCCCTTGCCCAGAAAGCTCTTCCAATCCTGCAAGGGACCAGACATTTAGGGAAGGTCAGCCCTGGCCTGGCACCTTCTCTGTGGAGCCCATGGCCTTTGGGGTGATCTGGCAGGAATCCACCTCACCCCCTGTGCCCTTTCCCTTCTTCATATGTGTTGGCTCTCCTGCTCCTGGCCCAACTCCCTCCAATCTAAGTGCCCCGGCTCCCCCTTCCCACTTGCTCAGAAACTATTATTTGCTTTTTGCTGACCGGTCAGTGAGCTGCTGCTTCTGTTTGTTTGGTTTGAGTGTTTTGTTTTACGCAGAGGCAGGCAGGTAGCTGGAGCTCACTAAGCCGGATACCCGGGTCGGGGAATGCTGCCCCTTGTAGAAGATGCCCCTGACTTCCCAGAGGGGCTCTATGGATGCCCAGCACCTGGTGGTTAGGACACAGGCTCAGCGGTCCACACACAGGGCAGGGACTCCTCTGACCGTCCAGACCTTGGTGTTCTCACCTGGGAAACGGGCGTCGTAGTGGCTAGGGCAATGTGGGAGGTGCAGAGCTGGCCCTCCACTTGCTTCAGGCGCTGCCAAGCCACTGGGCTCTTGGAACGGGGAGGCACCAACTCCTTATCATCAATGAAAACTTTGATTAATGGCTAATGATTGTGAAATGTTTAAATACAGGAACCTCACAAAGGAATACAGCCAGCCAATCCCCATGCTGCCAAGGTCGTGATGTCTGTCTCCATTTGCTTTAGGTTTAAGGACTGGACGGTCCAGCAGAGCACAGGGCCCTGGGCGCCCGCCTGAGCCCGCATGGTGCCATGCCTCCCGGAGGCTTTCCGAGCTGACATTCCCAGGGCTGTTTTTATGTTTTGACTATACACGGATGGATCTGCAAACAAATGCAGGCTCCTCTGGCCGATGTCCCCTTCATGCCCTCTCGTTCCTCATCATTCCAGAGTGGCAGAGAACTCTCAAAAACACATGTACACAGCCTTTTGCAACTTCTCTCGAGCTGCATGGTCACAAGTGATTGGTCCAACGTGCTCACCTTCTCTGATTTGTGTAAGGGAGGCCCAGTTTCTTTCCATTCTCCTCTTGAGGGACGTTTGGCTTGTTTCCATTTTATCCCTGGAGTGTGTTTTGTGTTAGGGGCTCCTTGGTTACAGAGGCAAGAGCTGCTCCGAGGCATTGGCCTGAGGTGGGGTCTCAGGGTCTGAGGGTGCACACATGAACAGCCCAGCTGGATGTGGCCAAGTGGCTTCTGATGACACCCCAGCAGATGGGGGGGGTGTCAGCCTCCCACCCAACCTCCCCAGAGCAGCTGGAACAAAGGACACATAGAAAGTGTTGAGTTCAAGTCACAAAGGAATCGTGCAGTGGGGGTCTTCCCAGGGCCCAGGCCCAGGAGGGGTAGGCAAGGGCCGCATCTCCTAGTAGGGCCAGGGTCCTGGGCTCCAAACATACTTTGTCAGCAAGTCCCCCAACGCTCCTTGCCCTGGGGTCCCACCCATCGCATCTGTCCCCACGGGAACCCCACAGGCTCTCCCATGGTCTCCTCTGGCCTCAGCACAGGGCTGCAGGCTGATGGCTTCTCCAGAGGGGCACATGCTACAAAGATGTTTGCCAGGGTCCCCCAAGGGGAGGGTCTCAGTGACCAATGCGGCCCGTTCATTAAAAACAACAGATATATGTCACATGATGACTCTGTTGAGGAATTGAAATGTACTAAGAGAGTAGCACTTAAACATTCTCACCTCCACAAAAAAGATAAAGATGCAAGGTGACAGATGTATTAACTCGATGGGGGGGGGGGGGCATCCTTTTACCACGTGCATGGCTGTGGACTCATCACGACGTGCACTTTAAATATCTCATAATTTTATTTGCCAGTCGTACCTCGATAAAGCTGGGAACAAAAGTAGCCCAAACCAGAGGCGACCAGGGTCCGGAGAGACAGGGTCCGGCTGAGTTCTGCTCCAGGCCGGTTAGAGTCCAGAGATGCCCAGATGGAAACACGTGGCCAGGCGGTGAGGGGCAGGTGGAGACCTCCGCCCCACACTCAGGAGGAGGAGGGGGTGCTCAGCTGTCTGTGGCCCATACCATCAAAGCAGCCTGAGCACGGGTGGGAAGAGCGGGCGGTGCCGGGAGGACCTGGGTGGGGCTGCCCACGGAAGCTGTAAATGGGGCCTCTAAGCCCTGCCCAGAACTCCAAGTGCAGCAAAAAAAAAAAAAAAAGGGAGGAAGACTTCTTCCAGGCCAAGTGGACATGTGTCCATCACCCTTGGTGAGGCCAGGTGGGTCCCCCGGCCGCGGCCCCCACTCGGGACCTCTGCTGGCCCCCGCTGCGGGGCCCTGCCAGCTTGTACTCCCGCCGTCTGCCAGAGGGCAGCCCGGGCCGCCCGTCGGGCTTTATGCTGCGATTTAACAAACGGCAGGAGGAAGACATACAGGCAAATGACTGTCCTCCCAACCTGATCATTATTTTGAACTGTGTCTGCTTTTCAGTTTATTTTTAAATCTTGAAAGCGCAAGGAACATGCTGTTTATCTCCGGTGCGCCTGTTCTCCCCGACGTGGCCATCCATCACTTCCTGGGCTGAGCCTGGACAGTCGCGCCCCGGGCTGCCTGCAGGAGCGGGAGTGACCCCGCTAAGTGTGTGGCCCCCGGGGACCCACCCCTTCAGGCCAAAGGGGAGGCTTACCCTGCAGACCCTTGAACACACTCAGAGGAAGTCTTTCCAAAATGAGTTATGTCCACATGATGCCTTGCAACCTTAAGGTGTAAGTGAGAAATAATTTAACCCTTTCGCAGTGACACATTTTTAAAAGATTTTATCCATTTATTTATTTGAGAGATAAAGAGACAGCAAGAGCATGTGCGGGGCGAGAGGGGCAGAGGGAGGGAGAGAAGCAGATCCCTGCTGAGGAAGGAGTCCCAAGTGGGACTTGGTCCCAGGACCTCCGGTGACATTTCTTTTTGGATCATGACAACAATTAATTTTACTAGTGATTAACATTTTTCGAAGGGTTTGAAATGAACTGTCGCCTTTAACACTTTGAACAGCCCTATGCAGGGAGCCCTACTAGTGTCCCCATTTGATAGACGGGCACACCAGCTCTCGGAGAGGCGAGGAAACCTGCCCGAGACCACCCGCTCTGTGCAATGCGGCTGGGATGGGAATCCCCTCCTCACATGGCCTCCCTTCTGACAACTTGGCCGTGGTGGCTGTCTGTCCCTCAAGTCAGTGGCCCCAGACTCCTTTTCTTATGTTTCTTGTTGGAGGGTTGTCAGTTATTTTATTTTATTTTCTTCTTTAAAAAGCTTGTTTCAGGAGCCCCTGGGTGTCTCAGTGGGTGAAGTGTCTGCCTTCAGCTCAGGTCAGGATCCCAGGTCCTGGGATCGAGTCCTGCATGGGGCTCCCTGCTCAGCGGGGATCTGCTTCTCCCTCTCCCTCTGCCCCTCCTCCCCTTGTGCTCTTGCTATCTCTCTCTGATCTTTCAAATAAATAAATAAATCTTTAAAAAAAAGCTTGTTTCTGCTTCTAGCCCACTCCTGTGGAAGCAACCAGATAAATAAGATTGTTAGAAACGTGTACAAAGCAAGAATGAGTGGGTGCTGTAAGAGGACCTGAGGTTTGTCCACGAGTCGTGAACAAGACTCTGAATGGAGATGTTGACTTGGTTGCTCAAAGGCGTTGTTGTCTGTGTGCTCTCCCTTCCAGCCCAGGGTCTAGTGGGGACCCTCAAGGTTTTTTTTTTGTTTTTTTTTTTAAGATTTTTTTTAATTTTTATTTATTTATGATAGTCACAGAGAGAGAGAGAGAGGCAGAGACATAGGCAGAGGGAGAAGCAGGCTCCATGCACCTGGAGCCCGACGTGGGATTCGATCCAGGGTCTCCAGGATCGCGCCCTGGGCCAAAGGCAGGCGCTAAACCGCTGCGCCACCCAGGGATCCCGGGACCCTCAAGGTTATTAGCAGCAGCCAGGGGGTGTCCGTGCCCACTTGTGCTCAGACTTTTGGGGCGGTGCACAGGTGTCTGCTCTGTTCAAGCTCAAGAGACGCCCAGGGTTCCGGCAGTCCAGGCCTTGCCCAGCCAGCCAGCCAGCCTGTGAGCGCCAGAGCCCCCGGCCTGTCCAGAAGCTTCATGGTCAGATGCCAGTGGCCTCACATAAATTGTGAGCCAGGGAGCAGACTACAGAACAGAGGCATAGGAGGCAAAAGTTTCCAAGCAGGCAGGACTCAAGCTTGGATCCTTAGAGGTGCAGCTTGAGTGGGGGGTCTGATGGGCTCTGGAAGGCCGGCCCCCCATGGCCTCGGGTGGCAGGACAGCTCAGGTTCTGACCCCAGGGGACAGGGATTGTGCATGTCTAGAAAAGCTCATGGAGCTGAATGTCTGTGTGGTTTTTCTGTATTTACATTTTATTTTATGGCAAAAGAGGCTGCTGTGGCTGAGACCCCGGGAATCGAGGGCTGGGCCTGCTTGGGCGAAGGGAGCACAGGCCTCTGGCCTGGCTGGGGATACCCCCTCCCCACCCTTGACTCTGAGTGGCTTCTGGCATTTTCGGGACAGCTTCCGGTGGTTTTCTGTGGCTTCACTTGTCCGCCGCCGCCTCTGCTGTTGGAAGCATGGCTCTGTAAATCCGCTCACTTATTTTTACATAAGCAAATTGGTATCTAAAAAGAACCTTTCCGTTGTTGCTGCAAACTAGAGAATCATCGTCACTTGTGCTAAATAGCAGGGGACCGTGCGAAGCCCCGCGGCTGGGTGCTGGATGTCTGCAGCCGCCCGGCACCCCAGTCCCCCTGCCTCCCTGACACGGTGGCAGGCAGGTGGCCCGCAGGACGAGGACTCTCCTCCCTTGTCAGTCCGGGGGCTCGAGAGAGAGTTTAAAGAGAGGAACGCTGTCCCCGAGACCAGCGAGGATCAGTGCCTCCATGGTCACCCAGCGTTGTCTGGTGTCTGCCCATTCAGGGCATGGAGATGACGTGCACTTTTGGAATCTGGCTCTGGAGGCAGAGGAGGCCCTCGGTGGCCAATTCCAGGGGCTTCCAGGAGCCAGTGGAGTGGGAAGGCCGGGCTGTCGCACGGACAGCAGGAGGTGACCCTGGCCACCGGGGCCGCAGTGTTGCTGCGTTGCCTGGAGACCCCTTCCCGGGGGACAGGCTGGCATCTGCAGCGTCATGGGTCAGTTCTTAACCGAGCCTATGCTGGGAATGGTGTGCTCAGCTGCACGGGGCCAGGAGGGCATGCGAAGCTCTCACGGGGGATAGGGCACGGGGCTGATTTGGACGGGCCCCAATGGGGAGCAGGGGGGGGTGCTCATGTTCGGGCAGAGCCGTCCAGTCCCACCTGGTCTCCTGCCTGCCATGTGCAAAGGTCACTTTCTTCCAGTCTGGGTGGTGTCCAGAGCAGGGGGCCCTCAGCCTCATCCTTGGGGCAGAAGAAGGAAGCATTCACTCACCTTTGGTTCAGGCCATTCTTGCTTACGGCTTTGATCTTGAACTTAGAGGGTGTCCTGTAGGGTGGTGGTGGTGGGGTGCTGTACAAAGGACCACACACTGGAGCGGGACGGGGGTGGGGGTAGGGGTGGGGCGGGGGGGGAGCTTGAAACCACAGAAACTTACTCTCCTGGTTCTGCAGCCCAAAGTCCCAAATCCAGGTGTGGGCGGGGCCCTCTCCTGGAGGCTCTGAGGAGTGTCCTTCCTGCCTCGTCCAGCTTCTGGGGCTCCAGGTGTCCCTGGGCTGGTGGCTGCATCACTCCAGCCTCTCCACTATCTTCACGGGGCCCCTCCTGTGTCTCTCAGTGTCCTGTCCTCATACAGGAACACAATCGTTGGACCAGGCCCACTCTCCCCTGCTGTGGCCTCATCTTCACTTGGTCACATCTGCAGAGACCCAAAGATGGCCACGTTCACGGGTCTGGGGTGTGGATGTGGACCTGTCTTTGAGGGAGGACACCCTTCAACCCACTGCACCCAGGAGAGGGTGGCCACCGCGGGCGGCACCAGGAGCTCACGGTGACCCAGAGAAGGGAGAATTAAGAGCTGGGCTCATCTGACCAGGATGGTGGGGAGGAGAGGGAAGGTTCAGGAAGCACGGAGGTGACACCACAGGTACGTCTTCCCAGGGATCCTGGATGTGGGCAGGGGGACTGCCCTGTTTTATATGAAAGATTGTTGAGGCCTCTGGAGAGGCAAGGAGTCACACAGGTGCCCAGAGCTGAACTGGGAATGAACATGGGGTGTGACTGCTTGGGGTACATCCTCCAGGAGGGAGAGGGTAAGCCCTGCTTCCCCTCACCTGCACATCCAGGGAACGTCCACAGCACTTGCACCTCCTGGGCACAAGCCACCGGCCCCGGCATCCAAGGTGCAGGAGACCGGCACCTCTGAGACCCAGCTCCTCTTGGCCCACGGCTCCCTGTCTCCTGCTGCAGTGGCCAGGCCTGGGTGCCTTGGGCACTCCCCCCATCGGGTGGCCTCACTGGGAGGCTCTCTGCTGACCCCAGGCCTGGAGGGGAGAACCTAAGGACAGGGCTGGTGTGGTGGATCACTCCTGATTTGCTGACCAAGGAGCAGACTGGTCTGTGCCCCAAGCTGCGGGGAACCTGGCCAGGGCAGAGGCTGCCCATTGACATGTCAGGTCAGGGAGAGGTGGGATGATCAGAGAGGGAGGAAGGGAGAGGAGGCTGCTGTGTGCTGGGGCAGGGGCCTTGGGGGCGACCGTGTCTTTGGGCTGGGGCCTCTGGAAGGGGCTAAGCTGAAGGCCTGGGGGGCCCTGCGGGAGCTGCCCTGCCGGGCCGGGTTCCCGACCACTGGGAGTCCACGCTCTGAGGGGCTGCAGGCCTGCGAGGACTCTCGGCAGTGGCCGCAGCCTCCTCTTCCCCTCGTGGCCCCGCCGGCTCTGGATCTTGGTCGCCTTCCCTGTCTCGGGAGGGTTGGGGGCCTCCACCCGTCTGGCTGTCACCTTTTCCACATCCTTGGAGGTGCCCGGCACCTTTTTAGTCTTTTAAACTCTGAGCCTCACTTGGGAGGATGGGACTCAAATGTGCCCATTTCTTCTCTTGCTTTGAGGCTTTTAGGAAACTCTCCCTTTATGCCTTCAAGAGAAAGCTTTCGGCCTCTCCTTTTTTACTGTATGGCACGGAAAATGTGAGACCCACAGAAGCAGAGGGGACAGTGGAGCGGAGCACCCCGCTGTCGCTGACGCCAACCCCAAAGGCGGCTGCGTCTCATCCACCTGAGTGTGGTTTAAAATAGCCTCTGTGCTCTCCTGTTCTCCCCTTGCCTTGCTGTCCTTGTGCCACCTGCCTCTGTAACCATGGGCAGGGAGGCATCTGGAGGAGCAGAGCCTTGTGTTCCGGGAGGTGTGGGAGGCACGGGGCCCCGGGGCCCCTCCAGGTCCACACCACGTTCCCAGGACAGTGCCCCCTTCCCGGGACAGCCCCCCTGGTCATCCACACCTGGGGCCCCACAGGCCCGCACTGCGCAGCACAAAGCGGTGGAGAAGGTTCTAGAGGTCACACCCCAGAGACCCTCAGGGCCTTGAGGAGCTCCCGGTGGTTTTGAGCCCACCCTCCCTGGAGATGCCCGAGAGAGACTCTGGGTGCTGTTTCCTCCCTCTTGGAGCGGTGGGCTTCTGGGGCGAGAGTCCCCAGCATCTGCCTCCTCTGGTGCCTCCCCTGCTCCTGGTGTACCCCTAGTCTGTTCCTCGCCACTTCGGCTGCCCAGGGGTCTGCTCTGAAGATGAGCGGGATCAGCTGTTCAGTCAGCCCGGTGCGCATACAAAGCACCTAATATATACACATCCCGCTGGGTGGGCAGCCTTCATTAGCACCTTCCTTGCCCAATGCTGGCTGGACACGGGGCACCGGCGGGCGACCGTCCCCTGCGTCCCCCGCAGGAAGCAGCGCCTCCACGTCTCCTTACTTATTTTCAGCCTGGTGCTGGCGCTGCTGGGGGCGGGCTCCTCCTGTGAAGCCACACACACTCACTGAGGGGCCCCGATGGAGAAGGCTTGCCACGCACGCTGGTTACACACAGACGGATGCCGATCGTCCCACTGTCGCAGCCCTGCCTCGCACCGTGCCACCACCACCCCCCACGCCCGTTACACACGCAGATCCCGTTACCCTTGTGTGGCCACGTTCCGTGTCCACGGCATGACGTTCCTCACTGGCCAGCTCCCACCTGTGCTGGCATTTTCCCTCCTGTAAATAACTCCATAGAGCACCTCCTTCTCGCAGATATCGAGGAGATGGGATTTTATTCCCAGTAATAAATCTCTGGAAGTCGGATCGATGGCTTAGAGGATTCGAGGGCTTGATGTTTTGACTCATGTTTACAAACTGCCCTTCCGCAGTCCCTGCGTCCATCACCTCCATCACCCACTGTTCACGGGGCCTGCTTCTGAGCAGGGTGACCCGGGGCATGACCTGCAGGGTACGGGGGTGGGGTGGGGGTCCCTGATCTGTCACTGTGGTCCGACCTCGGCCTGTTTCGAGCCCCTCCTCCTGCCCCGGGCATCTCGAGGTCAAGGGCAGCCCACAGCAAGCCCTTTGGGGGCACACAGTGTAAGGCAGATCCAACCCGAGGGCTGCAGCCAAGCACCTTTCTCCAGCCTCTGCCAGGCTCAGCCGGGCCCTCGGGACCCCCGCCCAGTCCCAGTGTCCAGGCAGGCTGCCCCAGGCTCAGCGGTTAGGACAACACCCGCCCCTGGTGGCCTCGGGCCTGGGCGAGGCATGCAGCCGGTCACTGGTGCTGTTGTTGGGAAAGCCGCCTCTGCTGGGATCCCAGTCTCTTCCCACTTGGGAGCTGGGAGGGAGAAGTGACCTCACCAGGTGCAGGTGCCGGGATTGGCCTTGGGGAGAACGGAAGCCTGGGGGTAGGGTGAGGTGAGCGAGCAGATCCCCAGGAGCAGTGCTGGCCTCCGCCCGCCTCGCCCAGCCATGCACGCCTGTCCCCACTCCGTCCCCACTCCGAGGAGGTGTGGCCTGTGTGTTTATCGCTGGGGACCAGGGGCCGGGGCAGCTGTAGCACCAAAGCCCCCCTGCTCTCCCCTGAGCCACATCTAAAATCCCAGCCCCTCTACTCTGGGCGTGGCAGGAAGGAGTGTGGGAGGCACAGGAGTGATCAGAGGTGCTGCCCCCCCTCCACAGTGACGGGGGCTCCACGCAGTATATCCCAAGCCCTGCAAGGTCCCCCGGGCTCAGCCCACCTCCTGAAAAGAAACCTGCCCGTTCCCAGGAGCCCAGGGGACACAGCCTACCACCAGCGGCCACCAACAGCTTAACAGCCCTGCGGAAAACCCACACCCGGCCCCGGGGGCCCGCCTCCCTGCCTGAGGGGGCCTCCTGGCCTCCTCTCAGGCCCCAGGCTCCTTGCATTTTCTCTTTCTCTCTCACCCCTTTGCTCAGGGGCTCCCCTTAGGGGATTGGCTCGCAAGACCCCCCCTTCCCGCCTTCCCACAGAGAGCCCCCTGGCTCCCCTCCCTCCGTGTGCTCCAGAGGACTGTCCAGAGAGAAGTGAGATAGGTGGCTCTCTGGGCTCCTGGGGCCGAGGTGCTGTGGCCGGTGTGGCCCGGGCGGGGCAGCGGGCGGGCCTCTCTTGGGGAGGCCCTGGATCACAGGCACAGCTGCACCTGTGACTATTTGGAGCGAGATTTCTAGCTGGTCCCGGATAGCTCTCGGCCCACCCGGACCCTCCAGGTGTGTCGGGAGTTGGCAGGACCTTCCTCCTGTAACCTGTTCCAGGTCACAGACCCGTCCCCTCCCCAGCCCTGGTGTTCTCATCGGTAAGATACGCATGTTGCTCTAAATGGCACTTGGTTCTTGCTGGTTTGGGCAGGGTCTAAGGGCTCGAGTGCGGGGTACCTCCTCCAGAACTTGCTTCCTGTTGGCACAGACCCCTGGGATGCACAGGCCCCGAAGGACTCGGTGGTTCCCAGCCTCGGGGTCCCGCGCTGGTCCTGGGCGGACCCAGGTCTGATCCTCTGTGGTGGCCGGGCTGGGCACACAGGGAGTGGCGCTGGCTCGCTGGGTGGTTCAGTGGGGTGGGGGGGTGAGAGCGGGTGAGGGCCGAGTCGGGCTGCTGCCAAATCCAGGGGAGGCCGTGGGCAGCGGGGAGGCGCCGGTGCAGGAGCAGGAGCCGACACCTTCCAGTGTCTGCTGGGGCTGCATGCTGGAGGGGCGGGGGCAGGAGGTTCTGAGGCTTCATCCAGGGCCTGGAGCCCCAGGAGGTTAGTCAAGGAGGGTCACGAGGGTGAGGGGGTAAACGGCAGCTCTGCTGAGGGTGATCAGGGGCAGCGAGGGGCCTGCGCAGGGTGAGGGGGAGCAGAGGTGATGAGGGCCAGGGGGCGGTTCCTACAAGCAAAGGTGAGCACTGTGTACCTGCAAGCCCCTGTCACCCCCACCCCAAAGGTCTCCATTGGACTGGGGGACCCTGCAATAAGTTGAATGGTGACCCCCCAAAAACATTGGTCGTAGTCCTAACCCCAGAACCCATGAATGGAACCTTACTTGGAATTTGGAACTTACAGATGGACCCAAATGAAGGGAGTTGGTAGGAGGTCATCCTGGATTGTCTGGTGGACCCGGATCCAGTGACTTTTAAGGGATGGGGAAGGGAGTTTAAAACAGACACTGGGAGGGGCCTTGTGACCTCGGGGAGAGAGAGGTGGGCAGAGCCCAGGGACGCGTGGGCCCCCAGGTGCTGGAAGAGGCAGGAAGGACCCTCCCCTGGGGCCTCCAGAGACAGTGGGGTCCTGCCCACACCTGGGTGTTGGACTTCTGGCCTCCAGAGCTGGGAGAGAACAAATTTCTGCAGCCAAGTGCCCAGCACGTGGTTGGTTGTCACGGCAGCCCCAGGACACCCATGCTCCCCCGCTTTGGGGAAACGTGTTAGTTCTCTTCAAAAAGCATCAAGACCCAGTGAAGCCCCCACCGGCCACCTCTGCTGTTGGTGGCTGACATGGGACCCGGGACTTGGTGCTTGCTGCGTGGCTTCTCACCCGGAGGAGAGGAGGGAACCCAGCCCTGCCGGGTAGTGCCCACCATACCCACCAGCCTTCTACCTCGTCTCCACTGGCCACTGTTGGCTCTGGAGGATGACAAATGTCCTGCCCCTGTTAGACAGGAGAGCCTGGAGGGGGCCGTGTGGTCACCCCAGTGAGGAGCCCTCCCACACACTGATGATTCAGAGGTCTGACCCCATGTGGGGCCGGGGACCATGGGGAAGCGCCCCCCCCCCCCCCCCCCCCCGCCCAGCGAGCACTATCCTGGGGACTGGGAGTTGCAGCTTTTCCAGAACCAAGGAGGTTCCCAGGGCAGGACCCCAGCTGGCAGGCGGGGTTCCCTGGGGCATCCCCGAAAGCGGGTGCAGATGAAGGGACCGCGCGGGCTGTGAGGACCCGACCTGGTGGGCAGAAGGACATGTTGTGACCCAGGGCCAGCCCCCTGTCACTCTCAGTGTCGTTTTTAGCTGTCACCTGCTGCTCATGAGGTGCCTGGTGGTGCTTCATGCCTTGGAACTTGTCATCTCATAGTGTGACCAGTGTGTCCGGGAACAGACCGAAATGTAGGGCTCAGAACGTTGGGGTAAACCTTGCCTTCTCGTTTCCCCCGAGGGTGATTTCCCAGCCCTGACAGCTCTGGGAGGCTCAGCCTTGGGGACCCGGCTCACCGGGGGTCTCTGGACCCCTCTGCTTGTCTCAGTGACTCCACTGGATAGCTCAGCTCACGGGTGGCAGGATTTGGGGCTGGGTGGGTGCTGCTTCAGGGTCTGTGAAATGGGCTTGGGCAGGCCAACCACGCTCCTAGAGCGAGGGCCTCAGGTCCTAGGTCAGTGCCACGCAGCTTGAGGTTAGCCAGACTCTGGCAGGCAAGATACTCAATGGAAGTGGGATAAGTCATGAAAATTTGGCTTTTTATTTTTTTTATTTTTTTAAAGATTTTATTTACTCATGAGAGACACAGAGAGAGGCAAAGACACAGGCAGGGGGAGAAGCAGGCTCCCTGCAGGGAGCCCGGTGGATGACTCGATCCCAGGACCCTGGGGTCACTCCCTGAACTGAAGGCAGATGCTCAACCACTGAGCCACCCAGGTGCCCCGAAAATTCAGCTTTTTTAAAAAGTGGCGCCTCTCGCCTAAAGCTGCCACTGCGGGCATTCCCGCACACCGCCCTCCAGACGAGCCTGTTGAGTGGTGGCGTTTAATGACTTTCTCCCTTCCATGGATGAGTACTGGTCTCTGTGTGGACGGGCTGAGGCTTGTTTATCCATCCGTTGGCTGGCAGGGGTCTGTGCCATGGCCACAAACATGTATGTTTACGTTGCCGTGGGGACATGCCTTGGTTTCTCTTTTGGCCTCTTTGAGGATCCTTGGCATGAACCCCATGTTTCATGGGTCAGGCCAATGTCACATGACACTTCTCAGCAGGAGGCTGGGGGCCCTCATGTGGGGTTTGCTCAGGGCTGGGACAGTGGGCTCAAGGGTCCAGGAGGCAAAGGGGGCTGGTGGGTGGGCCTGGGGGCTGCAGGCTTGGCTACCACATCCTTAAGATGTCAGGTGGCCTCCCTGGATTGTCCCCTCTCATGGCCGGATGGGAAGAGGGTGCTTGGCTCTGTGCCAGCCTGGTCCCGCCTGACTGGCAGGGCCACTTTCTCTGCCAGACACATGACTTCTGACAAAACCAGTTTCCCCATAAGCCACCAGGGAGGGGCAGGTGGAATCCGGGACTCTGGGCTGCCCACAGCCTGACTCGGGGTCACCAGGAACTGCCGTGGTTGGTCATCACAGGAGGGCCTAGAAAGTGAGCACCCACCCCCACACACACACCCCAGCAGCTGCCTGCCCCGCCAGTCAGCAGGGGAATAAGGCCTCATGCTGGAGGCTGAAGGGAGGGCAGCCTGCAGCCATGGGAGACCCCGTGGGAGACTCCCCACCAGCTTCACCTGGGAGAAGTGTGCACGGCCAGTCCCCCGCTGAGCAAAGCCTGCAGGGTCGGGCTGCACTAGGGTGAGGGCAGCACAGCGCATAGTAGATGCTTAATGCCTTGGGCCGTGGGAGTGGGCCACAGCCGCCCCCACTGTGTGCAGGACCTGGAAATGGGGGTGAGAGGGACAGTGTGTCTGCTCAGGAGGCTCCTGGGCTCCCCTCCAGGGCCGGGAAGCCTGGGGATACAGCAAGGAGTCTGCAGGCTGCAGCTCAGCATCTGTCCTGACTCTCAGAACGGTCCCAGCAAATGTGGGGAGATGTGGGGGTCCAGTATCACCTGCCCCAGGCCGAGCCTGGTATTGGGGACCTCCACCCCCCACGTGGCTCTAGGCAAGTCAGCTCGCTCTCGGAGCCTCAGTTACTGCATCTGTGAAATGGAGAGAAGACAGGAAAAGGAAGCATTTGAATGCTTGGGTTCTTTTTCACTTTCAAGACTGGATCCTCCTGTCCCTGGACAGAGTGGGAGGCAGAAGGGAATCGTGCCTACTGCCCACCTGCTGACTCATTCAGCATCCGGGGCCAGTGAGGACGCAGTGCAGGGGTAGTGTGCGCGTGTTGGTGGAGCTTCTGCTGTGTGAGAATGGAGACCCGTCGGTGAGGAGGGAGTTTCCAGTGTATACAAGGATTCATCTCTGAATTCACAGAAGGCAGGTCCCTTCCATGCCCCTCAAGTGGTGACAGAACCCCCAACACCACATGAAACCTGTTTCCGTCTCAATGCTGAGCAAGCATGAGCTTGAAACCTTTTGGAAACCCCGCTCTGAGGGAGGGAGCAAGGGGCCAGGGGGCTAGGCTCTGAGCTAGGGCAGAAGGGAGTCTGGGGTTCATGCCCTGCTCCAGTGCAGTGTCTCCTGGAGGAAACCGGTGCCAGCCACTTGCAAATGAGCAGGAAGCAGCGGGTGTCTGCACAACCGCATGTGGGTGGAGACAAGGTTCGCCACTGGCGGGAGCGGCCACAGTTCTGGGTCGTGGTCTCATGTGAAATAGGCCTCAGTGGCTCCTGCTGGCGGATCCAGAGGCTGAAGAGGAAGGCAGGGGTGCTGCTCCCTAAGTGAGCAGGCTTGGCACACCAACCAGTATTACGCCCCTCAGAGTCCGAGTGCGGGTCCCTCGTGGTTCCTTGTCCCCCTCCGACACTGAGGAGCAGAGGGGACAGCTCGGGGCCAGTGTCTGCAGCCGTCCAGGGCAGGGAAGTGCTCCCGCCAGATCTGGAGCCTTGTTCCCCGCAGAGCAGAGATCGGGGGGCTTGGTTAGAAAGGAGGCTCATGCCAACCCAGGGACCTGCATGGCCAGGGAGTGGTTGTGTGGTCCGGAGCCAGGTGGGCATTCCGGAGGAAGCACTGGGATCCTACGCTGAACGGGTGGCTGTTGGACGTGCGTCTTCTTTATGACGCGTTTTCAGATATTCTTGGCCTAAGTTCAGTTACGTTCCCCCAGACGAGAGATCACAGGAGTGGGCAGCAGGGCAGGGTCTGCGGGAACCTCTCATGGACTGTACCGGGTCACGAGCAGACTAGCGGAGGCGGCTGAGGGGTCCCTGCATGCACGTCTGGCCTCCGCAGCCTGTGGGGCACGGCTTGCAGCACCCGGCCACCCACCCTCAGACTCGTCTCCCCAGAGTGGTGGCTTCCCAGGGGATGGCTCCCTGCAAAGGGAGGATACACTGGTTTCTGCGGGCCCTGGCACCAAGCCCTCTCGGGACCTGGGGCACCCCCTGCACCCTGCAAACACCAGGCACACTTCCTTAGGGCTTAGTATTACCAACAGCAGTGGTTCCCATTTGTGGGCACGCTCAGCACTATGCCAACCCCTCCCGAGCCTTATCTCAGGCGGCCTCCACGGTAAGCCTGCGAATTGGTGCTGTTCTCAGCCCTCACAGGTGAGGACACCAAGGCAGAGAAGGTGAGTGGCTGGTCCCCCCAGCTGGTGCAGCCTCCCACCTGCTGCATTAGAGTTCTCACTGTGGGGATCCTGTTGGGGATTATGGCGAGAGAGCACCGTCACATCGGGGCATCGGGCGGGGTTCTCCTGTCTGTGTGTCTGTGTCTGTGTGTCCGTGTCTGTGCATATAGGCTGGTATGAGCCCAGAGGATGGGGAGCCGGGAGCCTCCAGCAGCCCCCCAGTTTCTGGCTTGATGTCGTGCAGCCGCTGGGTGGGAGGACCCTGCCCACCCCCAGGGGTCCAGGCTGTCCCTCTTTCTGAGGGCCCCAGGACCAGGCTGGGCTGGCGGACATGGTGTGGGAATGATGCTCCAGTTTCATCCCAGAACCAGCCCAGGCAGGATTTATGTTGTGGGAAAACTGGACGTCCGATTTCCACTGATCCCACATGCCAGCAGCACAGGACCAGGGGCTCCTTCAAGAATGGTGGTGCATCTCCCCTGCTCGTGCCAGGGCGCCTCCCACCCAGTGCTGAGCAGCTTGGGGCTGGGCAGGCTGGCATTTAAGACAGCCCACGACAGCCTGCACCTTGCCTTGGAGAGAGGGCACAGAGTGGTCCGGGCATCCCCACGGGCCACCCCATCCTGAGACGCCCAGAGTGGAACCCAGCTGTCTGAGCGGGTAGGGCGCCCTGGGGCCATCCCCTCAGTCCTCCTAAGGGCTCACCCTGCTGATGAAATCCCACACCGTGGGGGCTGTTGAGGGGGCCTGGGCGGGAGTCCCTCTGCACCGGGAGATCCTTGGCAGGGCTGCCACCAGGTGGACCCCTGCCCGTGCCACTCCCAACTGCTCAGCCCAGGGCTAATGCTCCCTCCCAGAGCCCCAGCAGGGTCTGGTCCCGGCCTCAGTTTTCTCTCCACTCCCCGCACCCCAGCCCCCTGTCCTTGGTTCCCTCTGCTTGCTGGCTCCTCCAGGGGGGCCCCACACACTTACCTACCTACTGACCCCAGAGTCACAGAGGGTCCCATGAGGGTGGCATGGGGTGAGGCTTGCCCAAGCACCAGGGCTCCCCAGGGGCCAGCAGTGCCCCCCTCCCCCAACCATGGGGGCCCCTGCCTCCTGTAGCCTCGGGGTCCCAGCCTTGGGGGGAGGGCAGTGAGGCACACGTGGCTCGAGCCACTTTGTCCAGCTTTCCTGTCGGAGCTGCCAGCCCACGCTCAAGGCTCAGCCCCATAATGGGGGGGAGATGAGCAGCCAAGGGTTACAGATGGCGGTGCGCTCAGCTCTGGCCACCTGCCCCCCGTGGCAGCCGCCTGACTGCTTGCCTGTCCCTCCCGCTACCAGGGCAGCAGCGGCCTGTGGGGCCGCCTCCCCGGGAATGGCACGCCAGGTGTGGTGAGGACTTGTACATAGAGGCCAAGCCCCCCAACAGGGACGGGGAGCATCTCTCCTAGAAGGGGGCATGAGATCCCCCTGGGGCTCAAAGCCATTTCCTTGCTTCAGATGTGGACCCTGAGAGTAGGCCAGGGAGCCCCGCAGGCTCGGGTCTCCTAGCTGGGAGCCAGGATGCCCCCTCTTCTGGTTACCCTCCCCACCACAGCCCTGCCCCAGGGAACATCACCACCAGGCTGCTGTCTGAATCTGAAAACCAGTCCCCATTCAGCTGGGACAGTGGGCAGGGTCTGGGGAGACATGGTGGGGTCAGGTCTGCTGGGGACAACGTGGAGTCCTGCCACGGGACCAGGACTCCCTAGAACTGGGTGGGAACACTGTGCACCAGGGAGTGCCAGTGGGTGGTGCCCGGACCAGCGGACCATGGCACTCAGCCTGCCATAGGCCAGGTGTGGGTCAGGAGGCTAGGTGGGCGGGTGCCAGGGCCTGGCCCTGTCCCACAGCCACATGACTGGGCTGAGTCAGCCTGAGCACACCCAAGCCTGCAAGCCACTTTCTGCCCCCTCCCCACGGCTCAGCCACACTCCCTGGCCATGTCTAGGGGGTGTTTCTCCGAGGGAAGCCCTGCTTCTGCCTCCCCCACCCCACCCCTCCCAGCCTGGTCCCCTTCTCTCCTTTCTGGCCCTGGCCTCAGCCCTCCAAAGTGCAGAAAGGACTCAGGGCTTGAAGCTTGAGCACCA
Organism: Canis lupus baileyi; assembly: GCF_048164855.1. Lineage (NCBI taxonomy): Eukaryota > Metazoa > Chordata > Mammalia > Carnivora > Canidae > Canis > Canis lupus. Next base: position 9,174,910 of record NC_132858.1, read on the forward strand.
GAAAGGGCCCAGGAGTGCTAGTCGCTTCCCCTCTGGCGGCCTTGGTTTCTGCATCTTAAAAACAGGATGATGAGGGACCCCTGGGTCGCTCAGTGGTTGAGCCTCTGCCTTCAGCTCAGGGCGTAATCCCGGGGTCCTGGGATCGAGTCCTGCCTCGAGCTCCCTGCAGGGAGCCTGCTTCTCCCTCTGCCTGTGTCTCTGCCTCTCTGTGTCTCTCATGAATAAATAAATAAAATCTTAAAACGAAATAAAATTAAAATTAGATCTTTAAAATAAATTAAAATGAATAAAGTAAAATAAAACAGGATGATAAGGTCGTCTCTCCCTACCTCTCTGGAGCCATAAGCATCACACCCAGTGGGTTAACACAGATAAAGGGGTTCAGGGGTGCACAGCACATGGACTGGAAACACCCCAGTTCCAAAGCCTCTTAGGGCCCGAACACCAGTCCAGATGCACCGGGGATGGGCATGGGTGACCCCAAGGGACCAGCTCCCACACACCAAGATGCATGCCCGGGTGCTCTGGAGAGGTTCCCACAAGGGCTACTCACGTCACCCAGTTTGAGCCCAAGTGGTCGGTGCAGCCAGGGGGCGGCGGCCCAGCACGTTTCTGGAACCTCACGTTGGTGTCTGCTCTCAGGAAGGGCCCTTGTTGCTGGGCTGGAGCGGGTGGTGGCCTCCGTGGAGTGGCTCTGAGGACCCAAGTGGCTTTCCATCTGCAGGGTCCTTACGGTCAGCAGCCTTGACCTCTCCCTCAGACGTGAGGTTGGAGAACCGAAAAGGTGGCCTTACTTTGCCTCATCCCTGAGCTTACCTGTGATTCGGAGCATCTTCCCCACGGCCTCTTACAAGCCACTGGGTTCAGATGAAAGTACAAGCACAGCCACGTTGGTGGTCGAGCGCAAGCACCTGCTTCTCCTGCTCCTGCCGGTCCAGCGGGGCCAGCCCATCACGCTGGCTGCTGGTGACAGCTGGCCAGGCCCCTATGCATGGTGGGGGGTGGGGCTCACCTGTTCTGTCTCCACCTCTGCAGGCCCTTTCTGGGCCCTTCTGGGCCAGGGACTTTGCCACCCCCCGCTCAGAGGAATCGTCCATTTACACGTAGAGACCAAGACGAGTGTGGTTAGCCGTGGCACGCAGCCATCAGAGACTAGACACTTCTCCCTGGCTCCGTGTGGTCCCCAGACCCCTGCAGGTGATGGGAGGATTGTGAGCAGAACCGTCCCCCCACCTCTGCGCCTGCCGGCAGTGGGGGCAGAGTCCACTCTGTTGGATTCCGCTAGATTCCTTCTCGGCCTCAGCCCTTCCCTGAGAGCTAAGGCTTGGTGAGTTTTGGCCCAGAAAACCGGGCTGTGCGTCCGGCCTGCAGAGCCCTGATAAGGCACCAGTGACCTTTCTTTATAAGGATCCCATTATTCTGGCCCGAAGGTGGGCGTCTGGGCGCCGGTGGAGGGGATGGTGCTCAGAGGCAGGAAAGTGCCCGGAAGGCAGCTGGCGGTGGGGGCAGGGCAGTGTGCTGGCTCCCAGGGCCAGGGGCTGGGTGGGCTCCGTGCCCACTCCCCAGGCCTTGCTGTCAGCCGGTCGGCCTTGGCTCAGCATCAGAGAGCCTGGCACCTGGCAGGTGCCCAAACAAGTGTAAGAACTAGGGGACATGGGGCGAGTCCAGGCGGGGACAGAGCTCTGGGCCAGCCCCACAGGGGACCCATGGCCCCTTGAAGTTGGAGGGCTCTTGTGCCCCAGATGGGAGACCAGAGGGGGTGCACCTGAGGCATTGGGCAGCTGGAGCCTAGGCCTGGGGAGCATCCCAGCAGGTGGTGAGGAACAGCTGCCCACCATGGGTGCAGCCCCAGCTGGGGGCTGGCTCGAAGGGTCTGTTTCTTCAGCCGTGTCTCCCTCCCCTTGGGCTCCAGGGGGCAGGGGTGCACCCTTAGGGCCTGTGAGCCTTCAGCTTTCATTGTGAGGAGGTGCCACCTGCCCAGCATCAGGTTGACTGTCCTCCCAGCTGACAGCCTCCCCATGCCAGGCACCCCTACCCTACCCCACCTCCTGGCAGTGCCCAGAGTACGGGGCTCGGTCATCCGGTGCTCACCGTACACCTGGCGTGGCAGGCAGATGGGAACAGGAACGTCTCCGGAAATACGGGACCCTGTGACCCTGGCCACTCTCTGGGGATCCTCCCCTGACCTGTGGATAAGGAGGAACGAGGCCCAGGGGCGTTTGGTTGTGTGGCCTTTGTTCACCTCTGGGATCCCCAAGACCCAGGCCCCACTGTCAGCCCCTGCTCCTGGCATGCATTAGACAGTGAACAGGACAGATGCCACCCCCTCTCCTAGAACGTGTATTCTATGTGAACAGTTAGCAAGAAGGGAACACTGGGAGAAGGCTCCAGAACACCACGTGTTATGTGGAGAATTTGCTTGTGTGAGGCGTCGGGGGGCCAGCCCTCCGGGAAGTGACATTTAAACAGAGTGTGAGAAGGACACCCCCCCTCCCCACCCCCCTTCCAGGAGGAGATGTGGGCGAGGGCATTCCAGGGAGGACGTTCCAGAGCTGGGCCCTGGGGAGCGGGCCATGCATTTTCCAGGGACAGGAGGGGGCCCGTGTGGCTGGGAGAGTGAGTAGGAGGGAGGGCGGGTCTCAAGGGCCTGGAAGACTGGGCCAAGGGATTGAGTCTGGACTGTTTGCCACCGGGTAGACGTGACCTGGATTTACTTACACTGTGGACGAAATAGCATCCGCTGCCCAGCACCTCGCCCCGGCCTTCACCGCAGCAGAGAGAGAAGCACCCGGTGTCTGCAGCAGCTGGGGTGGGCAGTGGAAAGACGAAGGGAGGTATGAATTCAGCAGAGCCGAGTAGACCCTGGAGCCCTACTGAATGAGAGGCCTGCCCTCCCTGTCTGAGCAGGTCAGAGGCAGCTTGCAGGGGCCGAGCACTGGTGTGGAGCATCAGGACAGAGGGCATGTCCGCTGGTGCACACCCCACACTGCATTCGGATCACAGGATGTCCATGCCAGCAGTTCAATCATTTGAATGTCACCTCTGATGGGTCTGATTGTTGGGCTAATAGGGAGCGAATGGGAAGGGAAGGAGGGATATCAGGCTGCTGAGCTGACTGGCTAGAAAGATCCCTGGAGGAGGGAGGGAGGGAGGGAGGGAGGGAGGGAGGGAGGGAGGGAGGGAGAGAGGGAGGGAGGGAGGGAGAGATAAGAGGTCGGACTTGGATGGATGGATGGATAGATGGGTGGATGGGTAGATGGATGGGTGGATGGATGGATGGGTGGATAGATGGGTGGATGGGTGGATGGATGGGTGGATAGGTGGATAAATGGTATATGTGCAAGTGAATGGATGGATAAATAGATGAATAGATGACTGGGACGTTGGGTAGATGGATAGGTAGGTGGAAGAATGGAAGGATAGGTAGGTAGGTGGCTGATGGTTGGGAGGGAAGGAGGAGGGAGGACGGTGTAGATGGCTGGATGGTGGAGCTCACAGACTAGTCCCACTGGCGGTTAGCAGTGCTGGGAGAAGGCACACTAGGGGGTCTGAGAAGGCAGCCAGGATCCTCACGCCCTCCCCACTCCGCCCTAGGTGGAGCGGGGCAGACGGGCCAGCTGGAGAGCTGAGCCTGAGCTGTGAGCCAGTCTCAGGCAGTGTGAGCCAGAGCGCCTCCACCTGCACCAACTCTGCAAGACTTGACCCCTAAGAGAAGTGAGGCTCCAGGTGAGGGAGGCCTATGTGAGCCTGCATCCCTCCTCGCTCTCCCTGGGGACCCCTCCAGGTCCAGCGCATGCCTGATACACCTGGGCAGGCTGCACGTGTCCCCTGACACTGATAAGCAGGGCTCGGCCGTCCAGACACCCGCCCTTCTGGCCCAGCAGCGGGTTTGCCAGAAGCCAATCGGAGGCAGTGGGAGTGCCAGCTGGGAACCAGGTTTTAGAGGCAGTCCCAGGTGGCTCAGGCACGAGCTTTGCCAGTTATTAGCTTTGTGACCTTCGGCCAAAATCCCAACCTGTCCGAAACCAGTTTTCCTGTCTGTGAAACAGCAAAGGTAACAAGCTCAGCCAGGTGACAAGATAGTGGTTAGAAAGGGAGGGTCTGGAGGGCTGGCGGGGGGCACAGAGGAGGTTCTGGGGCTGCCACCGAAGACCCGGGCCACCCATGCCCCAGGACCGCCTGCCCACGCCGAAGCCCTGCCCTGTCACGGCAGGAAAGGCTCTCTGTGTCTGAGCCCTGCCCTGAAAGGCCCAGGGCCTTGGGAGGAAATGGGTGGGGCCTCTGTCCTGGGCTTGGCGGGGAGCCATGCGCCCATCCAGGGAGGTGGTCCAGTGGCCCCAGACCTGGAGGAGAGATGGTGCAGTGGGCCTTTCTGGAGCGCGTCCTCAGGGAGTGGACAGACCACAGGAGTAGAAGCCGGAGTCCCTGCTTGCCACGGGGCAAGGCCTTCAGCTTCCCAAGCTGTGACTTCCTCTTCTGTAAAATGGGCTGATGGTTTGGGGGACTTACTGTCATCTGTCACCTGCTTGCCCCAGGCCTGCCCGGGACTGGGCTGTGAGGGGGCAGGAGGACCCAGGAGGAGGCCGAGGTCGGCTCATGAGTGGTGGGCTGGGCCTGGGGCAGGAAGAAAGCACATTCAGGAGGGTCAGGGCTTGGGCAGGGTGTAAATTGGGGCACCCCTGGCTTTAAGCACACCTGTGCTCTCTCTGTGTGATGCTGTTGGGGTGCCAGCAACAGAGACCCCCAAGGAGGAGCCGAAGCAGAGGGAGGGAGTGCAGGAGGCAGGGTGTCACAGCGGGGGCCTTAGGCAGGATGGGCAGGCCAGCTGCCCCTGGTGTCTGGGCTGCCTGTCCCCTCTCGGGGCAGCTCTGGCCACCTCCCCTGTGTGTATCAGCAGCTGTCTCCCCGCGTGGAGCTCTGTCACTAGGGAGTCTGGTGGCCCTGCATGGGTCAGTGGCACATCTCAGGTCCACCTGGCTGTGGCCAGGGTCCTACAGAGCCAATATAGCACTGGGCCTGGGGGTGGGGTGTTCCCAGAGAAGGGTGTCTGCTACACCCGTGACTTCTACGCACTTCACCAGGGCTGGTCTGGGCCTGGCTTCCAGCCTGGGCTCTGTCCTCCCTCGCGGGCCCTGGAAGTCCGGGGCTGACCCCCGCTGCTGACCCTCACCCCGGCCCCCTGGAGTGCCTCTGCTCTCTTTGCCAGCCCCTGGGGCTACCGCTGCTCTCTGCCTGAGGTGTGACCAGGTCTTTTCCTTCTTTCCTTCCTTCCAGAAGCCTCCCAGCGCCCAGGCCATGAAGGAGGAGGCCTTTCTCCGGCGCCGCTTCTCACTGTGTCCGCCCTCCTCCACCCCCCAGAAAGTTGACCCCCGGAAACTCAGCCGGAACCTCCTCTTTGGTGGAGAAAATGAGCTCTACCCCCTCAGCCCAGGTCAGTGCCAGCAGGGGCTGGGGTGGCTGCTGGGGCTGGGGTGGCTGCAGGGCCTGGGTCCTCCTGGCTTTGCAGCCCGGCTCTGTGACCTCAGGCAGGTCCCTTCCCCTCTCTGTGCCGCCCCAGCTGGGAGGGCGACAGCCTCGCTCTGCTAATCGCCACCCAGGTGCTGCTGCTACAAAAGGGCTAGCAGGGCATGTAAGCCCTGGGACGAGTGGGGCCAGGTGACAGCCTTTCGGTGGTGGGGGTCAGCAGGGGGCTCCCTTCCCCCAGCTCTGGGGGCAGCTCATCCTTGGAGAGGCATTGTGGTGGGGTGGCCCCAAGCCTAGTCTCCCAGGACAGACAGCCTGAATCCCAGCCCCAGTTCTCCTGGCTGGGTGACCCTGGGCCAGCAGGACTTCTCAGGGCTCAGTTTCCTCATCTGTAAAATGGGGATGTTAATACGTACTCCAAGCTATAGAGGAGTCCCAGGCTCTGAGAGGGAACAGTCCACTGTTGGATGCCGCTGGTAGATAAGCACAGAGCCCACGGGGCACAGGGTCATGTGCACCTGCTGGTGCTTTCCTGGCTTCCGTGCTCCCCACCCCATCACTAAGTCCTCACTGGCCACCCAGCAGACTAAGCTAAGTGCTCCTGCTGTCCATGACCACTGCTCCCCAAGGCCTGCCTTTCCTCCCATCCTGGGAGACCTCACCTTCTCCAGCCTGTCTGCCCCTCGCCTGCTGCCTCGGGAGGGAGGAGAGAGGACCCGAGCCCTTCCTGGCAGCGTCCATCCTACCCCTGGAGACAGCAGGAGAGCCTCAGGCCAACACACTGTCAGGACCTGGGGGGCTTCTGGGGACCTCCCACCCAGAACCCCACAAGCAGATACAGAAACAGGCCACATGGAATGCGCCTTGTCAGATCACATGGGCCAGGGGCACAGGATGCCTGGGGAGGTAAATCCAGCCTCCATTCCCTGCTGCTGCACCCTCTTGGGAGCAGGGGGCGGGAGAGGACAGGTCCTGGCTGGCAACCGGTCTAAGGGGTCTTTGATCCCCTACAGGTGGGCCCATGCAGCCAGGACCCAGCAAGCAGGGACCTTCTCCCAGGAGGGGAGGAGCGGCAGATCCTGGGGGCAGGGGTGAGGAGGGGGGCAGGGGCAGGAACCAGTGCCGGCCTCCAGCTGCCACAGAGCCACTCCTGTGGGTGCTCCAAGGGTCCCCAGCCCCCCAGGCCAGCAGGCAGCACCCACCCCAGGAGAGGCAGCTACAGGACACACCCCCGAAGATAGCCCTTGGACTGGGGAGGCTGGAAGTGCTCACCACCCAACCCGGGCCTGGGATCAGGGCACAGGTGCAGAAGCAGGAGCATCAAGGGAGCCTCCCCAGCTGGCACCTGGAGTGGCCACTGTCCCTAGGCCTTTCCTGGCCCACGTGAACCTGGACTCCCAGGGACATAGCCATTTCCTCAGGCAGCCACACTGGCTTTTCCGCAGGGCAGGATGCTCAGTCCCCAGGCCCCCGGCCCCTTCCCAGGCTCCTGGGTTTGCAGAGCACCTGCCAGGGCTTGTTCTGTGGGCTCCTGTCCACAGGCCCCACCAGGATGGCTTTCCCCCAGCGGTTACCACCTTTGCTTCTCCACCCGGGACCGGCAGTGAGCTGGAGGGCACACTGTCTTGCCTCCTCTGAGGCCACCCCCTGCCTGTATGCCCAAGCTTTGGGAACCCTCTTCAAAACAGATGGAGCTGAGGAAGGGGTGACTGTTCCCCGGGATCAAATCCAGACACCTGGAGTTTCCCTCGTCTTCCTCAACCAAGCCGGAGAGGGAAATGGACACCTGCCCAATCGGGGTACAGGGACTGTGTCTGGCCACCTCCCTCTGAGAATCTGGCTCCTTGAGGGTCAGGGCGAGAGGGGACCCTGAACTGCCATGTGTCTCTAAACCGGGACACTGCATTCTCCCTCTGAAAGTGGGGCCTGGCCTTGTGGGGCCCCAGAGGCCATGCTGCACCAGCATGCCACGTGCCTGGGCTCCTCCCGGCAGGTCATGGGAGCTGGGCTTCTTCTCCTGGCTCCTCCTAGGAGGGACCCTGGCAGGTGTCACTCAGTTTCTCAGCTGGCTTCCTGCCCTGCCCAGGCTACCGTGCCCACCCCTCCCTGCCTCACACACAGGGCAGCCAGCGGAGGGGCCAGCCCTGGTCCTCACTCTGGCCACTCTTGCAGGGAAGGACATGGAGCCCAATGGCCCATCGCTACCGAGGGATGAAGGACCTCCGACCCCCAGCTCTGCCACAAAGGGACCTCCGGTAAGAGTCTGACTGGGGGGAGGACTCAAGGATGGGGAGTCTGTCCAGGGGCCACAGGAAGTAGCTGGGGGCGGGCGGGGAGGGGATGGGGGTTAGCAGATGGCACCGAGCTGGCCTGTCACCCCCTCCCACGTGTGCCTGGAGGAGCAGCTCTGAACCCCGCATCCGGGGAGCCTGGGACAAGGACGGAGTCACAAAAGGTGCTTGTTAGCTGGTTTATTGGAGAACAGAGGCCAAGGAGGCTGGGGCCTGGAGAAGAGCTGTGTGGGCTGCTGGGTGGCATTTAGGGACCGGAGATACCACAAGAGGAAGACCCAGGGTCCTTCTGTTGTTTGCAAATCTTGGAGGTGTGAGCCTTCCCTCCATGACCACTGTCCACTCTCTGTCCCCAGGAGACACGGACCCTATCCCTCCCCCGGCCCTGTGACCACCGTCCACTCTCTGTCCCCAGGACACACTGACCCTCTAAGGTCCTCATAGGAGGACCGCAATATTTGTCCTTTCATGGCTTATTTCTCTCAGCACCACGTCCTCCAGGTCCACCCGTGTTGTAGCAGGTGTCAGGATGTCCTGCCTTTTTCAGGCTGACGAGTATTCCGTTGCATGGATGGATTGTATCTTGTTAATCCATTAACCCTCTGGGGGGCACTGGGCTTATTTATTTTTTCAAGAAATGAGTTTATGGCATAAAAACACTAAAAACATAATTGTGACCTTCTACAACCCAGTAAAACATACAAACACAGTCAGAAACACATGACTTGGTTCAAATGTCAGATCCCAACCATTCCATAATGAGGTCTGAGCAGCTCCTGAGAGCAGGTGCGGCTGTGGGTGCAGTGACGGGGGGCTCATGGAGAGAGCGGAGTCCTGCCCTCCTGGTGCCCACGTCCTGGCGGGTGACAGAAAGAGGAAGCCTGCAGCACGTCCGAGCCTGGTCGGGGGGTGAGGTGCCTACACCCCCAGGTTCCTAAGGGCCACTTGGAGCTGCCCTGAGAGGCGCAGCTTTGGGAAAAGACACGAGCCCACAAGAGATCTTATCTTTTTTGTGAGGTGAAGTTCAAATATCATAAACCCCGCCGTTTTAAGTGCCCGCTTCACTGGCACTCACTGCCTCCGCCATGCTGTGCGACCTCCACCTCTGTCTAGTTCCAGAACATTTCTGTGCCCCGGACCAAAGTCCCATCAGAGCCTCCCTGCTCCGCCTCACCAGCTCGGCAGCCCCGACTCCACCTCCCGTCTCCGTGGATTTGCCGGTTCTGCACATCTCGTGGAAATGGAATCACACAGTGTGTGGTCTTTTGGTCTAGCGTCTGGCTCTACGCGTGTTCTGAGGTTCACCCACGGAGTGGTGTGTAGCGTGTAACAGGCTCACTCCTGTTTCGGGCTGAGTAATATTCCATGTGTGCCCGGCCCATACCCGGCCTGTCCATTCATCCGTTGGTGGACATTTGCACTGTCCTTGTTCTTCTGCTCCTGCGACCACGTTGGAGCCCCTGCACTGAGCTCTGCGGGGTGCCCCCAAAAGCAGGATTGTGGGGCCAGATGGTTGTTCTGAGGTCACATGGAATTCTCAAGCATTTTATATCTAACTATTTGAGGTTTATGAGCCCACCAGCAATGAGGGAGGGCTTCCCTCTCTCACATCCCCACCACACTTGGATGTTCTGGGTTTTCCTTCATTGCTGTTGTGGTGGTCCCAGTGGGTATGCGGTGGTGCCTCTCTGTGGTTCTGATTTGTGGGTCCCTAATGACTGATGATCTGTTCATGTGCTTCTTGACTATCATACAACAGCTTTGGAGAAATGTCTGTTCAGGTCCTCTGCCTGTCTTTGAATCGTGTTGTTTGTCTTTGTTGTTGGGTTGTAAGAGCTCTTTTTATTTTTTATTATTTTTTTTTATTTTTTTAAGGTTTTATTTATCTATTCATGAGAAACACACAGAGAGAGGCAGAGACACAGGCAGAGGGAGAAGCAGGCTCCTCACAAGGAGCCCGATGTGGGACTTGATCCCCTGACCCAGGATCATGACCTGAGTTGAAGGCAGATGCTCAACCGCTGAGCCATCCAGGCGTCCCAAGAGCTCTTTTTATATGATAGACGTCACATTCTTGTCAGATGTGCCATTGCACATTGGGCCCCTGTCCTGTAGCTTGTTCTAAATGGCTTCTCTAAGTAATTATCACAGGTTGCGTGTCTATGGTCAGACTTTGGAGGTCCTCGCTCTGACTCGGGTTTCTTGTGTGTGATCGCACTGTGCCTTGATGTGCAGCAGCGTGCAGGAGGGTGAGGAAGGGCCTGGGGACACGATAGTGCCTGGGCAGGGTCCTGGGGTGGCCACAAGGGCAGAGGAGCTGGCAGACAGGGCTGCAGTGACCCGAGCCCGAGTGGCCTTGCTGGACTGAGGCACAGGGGGTACAGGGCACAGATGCCCCATCCTGCCCTCCGCCCCCAGGTCCCTGGACCCTCAGGCCCCGAGCCCACTTCTATTGCCTAAAACAAGCACAACTGCATGGAGCCACACCTGGAAGAGAACTGGGTGGTAGGTCACCCCGTTTATTCATTCATTCATTCATTCATTCATTCATTCAACATAGGTACTGAGCCCCTGCTGCCGTGCGTGCTGGGGTCGCACTGCCCCCAGCAGGAGTTGTAGACAACAAGCAGGACTGTCTATGGGGCTGCAGTTGCAAAAGGCGCTGGGCCGGCCAAGGGCAGGTGTATGCCGCCAGGGTGTGAGGCCAGCAGGGCGGGAAGAGCCTTCCGGGGAGTGACTCGGTGGGGCCTGAGGAAGGAGCGGGGGCCTCCCAGCAGCAGGGAAGAGCATCCTGGGCTGGGGGAACAGCCTGTGTGAAGGGGGCTGGGGCGCCGTGCACCAAAGGCCCAGCTCCCCAGGAAGACTGCTGGGAGCATCTTTGTGGGTCAGCCCCAGCCCCCAGAGACCGGTCACCTGCTGCCAATGTCTAGCACACACATCGTCACTTCTGCTTCAGCCCAAAGACTGTTTCTAGAGCAGAGGCTGCCGTCGGCAGGCTCAGGAGAGTGCCCGGGCATCGGTCCAGCACTCAGCGGCTCCCAGGGCACCCCTGCCCTTCTGTGATCCATCCCAGCTCAGCCCCTCCCTCATGAGCTGTGTGACTCTGGGCAGTTTCTGAGCCTCTCTGTGCCACAATCTCCTCTTGTGCAGGATGTGGATAGTGAGAATGACCCCCTGGCTCTCGCAGCTCTGTGACTTGTGGCTGGTCTGACTCTCCTTCCCACCCCCAGCGCCTGAAGCCAGGCCTGGCATGCGGTGCTGTGGGGATGACCGGCCTGCTGGACGGCACTTCCTGCCTCGCAGCCTCGGCAAGTGACTTTACCTCTCTGGGCCTCGGTTTCCTAGTCCATCGAACAGGACAGTAACTGGGCCCGTGCTGCGGGCTGTCGTGGGAATTAGGTGAGCCCGTGCAAGCAGAGCACCTCACCTCCCAGATCCTCCGGGCGCCAACAGCTGCCTGCCGTCCCGCCGGCCCCTCCGGCAGGCTGGGGGGCTTGCTCGCAGGTCTAGGGGCTCAGGGCGGTGGTGGCGAGAGCCCCAGGGCACCCAGCCCAAGAGCAGAGCAGGGCAGGTGAACTCTCTGGAAAGAACCGAGAGCGAGTATCTGAGGCTGCCCTGGCTCCGTCTCAAGTGCTCGTGCTACCATCGGAAAGAAAACAGCCACGCATCAGATAACTTTCATGTCTCAGAAAATATTATTCTTTTGACTTTTTTCAATCACTTAGAAATGGGCAACTGTTCTGAGCTCACAGGCTGAACGGAAACAGGTGGAGGGTGGGCTGCGGACCGTGGTTTGCTCTGCCCTGCCGCTAGCCTTTGGGCCTGGCTTTGTCTCCTAACTACCCTCACCCTACCTCAGGGCCTCAGTTTCCCCATCTGTTGAAGGACCGCGGCCCCTTCCAGCCCCAGATCCCTGACCACTGCTCTCAGCCTGTGCAGCGTGTCTAGGAGGCCTGGCAGGCTGAGCCCTCTCCCCGGCCCACCCGCCCCCCTGCAGCCGTGGGTGGGCTCAGGAGAGCACCCGGGGAACGGCCCTGCGCTCAGCAGCTCCCAGGGCACCGGGGATGGGAGTCCCCGCTGCTCGTGTGGCCCCCGCCCAGACGCTGGGCACGTGGCCATGGCTAGAGCGGACGCTTCCGGGCACCTCTGAGCTCTCGTCCACATCCTGTCCTTGGCCACCATGAGGCCCCATCTCTGTGTCCCCAGCCCCTGGGATTGCGCAGTGGGGGACAGGACCACCTTTCTGTGACCCCCCAGCCCACCCGGCTGCCGCCTGGCCCTCTGCAGCCCCCAACCGCACCCCGATGCCCCTGACTCTCTCTTGCAGGCAGAGTACAGGCTGTACAACGGGTCCGACAAGGAATGTGTGTCCCCAACAGCCAAGGTCACCAAAAAGGAGGCTCTCAAGGTGGGCACGGGCCCCGGAAAGGGACGGATGAACGGGCCTGTGAGGTTCCCACGCCCCAGCCTCCCGAAGCAGGTGGGGGACAGGCCACCCCCAGGCGCCTCCACGCCCCCGTTCCTCCCTCTCGTCTCCCTGTCCCTGTCCTCACCCCCGCAGGGCTGGACCGCGGGGCCCTGGCGGCGGGGGAGCTGCGGCTCGTGGCCCCTCCCCTGACCTGCCCGTGCTGCCCTGGCCCAGGTACAGAAGGAGAACTACCGGCAGGAGAAGAAGCGAGCCACGCGGCAGCTGTTCAGCGCGCTGACGGACCCCAGCGTGGTCATCATGGCTGACAGCCTGAAGGTGTGCTGTCCCCCTTGGCCACCCCCGATCGGAGTCCCGGCCGTCGGCTGTTTGTTGCTATTCTGGAGGCCGGAGCCCGAGGCCCAGCAGCAGGCAGGGCCGTGCTCCGTCCGGAGGCCCCCGGGGAGGGTCCCTCCTGCCCCTCCAGCTCCCGGGGCTCCGCGCGTCCCTGGGCTGCGGCCTCATGACTCCAGCCTCTGCCTCACGCGGCCCCTCCCGTGTCTGTGTCCAGATGTCATCGAGTCGCGGCTCCCGCCACCCCCATGTGGCCTCATCTTCACCTGCCTAAATCTGAAAGGCAGTGCTCCAGGCCAGGCCTCCTAGACACGCTGCACAGGCTGAGAGGGGACCTGGCCTGCAGATGGGGGTCACAGGGTGCCTGCAGAGCCTGTAGGGGGACAGGGGAGGGGGACACTGCACGGCTTCTGGGCTTGGGGTCAGAGGCCGGTGTTCAGGCCTCATGGAGGCGGCCTGTGGTGCTCTCAGCCCCGGGGGCTTGCGTCTACCCCAGCAGTGGTGGAGGGAAAGCTGCCAAATCCCGGGCTTGCGTCAGAGGGCGAACAGGACAGGTGCACCAGCCCCCGGTCATCTGCCCAGGACCTAGGCCCACGTGGGTCTTTTTCTCGCTCCTACAAAATTATGAATAGTGAGGTACAAAAGCAAATATTTATTTGGAACGAGAACAGCGATGACAAGCTTCAGGGTTCACAGAGCTGACAATAGTTGCACCCGTTGCTGGCTCCCCGGGACCCTGGGAGGGCCTCAAACCCGGCCTCGAGCCTCACCAGGAAATCTGCTCCTGGCTGCAGTGCATTTGCCTGGATTCACTATGATTTATGAGCTCCTCCTGAAAGCTAGAAGAGAACTCTGCCCACGGTCCCCCTGCCCCCCGCAAGCCATCTGGGTGCCCCCAGGGTGCTGGCCTCCCCAACAGTGGCTCCCTCCCCACAGATCCGGGGAACCCTGAAGAGCTGGACCAAACTGTGGTGTGTGCTGAAGCCGGGGGTGCTGCTCATCTACAAGACCCCCAAGGTGGGCCAGTGGGTGGGCACCGTCCTGCTGCACTGCTGCGAGCTCATCGAGCGGCCGTCCAAGAAGGATGGCTTCTGCTTCAAGCTCTTCCACCCACTGGACCAGTCTGTCTGGGCCGTGAAGGTAATGGGGGGCCAGGGGGTGGGGGTGGATGCCCGGGGCTCAGGAGGTCAGGCCCCAGGGGACCAGAGGGACAGACACTGAGGGGGGGCCGGGAGGCCAATCTCGGGGTTCCGGATGGGCCCATTACTACCCAGCAGCCGGGGGCCGTGGGGTCAATATCTGGGTGGCTGGGGCTCAGGTGTGGCCCTCCAGGTAGAGCATGCAGTGGGGCTCCCGGCCTGGTGACACAATGGACAGAGGCCGGGGAACTAGCCCAGACCTCACCCAGCCACCTCCTTGCCAGGACGCTGCCCAGCCCAGGACCAACGTGGGGCAGGTTACCAGGTGGAATCCAGAATGGCCAGTTATATTAGGATCTCAGACAAACACCAAATAGGGTTTTTGTTTTTTGTTTTTTGTTTTTGTATAAGGATGTCCCAAATATCGCATGGGACATATTTCTACTGTAAAGACTTTTACTATTTCTCAAGACTTGAATTTAACTGGGCATCCTAAATTTGCGTGTGCCGATTCTGGCCACCCTAAATCAGAGAGCTCGAGAGCTAGAGAGCCAAGGGTGGCGCCCCCAGCTCATCAGTGACTCCTGTCTTGCTGCCGGGTGCCTGACCCCGCCTGGGGATCCTGAAGCCGAGTGTGTGTGTCAGAGTGGGACTGCGTGATTGCCCGTGTCCCTGGGTGTCCCCCCGAGTGACACCCAATTGTCTCTCTCTTTCCAGGGCCCCAAGGGTGAGAGTGTGGGCTCCATCACGCAGCCACTCCCCAGCAGCTATCTGATCTTCAGGGCCGCCTCTGAGTCGGACGGTGAGTCCCTGCCTGCCCTGCAGTCTCCCTGGTGACCCCACAGGCAGCGGGTGCCCCGGTGGAATTACAAACCGGCTGCACATGGTCCCTATCTGGGCCTTTCCACTGCCACCCAGGAAGGAGACAGCACATGTCACCAGACAAGCCTGAGCTCGGGCCACGCAGGCCTGCCACTACTAGTCCCTCCCTGAGCCTCAGTTTCCCCAAGACAGAACACGAATAGCAGCGCCCGGCTCCCCAGTCATTGTGACGATCCGATGACCGTATTTAAAGCCACCGGATTGCAACTCCTGTGCGCGAAGCCCGTACCAGGCATCACTGACTCAGTAGGTTCCACTGTCATCTTCCTCATTTAACTGACGGAACCTGCCAGCCTGGATGGGAATCCCAGTCCGCAGACTCCCCAGGGCAGCGCACCTGGTTGGAGCGCCCTCCGGTGGCTGCTCCGGGTCGGTGCGGCTGGTGGCCCAGCCACTGGTTCCACACCACCTCCTGGTGGCCGGACGCCGCTTCCCCACCCCGGCTCTTGGGGAGCCCACAGTCTGGGGCTGGGGTTGTGGGGGCGCAAGAAGCTCTCAGACGAGGCCGATGGGACTGAAGCATGAGCCGGGTTCCTGATGAGCGAGGGGGCTGTGAGCAGAGAGGAAGGGCGACCACGGCCCCTGTGGGGTCAGAGTGGCCTTCCTGGAGGACGAGGAGGAGTCTTGGAATGGCTTCGAAGGATGCATAGCAATCAAGGAGTCTAGTCCTCTGTGGCAACCACAAAGCCTGCCCCGCTTAGCGGTGCTGGGCATCCTGGCTGTGTCCTGCGGGGACTGCTCTGGTCACCCCCTCAGCTGCCCCCAGGAATGCACAGCCCAGGCTGTCCCCTCAAGCTCCAGTCAAGCCTGCAGTGAAACCCTGTAGGGACCCCAGATGTCCCCTTGAGAACCAGGGCTACCAACCCTGCAAATCCTTGCCTCCCGTGCCAGGCCCCAGCCACGCCCCCCAGAATTACACGTAATGTGCAACATGCTTGTGAGTGGAAGGCCCACCGCTAGTAATCACAGCAGGACATAGGAGGCACCTTGGTAGACATGTGTCCCCACAGCTCTTAACACCTCCCCGGGCCACGGAGGTGGTGCTGGCGTAACCCACCGGCAGCCTCCACCAGGAGGGCAGCAGGGATTGAAGGGGTTTGGCTGGCTCTGCCTCCACATCCACCTCCTGTCCTGGTCTGCCAGTCTGCCTGCCACGGTCAGCAGCACCCTCTCCAGTCTGCCACCTGCCCTCCTGGCCTGTGCCACAGGCCAGTGGGAGCCCCCTGTGCCCCCTGAAACCTATCGCTTATATAAAAGCCTCGGGTGTCCAGGTGGAAGTGGGTAGCTCTTGCTAAGTGACTTGTGACCTTGAGGAAGTGTTGTGAGCATCCTCTGAAGGGCACTTTCCTCCGGCACACGTCTCTCTGTGATGGGGGCTCACCGGCTAGGCCTCTGTCCCTGCCCACGTAAGCCCTTGCCACTCGCACCCACGCATTCCTACACGGCAGCGTTGCCCACTTTGGGCAGGACCTCCAGGAGGGTAGGGAAGAGGCAGGGGTGTCCCTGGCAGAGGAGGGAGCCTTCCTGGGCTTGGAGTGAGCTCACCCCATGCCGCCCCACAGGCCGCTGCTGGCTAGACGCCCTGGAGCTGGCCCTGCGCTGCTCCAGCCTCCTACGGCTCAGCACGTGCAAGCAGGGCCGAGACGGGGAGCCTGGATCCTCGCCTGACGCATCACCCCCCTCGCTCTGTGGACTGCCCTCCTCGGCTGCCATCCACGACCAGGACCTGTGCCCGTGAGCAGGGGTGCAGCGGGCGAGGGCTGGCCCCTCCCAGAAGCCTGGGTCTCCTGCCTGCTGGGGACCCCAGGACCCTCGCTATCACTGGGAGTGACATGTGGGGTCTCCTTGTATGTGGAAGGGGGGCTGGGGGCCCAGCACCACGGAGTCTGGCCCCCTTGAACTTCAGATCAGGAGGCAGGCCTCCTCCACTGCCCAGGGGCAGAGTGGGGGGGTCCTGGGCCGCACCTTTGAGACCTCAGACCCACAGCCCACCTTCCCTTCCAGGCTGAACGGGTCCTCCCTGGAGAACGATGCGTTCTCAGACAAGTCGGAGAGAGAGAACGCTGAGGAGTCAGATAACGAGACCCAGGACCACAGCGGGAAGACCAACGAGAGTGGGGGTGCCCACTCAGAGACCCTGGAGGGCCGCCTGCCGAGGAGGACGACATATGTGGAGCAGGTCCACGAGGAGTTCGGGGAGGTGAGAGCCTGCCCCCCCCCCCCCAGAGAGCCGGATGTCACCCTGCACCTTACCCGCCTCCCTGATGCAAGCAGAGGCCACAGTGCCTGGCCAGCCCCTTGTCCCCAGGGGCTGGGGAGCAGAAGGTCAAGACATCCACGACCCTGAGAGAGCAGGTGGCTGGCGAGGGCTCGGCTGAGGGTGCTGGGGAAACCACTGGGGGGTTTAGGCAGGGGCCCCCCGGATCCAGGTGAGGCCTTTGGGATGCCAAGGGGTGGAGGTAGAAGCCCCTGGTCCCTGGGGAGGAGCTGCTGTCAGGAGGGAGACAAGGGTGCTTTGGTCCCGGGGAGCCATGGACAAGGGTCAAATCGGGGTTCAGGACACATGGGAGGTGGACGGACAGGTTCCAGTCCAGCTGGGACAGCACTGGTGAGGTAGTAGCTGGGAGTAGGGACAGGACCACAATGGGGGAGATGATGCATGTGAGGGTCTCGGGGCAGAGTGCGAGCAGCCCCAGGGACTCTCCAGAGGCTGAGCACAGACAAGGCTCGGCTCCGCGGGGGAACCTGGGAAGGCCTGGCAGGGGGTCTCAAGGACAGGTGTGAGAGCACAGAGAGGCAAAGCAACTTGTGTAAGGCGGCCCAGGAGGGTGGTGACGGATGTTGATGCAGGACGGGCTGCTGGCAACCTGGCTCCTGGCTCCCTGGGGGTGGCTGCTGTGAGGCCCCAAACACAGCCCTGAGCTCACATCCCACCAGCTGTGTGACCTTGGGCGAGTCACCTGTCCCCTCTAGAAAGCAGGGGCAACCACAGTGCTGGTGCCCAGGGGCCACTGCAAAGAATAAGTCCTGGGAGAAGGAAGGGGCACGCAGGCAGCATGGGACACTCCCTGCCTCCTGCACCCGAATCCAGCTTGGGGCTCCGTGGGGCTCAGAGGGTAGGCGGCCAAGTCCAGTTACGCCCCAGGCCTGAGGCGGAGGCAGCGATGGCAGGAAGCCGGTAGGGTCCCCAGCGAGGGAAGATGGGCTGGACTTCTGCCCGAGGCTGGCTGGGACTCCCCCAGGGCCAGTGTCCCCGCGGTACGGCCCTGTCGTGTGAGGACCCCATGGAGCTGGCCATGCTGCTGTGACCCTCCCTGAGGTTCTGCTGCCTTGGGGGTTTGCTGGTTGGCGGGGAGTGGGAGGTGGGGCCCCAGACCCAGAGGGACAAGGCCCCGTGTCGGTCTCCACGCGTGTGCTGGCAGCTGTGATAAAGGTCAGACGTATCAGGAAAGGTACTTATCAACGAGTGGGTGCTCCTTTCTAAGGGAGACACAGGCCCAGAGCCCCTGCATCACCTGCGTCACCCGGCAGCCGTGAAGATTCAGCGGGCAGGGGCGGGAGGCTCCCTGTGCGTGTGGCACCTGCTGCCAGGGGCATCCTGCCACGGCCGCAGAGCTGGGCACGATGCACAGACGCGTTTCAGCAGCCGGGGTGGGCAGGGTGGTGGCACAGACCGAGGGAGCGCCCAGGTCGGCCAGGCCAGCAAGGAGCAGAGGCAGATGGGAGCCTGCAGGTGCCCCCCTGGGCCAAGGTGGGACACAGGCTGGGGACGGCCAGGGTCAGACGGGGCGGGGCAGGGTGGCTGGGCCCCAGGGGCCGGGCCGAGGAAGCACACCTCCTCCAGCCGGAGCCTGCCGTGGCTGGCCTGCCACCTACACTTTGTGGATCCCTGGGGCAGCACGGGGCTGGGGACCTGACCGCAGCCCCTCTCCCCGCAGCTGGGCCAGGCGTCCCAGGTGGAGACGGTGTCCGAGGAGAACAAGAGTCTGATGTGGGTTTTGCTGAGGCAACTGCGGCCGGGCATGGACCTGTCCCGTGTGGTGCTGCCAACGTTCGTCCTAGAGCCGCGGTCCTTCCTGGACAAGCTCTCTGACTACTACTACCACGCCGACCTGCTGTCCAGGTGAGTGGGGGGGGTGCTCCCATGCATCCATGCACCCCCAGAGACCCCAGCCTCCCATAGCCCCTGCCTCTCCCCCCGTGGATGTCTCCAGGAGGGGCCCTGGGGCCCCGGGCTAAGCTCAGTCCACTGTCCCCACTGGCTCAGCCCCTTGGAGGGCCCGGTCTCTAAGACCAGTCCCAGAGGGAGCTGGGGCAAGAGGGAGGAGGGGCAGCTGCGCGTCAGGCCCAGGCCCCAGCCATCACAGGTGAGTGTGGGACGGCCCCGAGCACGTTCTAGTGTCCTGAGCTCAGGGCCATGGCTTTAGTGCCTGCAAACTGAACCCTACAGGCTGTGGGGGCCAGAAAGAGAGCTGTAGGCTCAGGAGCCCACACAGAGAGGCTGGGGGAGAGTGGGGGTTCCCTTCCTGGAGGGGCCCCAGTGGCCTGTTCCCAGCCCAGTGGACAGACGGTGGGAGGGAAGAGCATGGACCGAGGATCCCGGCCTGGAGTGAGGGGTTCTCCCGGCCTGTCACAGGGCTGCCCTCGAGGGAGATGCCTACAGCCGCATCAAGCTTGTCCTGCAGTGGTACCTGTCCGGCTTCTACAAGAAACCCAAGGTGAGAGGCTCCAGCGGGGAGGTGGGGTGCCAACCACCCGGCCCGTAGCTACCTGCCCCCCAGAGAGTCCACATGGCCTTGAAGGGTCCCGATGGTCTCCACCGTGGCCCCAGGTGCTCGAAGATGGGGGCAGGGCCCTGACTTCCACCTAGGGAGGCCCCCTAGCCAGGCCAGGCTCACAAGGGCGGTCCTCATTCCCTGAAGGGCCCTGCACACCTTGAAGAAACAGCTACCACACGCAACGGTGCCGGGAAAGGGGCTCTCCACCCTGCATCTTCAGGGGCCCCTGGGACCTGTGGTTTTCGTGGTGTGTCTCAGAGTCATGGAAACCTTCCTGAGAACCCAGAACTAAGGGCTGCTGAGGTGGTAGAGACAGGAGGGTCCTGCAGCCCCACCCCGTCCCCTGACCGCAGGACGTGAGTGTAAAAGCATCACCCTGCTTCCACTTCTCCACCGTGTGCACCTGGGGACCCAGGCTCAGCAGGCCTGAGTGCAGACATGGCTCAGAAGGGCAGCGGCAGGTGTCCTCAAGGGCATCTGCACACACTGACTGCTCAGGGAGCCCGGCCTGCAGGGGGAGGCGTGTGCATGCACACACCTGGAAGTGACAGTCCAGCTGGTGGTGTGAGGGGCCGCTGGCTGCTTCAGACCAGGTCAGGGGGCCTGAGCTAGACCACATTTGGGCCCGGAAGGAGGGCTCTCCTGAGGGGGGGCTTGTGCTTGTTCCCTGCAGTGGGGATAGACTTGGGCCCTTTGGGGAGCAGGAAGGTGGTGAGAGTGGCTAAAGCAGAGGTGGGCGGGGGAGCAGGGCTGTGGGGTTTGGGATTTTATTAAAGGGTCAGTAGAAGCCACTGGGGACTTTGAACAGGTTGTGTACCAGTTCTGTCCAGAGTCCAGGGATGGCATGACCTTGTGAGGGTCTCAGGTCCCCCTCGGAGCCGAGAACTGGGCAGGACATCTCCTAGGCAGCCCACCCCCACCCCCAGAATGTAAACCATGGGCAAAGCATGTTCTCTCCAAAGCAGACATGGGGTGCATCCTCACATGCCACAGGCCTGCCAGGCCATCTCGTCTAGAGACCTCCCTGCTGTGGGCACCTGGGGGTATGGGCAGTAGGCAGTTCCCCAAGTTGTCCCTCGGTCCACTCCCCATCCCACTGGGGTCCGTGGCCCACCCAGCTCCTCACACGAGCTTTTCATTCATTGCTTGCAGGGGATTAAGAAGCCCTACAACCCCATCCTGGGGGAGACCTTCCGCTGCTGCTGGTTCCACCCCCAGACCAACAGCCACACCTTCTACATAGCTGAGCAGGCAAGGCCCTGGCCGCATCCAGGCTGGACCGTCTGACCCCTGTGCCCATTCTCGGTGGCCCCCCATATGCCCATCGGGGTTCCCCTGGGAGGCGCAGACACAGCACAGCCCTGTGACAGCAGAAGGGTTTCCTTGGGTGGGGAGCTGCACATCCCGTTCCCCTAGGGCACTCTGCAGGGATTCGGGGACCCCAGACCACAACCAGGCCCATGACTCAGTCTCCACTTCCCTGCGCAGCAGGAGGGAGAGCTGGGAACAGCCCCACAGCACTCCTGGGGCCGGAGGGGTGCAGGGGGCAGGGGCAGGAAGCCGGGCTCCCTCCTCCCAGGAGCCATTCCACAGTGCCTGTCTGCCCGCAGGTGTCCCACCACCCACCCGTGTCCGCCTTCCACGTCAGCAACCGCAAGGACGGCTTCTGCATTAGTGGCAGCATCACAGCCAAGTCCCGGTTTTACGGTGAGGGGGGCGCAGGGGCAGCACCTGGGATTTGGTGACCGGGTTTATCTCCCTCCCTGCCTCTCAGGAGGTGGTCCCCTGTCAGGGACCCACAGATGGTGCAGGGCTCAGACCCTGGAGTCAGGCAGAGCCCATGCTCGGGCCTCCACCCCTCAGCTGTGGGGAGGGCACCCCTTGTGGGGATGCGGTGAGGGTCCCAGACGAGAACCCGTGCTCACCGGTGCCGTCTAGAGCTGAGCTGTCTGGGGCAGTATCTCCCTATAAATTGATCAAAATGAAGTGAAACTGGAAACACAGCTCCTTGGTTGCCCAGACACATCACAAGCACTCCATGGCCACCGTGGCCATCGGCCACTGTGTCAGCACAGGGTAGGACACTCCCATGGCCGCAGTGTCGGGCCGTGCCGCCCTCAAGCCTGGCCCTGTGGGCACCCAGAAAGCATCTGCTTCTATTCGCCTATCACATCCGCAGGTGGACAGGTGCCAACGGCCTGCAGAGGGTGTGCAGATTGGGCCCACCCTTTCCGCCCCTGCCCCTGTGCTCCCATCCCTCCAGACTGTCCTCTCTTTGCCTGTCCGTCCATGCCCCCACTTCAGGGATGTTCAAAATCAGAGCAGGCGATTGGGCTACCTGCTGCTCGGTGTCCGTGGCACATTCACTTCCTGGGAGACGTGCCCTGGGCACCCTGGGTGGGGCTTTCCCAGAATCTGAGTCTCTGAGAGGAAGTGCTCCGCAGGTGAAGTCCGAGAGGTCCGGCCGCCCACAGTCACTGCTGGAGGGACCGGGGACTGTCTGCACCTGCTGGAAAGGAGCTCAGAACACACGACACAGGGGGTGGGCTCCCCCAGTCCTGAGGGTCTGTGTCCACTCACTGGTCCCCTCCCCCATCTCTGCAGGGAACTCACTGTCGGCTCTGCTGGACGGCAAGGCCACGCTCACCTTCCTGAACCGGGCAGAGGATTATACCCTCACTATGCCCTACGCCCACTGCAAAGGTGAGAGGGCCCACCCCCCACCCCCACCCCTGTCTCCAGCACCCCCAGGGCGGGGGGGGGGGGGGGGGCGGCGGGCAGAGCCCAGGCTGGTGCCTTCGCCCTCCGTGGGGGATGCTCTGGTCCTTGTTTGTTTGTTTGTTGAGGGTTCCCCCAGGCCTTCTAGCTGGGAATGGACCTCCTGATGCAGGCTAGCATTTCACTCCAAAGTGACCACTTCCTTTCAGGAGCCAGCTTTCAGGGGTCACAGATCACAAGACAGTTCTGCTTCTTGGGAGTGGTTTTGTTATTGTTTCGGGCACTTTCCAGTAAAAAAAACATAGCACCTTTTTTTTCTTCTTCTTAAAGACAGATCACGAGTTAACACATTTCCGATTCAAGTCAGCCCAGTGCCTGGTAATTCCCATTGGCCAGAAACAACCTCTCTCCACCCATCACCCCCACACACACCCTCCCCCGACCTCTCGGAGGCGGGAAAGCCCCTTTTTTTTTTTTTTTAATTCTTGATAGACATAGAGAGAGAGAGAGAGGCAGAGACACAGGCAGAGGGAGAAGCAGGCTCCTTGCAGGGAGCCCGACGTGGGACTCGATCCCAGGACTCCAGGATCACACCCTGGGCTGAAGGCAGCGCCAAACCGCTGAGCCACCCAGGGATCCCCGAAAGGCCCTTTTTGTAAATCACACAGGTGTGGTTTCTCTCCTGGTCCTACATCACACACCCTGTACAGCGCTTCGAGTGACTCTCACCGGCTGGTCATTTCACTTTAAAGAGCCTGTGCTTTCATTTTAAGACTTTGTCTTAAGTGAGCCTTACTGGGATTTGAAAGTCCCCATCAGCAATGACCCCTCCAACTGCCTTGGGGCAGACACCCCCCCCTCCCCCGTGCTTTTGTTTCTTTTTCCTTTTGCTCCTTAGTGATTGCTTTTTTATTTCATTTTTGTTTGTAATTAGGGAAATGCAGTATTTTCCTGGATCCAAAGTCAAAACTTTAAAAGCAGGTGTAGTCAGAGAAGGCGGCATCTCTGTCAGCGACCCCCCCACCCCCCACCCCAGCAGTGGAGAGTCCCACAGCAGCCCCTCCCACTTGGTGAGGAGCATCCAGGACGGCCCCCAGGGCAAGGGGCATCCAGGAGCACCCTGGCTCCCAGCCCAAGCACTGGCGGACCCCGGGGTGTTTCCAGCCCTTCTGCTGTGTCACTTGGCTTGTCCTTTTATTTTTTTCTTTTCATTTTTTTCACACACGTCCAAGTGTCTGATAATACACACAGCTCTTCTCTTTAGTTAGCTGTCCAGAAACAGAAGATTCATTAATTGAGAAATCTATGTATTAATCTAAACAAGTCCGCCAGGCCAGTCCCGGGCACAGGAGTGAGCAGGGAAGACCAAGGCCCCCACGTTCAGGCCCCAACAGCAGAGCAAATGACAGATGCTGATGAGCATGTCCTGGGAGCAGGGAGCCTGGGAAGGGAGTCCTAGAGGAAGGAGCTGGCAAGGGCCAGGACATTCCCTGGACGGAGCAGCCTTGGGGGCAGAGACCCCATCTCTGGGGACAGAGGGTCTCTGGGAGCCAGGCGTGGCCCTGGGTTCTGCACCCTCCCCCCCACCAGCTCCTCTCCATCCCTGACACTCTGCCCCCTGGGGCTCCTGTCCCCTCCCCCATCCCTCTCACCCTCCTAGGGGCTGCCAGCAGCCTCCTCGGGGCCAGGGGTCAGCATTGCTGGGCTGGGACAGGTGATGGGGCTGACAGGGACTGTGTTTCAGGAATCCTGTATGGCACCATGACCATGGAGCTGGGCGGTAGAGTGACCATCGAGTGTGAGAAGAACAACTTCCAAGCTGAGCTGGAATTCAAACTCAAGGTAGCTCAGGCCAAGGCACCATCAGCCCCCAAGGGGGGGGTGGGTACTGGAGAGAAGTGGGCCCTAGCCACGGGGAAGCCCCCTCTGCACTCCAGGGTGGTTTCTGGAGCATATGCGCACAGAGGAGAGGACAGCTCTTGGCATCTCCATAGCACAGCCTGGGCCCAGAGAGGGCAAGGGGTTCCCGCAGGCCACACAGCACAGCCAGGAAAGGCACAGGCCCTTTCCTCGTGTGAGGCGCACAGGCCTGGTAGGCCCCCTGCATCCTTGAGCTCAAGCAGAGGCATTGGGGGAGCGTGGCCGCCTCCAGCTTTGGGTCCTGTCCGAGCCAGCCTCCCGCGTCCTGGGGCCTGAGAGCCAGCACCCTCATGAGGAAGGGGCCTCCCCCAACCCCAGCTCAGTGAGGGGCACAAAGGTCCTGGAGAGGCGGCTGGCCCCTCAGCAGCCCTGTCTTGGGTGCCCCCACAGCCTTTCTTTGGGGGCAGCACCAGCATCAACCAGATCTCGGGGAAGATCATGTCAGGAGAAGAAGTCCTGGCACGTCTCACCGGACACTGGGTAAGAGGCCGCCGTCGGGCAGGTGCAGGCGGGCCATGGGCTGCGGGAACAACCATGGGGCCGACCCCTCTGCCCCTGTCTGGGACAGGACAGAGAAGTGTTTATCAAGGAGGAGGGCAGAGGAAGCACGGAGCTCTTCTGGAACCCGAGCGGGGAGGTCCGCGGGCAGAGGCTGAAACGGCGCACTGTGCTATTTGAGGAGCAGACGGAGCTAGAATCAGAGAGGTGAGGCCCGTTGGCGTCCGCGGGACCCGCTGACACAGGCCTGGCGTGGCCGGGCAGGGTTTCCGTGCTGCGAGCACGTCCCGGGAGTCCCCTGGCAGGGAGGGGGCTGGAGCGCACCCCTGTGACAGATGACTCGTCCTGCTGGGGCAGCTGAGAGAAGCACCCCCTCGCCCCCCGCCCAGGAAGAGCAGGCCTAGGTGCCTGGCAGCTCCACAGGGAGTGCCCTGCAGGAGGGAGGTGTGAGCTCGGGGTCAGGAGGACCCTCTCGCAGTGAATCAACGCCGCTCTAGGACACACGGGCATCCCAAGAGACAGCGAGCCCCCTGCCACTAGGGGCAAGCAAGTGGACGTTGCTCTAAGCCTCCCCTCCAAGGCCACAGGGGTGGGACCGTCCAGGTCACCCGCTCAGAGCAAGTGCCCTGCTCGCAGGCTCTGGCAGCACGTCACCAGGGCCATCAGCGAGGGTGACCAGCACAAGGCCACGCAGGAGAAGTTTTCACTGGAGGAGGCACAGCGGCAGCGGACCCGCGAGCGCCAGCAGAACCTCATGCCCTGGAAACCACAGCTGTTCCACCTGGACCCCACCACCCAGGAGTGGTGCTACCGACATGAGGAGTGAGTGCCAACGGGTGGTGGGTGGTTGCCTGGGGGCTCCTGCCCAGCTGGAGGAGTGCATGATGGGGCGAGGGAGGCTTCTGTGGGCGCTCCCCTGGCCGGCCGCTGCCCAGGGCCCTACGTACACGAGTAGGCAAAGGTCCCTCCCTGGGGGCTCTGGCCACTGCTGGGAAGCTGAGATGGGGCACCCTCCCCTCAACGGCCGCTGGCCCTGCTGATGGACGCCCTTTGGACCCTCCAGCCGTAGCCCCTGGGATCCCCTGAAGGACATCGCCCAGTTTGAGCAAGACGGGGTCTTGTACACCATGCGGCGGGAGACCATGGCCCACCAGACCGCCTTCCTGGGCAGCCCGGGGCCCAGGCACCAGGTCAGCAGCCCCAGCAGCCCTGCCTGGGGTGGACCTCCACAGCGGGAGGGGACTGTCAGGCTGGACCCCCACCCTCACTCTCACCTGCCTGCCCCTCCCTCTTCTGTTACCACCCTCCCCCACCCCCACCCGCTCAAACACACTCACCCCTCCCAGAGGGGCCTCCTCTGGCCCCCAGCCATCCCCTGCCCTGCCCTGCATGGCACTCAAGATGCCTGGATTTGCAGGAGGCTGTGTTCATGGGGCACCCCTGCGTGCAGGGCACCAGGTAGAGGTATGCTAGCCCCCAGCCCACTGCTCCCCAGAGCCACCCTCCATAATGTTATGAGCCCACAGAGCCAGCCTGCAGAGGAGGGAGTGGAGGCTCAGGGCAGCCTGGGGACTTGCCCAGGTGAAAGGAAGAGCGACCTGCACAGAGGTGCCAAGGAGAGGCAAGGAATGAAGGCAGGGAGGCTCCAGGAGGCATGCCAAGATCTCCTGAGACAAACACCAGGGTGCGGCTTGTGAGGGAAGCCTGGCATGTTCTGCACGGTGCCACATGGACGGAGGCCACCGTGTGACAAGCACCCCACGTGCTGCAGGTTCTCTGCGCCCGTGGTGGCTGCCTACCACGCGCAGGACTGGAGACGAGCGATTACATGGGCAGGACGGGCATGCCCTTCTTGCCTGGTGACCCCAATTTCCCAGCCAGCAAGGGTTGCAGTATCTCACTGCCCACATGTCCCCACCCTCCCCACCTGTGGTAGCCCCTCAGGCCAGGTGCCCCCCCACAGGCACCCACCGGGATGCACCCTGGGTCCCTCTCTGCCTCTCCAATTGGCCTGTACTTTGGGGAATTATCGGGGGTCAGCCAATCCTCGAGGTCCCACTGGAGCTGTCCGCTCCACATCAGGGGAACCCTAGCTGTCAGCTTGCACAGCGAGGCAGGACCAGCTGTCCTGGCCCATGAGTCAGAACTGTGCACAACCCCCTCTCCTGGAGCGGTCCTGACATAAACATGCTGCCCTGTCCCCAAGGCCAGGGGACAGGGGACGTGGGTATGCTCCCAGCTGCAGTGGCTCCATCTCTCTCTAGGGTCCTGGGCCAGAGCGGCGGCTCCGCAAGTCCAGCGACCAGCCCTCTGGCCACAGCCAGGTCACCGAGAGCAGCTCCACACCCGAGTCCTGCCCAGAGCTCTCAGATGAGGAGGAGGAGGAGGAGGAGGACGGTGACTTCATTCCTGGTGAGCCCTCCTGGGCCAGCTACTCTGCAGGGTGGGAAGAGTCAGGTGTATGGCCCACCTTGCCCATCCTCCCTGGGGTCCTCTAATATGCCTTCCCGAGCCCAGGGGCAGACCAGGGGGGTGCACTCCGAGGTTGCGGTGCCTCCCTTGGCTGGCAGGGGCTGTGCATGAGCTGGACAGCATTGACCCGTGCATGAGCCTCTGATTCCACTTCCCATCACCCTCATGGGCATGCCTGCTCCTCCCCGACTTTGTCCACGCTTCTCCAGTACACAGGCTGTGCTTTGGCCGTTTCTGTCTCCCAGGGCTGAGTGGAGGCCAGCTGAGCTTGGGGGTTCCCTCCGTGCCTGCCCCTCGACTCCCCATGTTGTTAGCTCCACCCAAAGGCTCCCAAGAGGAGGGGCAGGGGCCCGAGCTGGGCGTGACCCCGGGACCCTACGTGCCGGCTCCCTGAACATGCCAGCTCGCCTTTGATTCTCCCTCCATCCCCTGTCCCTTGTGTCCCATGACCGGTGGCCGGACATCCCAGGCAGCGAGAGCCCCTGCCCTCGGTGTGGGAAGGAGGCGCGGCGGCTGCAGGCACTGCACGAGGCCATCATGTCCATCCGGGAGGCCCAGCAGGAGCTGCACAGGTAGGCCTCGCTCCCAGGGACCCGGCTGGGGTGCCATGTCGGAGAGGGCAGGAGAGCCAGCAGTGCAGCCAAGGCCGGCTGGCCATGGACCTGCAGTGTTACTCAGAGCTAGACCCATCAGGATTTGAGAGGGCCTGGTGGCATGAGGATGGGAAGAGAGTGCCCAGCTCTGCCCTGAGCAGGGGTGCCCAGCTCTGCCCTGGGCAGGGGTGGGATGGGGAGGGGCAGGCTGTAGGGAGTCCTACTTGAACAGGATTAGCTGGCGATGCTTGGTAGCTCCTGAAAAGTCCGTACGTGGGCTGGAGGAGCCTGGGGTAGGTCAGACTGAGTCAGTCACCTGGCACCAGAGGAGGCTGGCTAGGAAACAGGTGGTCGGAAGAGCCAGAAGTGTCTGCAGACACACAACCGTGGCTGTCCCAGGCGATGATATGAGTGCCCTGGGGTGGCCGTGACACAGTCCCACGGATGGGACTTAAACCACAGATGCTCGCTGTCCCCCATCCTGGAGGCTGGAAGCCCGAGGTCCAGGCACGGGCAGGCGGGGTCCTCCTGAGGCCTCTCTGCATGTGTGTGGACGGCCATGCTCTCCCTGGGTCCTCAGGGGGTCGTCCCTCCATGTGTGTCTGTGTCCTTTATGTCCTTATAAGGACACTGGTCATACTGGATTAGAGCCCACTGCGATGACCTCGTTTCAACTGAATCACTTCTTGAAAGACCCCCCATCTCCAAATAGAGTCCCATCTGAGGTACTGGGGCTCAGGACTCTGACATATGACTTTTGGGGCGGGGTGGTGCAGCTCAGCCTGTCACGGCAAGAATGGGAAAGAGGCTGCAAGAGGCCCAGCTCCCCCAGCCGTGACTCCCTCTCCCTGGAATGTGTGCCGGGGCATCCACTGTGCCCTGGGGCCCCTGCCATAACGTCTGCCAAGGGTAGGGATGCACTCCCTCTGGGCCCACCCTGGCTCAGCCGCCACCCTCCCCTGTCCTTGCAGGCACCTCTCGGCCATGCTGAGCTCCACGGCGAGGGCCAGGCAGGTAGCAGCCCCGGGCCTCCTGCAGAGCCCCCGCTCCTGGTTCCTGCTCTGTGTGTTCCTGGCGTGTCAGCTGCTCATTAACTACATCCTCAAATAAGAGCCCTTTGTGGGCAGCACGGGCAGCGCCTGCAGAACTCGGCCAGCCCCAGCCCTCCCTCCCAGGCACCTAGCACTTTAAGCCAGCCCGGGGGAGGCAGAGAGAGCCGGCAAGCGTGGCCGCTGTGGACAGAGGGGCGGCAGGAGGACGGCAGGAGGGCCCCAGAGGGCCACCCGGGGCTCCTCCAGGGGAGGAGGTCCCTCTCCTGTGGGACCCTCCGCCCAGCGCCGGCCTTAATGCTAAAGCCAAATGCAGCTTTCGTCATGCCTCACACCCCTTGGCCAACTCGCCTACTCTTTCCTGGTCAGCTTCTACTTGTCCCGCGTGATGGACGGAGGCGGGGGTGAGGGGCCTGCCCAGACTTTGCTTGGTCACTCCCCAGCCAGGGTGAGTAGGGAGCTTTTGCAGAGCAAGCCAGGAGTCCCAGAGGTTCCCAGAGCCTCCTCCGTCCGGATGCCCAGGGCTGTCCGTCCTGACACCCAGCGTGCATTGCCGGAGTCGTGCCACGAGAGGCCTCCAGTGGTATCTGGGGCAGACTGGAGCTACTCTGGAGAGAGCATTTGGATTTTAGTCTGGTTTTGTGCTGTTTGGACAGGATCCCCACGATACATACCAGTGGAATCCATCCCACCTCACACAGCCTGGGCGTGGCGGGGGTGGGGGGGCGGGCGGGCACACCTGAGCGCAGGTGTGTGTGTGTGGGCAGTGGTGCGTGGGGTCGGCTTCGCCGGCACTGGTGTTCCCTGAGTCAGGGAAGCCCAAGTTTGCCACTTTGCTCGGACAGATGCACAGTCTTCCCGTTTTACACTTTTTTAATAAACGCAATTGCAATATTTTAGGCAGGCTGCAAGCAGCGTCTGGCGTCTTGCCTCTTTTTCTGTGTCCAGTGCCACCTGTATGTGTGTGTGCGTGCACGTGTGTGCATGAGCATCTGCGTGTGTAGACACACAGAGCCTTAAACTACGCGGTGGCAGTGCCATCAGAACTGACCGTCCCACTTTCCAGTCCGTAGCCACGGTCTTGTTCCCTGCCCCCAGTGTGGGATGTCTGTGCGCCATCCCTTGAAATAAACGAGTACAGACAGTTTGTGTTCTCTTCTTGGGGGACTTCTGAAAAGGTGAGCAGGTCTTCCCTGGGACAGACACAATGCCAGCTAGGGGCTGTCTGAGGCTGCAGATACCCAGGAGGGGCTGAGGCCAAGGCCAGGGGGATGGAGAGGAGGGATCCAGGGGAGGATGGGGGTGCAGTTTGCAGGGAACAGTGGGAAGCAGGCCCACGCTGTTGAGGGAGTGCCAGGAAGCAGGGGTCCCGTCCACTGTCTGACGAGCCCACTGAGGACATGGGTGGTACTGCCCACTCTGGGAGCTCTGAGATTACGGGTGGCTCTGAGGCCCATTTGCTTGACCTCTTCCCCCCACAACAACCTCCCCCTATCTCCTTCCCCCCACTGTCCCCAGCCCAGCTCTTGCTTTGATTACACCATGGCCACCAGCCCCAGTACTCATGGCCATGAGGGCCAGAGTGAGTGGGCCTGCCTTTGCAGGGACAGCCCAGATGGCGCTGAAGGAGGGGTGGGGACAATTAGCCACAGACCTCACAGGCCACAGCCAAGGGACATTTGACACCCTCCCCCTGCCCCCAACAGTACATGGAGGGTAACAGGTGAAGAGAAAGAGGCTGGTCAGTGGGGTCCGAGAGAGGGGCACTCCTACTTCCAGGCCCCTCCAGCTCGGCCCCTGCAGCTCCAGGAAGAATGGGGCTCGGGGTGGGCAGAGGGAAGGCCTTGTGCCAGCCTCAGGCCGCCTGGACCCCTGGGGACTGTCCCCCAGAGGAGAGTGCCCACAGGCTGGTTTGGATCCCCAGGGGGAGCCCATCCACTCACTTTCGGGGAACAGGTGCCCTGGAGGTACAGCTTCTCACATCTTAATACCAGGGCGTGGCTCTGGAGAGAAAGCTCTGAGCCGCTTCCTCCCAGAGCCAGACCCATCCACTCCCGCAGAGCCTGAGTCAGCAGCCTGCCACCACACCGCAATGCAGCCTCAGAATCCCCATAAATTATCTTTATGTCCTTGGCATGCCACAGGTTGTTTCTAAATGAACAAGGAAAAGAAAGCTGGGTGGAAAAAACGTTACAGGAACAGCTGGCCCAAAGCCCAGATGATGGTTATAAGGGCGTCATGCAGCACTTCGGGATAGAAAAAATCTGGACAGACAGGATTTCTGGGTCCTTTGGGCTAACTCTTGGGTATGTAGACACCAGTGGTGATACTCCAGGATGCTGCGGGTATCCAGAGCTGTCCCCTGTCCCCCTACTCAGTGCTCCCCTTCCCGGTCCCCCCTGGAAATGTGCGTGGCCTGGCTCCCAGGGCAGCCATGCCAGACTCTGCTGGGAGGGTGGCAGATGGGGGAGCAGGGTGCTACAGAGGGAAACGAGCCTCTGACTCACCCTGCTTACAGAAAACCCTGAGGTTTCCTCAGCATCCAGAAGTCTGCAGTTTCCTCAAGAGATCCAGTTTCCCAGTGACACTGTTATTTCTCATCCCCTGGGATATATCACCAGCAACTTTTTTCTTTAACTTTTTTTTAACTTTTTTTTTTTTTAAGATTTTATCCATTTATTTGACAAAGAATGGAAGAGACAGGAGCGCAGAAGCAGGTGGAGTGGGAGGCAGAGGAAGAGAGAGAAGCAGGGCAGCCCTGGTGGCGCAGCGGTTTAGTGCCACCTGCAGCCTGGGGTGTGATCCTGGAGACCTGGGATCGATTCCCGCATCGGGCTTCCTGCATGGGGCCTGCTTCTCCCTCTGCCTGTGTCTCTGCTTCGCTCTCTCTGAATGAATAAATAAATAAATCTTTAAAAAAAAAAAAAAAGAGAGAGAGACAGAGAAGCAGACCCCACCGACTAGCAGAAGGACCAGGTCCAGGCAGGACTGGGAGGCCCTGAGAAGCAGCATATCTGGGTGCAGCAAGCAGCTGCTAACTCATTCCTGGAGTGTGGGATCCGTCCTTGCCCTGGATGGCATTGTAGGAGGATTAGGGCATTGGGGGGGTGGGGTCATGAGTACAGGAGCCCTGTCCTGTTCACCCCCACGGAGAAAGTGTCCAGTTCCCGTGAAAGAATCATCTCCTCCCTGGTTCCATGGCATTCAGCTAGCCAGCCCCCTACCTGACCCCATGCTGGGTGCTGAGCAGAGAGGATGCAGGACAGATGAGGGACAGATATGCGTTTGCAGTGGCCACCTGAGCCAGGGTTGGGGCCTTGATACTCTGCTGGGGGCAGTGTGACTGCCAAGGGGGGCTCGCTGTCACCTGTCATGAGGAAGAAAGCCTCAGACCCCGCCCAGTCCCTCTGCCAACAGCCTCTCCCTATCTGCAAGGAGGGGCAATAACAGTGGCCCTCTTGGGGTGGTGAGGCCCAGCTGGGGAGACACACAGCTGAGCTGTTGTCCCAGCTCTTCCACTGACCCTGGACGAGATGCTCTTCCTTGGGGGGGCCACAATACCTGAAAGATCAGAAGGGGTGGGGTCCCTTTCATCCCCTACAGCGCAGCCATTCAAGGGCCAAATGTGGGGCAGGTGGCCAGAACCCTCAGAGGCACAGCTTTGTGCTTCATCGTTTCCAAGAAATTATAATAATCCAGTAATTATTTTGCTCCGAAACTCTGAGACATAGCCCCCAAGGACTGCAAAGGTGACCTGCACATCCCAGGACCCCAGATGCATGGGGTATGGTACAGTCACAGAGGGAGCCTCATTTACAGTTTACAGTTCCATCCTGTGGCTCTAACCCTGGGTGGCTCAGTCGGTGAAGCGTCCACCTTTGGCTCAGGGGGTCCTGGGGTCCTGGGATCGAGGCCGGGGTCAGGCTCCCTGCTCCGCAAGGAGCCTGCCTCTCCCTCTGCCCCTCCCCCTCCCCTCATTCTCTCTTACTTTTTCTCTCTCACACATAAATAAATAAAATCTAAAAAAACAATATGATACATGCATTTCTGTAAGAAGAGAAACTGTGTCTTGGACAAATTAGGAGAGAAAGGCAGGTGGCCCGGTGGCTCAGTGGGCACAGGTCAGTGGGCATGACATGCTCCCTACACTGGGCAGGCCCCCAACCTCAGACCCCTGCTCAGCCTGCAGTGGCACATGTTCTCATGGCTGTTCCACAGATGTCAAAACCAGGCTGCAGACGTTCAAGGCGCTCAACCCTGTGATTAACAAATCAACTCTGCATTCCCCGCTTTCCAGGATTCCTCTGCCCCAAGTGCTGACTCAGGGGTCCCAGCAGGCAGCAAGGGAGAGTCAGGCCCACATGGCCTCCCACTCCCCAGCATCCCAGGCCAGGAGGACAGTCGTACCTCCCACTGGCACCCATCAGCTGGAGCTCCTGCTGTGGCCCCCACCTCAGACAAGGGGGGCTGGGCTGGAGCTGGGCAGGCCAGGGATGCCTGGCTGCGACCCTGGTCTCTGCCCCCCAGGGTGAGGCCCGGACTCAGACTCAGTGGTTTAGCGCCGCCTTCAGCCCAGGGCCTGGTCCTGGAGACCTGGGATCGAGTCACAAGTCAGGTTCCCTGCATGGAGCCTGCTTCTCCTTCTGCCTGTGTCTCTGCCTCTCTCTCTCTCTCTCTCTCTCTCTCTTTCTCTCTCTGTATTTCATGAATAAATAAATAAAATCTTTAAGAAAAATACCAAAAGAAGAAGAGAACCAGGACAGCCACCTACCTCGATGTCAGAGCGATTGGGGAAAATGTGGACCTGCAGACATGCCCACCCTGAGTCCTGCTGCCCGGTCACTAGGTCACTACCTAGGTGGCAGGGCACTGTGGGGGCAGCTGAGGTGTGAGCAGGCTCCTCTGTCCGAATTCCATCCCCACAGGCTCGTCGGGCACCTGCTGTCCAGCATCCTGGTGGTCTGGGCTGGGGTGGCCGTCTGGGCGGCTGCTCCCCTGAGCTGCAGCCAGTCTCACCCACATGTCACCTTGGCCTTCACCATCATCTCTACCAACACTGGCCAAAAAAAAGCCACCTGTTCTGAAATTACTTCCAGACAAGAAGTTTTGGAGGATGGTTTCTATAGACACCTTTTGAATAAAAGGGAAATTGGAGAAAATGCCAAGAACTTACTGACCTGCCCACCCTTAATTAGACAGTGCCCCCCAACAGGACTTTCTGTGGATCCATGAGAGTCGGTATCATTGCCAGAGAGGAACATGACAGAGGCGTGATAGTTTTAGAAACTTTTAAAAAAAGATTTTATTTATTTATTTATGAGAGACACAGAGAGAGGCAGAGACACAGGCAGAGGGAGAAGCAGGCTCCTCGAGAGGAGCCTGATGTGGGACTTAATCCCAGGACCTCGGGATCATGACCTGAGCTGAAGGCAGACGCTCAACCAATGAGCCACCCAGGCACCCCAGTTTTAGAAACTTCTACCAAGGAAGCTCCCAACCATCTGTCCAGAGAATCTGCAGTCCTCCTATATGCTGGACAGGGTCCATGGCGCACTGATTGTCCATGACTGCTGCTACCAGCAGCCACACAGTGAAGATGGGGAGACGTTTACTGGGGTCCACTACCCTGATGGACTGATGTGTCGTGACCAAGAGCTCCTCATGCTGGAATGCTGGGCTCAGCCAGAAGTGGCTGTGCCTTGTGTCTTGGAGAAGGATGTCTGCAGATGGCACCACATGATGTCTCAATCAGTGCAGGGGACTCTCGGGGCCCAGTGGGCTGGCCACACACACCCCTGCAGGCTCCCCTCATTACCATCCTGTGTTCCGTTTGGATCCTTGCTGCTGTTTACAAACATGGCCTTTTTTGTAAACGGCCCCCTGTGTGTTTTATGCGGTTAAATGCTTTCCACAAATCTAAGTAAGGCACCATCATCATCATCATCATTAATAATAAACAAGAGTGTGCATTCCTCCTTGGCTGTACTTGGTGAACCCAGGACAGGCCAACAAGAAGCTGAGGCTCTTGGGGACGCCTGGGTGGCTCAGTCTGGTGAAGCATTTGCCTTCAGCTCAGGTCATGATCTCGGGATCCTGAGATCAAGCCCCGAGTCAAAGGGAGTCAGGGGGCAGGGGGCAGGGACGGGGGAGGGATGGGTGGGTGGAGGTATGGGTGGTTGTGGGGTGGTGGAAATCGCGGCTCAGCGGGGAGTCTGCTTCTTCCTCTCCCTCTGCCTCTGCTCCTGTGCTCTCTTTCTCATTCACTTCCTCTCTCAAAATAAAATATTTAAAAAGAAAAAAAAGAAGCTGAGGCCCTTGGCCCCCGCAGCCCATAATAAGTGCCACCAATAATCCCGTGAGTTTGGTAATCCCATGAGCTGGGTCCTCCCCTCAGGCAGCTTCTGACAAGAAGCAGCCCCGACGGACACCGTGATTTCTACCTTTGAGATGTCAAGCAGAAGACCCAGCTAAGCGATGCCTGGACTCCTGTCCCATAGACACAAGAGGAGATGTGTGTGTTTTTGAGAGGTGAGGTTTGTAGTGATTTGTTACACAGCACCAGGTCACAAAGATAGAGGGTGACTGTCCTCAAGTTGTCTTGATGGGACCCAGCCCAGGGGAGCGGTCCACCGGCAGGGAGACCCAGGTGGAGATCCCACGGGGGGTTTCTACAGACCCCACGCCCCCACTCATAGCCAGTGCCAGCCTACAGGGGGCAGCCCCAGGGATGGGGAGCCTCCTCCTGTGCCCTTCCTTCCTCACCAGGCTGGAACTGGAAGATGAGTCAAGAAAAGACACTCCCCAACCCCCCAACCCCGCAGGATCCCAGGTGGCTCTGGGAGAATCATCAAATAGGGTGTGAATTGAAATTCTGAAGCTAGATTGGTTGGATCTTGTGACTATGTTTTTTAAGACATGGAATTCACTGCTGTGCCCACTTTAATGGTACAGTGAATGATATACAGTGGCTTTAGCATGTGTGCCACATTGTATAATCATTGCCACTACCTAGTTCCAAAACACGTTCATCTCCCCCTCAAAAGAACCCCAATGCTCATGAAACGATCACTTTCTATTCCTCCAATCCTATCCCCTCACCGCATAATCCCTCCCCCAAACTTGCCTGGATCCATTTGCCTATTTGGGACATTTTACATAAATGAAATTGCACCATAGGTAGCCTTTTCTGTCTGGCTTCTTTCAGGTAGAAAAAATTGGGGACTTCTGGGTGGCTCAGCGGTTGAGCCTCTGCCTTTGGCTCAGGGTGTGGCTACCTGCATGGAGCCTGCTTTTCCTCCCTCTTCCTATATCTCTGCCTCTGTGTGTGTGTGTGTGTGTGTCTCATGAATAAATAAACAAAATCTTAAAAAAAATAGAAAAAGAAAAACGTTTTCAAGGTTCACCTGTGCTGTGGCAGGGCGCAAGCACTTCACTCCTTTTGTTAGAAGTGGCGGGAGTGGGGGTTGGTAAAGTGTCCCCGAAACCGAGAAGGCACTTTGAGACCAGAAAATGAAGCCAGCCACTCCACCCAGTTCACACAGTTTACTCGGGGTGACTCACTGATGACGGATCCGGCAAACGGCGATCCAGCTGTGCGGTTATTGTCCGCAGGTCTGGATCTTAGTCCATAGATTTTGTACAGTGAGGGGGACATGCAGAGGACACGGTGGCGTCACCAGAGGGTTTGCTTGCACTTGACAGCTAACCGTTAACTGGATCTTGTGTTACCACCTGTGCATCAGGAGGGGGAAAGACCATGTCATCTCTGACAGGTTCATGGGAGGCCAAAACCAGCCTTCCCTGATCTGGGCCCTCTGAGGTGTTTCTAAGGTGTGGATCCTGATCTCCAAGGGGGCCAGGACACGTGGCCCCAAGAGAGGTCAATTGAGCAAACATGAATAAGACAGAGGGCTGAAGATGGAACAGTATGTCTGCCCTACTCCACCTTTTTAATGTGGGTATAGTGTATGGGTACCACATTTTCTTTATTTGTGCACCTCATGATGGACATTTGGGTTGTATCTGCTTTCCGGCGATTATGAATAAAAATGCTGTGAACGTCTATATACAAGGTTTTGTGTGGGTGTGTGTTTTCACTTCGATACATCCATTTTTCATTGACTTAAACCCCATCTATGGGTTTAAGTACTTCTCACCCAGTGTACTGATACCCCTTTTCTGAGTAACTTGTCAGAAGGTGTCAAAACCAAGAAAAACCCAAATTCCTGTGCTGAATAAGGTTGAATTTAAAATACTTTTTTTTTTAGAAAAAGAAAGTTGTTTTTTTCAAGAGATGGAGGAAATGGTTTTAAATCTGAAAATTCAGTTCGAACCCTGATTAATGCTGAGCAGAAACAGGGCTGTCACTCACAGCCCTGCACAGTCATACTCTGGTTGGCAAAGCAGACATTGTGGTTTTCTGGTTACATACAGCTGGAATTGAGGTTCTCCAAGATGTAGGGGACCTGAGAGCCCATAAAAATCTGGGTTTTGCTCCTTTTCCTTCTATTCTTGCTAGAACCTGACCCCCACTTTACACGTGCCTCATAGTGCAAATAATGCATGTCCTCCCTGTAAGGGACAAGGAGCTCATGATTTCTTAGTCTCCCAGCACAATAGACACAACAGACAACATCTAAGGAAAGATTTGGTGAGAATGACTGGCCAAAGCCATCATAGGCACATTCCAGACCACGAGTGATGGACATCTCCCAACCAAGACCCCTGGGCCCCAAGGAATCACTGTTTTATGAAGGACACCTGGACCCTTGTCTTCGCTCTACCAGGTTCCTGAGAGGACATATACACTAGCTCATAATCTGTAAAACCCCCAGACCCAGAGCAAAGAAAAGACTCTTTCCCTTTTCCTTTCTGGATCTCCCAGACACTGTCTATACCTGCACTCTCTCCGTACCCTCAGTGAGTTCTGCTTTCCTCCCGCTGGCTCATGTTTGATTTCTATCCTGCATGGTGCCAGGACCCTCCTGGCTGGTCCTTGGGGATCCCCTCCAGGTTCCCGGACCCCACCTGCCTGCATCAACCAAATGTGACTCCTAGTGGGAAGCATCAAAATCACTCCCTCTTTGCCTGCTTCGACAAACAGGTGTTCCTGGACGCTGGTGCTCTACAGCTAAGACCATTTATTTTTTAAAGATTTTATTTATTTATTCATGAGAGACACAGAGAGAGAGAGAGAGAGAGGCAGAGACACAGGCAGAGGGAGAAGCAGACTCTATGCAGGGAGCCTGACCTGGGACTCCATCCTGGGTCTCCAGGATCACACCCTGGGCCAAAGGTGGAGCTAAACCGCTGAGCCACCAAGGCTACCCAAGCTAAGATCATTTTAATTCTTTAAAATGAATCAATATCTCCGCCGCCATCCTGGTTGCGTGTGGTTGACTGTGATCGCCATGTCTTCTCACAAGACTTTCAGAATCAAGCAATTCCTGGCCAAGAAACAAAAGCAGAATTGTCCTAGTCCCCAGTTGATTCGGATGAAAACTGGTAATAAAATCACACACAGGTACAACTCCAAGAGGAGGCACTGGAGAAGAACCAAGCTGGGTCTATGAGGAAGCATCGCACATCATGAAATAGCAAACATAATTGGCACACATATTTAAGCCGCATGGAGATCACATGTTCCTATCCTATCAATATGGAAACATCCTTCCTACCTGGCCAATAGACATGTCTTATCAAGGGAATGATTTTCTCTGTTACTATGCCTCTATACCAGTAGGTTGGTTCAGTAATAAATGTGAGACCTTTCAGCTGAGCTGCTCTTGTGTCCTGATTTGTGAAGTACTGAATTCCCCCTCCTGTCAGATCTCACATAGCACTGTCTGATAGAACTTTCTGCAGTGATAGAAATGGCCCTTGACAACGAAGTATTTAAAGTGTGGCTAGGGGACGCCTGTGTGGCTCCGTCTGCTAAGCGTCTGCCTTTGACTCCGGTCTTGATGGGGAG
This sequence comes from Canis lupus baileyi, assembly GCF_048164855.1. NCBI lineage: Eukaryota > Metazoa > Chordata > Mammalia > Carnivora > Canidae > Canis > Canis lupus. Next base: position 9,213,442 of record NC_132858.1, read on the forward strand.
TCAGCGTGTCTCCCAGTCTCTGCTCCTCCCCCTGCTCATGTGCTTTCTCTCAAATAAAATCTTTAAAAAAATAAATAAATAAAATAAAATGAATCAATATCTTGTACACCTGAAGCTCATATGACAATGTATATTAACTACACCGGAATAAAAATGAGATGATAAAAGTCAGAGGAAGGTATCCTGTTTACCTCCCTACCACTTGGCCACAGCTTGTCCTTCCAAGAGCCTTCTTCCAGAGGAAGCAAGCTTCCTGTCCCCTGGGGTTGCTAGAGTTTTCCAGACCAGACTGGTTCAAACCTGCAAGGGCATTGTTTCCTTTCTGATTCTGCCCCAGGCTCAGAGCACCTTCCAGATTCTTGTTAGGTGCCTTAGGAGCCAGGTGCCCGAAGGGTTTCTATAGGATAAACCAGCCTTTCATGCATTCGAGTTATGTCTGAGTCATTCAAGACCAGGCATACACACTGAGGAGTGTTTCCACTGTTGCTTCTTGGAGGCTTTGACGGAAGTCTGAGTGCCTCCACCCCAGCCCCACAGTGGCCACCCGCCTTGCCTGCTGCAGAGGCCCAGGGGCGCCCTGGAAGGCTTCCAGCCTGCAGTGCACAGCTCCCTCCTGCCCCGCACACCTGTGATTGGGTTGGGCCAGTGCTTCCAGAATGGAATGCGCTGGCTCTCCACTTCTGGGTGTGATGGAACACGGCACAAGTCCCTGCCTCCGTGATCATAGACTAAAAAAGTCAATCCCATCAGACTTCTGTCCAGGATTTATTCATCTTAATAGGCTGTTGTTTGGTAGAGTCTGTGGTTTTCTGCAGTAAGATGATGACATCTCTGAGTCAAGAGAGAGTTTTGCTTCTTTTGTCCAGTTTGGATGCTTTTTTTGTTCTCTTGCCACTCACTCTGGTGGGTGTTTGACCATTTAAACAGGGCGTGGCACTTTAAAAAAAAAAAAAGGACTTTATTTATGAGAGACAGAGAGAAAGAGAGAAGCAGGCTGCATACAAGGAGCCTGATGTGGGACTCAAACCCGGGAATCCGGGATCATGCCCTGAGCCAAAGGCAGGTGCTCAACCGCTGAACCACCCAGGAATCCTGGGAGTGGCGCTTTTGATGATCCTTAGAAGGAGAGAAGAGACACCACCTGATAGAAATAGAAGTGGGGAATCTCAGACACTTGGGTGGCTCAGCGATTGAGCACTTTGGCTCAGGGCATGGTCCCCAAGTCCCGGGATGGAGTCCTGCATCGGGCTCCCCACAGGGAGCCTGCTTCTCCCTCTGCCTGTGTCTCTGCCTCTCTCTCTGTGTCTCTCATGAATAAATAAATACAATCTTAAAAAAAAAAAAAAAAAAAGGAAATGGGGAATCCGGCCGAATTGTAAATTGAAGTAAGATCCCAATCAGTGGTTTGGTGACCTCCCTGTGTGAGTTTCCTGAGCCCTGGGGCTTTAAAGGAAGCACAGGCACACACACACACACACACACACACACACACACACACACACACACACTAGAGTAGGTATTCTAGGAAGAAACCTATTCATTGTGATCTAGAGAAATGTTAACTCACTTTGCAGAAGGACTTGAAACTGGAAAAAATCTGTTTTCTCAGTTTGAGCACTGAGTGAGCCTTGCGCATAGAAAGACTGGAAGCTGGCGAGCCAGATGCCACTTTCTGAAACCCGTGCTAGGGAGAAGGAAGGACTTTCTCCCTCCTACTCCTTGAGGCTAGGTGATGAAAGAGTAGTGAGGGACGGGTGGGGCTGGGTAGGGAGGAATAGGCAGGAGCCTCCATGACCAGGGTCACCAGAAATTGCAGAAATAATGAGGTGTAATGAAACCACAGATAAAATGCACTGAAACAGAGCACTGTGTTTGTCTTATACCTCAGAGATGAGGTATTCAAAGAAGTAATCGTGGTGGTACCACTGCTGACCTCAAGAAGACTGAAGTTCCCGGGTTGGTTTTCAGTAAAAGACCGACCAATAAAGCCCTAGTGGCAACCCATGGGGGACTCCTCTCACTCTAGAGAGCTTTCTTTCTGTTCTCAACTTCACTTAATAGACATCACTTCACCCTTTTATGTTCATGAGATTCATTCTTCGACTCTGCAAGACAAGATCCCTGCAACCCTGCATCATTTCGACTGGATATTATATTGCCACCCATTGGCTTTGGGTTGGTTGGTTTTGTTGTTGTTGTTGTTGTTGTTGTTTTTTCATGACTTTTCTTTTATTGTGCTAAAATAAACACAGAAAAATTTCCCATCTTACCCACTAGCCCCCATTCTGTCCCAGTTCCTGGTACCCATAGTCCTTCTTTTTATCTCTATGGACTTGTGTCCTCCAGGTTCTCACAGGGGTGGACTCAGACAGCATTTGTCCTTTTGTGACTGGCTTACTTCACCAAGCATCATGTCCTCAAACTTCATCCATGTTGTAGCAGGTGTCAGAGTGCCCTATTCTAAGGCTGAATAGTATTCTTCCTTGTGGTTGGACCATATTTAGTTCATCCTTTCACCCCTTGATGGACATGTGGATTACTTTCATCTTTTGCCCATCATGAATAATGCTGCAGAGAACATGGATGTGCAACTATTTCTTCAAGGTCCTGTTTTTGATTTTTTTTGGATCTCAAATGGAACGGGAAGCAGTGTGGCCATGGCAGGTCCTAACAGGATCCTCATGCTCCTTGGGCAACCAGCACCATCGAAGACCTAACAGGGTGGAAATCCTACCTCCAGCCCAGGTAATAAATCTGTGGTCTGGAGGCAGCAGGGGTCTGACCCTGAGCTCCAGCCATTCTGGCAACAGCAGCTCCTTGCCCCAAGTCCCTTTCTTTGCCTGTTTCACCTCTTGATTCCCCAGCGACTACACAAATGTCTGTGTTGCACTGGGACTTGGAGCATCACTTATTTCGACAGCTTAACTAGCGGCACTCTGTGTGTGTCCGGCACTATGGAGAAAAAGAACATACGCAAAGTGCTTGGAATGGGCATCAGCAGCGGTTAATATAGTGTATTTGACTAAAGAACAAATGCTGGAGATGCCTGGGTGGCTCAGTGGTTGACTGTCTGCCTTCAGCTCAGGTCATAATCCCAGGGTCCCCACAGGGAGCCTGCTTCTCCCTCTATGTTTCTGTGTCTCTCACGAATAAATAAATAAAATCTTAAAAAAAAAAAAAAAAGAACAAATGCTGCTCTAGGACTCATTCATTATTATCTCCCAGCTGTGGTATAGGAGGTGCTTCCAGAGTCGTGGCTTTGCACCATAACCTTGTAACCTCATGTTATGAGATGAATTTCATTCCTTTTCCACTCATGTGTTGTGTGGAGGTCTAACCCCCAGTACCTCAGAATGTAGCCCTATTTGGAAATAAGTACCTGATTTGCAGTTGTACTTTACTAGACGAGGTCATAGTGGACGGAGGCTGCGACTTTTTGCAACATGACTGGTATCCTTATAAAAAGGGGAATTTTGAAAACAATGAAATCTTGCTGCTTGCAACAACATATGGATGGAGCTAAAGAGTATAATACTAAGTGAAACAAATCAGTCAGAAAAAAACCAATATCATGATTTCACTCACGTCAAATTTAAGAATTAAAAAAAAATGAACAAAGATAAAAAGGGACAAACCAAAAACACAGACTTTTTTTTTTTTTTCCACATTTCATTTATTTGAGAGAGAGAACCAAAAAGCACAAGCAGGGGGAAGGGAGAAGCAGACTACCCTCTGAGCAGGGAGCCCCACCCAGGACCCCAGGATCATGACCAGAGGTCAAGGCAGAGGCTTAACCCACTGACCCACCCAGGCACTCCAAAAAAAAAAAAAAAAAAAGCAGACTCTAATCTATGGAGATCAAGTAGGTGGTTATAAAAGGGGAGGTGGGTGGGGGCATGGATGAACTAGGTGAAGATTAAGACTTATGGTGATAAGCACTCAGTAATGTGCAGAACTGGCAAATCATGTATGGTACACCTGAAACTAATATAACACTGTATGTTAACTATAACTGGAATAAGGGGCGCCGGGGTGGCTCAGTCAGTTGAGCACTGATTTTTTTTTTTTTTTTTAAGATTTTATCCACTTAGGGCAGCCCGGGTGGCTCAGTGGTTGAGCATCTGCCTTTGGCCCAGGGCCTGATCCTGGAGACCCAGGATCGAGTCCTGCATCAGGCTCCCTGCATGGAGCCTGCTTCTCCCTCTGCCTGTGTCTCTGCCTCTCTCTCTCTCTCTCTGTCTCTCATGAATAAATAAATAAATAAATAGATAAAAATCTTAAAAAAAAAAAAAGAGTATCCATTTATTCATGAGAGACACAGAGACATAGGCAGAGGGAGAAGCAGGCCCCATGCAGGGAACCCCACCTGGGGCTCTATCCAAGGTCTCCAGGATCACGCCTTCTGGGTTGAAGGCGGCACTAAACCACTGAGCCACTCGGGCTGTCCCAGCATCTGACTCAATCTCAGCTCAGGTCTTGATCTCAGGGTCATGGCTTCAAGCCCTTCATTGGGCGGTGGGGCCTACTTAAAAATAATGATAATGGGGATGCCTGGGTGGCCTTTGGCTCAGGGGATGATCCGGGTCTGGGCACCGAGTCCTGCATCGGGCTCCTGTGGGGAGCCTGCTTCTTTCTCTTGTCTGTGTCTCTGTGTCTCTCATGAATAAATAAAATCTTTAAAAAAAATGATAATATTAATAATAATAATAAATAACAGGGGAAATTCGGACACAGACACGCACAGTGGGAGAACACTGTGTGAGGATGAAGACAGAAATGGGGTGATGCTTCTGTAAGCAAGGAGTGGGAAAAATTAGCTGACATTACCACATGCTTGGGCGGAGACTGCAAACAATCTGTGGCTCAGAAGGAAACAGCCCTGCTGAATGTCTCCTTGTCAGACTTCCGGTTTCCAGAACTGAGATAGGATGAATTTCTGTTTAAACCAGCCAGCGTGTGGTTTGGCACACACTGTGCTATGGCAGCCTAGCAAATCTACACAGGGTCGTTCCCCAGGGCCTGTCTTGTCTGCTCACTTTTCACTCTAAGTGCAGTTTCTTTTCTTTTTTTTTTTTTTTTCTTTTTTTTACAGGATTTATTCATCTGAGGCAGAGAGAGAGAGAGAGAGAGAGAGAGCAGGCAGGAGCAGGGGGGAGGGGCAGAGGGAGCCCCAAGACAGGCCCGATCCCCTGACTCTGGAATCCTGACCTGAGCTGAAGGTAGATGCTTAACCCACTGAGCACCCCCGTCAGGATCCCAAAGACGGTTTCTTTTGCCTAATTACACGTCCTTTTACGAATGAATGGGACTGGTGGCACCGCCTCCTGGTCACCCCGGCTGGAAAGTTCTGGTAGGACGAGCCAAGAGGCTGTGAGCAGGGAGGGGAATTCCTGTTCTTGGGCTGTAGGGCCACTGGCTCCTCCCCGGACCAAAAAAAAAAACAAAAAAACAAAAAACGGCGGAAATTTTTATTTCTGGGCCGCCCCGCCCACCGGAGGAGGCTATAAAGCAGGCGCCCGGAGCGCGCTTCGCCGTCGTCGTCCGTGACCAGCGATGCTTCCCGAATGGCGCGTCCTGGGGCGGGCGTGGGCCGTCTGTCCCCTGCTGCTGCTCCTCAAGGTCCGGGTGAGCACCGCTCGGCTCCCGGGGCCCGCCGAGGCCAGCGGGGGGCTCGGGGCGCGCGGGGGGTGCGCGGGGCGCGCGCGGGGTTGGCTCGGGGCGCGCGCGGGGGTGGCTCGGGGCGCGCGGGGGGTGCTCGGGGCGCGCGCGGGGGTGGCTCGGGGCGCGCGGGGGGTGCTCGGGGCGCGCGGGGGGGTGCTCGGGGCGCGCGGGGGGGTGCTCGGGGCGCGCGGGGGGGTGCTCGGGGTGCGCGGCGGGGGCTCGGGGCCAGGTCCGGGCGGGGCGGGAGCGGGCTCCCCGGCCTGGCTGGGCGGCGGTGACTCAGCGCGCCCCGGGCGCCCAGGTAGGGAGGGGGTGTCGGTAGGTCTCCCTCGGGTTTTCGCCCGGGGCCGGAGCTGCGCCGCCGTGCATTCTTTTTTTTTTTTAAGACGTTATTTATTGGGGAGAGGCGCGCTGGTTCGCGGTACCCCGGGACAACGCGCGGAGCCGGAGGCACATGCGCTTAACCGTTGCGCCTCCAGGCCCACGCCAGGCAGAATCTTTAGCTCAAAGTTGCGTCATTTGCTAAAAATGATCTTGGCAGAAATGGCGTCGTAGCGATGCGATGATTTCTTTTTTGTTAAGATTTTATTTATTTATTTATTCATGAAGATAGAGAGAGAGGCAGAGAAGGTAGCAGGCTGCTTGCAAGGAGCCCGGTGTGGGCCTCGATCCCCCACACACCATGAAGCCCGGAACGTAGGCAGATGCTCAACCGCTGAGCCACTCAGGCGTCCCTGAAGATTTTGATCAAGTGTCGGAGAGCCTCAGGCACAAAATCAGTGTTCTCCGCCTCTGAGTGTTGGTCTGAAAAGGCACTAGAGACTGATTACTCGCCGACGGTACTCCTCGAGCCTGCAAAGGATGAGGCCTAGGCTCTTTGCACCCGGCCATTTGCCGAGTTTGGCTACAGCGTTGCTGTTTTTCTCCCTGAGAAAGGATGCTTTTCTGTTTTTTTTTTTTTTTAATTATTATTATTTAAGATTTTATTTATTTATTCATGAGAGAGAGAGAGAGAGACAGGCAGAGGGAGAAGCAGGCTCCATGCAGGTTGCTTGATACGGGACTCGGTCCTGGGACTCTAGCATCATGCCCTGAGCTGAAGGCCACGCTTAACCACGGAGCCACCCAGACGTGCCATTGATTTACTTTTTTTTTTTTGTTTTTTGTTTTGTTTTGTTTTGTTTTTTTGTTGTTTTTTTTTGATTTACTTTTTAAAAAGGTTTTGCTTATTTTAGAAAGTATAAGGTGGGGGAGAGAGAGCTGAGTGCAGAGCCTGTCATAAGGCTCTATCTCACAACTCTGAGAGATCATGACCTGAGTGGAAACCAACAGTTGGGTGCTTAACTGCATGTGCACCCCCACCCCCCGCCCCATTTTAGTGCTCCTAAATAACGGACAGTCTGTCAGTTTGAGGTTGTTTGGTATTCCTGGGTGCAGTCCAGTCTTGGCGTCTTCTGCCTGGAGGGCATTCGTACCTAACACCTTTTTTTCCCTTTTTAAAAAAAAAAAAAATTCATTTATTCATGAGAGACACAGAGAGAGAGAGGCAAAGACACAAAGACACAGGCAAAGCAGGCTCCATGCTGGAAGGTTGATGTGGGTGGAACTCATTCCTGGGACTCCAGGATTACACCATCCACCGAAGGCCGGTGCCAAACCCCTGAGCCACCCAGGGACGCTTTTTTTTTTCCTTTTTTATTGTGAATTTTGCTTTTCTGTTTTATTAATAGTAGTTGACATACAATATTATGTTAGTTTCAGGTGTACAGTATAGTAATTCAACATTTATATCTGTTACAAAATGATCATAACAATGCCTAGTTACCACCTGTAACTGTCACCGTCCTGTACCTTACATCCTATGTTTCGTCCCCATGACTTCCTTGTTTTATAACTGGAAGTTTGTACTTCCAGATCTTTTAATTTCTTTCTTTCTTTCTTTCTTTTTAAAAATTTTATTTGTTTATTCATGAGAGATGGCAGAGACATAGGCAGAGGGAGAAACAGTCTCCCTGCGGGGAACCCGATGTGAGACGCGATCTCAGGACCCCGAGATCATATATGTGTCATGTATCATCTCATTGTGGTTTTGATTTGCATTTCCCTGATGAGTGATGCTGAGCATTTTTTGTGGGCTTATTGATCATCTGTGTCTCCTTTAGAAAAAAGTCTACTTGGTTCCTCCGCCCATCTCTTAACCTGATTTTGTTTTTGTTTTTGTTTTGTTTTAATGGAGTTTGTATGAGTTCTTTACATGTTTTGGATGTTAAGCCCTTGTTGGATTTATCGTTTGCAAGTATTTTCTCCAATTCAGTAGATGGGCACTTCATTTTGTCAATGGTTTCCTTCTCTCTGCAAAAGCAGAGAGCCTTTTAGCCCATGAGACTGGTGGGTCATGCTTCAAAATATGGTGGTTGGTGCTTATTCAGGGTACATTCTTCCATCAGTTTTATTTTATTTTATTATTATTATTATTTTTTTAAGATTTATTTATTCATTCAGAGAGAGAGAGGCAGAGACACAGGCAGAGGGGGAAATAGGCTCCATGCAGGGAGCCCACGTGGGACTCATCCCGGGTCTCCAGGATCACACACCCTGGGCTGCAGGCGGTGCTAAACCGCTGCACCACCGGGCCTGCCCCTATTTTATTTTTTTAACATTTATTTGAAGGAGGGGGAGCAACCACGAGGGGAGAGGCGAGAGAGGAGAAGAGGGAGAAGGAGAAGCAAACCTCCCCACTGAGCAGGGAACCTGCTGAGGGGACCCATCCCAGGACCCTGGGATCCTGACTTGAGCCACCCAGGCGCCCCTTTCATCAGTTTCTTGTCACAAATGCTGAAGCTTTAGGGCGGGGAGAACTTCAAATCTGCAGCTTCTGGAATTAGCCTGCCAGTCTGATTGTGACAGTGCAGGAGAAATGCCTCTTTTCTCCTCTGCCTGGCTCAGGGTTCTCAGGACCCCTCCCAGGACCTTTCAGTCTGGGAGGCTGGGGTGGCCGTGAAGAAGACGCTCACTTCCTATTGGTGGCATGTTCTCGTTCACACAAGCACTTCACTTCCTGCAGGCTCTTTTTTTTTTTTTTTTTAATTTATGGTAGTCACAGAGAGAAAGAGAGAGAGAGGCAGAGACATAGGCAGAGGGAGAAGCAGGCTCCATGCACCGGGAGCCCGACGTGGGATTCGATCCCGGGTCTCCAGGATCGCGCCCTGGGCCAAAGGCAGGCGCTAAACCGCTGCGCCACCCAGGGATCCCTCTTGCAGGCTCTTCAGGGCTTTTCCACGTGGTTGCGGTTCCCACATGGCATTGCGTGTCTGTCTAGTGGACAATTCTTTAGTGATTTCTTGGTACAGAAGCAAAGGGGCTGGAGGGGACTGAGCCTCAGCCTGAGCAGTTGCTGGAGGGAGCCTGGGGGTGGGGGTGGGGGTGGTGCAGGGAGCAGGGGGACCCATGGCTGGGGCGAGCCTTGTGGGGTGGGGGATTGCTGCTGGTAGGTGGGCCACAGCTGGGGACCTGGGGACCCCTTAGTCACCTGCACGGAGGTCTAGGAGGTGGGGAGTCCGGCACGTGTCTGGTATAAAATCTACCAAAAAGGAACCAAAAAGGGGATCCCTGGGTGGCTGAGTGGTTTGGCACCTGCCTTTGGCCCAGGGCATGGTACTGGAGTCCCAGGATCAAGTCCCACATCGGGCTCCTTCCATGGAGCCTGCTTCTCCCTCTGCCTGTGTCTCTACCTCTCTCTCTGTTTCTCCCATGAATAAATGAATATAATCTTTAAAAAAATCTACCAAAAAAACTCAGAATACGAGGTAATACTTTCTTGAAAATGAAAAATCCGTGTCGCCGCCCCACCCCCGCCCGCCACCAAAAAAATCCAGGCTGAAATAGCATGAATTTAAAATGAAAACATTTTATTTTTAAAGATTTTATTTATTTATTCATGAGAGACAGAGAGAGAGAGAGACAGAGAGAGGCAGAGACACAGGCAGAGGGAGAAGCAGGCTCCATGCTGGGAGCCTGATGCGGGACTCGATCCTGGGTCTGCAGGATCAGGCCCTGGACTGAAGGTGGCACTAAACCGCTGAACTACCTTGGCTGCCCAAAATGAAAACATTTTAAATAAAGATGAAAGGGGACCTGGGGACCTAGCACTTGATCAGAGCCTGCCTGCTTTCCTATCCCAACTCAATTTCCGGGAAAAACTTACTCACCAAAGCTGGGAGCAGTCGACTGATTCAGTTTTTTTAAATCTTGCATCATGCTCCTGTGCTGAGTTGGAGGGGGGCTGGGATGTTACCTCCATCCACCCTTGTCCCGAGTCATCAGGGTACAGACGATGGGCCACCAGGGGTACAGCTGAAACCACCAACCCTCCTGCCCCTGCTCTGGTTCTGGCTGTGGGTTGAAGTACTGTTTCCGGGCTCCAAGAGCTGGGGGCTTGGCAGCACCCGCCAGCAGAGGAAGTGGGCAGGCCAGCGGAGGGGGCTGGACATGTGGCCTGACACTGGCTTGACATGGGGAGGGCAAGTCCCTACTTCTTCTAGTGTCATCTGCCCTCGCGGGGCACCCCCTTGCGGGCTGAGCTGATAAAACCTTGGCAGGAGGGAAGAAATGGCCTCCCATTATGTTCTTGCCAGAGAGAGTTCCAGAAACGAAAGCTGCTGGGACGCCTGGGTGGCTCAGCAGTTCAGTATCTGCCTTCAGCTCAGGGCGTGATCCTGGAGTCCCGGGATCGAGTCCCACGTCAGGCTCCCGGTGTGGAGCCTGCTTCTCCCTCTGCCTGTGTCTCTGCCTCTCTATGTGTCTCTCATGAATAAATAAATAAAGTCTTTTTTTTTTTTTAAAGCTTTCCTCTTGTTTTGAGATTTTTTTTTTTAACAAGGCTTTTAATTTTTCAGGTTTCATTTTGAAATACCTTTGGACTTTTGAAGTACCAAAACATTCCAGATGGTTGTGCAACAGTGTGAAAGGGCTGGATGCCACCATAGTGTACACTTTCAGGCGGTTACTTTTAAGTGGCATGCGTGCTAGCCCACAAAATAAAAAATGATATACCCCCTTCCCCAAAAAAAAGAAAAGAAAAGAAAAAGCCCGCAAAATAAAATTAAATAGCACAGACTGGTAGTTAACTAGTGTCTGCCCTCCACGCTCAGAACCAGGGGGTGCCCAGGGCGAACGTTGAAGCTGTGCCCTCCTCAGGTCACCTGTCCCACTGATGTCCTCAGGCTGAGTTCTCAGTCTTCTCTACCGGAGAAGGGACTCTGTCCTTGCAGCTGCAGCATCTCCTAGGCACATGACCCATGACACCCTTTCCCTGCCAATGGTGACTTTGGTGACAGTTCAGGTGCTGTTCGCCAGCTCTCTTCACTGTACGGTTAGTATTTTCTGCCTCTGTAATTACCAGGTATCTTGCTGGGAGTTGCCTTGAGACTAGGTAACTATCCTGTTTTCCCAGGAGCTTTTCATTCACCAAGTGCGTTCATTGATAGATTGTTGCCTGAACCAGTTACCATTGTAGAGGTTGCAGACATTTTCTTCCTTAAGCCCATCTAAATATTTTCTGTTACTTTATTGTTTTGCCCCAGGTAAAATGTAACCTAAAGCAGTAAAAACTGAAAACAACCTAATTAGTGTTCCAGTGAGGGGAACAGAAAAAAAGGGATGTGGAGAAGGGAATAAAGGAAGCAAAAGCCAGGAAAGAAAGATAAAAAGAATCCAAGAGAAAGTGGAATATTAAAAACACAATGTAAGAAGGCAGAAGTAAACTTAAAGACGGTGGGGGTCCAATACCTACAAATAGATTGAACTTTCTGAAGGATCGGGTTGGAGTAGAAGGGAAAATATGGGGATGTGGTGTTTTTAAGAGCTCTGCCTAAAAGTAGGTAGCACAAAAGGTAGGTGGGAAGTGAACGGAGTGAAAGTAGATGGCAGGTCCTTCTCACCTAGGGGTGGCGGGAGTGGCATTGTCACAGTCCAGCAGGAGAGTCTTGCTAGTTCTGTGTGTGGCTGGAGGTGCCATGAGCAGCAGCTCAGGGGTTACAGATAAATGTCACTGAGCAGGCAAGTTTACGAAGCAGAGTTCAGCAAATGGCAAGGATCTGGGGCACTAGCACAAGAGCAGGAACTGACATAATTGCCTGGTGAAATCTACGATTTCAAACTTAGTAAGAGATTTTAATATACCTCAAAACCCGATACATTGAGCAGAAACCAACCAGTAAGGATGCAAAAAATTAGAACCATATCGTGACCAGTCAGCAGTGTGTGTGCACCTGGATAGCAGGTTCCCAAGCGGTGGGTGATGTGCTTTCTTGACACAGATACGGCTGCTGAACAGATTAACTAGAACGAAAAAAAGTACTCGGGGGGGCCCCTGGGTGGCTTCGTCCCTTGAACGTCTGACTCTTGATTTGGGCCCAGGAGCTTGATCTCAAGAGTCCTGGGAATCAAGCTCCGTGTTGGGCTTCACACTCAGGATGGAGTCTGCTTGGCGTTCTCTGCCTCTCCCTCTGCCTCCCCTGCTTGTGCACTCTCTAAAATAAATACTTTTAAAAAATATTTTATTTATTTGAGAGAGAGCGAGAGCACACACAAGCACAAGTAGGGGGAGAGTCAGAGAGAGAGGGAGAAGCAGGGTCTTCACGGAGCAGGGAGCCTGATGAGCTCCATCCCAGAACCCTGGGAATCAAGATCTGAGCTGAAGGCAGCCACTTCACCGACTGAGATACCCAGGTGCTCTGAAATAAATCAGTCTTAAAAAGAAAAAAGAAAAAAAAAAAAAAAGGAATACTTATTCCCAAAGGATCCATCACATACAGGATCCAGTTCTGGCTGAGCCAGTAGGTGAGAGCAACAACAGAACAGTGGGCTGTACCACATGTTTGGAAACAACGAACATTTACCCCCACAGTAACACTGCTCCATAACACCGAGTCCAAAAGCACAGAACTACATAGGAAGTTTCCACCCCCATGAAGTGGTAGGTGACTGTCCACCTCTCTGCTCCTATGTGTCCAGATAGAGGGTGTGTGTGGCTCCGTCTGTAGCAGAGGCTTCTCTTAATAACACCCGTCTCCTCTTTCTGATTGAAGGTGCCCATGGCAGCCATTGTGTCCGATTGTATGGAATATGAATATAAACCTGAGGGTCTCAACCTCTGCTGTGAAAAGTGCCCTGCCGGTGAGTCCCAGAGTATCTTCTGGATCCTTGTGGGGTGGCTCTCCAAAGCTAGAGAAGGAAGGCTGTGGGCTCTTGGAGCAGAGCTGGAGGTGGGGTGGGGAGAACTCTGTTGGCTCAGGTGGGTGGACCTCTCCTTGGCACCCACCCACCCCCTCTGTGCCCCCACTCTGGAGGGCTTTCACACAAACAGGTTTGTGGGTTTGTTTTGTTGGGTGAGATGCCTACAGCAGGTGGAGGACAAGCTGGGGGTTCATACCTAGGCTGGATACTCTTACCTCCCCTCCCGTTGGGGTGACTGGACACCTGCTGGTTGTAGCAGCGCAGGGGCCACTGCTGTCCTTAAGTACAGCACATTCATGGAGGCTTACTCACCTGCATGAGGATACTCTGAATGAGCTCCACAAAGCAGGTGGGGGCTGCACCCCCCTCCCATTCTGTGTCACTTCATCTACACATGCAGACAGATGTGCACGCACTACAGTGAGAGCTTCAGGGGTCAACCACACACCTGTACCCATCCATCACCACCTGTATGTTCCACGCCCACGCTCTGCTGGCACAGGACACCTGTTTCAGGGACCAGATATCCTACCTGGGCTACTCACCCTGTACGCTCCTAACACCTCTGTCTGTATACTGCACATCTGTGTGTCCTCATCTTTGTGCACATGGCACCCCGCCCCCCACAGGCACAGCTCATGGGGAGGTGAATTAGACAGTTGTTTCAACTGGAAACTTTGTAATTCAGACTCTACAAATTGCAGTTTGTGACAACTTCCTCCCAGCAAGGTGTGATTTGACTCCGCTACAGCCTTTGCACGAGACAGGTCCTAGAACTGAGAGCTGCTCTGAGCCTGGTCAAAGACCTGTGTCTCTAGACCTCCAGTGTCCCCTGTAACTCCACCAGAAGCTGTCCAGCCCACTCTGGAGGGCTGGGGGTAGACACACAGACACTGTCAGGTTCTTAGGTGGGTTCCAGGGTGTATGCTGAAAACCATCTGCTTGTGTGTCCTGCAAGATGTCCCTGAAAGCCGAGGGGCATCAAGTCCCTGGGTTCCTGAGACACATGTGGCCAAGTTGTCAGACTAGAATGCTCCAAGGAAATGATTGCTGAGGGCTGGTCCCCAAGTGGAGGCCTCGGGCTGGGTCGGGTTGGGTTTGCTCTGGGCCCCCACCTCACCTCTATGTACCCCCCCTTCACAGGCCATTATGTCAGCAAACACTGTGATAAAAACCATGGTGCTGGGGTATGTAGCCCGTGTGAACCTGGAAGCTACCTTCCCTACCGAAATGGGGAGACAAATTGTCGGCTGTGCAGTCGGTGCCGAGAGGGTAAGTGGACTACAGCCAGGCACAGTGGGATTTGTTTCTTAAAACATAGCCCGCTTCGACTCAGCTTGTCAGCATTGCCCCAAGGAATTATTACAGATGAGCGCAATGATAGAGCTGCCATGTATTTAGTCAGTCTACACAGAATCAGGATTTTTAGGAACACTATATGCAGGAATAATATGCAAAGATTTATCTATATATGTTAGCAGCAAAGTGTTGTATTTTTTATTCTTATTTATTTATTTTTAAAGATTTTATCTTATTTATTCATGAGTGACACACACACAGAGAGAGAGAGAGAGGCAGAGACATAGGCAGAGGGAGAAGCAGGCTCCATGCAGGAAGTCCAATGTGGGACTCGATCCCGGATCCCAGGATCAGGACCTGAGCCGAAGGCAGACACTAAGCCACTGAGCCACCCAGGCATCCCCCAAGTGTTTTAAAAAATGTAATTTTTTTTTAAAGATACTATTTGCATTAGCAAAAAATAGGATTCTTTGAGATAAATTTAGCAAAGGATGTATAAAATGTTAATGTGAACAAACAACATTTAAAGAAATCTACACATGAATCTACATAATAAGTAAGAAGACTCCATGTTTTAAAGAAATCAGTTCTCCATGATGGATCTTAGACTCTGCATTCCCAGGAAGAATCCCAATGAAAATAATTCAATCATGCTGTATATTTTAAATACAGAATTTTTATATATTATTATTATTTTTTAAGGTATTTATTTGAGAGAGAGAGAGCAAGAGTGGGAGGGAGAGGGTGAGGGAGAGAGAAACTGAAGCCGACTCTGCGCTGAGCAAAGTCCATGCTGGGCTCCATCCCATGACTTCAAGATCATGACCTGAGCTGATACCAGCAGTTGAACGCTTAACTGACTGAGCTAGCCAGGTGCCCCCACAATTCTTATTTAAAAAAAAAAAAAAATCTTAACAGATATTTTCATGAAATCTAATGAGTTGACAGTTACCGAAACACTCAGGAAAAATGGAAAGAGCATACTGGCTCTCCATGTGTTAAGGCTTAGTGCAAAGAAGCAGTGAGACCGCGTGTGATACTCACGTAAGGCCAGTGGAAGAGTCGACAGCCCCATCGATGTGGAAGGTGGTATGTGGCACAGTGACTGGGCCCCCTACCACCCCTAGGAGGAAGGGTGGCATCTCAAGTTTTGCTGGCCCAGGTTGCTGGCTGTCCACACAGAGCAGGCTCTAATGCAGGACAGGAGGCTTCCGCTGCCCACACAACTCAACTCCTGAAGCATAGGCCAAATGTGAAAAGTCAGCCTTTAAGAAGCAAATATAGAGTATGGGGGCACCTGGGTGACTCAGTGGTTGAGCATGATCCTGAAGGTCCTGAGATCGAGTCCCGCATTGGGCTCCCCACAAGGAGCCTGCTTTGCCCTCAGCCTGTGTCTCTGCCTCCCTCTCTGTGTCTCTCATGAATAAATAAATCTTTAAAAAAACAAAAAGAAAGAAAGAAAAAGAAAGAAAATACAGAGTATGACTTCGAGGCAGTGGAAAAACATTTTATGGGAGTCCTAAAAGTCACAAACCTTAAGAATGAGGTGGGTGAAAGTGACTGCGTTCAAATGACCAACTTCTATTATTGCAAGATACCCACGCTTTTAGAAAGTTAGGCTGCAAAGTGGGAGAATGTATTTATGTTATAAGCCATGCAGAATCACATCCAGAACAAACAAATTAGGAAGGAGGCTTGAAAAAACACTCAAGTGGAGAGACAGATGTGGCAAAGGTGAGACATAGGTGACCAGCAGACACGTAAAAAACGCTGGAGTAGACAGACGTGCTGTCACCGTCCAGTAGGCTGATGGAGTTGCAGTGCAGGTGTCAAACATTCGTCGGGGAGAGCAGAGAAGCAGAAGTCCTCTTCAACCTGAGGACGGCGGAAGGGCCCCCTCTTCCCCCTGTGGGGTTGATGTCAGCATGGCAGGAGGCAGGGGTCCCCTGTCTGCCATCCTTGCTCTCTGAGGTTTTATTTATTTATTTTTAAAGATTTTATTTATTTATTTATGAGAGATACAGAGAGAGAGAGAGAGGCAGAGACACAGGCAGAGGGAGAAGCAGGCTCCATACTGGGAACCTGATGTGGGACTCGATCCTAGGTCTCCAGGATCAGGCCCTGGGCTGAAGGTGGCACTAAACCATGAACCATTCAGGCTGCCCTCCCTCTGAGGTTTTATGCACACAGCACCTGGGGCAGCAGTGCGCTGTCCTTGGTGGGGCCCGCGGCAAATGGAGAGGTATGGGTGGTTTCTGAGCAGGTGGCCCTCGCCGGGACAGGGTTCATGCCTTCCACCAAGGTGCTGGGCGTAGCCTGTGTGGGAGGGGACGGCCCTGGCCTCGCACTGACCCTCAGCCTTGCCCTTTCAATAGACCAGGAGGTAGTCTCTCCATGCACAGCGACCCGTGACCAGCAGTGCCAGTGCAAGCCCGGCTACTTTTGTGACTCTGAAAACTGCGTGGAGAACTGCTTCCGGTGTCAAAGGTCCTGGAGACGTGGGCGTGGGCCCCTCCCGTACCCACAGTTCTGCAGACTCTAAGCCCCCAGTAGTGGTGGAGACCATCCAGACACAGGCAGCAGTGTCTGGGAGGGGCAAGGGCATAGAGGGGCCCAGCGGGGGTAGGAGGGAGCAATAGAGGATTCCCGGGGGAAGAGCTGTCTTGGACGGCGCCGTGTGGCAGAGCAGAATGACCATCGTCACTGTGAATGTCCTGTGGTGCTGTAACAGCGCCACAACTGGGTAGTTTTGAGAAAACCAACAGAAGTGTATTCTCTCACAGTTCTGGAGACCAGAAGTCTGAAACCAGTCGGGGCCGTGCTCCCTCTGCAGGCTCTAGGGAAGGACCCTGCCTTGCTTCTTCTGGCCTCTGATGTTGCCAGCACTCCTGGTGCTCCTTGGCTTACCTGCAGTCTGCTTCTGTCTTTTCGAGGTCCTCTTCTCATGTTTGTGTGTCTGTCTCTTCACATGGCCTTCTGTCTGTCCCAACACAAATTTCCCTCCTGTAAGGATGCCAGTCATCGAGCAGTCTGGTGTGACCTCATTGTAATGTGATCAGGTCTGCAAAGACCCTGTTTCCAAATGAGATTATTTTCTGAGGTTCTGAGTGGGCACGGATTTTGGGAGGACCTTAATGGGGACAGTGATAGTGGCAAAGCCACCTGAGAAAATAGCTCTTGTTTGTGAGGCACGTTGTAAACTAATATGATTCACACTGTTGAACTGTACCTTCTTGTATCTGGCAAGTCTATAGTAAGGACTGCTTTCAGGTCTGGTTTGATTACGGTTCTGGTTTCTATGGATTCTCTTGCATGTCCCATTTTCCATTTCACCTTTGCACTAACTTCTACAGTTACAGCAGGGCCAGTGCTCACAGTCACATTCAGCTCTATGCAGAAACAGGGAGGCTCCCCCTCCCCCAATACACCACAAAGGGTGGGACAGAGCTTTACTCTTCAATGACCAATTTGGACCAGACAGCTGGGGAGATGCCAGGCAGTGATTTCCTGAAAGCTAGTGGGCCATCCTGGGAACTGAGGCTCCTCTAACCCCTGGCCTGTGGGTGGTGAGAAGGATGTTTTGGGCTGTACCCTGGCAGGGAGAAATAATACTCCAGGTTTCTTCACTTTTTCAGTTGTCCTGACCATGTCAGCTCGCCGTGCAATGCCACAAGGGATACAGTTTGCAACACACAGGATACTACAGACACATCAGGTAAGAATTTGATGTCATCTCTTAACTCCAAGTCAGCAAACTGTTCACGTAAAGGAAACAGGTTAGGCTTTGCAGGCCATACGGTCTGTTGTCACTCCTCAATTCTGCTGCCATAGCAAAAGAAGACAGAGTAAATAAACAGATATGTTTGGGTACCATTAAAACTTGACTTGTAGGAATAGGCAATGGGCTGGATTTGGCCCACGGGCCATGGTTCACAGACCTCTTTGAGTAAACAAACCGATACCATGGTGATGAGCTACGGCTGTGTGGGCTGGCATGTCCTGCCTCGTGTCCAGTGCCCCACGGAGCAGGTGGGGAGTGGCATGGCTGGCTTCCGTGAGGCCTGCAATTTTCTCCTGCCTAGTAGCACCCCTTCCCATCTCTCCTTTCATGTGATCCCTAAAGCCATGCACCAGGTCCCTGCCTTCAAGGGGCTCCTCGTCTGTAGAGGGACATGAGGATTTGAGGCAGGCACAAGTGATGCCCGAAGCCTTTGATCTTGTACAGATACTTGGGCTGAGTGTCTGTGCAAGACTCATGCCTGCTTTGATATAGGATCATAGGCAGGGTTTTTTCTTAGTTTTGATAGTTAAAACTGACCCCTGAACAACATGGGGTGAAGGGTGCCGATTCCCCACGCAGTTGAAAATCCATGTACAATGTTTGATTCTGCCCCCTCCCCCCCAAATATGAACTACTAATCACCTACAGTTAACCAGAACCCGTAGTGGTGACACGGAGAGTTGATTCTCTCCTGTTTTGTACGTTACATGTATCCTATGTACTGTATTTTTCCAACAACTTGAACTAGAGAGAAAACGGGATCCAGGGATTTGTAAGGAAGAGAAAATAATGTGTACAGTACCGTACCATATCTATTGAAAAAAATCCGCACCTAAGTTATCCTCACAGTTCAAAACTCAGTTGTTCAGGGGTGAGCTGTATTTATAAAGGTTGGTAATTACTGACAAAATTAGGCTAAAGTCCCTTTGTGTTGGGAGTATCCCCTCCTCGGCGGGGTGCCTTACTCACGCCGGGGGATCTCCTGGTTCTCGCCCTTCATTTATCATTTACTGGCTTCTGTACAGCTGGAGCGCTTGTGTCCCGTGTGAGAAACCTGGGCTCCCCTCTAGACAGTTTGTGTTTTTTTTACCTTTCTGATTTTGTTCTACAGTGAACCTGGCCTTCGTTTTCTTTTTTTTTTTAATCTTTTTATTTATTTATTATTTATTTAAGATTTTATTTATTTATTCATGAGAGACAGGGAGAGAGAGAGAGAGAGAGAAAGAGGCAGAGACACAGGCAGAGGGAGAAGCAGGCCTCATACAGAGAGCCTGATGTGGGACTTGATCCAGGGTCTCTAGGATCACGCCCTGGGCTGCAGGCGGCGCTAAACCGCTGCACCACCGGGGCTGCCCTGGCCTTCGTTTTCTGCGTGGCATGGGGTAGGAGGTCCAGGTTCAGTGTGTCTTTCCAGACGTACATACAAATGAGCCCATGTAGTATTTTGCAGACATCCCCTTTCACCTGTAGGCAGTGTCAGGTGGTTGTAAAGCGAGCATCCCTATGAGCGGGAGGCTTTCCTTCTGTGCAATCTCGGGCCAAGCCCACCTTTACAGCGGGCCTCGACGTCCAAGGCACCGGGTCCCCCAGCTCTTCCTCCATATTGTCAGGCTGCTCTTGGACGTTGGTGTGTCCATTTACCTTGCAGAATTGGCTTGGTGATTTCCACCAAAAAAATTTGATGCGTGTGACTTGCACTTTTAAAGGATATTTTAACACCCAAAAAAAGAACAGATTAGGAAAGATCTAACCTGAGCACAAAGAAAATCTTTGAGTCAAAAAATGGCTTCAGTCAGGACTGGCCGTCCTCTGCCTCCTGCTGGAGGTGGCTGTGACCCCTCACGCCGGAGCTCTGTCCTGGGATACCAGGACCTCTTGCTGCACTCCTGGCGATGCCGACCTCTCTCCTCCCGCCTCCAGCCACCTGAGCAGGATCCCACATCCTCTGAGCTTGGGGTCTTCATCTGTGACCCAGGAAGCATGAGCCTTTTCTGCCTCCCAGTTGGGACGTTCAAGACGATGATCAGCGGGAGAGGGCTTGGGGCCTGGAGAGACTGCAGTGCTGCAGGCCCTCCTGGGAGCGGGAACTTGGCTGTAGCACGTCACTTGAGCAAGGAAAGTATGCTTGACCCTACTCTACCATTCTCTGCTACATCTCCTTCCAGAAAAGAAACCCGAAGGTGGGTCCCTCCAAATGTTTGTGCTGGTCGTCATCACCATCACCATCATCATCGTCATCGTCGTCGTCGCCCTCATCTTCCTCCTCGTTTACTGCTATAAAAAGAAAGGTATAAATTCACATCAGGTCAGTCCTGGAAAAGCCAGCTCAGCAACCGCATCGGGAGGTCAGAAGTGGAGAGCCGGTGTTAGGAGACCCCGATGGGGTCTTTTACATTTAGAACACAGCTGTGTTTATTTTCTTACTCTTGTGCCTGAGCTCGGAACTCACGCACTGGGGGCTGCCTGCCACCTGCTTCTGGCACACAGGTCTTAAGCCCAGGTCAGGTCGGTTGGCTACAGATGCCATGTCCGAGGTGCTGTGGGCCAAGAGGTGGGGAGAGACCAGTGCTGTGTCCGCATGGGGGTGCCTGGGTGGAGGCAGGGGCCCCCGGTGCTGGCAGAGTGCCCCGAGGAAGCTCACCTCCCATGCTTTCCGCAGGTATGTGGCTCTACCAGAGGCTCATCAGCTTGTTGAAAGGCAAGTACTTTGTCGTGAATTCAGAGCAATTCTTTCCCTCATGGAAGTCCTTGTCCTCACAGGTGCCCTTTTTGTTAATTTCTTCTCTTCTTGGTCTTCAGGAAGGGTGGACGAACAAAGCAGCACTGTAAGTATTGCTCTGCAGTTTGCTTGATGATAGCTCCGGGCCTTGGTGGGTGCAGAGTCCCAGCAGACATCCCGGGGGCGGGAGCGCGGGAGCCCCTGCCTTCCCAGCCTCATCTGCACCTGCCTTGTTAGAGCCCCAGAATGTGCTGGAAGAAGACTTAAATTCTGCAGGTCTAGGCCAGAATGGAAAATAAGGCAGAGAGGGGCAGAAGGCTCTGCGTGATGCCCTGGGGCTGCTGTAACAGGTCATCACACACTGGGAAGCATGAAGCAATAGAGCCTCTTGTCTCCATACCTACAGGCTGGACTCTGGCATCGGGAATGCATGGGGCTGGCTCCTTCAGAGGCTATTGTGGGGGGTTCCTTCCTGCCTCTGCAGTCAGGGCTGGTAACCCTGGTTCTTCGGCAGAGGCATCACCCCATCTCTGGTTCTCATCACGAGTCTATGCATCTCAGACAGAGTCTGTCTCTCAGGAGGACACTGACCACCAGCTTTAGGGTTTGCATTAATCCAGTGTGAATTCCTGTAGTCGGGTCCGTTTTGGGGTACCAGAGGTTAGGATGTGCACATGTAGACACAACACTGGGGTGCTCCCAGACCACTGCCTGTAGAGCACACAGCGCAATAAAGCCAGTTAGATGAATTTTTCATTTCCCTGGAGTGTATGAAAGTTATGTTTACACCATAGTATAGTCTATCAAGTGTGCAATAGCTCAGTGTCTCAGAAAACAGTGTGCATACCCTACTTAAAAGATGCTTTAGTGCTGGGGGGTGCCTGGGGGTTCAGTACTGTGAAGACTATTGCCCAAGAAGTGCAGTAAAACAAGATCTGCCTGTATCTTTGGGGGCCCCCCCTTCAACCCACCAAAGGCTTGAGTTGGGGGGTCTTGGGATGCCCCCCACTAGGAGTTGCTGGCAGAGCAAGGATTTCACCCCATGAAATATTCTCTAAAATTGCATAGGGATGCCTGGGTGGCTCAGTGGTTGAGGGTTTGCCTTTGGCTCAGGTCGTGATCCTGGGGTCCTGGGATCGAATTCTGTTTCGGGCTCCCTGCAGGGAGCCTGCTTCTCCCTTTGCCTGTGTCTCTGCCTCTCTCTCATGAATAAATAAAATCTTTTTAAAAAATCTACATTTCCTGCTTACCCATCAGACAGTTGGCATCCTCCTCCCCTCGGAATATGTGCAGCAGGCTGCTGTGACCAAAATAACTTTGTCTTTGCCCTCTGCAGGTTGAGATACTGTTCCCTTCGAACCCCGAAAATCACCAGCCAGCCCTGGACATAGAAACATTGTTGCTGAAGGAGGGGCTTGAGGAAAGCCCCCACCCAAGGCCTTTGGAGGAGACCGAGGAGGGCATCGAGCTGCAGGATGTGGTGGTCAGAGAGAGCCCCCCAGCTCCAGAGCAGGTGGTACAGACTCCTGCTCTGGCTGTCTCTGTGTCACAGAACCAGAATGAAGTGTTCCCCTCCCTTAAGAGTCTGGAACAGGTACGTGAGCCAGCCAAGGGGGTCTGAGTAATGACAGCCTGTGCTCATGGAGCACTCAGTGTGTGCAGAGCTCGGTGTTAACTGGTGCCATGCATGCTTTTGCACAATTCCTGTGTGAGTTTCCTGGGACAGCTTAAACAACAGGTGTTCCTTGTCTCCGTGTCCTGGAGGCTGGAAGCCCAGGGATGGCGTGTCATCAGGGCTGCATCTGCCCGAGGCTGAGAGGGCCCATCTGTGCCAGGCCTCTGGAGTCTTTGGGGCTCCTTGGGGAAGCGTCACCCCACCCTCTGCCTCCATCCTCACGTGGCATCTCCCTATGTGCAAGTCTATGTCTTAATTTCCCCTATTTGTGAGGATACCAGTCACTGTTGGAGTGGGCCCCCCATGACCTTGTCATAACTTTCCTATCCGCCGTAACCCTGTTCCTGGCTGCAGTCACATACACAGGTTTGGAGTCTAGTGTCCAGGGGGATGCAGTTCCACCCACAGGAGCCCACAGGTGCATGACGCCACAGCCTCTGAGCGCGTGCAAGTCTTGGGTTGGCACACCAACACCCGCTAAGTGGCTCTGGGGAGTAGGGCTCTTCAGGAGGAGGAGGACAGAGCCCATGTTTAGGGAATGATGCGGTCTGGCTTCTGAATCCTACAGGCAGGGCACAGGTGAGTCCCAGGGAAGAGGTCCCAGGGCTTCTGTGCCAGATGCCGTGGACCCTGGGGCCCCCTGGCATGGGTGCAGAGGTTGCAGACTGCACTGTGGAAACTGCATTCCTGGGTTGGGTGCTCTTAGGCATCATTTGAGGGAGACAGCCCCTGAGTGTCTTCAGACTCCCCGAGGCTCTGAGAGGAATCAGTACAGAAGCTGGGAGCCCTGCCAGCTCTGAGTGTCAGGAGGCAGGGGGCTCCCTCTCAGGCTGTGCCATGAGGACACCTCCCTTCTTACCCTGTTTTACAGCCAAGCAGCCAGTGCACAGAGCAGGGAGTCGTTTTCTGGGGCCAACAGCACTGGGTGCGAGGCAGAGCTGGGGTCTGAAGGCCTGGCTTTCATGTCCACAGTAGGTAGCCTGACACCGATGGGGAACCTGACCTCCCCCATAGGAGAAGTGGGCTTTGGAGCTGCGGCTCATGGGCAGCTGGGTGCAGCTGGTGTGGGCCTCCACTGGGAGACTGCATCTGAGTCTCCTAGCATCTCACTATGCATTTCTATGGACAAGTGTGCTCTCTGTTAGCATTCCCTGGAGCAGAGCAGGTCACCCCCAGGTGACAAAGTAGAGCTGTTCCCCACCTGCCCAGGCAGGGACCACTGAGCTGCCTCTGGGCCCAGGGCATGTCCTGGGGGACAGTGACCCATAGGACATAAGTGGCCGGTGAGCTCTCTGCCCCCATGGTGGATTCCTCGAAGGACATCACATATCCATAGAGGCCCACCTGCCCCCACCCTGCTCCTTCCTCAAACCAGATTGTGGTTCTGTTTCAGCCTCCTTCTCCTGGAACAATTTTATTTTTTTCCCTCCACAGGAATATGCAAAGAGATATTTTGTAAAAGATACATCAAATGAAGGTACATATTCTGAATTCCTTTTTTTTTTTAAGATTTTATTTATTTGA
Source organism: Canis lupus baileyi (assembly GCF_048164855.1). NCBI lineage: Eukaryota > Metazoa > Chordata > Mammalia > Carnivora > Canidae > Canis > Canis lupus. Next base: position 9,237,337 of record NC_132858.1, read on the forward strand.
AAGAAAAAAAAAGATTTTATTTATTTGAAAGAGAATGCAGGGGTGGGGCATGAGCAGGGGGAAGGGAGAGGGAGGGGGGAGAAGCAGAAGCAGACTCTACTGAGCAGGGAGGTCAATGTGGGACTTAATCCCAGGACCCTGAGATCATGACTTGAGCCAAAGGCAAACACTTCACTGACAGAACCACCCAAGTGCCCCTGAATTCCTCATTTATAGCAACTGTTAAGCCTTCATCTTGCTTGGCCTATGTGTCAAGGCCTGGTGTCCTTGTTTCCAAGGACCGTGTGCCAACCTGAGATGCGCTTTTTCACACTCAAGAATGACGTTAGGGGAAACAGCACTTGTCAAACATGAGTTTTGGGGGGGGGTTCATAGAAATTAGATACCGCTTTGATTTTATCATATGTTCATGTCTTTTAAGGAGGAATGAATGGTGGTAGGAATGCTTGTACCCTTGATGAATAGGCCCTTCTTGGTGGTCATCAAAGATTGAGACCTACCACGTGCCAGGTGCTTTTTGTATAGTTCATCTTCACAGGCAGCTCTACAAGACCGCCCCATTGTCCAGGCTTAAAAACACGACAGTCTGAAACTGATAGGTTGCAAAACTTGTGCCAGGTCTCAGATCCTAACCGTGGTCCCCAGCCGACACCAGGCCTTCTCAGTCTTGAGCAGCCTACAGCCTCTATCAAAGAGATGTTAAGAGAGAGAAGCAGGGCAAGTGAACTGCAGCAGACTGTGGATCCCCGTGCAGCCCCCAACTGTCCCGGATCCTTGGCTCCTTCTCCCAAGCTCCAGTGATGAGCAATAAGCAGGGCAAGAGCTGTGGCCCCACCTCAGTATCCTGGCCTCGTACCCAATCTGTGACATTGGTAGGGGGTCGCACAGGACCTTCTACCTCCTGGGTATGGTGTGCTAGCTGTCGCCCAGTCCCCAGGGGACAGGAGGAGACACCTGTGATTGCACCCCCGGGGAGTAGTGACAAGAGGTGCCACACAGTCCTCCCAGAAATGTAAAGTGGTTTTTTTTTGTTCTTATTTCTTTCAGGTACCACCAGGCTCTATTATGAATTTGAAGAAATGATCCTGGACAAGAACTGGAAATCGCTGATGAGACTTATCGGTCTTGAAGAAAAGGACATTGAAACTTGCGAGCACGAAAACCCAGACAATTTGACGGAGCAGCATCATAAGATGCTCCTCAGGTGGAGGAACAAGCTGGGAAGGGAAGCCTCAGTTTTTAAACTGTTGGCTGCCCTACATAAAATGCAGCTGCATATGTGTTTGGAAAATATTATCAACGTACTACTTGTTGAAGGCATCTTAGGCAGGCATGCAGAGACCTCAGATTAAACTTTTGGCATGGGATTATGCCTTCACACAGGATCTGACCTATGCCAATGTCTACCTTTTGGAAACTTCTCAGTTTTCAGTTAGAAAGAATCATGTGCGTCCATTAACAGTGTCTCACTACATTTTAGTGAGAGTGCTTCCTGCCAAGATTAGTTGTGGGAATCACCCGTGGCCAAAGTGTAACCAGGGGTGAGCAGGTCCTCACTAGATTAACATTCCTCAGGGAACTTTCCCCAAGGGAAATTGTTTTTCTATTTAAAACAATGTAGCTGCTTGTGCTGAAGTCTTTTATGTCCAGGATGTGAATGAAATGCACAGGATATAAATGAAATGCAGTATTCCTCAATCACACCTTAGTGACTGCTTTCAGTCACTGACCACAATAAGCGAAGCATTTAATTTTATTGTAAAGTTAGCATTAGTTTAGTAAGTATAAGTTTTTCTGTTGTGTTTTCCTGTGTTTGTGTTTTTTTTTTTGTATTTATTTTGATACTGTGCAGGAGTGGAGGGCAGAGGGGGAGGGAAAGGGGAGGAGAAAGTTTAAGCAAGCTGCCCAGCCTGATGGCGGGCTCCACTACATTCAAATCAAAAGCCACATGCTTAACCAATGGAGCCAGTCAAGCACTTTTGTTATTTATTTTTAATAAAATTTTTATCTTAAATAATGTTTCCTCTTCTTTCCGGTGTGTACACAACTTTGGGTGTGCTATCCCTGGCAGGGGGTATCGTGCACAGAGGAAGACATGGACCCCCAGGATTTAATTTACCAGTGGGAGGGCTCTGGCATGGGGGTCCAAAGCTGCAGAAGCCTCTTTTGGTTTGTGTTCCCCAGGGGTCTCTATGTCCAGAAATACTCATGCCTCAGAATGTGAGCTCTGCTCTGCCCTCCTCACCCCAAACATCAGTTCCTGGATGTGTTCACAGATTAGCCTGCTTATTTCCATTCAGTACCAAGCCTTTGACTTCCAGTGAAAGTAAATGTTACAATCACTCTGCTAACCCAGAGGTGGTTCGCTACCAACTCCCTTGTCTCCCAGGCCTCACCCAGGGCTTGCTGCTTTGTGGGGCTCTCCCAGGACCGGGCACTCACCCAACTAATCCAGGCCGTCATTTCGCTGCCCTGTAGACTGTAAAGGCTTCCAGTCCTGTTCTCCCTGGATCTCCAGGCCTCGGCAATGTGTGAGTTCTAAAGCACAAATCCAGTCATGCCTCATCCTGTCAACTTTCAGTGGGTCCATACCATTCTTCACTCTGTTTACAAGATGCTCCAAAAAGGTCAAGCCCTGGCCTGTCCCTCAAGTCCCCGTCTCCTGCCAGGGCTGCTCCAGGGCATTCTGCACTAACAGTGAAGTTCTCCATGGTTTGCTTTCTGCTAGGTTATCTGCTGGATGGTACTGTGACAGGAATGCACTTCCCATCCATTCCAATCCCATCTTTTTAAGATTGTATTTATTTATTCATAAGAGACACAGAGGCAGAGACACAGGCAGAGGGAGAAGCAGGCTCCCTGTGGGCAGCTGGACTCGAGACTCCATCTCAGGACCCCGGGATCACGACCTGAGCTGAAGGCACTCAAACGCTGAGCCATTCAGGTGTCCCCAAATCCCATCTTCTAAGTTTCTTTCCAAGTAGTCCTCCATCCCTTTTCGACCGCCAGCCTGGGGCTGGGGCTGGGGCTTGGGCTTGGGCTTGGGCTTGTCCCTATGTCCCTTGGTGCAATGCTAACTTAAACAGGCACGCGTGGATTCTGTCTTTAATGCCTGTGTCCCAGGGAGGACTACAACATCCTCCCAACACCCCCACACCTCCAGCGAGTCCCGCGCCTCCGCGCTGCCCCCCCCCCCACCCCGCCCCATCTTAGGTCGGGACACGGACCCTGTGGCCTCCAGGATGCTCCATGACGCCGCGCGTGGCGCAGTAACAACTACAACTCCCAGCATGCCCGGAGCCCGGGCGTCGGGAGTCCGCGGTGGTTGCCTGGCGACCGGGCGTATCCCGGAAGGCGGGGCGGGTGCTGGGCGGGACTTCCGGGGCGGTGGTTGCATCAGATTCTGGGAAGCTGGCATAGGGGCCGCTGGTTTGGAATTTCTAAGATGTCAGGTTCCTCTGGGGAGCAGGGTGAGTGCGCGCGGCGGGGCAGGCGGGGTCACTCCGTGCCCGGGGGGTCGGCGGGTCCCCGAGCCGGCAGGCAGGGCCACCCGGGGCCGGGGGGGTCGGCGGGTCCCCGGGGCTGGCAGGCAGGGCGACCCGGGGCCGGGGGGTCGGCGGGTCCCCGAGCCGGCAGGCAGGGCGACCCCGGGGCCGGGGGGGTCGGCGGGTCCCCGGGGCTGGCAGGCAGGGCGACCCGGGGCCGGGGGGTCGGCGGGTCCCCGAGCGAGCAGGCAGGGCGACCCCGGGGCCGGGGGGATCGGCGGGTCCCCGGGGCTGGCAGGCAGGGCCACCCGGGGCCGGGGGCGTCGGCGGTCTCCGGGGCCAGCAGGCAGGGCCACCCCGGGCCGGGGGGGCGGTCGGCGGGTCCCCGAGCCGGCAGGCAGGGCCACCCCGGGCATGGGGGATCGGCGGGTCCCCGAGCTGGCAGGCAGGGAGACCCCGTGCCCGGGGGTGCAGCGGGTCCTGGGGTGAGCCGGTGGGCGGTGAGCCACCCTGGGACCCTTAGCCTGGGCCTGCGCTGCCCGAGCCCCGCTGGGCTCCCGGAGGCCCCTCGGCCACCCCCTCCTCAGCCTCCTCCTCAGGCTTTGCTGGGGTCCTCCAGAGCCCCACCCCGCGTTTCCTGGCGGGACCTCGCTGTACTCTGAGACAGGCAGAGCCCCGGGATTGTTGCAGTTTGCTTCTAGCCTGGCAGCAAGCTGGGGGTGAGCACAAGAAGCTGGGGGGACGCAGACACGCACATGAAAGGCTTGGGATTTTACGGAGGCTTTCATCTGGGGTTCTGCAGACGTTGGCATTGGGCTTTGGCTGGTCAGAGCATTATTACCCCACTTTACTGCTGCCAGGGAGGCCCGGGGAGCAGCTCTGCCCACCTGAGGCTCTGATGCCACCAGGAGCTGGACCAGGGAGTCTACAGGCAGACCTGGGAAGAGCACTGGATCTTTTCCCACTATCCTGCAAGCAGGGCTGTTGCTGCTGGCAGGACCAGAGGTTGTCACCAGGATTCCTAAGTCTGTAGCAAACTTTACATGGGAAAAATGGAGCTAGAGTTCTTCTGCTCTTGCCTGGTGAAAATTACATGCGTGTGTGGCAGCCCGCCCACACTTTAGGCTGTGCAAAGCATCCTTGGCACCAGGTGGTCCCCTTTGCTCCTTAGGGCTCTGGGGTTCCAAGTAGGGAGCTCTGACCACCAGGGTAACCCAGGGATGTGGGAGGCACCAAATGATAGGCTATCCCACACCAGTACCCACATACCAGCTATGGTGCATCTCACCCGACAAGTGTGCCTGGATTCCAGCACTGTCCCCACCTGCCCTAGAGCCAGGTAATCCTCAGAAGTCCATCCAGACTCCAGTAAAACAGCACATGTTCACAGTGCTGAGTCCAGAGCCAGTGTGGCTGGACTGGAGTCCCAGCTCTGCCCTTTTTCTCACAGTACAGAGGGACAGTATGTGCTACTTAACCCCCTTAAAAGGTCATCACTCAGAAAGGATTTAGAGCAGCACCTGACACAAGATAGGCACTGTGTTGTCTGGGTTGAAACCTGGAGCTTGTTTCTTTGTTTTGTTTTAATGAAAACGTGGTTTTGCTTCATTTGTGAACATGAATGACGTACTGATTTTTTCTTAATGATTTTATTCATTTGACAGAGAGAGAGCGCACATGCACAAGCAGGGGGAGCAGCAGGCTCCCCACTGAATAGAGAGCCTGACACGGGGCTCAATCCCGGGACCCTGGGATCATGACCTGAGTGATCCAAAGGCAGACACTTCATCAACTGAGCCACCCAGGCGTCCCTGGTTTTTTCTTTTAATGACTTTAGAAATTTAGGTTTTTGGAGCCTTGGTAAGAATTGGCTTGTTTTTGGAGATTGATCTATAAATTGGAATTAATCACTCAGTATGTCTGGACAACTGATAGATTTCCCTAGTCCAATAAGTTAGGGCAATACCTCCAGACAGTGCTTGGCCTCAGGGGACAGCCCACCTGCTCTTCCTTTACTGCTACCCACCCCCTCATACACACACCTGTCCCTCGGTTTCCTCCAAGGATGAGAGTCTATGACCATCCCCTGAGGAATCAGAAAATAAAATGAAGGGCAGCTGGTGGCACAGCGGTTTAGCACTGCCTTCAGCCCGGGGCGTGATCCTGGAGACCTGGGATCGAGTCCCATGTCGGGCTCCCTGCATGGAGCCTGCTTCTCCCTCTGCCTGTGGCTCTGCCTCTCTCTTTGAATAATAAAATCCTTTAAAAAAAAAAAAAGAAAAAAGAAAAAGAAATAGGAAAGGCTGTGTATAGGTATTAGAGTTGTAGGTATGCTTGATTTCCAGTTTCTAAAAGTATTTTTATTCCAAAGATTGGATTCATCAAAAGTGACCATCTCCCTGGGCTTTTCAAGGAGGCCCTCATTTAGAATTTTCTTCCCATTTCAGATCATCTTCCTTAAATAGATTCAGAATGTCTGTTTGCTTCCCTGTGATGACACTGGGTTTACAGCTTCTCCTTTGTAGCTTGAAGGTGCACATCCCATTTCAAGCCTTAGAAAGACAAGTGTCATCTCTGAGGACCCCTTGGTGGATGGAGCGCATCTCAGAGGCCTTGCCCTGTAGGCTCAAAGCACTGTTCGGTGGCTTTGTGTTTGGTCAAACTTGCTGTTTAATTTTTTATGCTGTGTAATTCAGAGGTTTTTGTGATAATTGTTTATATAGCTAGCATTTTTTTCAGCATGTGTCTCTTCCAGGCAGTGGTCTAAAGACATCTGTTGTAGCCTTTCATCCTGGGAGCAACCCTCTGTGGTAGATACTGCCCTTATCTGCCTGTCCAGGCAAGAATTCTGATGTTCTGAGAAGTCCCGTGATTTGTTTAGGGTCGCACAGCTAGCCAGAGGCAGAGCCAGACTTCCAGCCCTGGCAGTTTGACTGCAGCGGGGATCTTAACCACCCTCGTGGGCTGCCCTTGATGATAATCTGAATGATTCCATTCAGAATAACAACTACAGCCCCAATTCCAGAGTGTGTCAAGGCAGACAAAATAAAGCCAATATGCTTTGCTATGTTTCCCTGAAGAAAAATGAAGTGTACGTATTTATAGACTACAAATATTTGCTCATCTGTGAGCTCGTGTTTCCATGTTTCCTGGTATTTGCTTTTATTTAAGAGTTGTAAGAGATGATGCCCTCGGGTAGAGATTAAGCCATTTCAGTGTCCTGGTGGCAGTGGTCCCATCTGATTGCCCTCTTATTATCAGGGCAGCTGATTGTGATTCAGATTACCAGAAGGTCTGTGAAAGACAAGGGAGGATAAAAATGCCATGTGAGAGTGTTACAGCTTCTGTTTCAGTGGAAAAGCGTCATAACAGTTTTAAAAGATTTACTTAAATAGATCTGTCACTTAGTAAATCTAAGTATACATGGAGCACCTGCTTTGCGTTGCTGGGGGGTGCTGGGCCCTGAAGGTCTGACCACAAACAAGGGCGATCTGTCTCAGCCTCTCTGGGCCTTTCTGTCCAGTAGGGACAAGACCCATAAGATAGGTCAATGTTGAGGTGGGCTGGAACAGAGGGCCTCAAAGCTCTAAGGACTATATGGCAGCTCCCTCCTTGGTCACATCCCAGAGTACTTGCTGCTTGGTGTGCCAAGAACTGCGAGGTTGTTCAGAGTCTGAGCTCTGTGATTCTGCAAGCGGACAGGACCTCAGCTGGGTCCTTCTCTGCCAGCCATCCCACACGCAAAATGGAGCTTGGGGAACCACAGGGGTGGCTCCACTGGGCCAGACCTGGATGTGGCAGTGGTGGACAGTGGTCTCCTTGCCAGGCCCAAAGCCTGGAGATGGAGATCCCGCACTCTGCTCCTGAGGAAGGGGCGGGCAGAGCAGATCATAAGAAGGGTGGAAGCTAAGCCCAGAGGAAGAAAGGGATAGGGTTCCATGGCAGAAAACACTGCTTTCCTGCAAGTTCCTGAGGCCAGGGGGTGGAGGAGGGCCGGAGATAGATAGGCTATGGGGCCAGGTTTACAAGGGCCTTGTGCACATTTTTGGAATATAGGTCTTGCCTTTGGGTTTTGGAAAGATCACCTGACCCTCCCCCATCTGCAGGTTGAGCAGGAGGACAGTGGCAGCAATGGCAGTGATGGCATGGGAAGTGGGCAGGCTTGGGGACCAGGGCTGGTGCTGGGTGTGGGTGGTGTAGGGGTAAGAGCAGAGCACCCAAGCCTTAACCCAGGAGGGGACAATAGTCATGCCACTCTCCAGATCCTGAGCCCAGGTTTGGGGGGCAAGGCATGCTGCCTAGGAACACCCATGGATGAGTGCTGGACTTCAGGGGCTAGTACTCAGGAGAGGGGTGCTGGAGAAGGCATTAGGAGCCCTCGGCCTGTGGGAGGACACCCTGAACTCTGGGAGTGGGTGGCATTCCCCCAGGTGGTGGAGAGCAAGGATGCATGCGCCTCTGCTCTCTGAGATTTGAATCATGTGGAGAAGGGATCCATTTGGGAAGCTTGTTCAGTCCCCTTTCTGAGAGCCACTTGGACTGCTGAGCATCCCAACAGGAGGGTATAGAGGGGAGCCAGAGGAGTGTTTGTGGGAAGGATGTGGTTTGTAGGGCTGGGTGCTGTGAGCACATAAGATGAGGCCTGGAGTAGTCCTTAGCACTGTGTACAGTGCCAGGGACTGGGTGAGGGGTGCTGATCCCCCGAGCCCAGGCTGGTCTTTGAAACACAGACACACGTGACCTGAGCCCCTTTGAGGGATCTGCATTTGAGCAAGCTGCCCGGGGTCTTCTCACCACATGGAGGTCTGCAGGACGGAGGCCTGCAGGCCCTGGGGCAGCACAGGGGCCCCCAGGGAGCTGGTGTCGGTACCCACTGCTGGCCCACCTCACGCCCCAGGTTCTGATTCTTAAGGGTTCTGGGGGCCTGGCAGGTGCACTGGAGTGGAGGATGAAGACAGATGCTTAAATGCTGGTGACAAGGGACCAAAGAGAGGGAGAGTGATGCACTTAGCCATGTCCTGTCAGGACTGCCATTGATTTCATGTGGCCTTTGGGTCATTACCTATGCTGAGAGATTACCTGGCTTTTTTGTTTGTATGATCTCAGGAAAGGTTTTATAAAGGCTTCAGCTGTTGAAATTGGAAATACTGGCTAAAATATCAGTCTGAACTGGCTGTGCATGTAATGACATTCCCATGGTCAGTAGGGGTCTCTCCCTTGGCGCGTTTTAGAGCCGACGTCCCCTCAACACTGACGTGGGGCAGGCGTCTGCCGTGTGGCCGAGGGCCACCGCTGCATGTGGGGCCCCTGCTCACGAGCCTGCGCGTCTGATCTCAGCACTGGGGCTGATAGCCAGAGCACAGCTGGGCAAAACCCATGACCACTTCAAAGTTGACCTCTTTTTTGTTGGTTTCCTTAAGAGACACTTAAATGCAGCCACCACAGTTAGCACAGTGACTGTCCACCCCCGCCCCACAGCCTAGAAGCCTGTCATCGGGCTGTGCTCCCCAGGCACCACGCCTGCCCCTCCCAAGAAGATCCTTCCCTTGTGACGGCCTAGACTACTCCAGACAGTAGATTTTAAATGCGTGTGTACTCTCTGGGTGAACTCCTCCAGGGGCCATTAGGATAATAACAGGGGCGATCATAATAAGTGGCAAATGGATGGGGGGCTGGCTGTGTGCCAGGCAGTATTTTAAAACATTTGCAAGTGTAATTTCACTGAGACACAGCAGCTTTATGAGGCGTGTGTTATTCCAAGCCTGTTTTACACAGGCAGAGAGGAGGCCTGGGACCCCGACACCACCAGGGCACTGTGCCTCCTGAGCCACTGCCCCACAGTGCGGGGCTTCCCTAAGACCTTCGCCAGTGCTTTAAAGCCAGCGTGGTGCGTAGGACATTTTTTTTTTTTAATTTTTATTTATTTATTTATGATAGTCACACAGAGAGAGAGAGAGGCAGAGACACAGGCAGAGGGAGAAGCAGGCTCCATGCACCGGGAGCCCGACGTGGGATTCGATCCCGGGTCTCCAGGATCACGCCCTGGGCCAAAGGCAGGCGCCAAACCACTGCACCACCCAGGGATCCCGGTGCATAGGACATTTACCTTATTTTAAAAACATTCTCATTTTAAAAATTCATGTACTGGGGGATTCCCTGGGTGGCACAGCAGTGTAGCACCTGCCTTCGGCCCAGGGTGCGATCCTGAAGTTCTGGGATCGAGTCCCACGTCGGGCTCCCTGCATGGAGCCTGCTTCTCCCTCTGCCTGTGTCCCTGCCTCTCTCCCTGTGTCTCTCATGAATAAATGAATAAAATCTTTTTAAAAAATTAAAAATAAATACAAATAACAAATAAAAATACATGTACTTAGTGGAGGATACGTGGAGAAAAAGATGGGAAATATGAATCACTTGTAACCTTGCTCCTCGGGGATGGCCATGGTTAGTGTCCTGCTTTGTTCACGGGGACACCTGTGGAGTGAGACAGGTGTGTCCCTGTCTGCTTGCTCTCCGGGTAAGAGGTAGGTATGATCCGGATGGCACTGTTCTTGCTCCCCTGTCCTCCGGCCTGGGGTGGCCTGGCCCAGGCAGCTGTACAGGAGACAGGGAACGGGGTGCAGAGGGGCATGTGCCCCCGCCCCGGCTCTGCCCACACCCCTGCCAGGTACTTTCATTCCTCCTGCTGGACTGAGTTTTCTTCATCATGAGAAGAGGGTTCCAGCAGCCACCTGACAGGCCGCCAAGCTGTTGGAGGTATGGTGGCAGGTGAAGTAGAAGTTCCCATTCACTCATTGAATGTGTTGAGTGTCCGGGCTTAGTTCTAGATGCTGAAGGTATGTATATGCTGAGGAAATAAAGTGTGGTGTGGGGCAGACATAAAGAAGGAAGTGATGTGTTAGAGATAAGTGTGAAGAGAGAGAAGGCAGGAAGGTGGGGGTCTGGGCTGCAGTTGGCAGGTGGTCATTTGGAACAGCATCCAGGGAGACCTGATGGAAGGATGACACCCAGCAGAGCCCTGAGGAGGGGTGGGAGCCCGGCCATCTCTAGGGGAGCATTGCAGGCAGGCAAGGGAGGGTGGGATGAGAGACTCCGGAAAGGACATGGTGAGCCAGTGTGCCTGGATAAGGTGGGCAGGGTGGGGGCAGGGGCTGAAGTCAGACCTGGGGATCCATGTCAGGTGGGGGTGGTCTGGAGGACGAGGAGGAGGTATGTGATCTTGCACCTCTCAGCAGGCCACTCTGGCCACTGTGTTGGGCCAGCTGGGCTGCTCATCAGGGAGCCTACATCACAGAGATGACGGGCTGGGCCCCAGTGTGGCAGCCATGGTGAGAAGGGCTGTGTTCCAGACATGCGTGCAGGTGGAGCTCCCAGATAGCCCAGGCATGGCCATGGGTACTCCTGAGGGTAATTTGTAAAGGGGCGGGACTCCAGTCAGGGCAGAAAGGTGGCCGTTCAGATGGTGGCCCCCCTGGGGGTGCACCAGGGAGGGAAGCAGGTGAGTTTTTGGGAAAGCACAGCATTCATTTGAGAGCTCTAGGAGCTCCGTAGCTTCCTACCCCTTACCTGTGGATGAAGTGCTTGGGGTTCAGGATGTCCCCGAGAAGCAGGCTGTGTTGCATCGCAGCAACTTGGAAAATGCTGCTGGCTGTCATCCTTCTGTTGGCTCATCCTTGCTGATGTCTGCTGTTGGCTGGGCCTGCACAAAGTTCCCCTGTGGTGGAAGCAAGTGCAGAAGGGCATTTCGTGTGCGCGCATACTCCTCACATGCCACATGCATGCTTTGCCTTCTGCTTTCAGGACTCGGATGGGTGCTTGAGTGATTATCCTGTTCCCGTGCCAGGCAGGTAAACAGAGATAGGGGAAGAAGAGTGTCAGATGGAAGTGTGGCTGTGTAGGGCCACATCACCTCCCTGTTGGGAGTTGTCCTTGCTATGGGTCTGGCACGGTGACCCAGTGACCTTTTGGTGCACCTGGCAAAGAGAGAGGATGGGCTCGTGCTTTTCCGCTCTGAGGGGTCTCAGGCCAAGAGGGTGTCTGTGGAAGCAAATGAGCATTGGTCCTTCTTCCATGGTTTGCTCAGAAAATCTAGATAAAACAACTTGGATGATTAAGGCTTAAATGCAGCTCAGTCAGACTCATGGGCTGGGGTACCAGGCTCCTGCCCAAGGCCATAGGATCTTTGGCTTAGTGCAACCAGCCTGGTCTCTGCCTCCCTATTTTAGAGTGGGGCTGGGTCTGTGCTCCTGCTGCTCAGGCTTGGACAGCTCCTGACGCTGAGCCCCCCACACCAGAGGTAGACACAGCTGAACATTAGTTAGGGAGGGAAGAACAAGTTCATCCTTTGACTGATGTGAAGGGGTGCCCAGCAGTGGCTCCCAGGGGAGGTAGGTGAGCTGACCTCAGTACCAGGGAAGAGGTGAAAAGTCACCCAGGGCCGGTCAGTGTCAAGGCCATTCCGGCTGGCCGTGCCTCCACAAAGATGGGAGAGGCTGCCCACCCACCCTTCCTGATGATTCTATTTCGGAGGAGTGGCCTTCAGGTTACTGAGAGTCCCCTCCGGGTTGTAGGAGATACACTACTCACAAACCGTAGTTCTTTGGATTGCCCTAAGGGAGGGCAGGCTAGGCCTGCTGGCAGATTTGGCTGGACCATCGGTTCCGCAGCAGGTGTTCTGGGGATGCACGGGGCTGTAATCCTCCCGGAAACATGGCCTTCAGCTGCTGGAAACCATGCAGGTGCAGGGGTTTGGTACGCCCTTGGTGCCCACCAGGATTAGGTGCACACCGGGCCCCCTGCGCCCAGACAGAAGGTGCACCGCTGCAGAGAAGGGGCTGTGCATGCTGGGTGGTTTTCCTGCAGTTGAGGTGGAATTCACATAACGTAAAGTTCACTGCTGGAATCATATGGAAGGTGTACAGTTCAGTGGCATTTATGTACTCATGCTGCCGGGCAGCCATCACCTCTGTCCGGTTCCAGAACTGTCTCATTCCCACGAATTGAAACCCCCTCGGTCATTCCCCAGTGGCCCTCAGCGGCCCGGCAGCCACAGGCTGACACCCAGGAGCCCTGTGTGTCTCTGGACTCTTGCGCGAGGCCTCTGCACACCTGACTGACGCCGTCCGCGTGCCTCTGTCGTTGCAGCTCCTGCCTACCGGTCCATCCTGAGCATTAGTGACGAGGCAGCCAGGGTGCAGGCCCTGAACGAGCACCTCAGCACGCGTAGCTATGTCCGGGGGTACTCCCTGTCCCAGGCAGATGTGGATGCGTTCAGGCAGCTCTCCGCCCCTCCTGCTGACACGCGCCTCTTCCACGTGGCTCGGTGGTTCAGGCACATAGAAGCCATCCTGGGCGGCCCCTGCGCCAGAGGCGAGCCCTGTGGGCGCCAAGCAAGTGAGTAGCAGAGCGAGTTCCCCAGCTGGTAGGGCCTCTCCCATCGGCCGCTGCCTCCAAGGTCAGGCCCTGGAGGTGTGCGGTGCTCGTTGGCTACAGTGTCCCAGAGGAGCCCACAGGGCTGGCTCCTGTAACCACATGCAGGCCAGTGTCCTGGTGGGCTGACCAGCACCCCCTGAGTGGAGGTTAGGACAGACCATGCCGGGCACTCAGCCCTTGCGGATCAAGATTTCTGTGGCGGCTATAGCAGAGCTGCCTGGAGCAATGCAGGGGTCATGGTGCAGAGCCACAGTGGGAGCATGCCACCTGGAGGGGTCCAGCGGGGGCTGGGGCCGCAGCCTCCAGCCTGGCCTTCTCAGCTGATGGCTGGCCTGGCCCAGATTTGCCGTTGCTGCTTCTGCTTTATTCTTTCCATGCGTTGCCATGTGTGCATCCATGAGATTTAGAATGGTTAAATCCTAAAACCATGTAATTGACATTGAACTATCTAGAAATCAGGAAAAAAAAAGTCATTTTTTAGCTTTGAGATGAAATTCTGCCGCATAGCTTGAGCTGGAGCTTGGGAGCACTGGTGCATCTGCGACAGTGTGACACCAGCTATTTTAGGGGAACTTCTGGAAAGTCTTACGGGCTCAGGCCCTGTGTTTCTCTCCTGCAGTGAACCCCAGGGTGCTTTGTCCCATAATCGCCCAATGGCCTCCAGCAGCTCAGCTACTCCTGCGGCTCTGGGTGCTCATGCTGCTTCATGGGAGGGGTAGGCCACACATGCTGCTTCTGGTGGTTGTCAGCCAAGCTGGGCACCCTCCTGGGGGCTTTTCCGGACTCCTTCAGGTGGGGCATGGGGGGCATCACAATGCCTACACCGCTGACCTGGTCTGTGCTGGGTCCCTGGCCGTAACAGATGGAGGTGGGAGCATCATATATCTTCCAGAGTGCAGTGTGACTTGGTTTTCTGGACAAGCCTTCCTCAGCATAGGGTGGGAGCTTTGTGTGTACATTGTCTGCTTCCTGGGCATGTGGCACCGTGACCCTAGTGGTATCAGTGAAATCAGGTGCCATGTTGTCCCCCCTGGGTCCCAGCTCCCAAGGCACACTCTCCAGGGCAGAGGGCAGGGGGGATCTGAGGCTCGCAGCCTTGGCAAGTGCCTGGCTTGTGCTCCATCCATGACCTCATTGAAAGAAGGACCAAATGCCTTTAGCCGTGCAGAGGAAGGCCACTCAAGGCAGAGCACATGGACAGAGCTAGGCTGGCTTGGAGATGGGCGGGGGATGGGAGATACACCCTGGGTGTCACCCATAGCATCTCCTGACTCCTTCTGCCTCCAAGTCCCCTTGTGTGCCCAGGCTATGGCAGGAGGTGGCCAGTAAGTAGGGCTGGTCCTAGAGCCCTCTCCCATTCTCTGGGAGGCCAGTACTCGAGCACCTGCCGACCCCCTTGTTGTTGCCAGAATCGAGCACCACTCATCTCAAGGCTCTGACATCCTATCTGGGGTATGAGTGCTGCCTCTCCCAGTCCCTTGCTCCCCAGCACCCTATCCACATTCCCTCCCAGTCCATTCCACTGGCATCCATGACATCTCATTGCTGCTCCTGCTGCTGGCATCCCGTCTGTCCCTCCGTGTCCCTCCCCATGGCTGTGAGCCTTAAAGCCCAAGGTGTCCTCTCAAGCATGGAAAGTGGGGGGTGGACAGCCCCTGTTCCTTCCACCTGCTCCCCCAGTGCCTGCACAGAGGGACCACTCCATTCGGGGCTTTGCCCTCTGCGTCCTTTGCCTGGAAGTTGCAGGGGACTTCCCTCGGGGACTCTCTCTGCTGCCACGGCTGCCGGGTCCCAGGCAGGAGACGCTGAGGAAGGCCCCATGGTTTAGGAGTGTCGCAGCACGGCACTGCTCTCTGCTCTGTGCTCCCCACTTGTGTGTCTCTCCTCCCTTGGGGGTGGGATGGATGCAGCGCCCCTGGGGCCTGGCTGGCCCCCCTGGTCTGCCCTGCCACCTCCCTAGAGCCTTGCTATCCTATGTCTCCTGAGAGGTGTGTGCGGTTCTGTTGGATCAGGGATGTGTGTCTGTGCGGAGCCCCATGCCCAGGTCAGAGCCTGGTGGGGGAACTGGGTGTGTGTCGGATGAATGGATGTGTGTTCGTTAGTTCAAGCAGAAGCAGCAGCCGAAACAAAGAGTCAGCGCATAGGGTGGCAACTGCTGCGGCAGAGGCGTGTGCCAAGTGCAGAGAGACATGGCTTAGGGTTGTTGGGTTGTTGGGTATCGTGGAGGTGGGCCATTGCCCTGGGCGAGCCGTGGCCACACACGGGCATGCAGGGCAGTTGAAGGTGTCAGGGAACACAGTGACAGATTTCCTCATGTGGTATCTTCCAGTTTTCCCCTTTGCAAATCAGAATTGGTATACACCAGATTTCCTTAAACCCGCCACCGGCTGTGTTACTGTAGTGGCCCTGTGGAGGGTGGCCAGGCTCCCTTTCCTTCACCTTTGGCCATGTCCTGCCACTGTCCATGGTCTTGGATGGGGCTTCTGTGCCATGAGCCCTGACCCTTCCTGCTGGCCCGCTGGCTCCTGTCAGTGTGTGTGGTGGCTCTGGCCGACGTCCCTGCTCACCCCAGATGGCAATGTTGTCACTGTTTCAGGAGTTACGAGGTCTGAGTGAGAGAGGACATGGATGGTGGCGTACGGGCCGATTGCATATCACTGAGTCCCAGAGTTTCCTTCAAGGGCGTAAGATGCATACCTAACCTCAATGAGAAGCAGCGCTGTTTCCTTGAGGGCGTGGGCCTGCCCGCACAGTGGAGTCTGTGGCCGAGGTGTGCTGGCGATCACCCGATCACCCAGAGTAGGAAGCCGCGACTTCCCCTTTCTCCTTCGGCCTGTTCCCTCCCCACCTGCCTGCTCATGCACAGTGCGCTCACACACACATCCACGTAGCAGCTTCCTCCTTCCTCCCTCCTCCCTCCTCCCCTCTCCTCCCTCTGTCACCTCAGTCAGCCTCTGTGGCTGATGCCACATCTTGGCTAATGGCCATGTGTGGGACTGACTCCTCTGTGACGGGACTGTGGGGGTCTCAGTGGGCGGTCTGTCCAGCATGAGACAGCGAGCCCTTTGCAGGGGCAAGGGGCGGGCAGGAGTGGACAGGAGGAGGGCAGCTTGGGAAGATGGAATAGGTAGTGTGGAGATGGCCATGGGCCCATCCTGTGCTCTGTGAGCAAGGGCTGGGGAGGACAGCTGGGTTCCAGGTGCAGGACACCAGATGCCCAGGACAGAACTGTACCCCGTCTGGCTCTCAGGGTTCAGGCCTCCGTCCAGCCAGAAGTGTGGGCCCAGGACACAGAACAGCAGGGGCAGCCCCTGAGACAGCGCTGAGGAGGGAACAGGAATGGTGGCAGGAGCTGGGAGGACTCGGGGTCCTGGGAGGCTGCAAGGGACAGAGTCACCCCACACTGTTTCCAGAGTTGGTCAGGCACCAGTGTGGAGCTGGAGGCCACAGCGTCTCGGCTCAGTCGAGTCAGGAAGTGACCTGTGTGTTGTGGGGCATGGGGACCAGAATTGAGGGGGAGCTGGCCACTTGCCTGCCCCTATCTGATGGAGTTGGGGCTGGGTGGAGGCTATCCTTACTGAGTTCCTATGGCTGTGAGCTGTTTCTGGTCTGGCCAGTCTTGTACTGCTCTGGGAAGTGGCCCACAAAGGGCAGGGGGCGGGCAGGGCACCCCCAGGTAGGTGCTGCAGTAGAGCCTGGCAGTGGAGGGCCCGTGCCCCTTCCCAGCCCACGAGCCATATCTGCTGCACTGCCTGTAAGTGGCCGGGAGGGCCTGGGTTTGGGGACTAGGGGGCTGTACTGGGTGTGACCACGTCTTGCAGGTGCTCCCAAGCCATGCTGTGATTAGGGTCGTACGATCCACTGTCGCACCGAATGTGAGCAAAGCAAAATAGAGAAGCAGTTGCAATGTGGGTGATGCTGACAGAGCTGCGCACCGCTGAGCCCTGTGTCACGCTTCACCAAGAGCAGTATGTGTTGTAAAGACCAAGTGTTTTGGTGCAGTGTGACTCGCATTTCCATGATCTCTGTTCTTTCTGCCTTTGTAGGTAAGAGCCGGCGGGGGCAGCCTCAATGGTCCCCTCCGGCTGGGTCTCCTCCGTGCAAGCTCCGCCTTTACAACAGCCTCACCCGGAACAAGGTAAGGAGGGCTCAGGTGGGAGGGTGCAGGCTCTAGGAGCCGCATGCATCCTTGCCGAGCACAGTACCCAGATCTGTCTGGTGCGGCGGGCTCTGTGGTTCCGTCAGCCCAGACAGGACTTGAGATCTGTCAGCACTTGCCACTCACTCTCCATGTGGTCCCAGTGCAGAGCATGCCCAGGGTCATACCTTGAGGGGAAGCCTGCCTGTTGGCTTGCAGCCCTGGAGCCCCCCGATCCCTTATCACCCAGAGCCAGGCCAGGGGTCAGCACACTTTCAGGGAGGTCACGTGGTAGCAGCAGGGGTTGAGGTGCAAGCCAAACAGAACAGGCAAAGTACTGGACCTGGTTGGCCTTGTTGGCAGCCGACCAGGTTTGGAGAAGAAGGTGGGGTTGGATCCTAGTTGAATGGAGTTTACTTGGTTGGTTCTGCTCAGTGTGGCCAGTGGCTTCCGCCATGGGCCGATTGGAATTTCATGGGGCAGACAGGGCGACAAGGGTCTCGGGGATTCCATCCAGGAGTAACTGAGCCCATCCACTCCTGACGTCCGTGACATTTGTCAGTAAAACAAAATTATTCTTGCTGAATTTCGTTTAAACAAGCCATGGTGTGCTTTTTATGGCTGGTTTGGATGACCTTGCACTGTGCCTCTTACACCTCTGATGATTGTCATTCCTTCATTTTTAACAAAGGACGTGTTTATACCTCAGCATGGGAAGAAGGTGACGTGGTATTGCTGTGGGCCTACTGTGTACGATGCGTCTCACATGGGGCATGCCAGGTAGGAGCCGCTGCTGGGCGCCTAGCATGGGGTCACTGGGTGTGAAGGTGAGGGTCCCACAGGGAGCATCTCAGCCCTTTAGAGATCTCTGTTCTACTATTGGGACCTGAGATTTGAAAGAAAAATCAGTGCTGAGCTTTTCCTTTCCTGTTTTTAAGATAAAAATTTTCATTCCATAAGTAATCCATATTGATGATGGAAAAATTGGAGAGTACACACAAGAGTGCTGCCCTGTCTCCCTGTGGCCAGCATCCTGGGCCACATACAGATGTTTTGTTGTGAGCCTTGGTTTCCCTGCCCTGCAGCTCTGGTGGGTGCCCAGGCACAGAGGAGGCTGGGTTCCATAGTGCTCACGGGCCCCACGACGCAGGATGGCAGCTGGCTGGTGGAGGTCTGCAGAAGCCTTCCCCAGGGCTGCTCTCAGGGCCAAGGCCCGGTGGGGCGGGAGGGGTGCATGACAGTTGTAGGAAGGGTCTGTCCCTGTGTACTCTAGGTCGTACATCTCCTTCGACATCCTGAGGAGGGTGCTGCGTGACTACTTCGGGTATGATGTCTTCTACTGCATGAACATCACAGATGTGGACGACAAGGTAGGGCTCTAACTGGGACATTTTGTGAACAGCAGGTGACGGGAGGAAGCGACATTTGTAGATAAAATAAGGGGGCCTCGGCCAGCACAGGTCTCGACCTGATAACACACGATGTGGATCCCCTCGGTGCGTTAGCGTCACGGTTTATACAAGTGATGTTATGCATTCAGATGTGTAGATGCTGTGAGAAACCTCATCCAGGGGCCCAGGTGATAAGACGTCAGCCCATGGGGCTTCGTAGCCGCAGGCCCACTGGCAGCATGTGCTTCTGTGTGTGGCGCTACATAGGGAGAGTGGGGAGGGGACCGTCTCGGTGCTGGCCACCTGGGGCTCAGGAGCCTGCCTGCTGCGCTGGCGCACGACCCCCAGTTGCCCTCTCATCTTTCCAGATCATCAAGAGGGCCCGGCAGAACTACTTGTTTGAGGAGTATCGGGAGAAGCAGCCACGGGCGGCCCAGCTCCTGGAGGATGTTCACGCCGCCCTGAAGGTGGGCCCCTTGCTGTCTGCTCCTTGACTCCTCAGTGTCCCTAGAGTAGTGGCCATCCTTGGTGGGCTTCACAGAGTGTACAGAACTAAAGCCGCTCCAGGAGGGGCACCAGAGTTCTGATCGATGTGGTCACCTGGCCGCTGGGAAGGAAGAGTCGCCAGGAAAGACACACTTGGATGGAATTGTGGAGTAGGTGTCTGTGCCTGCCACTTACGGGGGAGTGTCACGGCGGCATGGATGTACCTGTGCTCATGAAGTGCTCCAAATGCTCCGATGGGGTCTTCCGTGGTGAGGTCTCAGCCACACGGTATCCCGAGTGCAACGCGGGCGCTGGGCTGAGCCTCCGACGATGGTGGCACTGGAGATTCAGAATCGGAAGAAATTAGTTCTTCCCAATTTAATATTTTCATTTTGAACAACAGTGTTACGAATTATTGCATGAACAGAGTAAGGTTAGAATAAGTCGTTTTATTCTCTATAATAGTAATTACTATTTTGGTAGCTGTACTAGTAATTATTGCTGTGTATATGTGTTCAATCTCTAGAAGAAAAACTAGAAATGAAATTAGGGCTTAGTCTCAGGCTGACCAGGGGCGGGCCCTTCAGGTCACGGGTGCCCTCATGATACCCACCAAGTCCCCAGGTGATGCCCCTGTGGCCCCAAGCACAGCCCTGTTATGTCAGAGACCCAGGCCAGGGGGGTGTGAGGATCTGGGCTCTAGGGCCTATCGGGGGAACAGGAGCCATTCCCTTAGGGAGGCAGCGTCTTCCTGATGCACAAAGTGGGAAGAACTCCTGGGGGAGCGCGGGGCATCACTGAGCCACAGCTGATGGGTCTGCCTCTCTGTGCTCGTAGCTCTTCTCAGTGAAGTTACAGGAGACCACGGACCCCGACAAAAAGCACATGCTGGAGCGTATTCAGCACACAGTGCAGCTGGCTGCAGAGCCTCTGGAGAGAGCCGTGCAGAATGACCTCCCCGCAGAAGTGGCCGACAGCTGTGCAGAGGTGAGGTCTACGCAGACTTGCCACTCCTCGGTGCTAGGGTGGCCAGCCACTTGCAGGGTCCATCCCGTGACTCAGAGAGTGGCATCCTGGCCTGGCCACCCTGGGGTGGTGCAAGAGGGGGGTGGCCGGTGCCCCACTGGAGAATGTGCAGCAGTAATTCTGGGGTCTTCCAGCCGCCTCTTCTGTGTTTCTTGGTGGCACATCTGTGCAGAGAATGGAGGAAAGTGGAGGCTGCAGTGGGCTGCGGGGCTTCCCCAGGCTGGCTCCTGCCTCACACAGGGGGAGGGCACCCGAGGCGGCCTGGCCTCTTCTGGCCCTACCCCCCACCCCCTTGGAGAGGCAGGCATCTGCAGCAGCTTTGGCCACCATGGCCCTTCTTCACGCCGGCGCCCCCCTGCTGGCCATCCTCGCCAGCACTCAGGGGGCTCCAGAAAAGATGCCACCTCAGCTGTCTGTCTGGAAACCGGGGAAGACCTACACCAGGGCCCAGCCCAGCTTCTGCTTCCCTGTTACTTTCCTCTTCACCTAGTTTACGTTGCCGGCAGGGTCTTTTTCTGAGCTTAATGAGAAAGAGTCCAGTGTACACAGCTCAGGGACGAGCCTTCGCTCAGCGTACTTCTGCGTGGGGCCCCCACATGGTAGCTGGCCTTCCTTTGGTGGGTGTCCTGGGTCCAGCTGTTTCTCCCTCTCCTGGGACGGCAGTCACGTCCCTTTGTTACCATCAGTGCCGCTGTGAATTGTTTTCCTAATGGTTCTACTAATACCCTTTTCTTTAAAAAGTATGGTAAAATATACATATTGTAAAATTTACCATCTCAACTGTTTTTAGGTGCACATTTCAGGGGCAACATTCACTCTGTTGTGCAGCCGTCCCCACCGTCTGTCTCCAGGACTGTCCATCATTCCCAATGGAGACTTTGTTCCCAGAAGACACTGACCCCATCCCTCCCCTGGCCCTGTGACCACCGTCCACTCTCTGTCCCCAGGAGACATGGACCCCATCCCTCCCCTGACCCTGTGACCCGTGTCCACTCTCTGTCCCCAGGAGACTCTGACCCTATCCCTCCCCTGGCCCTGTAACCCATGTCCACTCTCTGTCCCCAGGAAACACTGACCCCGTCCCTCCTCTGGCCCTGTGACTACCGTCCACTCTCTGTCCCTAGGAGACACTTGATACCGTCCCTCCCCCGGCCCTGTGACCACTGTCCACTCTCTGTCCCTGTGAATCTAGGGACTCCAGGGACCACATAGAAGTAGAATCCTATGGTGTCTGTCCTTTCATGACTGGCATCTTTCCCTCAGTATGACATCCTCCAGGCTGTGGTGGGTGTCCTGATGTTCTTTCTTCTTCAGAGTAGATAGCGCTGTATGGTATGCGTGTAGCGCATCGCTGATCCCAGGCTCTGACAGACACTGTTTTCACCTTTGGGCTGTAATGAAGAATGCAGCTGTGAGTGGGGATGGGCAGATCCCCTTCAAGCCCCTACCTTGAGTTCTTCTGTGCAGAGACTTCCACATGGGATCGCTAGGAGGTCTGGCAGTTGGATTTTCAAGACTCCACGGAGCCGCCGTACTGTTTTCCACAGCAGTACCACGATCGCAGTTTGTCCCCATCCCCGCCAGCATAGTCGCCTGTTTTTCTGACAGCCTCCCCGATGAGCGTGAGGCAGTATTCTGTTGTGGTTTGGGCTTGCATTTCCCTTATGACCAGTGAGCTGAGCATCCGATTGTGAGCTGTGAGTTGTTTTCTGTGTGTCTCTGGGTGCACATTTGCAGGAGCTTCTTGAGGCTGTAAACCTAGGAGTGGAACTACTGGGCTGCAGGGCATGTAACTGGGGAGATGGGTAGCTGTCAGTCCCCGGCACCACCCACGCAGCCAGTGATTTGTTGGAAGGGTACATGGCACTTGATGTAGAGTTGTCCTCACATCTAAGGGTATCACAGGGATGCAGCCGGAGGAGGCTCTGGCCTCTGGGGGGGTGGCAGTTGGGGCAGTTGGGCCTCTGGGGGGGCGCAGCTGGGGCCTGCAGTATGGTAACGCTTTCCTAAGTGTCTGTACAAGTGTGTTGTGCTGACACATTTCCGGGGGCACATTTCCTGTGACACATTTCCGACACATGTCTTTTTCTTATGGGATTATAGGCATTCTTACTCCTGGACACTAATCCTTTGTCATTTAAATATGTTGCACTTTCTCCCAGTCTCTGGCTTTTCTTTTCACTACTTTTAATAGCAGAGGGTCTTACTTTTAACACAGTCCAACATATCCACTTTTTGTTTTTGTACTTAGTATGTTTGTGTTCTGTGACAGCTCTGTGTGTATGGGTCCATAGGTTCTTTTCTGTTGGTCACATCCCCCATCCTGGGTGAGCTGTCATGGTGCTGTTTATTCTGTGTTTGTTCTTCAGGTATGTTTTGAGTTCTCACCTGGTCCTATTCCAGGAGAGACACTGTCAGGGGATTTTAAATATTGAATGGAAGCGTTGTTTCAGACTGGTTGGTCCTCTCCATTCTGTCTCTCTGTTTCATCTGTGGCTTTAAAGACCTGGTTTTTAGAGCAGTTTCAGGTTCACAGCAAAACTGAGAGGAAGGTATAGAGATTGCCCATGTGCCCCGTCTTCCCCCCAGAACCTCCCCCACTATTAGCATATCCACCAAACTGGCATGTGTGTTATAGCTGATGAACCAGCACTGACACAGTGTCCTCACCCAGAGCCCACAGATGACACCAGGGTTCTCTCTTGGGGGTGCACATTCTATGGGTGTAGACAGCTGTGTCATGGTTCCTATCTACTCTACAGAGTACTTTTCCTGCCTGAAGAAGACTCCATGCTCCGCCTGTTCATCCCTCCCCCCAGCCCCTGGAAATCACTGATCTCTTTGCTGCCTCCATGATTTTCCCATTCCAGAATGCCACAGAGTTGGAATCCTATAGTGTGTGACCTTCTCAAATGGGCTTTTCTCGCCAAGTGTACATTTTAGGGTCCTCCATGTCTTTTCATGGCTTGATAGCTCATTTGTCTCTAGTTCTAGATAACATTCCATCATCTGGATGGACTGCAGCTTGTTTATCCATCAACCTACTAAAGTGCTTCTTTGTTGCTTCCAAATTTAGGCAATTGTGAAAAAGCCACTAGAAACTTCTGTGTACAGGTTTTTATGTGCACATAAGTTTTCAGCTCCTTTAGGTCAATGCCAAGGAGCATGACTACTGGATCATATGGTAAGAGTATGTTCAGATTTGTAAGAAACCACAAATCATCTTCCAAAGTGGCTGTACCATGTTGCATCCCCGCCCCCCCCGCAGCAGCGAATGAGAGTTACTTTTGTTCTGGATTTTCCCAGCATCAGGTATTGTCAGTGTTTGTGTTTTGGCCATTCTAATAGGTGTGTGATGGTATCTCGTTGTTGTGATTTGCATTTCCCTGAAACATAGGATGTGGAGCATCTCTTCTCATGTGTTTATTTGCCATCTATGTATCTTCTTGTGTGAGGTGCCTGTTCAGGTCTTTGGCCTATTTTTTATCGGGTTGATTGTTTTCTTATTGAGTTTATATACTTTGGATAGTAGTCCTTTTTTTTTTCCTCAAGATTTTATTTATTTATTCATGAGAGGAACAGAGAAGCAGAGATATAGGCAGAGGGAGAAGCAAGCTTCTTCCAGGGAGCCCAATGTAGGACTCGATCCTGGGACTCCAGGATCATGCCCTGAGCTGAAGGCAGATACTCAACCTCTGGATTATAGTCCTTTATCAGATGTGTCTTTGGCAGATATTTTCTCCTAGCCTATAACTCATTTTTAAAATTTTCTGGACAGTGTCTTTCCCAGAGCAAAAATGTTTAATGAAGTATAGCACACCACTTCTTCCTTTTATGGATTGTGCCATCTGTGTTACAGCAAAAAAGTCATTGCCACACGCAGGATAGGGTAGATTTGCCTCTGTGTGATCTTCTAGTTTCACAGTTTTGCATTTCACTCTTAGGTCTGTGATCCATCCTGAGTCACTTTTTGGGGAGGTGAAAATACTGGATCTAGAGTTGTTTTGTGTATGGATGTCCGGTAGCTACAGCACCTTTTGTTGAAGGACCCTATTTTTTTCTTCTACTGAATGGCCTTTGCTCATCTGTCACAGTACGGGGGACTGTACTTGTGTGGGTCTATTTCTGGGCTCTCTCTTCTGTTCCCTTGATCTATTTATCTCTTTTGGCAACATCACATTGTCTTGATTACTATGGTTTTATAGGAAGTCTTGAAGTTGGGTAGTGTTAGGCCTCCAATTTTGCTCTACTTCAGTATTGAGTTGGCTCTTCGGGGTCTTTGGCCTCCGTACAAACTAAGAATCCGCTTGTTGACATGGGTAAAATGCCATCCTGGGATTTAGATTGGGGTTGCTTTGGATCTCCAGATCACTCTGGGAAGAGCTGACATCCTGACAATGTTGACTCTCCTATCTGTGAATATGAAATAGCTCTCCGCTGACTTAGTTTCCTTCATGAAAGTTTTATAGTTTCCTCATGTGGATCTTGTACCCAGTTAGTTAGATTTATACTATTTCATTTTAGGGTGTGCTAATGTAAATGTTTTATCACATTCCACTTGTTATAGTTTTATGTCTTCCTTCCCACTGAATATCCCTTTTATTTCCTTTTCTTGTCTTACTGCATTAGCAAAGATTTCTAGTAGGAGGTTGGAAAGGAGTGGCCCGAGGGAACATCCTTGCCTTGTTCTGGATCTTAATGGGAAAGCTGGTTTCTCACCTTGAAGTATGATGTTAGCTCTAGGATTTTTACAGATGTTCTTTATCAAGTTGAGGGAGTTTATCATTCTTCCTAGTTTTCTGAGAGTTTTTATTATGAATGGGTGTTGGATTTTGTCCTTTGCTTTTTCTGTATCTTTCAAAGCCATCATGGCATTTTACTTTTTTTAGTCTGTTGATGTAACAATTACATTAATTGATTTTTATATTGTTGAGCCACCCTTGCATACCTGTGATAAATCCAGCTTGGCCATGCTATATAATTTTTTTTAGACTTTTGTGGATTTAGCTTGCTAATATTTTGTTAAGGATTTTTCCATCATGTTCATGAGAGATATTGGCCTTAGTTTTCTGTTCTTGTAATGTCTTTGGTTTTGGTATCAGGGTAATGCTGTCCTCCTAGAACGAGTTAGGTAGTCCCTCTGCTTTTGTCTTCTGAAAAACTGTAGAAAATTGATATAAGGGATCCCTGGCTGGCGCAGCGGTTTGGCGCCTGCCTTTGGCCCAGGGCACGATCCTGGAGACCTGGGATCGAATCCCACGTCGGGCTCCCAGTGCATGGAGCCTGCTTCTCCCTCTGCCTGTGTCTCTGCCTCTCTCTCTCTCTCTCTCTCTCTCTCTCTGTGACTATCGTAGATTAAAAAAAAAAAAAAGAAAGAAAATTGATATAATTTGTTCTTAAGTGTTTGGTAAAATTCACCAGTGAATCCCTCTGGGCCTAGCAATTTCTGTTTTGGAAAGTTATGAATTATTAATTAAATCTCTTTAATAGGACCACCTGGGTGGCTCAGTGGTTGAGCATCAGCCTTTGGCTCAGGTCATGATCCTGGGATCAAGTCCCACATAGAGCGCCTCACGGGGAGCCTGCTTCTCCCTGTCCCTATGTCTCTGCCTCTCTCTGTGTCTCTCATGAATAAGTAAAATCTTTTAAAAATATAATAAAATAAATAAATCTCTTTAATAGCTAATAGACTTTTCAGATTGTTTATATCATCTTGTGTGGGTTTTGGTAGCTTGTGTCTTTCAAAGAATTGGTCCATCAATGCAGGTTGTCTAATTTGGGTGCACAGAGTTGTGTGTAGTATGTCTTTATTATGCTTTTTTTCTTTATTTTAAGATTTATTTATTCATGAGAGACACAGAGAAAGAGAGGCAGAGACACAGGCAGAGGAAGAAACAGAGGGAGAAGCAAGCTCCCTACTGGGAACCCGATGCAGGACTCAATCCCTGATCCCGGGATCACACCCTGAGCCGAAGGCAGATAGATGCTCACGCTGAGCCATCCAAGCAACCCCTTTATTATGCTTTTAATTTCTGTGAGTTCTGTAGTGATATCTTTCTTTGGTTTTGGGTTCTCTCTCCTTTTTCTTAGGTAGTAGCCTGGCTAGAGGCTCATTGATTTTATTCATTTTCTCAAAGAACCAGTTTTGGTTTTGTTGATTTTTCTTAATGGATTTCCGGTTTTCTGCTTTAATTTTTATTATTTCTTTTCTTCCATTTTTGGACCTGGCCCTTTCTTTTTCTAGTTTCCTAAGGTGGAAGCTTAGATGATTGATTTTAGACCTTTTTTCTTTTCTAATTGGTACACCCAGTGTTACAGACTTCCTCTAAGCATTGCTTTTGCTGTATCTCACAAATTTTGATAAGGTGTGTTTTCATTTTCATTTAGGTCAAAAATTTTAAATTTTTTCTCAAGATTCTACCTGTGTGTCCTTTGGAAGCGTGTTGGTTGATCTCCGTGCATGATGGGGATTTTCCTGCTCTCTTTCTCGATTTCCAGTTCTGTTCCACAGTGCTCTGAGAGTAGATGCAATGTATGATTTCTGGCCTTTTAAATTTGTTCAGGCGTGTTTTACAGCCCAGCTCGTGGTGTGTGCTGGTGCATGTTCCACATGGTCTTGAGTAGAATGTTCTGCCCCTGTTGGATGAAGTGGTCGGTGGTTGTGCATTAAATCCAGCTGATGCTGGTGCTGTTGAGTGCCACTGGATGCATATCGATCTCCTGCCTGCTGCTCTGTCCACGGCTGAGGAGGGCTGCTGGTGGCCCTGGCTACCTTCGTGGACTCACCTGTTTCTCCTTGCAGTTCTGTGTGCTGTTGCCTCATGTCATTTGATGCCATGCTGTTGGGCCCATATGCCTCCAGCACCACTGTCTTGAAGAACTGACCCCCGTGTCCTGTCAGGCTCTCCTTTATGCCTGATGACTCTCCTTGCTTGTCTGCTCTGTCTGCAACTAGCTACTCCTGATTGATTTTGAATCGTGCTACCATAGTACTTTTTTCTCCACCCATTTACTTTTAATGTATATGTATCTTTATATCTGAAGTGGATTCCTCATCGACAATGTACAGTTGGGGCTTGTATTTTGATCCACCTGACTCATTCAAGTGGTGCGTTTATTTTATTTATATTTTTAGATTTTTATTTATTTATTTGTGAGAAAGTGAGCAAGTGAGAGAGAGGTTGAGCATGCAGGAGCAGGGGGAAAGGTAAAAAGAGAGAGAGAAGCAGGTTCCCTGCTGAGCAGAGAACCCAGTGCAGGGTTCCATCCCAGGACCCCAGGATCATGACCTGAGCAGAGGGCAGGCACTTCACTGACTGAGCCCCCCCACTCACTGGTGCATTTAGACCATTGACATTGCCAGTAACATGAAGATTGTCGGGTCCCTGGCCACTGTGTGTACTGTTTTCCATCTGATGCCCTTGCTCCTTGTTCCTATTTTTGGAACTCTTTTTCTGTTTTTTTTTTTTTGTTTGTTTGTTTTGTTTTTTTTTTGTAGTTTTAATTGAGCATTTTACGTGATTTCATTTTCTCTCCTCTTATGGCATATCATTTTGTACTTTTTTCTTTTTAACCTTTTTTTAGGTTGCCCTAGAGTTTGCAACATACACTCACAACTAATTTCCATCCACTTTCAAAGACACTATACGACACAGTCCCGGGGGTACTTTACAATAATAGAATGATCCTAGTTCTGCCTTCTGTCTTCATGTTGTTGCTGTCGCTCATTTTACATGTCTATAAACATGGGAGTGGGAATGCTCTGTGTGCATAAAGGATGTACATAAGCATGCAGATTGACATGTTCTTGCTATTACTGTTTTGAACAAACTCTTATCTGTTAGATCAGTTAAGAAAAACCAAAGGTTTGGGGCACCTGCGTGGCTCAGTTGGTTGAGCTGAGTCTGCTGGAGATTCTTTCTCTCCCTCTGCCCCTCCACACTCACATTCTTTCCCTCTCTGTCAGATAAAATTTTTTTATTTTTATTTTATTTTTTTAAAAACTTTTTTTTAAAAAGGAAAAATAAAAATTTTCATTTTACCTTCACATCTTCTCTCTTTCACTGTGCAGACCCAAGTTTCTGACCTCTATTATTTTTGTTCTCTTTAAAGAACTTCTTTTCACATTTCTTGCAAAGCAGGTCTACTGGCAACAAATTCCCTTGATTTTTGTTTGCCTGAGAGCCTTTATTTACCTCTGTTTTTGAAGGATAAGCTCACAGAGTTCCGAGTTCTGGGGTGGTGAGTGTTTCCTCTCCACACTTAAATATCCCCCGTGTCTCTTCTTGCTTGTATGCTTTGCAGGGACAAGTCAAATACAGTGCTTATCTTATTCCTTTAGGCAAGGTGTTTGTCTTCTGATTTCTTTCAGGATTTTATGACCTTTGATTTTTTTTCAAAGACTCTATTTATTCATGAGAGACACAGAGAGAGACAGAGACATAGACAGGAGAAGCAGGCTCCCTATGGGGAGCCTGATGTGGGACTTGATCCCAGGACCCAGGATCACGACCTGAGTTGAAGGCAGATGCTCAACTATTGAGCTGCTAGGTTCCCACCTTCGATTTTCTGCAGCTTGTCTGTGGAACGCCTGGGTGTCGTGTTTTGGACATTTGTCCTGCCCGATGTTCTCTGAGCTTCCTGTGTCTGCAGTTCAGGTGTTTCTCCGCTCATTCCTCCCATCCTTTCCTTGTGGCCTCCCCATGGGCACACGTCACACCTTCTGTGCTTGTCTTGTGGTCCTTGGCCATTCTGTTGGGTATCGTTGGGTCCCTAAGAACGTGGATGGTCTGCTTTGCCATTGGGAGCCTCTGGCACTGGGATGGGATCCTCTTGTCAGCCGCGTCCACTCCATGGGTGAGTCCATCAGAGATGTTCTTCATTTCTGTCTCGGGGTCATCCATCTCCAGAGTCTCCTCATTTTCTCAGGACATCCTTCTCTCTGCTCACCTTGCCCCTCTGTTCTTGCTTGCAGTCAAGCTTATGCATTAGAGTCCCGAGCGTGTCCATCCTGGTGGTTTTAAGCTCCTGGGCTGGGAGTTGCAGGATCCCTGCTGCACCTGCTTCTGCTGCTGCTCTGTGTCTTCAAGTTGTTTCTTTGCGTTGTGCTATGGCTTGTCATTTTTCTCAGCACCAGATGTGGGATACGGAGCAAAAGGGCCTGCTGTGAGCAGGCCAGCGGGGAGGGGGCCAGGCTCGGGGGTGGCCTCGTCCCAAGTGCTGTGCTTGGGGCTGGGTCTCTGGTGTGCCACGCCTCTGGACTGAGAGTGCTGAGAAGTCCCGCTCACCCCTCGCCAGCCCAGCAGCGTTCACAGGGGTATCCTACCTGGGGCTCTTGGTGGAAGCATCTAGCTGCCCTTCTTCTGTAGGCATCATGCATACAAATGCACTCAACCTGTGTGTCCACATCCACTTCCCCCTCCACCCTTCCTTCTTTGTCCTATCGCCCCCACTAGTGAACTGCAGACCACCCTCCTGTCCCCACGTCCCTGTCCCTTCACATGCTGAAAACCCTGGGTTCCTCCACAGCCGAACCTCAGGGTCCCCGCTAGCCTTCAAGGCTCAGGCCATGATATCAGAGATGGACATGTCTCCTATGTGACGTGGTGCTGTGGTGACAGGACATGTCTTGGATTAACTCTGCACCATGTGGTATGTGAAATGGGGCTGGCGTCTTCAGTTGATGGCATCTGGCAGGACGTTGTGGTCTTGACTCCTCTGTCTAGGACAGGGGCTCTGCACATCACCTGACACCGGACACACCGGTGGACTGCTGCACCATGCGCTCCTGGCCTGCACCATGCTGGCAGCAGTCAGATCTCCCGAACGTGCCTCTGAAGCTCCCGTTTACAGAGTGTGTTTGAGTCCGTGCTAAGCCCTTTATGTGAACTTATGTGAACACCATGGTCTCTTGGAAGTGGCAGCTTCTCATGGAGCAGGGCTTTGCATGGCACATCTTTGAATTAGAGGCCGTGATTAACACAGACCAAGTGCACAAGACACAGTCCTGTTATAAACTTGTATACACCTGTGCGTGTTCTCTTTCTTCAGGTGCTGTTGGAAGAAGCAAAGGACTTGCTCTCTGACTGGCTGGACTCCACACTCGGCAGTGAGGTCACTGACAATTCTATTTTCTCCAAACTGCCCAAGTTCTGGGAAGAGGAATTCCACAAAGACATGGAAGCCCTGAACGTAAGTGTGGCCAGTGGACTGACGCTTGCTCTCTGGGCCCTGGTTCCTGAAAGGCCTCATGTGGTCCAGGCCATCATCCTAATTGCACGCACGCTAAATGAGGTTTAAAATGAGAACTGAGGGCACGAGGGGCTTCTTCGCCAGCATCTGGTCCTGCTGCTTCCCTGGGCGCTCACCTGAGGCTGCTGTTTCGGAAGGAAGAACTGGGACTTTCTCTCATCATCCACAGGTTCTCCCTCCAGACGTCTTAACCCGCGTTAGTGAATATGTGCCAGAGATTGTGAACTTCGTCCAGAAGATTGTGGACAATGGCTACGGGTAAGATGTGCGCCCTCTGTGGGGCAGGGCTCCATCCAGGGAAGGCTTTCCCAAGAAGGCAGCCTCTCCGTCTCTGAGTGGGGATGCGGAGCCGGAGACCCTCTGGGGGATAGGGTGCCACTGGCGCTGCTGTCACCAAGCCCACAGACCAGGTGGCTTAAACAGCAGAAATGTATTTCCTCACAGCCTCAGATGGCAGATGACTGAGGCCATCATGCCAGTGGGGCAGATTCCTCTGAGGGCCTTGAGGGAAGGGTCTGTCCCAGCCCTTCCTTGACTTACAGGCAGCGGCTGTCTCAAACTGTTCACACACTTGTCGCTCTGCACATGGGCTGTTTGGGCTCCTTTAGTGTCCTGATGTTACCCTCTTATGTAGACACCTGCTTAGGAGTCACACTGGGTTAGGGCTCACCCTGGTGACCTCACCTAACTTCTGGGAAGGCTCTATCCAAATACATTTGTGTTTCGAGGTGCTGGCGGCTAGGACTACACCATATGAATTTGGGGAGGACATGATTGAGCCTGCAGCCTCACTGTAGCAGCACCCCTTCACACGCTGACCTCATGGCAGGCCTCTGTGCTCTGTCCCACTGGGTCCTCAGCTTTAGGCTTGCTTCATAAGAGAGCTCTTTGGGCTTTCCTTGGTATTGGCTGCCATCAAACAGGTATTTAGCTGTAGGGACACCATCTTTTTGTTCAAAGCAAGGAGGAAAAGCAAGAGGGTGTTGCTGGCTATGCCCTGCCTACAGCAGGAGTCCCCAGCAGACTTGCTCATGAAGGCTGGCACCTGGACCCAGCCCCGCCAGGTGGGCTGTGCAGGCCCTTTACTTGGGCCGAGGCCAGGATGGGGGTGCTGTAGGAGCTTGTGGCCTGCAGTCCACCAGGGTCCCCAGAGCTAAGAGCATGAGCATGGGGCCTAGATTGGTGAGCATGAATCTGCCAGGTGTCTGGAGGCATCAGCCCTGCCATGCGGGCAGTGAGGGCATTTATCTCTGAGTCACCTCCCAGGGCATGTGTGTTCCCTTGGGGGCCCTCACCTGGCTGTGATTCCACATACTCTGCCCTGACCCTGGTCTATGATCCTAGTACCACCTGACTGCGGGAAACACTGTGCAAGTGTCCGAAGTCCATATGGTCAGAAATCAAAAATGAATGGAGGCTCAAATGGGAGTGTTGTGTCTACAGCACATGGTACCTGTTTGTGGCGCTCCTGCTCTAGGAGCTCGCTTCCTGCCTCGCAGGGCAGACGAGGCATCCACTGAACAACGTGAGACATGCAGAACCCCTAGCACAGGCCCGGAGCAGCACAGGCCGCCCGGGAGTGATGGTGCCTCCTATCTCCCTGTCACTTAACATGATCGCTGCAGGGCAACACCAAGGTGTGTGCCAAACTGAGTGATGGGGGCAAGGCCGTGGTGGGAGAAGGCAGATCATTCTGGGCTGGAGTAATCTGCTTCTGGGAGGCAGAGAGCCGTGGCTGGCCCACGCAGGTGGGTAGAATGTAGCTAGAATGAGGATGTGGCACCCAGGACTGCGCTGTCACGAGGCGAGGGGCAGGGCAGGAGCTGCCGGGCACAGGGTCTGCAGAGGGACGGGCTGCCCAGGCAGGAAAGGAAGGGTTGGCCTCCAGGGCATGAAGTGTCCTTGTCAGGTGCTCGGCCTGCGCGGTGGCCACGGGTGAGGGTTGGGTGCATCACAGAGCCGCGGGAGGCCCGAGCCGGCCCCAGGCGCGGAGGGCAGAGCCGAGGGGAAGCGGCCCACAGCCTGTGTCACCCTTTGGCTCTTTGTGTCGTCCTCCTGTGAGGTGCTCTGGGCCGTCTTCAGATCTGTCATGCTTGCCCACACCCTACTTCTTATTGTCCAGCTATGCTTCAAATGGGTCCGTCTACTTCGATACGGTGAAGTTTGCTTCCAGCGAGAGACACTCCTACGGGAAGCTGGTGCCCGAGGCTGTTGGAGACCAGAAAGCCCTGCAGGAAGGGGAAGGTAAACAGCCGGGTGCAGGTGGTGGGTGTTCCAGCCGAGGCAACGCAGCCTGGTTCCCTCAGGATTTTAGGAGTTTTCCAGGGAAGCAAAAAAGCTGGTATATCTAAGACCATCTTGAAAAGCATGAC
Organism: Canis lupus baileyi; assembly: GCF_048164855.1. NCBI lineage: Eukaryota > Metazoa > Chordata > Mammalia > Carnivora > Canidae > Canis > Canis lupus. The sequence goes on from NC_132858.1 coordinate 9,269,915, forward strand.
AGACGTCAGGGCCGGGGCTATAGGGCTGGCGTTCGTGGTGGCGAGAGCACCTGAGGGTCAAGGTGGTACACTTGGCCAGTGTGTTGGGCGCCCAGCACTGGTGTGTTTGGAATATGCAGGTTGTGACCCACTGAACGAGGGCGTAGAAGTCACCCACACAGGGTTGGCAGGCAGTCCCCTTGGCGTCTGAGCTCCTGCTTTGGGAACTGAAAATCCCAGAGCTGTTTAGATTGAAGGCAGTTTCAATACTCCTGTGCAGAGGAAGTGGGTCCCAGGTTCAGAGCAGGCACCATGAGGCGGGGGCAGAGCAGAGCCAGAGAGCCGGGCAGCAGGCACCTGTTTGTTATGAGGCAGCTGGGGCTCACCTTTGCATGGTTATTTTGAAAGGTGCCCCGGGACAAGCCAGGCAGGAACCCTAGGGTCAGGTCCTGCGTGAGTGTCCCAGCTCTGGGTGTGAGCAGGGGTGTCACACCATCGGTGCCTGGGCAGCACCTCAGTACAGCGGTTCTCTCGTCCCACCGAGACGTGTGCATCACAGCAGCCCCTGTGCTCATCTTGATCTGGGTACAGCTGACGCTCACAGGTATGAGCTGCACGGGGGCACACACCTGCAGATTGTTCTGGATAAGGGCAGGGCAGTACTGCACACATCCCCTTCTGTTTTTTTCTATAACCTCTTCTCTGGCTTACATTTGTCACTATGTGTGACACGTGTTCATGTACCATTCATGCTGTTGCTGGGGCTCTATCCAGCAGTGGGCTCTTCGTGGTTTTGGTTTTGGGGAATTATTTGCAGATTTTCAAGTGCATGCTGGGATCAGCACCCCCAGCCCCCTGCCCAGCGTTGTTCAGGGTCATCTGTATTAAATGTGGACATGTGGCTTTCTCTGGACCAGGCTAAAGTAGGAGTGTCTTTCATGGTGTTTTTTCCACCCTTAACACTTCCAGGGACTCGGGTAGACCACACAAGCATCATTCCCGTGGTACAGGGATTGCTGGGGCCCGCGCTGTTTTCCCTCCAGTTTTCTGGAAGGTAGTTTGGCCATACTTTTGGATCAAGTAATTTCACCTTTAGGACTCTGTCACAAAGAGACATCAGAACCTAACACGAAACGATGAGTGGTGTGGACTAAGGGTAGATAGACTAAGTTAGTTCAGTAGCATCATCACCAGACCCCAGGGCATTGAAGGCTAAAGGCATTTTTTCTTTAATTTTTATTTATTTATTTATTTATTTATTTTTAATTTTTATTTATTTATGATAGTCACAGAGAGAGAGAGAGAGGCAGAGACACAGGCAGAGGGAGAAGCAGGCTCCATGCACCGGGAGCCCGACGTGGGATTCGATCCCGGGTCTCCAGGATCGCGCCCTGGGCCAAAGGCAGGTGCCAAACCGCTGCGCCACCCAGGGATCCCTCTTTAATTTTTAAATTTATTTATTCATGAGAGACACAGAGAGAGAGAGAGAGAGGCAGAGACATAGGCAGAGGGAGAAGCAGGCTTCCTGCGGGGAGCCTGACATGGGACTCGATCCCGGGTCTTCAGGATCATGCCCTGGGCGAAGGTGGTGCTAAACCGCTGAGCCACCTGGGCTGCCCAAGCTAAAGGCATTTTGTCAGCATAGAGGAGGCATCTCCTTGGAGGGCAGTCGGGGGCTTGTGTGGACAGCAGCGTGGCCCCTGCAGCCCGGCATCCTTGGAGACAGACACAGCGATGTCCGTGAGGGAGGCGCCAGGCTCGGATCACAAGCTGATGGCTCAGCCAGGCATGCAACGCCTCGGGTGCACGAGGAGTGGGGCTTTGTGTAGCAGGTTGCCTTCCAGCACAAATCAGGGCAGGGCCCCTCGCCTGTGCTCATGCCAGACCCACATGGCCGCAGAGTTCTCTGTGGCTCCCTCAGAGTTGCCTGTCTCACAGACTGTGTCATCTGTGCATGACGCCATGGGGTGGGTCCTGGGACTAAAGGGTCACGGACAGTGTACAGACACGTTTACAGTCACAGTCCTGAGTGACCATAGCAGAAGAAACCCCGGGGGACGCCACTCAGCTGCAGGAATGTCTCCCACGGCACAACCTGCTGGGTAGGGCAGCCTGTGGTTCTGAATGCAGTTGTTAAAGAACAAAGATGGAAGGTGGGTGGGGTGAGTTGCCAGAAAGGTCAGGGAGGAGCAGTGGAGAGAGCAAGAGAAAACAATTGAGAGAGTGGAGCGGAAATCATAAAAAGTAAGCCGTTGGTTCCTCACAAAGGTGAATGAAATGAGAAAACATGTAGCAAAACTGATGAATGAACACAGAAGATTCACAGATATATCCAGACAAAACCAATGTGACTAGAGACAGCAGAGTCTTAAAGGCCAGGGAGTGCACAGGCTGGCAGGGTGCAGGAGGCCGCCTCCACGGTCTGGGGGATGGAGAGCCCTGGGGATGGGAGGGCACACGCAGCTGTACAGCAGACCTTGCCATCTGGCCCCAGCTGGGTTCCTCTTGTTCCTCTTGTTCCTTTTTTTTTTTTTAAGTTTAAGTAATCTCTACACCCAACGTGGGGCTTGCTTTAACTCACAACCCTGAGGTCGAGAGTCTCCCTTTTCTGATGAAGCCAGCCGGGTGCCTCCGGAGTTCCTAAATATGGCTTGTTCTTGGACCTTGTTTTTCTACACGAACTTTAGACTCCCTTTGTATTCCAGGGACGAGAGCAGGAGAATCCAGCAGCAAATACAGAGGGACGTGCCCTCCTTTGGGAACAGTCCTGCTTCCAGGGCGATGTGACAGCCTCTGGGGTGGAGGACAGTAGTGGCGAGGGGTCCTGGAGCCGCCTTGGGGTCGCAGGGGTTGCCTCTGGGGAGGGAGACAAGAAGGGACAGCAGGGGAGTAGAAGGGATGGTGTGACAACTCCTTACAAAATCTAGAGCAAATAGCAAGTATTACCAAAGTGACATTTTTGAAGCACGGGAGGTGGCGTGTGTGTAAGGGGATCCTATTAGCTCTGTCACAGAATTTTTCATAAATTTTAAAAATCATATACATTCACAAGTAACTATGTTTGTAATAATGGAAATTAAAAGCCTAAATACACATCATCTGCCAAACACAGGGTCACTGAAAGAATGTGCTGGCACTGGGTCAGACTCTCTGAGCCACTGGTGTGACTGTGACCTGCTCAGGAGCAAAGGTGGGGTTTGCCCTGCTGCTTGGGTAGATTCCTTCCTCTGTCTTTTCGTTTTTTTGTGTTTTTGTTTTTGTTTTTTTTAAGATTTATATATTCATGAGAGACACAGAGAGGCAGAGACATAGGCAGAGGGAGAAGCAGGCTCCTAGTGGGGAGCCTGATGCAGGAGTTGATCCCAGGATCCCGGGATCACAACCTGAGCCAAAGGCAGACGCTCAACCGCTGAGCCACCCAGGTGCCCCTAGTTCCCTTCCTTTGTGATCCTGGCATTTGCTTCCTGATTCTGTCTCATATTTTCCGAGTTTCCTACTCAGTGCGCCCGTGTTGTAGCCTCAGGTCTGTTGTGAAAACACCATCAGCGTGGCGCTCTCCCTGCAGCTGTTGTCAGGCTGTTGGGGCGACTTCAAGGTTCTCGAAAGGTGCTGGTAATGGAGGTCGGGCTGCAGTTTGCGACCTGGGACACTAGGGGGGGCTGTCACTCCTGTTCCGGAGCTGCCCGCCAGGGGGCCACAGCACCCAGGGAAGGCCGCATTGCTGCCTCGCACCGGGGCGCCTTTGCAGGCCCTGGCGCTGTCCTCACTCACCTGGTCACTGTCTGAAGGGGACCCTCACGGCCGCTAATGCGTCCTGCAGGTCCGGAGACGTCTCCTACCATGATCATACATTCCTTTCCCATTGCTCCTGCCGGATGCAGGCTGGCCCGTCCCCCGGGATTTGGCCCTAACTGACCATTTCCGGGAACCGAACTGGCCCAGAAGGAGCAGGGCTGTCCTGGTTTGCCACCTCCGGGCCCAAGGGGCCATGCACGGCAGGTTCAGCTGGTGCTCAGAGCTCGGGGAACCAAGGCGGGGAGCCGTGCAGGCCGTCAGTACTAGACCCCACCGTGAGAGCGGGCTCCATACCACGGCCTCACCCCGCAGAGCCGAGCACCCTGGCTTGTCCTAGACCGGGGATGAGGCTGAGGGTGCGGGTGGGGAGAGGGGCGTCTGGAGAACTGGTGGGTGTGGTTGAGGCCCCTGGGGAATCACCCTGTGACTCCTGAGTCCTGAGCTTACATACTGGGCAGCACGGACGTGGTCATAGTGAGCGGCGTGCTGACCGAAGAAGTAAGCGGAAATGAGAGGCACTGGCCAGTAGCCACCGGAGCGGCCTTGTAGTGACACTGCCGTGCCCACCACGCAGCACTGGGTGACCTGCTTCCCTCGTGTCCACAGGTGACCTGAGCATCTCTGCAGACCGCCTGAGTGAGAAGCGGTCTCCTAACGACTTCGCCCTGTGGAAAGCCTCCAAGCCGGGCGAGCCGTCCTGGCCGTGCCCGTGGGGAAAGGTGTGCTCCTGGGAAGGCACGGGGCTGCCGCGGCACCATCCACCCTGTCCTAGGGACCCAGATGCCACAGAGCCTCGCGGGCCTCTGGGCTTGTGACTTCCTTTCCGGGACTCTGCCCACGTGCCGCTGGGGTGGGGGCGGATTGGACTACCTCCGAGGCCCCTGTATCCTGGTGGCCTTTGACTGAGTGTTACCCGCTCCTGGAGGTGAGTCCGCCCTCCGGTGTTCCCCGTGACAGCAGTCCTGGTGGCCCAGAGCCGCGGGATGGGGCTGCTGGTATGTGCTTCTGGTCAAATGCTGGGCAATTCTGGGAGTAACGTGAGCCTCAGCCCCACCTTGGCCTACAAAGCTTTTGCTGGGAACTAGGCAGCAGGGGCTTCCCTGAGTTTTTCGTGTGTGGAACATAACATCTGTTCTAATGAGGCTCAGAGGTTTTAAGGGTTATGAGCATGGGAAAATTGAAGGCTGGGACCCAGAGGGGAGGCCAGTCGGTCACTGGGTCCTTTGAATCTCTAGGGGCGTCCGGGATGGCACATCGAATGCTCTGCCATGGCGGGCACTCTCCTGGGAGCCTCGATGGACATTCATGGCGGAGGCTTTGACCTCCGGTTTCCCCACCATGACAACGAGCTGGCTCAGTCGGAGGTAGGCAGGGGCTGGGGTCGCTGGTTCTACTGGGTGGGTGGGCTTGAGTTTACCCCAGCAGTGGTGGAAACAGCCAGGGGTGCTGCTGGTGAGGTGCTGAGCAGAGCCTCATGCAAACACCAGGGTCCTGCTGGTGGGATTCAAACCCCAACCGTTTGGTCCAATTTCCCACATGAACAGCCTGAGCTTTGGCTCCCAGACCAGAGCCTCTTGGCTCCCGGACCAGGGCCGGCCCTCTGAGCCCCAGGTGTCCCAGCTCGGAGAGGCAGCCCCCGCTTCTGCATCACCGCGGGAACACGGTGCCCCATGGTGCCCCGACCGTGCCCTCTGCGCCCCTTCCTGAGCAGGCCTACTTCGAGAATGATTGCTGGGTCCGCTACTTCCTCCACACGGGCCACCTGACCATCGCTGGCTGCAAGATGTCCAAGTCACTCAAAAACTTCATCACCATCAAAGACGCCTTGAAGAAGCACTCAGGTAAAGTTGCCCCCACCCCCCGCCCTGAGACCTGGGCATCCGTTTCTGCAGAGGCTGGGAGGCTGAGGGTACCACCCTGCCGTCTCCCCTCCCAGCGCGGCAGCTGCGGCTGGCCTTCCTCATGCACTCCTGGAAGGACACCCTGGATTACTCGAGCAACACTATGGAGTCTGCACTGCAGTACGAGAAGTTCATGAACGTGAGTGCCCTCTCCTCCTCTCTGCGGCGGGGTCAGGCCTGCTCTGTGTCTGCTGACACAGAGAAGCAGCTCCACTCTCGGGGTGTGCCCTGGCCCTGCACCTCTCCCCGGAAAGGCCTGCTGACTGGCTAGCATTAGCAGCGCACCTGTCAGCGGAAGCAGGACCTCAGGCTAAACCCAGAATGGAATGCATTCCCGCCTCAAAGGAACACCCTCCACCCTTGGGCCGCTGGCATTGGCGTCAGTGCGCGCTGCTTTCTCGGATGATACACAGAGGAGGCGCGCCTCACCGCGATAGCTCTTTCTCTGATGCTGCTCAAGTGAAGTTTTCTCAATGCCGCTAAACTGAATTTTCTGACTTCAGGAGTTTTTCTTAAATGTGAAAGACCTCCTCCGAGCTCCCGTTGATATTAGTGGTCGGTTTGAAAAGTGGGAAGATGAAGAATCGGAACTGAACAAGAGGTAGGAGACTGCTCTGGGGTTCACAAGTGTGCCTGCGTTCTGGGCTACCCATGGCCCGCCCAGCAGTGGAGTGGGGGGCATAGCACCATCACGCCCGTGTGTGCAAAACCATACCCAGCACATGTAGCACCCAGTGGGCCATGTTCCGGCTGCTGGACCACTCGAACACCTGTGCACCATGTCACCCGCTGACCTTCCTGTTCCTCTCACTCAGCTTTTACGACAAGAAGGCAGCGGTTCATGAAGCCCTCTGTGACAACGTGGACACACGCACTGTCTTGGAGGAAATGAGGGCTTTGGTCAGCCAGTGCAACCTATACATGGCGACCCGGAAGGCTGCCAGGAGGAGGCCCAACCGGGCTCTGTTGGAAAGCATCGCTCTGTACCTCACCCGCATGCTAAAGGTAGGCGGTCCGCGACCCACCGGCCCCATGTGCACAGAGCAAGAATGGGTTACAGGGGCTGAGACCTGCTCCCATCCTCAGCTCCCACTGTGCTCCAGTGTATCAGAACGCATATGCATGTCCTCACTGTGGGCACTTTTGCCTTCCCGCCTGGTACAACACTACTCACTGTGCATACCTCCGTGCTCATGAGGCCTGGGCCCATGGTTTGGTGGCCTCACTCAGCCCCAGAGAGGGCAGATGGGGGCACACTTGAGCCTGGCATCCGGTCATCGTAGGCCACTTGTTAGGACCCCTTGACACACTCATCCTGCATGTCCGTTTCTCTTCTAGATCTTTGGGGCCATTGAAGAGGAAAGCTCCCTGGGATTTCCAGTGCGAGGACCTGGAACCAGCCCAGATGTGAGTAGAGTACACCTGGGTGCAGAGATGCTCCCTCTTTGGGGGTCGCCCCCACCCCTCAGAAGTGGTGCCCATTTGGAGGAGCACCATCCTGCCTTCCACACCTGCTCCCTCCCCTTCCTTGTTCATGTCCTGGGCCAACGCTGTGGACATTTTGGGGCCCACATTAGGTTCCATCTGCACTGGACTTTCCAGAATGGGCCCCGGATCATGTCTGGACCTGGCTGGGGGAATTGAACATAGCTGTTCACCACACGTGTGCAAGGTCAGCAGAGGCCATGGCAGCCTCGCTCCCTGACCATTCACTGGGGGTCCTTGTGCTGCTGTCTGAGAGCTCAATTCCAGGATGGCAGGCTCGATGGGACCATCTTTGATTAAGCTGCAGCCACATGGCATAGATGCCCATGTGCTCATGTCCTTGTTCATGTGGATTCAGATAGCATGCCGATTCATGAGTCTGGTGGGGAGAAAGTTCCTGGGCAGTGGCCGGTGTCGCCCTGGTACTGGTAGTTTCTGCTGCACGATGGCCATCCTTCATGGCATATGCTTGTTCAGGCTCGTCTCAGACACACTTCTATCCTCCCTCTGTAGGAGTGATCTTTAAGGATTTGAAGAGAATATGTAGTAGATATTTAGGTATAACTCATTTAAAGGAAAATAGGAAGCACATACAAGGTAAAAAGGCAAACTCTTTTTAGAATTCTTTTCCAGACAGTGGCTGGTGTGAGGAACCCTCTTCTGCAGGGGGAACGTATAGGTGTCTCCCCAAGAACTGATTTCTGCAGAGAAACCAGTTTGTGTTGTGAAGAAGCACTGCCTCAGCTTGGTGCCCACCTCTCCAGGGGCTTTATTAGCCATAAAGCTAGTTCTAAAGGCATTAACCTTCTTCAGTGTTTCTCAGAAAGGAAACCTACGCAGCTGTGGTATTTTCTTGAACAAGGGATGCTAGATATTTAGTTTCTTAGAAAAAGATAAAAAAACATTTTCTACATTAAAGCCGCCTGCTCTTGAACTTAAAATAATGCTTTTAGTGCAGTGGTTGTGTGGGGGCCTTTCCATGTGACCTCTGTGGGCCCTTTGAAGGCTGAGCATTGGAATAAGCAACCATCAGGCAGGACCTGCCAGGCCAAAGGGTGGGATCTGCGCTTTACACCATTTGAAGTTTATGTGTCAGCTTCTAAATCTGAATTGTTTTAGGAATGGGGAAGATGGCCCTACATATTTATCAGGCTACTGTTGAGTGGTGCATAGCACATGCTGGTGTGGTCCACTAGACCGTGGGGGCAGGTCTCCTCCAGACAGATGCTGCAGGCACGCTGGCTAAGGCCTCCATCCCCCACTGCGCCGAGGCTCACCACAGGAGTCTCTGAGCACGGTGGACATAAGGAACTAAAATCTCGATCCCCGGTCAGCCTACACGACTGCAGCACCCCAGCCCAGGTGCGTGCTTGGACAGCGAGAGGCCAGGTCACCGTGGGCTCATCAGCCTAGTCGGCTTCTGCATTTAGATTGTTGCTTTGGTTACTGAGCCACCGAAAGACTTAATTAGGAGGCAGGGGGAGACCTTGCTTAAAAACCTACTGGAAAGATATGAAAGATGTCAAGGAAAAGGTGGTTATGAAATCGTTGTTTCTCCAGTTTGGATTCTACTGTCTCTGGTTTTCCCTCTGGCAGGCTTCCCATCCCGGGGCATCTCCAGGTTCCTGTAGGTCATTAACCATTGGTGTAGATGCGAGTCCATGTATGTGCGCACGCGCACGTGTGTGTGTGGTAGACACTTCCTGGAGACTTCTTCCTCTTGCACAAGCATGCGTGTGGCCACAGGTTGGATGCAGACACGGTCTGGCTCCTGGCCCAGGAGGGACCACTGTAGTCTCCCAGAAGAGAACCTGCCCTACAGACACCCACATGGAGCCATTTAACTATAGATGGGGTATTTTAACCCTGTGTCTGAGAGGAGACAAAGCCGCTCCTGAGAATAGTTGAGCAGAGTGGCCTGCAGAACTTGTCTGGCTGGGCTGGGAAGGAAGCTCTTCTCTCTCTGGCCGGCATTGTCCACACAGGGACCCGCACACTTGCTGTGGACTGAGTGCCAGGTGCCAGGTGGGGAGTGTTTCCCAGCCCAGAGGCAGTGGCCATGGCAGTGGCGCCCCCTCCATCCTGCCCTCCCCCCCCCCCCACCGCTTGCCAAACCCTGGCTGAAAATGCAGGCGGAGCTGGTCTCTGAGTGAAACCGTTTTTTGTTTTTGTTTTGTTTTGTTTTGTTTGAAACCATTTTTTCTGCAGCTGGAATCCACGGTCATGCCGTACCTGCAGGTGCTCTCCGAGTTCAGAGAAGGTGTGCGAAAGATCGCCCGAGAGCAAAAAGGTGAGGTTCTTCCTCGCTGGGGGGGCTGCCCTGGGTGCCAACAGGTGTTAGCAGCGCCAGGCCTGGGGCAGTACATCTGCAATGCCGCCCCCTCAAGTCGTGACAGCACTGTGTCTCTCGACACCACGTCCCCCACAGGGAGGACAGCTGGGTGTGGGCCAAGGACGCATATGTGAGACGCGGGGTTTCTTCGACTGTGCTACTTGAATGGAAAGGCAGATCTTGCCACCTGCCCTCCCTCCTGCTGGGGCCTCATGTCCACTTTGGGTGTGTCCGGCGGCCAGAGGGCTTGCCAGCACCTATCCTTGCTTCCGGAGGCTAGCATGGGGAGCTGGGGGAGACAGAGCTGCTGCAACTATTGCTGCACCAGTGTGGCGGGAAACAGCTGCCTGGCACCCAAGGGGCCTCCCCTGGGGCCACCTCACCGTGCCTAGCCAGCTGGCATTGCCGATATTTCCGAGGTCGGTTGCCGTCTTTTGTCCTTGGGGACTTGGAGCATGCTGTGTCACTGCCGACTGTGAGACAGAGCTCCAGGCGCCATCAGGCAGGGGCGCACATCTTACCCTGAGCCGTCTGTGTGCCAATGGGCATGCTGAACCGAGAACGTGCCAGGCCTGCTCTGCGGCCCTCTTCCCGCGCACGCCGCCCCCTTTGGGGCACAGCATTTCTCAAAGCAGAAAGCAAAGGGCAGGGATTCAAGCCTTGCCAGGGAGGGTTGTGCAGGAGTCACTTGCTGCAAATGCTACCTGTCACCTGCTGTGCTGCGCTCCCTCCCCAGGCCTCTCTGTGACAGGAAAGCACCCCTGGCGCGCTAGTCTGGCTACCATCCCTGCAGAGTGGGTCCAGGTGGGGTGTCCTGAGGGTGGAGCAGGCAGAGGTTCTGCAGGGAACCTCCAGAGGGAGCTGCGCCAGTTGCAGGGAGGACAGAGCAAGAGGGCAGGGAACCCCAAGGCCATGGCCCCTCCGGGAGGAGCCTGGATCTGACAGTGCTGTTTCGTGCTGTTCCCGGGGAGCAGGATGGACAGAACGAGAGGCTCAGGGGAGGCTCTGGGGTCCTTGCCTTCAGTTTCCCAGATGCCCAGTGCTTACCTCACAGATGAGGAAGATGTGGTCCAGGATGCCCACAGTCGTGTTGGCCAGAGCTCAGCCCTGGTGTGGGCTGGGGCGGCTGACCAGGAGAGGCTGGGGAAATTGGGAAGAAGCTAGAAGGGCAGGGACTCAGGCGTGCCCAGAACGTCATTCCCCCTTCATTTGTTTCATTTTTGTTAAGATGTTTGTAACATGAAATGTATTGTTTTGGTTATGAGCAAGAGCATAGCTCGGTCTGAAGCGCATTCCTGTTGTGCGGCTCTCCCCACTGTTCGTCTCCATCCAGGACTGTGCATCGTCCCAACTGAGACTCTGTCCCCCAGGAGACGCTGACCTCCAGGAGACACTGATCCCTGTCCCTCCTCCCCTGTGACCACCATCCACTCTCTGTCCCCAGGGGACACTGACCCCGTCCCTCCCCTGGCCCTGTGACCACTGTCCACTCTCTGTATGAATTTGATCCCCATAGACCTCATACACATAGAATCGTGCAGTGTTTGTCCTCTTGTCATTGGCTTCTTTCACTCGGTATGACTAACGTCTATCCATGTTGTGGCAGGTGTTAGAATGTCCTTCCTCTGTAAGGACTGGGTGATATTCCACTGTGTGTGCAGGTTGCATTTTGCTGATTCTCTTGTCTATGGGCAGATTCCTGTGGCCTTGGGCATCCTCTGCTGAGCCTCCCTTTGGGGAGCTGATGGGGCTCCCTGTGCAGTGCCCAGCCTGTTCACTCCTGTGTCTGGCCCTGCCAGCAGTGGCCCTGGAGGACTCGCTCCCTCCCTTTGCACCACTCCTCTGAGTGCTCGAGCTCCGAGGACTCTGAGCCAGGCGAGGACAAGCACTGGCCAGGCAGGTGCAGCCTCTGAAGGAAAAGCTGATGGGGTGTCTCCACTGCGAGTTCACACAAAATGTAGCTGAGCTTATGCTCGTTAGCAGATTGCCACAATGGAGACCCTCTTTTCCTAGAACCTGCTACAGTCAGATCCTCTTGGAGTCAATAGGTCCACGAGGTCCTGGTGCCTGGCACCTGTGGCCAGGGGTGCCCCCAGGGACCACACGCAGGGAAGCCCATCTTCCTCTTCTGGGCACGTGGTGGCTGCACAGCTGCTTCCTTCCCTGGGAGAGCCGCGCCAGCAGTGGTGGCTGTGCCAGTGGTGGTCTCACCCTTGGCAGCGGTTCCCCTGCATTACCCTGCTGCTCGGGGTGGCCTCTGCTCTGCAGGTCACAGCCCCACGTCTGTCAGCGCCTCTTCCCTCCCCGAGTGACACCCCTGCTCCATCCGGGGTTCTCCTCAGTCCTAGGCTCCACAGCCAGAGCTGCAGACCTGGATCTTCCCTGGGTAGACACACCCCAGAGCCTGCCAGTGCCCCCATCGGCATTGTAGTCAGCGAAGGGGTCTCCTCCCCATCCCCGGCCGTGGTGGTGTCCACGCTCTGGGTCTCCTTCTTCTCCCCGCCACCCCAGAGGCAGCCCCCGTCTCTGTTCCTCTCTTAAGGTTGTATTAGCTGCCGAGATCTGTGTTTTTCCGTATGCTTGAGAATGCTTTATGGAATTCCTCAAAAATATCCAACTGGAGTTTTTTCTTTTTTTCAAAAAAAGAGCCCGTTGAGGTGAGATTGACATAACTGACAACTACCTGTTGTTAAAGTGAACGAGGCAGTTGGCATTTAGTACATTTATAGTGCTGTGCAACCGCAGGTCACAGGAACAGCCATGACCCCTGGCCCTGCGCCCAGCACCCAGCAGCCTGCCTTCTGCACCCGTAGATCAACCTGGTCCAGACACCCCATGTCCATGCAGCCGAGCAGTATGTGCCCCTCGTCTCTGGCTTCTGTCACTTTACAGAATGCTTTCCTGCAGCGCAGCCGGCACTCCACTCCTTTTCAGGGCAGAATACCGGTCCCTTGCATGCACACAACACATTTTGGGTGCCCGTTAGGCTGTTTCCACGTTGTGGCTGTCGGGAATAGTGCTGCTCTGAACACAGGTGCACAAGTGTCTGGTTGAGCCTCATTTTCAGGGGCTGGGGATGTCCCTTGGAGGGGAATCTTGGGGGTAGTATGGCAGCTGTATGTGTGACTTTGAAGAACCACCGAGCTGTGTTCTACAGCAGCGGCCCCGTTTCCCCTGCCTGCCAGCTGTGCCAGAGAGCTCCGATCTCTCCACGCGCTCACCAATACTTGCTGTCTCCTGGCTGAACAAAAATGATTATTTTCATTCCAGCCAACCTTGGGGTTGGCAGTGGCATCTCAGCAGAGCTTTGGTGTGTGTTTCCCTCATGACACATGATGTTGAGCCCCTTACCCTGGGCTTCATGGTCACGTGTGCATCTGTTCTGGAGAGGTGTCTCTTCAGGCCCTGTGCCCGTGTCTCATTGGGTCATTTGTCTTGTCATGGGACTGTGGGAGTTCCTTCCTCTGCAACTGGACCCGGTCAATATGTGACTTAGAAGATAGTAGAGTAGTAGGTGTGCCCCCAAAGTAATCAAACGGTTTGGAAAGACAGTCTGGGGGGGAATTCTGAGTTATGTGGACAGGGCAGGTCTCGGCATGGTGGTGATGGCCACTGTCCTCAGCTTTGCGGAACCCAGACCCAGGGGACAGTGTGGGCCTGGGCGTCCTTCCACCTCTCGGGGTGCCAACAGTCGGCTGATGGTGGTGATGCTGGGCCCTGGCTTGCTTCCTTTCCACTTCTGGGTAGCTTGCTCCAGCTCCTGCCCCAGGTGTAGCCTTCCCCAGGGGCAGCCCTCCCCATGGGGCTGCGGGCAGGGTAAGGGCAGGGAGCAAGCATAAAGGGTGTCGTCCCATCAGCCATGCTGGGAAGGCTGGGGGAGCTGGGGAGGACAGTGAGTGTTCCCATGGGCCATGGCCAGTGCTGCAGAGACGGATGTGGTACAGCAGAGGCTTGGGCAGGAGTCAGGGGGGTGTTTGGTTTCTGGCATAGATGTTCCTCACAGGGGCATGGCCAAGGTGTGCAGAGCCACTTGGGATTGGGCCTGGAGTGCAGGCTGGTGCCTGAGGGAGGGCTAAGGATGCTGGCCACAGTGTGTCCACCGTACGATAAGGCAGGCAGGGTGCCAGCACTCTTGTCACCTGATGTTACAGGATTTGTTGCTATTAAAGCTTTCTGAGATGGATTGCTGTCACGTGCCCTGTGACAGCCCAGCTTCTACGCCAATTTCCCCAAGTGCATGTAGGGCATGGGCTGGGGACTTAGCAGGCCACACGGTGGGGCAGGCAGCCTTCTGGGAGCTGTGAGTCTGAGACCTGGCTTTGATAGACAGCCACATACAGAATGCCTCGTCCCGATGCCGCCAGACCCTGTGAGCAGAGCCGCGCACAGCCTGCTCCCACACGTGGCATCTTATCACGCTTGTCGCTGCCCTCAGGGATGGTGACATGTCCCCATTCCACAGACATGAACCACTGAGTTTCCTTCACTGAGGCCAGATTCCCCTGTAGAGTTTCTGGGTGAGGCCCTCCTGTGCTCTTCGTTTTCAGAGGCAAACAGACGGGCTCCCCCTGCCATGTCGTCCCTGAGCCTCCTGGGAACAGGATGGCCATGAGGTTGGCTGGGGCACACTCTGTGATTGCTGTTGCAGGTTCGGTACAGGCTCCCTGAGAGCCCCTGGCCTTGACCGGCCTCAACTAGGTGCTGCTGGATCTGCCGCCATCTGTGGTGCCTGGGAGGGAGCAAGTCCATGGTCATTCGCTCTGCCTTTGGGACCCACAGACTGACCCAGAGGTTTAAGAACGTCTGAACCTGCAGGGACCATCCTGTTCAGGCCCAGAGGCCACACTGATGGTCTCTTCATCCCTACCCACTCTGTCCGCTGGTGTGTGTCATCTTTCTTGCTTGCTCTAGCCCACGCCTGGGGTGGGCCGAGCCTGGCTGAGAGCAGTGAGAGGCAGCATTACCAAAGGGCAGTGCGGACCCCTGTCCCCAGGCCTCTGGCCCTTCCTTGTCCCTCAGCTGGGCCTTGTGCATCAGTGAGAGAAGCTGACAGCTGTGGGGCTCACCCCAGCCTCCAGACCCATTTCTGGCTCTCGCCAATAGCTACTTGGAACCGTGGGTCCTGGGCCTAGCTGCTTCGCCCTGAGGATGTTGGGAGGATGGGAGGTGTGTGTGGACTCAGGAGCACGGTTCACAAGGCGAGGGGATGAGGGAGCGTGGAGCATCCGAGCAGGTTTCCTGACAGCTGGTGCTGTGCCGCCGATGTATTTGACCTAGCTGAGCGTTGCCCTGGGCCAGGCATGCCTAAGGATGACATGAAGAACGCAGGGAGCCTCTGCAGGACTTCTGGGTGACCTAAGAGCATGTGTGGCCTTGGGCCCCTGGGTCCTGGAGTGTGGAACGCGGCTGCTCTTCTGGCTCACCAGGCCAGGGCTGTGGGGGCTGGACACCTTCCCAGTTGACCAGGGCGCTTGGGATGGTTTCTGAGCCTCTTTTCTAGGAGTGAAACCTGGTTTCCCTGGACAAGCTGCCCACCTGGTTTTGTGCGGCCCTGGCTTCTCCTGCTCTGACTCTCAGGAGCAGTCCAGGAGCATCTCCAGACCACACCTGCCACTGAGCAGGGTCCTCAGGCGCTGTGTAAACCCTGGCCATCTGTGGGGGCTGCTCCATACTCATGGCAGCAGAGTCGTCAGTGCCTGGGCTTCAACTCCCTGCAGGGTGCTGGGGAAGGTGCGCATTTGTGCATCTGGTCAAACTGAACTTCTGTCTTTGTCCACAGTCCCTGAGGTTCTGCAGCTCAGTGATGCTCTGCGGGATGACATCTTGCCCGAGCTTGGGGTGCGGCTTGAAGATCACGAAGGTGGGTCCTTCTAATCCCTTCTGGGGCCATTGTAAGGAGCTTCGGGCACGGTGGGCAGGGATGTGGGAAGGACGCTGGGGTCAGAGGCTGGTTTTGAAAGAATCCCAGGCCAGGGTCAGAGGATGATGGGCTTTTATGTGATGAGGAGGCCCAGGGTGGCGCCCCCGTGACCCCGTGGGAGGCGGGGGGCCCTTGGAGGTTTGATGCTCTGGCTGTTGAGGACACCTCCTGTGTGCCCTCCTATGGCCACTGGCCACCCTTCCCTGTGATCTGTCACTCAGCAGATGGCCTGCAGGACTGTCAGCCAGGCCCATGGTGTCTGGACTTTGTGGGGGTTTCAGCTGCACAGGAAATTTTTAGATTTTAAATACTCAGGCGGCATGTCCCCTTTGATGACTTCTGGGCCTTGTGTTGGGAGTGGTGAGGCCTCCCCACGGTACATTTAACATGGAAGCCCCGTGAGCAGCAGAGGCCCAAGGTCTGTGCAGGCAGGCTTGGGGCTGGGCCTCATCTCACCAACCACCTGGCTTTTCAGGGCTGCCAACTGTGGTGAAGCTGGGAGACAGAGAGGCCCTGCTGAGGGAGAGAGAGGAGAAGAGACGAGTGAGTGTGCTGGAGCAGCCGCGCGGGCACGGGAGACTGCTGGCGCTGTGTGCTTGCCCTGCCAGAGCTCTCTCGTGAGGTCCCAACTCTAGAATTGTCACCAGAGGACCTCATGGGACTTGGGCCACTGGGCGGTGCAGTAGCAGAAGAAGGATCTACCTTCTAAGGAAGGGTCCTCTTTTTAAAAAGCTACCCCCCGAGTTTAAGGGAGAACAAGTCCCTTTCTGTAAACCGTGCAGCTGACGAGTTTGGTCGCGCCTTGCTCTTCAGAAGTGCTGTGTCCTTTGTCCCTGAGGGAGGACCTGCCAGGCAGCCCTTCGTCCACCCAGGAAGTGTGGGGCTGGTGCCAGGGGCCTGGGTGCATGAGGAGCACCGGCAGGAGGTGCGGGTGACGTGGGAGCACGGTTTGTAAGGCGAGTGCAAGGCATGTTCTGGACAGCTGGTGGTGACAGCTGGGCATTCCTGGGAGCCGGGGACCCCCTACTGCACCTCCCATTTCTGCCCCATTTGCTCACCCAGCTTAGCGTCCTGTCCCTGGGGCTGGGCTCTCACCTAGGGCAGCGCAGCAGGTGACCCGGCCCTAGAGGTGACATGGGGCTGGCTCTGCCCACCCCTGCCCCTGGGTTGGGGAAGAAGCAAATGCCTCAGCTTACCACTCTCCTCCCCGAGCAAGTGCATGCAGAGCATAAAGGCACACGGGGCTCTGATGAGGGTGCCAAGAGGCAGCCCTGCCCGCCACGGGCCTTGCCTGCTGGTTTTCACAGCGGCCGCTGGCCATGGCCCTCTTTGCCTTGCTCCTGTCTCCCCTGAGTGGGGCCCATCCAGTCAGCAGTGCCTGAACGAGCACCAGGACTGCAGCCTCCCTGCATGGCCATTCCCACCAGGGGACAGACACTGTGTCCTCACAGAGAAAGTCCCGCCCAGCCCATGCCACCCTCACCTCTGCCTGTTCCCGGCCTCCTCTGCTCCACTGGTTGCTTCTCCCGAGCCTGTGGCCCCTGCTTGTGGGGACCCTTGCTCTACTTCCCACTGCTGGCCCTGCACTGCCCTTACCCAGTCCCACAGTTCCCTGCCCGGTACCCCCAGGTTCTCTCCAGCCTCACACTTGCCTGTGCCCAGCTGCCCACCCGACAGCCTTGCTGACTAGGAAGCCCTGAAACCCAAGATGCCTACAAGGGCATTTTCCTGTCTGTGGCACAGCTGAGTCCGCACTTCCCCTCACGGGTGCCACCCAACACCCGGGCTGAGGGTCCCTGCCCTGCCCCCACTCCCAGGCTGGCGGTTGGCCCAGGCCCCATGTCCTGGCACCTGCTAACTCCCGCCCCCTCTAGGCCCTGGTGATGCTGTCTCTGCTCACCAGACAGACCCCCCCACAGCTGGGCTCGCCACATATCCAGAGCTGTCCACAGGGTGGCTGGGTCAGAGTCCAGGTACCGGGGGGCCAGCCGGCCTTGCTTTGTTCCTTTTCCTGCCCCCAGAGGCCCTGGGCAGATCTGGCTCACGGGGCTCCTGCTGCTCCCGTAGGTTGAAGAGGAGAAGAGGAAGAAGAAGGAGGAGGCCGCCAGGATAAAACAGGAGCAAGAGGTAACACACGCGGTGTACGTGGGGCCCGGGCTCCCCTGGTGGGAGTGCCTACTCTGACCCTGTGCCCCAGCTCTCTGGTCCTCCCTGCTCCACCTGCGCCCACCACAGCATCCTCCTGGCCTCCCCACGCACCCCCACATGGCACCTGAGCATAGGGAGGCCGGGAGGCCCTGGTGAGGGAGAGGTCTGGCTGGGAGAGCCGCCCCTTGGCAGCCACAGGCTCCAGGCAGTGTCACAGACTCCTTCGGACAACCCTCCCCCCTGTAGAGCAAGCTCGACGCCCGGGGTGGACTTGTCCCTCCTTCGACTCCCTCTGCCTGAGCCTTACCCTGCCCGACTTCTGTGTCCCTCTGAGTCCCAGGGCTGGGCTGGGGTGACGCGTGCTCATGCCTTCCCCGGTGGGCTGGGCTGCAGCGAGCAGGGCTCTGCATTCCAGGCAGCGAAGCTGGCCAAGATGAAGATCCCACCCAGTGAGATGTTCTTGTCAGAAAGCGACAAATACTCCAAGTTTGATGAAAACGTAAGACCCTCTTTTCTCTTGTCAGACCTTTAAATTGGGAGTAATAGGGCTTCCAGCCTTGAGTGAGCAGCCTTTCTGTCTGGGGTGCAGTTTGGGGGAGGCGCCGTTCAGGGTCCGTGCCTGCAGCCCCGAGCACCCAAGGCAGCCTCCCTCCTTCGCGGCAGCCGAGCCCCATCGTGGCCTGGATCAGAGAGCAGGTCCCCTTCACGAGCTGGCCTTGGTGTGGTCAGGGAGCCGTGGGCACTGTCCCCAGAGCTCCTCGTCCCGGCATTCACAGACACTTTGCCTCTAGACCCTCAGGCTCTCCTTACTGGTTCTGATATGTATTCACCACCTTCCCATGAAAACTGAGCCCCTTTGGTCCTGAGGGAACACTGGCCCTGGCTCCCAGGCGAGAGGGTGCCTCCAGACCAGCCACTGTCTTCCCAGTGGCTGGGAGAGGTGCTGCTGAATCAGTGCACTAGTGTGGAACGTGTGGTGAGGACGTGCCCAGGCGGCTCCAGGGGCTGAATCCATGTGCCCCTGGGCTCCGAGTGGGGCATCAGGTGCACCCTGCTAACCCCGTGCTCTCCCTGTTCTCAGGGTCTGCCCACACACGACGTGGATGGCAAAGAGCTGAGCAAAGGGCAAGCCAAGAAGGTGAAGAAGCTCTATGAAGCTCAGGAGAAGCGCCACAAGGAGTATTTGCAAATGGCTCAAAACGGAAGCCTCAAATGAAAGGGCAGGGGACCGAGTGTCTAAACCAAGCCATTGGTGGCCTGCTGACTTCCTGTCTACGTCCTTAGTGACGACGCCCGATCATGTTTACAGTGGTCCTCGGCTCCCACACTGGGGATTGCGTTCACGGAAGCCACGCCGTCATCAGCTTGAGACTTCAGTAATAAATGTTTCCCAACAGTGAGGCCGGGTGTGCTGTGTGCCGGCGCGCTGCACGTTCAGCGCTTGTGCGGAACCCGCTCCCGGCTGCTGGCTCAGCAGGTCCCGACTTAGGCGCTCGGCTCAGTTGAGCTGCTTCAGCCAGCCGAGAAATCTCTCCCCGATGCAGATGGCTATCAGCTAATCTCTGGTGTGTGGGTGCATTTGGAGGTATTTAAGTAGGAAAAAGACAGGCTCAAACTAGTGAGCCCGCGGACACCCCACACAAAGGCTGCTCACTGGGCCCCTCTGGTTCTGATGAGTAAACACAGCTCAGCGTCTCCTCCAGCAGCTCCACACTCCAGGGGTGGTAAAGGGCTGGCTCAGCAGGGTGGGCCCTGGCCCCTGCTCCAGGTCTGCACAGCTGCCGGCCCAGATAAGGGGGGAAGTCCCAGCACACTCAGCAGGGCAGCTGTTTGTCACCAGGACCTCGCATGCAGTGTGCCCCAACACTGGAGAGCCTAACTGGCCTAACGAGGGTGCAGCAGAACCAGCACCCTTGAGCCCTGCAGAAGCAGGGCGCCAGGTTAGACCCAGGTTAGACCCTGTTAGACAGGACAGAGGCGCCAGTGCTGGGCTGTCAGGTCAGGAAACGCTGAGTGTCACTGGCAGCCCTTCCGGGATGCGGGAGAGGGTGGGCAACACCAGGTCGTAGGCATCCTCAGCCCTTGCCCCTGTGACCCCGCTTGTAGGAAACTCCAGGAGATACCCGCTCACTGCAGCATTGCTTCCCAGAACTGATGGAGCAGTTGACTCTCCCCAGGTGCCTGGTGCAACTCAGGAGCACCGAAGGCATGGGGAGCAGGTGGTTATGAACCGAGGTGGGGAGTGGGGAGGGCGTTTTGGTGTTGAGACAGCATGCTTCTCAGACTTCTAAACATTCCACGTACAAGCAGTTAAACCAATAAGAAAACAAGGCCCCAAAATACAGTGAAATGAACTCATTCCGGTTCCCTACTGCTATACGACAGATCATCCCAACACTTGGTGGCTGCAAACAACTATCACTTTACTGCCCTCTCCAGTGCCTCTGGGTAAGTGGGGCTCCGCCTGGTGGTGTTGGGCCAGGGTCTCCCACAGGCGGCCTCAGCTCTGGAGGTGCGTGTCCACGAGAAGAGCCATGTGCCTTTTTGGATGTAACCTCAGAGGTCCCACAGCATGACCACCACCATCCTCTCAAGTTTGCAGGCAGTCCGAGACGCCCACCGTGCTCCACGGGAGGGCACAGCAACTTTCAGTGATGCAGTGGCAAGGTTCCAGAGCAGCGCAAGGGACTGGCAACACCGTGGTGGCCTCTGCTAATAAGCAAATACAATATTGATGTCAGCAACCCAGGTTTTGATGCAAGAGAAAAAAACTCGAGTGCAAAAGGAAAGAAGGAAAATCACTATATTCCCAAATACAAAATAGAAAAAACAATATGAACTGACATTCGACCTTTTCTTTTTCAAGATTTTATTTGAGAGAGAACACAAGCAGGGGCAGTGGGAGAGGAAGAAGCTGAGCAGGGAGCCCGATGTGGGATTCAATCCCAGGACCCTGGAATCCTGACTTGAGCCAAAGGCAGATGCTTCACCCACTGAGCTACCCAGGTGCCCCAATAATCTACTTTTAAACAGTCGAGATTTTCTGGCTGTGTAGACAAGGGACAAACTCGGCTGCTGGGAGCCCTTACAGAGCCTGATTCGAGGCTCCTGGAAGAAACGGCCCACCCCAGGTCCAGGGCAGAAGCACAAGGAGACCCTGAGCCATCTGTCCTCAAAGGGAAGCTTTTGAAGGCTGATGGAGTCATGTCAGAAGAGGGACAAACTAGTGAAACACAAAAACTGGATATATCAGAAGGGCATCCTGCCGAGTGGAAATACCATATGGTTGCACTTGGGTGACATTCTGGACACACAGATCTTTTTTTTTTTTTTTCAAAGATTTTATTTATTTATATATAGAGAGACACAGAGAGAAAATGAGAGGCAGAGACACGGGCAGAGGGAGAAGCAGGCTCCATGCAGGGAGCCCGACGTGCGACTCGATCCAGGGTCTCCAGGATCACGCCCCAGGCTGCAGGCGGCGCCAAACCGCTGCGCCACTGGGGCTGCCCTGGACACACAGATCTATGGGAACAGAGGGCAGAGGAGGGGCTGACCAGATTGGGGGGCGGTGCTCGGCCACGGTGGTGCTGCATAGACCTGCACCCTTGACAGAGTGGCCACACACATGGCACCAGAGCTATTCCCCCGGGGCTGCTCTGTGCTCTGGCCAGGCAAGAGGACACCATCAGGGGGCCCCAGGAAGGGTGCACGGGCCTTGTGCCACCTCAGCTTTTCGGGAATCTCTACTGCAAAATAGTAAAACAGCCTCAGGAACTTCCACTGGCCGCATCTGGGACAACTCGAGTATTGAAAACCAGGATTAATTGAAATGTGGGCATTTATACTTATTCTCAGAAGCAAAGAAAGCCAAGAAATAATCCGCTACCCCTGGCGGTGGACTTTGTGTCGGCTTTTACTCTGCAGACTTAGTTACTTCTCTGGGGCAGGGAGCTGTACCCAGGCGGCTCAGCGGCTCCAGCGGGAGGGGAGGCTGCACTTCATGCACGGTGCCAGCTCACAGAAGCGATGGGACACCAGGAGCAGACCGCCTCCGTCTGCAACCCGAGTGCGGCACCTGATCCAGGCCAGGCCTGCCAGCGGCTGCTGAGGCCCCCGGGGTGACAGTTGGTGGGAGCAGCTATTCTCACCATGCCACCATGTCACCTTGCAGGTGGCTCGTAGGGCACAGGGGCCAGGGGAGATGGGCGTGTCACCTTACAATGCCAGGTTCAGCCTGTCCCCCCTCCTTCTCTGGCACTGGGTCTCCGCATTGCCCAGGGAGGGGACAAGCATGAGAGCCGGATCTGGGCGGGGGTGGGCAGATACCTGTGCACTGGTCCCCCCACCCCCACCCCAGGAGGAGCAAGGCTCTCTGTGTCACTTCCTGTTCAAGGGCATTACCGCAGTGCGGGCAGGAGTGCCGCCGGGGAGCAACCCGACTGTTCAGGAGGAGTGCCCGGGCTGCTGGGCTGTCCGGGGGCTCTGGTGCGGGGGGATGGATGGGGCGCAGGAGGCAGACCTGAACGGCAGAGACGAGAAACACCACCACAGGCCACAGGAGCCTTGTTGGGTTTGAACAAACTGGCCCTGAGAACAGCTGGGCAATCGGCATGCGCACTGGGTCTGGTAGGAGCTTCTGTTAGTTGTCGCTGTGATCATGGCAGTTGTGTCCACCAGGGTCCCTAAGGGGAGACAGTGGCAGGAGGCTGTGGGTCAGCGGCCAGGATCACTGCTGAGTGGTGGCCTCTCTTCCCACACCATCCTCCACTTTTCTGTGTGAAATGTTTCATGCCCATGTGTCCCTTAAAGCCTGCCGCCAGGAAATCATCTCATCTTCCGTGGAGGACGCGAGCCCTGTCTGCTGCTGCAGGAACAGGTGCACCTTGGGAGGCTGGCCTCCGTCCCGGCTGCTCCGAGTGCCGGGGTTGGGGGGGGGCCTAGGGGGTGAATTGCGGGCTGGGCTGTGGCCTCTGGTGGAGTCGTGCCCCCCCAATACATCCCCTCAAGGAGGAGTGTCCTCGATGCCCCACAAGCTGCCAGAGAACCTTCTGGAACAAGATGGAGTGGAAGTGGTTTTCAAATGTATAATATTAATTCACCTGTGAAAAGTCTGTGCAGGAAATGTCTTTCCAGCTTTGGGAGCCAGACTTGTCTTCCTGCTTCTCCCAAAGTGAAATATTTGGTGTTTTCATTACAGAACTATCAGAGATTAGCTTAAAAATGAAACCATGCAGAAAATTACTAGTACAGAGACTGAGCATCCCTGTAAGGCTGTCCCAGAGGGCCTGTGAGGCTTTGGAGACTGTCTCCTGGACTCCTTCCTTCCGAGGGTCTGAGGCTTATGCATATGCTCCGCACTGGGTGGTCTGTGGACACCATCTAATATCCACACCCTAGGAGGGCCTTTCATTCCCCGTGTCTCCATGTCCCTTTTATTGCAAGGTAGCCTGGGGCCACCACCCTGTGTGGATGGACGTCGGGGTGCCCCTGAGGCCTGGTGCACCCTCCCTCCTGCCAGCTCCAGGGGTTATTCACTGAGCAGCACCCCTGAGCAACGAGGGGCAGGTCCCCTCCAGAGCCAAGCTGGCTGTGCTCCAGCCAGGTCTGAGGTTGGGACTGGAGGCAGTTATCCAGCTGGTGTCTCTGTCTCCTCCTCTGGGTTTGGGGGCCAGATGTCTACCCGGGACATCTCTGGGCCAAGGCCAATGAGGTCAAGGACTGAGAGGAGCAGAAAGGGCGTGGAGCAGGGGTGTTGGAGGTCAATCCTCTGAGTTTCTCATGTCTGGAGGGCACGGAGGACCTGTGCAAAGGAGCCATTGCCAGGTGTGCATGAGCTCAGAGCTGGGCAGGGGCAAAGTGAGGGCGCTGGGAGATGCTGGGAAACCCATGAGGTGCGGCCTCAGGGCCCCTTCACTAGACGTTCTGGTCCCAGCCCTTCTCAATCTTGGTTGCACTTAGCATCACTTGGGGACTTTGAAATGAACTGATGCCCACCCCACTGCCTCAGTTCTAAGTTCACTGGAGGGCAGTAGGGAGCTTTGGAAGTATGCTGGGTGGAAGAGTGGTGTGGTCAGAGGTTGCCAGGGTGCAGGTAGACAGTGTGGAGGGTGGGGGTGGGAAGCCACCCTAGGGACCCCTGGGCAGGAGAACTGGCTGTGGCCTCAAAGCAAGGCCATGAGAGGGGCCTTAGCTGGTGATGAGTAGGGACTGTCCTGGCTAAGAAGGAACCCAGCCCGGAGCAGATAATTTGCTGGTGCTTCTGCTGCATGGGAGATAATCAGAAAGGACTGTGTCCACTTGGTAACTAGGAGGCATCCGCACAAGGCTCTGGGGTCAGCAAAGCTTGAGTGTCTGTCTGTCTGAGGGCCTGGGATGGCGGCAAGGAGACTGTTCAGAATGAAAATGTCTTGAGGGAGGAGATGGGGGGCCTGGCCCTCCCTTCTGGGCATGGGTGTGACATGGAACACACCTTCATGTGGGGCTCTTGGGAAGCCTCTTGGTGGATCCTCAAAGCTTATGGTCCAGGCAGGGTGGTACCTTCAGACACAGAGTCGCAGGTGCTGGGAGCCAGTGTGTAAAGCCTATGTGGTGAGAGAGGGAGCCCACTGTTCCACGGCAGGCAGTGGGACTGGGTGTCCCACCCCAGGTCCCTGGGGACTGGAAGGGGAGGGGAGAGCCCTGCGTGGAGCTGGGCAATGGCAGGACTCAGTCCCTCAGCCCTGACATGGAGTGGAGGCTCCAGAAACTCCAGGCCAGGAGCAGCTGCCCCCCCCTTGGAAGCAGAGGGAGACCATCCCACAGGGACCACTTCCTGACAGGTAGACAGTGGGCACAGGGGAATGCTGGTTCCAGAACAGACATTGTACTAAGTTGAATAGTATCCCCCCCCCCCCCGCAATTCTTGTCTAGCCAGAACTCCACAACCCACCATATTTGGAAGTAGGGTCTTTGCAGGTGTGCTTAGGTCACGATGTGTTCGCACAGGAGTGGGCCAGAAGCACCACCCGGCTGATGTCTATAAGGAGAGACACAGACACAAGAGGCCATGCAGGACAGGCAGAGACAGGAGGGACCTGGCCACCAGCCCAGAGACACTCAGAGCCCCCAGGACCTGGAAGTGGCAGGAGGGATCCACACCCTAGAGCCTCTGGAGGGAGCACGGCCCTGCCCGCACCTGGGTTTCAGACTTCTACTGTCCAAAGCTGGGAGAAAGAACTTTCCTGTGATTAAGCCACCAGTTCAGGGTACTTTGTAGTGGCTGCCCCACAAACCACAGGAGACATTCATTCTCGTACCTTAGTTCTCTTTAACAAAAAAATACATTTGCTGTGACTTAACACGTCATCTTAGTAAATACATTTATGGCTATAACGGGACAAAATATAGTCATGGTGCCCACGCCTGGCCTGCTGTCTCCACGCAGTGTCTGGACCACCACTGGGCCCAGGAGCTAGGTCTCTGGCCCCTCAGGGGGTGGCTGCTCCCGGTCACTCTGAACACCACGGCCTGCAGGGCCCAGATGTCCTCTGGAGCAGGATTCAGGCTAAGCCACTCATAGGACAGTCTCCTTAGGAGAGCCTCAGGTAGCCTCAGGTACTCAGTCCCCTCCTCTGGCCCCGGGGTGGGGGCATCAGAGCAGTGGACACCAGCACCAAGCTACTGGCCAGTGTTGTTCCAACTCCCCACCAGCCCTGTGAAGGGGGTATGACAAGTGCCCATGACTGAAGGTGGAGAAACTGCAGCACAGGCTGTCGAGGCCACCCAGCTAGAATTGGGAAGGTCGGGGCTCTGGGCCAGGAACCTGCCCTTTTACTTCTGGGTCCCCTGCCCAGCCTGCTGGCCAGGATGACTGAGTGTGCACAGGGGCGGGTGCCAGCCCCAAGAGACTCAGCCCCAGCCCCCCGTACCTGCGCAGCTGTCGTGGAGTTAACATGAGGCCCCTGCAGCCGCCCTAACCTGGTGGCATGGGCAGGCCGTGTGCAGATGGAGACGGGTCTGGGGGCGAGCGGGAGGGGCTGCAGCTGGACGGGGCGAGGAAGGGCCGTCCCCGGGGGGGGGGGCGGGGGCAGCCCCGAGACCAGGCGGCAGCGGGCTGGGAGGCCGCCGACCACAAGCCGACCACAAGGCCGTGATTTCTGCTGCGCTCTCCGCGCCTGGCGGGTCCCCCTCGCCGCCGGCCTTCCCAGTGACCGGGGGAACGCGGTGCCCTGGGCCCAGCGGCCGCGCAGCCGCGCGGGGAGGCGGCCCAGCCGGGGGCCCCGGTGTCGAGGGCGCCCGACTGCGCAGAGGTGCGGCCCGGCCCCGGTGCTCCTGTACAGACGCGGACGGCGCTGGGGGGGCGCGCGCGGGGAGAGGGGCGGCGGGCGCTGAGGCCGGGCGGCCCGGGGGGCGGCGGCGTGGACGGTGGGGCCGCGGGGGTCTGCGGGGCGGGCGCGCAGCTGGAGCCGCACGGCGGGCGCGGCAGGTGCCGTCCACGTGTCCCCCGCGCGCCCCGGCCCCTTAAGGAGGCGGAAGGAACGCGGGCGCGCGCCGCCGTACACGTCACACGCCTTATTTACATACGGCTCGCGGGTCTGAGCGCGACGCAGCGCGACGCCCCACCCCTCCTGTCGCGGCCTCTGATGGGCCGTCGCCGGCGGCGCCGAAGCGTAGTTGACTTGCGCCGAGTCCGCCCAATCGCAGGCCGTCTTGCTTGTGCAGGGCGGGGCCAGGGGGCTCGGCCAATGGGAGGCGGTGTTGTTGGCGGCCACGGCGGCGCAGCCCCTGGAGCGAGCGAGGCCACCGCCGCCGCCACTGCCGCAGCCGCAGGAGGCGTGAGGAGCGGACGCGAGGCGCTCGGCCGGGTAATGGCGCGCTGGGGCTGCCGGCGAGGGGCCGCGGCCGCCGAGGGCCGGGGCGGCGGGGGCGGGGGCGGGCCCGGGGCGGCGGGGGGTGCAGGCCGCGGCGGCAGGGGCGGGGCGGCGGGGCGGCGGGCCCGGGGCGGCGGGGGGAGCGGGCGGCGCGGCTGACCCCCGCCCCGCTGCGGCGCTGAAGGTCAGGAGGCGCTTTGTTCCCGGGCGGCCGCCCGCGCCCCCGCCCCCGCCGCGGCCCCGAGGGCAGCGCCGGCCGCGGGGCCCCTTTGTTTTCGGGGCGCGGGGAAGCCGCCCTTCGGGGCCGGGAGGGCTCGGCACGGTCCGTGCGCGGCCTGAGCTCGGGCCCGCGGCGTCCAGGGCGGCGCGCCTTGCCGGGCCGCGGAGCCGCCGTCCGCCCGGGCCGCCTCTGCGGAGCGCGCGGGGCGGGGGACCCCGGGCGCTGACCCGGCGCGGGGACGCGGCTCGCCGTGCGCACGTGCTCGCTGCTCCCGCCCGGCCCGGCCCGGCCCGGCCCGGCGCCTGGGGGCCGCGGGGCGGGGACGCGGTCGTGGGAGCCCGGCTCGGGCCCCGGGGAGGGGTCCCCGCCAGCTCGGACGCGGGGGCCCTTAGCGGCCGCTCGGCGCTCGCACAGCGGAGCGGGCCTTGGTCTGGGCTGGCCGGGCCCCGGGTGTGCGCGAGGGAGGCCGCCGAGGAGAAGGAGCCCTGGCGCCTGGAGGGTTTCCATTTGCTGCTTTTTCCCTTGTTTCTGGATAAGGACATTTTTTTTTTTTCTTTCATCTTTTGAGGTCAAGGATCCTAGTGCGGGGTTTCAGACGCTCCGTGGAGGAGAAGACCCTTCTGGTCAAGAGAAATACTTTGTTGGCAAAATTGGATTTCTTGTAGGGTTACGGTGACAGAAGGGACTTGTGCGATAAAGTGGGAAGATTACTTGGAGTCGTTTCAGCAGTGATCTTAAGACTCCTTCTGGTATGATGAGAGTAATCGTTCTCAGATTCCTTAATTGTGTAAACCGGTAGTTAGTTACCACAGCATCCCGCTGTGTGAAATACCTGCTCTGACCCACGCGCTTGTATTGTAGCCTTTGTCCTGCTGTGCCGGTGATCGTGGTCGACGCTACCTGCGGTTGTTTGTACGTCCGTGCGGTGAAACATTAAACGCATTCGTGAATTTCGCATTATTTTTCCAAACAGGTATAGCGATTGGAGAGATTGGATTCTTTGCAAGAGCTGATGGAGTCGTTTTTGTTTTGATGACGCCGGTAGACTGAACTCTGGAAAGTTTACTTTTGCTTTGGGATTGTTGTCCTCCGAGTACAGGCGTTTTTGAATTTCGAGGATTGGCCGTTTAGAGGACCAGAGTCTCCTGTGGTATTTTTGAGCGTACCTGTGTGAGGTAGCTCATGATTCTGCAGAGGTGAAGTCCATGGAGTCGGGGTGTGTGTGTCATTACAGTGTGTGATTTTGTACTTGAGTCTCTCAGGATGGTGTTTCCGCTCGCCTGTCGGGGTCTCAGCGGCCCCTGGTGCTGGGAGCAGCTTCCTGCATCTGCAGTTCCCACCAGCCTCAGTGGGACGGAAGTCTTCAGCATTTTTCTCCTCTTGAGCAGTGGATAGTCTTTTAGTTTCAGGAAGAGGGGACTACAGAGGTGAACGTATAAATGGTACAATAGAGTTCAGAATACTTACTTTTAGGTTTTTGGGTTTTTTTTTTTTTTTTTAATTTTCATTGTCCACAGTTGTAAAACGTTTTGAAACTGTTTTTCATGAACTTAGGTTGTATTGCCAAGAATTTTGCCAGAGAACTTAAATTTGTTTGGTTTGTTTTGCAACAGTAATATATAGTGTCTGTGGGTGGGAGGGTGATCACATTCCTGAAGACCTCCCCCTGTCAGCTCTGTGAAATGGGCAGAACCCTGTAGTGCTGGGAGTAGTGCTGGGAGTGATGGCCCCTGGGGTGAATGATGAGGCAGCAGTGAGGAGCTTATGGGGAGTTCGGTCTGGAATTGCTACCTAAGACATGCTTACTTGAACTGGGAAATGTGTTCAGGCATCCACAGCGAAAGGTTGGTGATTACATAGCTTCGCCAGTCCTCCACTGAGAGGTTTTACAAGGGGCAAGAGCAGGTTGCTCAGAGGAAGTCACTGTCATCCGGTCTTGGCTTACTTTGCATGATCACTCCTGGTTTAGCAAGTAGTTGCCTTCCCAGACAGCAGGTGGGGATTTGTCGTTACCCCTTCCGAGACCCTTATCAATGGGCAGTGAAGAATTTTAAAGATTTTACTTACTTATTCATGAGAGACACAGGCAGAGGGAGAAGCAGACTCTGTGCAGGGAGCCCAACGCAGGACTCGATCACGGGTCTCCAGGATAACACCCTGGGCTGAAGGCGGCGCTAAACTGCTGAGCCACCCGGGCTGCCCGGAAATTTTTTAAGAAGTAGCTTTGTGGTGACGTAGATTTGTTTTCATTTGACAGCCTTTGGTTTTCTACCCTGCGTGCTTTAGAGAAGGCAGAGCTGCTTTCTTTGCCATTTTAATTTTAAATTTCACGAGTACTTAATAGCAGGAGAGGTGTAGTGTGTTTCTGTAGTGAGAAAACTATAAGAGAGCACTTTGTGGTCTCTACTTCTTATCTTGACCACTCACTGTGTAGCCTTAAATTTCCTTCTACAAGTATACTCTGCCAGCTATTAAAACTAGATGTGCTTCTATTCTGGGTTCATGACTTTTTTTAAGGTAGTGTGCATTTTAATATTATCCAGAAAGCCTGTTTTAAACAAGACGAGATGAGTTCTAGTAAATAGTTTTGTGGTACAAAGAATCAGCGTTACACCTCAGACATTTATTTATGTACCAAGGCTATAAGAATACATTTGTAAATATTACACTTTAAAACATTGTGTGGGGGCACCTGGGTGGCTCAGTGAGTTGGGCATCTGCCTCTGGCTCAGGTCATAATCCCAGGACTCTGGGGTCGAGCCCCATGTCAGGCTTCTTGCTCTTTCTCTCTGCCTGCCGCTCCCCCTGCTTGTGTATGTGTGCGCATGCGCACTCTCTTTCTGCCAAATAAAATTTTTAAAATAAAAATTGCATGTGTAGGAAAATAGCTTTTATTTATTTATTTTTTAAAGATTATATTTATTAATGAGAGACAGAGAGAGAGAGGCAGAGACACAGGCAGAGGGAGAAGCAGGCTCCATGCAGGGAGCCTGATGTGGGACTCGATCCCGGGTCTGCAGGATCACGCCCTGGGCCGAAGGGAGGCGCCAAACTGCTGAGCCACCCCGGGCTGCCCAGGAAATAGCTTTTAATGCTTTGTATTCATTCCTTCGTGAGCCTCTCTATTGGCTAGACAGAGTTCTAAGTACTGGGTATTGCACTGAACAAAACATATTTCTGTAGTGGGAGACAGATAAACAAGTTAGATGATGGGTGCTTTTGAGAAGAAAAGTAGAGAAGGAGTAGGGACTTGGGTGGTGGTGAGTTTTTAAAAGATTTTATTTATTTATTTATTTATTTATTTATTTATTTATTTATTTAGAGCAGAGTCTGGGAGGGGCAGAAGGAGAGGGAGACAATCTTAAGCAGATTCCATGCTGAGCGTGGATCCCGATGTAGGACTCAATCTCACAATCCTGAGATCATAACCTGAGGTGAAATCAAGAGTCGGACACTGACTGAGCCACCCAGGCACCTCCGTTGTGATATTTAAACAAGGTGAAGCGGGAAGACCCTACGGAGTGAGAAGACCTTTAAATACTGGAGTAAGGAAAATTTTGAAATGTTAGCCTTGTTTAGTCATATACTAACGAATTGCAGAGAAAGGAGACTGGAAGAGGAAATTGGAGTTATAGCAATGAAGAGCCACTTTGCCTCAAGTAAAAATAGAATGTTTGGTTAAAGAAAGGAAATAAGTTTTTTATTTTCTTCCGGAAAACCGAGGGCTTAGTCTCTAGCAAGTTTCTGAAGAGATGGTCTGCTGTTGTCTAGTGGCAGTTAGATCTCGTAAGCAGCCCTAACTTCCTCTGTGTCTTAAGAAACTCCATGGGAGAGACTAAGGTACGTGTGGAGTTGTGCGCAGGCAGCACCTGGGTGGGCTGTTACTTCACAGCAGTGAGTGAGTAAAGCAAAGACTGCTTGGCTGCTGTGTCCTGCCGAGTCCTGTGCTAGGTCTAGGTCTAGGGATTGCTGCATTGAGCAAGTAGGTAAGTCCCTTCCCTCATGGAACTTGTTCTTCAGTGCAAAGACAAACTTACATTGTTTATCCCTCCTTTTTTTTTGGTTATTCAGTCATTTCATGGGAAGACGTTGAGAACTTTTGACTTAAGATAGATAATGTATAAAAATTTTGGTTATGTGAAGGATGACGATATTCTCCAGCTTACTCTTTTGTCTTTTAGAAGTGGCCCAGTCTGGGCAGCCGGGGTGGCTCAGTGGTTTAGCACCGCCTTCAGCCCAGGGCGTGATCCTGGAGACCTGGGATTGGGTCCCACATCAGGCTCCCTGCATGGAGCCTGCTTCTCCCTCTCCCTGTGTCTCTGCCTCTCTCTCTGTCAACTCATGAATAAATAAATAAATAAAATCTTAAAAAAAAAAAAAGTGGCCCAGTTTGAAATTATATTACTCTATAGGCTAAGTGTTGTGGTGGATTTTTTTTGTTTTGTTTTTACTGTTTTTAAGTATGCTCCATGCCCTTCGTGGAGCCCAACCCGGGATTTGAACTCATGAACTTGAGATGACCCGAGCTGATTTCAGGAGTTGGATGCTTAAACAACTGAGCCACCCAAGTGTGCCTATGGATTAATAAGTGTTTTAAAATTGGGAATTTTGGGGATGCCTGGTGGCTCAGTGATTGAGCGTCTGCCTTTGGCTCGGGGCGTGATCCCAGAGTCCCGGGATCAAGTCCCACATCGGGCTCCCTGCATGGAGCCTGCTTCTCCCTCTGCCTGGGTCTCTGCCTCTCTCTATGTGTCTCTCATGAACAAATAAATGAAATCTTTAAAAAATAAATAAAAAATAAAATTGGGAATTTTGTTACAGTGGAAAATTGAAAAACTAAAAATTTTTCTCCATGAAATTTTTTTGTTTGGGCGAGAAATTCATAAATAGGATTGTGAGGTATCTTCTATAAATAAAAGCAAAACATTCATTCATGTAATCATGGAATTTTGCATATCAGCCCAAATGTAGAATTGTAGACCCAGTTAAAATTGTTAGTCCTACAAGGGACCTGAACTGCTGTATTCTTTTTATATTTTTGGATATTCTTTTGCCTGATGACGTGTTCATATTTTGATATACTTACCTTTTTAGGTAAAGGAAACCTTCAGATGAGGCTTCAGCACACCAAAATTTAAAACAAATGGGTAGTTGTATTTCTCAAACCTACAAATTTGGTAGTTCCTTGTAACTTTCTCTTTGAACTAGTTGGATTGCTAAACATGAAAAGTGACAAACAGAACTCTAGCTCATTCATAATGTCACCAACTCTAGGTTATTTTTCCTTATATAAAGGGAGAACTGTTGAGAGGAACTGGATTTGCTGGTCCCTGCCAAGCAGCAGGGCAGTGTGTAAGCGTGTTGCAGTCCCAGAAGGCGGAGGAGGAGGCCTGCAGCGGGTCCTGTGCTGGCCACCTCGCCTGTGTCATTCTGTCTTCACAGCAGCCCCTCGGGAGGCCCCATCTAGTTTGTCGGTGTTGGAGCCCTGGTTACACAGCTAGGAGACGGCAGAGTTGGCCTCAGAACCAGGTCACTGTGTGTCTTCTGTGTTTAGATGTGGAGTCCTGTGTTTGAATTGTTTAGACCTTAAACATAGTCTCTTTCCTGTTGTGTAAGCTTATTGTATTTTCTTTCTCCTTCTGTCCTTGATTGAGCACTTTGTTTTGTTTTTGCAAGTGTTAATGTCGGGTTTAACTTAACTGCTTTGTCATCATGTCACCAAAAATAGTGTTAAATAGTGCATGGCTTCACATAGTTGGAAATAAAGTGGATTGTTGTGTGAACGGAATCTGTTCCTTTGGAGTGGCGTCCTTCCACGGGAAGGTGAAGCTTTTTGGCCTGTGTCCTGTTGTGGAGTGTGTGTTCACTCAATAGCTCTTGTGCTGGACACTGCTGAGGGCCCTGGGACCACATAGTGCACTGCATAGGAGGGGCATGATTATTCTCCATTCTTCTAGACGGTGTACTACTTGGGAATGCTACTTCACTGCAGGATTGTTGATTGTCCTCTGTTCCAGGGACAGCAGCAGTCATCTCGAGTTAAGCAGGTGGAAGCGGCAGCCGGAAGTGAAGTGATCGGTGGTGGTAGGGAAAGATCAGGAGGGTCTAGATTTGAAATGCGCAATGATTTTAATCTATAATGAACCAAAGGAAACGACGTGGAGAATCTCATGCATGTGTTTTTAGGAAAATTAAACCTAAAGACTGAGACTGATTTTCCACAAATCCTTGATTTACAGAAGATCAGAACTTACTCTACAACTAGTGAGCACCTGTCAAGAATCTCTCCTTATCCTAAAGCCAGTGAACTTACTGCATGACATTTTTCCTGAATTTTCCCTTTTGTACTCTGCCCACGAAAGCAACCTGCCCTAGACCTTGAGTGGACTCCTTTGTAGCTCACTGCAGTTTGCTTGTCCCAAATTGCAGTTCATCTGCAATTCCTGTGTAAACTCAGTGTCTGGTAACTTGGCCTTACCTCAGTTTACCTCTTTTCTTCTAGGTTTACGTTACATGGTGTCAGGAGTGGGATCTGAAGGAGCCAGCCACTGAGGAGCAAAGTACCCACATTTGAGCCCTTTGTGCTCTTTGCTTCCACGAGGTGACATAACTCTTGGTTTGGTGAGTCTCAGTTATCAAGTCCCTTCTTTTGGTTGAACTCTCAGAACATGTCAATCCTCTTTTGTTCTTTTTTTTTTTTTTTTTTTTTCTTATTTATTTATGATAGTCACAGAGAGAGAGAGAGAGAGAGAGAGAGATAGGCAGAGACACAGGCAGAGGGAGAAGCAGGCTCCACGCACCGGGAGCCCGATGTGGGATTCGATCCCAGGTCTCCAGGATCACACCCTGGACCAAAGGCAGGCGCCAAACTGCTGCGCCACCCAGGGATCCCTCCTCTTTTGTTCTTAATCTGGTAGTGAGATCCCAGTCATCTAAATGTTCTAAGGGTAGCCCTCTTTCAGGAACCCTGGCCAATTTTATATTAAGAAGTAATGGTCCTTCCTCATGCCTGTTTCTGCCTACATGGGTCATAGTTACTAGAAGGGTAACTTAGCGCTCTGATGGCTGTTGTGGGGGAACATTTCATCCTTTGAGGCTTGTCTTTGTCCCAACTAAGTTAGACCATGGCTACAAAATTAAATAGTCCAAGTGGGATAGTTGTTTTCATTGCTATCTGGAGGTTTCTAAATGTGTTCAGGATTCTCAAATTGCCTCCTTACAGAATATTGTTTCCAGACTGATTGAAGTGAATAAACAACTAAAGATGGATAAAAATACAGTGTCAGAGGCCTCTTTCTTGGTGCTAGCCAAGGTTCCCTCCTACCTGCATTGTCTCACCTCTTTCCATACCCTTTGCCTCCTTATCCTCCCCTTTGTCTGACGTCCTTCTTTCTGTCACTGAAACCTCTTCAACCATAACCCATTAAAACTATCCCTTTCACAATTCTGTCTTCTGAGGATGCTGCTAATCCACCCTAAAGTGCCTGCACCTCATGGACAAAAGCTGAGCTTAGGGCTATAATTAAGGGCCTTCCCAAAGTAACTATGAGGATCCTCATAGATGGGTGGAGGAATTCAGTATTATAACCTTGACTTAACCAGCCTGGGCTCCGATCTCTGTCAGTTAGTCCATAGACTTGTTGGAGAAGGTCAGGCCCAGTGCTGCATGAAAACAATCTCTAGGGTTTAAGCTAGGCCAGCTACCAGCCATTTATATGACCACTCTTGCAGCATAGCCAGAAGGCTACGTGAAGTCATCCCTAGGGCTTTCCCCAAGCCCATGGACCAGAATAAGATTCAGGCACGCACCAAAAGCCTGTTGAGTCTGTCTGTGACTTAGTGACTTACCCATAACCCTGAGCTGTTTTCAAGGAAAATTCTAGACTTCCCATAGATATTGAGTCCACCCTGGTGGGGTTTGATTCTGTGGTTGTAAATGGGATGAAGCAAGGACATAAAACTTTCAGATTAACCTGTATGGGACTGGCATTGAGCCTCCCATAGGTGGAGACCACAAAGCAGGTATGTCTTACAGGACCATGCCATTATTGCAGACAGTCTACACACTGGAAAAGGGGCCGCTATAAATTGAAATCCAAGCACTTGCAACCCCCAAGAGGCAATAGCCAAACCAACCCAGTGATGAGATCCTGAGGGCACTCTTCCCCAGCCTTGTGGGAAGGGAATTATGTAGGATTGGGAGACTACTGTCCAGATTAGGAACGAGTTTTCTCACATCAGTTAATACAGGAACTAATCTATTAGTGCTCAACTCCAAATTAAATTTTCCCTTCCTTGGAGTAATACATATGTGCAAATAGTGGGGGTCTTGGATAAACTACAACATTCTCGTTTCTCAGCCCATATCCTTTTATTTGGGATCTCTGCAAGTCAACCAACCATTTATCCTCAGTGATTTGGCTCCCATACAATTATCTAGGATGAGATTTCCTGGGGAAATACATTGCATTTTATTTTTCTTTCTGGAAAGGGAAATATTCCTTGAGTTCAAATCCAGTATTCCGGAACATTCAGGCCCCTTTAATTGCAGTCTGTAGACCAAAGAAGACCAAACTTGGGACTCATCCTGACTACTAAACCTAGTACCCCCCACTTTTAGTGCAAAATCCTCAACAGACCGAGGCACAATTCATGGTGCCCCTCCTGTTAATATCCAGATCGACTTCTCAGAACCTCTCCCAAGAATAAATCAGTATCTTGTAAATAGTAAGAGGACTTACCAGGGCATAAGGCCTGTCATAGAAGACAATAAATAATTATCCTTTGTATTAGTCCTTGAAATATTCTTCTTTCACTCCTAAAAATTCCCGTGGCCAAGGATGGACTTTGGTCCAGCACGTTAAGGCAGTTTATAAATACCATAATTCCTCCTGTTGTCTCTAGTCCATACACACTGTTGGTATCCAGCCCTACAGGAGGCGTGGGGTTTTGTTGTTTTTTGTTTTTTGTTTTTTTTTTTTAATTATTTATTTATTTATTCATGAGAGACACAGAAAGAGACAGAGACACAGGCAGAGGGAGAAGCAGGCTCCACGCAGGGAGCCCGACATGGGACTTGATCTGGGATCTCCAGAATCACGCCCTGGCCGAAGGCAGTGCTAAACCGCTAAGCCACCCAGGGAGCACCATTGTTTTGTTTATTATAGTTACGCAGTGCATTTTTTTAGTATTTATTTCCTTTGATAGCAGTATATATAAAAATATAATATCCCTTTTACCTTTACCTGGGAAGGCCGAGAATAGACACAGTCGTGCCTGGAGGCTTTACTGAGAGTTCCTACTTCACACAGGTTGTAGCAGCTGACTTAAATATCATAGGTCTCTCTAGAGGCTTCATCTTACTACAGATATGTAGATGATTTCCTTCATGGCTAACTTTCCCAAGGCTGCTCTCCTAAAGACCTTGTTCACCTGTGAAAAATCGTAGTCATTAAGGGGACACAAGGTCTTGAATGAAAAATTGCAGTTTGTTCAAATTCTGGTCCAAGATTTAGGACAATTTAATCTCAGAATGAGCACTACTTCTAAGTTCTGAAAGACTTCAAGGTACTTTAAACTTTCTATACCCTAAAACCAAATAAGAATTAACAGAGTTTTCTTGAATTGGGTCACAGCTGCATTCCAAACTTCTAAATAGCTAAGCCCCTTTGTGCCATATGAAAGAATACCACACCTGATCTCATTGTTGGGATAACCAATATAACTCCTTTTTTAAGACTTTGAAGGAAATAGGGGGCGCGCCTGAGTGGCTTAGCGGTTGAGCGTCTCCATTTGGCTCAGGTCATGATCCTGGAGTCCCGAGATTGAGTCCCACATCAGGCTTCCTGCAGGTAGCCTGCTTCTTCCTCTGTGTCTCCCATGATTAAACAAAATTTAAAAACTTAAAAAAAATTTTTTTTGAAAGATTTTATTTATTTACTCATAAGAGAGAGAGAGGCAGAGACACAGGCAGAGGGAGAAGCAGGCTCCATGCAGGAAGCCCGTCGTGGGACTTGATCCCAGGTCTCCAGGATCACACCCTGGGCTGAAGGCGGCACCAAATTGCTGAGCCACCCGGGCTGCCCAAAAAAAATATTTTGAAGGAAAGTATTAAGTCCACCTATCCTTTGACACCCAGATAATCAGCTACCCTTTTTCCTTTTTGTATATGAGAAGGAAGGGGATGCCCTCAGACTACTAACCCCAAAACATGCAGCTATCACACGTCCCTCAGCTACTCTGGCCAAGAGTTAGATCCACTACCTGAAGATCCATCCCCCTGCCTTAAAGCTCTGCCTGCCACCACTCATGGGGACCAACAGTAGGCCCAGGTCCTACCACTGAAGAGACTGTCTTTATGCTTCAAGGCTCTTGAGGCTCTCCTGAAGTCACACCATGCCCAGTACCTTTTAGCAAGCTCTTATCTCCTGTGAAGTCCTCTTGCTGACTACCCTTCCAGTCCTCTTGTTCATGGTAACAGTTTCAGCCCTGCTACCCTTCTTCCCTCCTCCACTGATTGAACCCCCCCCCGACTATCTGACTTTCACAGATCATCTGTCGACCCCTTGTGAGGTCTTATAAGAAACTCCTCTGACACATACTGATCTTCCCTGGTTGACTGATGCCTCTTACCTGAACCGTGGAAGTAATGGGTTTTGTGCTGGCTGTGTGATAACAGTTTGGAGTTTGTGGAGGCTTTATTGGATGCTTACCTTTGGTTCAGCTCAAACCAGCTGAAATAGATGCCCTCACTTGAACATGCATTTTAGCCAAAAGCAAGACAGCAAACATTGATGCTGATAGCAGTACACCTTTGGAGTGGCCCATGACTTAGGGATATTAGAGGAAACAACAGAGCTTCTCACTTCCAGTGGAGGTAAAATTAAGAATGGCTCTCATGCCCCAAATCTGTTGGCCACGATACTGCCGCCAGCAGTTCTCGCTGTTGCTAGGTGTCGCAAGTCTGAGTCACTGGAAGCCAAAGGAACCCACCTTACTGATGCCCCTGTAAGAAACATTGCCCTTCTTATATCCATTGACCAGACCTCTGTCATAGCCCAGAAGACTGCTGCCTCACTTCCCCATCCCCTCAGGACCTGAGGGAGTAACCAGGGAAGAGCAACAACTGGCCTCTGAAGAAGGAAAGGCTCTTGGTACCACACAGAAGAGGGGCTCTGGTCTTTTTCTTCCAGAAAATCTAAAGCTTTTCTTCTTCAGACCACTGTCCCTGGTTAAACCATTGGTCCCCTGAGAAATAATAATGTTTATGGATCAGTATTAGAAAACCTCAGCAAGGCCACAAGAAGTGCTATCTTGCTTGTTCTGCATTCTGCCCAGGATGTTTGTTTGCATCACCCTGGGACACTATGGCGTTCAAGGCCTGGTAGGTGAATGTCATACATTTGCTTCATCTCCTGGATATGAATATGTTCTAGTGATAATTTGCATCTTTTCACATTGGACTGAAGCATTTCCATGTAGAAAGGCAGCTGCCTCTTTTGTAGCTAAACTCCTTTTTAGCAAAGACTTTTCCATGTGGGGAACACCATGGTGACTAGGGGACCTACTTCACTGGACCACTAAATACTTGGACAAGTCTGTGCCATCTGGCCAGTTCTACATTTCCACTCTGTTTATCCTCAGACTTCAGGACTGGTCCAGTGTACAAATGGAATTATAAACATGCTGTTGCTAAATTAGTTGAAACCCTCCAGATATCTTGGCCAAAAGTACTGTTGCTGGTTCTTCTAAATCTTCAGTCTACTCCATTCAGTATTCATAAACTTTGATCTTTTGAAATAATCACAGGATAGCCAATTCATTTAGCTCTTGCTTGCTTTGACTCACAACTAAAAAAACGGGTACATACTTAGTTTTGCAAGGGTCTAATTAAATCCATTGAGAATAATCATGCTGTGATAGAACAGTCTTTCCACAGCAAGCTCCCATGAGACAAAAGATGTTAGATATCACATTTTATAGCCAGGAGAGGGCATCTGCTGGAAAAGATGTCTCCATAAAGATTCACTTCAGCTTCATTGAAAGGTGCCTACCAGGTGTTACTGAGGAACCCCTGTGCCACCCGCTTCTAAGAGACAGACTCCTAGATTCATGTGTGCCATCTAAAAAGGCCCCCAAACCTCAGAGGACCTGCATCTCAACTGGTGGCTTAAAACTAAAAATTTTCAAGGATTGAAATGCATGACATTGGAAGTAGACAGCCTTCCCAAGGTACTGGGGCCAGGCCTATAGAACCTCCCCCTTCATGGAAGTCTGTGTCTCTCAGCAACTGAATCATGCTGCCTAAAGTTGTAATTGTTCTTTTGCTGGCCTCCTTGCCACCTCCTGGTTTGCCTGTAATACACTCCTTTGTTCCCACTTTACAAAAACTTTCTGATGCCACCAACCAATCAATAGATTGTTGGATTTGCACTGGAATTAACACTAAGGATAAACTCAAACTGGTGGCCTGGCCATTACCCATGGAAGGATGGGAGAAGCTTTCTAGCAGAGGTTCAGGGTTTTTCTCTCATGCCTTTGAAGCTGTACATATTCTCCCTTCTGGTAAATTGGCACCAGACATTACAGCATTCCATCGGGTGCTCCTTACCCATTGAGGAGAACCCTCACTCAAGTCTGTGCTTTTATTTTTATTTTTTTTTAAGATTTTATTTATTCATGAGAGAGAGAGAGAGGCAGAGACTAGGCAGAGGGAGAAGCAGGCTCCTCATAGGGAGCCTGATACCACCTTGCCAGGACTCAATCCCGGAACCCCGGGATCATGCCCTGAGCCAAAGACAGACGCTCAACTGCTGAGCCACCCAGGTGTCCCTAAAGTCTGTGCATTTACCCAAGACCTTATTCTGTGTTTCACAAATAGTGACAAGATTGGCAGAAGTCAAGGTTATGTCCTGGTAAGCACTTGTGACTGCAGTGGTGCAGGACTCAGATGATCATGAGTACACTCCCACTGGCATCTAAGAGACTACGAGTTCTCCTCCATTAATGTACCTCTGGTAGGGTACTTTGGATGGGAAGCTGGTGTGCTGCTTTTCAGTGGTACCTCTTGGGGAATTGATCAAAAATCCAGTGAATGGTGGGAACTTAATTCAGTGTACCAAAAATCCCCAAAACTGCATTAGAACCTCATCCACAACCATCAGACTCACTTCTTAATCCAAGTATATTGAAATTTAAGACATTCCTATAACCATTTCCATGATGCTAACAGCATTGGGCACTGTGTGCTATATGTAATTGATTGTGTTTTTGACCATGAGGTCCTCTTTTTGATTCCAGGGGGAAAATCTGGGCAGAGGGGTCTTCCTAACATCCTGTCTTTAGAAAACGTTTGTCATTTCTTTCTCTGTGGCAGAAACATAACACTCCACACTTCCCCTGGAAAGGACGTTGTGGAGATGTTGCCCATACGCCTGCCATTGAAAGCAGGAAAACCCTCTGCCTACCACCCTGTATCCAATTTGGGGGTTTTCTCCTACTGTCTTAAAAGAGTACATGGTAACAGGGATGGATAACACTTTGGGTGGGTGCCCAGGAATACCCCCATTGTAGATAGGAATTTGGATATACCTTTGCCTGGGCCTTGTTCCCTTCTTGGGTTGCGGGGAAGAACTTGTAAAGGCAACTTGGAGTCTGTGGTTGTGGTGCGACCTTCGCTGCTCCTGTTAGGGCTTTTAGAATATCCGCGAGCCCAGCTAGACAGTCGCAGAAGTAGTCTTCAAACCTGCAGCCCTGTGCCTTCTCCCTACACAGCAGAGAGGGGAAGAATGCTGTTTATATGCTAACAAATTGGGGGAAATAATGCAAGAATGAAAAATTAGGAAAGGTTATATCAAAGTGTGAACTGAAATAAGCTGAGTCCCCAAGGACTTATTAAATCTGGGCAGCTGGGGAAACTGGTCGAGGAAGTTTTCCAGCCAGTAGCTGTAATTGAACTTTTGGCCCTAGGTGTAATCTTCCCAGACGTTTGTACAAACTAGAGTTCTTTTCCTTTCTGAGACTTCTCCTGAAGTTCAGCTGGGAGACACATGACTAAAGATTCCCCATTTCTTGACTGTTGGTAGTTCAGTGAGTCTGGATAGCCTGGTGCCATTTCTCTTCTGTGAGGGACAGACATCTGAGGATGTCCCCTCAGTTCCTAGGGGCCGCTGTCCGCTCACAGCTACGGACGTCTCTGACTGAACAAGGCCCCACGCAGATTGGTTGATCAGCACAGCCCTCTGAAAGATGTGGATTAGAGGGGGAAATCTGAGAGGATGTAGATCTAAGATGGAACTGAAGGCTACAAAGTGGAGTCTCCCACATGTACCCTCAGAACAGCGGACTTGAGGACTGTCAGGCTAATTGCCCATGAAAACTTGATTGACAGGAGTTGGAAACTGTCTTCCACCAGTGAGTGTCCACCAAGAATCTTTTCCACCTTTGAGCCATTGAACTTGCTGTGTAGGTCCTAACTGGGTTTTCCCCTCTCATATTCTGCTCATAAAAGCACCCAGGTGTGAACCTTCAGTGGACTCAGCTGTAGCTCCCGAATCACACTTCCTCTACTCTTCCCAAGGAAGCTCTATTTCCAGTAATGTAGCTTGCCTTGGTCTGTCTCCTTTCTGTTAAGGTTGACAGAAACCTAAGTCCACATCATAGCAGCTGGGTGACCTTGGGTCAGGTGTATCACCTTGCCCAGCCTCCGTATCCTCTCCTACACACTGTTGCCTCCATGACAGAGTTGGTGTTGGGTAGAAGATACTGGAGAGTGCCTGTCACACAGGACCCTGGCTTGTAGAGGAGGTGGTAGGTTCAGGTGTGTGGCTTGATTGGGTGTTTCAATGATGGGGTAAAAACTGGAGCCCATCCCTTGAACTGGCCATGACCGCTGCTTCTGGAAAGTAGGCTCTTGGCCAGCAGTCAGTGTGTGCAACCAATGCGAGGTAGTATGGGATCTATCTGTTACACAGTACAGGTGAATTAGAGCTGGTGTCGCTGTGTGACCGGGTTGGCAGTAGGTACCAGTTTCTGTCCCTGTTCTGTAACCCAGAAAGCCTGCTGTTGTAATCCTGCTTGTGCTGTGTAAGTAAAGAATTGGGAGCTGGGCAGCCACAAAGATGTTCACATGGACGTCAGCAAAGGTGTGTTGTCGGGAAAGCCATCAGGACTCCACAGCTGGTGACTGGGAGGTATGGACGTCAGCTCATAGGCTCTTGTCGTTGGATGTTATTTTGAAGTCCTCTGTGCCCTGTACTTGTCTGTGGAGTGTGGAGAAGAGAAGGGAAGCTTGGGAATCTTGTGGTTGCACCCATATGCCTGCAGTAAACCCAAGAGGAACAGGAACCGGGGATACGTGTTGAGGTGGACTGTTGGAAAGGGTAGGGATTCAGGTTTCTTCTGTTTGGAGGGACTTTGGACTTAGCAACAGGTGATGGGAACCACTGATGAGTTTGTAGCTCTCATTGACATGGGCCTCCAAGGTGGAGGGCAACCACAGCCACTGGAGCATTCCTTAAGCTGTTTCTCTCCTGGGCTTCATGACCAAATGACCAAAGAAAAGTGCAGTTGAGTTAAATACAAATCCATTGCAGATCCTAAATTCCATTTGGAGCTATTTTCCTTAAATACAGAGGTTTTTGTTGTTTTGTTTCACTCTAAAGTATTGTGATGGAGAAGTTTGAGCTTTGCTCACATACCTGAGAATAAAACATTGACCAGTTGTGTTCAGTGTTGTCGTTGGATATGTCACTGGAAGAGCTTTGGCAGGGGGTGGGGTGGAGGGGGTCTCTGATGTGTGTTCTCTACGTCTGAGATGAAGGAGCTTCACCACCTCTGTTCAGCTATGCACTTAGACACGGTTTTGAAATTTCCCTAATATCCAGTTCTTTGTAAGGAGTAAGTGTCCTAGAACCTAGCTTTAATGTTTATAAGTAGAAAACCACCTAACTTGAAGATAATCCTTTGTTATATATGTCTCGTAAAAGTGGGTTGTACTGGTGTATGTCACACCTTGTTTTTACACAAACACTACCATCTTCAGTGTAGGAGTGATAGATTAAATTAAATAAAGTAAAATTTTAAGTAGCCTCCTGGGGGCCCTGGGGGGCTCAGTTGGTTAAGCATCCAACTCTTGGTCTCAGACCCAACTCTTTGGGTCTTGATCTCAGGGTTGTGAGTTCAAGCCTCATGTTGGGCTGTGTGCTAGGTATGGAGCCTAGTTTAAAAAAATAAAAATTCTCCTGTGACTTAGAATGTGAAAGACCATATAAGCACTAGTAAATACTTTGAATAGTTCCAAAATAATTGACCTAGTAGCATAAATATGTCCATATTGCTGAAGCTTATTAGAGAAGGTAAATTAAAAATTAGAACTGATTAATCTTACTCTGAGCTCTATTTTAGCACCAAAAAGATTTTTTTTAATGAGTAAAGTGTTCATGCACTGAAATGCACAGATCCTAAGTGTAAGATTTGATGAATTTGGTAAGTAGCATATGTAAATATATGTAAATATATATGTAATATATATATATATATATATAAAACTGAGAAACCCAATAGTCTGTCCAAGATTTAGAACATTTCCATTACTCTAGAAAGTTCCTTCCTGCTCCTCCTGGTGTAGACCCTCATCCCCCATAGTAGATAGCCGCTGCTACACACACCCTGAAAAGTTCTTTGGGAATATTTAGTGATGTTAATCATTACAACTCTCTCTTAATTCTTAGGAGATCAAAACATTCAGATGGCAGATAACAGGTAAGCCAAAATGGATTTTGTTTATTGGGGTTTAAGTTTGATGAGCATGAGCCAAGTCAGTGAATATCATTAGAAGCTCTGGTTGAATGGCTCCCCCCGCCCCTCCCACCCCCTCCTCCCCCCCCGGGTGTGTTTGAGCCCATGAAGAAACTGCTTCACAACATGGGAAGTGTCTCAAATATTGATACTGGAAAACCTTTTATGGGAAGCAGTCATGTTGCTCTGCAGGCCTTAAACCTCCCAGGTGAAGTCATTTGATTAACTTGACACCATCCTTACATTGTATAGCCTCTAGTGGTCAAATGAAAAATAGATTTTGTTTGTGGCTTGTTCTGAAGGT
This sequence comes from Canis lupus baileyi, assembly GCF_048164855.1. Classification (NCBI taxonomy): domain Eukaryota; kingdom Metazoa; phylum Chordata; class Mammalia; order Carnivora; family Canidae; genus Canis; species Canis lupus. The sequence continues at coordinate 9,313,648 of NC_132858.1, forward strand.
TATGTTAGTCTTGTGTAGTGTTTGACATGGTTTAATTTTGGTGAGAAATTCTATCCAGACATCTTTGAAAACCGATACAGCTGTTTTTGTGGAGTTTAATTGTTTGTAGAGACTTTGGTGAGCTTACAGAGCCACAGTGGGCATTGTGTCCTAAAAACTTGGTAAGGTGGCTCTTCTTTGATCCCTTTAGCAGCTGACCAAACTATAGCATGCATGTTAGTTGGCTAGTGGGTTTGGTCTGAGGGTGGGGAGCAGATTTTGGGGGAAAGAAACTATAGAAATGAAAACTAAGAAGCTTTGGTCAGGGTTGGAAATGAGAACTATGGGGTGTGGCGGGGGGTGGGGCATGAGGGGTTGTTAAATAGTTTTTTTTTTTTTTTATGTAGATACACCTGTGCATCTATAGCTCTGTCCAAATATGAAGGCGTTGTAGAGGTTTTTTAATATGTTAATGTCCTTGTGCTGTTTGTTTTTGGAACTTCTTGATAGTAATAATTTATAAAATGTACTTTAGTTTTTCAGATGGTGTTCCTTCAGATGCCTTGGAGGCTGCTAAAAATGCAAGTAACACAGGTCAGTTCACTGCCCGTGGGGAAAGTAACAGTTGAGTTTGTGTGCAGAGCAGAGTGTGTTCCATTCTTGAAACATTTATTGCAATAATATAGGTGAAGGGTTACTGTGCTTCAAAGGTTTAGGGAAGTTAGAGTTGGTCAAGTGGGAAATGGTACTTCGTTTAAAAACTCCTATGCTAGGAGCTTCAGGCTTTCCAGAAGTAGGGTGACTAGCATGTCCCCTGGTCCCTGCTGCCACCCGTTACTGGAGCTTGTCAGCCAGTGACCAGTCTTTTACATCTGTGTTCTTTCTTCTTCCCTAAACATTTAGAAGCAAATGCCAGGCTTCATATCATTTTGTCCATGAATTCATAGATGTATTCTTTTATCCTCCATTTTAAAATGTATATATCCATACTTTTTTTTTCCCCCTTAAACTGTTTGAAAGCAAGTTGTGGGTATCCTGACCCTTTTCTCCTAAAACAGTTTTGTGTAAATTTCCTAAAAACTAGGATGAATGCTCCCAAACACAATGCTGTGACCACAACCAAGAAATGCGGGGGTTGGGCAGCCCTGGTGGCTCAGCAGTTTAGTGCTGCCTTTGGCCTGGGGCCTGATCCCGGAGATCGGGGATCGAGTCTTGGGATCGAGTCTCACGTCAGGCTCTCTGCATGGAGCCTGCTTCTCCCTCTGCCTGTGTCTCTGCCTCTCTCTCTCTCCTCTCTGTGTATTCTCATGAATAAATAAAACCTTAAAAAAAAAAAAAAAAGGAAAGAAAGGCGGGGGTTGACAGGACGCTGTTAGCCAATATGTAGTTCTGTTGCTTTTCCCCTGCTTTTCTCGGTTGTTCCTTTTTAACCATTGCCCACACTCAGGCCCAGGGCCAGCCAAAGGTCACGTCCCGAATTTAGTTCTGTCTCCTTTATTCTAGAACTCCCACCTTTTTATCCTACCCTGCAGTGACACATCCACAGGTTGTGTGCCCCGCTGTCTTATGGATTGCCCAGGCTTTGGATTCATTAGGTTGTTTCCTCCTCATTAGGTTCAGACTGCCACATGGGTGACCTGATGCAGGGGAAGCGCAAGGGCCGGGGATACTGAGATAGAGGACTTGGTGGAGGCACGTGTCTGGCACCCTTCCCCGTAGTGAGGGTCCCTTTAGTAAGTGGCCTGCCGGTCATCCTGTGACTACCCTGTCCTCCACTAGTGGTGATGACGATCCTTGCAGAGTCCGGAATGGCACTGGTGGTTGCATGAGTGCGTTTCTCTAATTCTGGTCGTCCTGCTGTGTGTTACATCTGTCAGAGATGGGCTTTCCCTCCCTACTCTCCCAGCCCCCACTTTGCTGTTACTGTATATTCCTAGGTCATTTCTCCTTCAGTGTTTGCTCGCTTGCCATCAGTATTCTTTTCAGTGTGCAAATTGTCTCAGTTTGCAGGTCCCTTCAGGCTGGCTTCTGTGTCCTTTTGCTATGTCCCCATCAGTTTCAAGTACTTTGTAGCTTTGTGATGCTAAGTGATGTTCCATTTTTCCTTGAACTTTTCTTGCTCTGGACCTGGAATCTACCATTTATTTCTCCAAGGGGCCCTGTTCCTTTTAGAGAGAGATTAAAAAATCAGAATATAGACGTTTCTATGCCTTCCAGTGGCCAGAGGTAGAGGAGAGATGTGTGTCTGTGTACACGTGTACTTTTTACATACTGCACACATTCATGTTTTATGTACACACATTTATATAGATTAAATACACCGTGCTTCATGTTAGCAGTTGTTAATAATTAAAATGTTAAAATTCATTTGCCTACTTCGTATCCTTTGCTTGCCCACATCACTTCTATACAAAAGGCAGAGAGAGATTACAGGTGCCTTATGAGTCTGGTGAGGGTGCTAAGTTCAGGTTCCTGGACAGTGTCAGGAGGTAGACATCAGCTCAGCAAACACTGAGACTGTGCCGTGGGCCAGGTGTCTTGCCACACTCTGGTTAAGTGAAGGACCCTTCCTTCCCCCTCAATGTCTTGTTTGTTCATTGGGAAACAACACAAACATGGCACAGGAGGCCAGTGACTTTCATGAGGGGGCGAGTTTGGGCAGAAAGGCTGGGTAGGTTAAGGTGGAGGCCCAGAGCGCTTGCCCATCTGGCACACTGGGAACCAGTGCGAGTAGGGGGCTTCCTGGGATGTGAGCTGGGCCACAAGTGCGCACTGATTTCCTCCAAGGGACAGTCACCTTGTCCCTGTCCTTGCTTCTGGGCCCTTCAGGTCTGAGGGAGAGAAGGCCCCTGGACTGAGAAGTGAGGACATCTTGGTTTGGGAGATTAGAGATTTAAACAGCTGAAGCAAAAAAATAAATAAATAAAAAAATAAATAAATAAATAAACAGCTGAAGCAAGAACTAGAACTGCCCTGGGCCTTCAGTGGATTGCTGACCCGCCTGCTCGGCTGAGTAATGGGGCCAGATGCCTTTAAAATACATTAGAAGAGGTGCCTTGGTGGCTCAGTTGGTTAAGTATCTGACTCTAGATTTTGGCTCAGGTCATGATCTCAGGGTCATGAGATTGAGCCCCGTGTCGAGCTCTTCACTAGGTGGGAAGTCAGCTTGAGATTCTCCCCCCCTCAGCTCCTCCCCATCTAAAAAAAATAAATTTTAAGTATTTTTTAAAACATGTTTTTAAGAAACCACTTGCTGCATTTAGAAATTAAAGTAAATAAAGCTGGGTAGATGTGCACTGATGATTTTCAGCCCTTGGCTGTTCCGTGTTGGGCATATTTTAAATTTTTGGCCTTGTTTTTTTACTTCTTAATAGAAAAGCTCACTGATCAGGTGATGCAGAATCCTCAAGTTTTGGCAGCTTTACAGGAACGGCTGGATAATGTCGCCCATACTCCTTCAAGTTACATTGAGACGTAAGTATGCTATTCATGGGATGCAGTACAACTTTAAGAAACAAAGGGGAAAAGACCGATTTCCTGGTTCCTTAGAACAGGAGTAAGTGTCTTTTTTATTGAGCAGACTTTGGGTACTGAGAACCGTGCACTGGGTTCTAAAGAAGAGCCCCTGGGCTCAGTGGGTGGTAGAAGAACAGGCCTGGGGTGGGGGTAGGGGGAGAAGAGACGGCTGTGGGCAGGGCTCAGGGTGGGGTGCTGGCTCCCTGCTGGCTCCCAGGCAACCACTCCCTGCTCTCCGCAGGTGGACGTGGTGATACTGCCTGGGAGTAGGAGAGGTGAGGATGATAATGGTCTCTAGTTTTCTGGCTAGACTCTGGGCGGGTGGGTTGGCGTTTGTGGAAAGGAAATGCTGCGGGGAGGGGCAAGGTTTCATGGAATAGAATTAGTTCCATGTTGTACATGCCATATGGTCAGTGCCCGCTGGGAGGACGGTGTGGAGTTACTGTAACTGATTGGAGGACAGCTGGATTTAGGATAGTAGGGCTCAGTTTGCTTAAAATCATTTGTTATTTTTCCATTGGAAAGGTAGAGTGAGATAAGAGGTTATTGTAATTGTGTGATTAATTCAGAAAAGAAATATAGGTGTTCTGTTATGTCTGCCATTTCATTCGGCCCCCACTGTGCTTCCACCTTACCCTGCCAGCAGTCCTAGAGACGGGCCTAGTTAAGTATCTTGGTAGAGAACCTTTCCCCTGAGGTAGCTGTGGATAGGGAGGGTAGCAGGGGCCCTTTGTGATTTAAGGCTGTGCTGGTGTACTGTCTAAACGGTACTGTGCATAGGAGCAGCTGACACCGTGCTGTGTGTTGTTGGAGGAAGGGTTGAGTGCCCAGGCTAGTGCTCGCCCTGCCTTCAGGGCTCAGCCCATATGGATGCCATCCATGGGGGCTGTGGGGGCTGTGATGAGGCCCAGTAATCTGCTCTTTGTTGTACATAGTGAACAAGGGCTTCAGGTTAAACATATAATTTTGATGGGTTAAAAAGGATTTTTTGCTTTTTCTGATTTAAGTAATGCATACAAACTGAAATATTTTTAGAATACAGAAAGTACTGAGGTATCTGGGCAACTCAGTTGTTAGTTGTCCGACTCTTGATTTTGACTCAGGTCATGATCTCAGGGTTGTAGGATTAAGCCCCTCGTCCGGCTCTGCCCATCATGGACTCTGCTTGTGGAGAAGTATGAAAAAGCAAAGAAGCTCAAAATTACCTGGCTCTCGAAGGGAACAGACCCCATTTGTCTGTGTCGTGTCTGATTTTCCCCTTAGTGTGTCAGCATGAACCTCCACTGGGCGCTGAATATTCCTTGAAAACATGATTGTGGATAAGCTGTGCTTGTTCAGTTTGTCGTTATTTCCAGTTTTTCACTTTTACAAATAATGCCTCAGTGGACATCTCAGGCATAAGTATTTGGTTATTTCTTTGGTGTAACTTCTTGAAGTAGAGTTACTGGACCCAAGGAACATTCAGGTTCAGCTTTGCTTGAAAGTGCATGAGTTGGTTAGAGGGCTTCTTTATCCTTACTCTCATCAAACCTGGGAGATTTTTTTTAATTGCCAACTTGGTGAGGAGCAGACAGTGGTTCTTCTAAATTAACATTCTTTGGACATTTTGTGGGATTGAACCTTCTTTCCATGTTTACCTGTGTTTTTTCTTTTGTGGTTTATCCGCCTGCATCTCCCTGCCACCTTTTGGGATGTTTATCCTTCTAATGATGTGTAGGAGCTCGTTTCTATAATAAGGATGTTAATTCTGTTAGTCTGAATTTATTTTAAGAAGATTGAAAAGCACGCTGCCTTACTTAGTGGCCATAAGGATGTTTGACTTTTCCTTTCCTCTCAGTCTGCCTAAAGCTGTGAAGAGAAGGATCAATGCACTGAAACAGCTTCAGGTGAGGTGCGCCCACATAGAAGCCAAGTTCTATGAGGAGGTCCACGACTTGGAGAGGAAGTATGCTGCGCTGTACCAGCCTCTCTTCGACAAGGTGGGCAGCTCTCTCATACGTTGCGTGTGCAGGGGCAGAGCTTTCTTCAGGGGAGACCTCCATGCTTATGGAGTGGGGGACCCTTGAATGGTTATCCTTCAAACCCTAAGATTTAGGGTCTGAAGTTATAAAAGCATTGGGTATTCACAGATATTTGCAAATTGAATGAACTTCTGAGTTGCTGTAACTCTAAGAAGGTCTCGTTCTTACTTAGAGAAGGGAATTCATCACTGGTGATGTTGAGCCAACAGATGCGGAGTCAGAGTGGCACAGTGAAAATGAAGAGGAAGATAAATTGGCTGTGAGTATTTTTTTTTTTTTGAATGAGTGCGTCTTGTGTTGTTTTAGTGCTATTAGGGGTAAGAAACCTGAACGTTTTTTAATCCATGGTATGCCGTCACCAAGAACAGAGAGCTCCTAACTTTAGGTGCTGTTTCACCCTGAGGTTGGTCCTTTAGATTTCCTTATGACTGGAGCACTGAGCAGCTGGCAGCCTGGTGTCAGTCAGTTAATACCATGAACCAGATGTGATTTCCCTTCTCAGTCTAAACAGCTCCATGCTGTAGGATAGTGAGATGTGGGATCCGACAAACAGAATTGAAAACTTCAGGAGATGTCTTCCATCAGGACAAAAGCCAGACCCCACAAGGGGAGGGGACACCTCTGTCTCCACTCACTACATGGTCAGGGCCACCCTTCTCTAGGACTAGCAGTGGTAGTGAAGGAGCCACAGTGCACCCAGCCACTTGGGATTGGGAGCTTCTCATCACCTGCTCATAGTCTTCAGCAGATCCTATTCCAGTGTCGCAGAAAGTTCCAGCATGCTGTGGGGTAACTTTGTCCACCTGCTTCTTGTTTGGAAGACAAGCAACTTATATTTTTATCCTTTTTATGATCCATTCCATCAGGATTATTTTTTTAGAGAATTTTTTTTGAAGTGTATGTTAGTTTTAGTGACCGTATGTTTTTGATCTTTCAAATATATTGTAGAACTGGCCTGGTTGAAGCTGTGGCTATGGATGAATCTAGTTGTGAATCATTTCCTTATTGCTCAAGAAAGATCTGCCTCTGTTAATTTGAAAAGCTCCTTATGATCATTTGTGCATAAGAATCCCATGTGATGAAGCATTTGCACTTAAAGTGGTTCCATTTAGTGTTGTGCTTGACCTCCCTGGGCCTGCCCTTTCCCTGGGCCCTGATGTTAGAAATGATCCCTCTGCACATGCTTGTCCAGTCATCTCCCTGATGTTTGCATGGGAGTTTCTGTGCAGACATTTATAGCCACCTCCTTACCAGTGGATGTACACACCAGTTGGCGTTCCTTGTTGCCAAGGGCACTGGAGTCCTCCAGTCTGGGTGGCTGATTGTCCCAAGATGAACATCTCATAGAGCTGGCACTTGGCACCTTTCCCAAGTTTGATGGTATTGTACCATCTTTTAAAATTATATCACACAAAAAAAAATAAAAAAAATAAATAAAATAAAATAAAATTATATCACAGAATCACATCTGAATGGAATGCTTTGATTGCTTTGTTCCTTAAAGTCACTTTAAAAATGTGACATGCATGGTGGTCTTGGAGATGCAGATGCAAAGAATACAGTTTTTGATAGAAGTGTGTGCAGGACTCTGAAATTTACATTTTGCATTAAGCGGTTGAATATAAGTTTATTACTTTGTGGTAAGTGTTCTGTTCTCTCTTATTTTTTTTAGGGAGATGTGAAAAATAAAGTAGTCATAGCAGAAAAAGAAGCAGCAACAGCAGAGGAGCCAAACCCCAAAGGAATTCCAGAGTTCTGGTTTACCATCTTTAGAAATGTAGATATGCTAAGTGAATTAGTCCAGGTAAGCAAATTTCCACCTAATAGAGTGATTTCAGTCTTAATTATTTATCTGTTAACCACTTAACTCTGTGTTTAGCAGTTGTTCCTGGGGGGTGGAAAGGCACTTGACCAATAGCTCATATGTGTGGTCTTGATCTCCTGGGGCCGGGGTCTCACTGTTAGAAGCCTCCATGCTACCTGACACTGAAAGTGCTGCTGGGAAGACCTGTACCTCTGAGAGTGAGCCAGACTTGTAGTCTTCCTACCTCCATGAAGGCCCACTGCCTCCCCCCTAGAGCACTTACCAACAGACTCAGAACCCTTCCTCATCTTCCTGTGAATGAACAAGTGGGAAGATGTGAGGGCAGGAGACCAGGAAATTGGCCAACAGGGTCCATAACTTGCTGACCTAGGTGTTGTTTCTGGTTCTCTCTTCAGAGATGTGAGGACCAGCAGGCTTGGTCGATCCTATATTTAGTGGCATCTAGTGGTAGTGTAAAAGCAGCTGGGCTCCTGCCCATCCTGCCTGGCATTGATGGTTCCCAGTGCTCTGTGCCAGAGAGAAGTGGCACCTTGTTGCTGTCACCTAGGCCCAGTGGTCCATGCACAGATTTGGGTGACTTCCTAGGAGCTCTTACTTGATGAGGCCAAAATTCCAGCCAGGGCTGCTTCCCAGCATCTGGGATTGTGTCTGATGTCCAGTCAAAGGGGGTAGTGTGTGTTGTTTGGAAAAAGCCCGCTAGAAATTTTTTTTTTCTCTTTATGATCAGGAATATGATGAGCCTATCTTGAAGCACCTGCAGGATATTAAAGTGAAGTTTTCAGACCCTGGGCAGCCAATGGTGAGTACTGATTGAGTTCCTGATTGGCATCAGAAAAGGTCAGGGCACTGAGGGTGAGGGGCTTGGAGCCAGGGTTGGGGATACAAACCTGGTCACACACTTGCAGAGGATGGTCCTGAGGAAGATGCTCACCAAGAACTAGAATGTTGTCACGTGGCCTTCCTGGGCCTTGCCCAGTAGCACTGCATAGCCTGACAGCCCGAGGCATGGGCTGCATGTGGCAGGTGCTGGAGTCTGCAGCAGTGGACTCCCTTGCCAAGGTGTCTGCCACTTAGTTGCCACTCCCTGAGCTAGCTTGTTTTCTGTCAAATGGGACAATGTCTTTGTTCTAAGTGTCTTTCAGGTTTGTGAGGATCTAATGTCTGTAAAGCAGGATGGTAGGTATATACTCAAATACGAGCAGCACTTTAATAGGAACCCAAGATGCTAATGAAAGAAGCCTCTATTAAGTTTTACCTAAAATAACCGCAGGTAGACAAACCTGAAAAACGTGTCCTTGCTTTGACTGTCACAAAACAGCTCTTAGTGGCTAGTGAGAGGAGTCTGACTGAAGCCAGCCCTTCCTTTCCTCCGGGGAATGGGGCCTGCCAACCTGAGTGAGCTGGGTCCTCATAGAGGCACCATTCGTGGCCTCTTAGCCTGGCTGTGGCTGACGGGCTCCATTCCAGTGTGACAGCAGTTCCAGCGGCACTTGACTGACTGCATCGTGGCTCTCAGGTTCAGGTCCTGGGGACACAGCCTGGGACCTAGGGCCTGGCTCCTCCCTCCCCATTGCAGAGCAATGGCCCCAGCTCAGGAATGAGGGCCAGTGTACGTGGGATGTCTCTCCCTGCTCCTACAGGTACTTACTGGAGGCAAGGGGCAGGGGGATACCCTGGTTCTGTCCCTTTCACTTCTCCTGCCTGGCTCACTCTGGGAGGTGACATTCAGCTTTCCCTCTGAGGGTGTGGGGTGCTGGGCACCAGCTGAAGTGATGTCAGCTCAAAGGTTGAGGGGAACCCCTTTCCTACTGCACCTGGTTAACCAGGTTATCAACAGGGCCTTCTTGTTGGTTATCAACAGGAGGCTGGGCCATGGCACCCCCTGGAGGCTACATGGGGCAGCCCGAGCTTGTTGGCTTGTGTTTGGGGGTGGGGTGGTGGTGGAGTGCATGCTCTTTTAAGATTCTGTGTCCGTTTTTTCCCCTAACACTTCTTTCTCACATCTATTAACTATTAATTTATTTTTTCCCTCTCGCTCAGTTCTTTTCTTTTGTTCTTACAGACACTTGTTTGGTGATTTTCTGGGTCTGTTTTCTTTCTCAGTCTGTCTGGCATTTTCCTCCATCTCTTACAGTGATTTATAGACAAACAGGAGCCTTAGTGTTGGGAGACCACCAGCCAGTCTTCTTTCTCCCCCTCGTTACCTCCCCCGTTACAAAAGTCATACGCACTTACTGTGAGTGAGGAGGCATAAAGAACAACAATGCACATCTGTCGTGTAGAAGTAACTCTCAACTGTGGAGTCTGTTTCCCCATAACCTTTGTCCTTTTAAAATTGTTATGAAATATTTTAGACATTAAAACTAGAACGAGGATGCCTGGGTGGCTCAATGGTTGATCTTCTGCCTTTGGCTCAGGGTGTGATCCTTGGGGTCCTGGGATCAAGTCCTGAATCAGGCTCCCTGCAGGAAGCCTGCTTCTTTCTCTCTATGCCTCAGCCTTTCTGTCTCTGTCTCTTATGGATAAATAAATAAAATCTTAAAAAAAAAAAAAAAAAAAAAAAAGGAACAAGAGATAAAAACTATCCAGCCTCAGAATGAAGCAGGGCCATTGTGTTTGCTTCTCCCGTGACCACACCTCTCCTCTTCAGGGTCTCCACACTTACCCTGTAGCAAAGAGGAATTACATCTGTGGACAATGTTGTATAGGCTCTGCTGGGTGGGAAATAGTTATTACTGCCTCTGTGGGCTGTAAAATGATTTATTTAATGTTGCCCACACATGCCGCTGCCACCTCCACCCTATTTTGAATTGTTGCATTATGATCAGCACACTTGAACCTAAATCATTTGTTCAAATTTTGGGTGGTTTCCTCAGTTTAGATTCCGTTTAGTATAGTTTTACTGGGTTAAAAGAGGTGGACCTTTATAAGGCTCAAAGGTTCACTTCGCATATTTTTTACACTTTATTTTTTGGAATCGTGTTTTTTTTCCCCTTTGTTTTGAAATAATTGCAAGCTTAGTACCTGAGCTGCAGCAACAGTGTAGTGTTCCTGTGCTGCTTCTGCCCAGACTGGAGCTACTGGGGCCCTGTGGGCCATGCGGGGCAAGGGATTGCTTCCCAGGCTTTTCTTTTTTCTTTTTTTTTAATTTTATTTATTTATTTATGCATGAGAGACCGAGAGAGAGGCAGAGACACAGGAGGAGGGAGATGCAGGCTCCATGCCAGGAGCCCGACGCAGGACTCCAGGATCGCGCCCTGGGCCAAAGGCAGGCGCCAAACCGCTGAGCCACCCAGGGATCCCCTCTACTGCCTCTTGATTTTATTTGTGTCTGCTGCTTTCTACACACCCTGCGTCCATTGTTCCTCTTATGCTTGTCTCTTCGGATTATACAGTGCTTTTGAACAAAAGATGAACTTGTCCCATCCCTGCATAGAGGGGCCCCTTCACGCAGCAGAGAAGGCAGTGCTGTGCCTGAGCCCAAGTACAGAAGGGGCGGAGGGCTGGACCCCTGACGCCTGGTTTCCCAGTCCAGGCCCCCACCTCTGTCAGGGTGGGCCCTGCAGCAGCAGGGAGAAGCTAGGGTTCCCTAGGAGAGCTTGGACCTCCGCTGGGGAGGGTGCCTCAGAGGGGCACGCAGGACAGGTATTCCCTCACCTGCCATTTGTGTTTTGACTTGATGCTGCTGTTTTTTGTAATAAAGATATTTTTCTTGATATGTGACCATACCTGTTGAACTTTTCAGTAGTGGTTTCTGTGACATTCTGCTCAGGGAGGAGTTGGTCTCTAGTACATACCATGCCGTTCATAGTCTGTCACTGGTGGTCTGTAGACTGACCTGAGTTTTTGTATTTAGTCTTTTGTATTAGAGTTCCACTTTGAACCCAACGACTACTTTACTAATTCAGTCCTGACAAAAACATACAAGATGAAGTCAGAACCAGACAAGGCCGACCCCTTTTCCTTCGAAGGTCCTGAAATAGTTGACTGTGATGGGTAAGTACATGCCATTTCAGCTTCTTTTTGGAAATAAAAACAGATAATTTTAGAACTTAACGAGTAAGAGAAAATAAGAATAAAGCAAAATGTCATTAATCTTCTTAAAAGCCCAGTGGACAAAGATTTAAATTATTAAATAGTCTTTCTGTTTTGGGGGTATGACCGCCTGTGCTGGGAAATGTGTCATGGGGTCACATGTGCCACCATGGGGGCTGGCGGCCCAGCTTCCTCATCAGATGGAGGGATTGGGTCCTCAAGCTCCCTTACATGACACTGTCCTCACTGAACTGATAAATGATCTTCAGTGTTTGTTGAGTGAAGAAAATGAGTCAATGAAGGGCAGTATGGGTCAGTTGCTTGATTTGGAAATTGGTGGGGCAGTTTAATTGTTATCTGACTCATGATGGAGCCCCTTGGTGACTTCAGGGGAAATCACCAGGAAGAGAAGGTGGCTTGGAGTTCTTTCCCCTTGGTATGTTTGAGGTGGTTTGGGAAATTGTTTTGTCTTTGAATTGGCACAATTACCTTACTCATGGGACAAGTACTTCTGAATCTTCCCAGATGAGCAGTTCCAGAGCTTTCTTAAAACCTTTCTAGGCTCGAGTGGTGAGAGTGACTGAGAGAGCATTTCCCAAGGGGAGGCTGTTAGGTGACACGTAGGCCCGGCTTACCAGGCATGTTCCCAAGCAGACACCAGTCTCATGCTGCCAGGGGTTCCCAGTGGGTCCACAGTGATGGAGGGATGAGCAGTGGTACAGGGTTTGCATTTGCACCCAAGAAGGCCCATTCAGCAGCCTGGAGCCAGTGTGTCCACCCCAGACAGTCCTTTGTGCAGCTATAACTTGCTGCCTCTCCACCTTGTCCTGCCTGGAGAATCCAGGTGTGTGAGTGGGTGACTTCAGGGTGCTTTGGGGTCTGGACAGAGGCAGCAGGTGGCAAGCTCCTGAGCGTCTTTTGGGCCTCTTAGCCCAGCTGTGACCCGGCTTGGTAATAGGAAACACCCTCCGAGTACTTGACAAGGGGAGGGGGCATTATGCCACTGTGGTCACAGAACCCCCAGCTTCAGGCAGTGCTGCTAGCCAGCGCGGCGGCAGCCTAGGTCACCTGGCCACTTCCCTTTGTCCAGCCTTCACATGGACTTTGTAGATGTGCCGATCCGACTGGCAGGCTGCTTTCCCTACCTACGTTGTCCAGGTCCTCTAGCTGTGCTTTGGTACCGTGGGTGTTTGTGGTCAGTGTTTCTTATGGCCCGTGTCCGCATGTGTGATGGCTGTCTGTCCCCATAGGTGTGCTATTGATTGGAAGAAAGGGAAAAATGTTACAGTCAAAACAATCAAGAAGAAGCAGAAACATAAGGGACGAGGCACAGTGAGAACAATTACCAAACAAGTTCCCAACGACTCTTTTTTCAACTTCTTCAGCCCACTGAAAGGTGAGTGGGTTGCGTTGCGGATGGTGATTATATATTACGGGAAGTCCTTGCCTTACCCTTAGAGTCCGGTGCAGGTCCTCTGGTGAGTGTGACTGCTAAAGACACAGTTGCTATGCTAGGGGCCGTGGTGCTGGTGCTCACAAGGTGCGGAAGTGGTAGGGGTGGAGGGAGGGCTCAGTGGGCGCCCTGAGCTCCATGCTGGCAGGCCTTCCTGCCACAGCCCTGCCTTTGTCCCTGGTTGTACTCCAGTTACACCTATGCAGCTTGTGGATCATTCCCCACCCTCTCTCTTATAAATTTAGTTTAGTTTTGTTTTTCTCTGTGACTTGATACAACTTGAGGGGTTTACAGATCATGGATTTCTGTTTTTGAAAGACTTAGCTTGGAAACTAATTTTTTTTTCCACCTAAGTAATAAAATAAAGTGACCAAGTGAAGGTTGAGCAACAGGTTTTGAGGGTAAATTACTGAGAAGTCTTAACAAAATTTTTTAAACCTGAACGTGAAGGCCAGGCGGGTTGGCAGTGTTAGAATAGGAGAAAACATGCTCTCTTTATTTTCCGTGAACACGAAGTGATTGAAATCTAGAACTGCCTGCCCCTGGCACAGGTAATTGGTGGGCGTGTGAGTTTTTCTCCCTTGCCCACAGGGTGGCTCCATTTTTAAGTGTGAGCCTCAGACCATGACTTTGTCTCTGAGCTGAGGGCCCTGGCTTCTCAGGCTACGACATTCGCCCTTCCACCCTGTATCTTTCTGGGATTCGTCTTTGATCCTAGAGGATGCAAATGTGTATTGGTTTGGTGGTAACACTAGCCAAAAATGTAGTTAAGTTTTTTCCTTGTATTGGAGAATCCCCTTTGGTGGTCACCTGCATACATTCTCCATGAAACAGGGGCTTTGGTTCCTAAATGCAGTGGCTTTGCTGGAAGGTTTCTTAAGATTGGGTTTTAAGTAATTTAATAATCAAAATGAAATTAAGTGGACTCAGAATTTGGGGGGGGTGACTTTTGGGGTTCTAAAACTGTCCTGTGATGGTTATGACTCTGAAAATGTCCTGGGGTAATTAATGTACACTTAAGCTCTCTGGTAGATAAATTACATGTAAACATAGCTATTTTTAAAGTCGTCATGTATGATATCAAGTGATGAGCTCTGTGAAAACAAATCAAAGGTGACCATAGTAGTGACAGGGCAGGCAAGGAAAAGGTGCTGAAATTCAGATAATGTGTTTTGAAATGAAGGAATCTGGTCTGGTGCCCTCCTTGTCCTTAAATCTATAAGACCTGTCCCAAAGTCACATGAGCAAAGTCCTTGGCACCCAGGCCAGAGTTCCCAGACCCAAATCTTAGCCTGTGGTGGTGCGCACATGCCAAGGCTCAGGGAACATGCTATAGGGGTGGTGTTGACACACATGGGTGCCCAGCCCCTGGGGAGCAGCCAAGCCAGGAGGGGCTAGTTGAGGCCAGGGTGGTAAGCCTCCCGCTCCTGGCAAGACTGAGCCTTGAACAAGCATTTCTAAAGTCTGGGTTTTGAATGGTGGTGGTTAGTTGAGCATCACTGGGCTTTGTTGAGTGGTTTTAAGTTCCTGTATTTGCCGTCACTCTCGGTTCTGGGTCAGGCTCTGGTGCAGCAGCAGAGTCTGGCCAACTGTGCGCGTGCGCGCGCGCGTGTGTGTGTGTGTAATTGCCCCTGTGCTGCACTCTTTGGTGGGCAGCGACCAGCAACACCCTCTTGCCCACAGGGAGTCTTTCCATTGTGTGGGAAGAATGCTTCAGCACTGTGTTCTCTCCTTTCTCCTTTCCAAATGGACACAGTGTGGACCCTACTGAGGTGCAGTGCTTTAGAAACAAGGCTCAAGGATCTTCCTCCCCCGAGAGAATCCTGCAGGGTTGCAGGACACGGGTACAGTCTCCTTAAAGTGTAAATGCGCGCTGAGTGTCCACAGTCTGGAGCCACTTCATAGGCCTTTCCACCTGCTACCACTAAACTAGGAAGGAAAGTGCTTTTCCCCAGTTGGTGTCCTGAGCAGGTTTCCGAACAGGTCTGGTGGGGGCCACAGGGAGATTAGGGGCTCCAGCTGTGCATGGTCCCACCTTACCTCCATGGATCTGCCTGCATGGGCTTGCAAAGGTTTTGGTTGTCAGTGTAACGTGCGTATGTTTTGTCTTTTTTTTTTTTCTAGCGTCTGGGGATGGAGAATCACTGGTAAGCTTTGTGTTGTCATCAGAATCTCATTATCTCCAGAGCAGTTGCCCACCTTCTATTCAGTCCCTCCTCCCTCCTTAATCCTCTGACACCTGGGGTGTGCGGTATTCACTACACTGTGGGGCGGAGCCCCGTGTGCTCCACCACTCTCAGTAATGCTGGGTCCCCCAGAGTGAGGGACACGGTGCGGGTGGGGGGCGCGGTGTTCGCCGGTGGACACAGGTTAACATTGGGGTCTTACCTCCTCAGGATGAAGACTCGGAATTCACATTAGCCTCTGACTTTGAAATCGGACACTTCTTTCGTGAGCGGATAGTCCCGCGGGCTGTGCTGTACTTCACAGGGGAGGCCATAGAGGATGATGACAACGTATGTGGGTGGGAGACCCTGGGGGTCCCCTGGTGGCGGGGGAGGGCGGACAAGCAGGGCTCTGGGGTACTCGTAGAGCAGAGTGCCAGCCCCCTCCAGGGACAGCATCCTCAAAAGACCCCAGGTGCTCATCATGTCCTGCTTAAGGTCTATAAGCTTTGGGTGACTTGGAAATGGGAGGAAAATCTCATTTACGGAAGTCTGGCCACAGCAAAAGGTTAGGATAGAGTGGACTCGTGCTAGCCTGTGGTGTGCTGGCCCCAAAGAATTGAAACCCATGGTGCACAGAAGGATGGTGTGGTTGCAAAGTCCCCTCCTTCCTCTCTCCCTGCCTGAGCACAGCCTAGCTGGCTGGCTTTCGATGGTCACCTGAGATTGTTCTTCATTCCAGCCTGCGCTCGGCTCACCGTGTCGTCTTGATTTGTAGGAATAAAGTCTTATAGTGTGCTGTTAGAAGTATGCTTCAGATATTTATTCCCTTGCTTTTAGAGCTCTTAGGTTTCCTGGATGGTTCTCAGTTTCCTTTCTAAGACGTTTCTCAAGGCTTCAGATGGGGACAGCCAGAGCCAGGCAGGTTTGAGCTGCTTAGTGCCCAGGGGCAACGAGGGCCTGCTCCTCGCACTTCTCCTTTGTGCAAATGGGCCCATCCAGA
Source organism: Canis lupus baileyi (assembly GCF_048164855.1). Lineage (NCBI taxonomy): Eukaryota > Metazoa > Chordata > Mammalia > Carnivora > Canidae > Canis > Canis lupus. Next base: position 9,329,645 of record NC_132858.1, read on the forward strand.
GTGGGCTGGCTGTGTAATCTGGAACTGCTTTGTCTGTCCCTGGGCTGGGAGGTAGTTTTGGGGCAGGCTGACATGGACACGCACAAGTCAGTGTAGTGTTGCCTCGTGTAAGTGCTCAAGTTATTAAGTTGACACAGCAGATTGTAGACCAACACAGTCCCGTAGAACTTTCTGTGATGATGGAACAGTCTTCAGCGTGCCTGCTCTGTCCAGTGTGGTAGGACTGGCCCCATGTGATGCTTGAGGATGTAAAATGAAGCTCTAGGCAACTGAGGTCAACTGAGTGTTTAGTTTTTATTTAATGTAGCCAAAACAGTCTAGTGATGACACACAGTGGAAATCTCTAGACTGCATGGTCTCCACAGTTTTGATCATATACCCATCAATTTTAAAACTCGAACGTGCAGCTCATTATATATTGGTTTACTTCAAATGCATGCAGAGTGGGTAGTACTGGCTAGGACTGTGTGTGTATTCACTCACAACACCTTTTGTATGGGTGCTGCTGCTGAGCAGTGTAGTTTAGAGGTTAGAAGGGGGAGCCGCACTCAAGACTGCTTATTAGACCAGGATCCCAATTTCACCACTCATAGCTGTGTGGCCTCTGTGCTGCAGTGTCCTCATCTGAAAACAGGGTTAACGGTAGACTCTGGTGACTTGTCAGGCTCTCTAAAATAGCACCTCTAACAAAAATTTAAAAAAATAAAATAAAATAGCACCTCTTGGCACCATTACATAGTGCATGTTAGGATAAAGGTAAACTTCAGGTGTCTGCTATGTTGGAAACCTTGCACAACAGCTGGACATTGTTGCAGGAGGGAATGGGTCTTCCACGTTCTCTAGGCTTAGCTTGCTTTTCCCATGAGCTCTGCAGTCACTGTGGAAGCACTGTTCTACGTCACTGTGAGGTGTGTTTGAAACAGGACCCTCTAGGCCCTTCCACGTCAAGAGTGAAATGATAATACTTAGAACCTCAGAAGATCCACGCTTGAGCCTGTTGGAGGGTAGTTCCAATCTGAGCTAAAATGTAGTTCCCTACAAGACATCAGACCAAGGTCTTTCCCTCTCGGAGGCTGAAGGGCACTGGGGGGTGTGTGGACCCCACCAGCCCTTAAGCCCTTAGAAGTTTTGTGTGGGCTGTCACTAAGGACAGGCTCCAACGAATAAAATGTTTGTAAGAAAAAGCCTACTAAATTTTTATGTCCCTCGTGGCGTTCAGGCAGTAACGATAAGGTTTGTTTTGTGTTTGATCTTGTTCTGAGTCTGATGTGTGGAGTTTGAATGAGAGTCTGACCTGTGGTGTCTTTGGACCTAGAAGAAATTCATTCACAACCAACCAACTACAGTGTTAGGCTTCTCTTCACACTTAAACACCAGGGTTTTATCACATTTCTAATAATAAATACCCTTGTAGGAGATATAAAATACTATTGGAATTCATGTATCTGCATAGTAAAATGCTCCTGTTTGGCTTAGATTAGCCAGTTTCCCAAGGGGTCCCAATATGGTGTCATGATGACCATCTTATTCCTGCACCCTTCCCCATCCTCAGGCCTTGTTTTGAGTGGTTTTCAGATACCCAGCATCCTATGAACACAGCAGGCCTCATGGCTAGATGGCCCCACAGCATCAAGGGCCAGGATGCCCAGAGGCTGGGCCATGCTTCTGCTTCCCACAGGCCTGACCAGTGGGGGCACTTGACAGGGACTGTGCCTGGGTCAGGCTGCCCTTGTGCTTTAGAGACCTAAATCCTGTTTCCTTTCTTTTTTCAGTTTGAAGAGGGTGAGGAAGGAGAAGAGGAGGTAAGACATGGTGAACGTGGAGCATCTTTTCCCTGAGGCTGCACTAGGCTTCCCCTGCCAGAACAGTTGGAGGTCATGGAACCTTGTGTGGAGCTGCCTCGGGGCCTCCACCCTGTTGAAGCCAGTGGAAGGGGGTGGTGGACGCAGGTGCTGGCCCTCTGCCCAGTCGCCAGCCCCTCGATTGACTTAGGAAATGTTGGTTTAACAAACAAATCGCATTTTCAGCAGTGTGTTTATGTCCATTATCACTGAGAACAAAAAGGTGCCTAGAAATCATTGTGTCCAGAGGAAGTGACCTAAGCACTTAGGGACCGTGATCATGGATTTCCTGCTGAATTCGAGGGTGGCTTTCATTTGTGTGGAGTGTGTGCAGATCCACAAGAGTTTAAGTCCCGTGTGTTCAGCTCGCTCTCATCCTTTTCTGCAGGAGTTGGAAGGTGACGAGGAGGGAGAAGATGAGGATGATGCCGACATTAACCCTAAGGTCAGTTGTTGGGGAGCTGCCGTGTCCACCGATGCCATGCTGCTGTGCTGTTGGGTTGTGTCCCCACCTGGCGTGCCTGTCCTGCTCTAGTTAGAACATGGAAAACAGACCAGGAATAGGCATGAGTAGCCCCTTCGGTAGGATTTAGTGCTCGGTGAGTGTCCAGTGAAGGAAGGCTTTCCAAGCTTACTCAGAAGCTCTTTCTTTCCATAAGCTATTTCAGGAGAGCAGCTTTGTTTTCCAGACCCTTAGTCCTTTCAGGGTAATGGCTGAATGACCACATCAATAAGCTGCCATCTATTTGTTTTTGGAAAAGGTATAAAGAAGGAACTTCGGGGGGTTATTTTTTTTAATAGAGTAATTGAATTGTAGACATAATTTTGTAGTTGCCTATGGGCTGAGAATATTCACAAGCTATGTCTAAATACCTCTAATCATTGAAAGTAAACTAGGAAGCATTGCTAAAAAAACAAAAACAAAAACAAAATGAGAGTGGCAACCCCGTTAATTTTACCTGAAGGTCTGAATGTTTACTGATGGTCAGATCAACTTAAATGAAGTTGCTTTGCCACTTAACACATCTCTTAAATCCAGAACTGCTTTAATGTAGTCCTGAAGCTGTAGTATGAATGTCCTCTGTTTGCTAGCATGAGAAATTGAAAGCTCACTACATCTTAGTATTAAATACATCACAGGCTGTTGGAACACTCAACTGACCTGCCATTTATAGCCTGGGTCTCGGTTTAACTAGACATAGTTTGTCCTCCGTTTTTGCCCAAAGTGGAATGTGCACTAAACTATCAGTGTAATAACCCAGCTCTGTAAGTGTGTGTGTGTGTTTGTTTTTTTTTAACACCCAAATGTTTCTGTAAATGCATGCTTTACAGCTCCTTCTAGGGAAGGATGAGAGGTGGGTTTAAGACTTTTTTAAATGTACCATATAAATACTGCTTTGGGAATAAGCCTACAGACATACTCACCTCTGCACAGTTGGCCTATCACGGGAGAACTGTAGTGCAAGCACCCCTGTGCTCAGCTCTGTAACATGGGGGCCCTGCCTCAGGTGGCTCACACTGGGCGAATGGGGGAGGTGCTGACACACACATTCATGGTTTGGATTTGAGAACAGAGACTGAGGATGGTTTGCAGGGGGAGCTCCGTTACTCCGTCGCTTGTCACTTCCTTCTGTTGTTTGTCCTCTTCTCTCTCCTTGCCAAACCTGTCTCCTGCCACGTCTGTTTTCTGGAAGGGCATTCTCTCACAAGTAATCTGGCACAGTATAGGGTTGTCAGGACTGGCGCTCCGTGGATCTTCATTGGTGGGGCACAGGGGTGGGATGATAAACTGGGAGGCACCAGGACCGCCAGCCCTGTGCAGCTAGAAGGGCCCGGGTCTTGTCTTTCAGAGGGATTTGTTATATCTGAGTCTGCACACGTGGAGGCAAACAAGGGAGAAGGGATGTTTGGTGTTAAATGAACAGCTGTGGTGGGTTGGGGTTGCTCATCTCAAGCTCAAGATTTTGTAGTCAGTCGTGTCATGAGAAAGTGGCTGTTTCCGCCTGTTTAATCTTGTGCATTTTGCTTTCTTTTTTGCTGACAGTTCCTTTCAATTTTTTCCCCATTTAGGTGTAATTTTTGTCTGTTAATCATTCATGCGTTTCTAGGTAAGGTGGAATTCCATTCATTCCTAATCCAATCTTCTGATCTGTGCTTTATAACAGTGCTTTATTGTGACTTTGTGGATAAAGAGGAAGCTGTTGGCCAGGCACACTTCTAGTGTGCTAGGCTGAGCTCAGGGCTTTCTGAAGAACAGTATTTTTGCGCAGGTGTCTGTTGTATGTACTCCTAAAACTGATCGTCAGAAACTACATTTGGCTCCTGTTGCTGAGCCCAGTGTTTGTTGCTGACCACGGAGAGGCGTGACTGGTGTGGCATTTTTATTGGGGACGGGACTGCCCTCCAGGAGGAGCACAGAGCGTGAGGGCCCTGGGAGGTGGGCACTGTGCAGTCTTCATGAGGACCGTGTTGCACGGGCCACCCTGGAATGAGCCACACCTGTGCAATAGGAAGCAGCCCACTGTGCTTTTTCTTGATGAGTCTCGATTGATTGTTTCTACTTTTTAAATTCAGGTGTGGTGCAGACCAGTAGGTCATTAAGGGCTAGCTGACCTTTGAATGTGCTAGAGTTACTATCTCCAAAGCTGTGGTATCTATGTGGTTTAGTGTTCGGAGCAGGTGCTGTTGCGTGTTATTGGGAGTACTCTGGCTGGGGAAGAGCTAGCTGTGCCCACCTGCCACCCCTGTCTGCCACAGCATGGGCCATTGCAGCTCTGTTCCAGCCATCAGCTCCTCGCCCTTGGGGAACACTGTCCTCACTTGGGGGTAGGGGTGGGGCGCCTGGTCAGAAGGTGCCACAGGAGGCAGGTGCAGTGATGTTCATCCCTGGAAATGTAGGGGTTCTTGGTGCTGTGCTAAGAGCAGCGGCAGTCAGTGTGTAAAGCAGGGCCTGTGAGAGCTAGGATTTGAACTTAAGGCTTCCTGCTGATCCTGACATTTAAGCAGACCACAGGCCTTTGAGAGTCTCTCTGCATTGCCTTCCTGTCTGCTCACTCGGGTGGGCTCACATAGAGAACTAAGAGGTGAAGAGGTAGCACAGCTATCTCCTGGTTAAGAAACGTCATAACTAGGTGAGATGAAGAGACACCTGGATCATTTACATGCATATAGGACAGTGTGTTCTGTTGCTCTTGATTGATTCCTACTGCCCCACATGTCTAAAGAATTGACCAACCAGGCTTGCTCCCCCCCTACCCCTCTCTCACCCTGCCAGTCACTGGGAAGCATCCTTAACCTATTCAGCCTGAGTCTCTCAGACAGGGGACCCTCCTGGGGTGTAGTCACCGTGAATAATACTGGCACGTGACTGCAGTATCAGCCAGCACCTCAGTAGTGTCATCAGATCCTTGTCAGGGGCCCGGCTTCTCGGATGGGGGAGGCCATTCCCTCCATAGTCACACAGGCTTTTGGGCCCTGGCTGTGTTCCCCTGTGAAGCTGTGCTGGTCAGCTGTGTGCTTGGTGGCAGTTGTCACCTGTTAAAATTTGGCTTTTAAATGGCTCCGTAACAGGCAGGTTTGAGTTGTTAGTTTGTGCCTTGGAAATACCCAAGTCCTCTCCCTTGATAATCAGTGGCATTAAGTAACCCGGCTGCCATTGGACTTTGTGGCCTGAGACAGAGGATGCTGGGTTTAGTTGTCATCCTGTTTTGGCCTGTGTCACAGGCTGAAAACAAGTGTCTTGTTGATAAAATTGACATCAGAAGCTTCGGGGTTCTGTGTTGACTTTACAGCCGAGGGCCTGTGTCCGTGCAGATGCTGTCCTCAGCTGGGCCACCTGCCTGCCTCCCTGCCTGGCCCTGTGCTCTCCAGCAGACTTTATCTAAACCCCAAGCTGCTGAAGGTATCTTAAACAAATAGATAATACATTCTCCTGGTTAAAAATAAATATATCATTCAAACAGCATATACTGTAAAATGCCCAATGTTGTAAAACACTGTATGTGTGTAACTCACACGTATTCAGGAAGGTGTGCTGCCTGCCCATTCCCATGGTGTTCCCACTTCTTAGCTCCATCTTCTCTAACCCACCTCCTTCTTGGAAATACAACTGTGGAAACACACACTTCTCCCCTCCTCCTCAAAACGTTGCCAGCTACTCTCCCACCCCTGCCATGGCCATACCAGGCTGGGAGCACCTCCTCGCTTCTCCAGCCAGGCTTGAGAGCCAGTGGGTCATTTCCTTGGCCGCTGACCTGGGTTGCCTCCAGATCCACAGTTTGAGTTTGATCTTTTCCAACCTGGATTTCTGATCAGGTGTGTTTTGTTTTGGTGCCTGGGTTCTTCAGTATTCTAGATGAGCAGGACCCCCTCCCAGAGTGTCCCACTGCTGGGCGGTGCTGGGCAGAGACCTGGGGCCAGTCAGACCTGGTGGGTCCCAGCGATGTCTGTGTGCTCTTCCCTTTAGACTTCCAAATAAAGAGCTTATTAGACCAGGGTCTGAGATCATGGTTGTCTTTAGGAATCCTTTATGTGTAATTTTCTTTGTATCTTAAATGTGATTTCCCAAAGAATGTAGTCCCAGCTCCAGTCATAGAAGGTGTCAGTTACTTTATCCCACATGTTCCTTTGAGCCTGTAATGCAGGGATTTTTTTTTTTAGACTCAGTAGTAGGCTTGACACATTGTATCAGAATAATTTATAATCTTGGCAGCCAAGAATTACAGACTTCTGATCAGTAAATGTATTTACTCAGAATGGTTAGTAATCTCGTCTGTCTCTCAGGCTGTTGTTGGCCTCCGCACAGAATGCGTGGGGTTGCTGACTGCGCTTTTAAACGGTGTGAGATGTGTTAGGTTGTATTGAAGTGGATGTGCTCCTCTGGGGGCGGGGGAGGCTCTCTCCCTGATACCTTTCAGGAGGGATAGACATCCCACTTGGGGAGGGACTGGGAGGATCAAGCCATGCCTGTGTGGAGCTGTTGGAGTGGCCTCCCAGCTGTGGTCTGCTGGCACAGCCCGTTAGCAGAGAGCACTCTGGAGTGCTGGCAGGACTCTGGGGCTGCTCAGCTGCCTCTGGCCCACCCTGGAGTGGCACTGTTTCAGGTGCTGAGCCTGTCTTAACGGGAGGCGAGGAACAGAAAAGGGAGCCTGCTGCTGTCACGTGGGCAGGGGCAGGGGGTTGCCTGAGGCTCTGAGGCTGCTATGCAGTGTTGGAGCATGGGCTCCCTTCTGCACTGAGTCTCCGACCCTGACACGTTCCTCCTTCCCAACACACGGGCTGTGACTTAGACTTACGGCATGTCTTGAAACCAGAAAGGCTGCCCTACTGAGACTTTATTTCTGGGAAATTGACTGATTTTTTTTTTTTTTTTTAATTACAATCTTAAAAGTATGTTTGCAGTAACCTTCGTTTCAGTAAGAATGAAGGCAGTCAATTGAGTCTTGGTTTGCATTGTTGGTTGGAGATACCTGGTCGACAGCATTGGTTCCCTACAAGTCTTGTCTTCTCTCGTTGACAGAAGGAGCCCAGCCAGCCATCTGAGTGCAAACAGCAGTGAGGAGTGAGCGTCCTGCAGGTGCGGCGTCGGGGACTGGTCATGGCGGCGGCACCACCGTATTGGCAGTGCTTCTAACTTGTTTTCAAGTGCATGATTTTGACTTTAACTTTTCCTTTATCCTTATTATTTTGCTTAACCTGTACAGTGGCAACTTAAATGCATTTCAGAAATAGGAGGTTTGATTCCAGCACCCTCTATGGCCTTGGGTGCAGTGCAGCTCAGTGGACTTTCCCAGGCCCTGCCTTCCGGAGGGCTCTGTAGACCCTGGGGGGATGGGGTGGTGGAAGGTCAGTTGACGCCAAGGGCAGTTGTCTGGGGATGTGGTTCCAGGGCTTCTAGAACCAGTCACACCCCTCCACAGCCAGACTGGATCCTTCTTCACTTGAAGAAACCCATACGCTTTGTGTTTGCCACCACTTGGTCTCCTGTGCTCTAATCCTCTCAGGAGAGCTGATAGAGTAGGGTCCTGTTCTCCTTAGAACGTTCTTTCTCTGGTTTTGTCTTCCTCAGGGTGGGGTAGGGGTTGTGGTGCACCCTAGCCCTGAGGCGTGAGCATTTGTGGTTCATCTTTGTATTTATTTATTCTTTCCTCTTTGTGAGGGCTTGGGACACATGCTGTCACTTGTCCTTACAGTTTCTGAAACCATGTGTGTGACTGGTGACCTGGTGACTCGCCAGGTGGGTGTGGTCGTGGCTCCCAGGGAGTGAGGCCTGTGTAGAAGGAACCTCGCTCTGTCCTGCCTTCAGCTGAGGGCAGGAGCTCGTTTCCACGACATGCAGACCACACGGCTTTGGGGGGCGGGTTGCGGGCAGAGTGCCGGGGTTCACCAGGCTTCTGTGGTGAGGGGCCTAGGCTGGGAAGCACTGCTGTTAGTGTGTACGTGTCAAGTCTTGCTTTGTCAGTACCCCCATTTCTTGGCCCCATGCTCATCTTGTCTTAAAAGCCCTGGGTTCAGAGTGACCTGTTTTTGGCTGGCGTGTGGGGTTTCCGAGTGTGTGACCAGGGTCTCTGTTGCCGGGGATGCAGTGTCCACACTGACCAGGCCTGTAGAGTGCTCAGCCTTACTTATAATACATTTGTAACTGAATACGGTGTTTTCAATTTGTACAGAATAGTTAGAATATTCTATTAAAGTTGTGAAACATGAATCCTGTGCTGTGTAGTCTCTGTGGGGAACCTGGTGGGAGGAGCGGGCAGGGGTACTGGCACCTGCCCCCACGCAGCAGCTCCTGCTGTGGTTGTGCATCCTCTTGAACTGCATCTGTAGAGCCCTGGGGACGGGCAGCCCCCGGGCTTTAGGCCTCAGCCTTTCCGCGTTGTTTTTGAGGCTTTTACAACCGGTTCTTAGGAAGAGGCTCCAACGTTTAGTTTCCCTGTTACACCTACAGACCCACCTCACTGTCAGGGTGGGCTTCGACTCCCTGGGTGGGCCCCTTGCTACCTGGGAAAGAGTCTGCTCTCCCCTAGGAGAGCGCTGTATACCTTTCAGGTCCACAAGGCTCCAGGAAGGAAGATTGTCGTGTAGGGGCCACTTTTGATTGATCTTCTCACTGGTACTGTACTGGTGGAGCCTCCATCCCTTCATAAGAGGGAACGCTACCCCCAGAAACAGCTGCTGTACAAGCCTGTGCTCAGAACCTAACCAGGGAGGGCAGCCCTGGTGGCACAGCGGTTTAGCGCCACCTGCAGCCCAGGGCGTGATCCTGGAGACCCAGGATTGAGTCCCACTTGGGCTCCCCTTGGGAAGCCTGCTTCTTCTCCCTCTGCCTGTGTCTCTGCCTCTGTCTCTCTGTGTGTGTCTTTGAATAAATAAATAAAATCTTAAAAAAAAAAAAAGAACCTAACCAGGGAGTTACAGGTGCTAGGAGAAGGCATGCATGCAGCTTCTCCTGCAGCCCAGCTCACCTGGCGCCTGCCTGGGGGCCTGGCTTCTTCCTGGGAGTGTCAAGAAGGAGAGGCAAGGGCCTCCAGTGCCCTAGACAACTGGAACCAGAATGTTCTCACTACTTGAAGGACCTGGGTCTGGCCCCCCACCCTCCACCCGACAAACCTGCGGGTGCTAGGGGGTGCCTTGTTCCAGCTGACCCAGAATTAAAACCTCATCCCCTGAGGGCAGTCTGCAGAGATGATGCCTGAGTGCTGCTCCCCATCCTCTCAGCTGGGAGCATCTCTTGGGCATGGGCCCCCGGACCTTTGGGGTAGCTTCTCGTCCCTGTGGACTCTGACTGGTTCCCAAGTTCTTCAAATGTTCTGTTCCCCTGGAGCACCGGAATGAACCTATTTGTAAATCCACAGCTTATGGGTCACTACAGGATTAGCAGCAATTGCACAAAATGATGTGCTCAGGTGATTTGCAGGAAGTTCGCAAGGACAGTTTCAACTCTGGGAGCATCCGATCCCACTGGCCCAGGGGTCACTCTGAGCATGACCTTGCAGAGGAATCCTTTCCTACTGGTTCCTGACCATCCTCAGTGGTGACGGACCCATGTTCACTATGAAGCAATGGCCTAAAGATTGCTGGGCCTTGCTGATGAAATGCGGGTCACTTAGGAAGAGTTTTCTCTGATTGGCACAGCGCTGGCTGATGGGCGCTGAGGAGATGGCTGGGGTGGGGGGGCATGCTCTGTAAGAGCCTCTCTGCCCAGCGGTTCCTAGGCTCTGGCGGAAGTCCAGGGTACGTGTGTGTAGAGTGCGTGGCCAGTGTGTGCTGTGGTGGTTTGGAATGTCTGACATTGGGGGTGGAGGCGGGCAGCCTGGGCCTTCCCTCAGAGACTGGCCAAGTCCGTGCCCCTGAGAGCGGGGTACTTAGGAGCAGGTAGTGTCCAGCCCCGTGTGGGTATGCACCTGCACACTCGCGTACACAGCGGCCACCTCTGGAGTCTGGCCTGAACGGGAAGCTGGAGAGAGCGACTGGGCACCTGGGGTCAGTGGGACGGGGAGTTGGACGGCCTGGCTGTTGGTGGTGAGCTGCGTGGTACAGATGGTACCACAGCGGGCAGCGGGAGGAGTGTTTGGATTGTGACTGTCTCTGGAGGCACTGGGTTCCATTTCCCTGTGGGATAAGAGTGTATGAGCGTGCCATACCCACCCACGTGTGGGCTCAGTCACAGAGCGGGGTCCCTATGGCCTCCAGGACCTTCTCTGGTGCTTCGTTGTCCCAAGTGGGTGGCATGACTCCTGCTCAGAGCCTTGAGAAGCTCTGCCTTCCCCAGCTGTCCACTGCAGTGCTGCCTCCTGGCCTGTCTAGCTGTCCTCTGACCTCACCCCTGGGCAGTCACAGGCAAGGGAAGGCAGGCTGTCCCCTGGCCGAGGAGCCTGGCACGTGCAGCCTCCGTCCAGGCCTCTGTTGGCACCTCAGGGAAGGGGTCGGGGTGCTTGCAGCAGCTCCGGTAGTCACTGGCTCCACATGAGCCAGCCTGCTCTCCCCGCTGATCCCTGAACTGCCTGGAGCCAGGCCTTCCTGGCCTCCACTTTTGGTCCCCCCCCTCTTTTTTTTTTTAAGATTTCTTAAAATTTATTCATGAGACAGAGGCAGAGACACAGGCAGAGGGAGAAGCAGGCTCCCTGCTTCCCCCAATGTGGGACTTGATCCCAAGACCCCGGGATCACGCCCTGAGCAAAGCTGAGCTACCCAGGCGTCCCTTGGGCCCCTAGGCCATCATGGAGCTTCTCTCAGGGTTCCTGAAAGTCCAGGGCCACCTCCCATCCCCATGACCTCTGTGGCCCATACCCTCCTCCTTCCTTAGACTGCCCCTGGTCCACCCTGGTTCTCTTGGAGGCCACAGGTCTCCTGTGTCACCCAGACCGCCCGTGCAGACTTGTATGGACACAGGTGGCTGCCCCGGGGCTCAGCTGCTGTGTCTGAGCCACCAAGTATGTCCACCTCTGCACTGACTTCTGGGAAGTGTTCGGCTCTGTCCTGGCAGAGTGCGGGGCACAGCCCGCAACAGGATGGCCTAGGAACCTTGAAAACGTGGACCGAGTGAAGCCGGATACACGGAAGGGCCTGCGCATGACCCGTTTTTGTGGGTTCTAGAGCCCACGCAGCAACCAAGGCTGCCGGGACGGCAAACGTGCGGGTTAACCGGGGCACCCCGGGAGAGGTGAACTCTTGGAACTGCTTCGCGTGGGTATGTCTGGTTGTGGGTATGTAAACTGTGTCTCAATGGAGCAGCTTTTTCAGAAGTGCCCCCAAATCCGGGTCATTTCATTTAAAAATTCCTGTTTTCCCATGGGTGTATTGGCAGTTGTGGCCACCCAGGGCCAGGCTAGTAGCCGAGGTTGCCCACACCCTCATCCGTAGCACCTGCTCCACTCTGGCGACCAGTCTGCTGTAGGGGTTCATGGCTACCGTATTGTGGCCCTGACCCACGCCCTCCAGTGGCCTGCACTCCCGCTCCCCTCCAGAAGTCAGGCCAATGGCCCGTGCTCCCAGGGAGTGCCTTGGCCTGGGGAAGGGGGAAGCCCTGACCTCAGCCAACCTGTCGTGGTGATACTGCTGGCCTTTGGCCTGCCTTCCGCTCAGAATGAGTCTTCCCCGTCTCCTCCGCCCCCGAGTGCGCAGGGGGTGACCGGAACAATGCCAGGTGGGCTGCAGAGGGGGCCCCAGGGTTGGCAGGGAGACGTGCTCTCCAACCTGGCCTTTAGCCTAGGCACACTGAGAGCACCTCCGGCCATCAGCCAAGCCTCTGGTCCAAGAAGAGGCCACTGTGGGGTCAGCCTCCGTTGGAGGGCACTGCCACCCTCACCCCTTGCCAGGCTCCAGGACCCCTCCTCTGCTGACACTGACCGAGCTTTCTATTCTCTGGATCTGGTGTGATTATCCAGGCACCGAGGCTCAGGGCACAGTGGCCCGCAGAGGCCTGCGTTCCCACCAGGAGAGGGAGGCCCAGACACCGTCTTGAGGCCAAGTCATCTCGGTGCACTTGGGTGGAGCCCCTGCCCGCCCCAGGATGTCACTGCTGAGCCATTCCCTGCCAGCCTGGCCCGGCTGACTCAGCTCAGTGACGGTGACGGCCGGATGTTACTTTCCCTGTCAACCCAGCAGGCCTGCCTGGCCCAGCCGGGCTCCTGGAGAAACGGGGCAGATCCCTCCCCACCCCCTCCATGGGCTCTTTCCTCCCACCCGGGCTGGGGGCTTTCAGGAGCCCGGGGAAGGCAGTCCTGTCTCTGAATCTCCTTGGGGCTTGGCCTCTGCTTCCGGAACATGGGGAGAACCTTCCTTCCCAAAGCCTTGGTCCAGGCAGGGCTGCCCACGTGGCCCTCCCCGCTGCCCACCAGCCTGGAGCCAGCCCTGGGTGGACTGGGCACTCCAGGGGGACACAGGCATTGCTGGGCGGAGCTTGGCGGCTTCCGCCTCAGGCTGCAGGGAGGGCCCGGGGTCTCAGCCGCCCCCATTTCTGGCAGGGGCTGGAAGATGCCAGCAGAGCTGCCCTCCCTGAGCTGGGAGAGCTGAGCAGAGGAGGGGACTGTGAGGTGCTCCCCCAGGCCCAGCTCTGGCAGGAGAAACAGCTCAGGAAGGTGCAGGGCCGGGGGCTCACCACCTGGCTTCTGGCCTCCAGACCTGGGAGTAGAGAGATCTGTGTTGTCCCAAGCCACCAGATGTGTGGTCACTTGTCCCCACAGCCCCAGGACATTCACGTAGGTAGGTAGAGGAGTCCAGGTAAGATGCTCAGAAGTGCGGGGCAGCAGAGGGGCAGGATGGATAGGACCTGGAGGGGGGGGTGGCAGCAGAGTGAGTACGAGGACTCTGGCCTTCAGGGTGGGGGGCGCTGAGGAACCTGGGCTAGGACCCCCAGCCCCTCGGCAGCTCCTGAGGGGGGCACGTACACAGAGCCTAGAGACCACAGGGCCCCTGGGCTGCTGGTACGAAGGAAGCCTCCAGGGGTCCCCACCAAGAAGAGGGGCACCTCCGTTCCCCTGGTTCCTCGGCCATACAGCCTCTGAGTCCAGCATTTCCGTCCATCTTGCAGACATCCGCAGGGCACGCCGGACGTCTCCCCTGTGCTGCCTGGGGGAGGCCCGGTGATGGGGGAGAACAACTACACATCTTTGAAAACCCAGCTCAAAAGTCAGCAGTGGTCGGTCTCTGAGAAGCCTTGACCCCACCCGCCAAAGCCAGCTAATGCCACCGCTGTGTTGGTCCTCACCTGCCACCAGGCCGTGTGGCAGGACGAGGGGAGGGTTGGCAGCAGACACCTAGGGCTTTGTTAGTGGCCGGGGTGGTTGTGACAAAGGAACATTCGAGGCTTGTGCAAATCCAGGCGCAGGTGGGGCCCCACTCCCTCCAGGGGCGCTGGGGTGGGGGGTCCTAACCGCTCCTCCAGGGGCTGGGGGCCCCAGGCGTCCTGCATGCCCTCCACCCTCTCTAGGGAGGACACTGATGGCATTCAGGGAGCACATAATACACATAATACACATAATACACATAAAATGGGCCATCTTCACTGACTCTAAGCCACAGCTCAGGGCCACTATGCACATTCACACTGTTGTGCAGCCGTCCCCACTGTCCGTCTCCAGGACTGTCCATCGTCCCAAACAGATACTCTGTCTCCCTGAGACACTGACCCCGTCCCTCCCCCGGCCCTGTGACCACCGTCCACGCTGTCCCCAGGAGACACTGACCCCGTCCCTCCCTCAGCCCCTGTGACCACCGTCCACTCTCTGTCCCTGTGAATTTGGAGACTCTAGGGCCCTCGTGTGGGTGGAATCCTTCAGGATGTGTCCCCCAGTGTCTGGCCCGTGTCACTCAGCATCACGTCCCCCAGGTCCACCCACGCTGTGGCAGATGTCAGCGCGTCCCTCCTTGTTCAGGCTGAGTGACCGTTCAGCGTGTGGATGGCCCACGTCTTGTTTATCTGTTCTTTTGTCGTCAACAGACACGGGTTGCTTCCCGTTTGGGGGCCAGTCTGTGGGGGCAGGAGTGGGCGTCCCCCCAGGGAGCCGCCGCATGAGTCCCCGGATGGGACCCTTGGATAAATATTAGTAAACAGTCCACCCTCAGGGGCCGGGGTGGGCTGGAGCCAGATGTCCTGTCTGTCCCGTGATGACTGCCCGGGGCCTGCAGGTGCTGACCGCCGTCCACAGGGTGGCAGCCACACCCTGTCCACCTCTGCCCTCCTGCCCACCCTCCCGCCCTGTGTTTGGTGCATTCCTTTCATTCAAGCTTGCAGAGAGGTCCCGTGTCCCCAGGAACCAGGCCCTGGGCAATCTTCCCCCGTGGGCTCCCCGCCCCTCTCCCAAGCCCAGGCCTGGCCCCCACCCCCCCGCCCTAGCCCCTCCCGAGGTCACTGCAGTTTAGGTCCACATGTCTCCCACAACCTTTCCTGAGCACCTGGGCTGGGCCCCGGGGGCCCCAAAGACGGAGACCCTTATCACTGCATTCCAGGGGCTGATAGTGACCTTTGAGCAGGGCACTGAGGGATGAATAGGAGCTTGCCGGGGGCCAAGGAGGGAAAGGTATTCTGGGCAGTGTCACTGTGTCTGGTGAGGTGGGCCCTGCCCATGAGACTCCAGCCGAGGGGCTCAGAGAAGCAAGAGATGCAGCTCTGCGGGGCCAAGCCGGGCTGACAGTGAAAACCTGAAACCAGCCTCCTGCTCTGGGGCCTCTCACTTTTCCCAGGCTCCCCGCCCAGAGGATACAGATCCAGGGCAGGCCTGAGTCACGGGTGGCGGCCAATGGGCTATGGCACACTCAGGTCAGGTGGCATCAGGCCGCCTCCCTGGTTTGTGGGCCCACGCGGGGGAGACTCTCTCCCCTGCCCTCCTAAGGTTCACACTGGAGCCATCCCGGGGACCCGAAGGCCCAGCAGTTACACAGCTCAGGGAGCAGGCCTTAGGGCATGCCCCGGCAATCCCAGGGGGCTTCCTGGAGGAGGCCAGTGGAGAGAGTCTCCCAGGCGGGGGACGTGGCGAGCCCCACCCCGGGGCTGTTCTGAGCACCGCCTCCCACAGGAAGAGGGTGGTATCGAGCCCCAGGCACTGGGCCGGCTGTGACGCATGGCTTCCTCACCGGCCACTGTTCCCAGGCTGGTTGGGCAAGAGCCTCCAGGGTGCGGATGACCTCATGAGGGGCGTTTGAGAGAGGTGCCCTCATTGTGTCTGGGGACATCCTCACTCAGCTGCGCAGGACAGCAGGTGTCCCTGGCCAGATGTCTGGGGGACCTGTCTGCCTGGGGGCGGGAGCGGGTCCCCCCCAGGCAGGCCCCGCATGAATCCCAGATGCGACCCTAGGATAAATATTAGTAAACTTGGCTCTGACCCACACCGCCTGACGCCATGTATGGAGGCGAAGCCCAGTGCGGGCCCCTCCCGGGTCGTTTGGGTGGGGCCACTTCCTGCCCCCAGGCCTTGGGGCGCACACAGGACAGTGGATCCAGATCCCACTGGCTGGTCCCAGAGGATGAGCTCAGCTGAGTCCCCAACTTCTCTGAGACCCCCACTCCATTCCCTGCAAACCCAAGAAAGCCACTGCAGCAGCCCCCGTGTTGTCAGGAGGCCAACAGGGTTGGAGACCTGCGGGGTGCTGCTTCCCCCACCCCATGTCCCCAGCCTGTGGCTGGCTGTCCAGCACTCTCCTGGCCAAGAACCCTGATGAGCTGCAGCTCCCCTTGGGACACAGGCCAAGTCCACCCCAGGGTCCCTGGTACCTGGCAGGAAGCTGGCTGGTGCGTCCTCTGGGCCCCTGGCTATCAAGTGGCTCAGGGAGGGGCTCCCCCGAACGGTCTGCCCTTAGGGTTACAAGGTCAGTGCTTTGCTTCCACATCATCCTTTCCCCACTCCCCACCCCAGAGGGTCCCCAGATGGGCCTGCTGGGGGGTGGGGCAGGCACAGGGCCTCTAACTTAGCGGGGAGCCAGAGCTGGCAGGTTCCCCAGGGGGCCTCTGGTGGATGGGGTCTCAGGCTCTGGGGCAGGCGCTGACAGTAGTGAAGCTGCCGGGATGGGCCCAACTCCCGACCCCAACCCTCTGGGATCCCCAGCCCAATATCCCCCCCCCACCCCCCACACACACACTCAGGCTGCCCTGCCCCTGGCTCTCCACCCCCTGGGACTGTCCTCCCGGCTCCCTCTGACACCCACCTGTCAGAGCACAGGTCACTGTCCCCTCAAAGCTCCCCAGAGAGGCCTGGCCGATGGGAGGCAAGGAGAGGAGTGCTGCAAGGGGTGGCAGGCTGGTGGGCACCCACAGGCCTCCAAGGGGTACAGGCAGAGTGGTGGGCTCCTGGCAGGCTCGTGGGGACCTCTGTCCGTGGTCTGCTTCTCCTGGTGGCCCACTGCCTCTTGCTGGGTCTCACTGCCTGACACCCCCAACCCACGAAGGCCGAGTGCTCTGGGGGATGGAGGGTCAGCGGTCGCACACAGCCTGGTATGAAAAGCCAGTTCTGCTGGGGTGCCTGTAGTGACCGGACTGACCCCTTCCAAGGCCATGGCCACCTGCGTTGTCTTGAGAGAGGATAGCTCTGTCTTCCACCTGCCAAGGCCTGGCCCAAGCCTCTCGTGGGAGCCAGTGACCCTTTGGGCCAGGGCTCTGAACGCCCCTGGAGAGGTTAGGGGACTCCCCAGGGCTGCACCGCAGGGGTGAGGGCAGGGGCAGTTGAGGCCAGCTTCATGGCCCTGTTCCCACAGGGGTCCTGCGCTCCTTTACGCTCTGCTGTCACCAGCATGAACGCTGGAGTCTAGTTTGAACCAGGGACCCATGTTTTCTTTTGCAACCACCCTGCAAGCTTGAACACCTCCTGGGGACCCGGGCCCTTCCTCCGTCCGTCTGCAGTCCTTTCCCAGAGTCACAGCTAGGTGGAGCTGTTGGAAGGTAGGTGCCCTGCCAGCGCCAGGTCCCCAGAGACCCCTCCTGCGACTCCACCCCCACCCCTGGGAACCGGGGAGGAGCCCGGCAGCGCTCGGCTCCTATAAACCCTTTAAAGGAAGAGAGTTTAAAAAAAAAAAAAAAAAAAGCCTGCCCGCCCTGGCTGGGAGGCATGACTCAGCCGCCCCCGCCACCCTCTCCAGGCTGACCCCCCGGCACCAGCAGGGACCTCTCCCCACTGGGCTGTGCAGGCGGGGAGGGTCGTCCGCTGCCCTCTGCCCGGGGGCGCGGGAAGGAGGGGTCCCTCGCGTCTATTGGGCTCCAACGGGTGCTGTTGCAGCACCTTGCGTACGTTCGCTAATCTGGCAGAAGCACCGGCGTCCCCATTTCGCAGAAGAGAAAGCAGGCGCGCAGCACCTGCTCTCCGGGGCGGCGTGGCCCGGGGGTGAGGGCGGGTCCCGGCAGGGCGGCCCGCGGGGGGCGAGGTGGGACCGCAGGCCGGGGGGGCGGGGCGGGGCGGGGCGGGCGGGCGGCGGAGTCTCCCCGGGCCGCCTGGGCGGTGGGGGTCCGGGCCCGTCGCCGGCGCTTCCCGGGGCTCCCTGGGTGAGTCAGCGCGGGCAGGGCCGGCCGCAGCGCATTCCTCCGCGGGCCCGGCGTCCGGGGCGGGGCGGGGACCGCGAGTCACCCCGCGAGGGCCGGGGCTGGCGCGCCGGGGAACGGCGGCGGCGCGGGCGACCCGGGGCCGGGGGCGGGGCCTCGGAGGGGCGGGGCCTCGGAGGGGCGGGGCCGGCGCGGGCGGGGCCCCATAAAGGCGGCGCCGGGCCGGCCGGGGCGCAGAGCCTCGCCGCCGCCTCGCGAGCGCTGCCTGCCCGCCGCCGCCGCCGCCGCCGCCGCCGCCATGAAGACTCCCGGCGAGGTGCTGCGCGAGGGCGAGCTGGAGAAGCGCAGCGACAGCCTGTTCCAGCTCTGGAAGAAGAAGCGCGGCGTGCTCACCCCCGACCGCCTGCGCCTCTTCCCCGCCGGGCCCGGCGCGCGCCCCAAGGAGCTGCGCTTCCACTCCATCCTCAAGGTGGACTGCGTGGAGCGCACCGGCAAGTACGTCTACTTCACCATCGTCACCACCGACCGCAAGGAGATCGACTTCCGCTGCGCGGGCGAGAGCTGCTGGAACGCGGCCATCACGCTGGCGCTCATCGACTTCCAGAACCGCCGCGCCCTGCAGGACTTCCGCAGCCGCCAGGAGCGCGCCGCGCCCGCCGCGCCCCCCGAGCCCCGGCCGCCCCGCGCGCCCTGAGCGTGCCCCGCGCGCCCCCCGTGTGCCCCGCGCGCCCCGAGCGCCGCCGCGGTGAGTGCCGGCCGGAGGGCGGGCCCGGGCCGGGGACCCGCTCGCCCCCGCCCGCCCCCGCCCGCCCCCGCCCCCGCCCCGCAGGAGCCGGCGCTGCGGACCGAGCCCCACGGGGCCGCGCCGGCAGGAGCCCCGGGGCGCCCCGCTGAGCGCCGTGCGGACCGAGGCCGGGAGCCGAGGCCCTGACCCACATCGAAGGATCTCCCCGTGCGGAACCGCAGAGCCTGGGCCTGCTGAGCAGGCGCGTTAAATTATCAGACTATCTATGTATTTATTGTGATGGTTGTCATGGAACCGTCGGTCTTAATATTTCGTTTTTGCATCATATGTTCATTCCAAATAAACGACTTGGTCTTTTCCCTTTTCTACCAGCCCCGGCGTGGTGCGTGCGGTTCTTGCCCCGGGGTGGGGGGTGGGAGGGGTTGGCGGCCCCCCCTGTGGGTGTGGGGCGGGGTGGGGAAGCCGGCGCCCCCGCGGCCGGGGGGCGAGGGAAGTCAATGAACGCAGTGTCATCTGCTGGGCCGCGTTCACACCCTCCTTGCCAGGCGACCTCTCCCGAGGCTGGGAAGTGCCCTGAGGTTTGGCCCTGGCTGACTCCTGCTCCTGGGTGTGCCTCGGGAGGCCGGAAGGCCGCGGGGCCACTGCTTGCTCAGGGAGGGCCCTCCCAGCCCGCCTCCCTCACCGCAGTCAGCGCACCCCTGCCATGAGCTGCGCCCAGCCGCCCCAGCTGCCCCCCACCACCCACATGCCACCTGTCCGAAGGCCCTCCGGAAGGAAGCCCCCAGCCCTCTGCTCCCCTTGACCCCACCCCACCCCACAGAGGGGCCCGGGCAGCTCCAGCGATCCAGCCGCCAGGTCCTGGCTGGCCAGCACCCACAGTGTTGGACCAGGAGGGCGGTGGCGGGGCTCCTGGGCAAGTCGGGGCGGGGGGGGGGGGGGGGGGGGGGTCCACACCATTCCTGATGGTTGGCCAGGCCAGCCGGCAGCTTCTGCCCTCCCCGCCCGGCTGCGTCCTCTGGGGTGAGCGGAGACAGTGTGTCCAGGGCTGCCCGGTGGGGAGGACTCAGAGTTGTATGCCTCCAGCTGGAAGGTCCACTGGTGAGGAACCAGCCAGAGGACAGAAGGATAAGACACTGATCTCCACCTGTTGAGGGGACCTTCATTTTGGTGGCCTTTCTGGCTGGAAGGATGGCGTGGGGAGTGAAGGACCGAAATTGGGTCCTGGCGTCACTCACACGGGACCTGGGAAGCCTGGTGGATCTCCTCACAGGGCCCCGGGGCTCAGACCCAGGCAGGGCTTCCCTTTGCTGGGAAGCCAGAGGAAACCATTCCCTGCAAGGAACTTTCCCCCAAACGACAGGACTTCTTGTTGGGGGAGGGGATTCCTCCGAAGAAGTAGAGAGAAAGCCCCAGGGCCTGCACTGCCCCCGATGCACCCCATCCTGCCACTCTCTGGAGACTTCTGCCCAGACCTTCATCCCAACGAGGGGTCAAAGTTGGGGTGAGAGCCCCATCCCCAGTGGGGTTCACACAGAAGCCAGTCTGGTCTGAGCTCTTGGGTCAGGAGGGTTCTAGACCTCTGCTCTCTGCAGCCCCTCTGGTTGGGTCCACGGAATTCTGGGCTTGGGGGTCCCGAGCTGTAATAGCTTGTTTTCCAGGCAGCCTGTGTGCAGGTGGGGCCGGTGCGGTAGGGGGTGGATTGGGGGGAGGGGTGACCTTCCTGGTTTCAGGGTCACCTGCCCCTCCTGCTGGGACTGTTCTCTCTGTTGGGGAGGTGAGGGAGGAGGAGGGACGTGCTCCCCAGTCCTCAGGACTCACTGCCTGGCTCTACCCGCTGGGCTACCCACCAGGGAGCAAGGGGCGGTTTTCCGAGACCTCTTTCCAAGCCTTGAACTCCTCTTTGAAAACAAGCTGTTTCCATTCACGTGGGGTGAGTGACAAGGGCGAATGCGCAGTGTGCTCAGCCTGAGGCCAAGTGATGGTGGACTGGGGGTGACCAGAAAGCTCCCGTCTCTGGGGGTTTGAGCAGAGCTGTCCCGGTGGCAGCAGGGGGAGCCTTCTAACTGGCCTTGGCCTTGGCTGTGCACTGCAGGGGGCAGGGCCCACGCACAGGGACAGCTCAGGTGACTCAGTTCTGCCGGAGCCCTGGGCCCTGCGGCCGCCCCCCACCCCGTACCTCCAGGAAGCTCTCCAGCCTCTGGGGCTGCATCCCTGCATCACTCACCCCCAGGTCCCA
Organism: Canis lupus baileyi; assembly: GCF_048164855.1. Lineage (NCBI taxonomy): Eukaryota > Metazoa > Chordata > Mammalia > Carnivora > Canidae > Canis > Canis lupus. Next base: position 9,350,431 of record NC_132858.1, read on the forward strand.
TGTGACCCATGAGAGTTTGTAAAAATCAGGCAGGAGGAGGAATTTATTGCCAGTCTGTGCCCTGGGACCACGGTCACCCGACTTTGTCCCTCTTCTGGGGCAGAGGCTGTCTCCAGAGCACCAGGAGGACAAGGACGTTGGTGGCAAACTGCACGTGGCCGAAGACAGGGACCCCAAAGCTGCGGTACAGGAGGCCGCCCACGGTGGGCCCCACGGTGCGAGTCAAGGGCTGTATGGAGGCGCAGAGGCCCAGCATGGTCCCTGAGGGGTGGGGGTGGAGGGCAAGTCACACCAGGTCCCTGGACACAGCTGAGACCTCCCCTGTCCCCACCATCATCCCTCTGCTCCCCTAGCTCCCTCCACCCAGACGTGGAGGTCTGCTCTTTCCAGACCACCCAGCTGTGCAGAAGCTGCACTGGTGCTTCTCAGATGTGGAGCTCAGCCTGTGCCCTGCCCTGGAAAGTTCCAGAGCACAGGAGGAGCCTGGGAGGTGGGGGGTGCACAGGTCATGGGCCAGGCCCTACCCTTCTAGGCCTGCCAGGGAGATGGCATCCCAGCCGGCCTGGAACCGGGTAGGGTGGGCTGGGGGCTGGGGTACGAGGCAGGCCGACACTCCCAGGATCACCCTCCAGCCCCGACCACCCTCATATGGACGGGAGCGTGCCCCCTGCCTGCCTCTCTGTGCCCACTTCCCAGGCTCATCTGACTGCCTGTGCTCCCAGCTACCTGACACCCCTGTCGCTGAGTACCTCCCAGCAGCCGTGCCCCGTGTGGGCAAGCGTGCATGGGGGTACTGTCAGCATGACGTGTGTCTGGGGGTCCTGGGCTCCTGGGGCTCAGAGCCCCGTCCCTCGTCCCGGGAATCAGAAAGCCGGCTGCGCCAGTGGGGAACCGCCTGGTGAGGCCCTGCCCGAGCTCAGGGCCTGGCGTGGGGGAAATTTAAGAGCGGCTTCTCCCATCGCCCACACGCCCTGCAGACACCGGGGAGCAATTACTACGCCCCCTCTGTGGTCTCGGGTTCCCAGGCTGGTGCTGGGAACCAGCTCCTGGCTCCTTCCGAGCTGAGGGGTGGTGCCTGGGGCTCTGGGTGGCCCGGTAGCTGGGGTACGCTCCACCCTCCTCCCTGCCAGGCCCTGCCTCCACCCTCCTCTCTTTGTTCCCCTGCCTTCTCCCGGCCTCTCCTGGGTGTCGGCCACCACTCCAGGCCACCCTCCAGGCCGTGCCTGGCCGCCCAGGGAAGAGGCCTTGCCCATCAGCCACCTGGTTCCCATCCGGGCCTCTAGACCTCCCGTCTGTCCTTTCCAGGCAGACAGGTGGATGGAGCAAGGGTTGAACAGGCCCCCTGAGCTTTCTAGCCTGCTAGGTCCTTCACCCTCCACCAGCTCCAGGAGCCCCTGAACTCGGCCTGCCCCCTGCCTGCCCCCTGCCTGCCCCCTGCCTGCCTGGACCAGGGGGTGGGGGTGGGAGTGGAGGTGGGGGATGGGCAGCAGCCGGGGCACAGTCAAGCCCAGGGACCTGAATCTGGGTGGGAGACTCAAGCCTCAAGAGAGCAAGGTGCAGAATGAGGGCTGGGGACATCTGTGTCCCCTTGGGGGTCGGAGGGCGGGCTGGGGGTGTCCCAGATTCAACTGGCTGCGTGCCTTCATTCACTCATTCAGGAAGCACCTGCACCCCATCCCTCCGCCCCCAGGTGCTAGAGGGAGCACAAGACCGGCTCCCGAGTTCCAGCATCCCAGGCAAGCCCCTTCCTGCGCTGAGCACACTTGGCACCCCTGGGCCGTCTTCCTGACCAGCCTCTGCAGGGGACTTTCCATCCCACACCCCACTCCACACCTCTGCCCAGCTGGGATGGCTGCACTGCCATCTTTCCACCCTCCTGTTTAGGGAAATCCTGCCCACTTCAAAACCAAGCCGGACACCGCCCCCAGGAAGCTCTCCTCTCCTCCTCACACCCCTCCTCTTCCCCTCCTCTTCCCCGCCCCGGCCTGGCCCAGACTGGGGTGCAAAGTGTCACCTGAGCCATCTTGTGGCCCGCCAGCCCTGCCTTGCCCATGGAAACCCCGGGCAGCCCACCCCACTCAATGCTCACTGGGGCTGGGCAGACTGAGCCTGCAATCGGGGTACATGCTCCATCTGAAACTGCCCAGCAAGCCTTGCAGAGAGGAGGCCCCGGGCTCCCCAGCGCACGCCCACCCCGGCTCTCACCTGTGTCTGAGGCCGAGACAGCCTTGGTCAGCATGCTGTCGGTGACCACGTTGAGGGCACACAGGCTGAAGACCAGGCCAGGCATCAAGAGGCAGAAGTGGAGGACGTTGGACATCAGGGCCTGGCACAGGGCAGGGCGGGGAGGCCATGGCGACTGGGGGGCGCACGGGACCAGGGCGGAAGTGCCCATCCCTGAAGCCCCCCAGGGAGGGGTGGCCCTGGAGGAAGTGGAGGGACCAAGGGGCCCAGGGGCTCCAACGTGCACTGGGCATGTGCAGAGGGTAGAGGGATGGGCCTGGGACCCCGCCCCTCGTCGTGGGTGCCTTGGGTTGGGGGGGCTGCCCTGAGGGAAGGGCTCACCATGGCCACTCCCACCGCGATGAAGATGAGCACGCTGGCCCGGAGCAGGGTCCCCTCCGAGAAGTGGCTGCTCAACCACCCGATGACCACGCCCTGAATGACCTGGGGAGGCAGGGGGAGGGGTGATGGTGGGAGGGGTCTGGACGGGGCTGTCCCCTGCCCTGGGGACCTCCCTTGCTGTCGGCAGCCCTGGGGGTCCCCTCCTGGACCTAGCGGCCATCAGGTCAGGGTAGAAGAGAAGGTCTCGTAGTGTGTGTGTCAGCAGCGGGGTCCCTGGGGAGATGGGGCTGCCTAGGCCCCTGACCCAGGCACCTGTTCCCTTGTGCAGCCGCTCATAGGGTCACCGGCCCCTCCGAAACCCATCCTGTGTCCTTAATCTCTGGTGTGATGAGCACATGTTCCTCCAAGGAGGCCGGACCACCGCCGAGGGCAGGTTCGGGAGGCAAGGCTTATGGGGTTTCCTCCAGAAGCACTCGCTGTGCTGCCCTGACTCCAGAGCAGGAGACCCCTGTGGCCCCTGTCCCCTTCGCCCCCGTCTTTAGCGCTTTGGTTGGGGGCAGGACCTGGCGTGTCCCAGATGGGGAGGCCCGAGCCCAGGGACATGTGCCCGTGTGGGCTCCTCCGCACAGCGGGCCCGCAGACGTCTCAGCCACTGTCCACCAGGGGCCATCCCCGGTGGGGGCCCAGGCCCGCAGCTCTGTGTCCTCACCACACCCCAGTCACAGCAGGTGAGTTGAGGCCCACGGGCTGGTGTCACTTGCCCCAGGTCCCAGAGCAGGAGCGGGGTTCTGGGTGATGGATGGTGAACCCCAGCACCTACAGGTGCCAGGGAAGGTGAGGCGCTCCCTTTCCTGCCACTGCTCCTTTCCCCGAAGCCAGATGAAAGGGCCGGGCCTCCAGGGGCAGGCCGCTCCCAGATCAGGATGGGGCTCCCCATGGTCCTCTCCCCGCCTCCACCAGGCAGGCAGCAAGAGCCAGGGGTGCCCTCAGGGCTAGGAGGGAGGCTGGGGGTCAGCGTCCCCAGGGGTCAGGGACATGCTGCATGTCCTGGGCGGACCTAGTCCAGCCATGCTCAGTGGGGTCACCCGCCCCCCTCACTGCCTGCCTGGCCTAACAAAATTGCTTCAAACCAGAACCATAAATAAATGTCCTTTAAAAAAAAAAATCCTACTTTCAGATTTGCCCGATCTTAGATTTGTTTGCCTCTTTTTGTTGAGGAAGGTCTATTAGGCAAGTCCCTCAGCACAGCGCAGCTGGAGGACTCTCAAGACCATGGTGGGGTGACATCTGGCCTCGCCATTCATATGGACACCCAGAAAAAAAAAAAAGAAAAACATATAGACACCCAGACCAAAACCCTGGGGCGGTGCTGTTGTGCCTCAGTTTCCCGATTCGCTTAAAAAAATCCTACACTGGGGCGCCTGGTGGCTCAGCGGTTGAGCGTCTGCGTTCAGCTCAGGGCGTGATCCCAGGGTCCTGGGATCGAGTCCCGCATTGGACCCCCGCAGGGAGCCTGCTTCTCCCTCTGCCTGTGTCTCAGCCTCTCTCTCTTTCTCTGTGTCTCTCATGAATTAAAAAAAAAATCCTAAACTTCCGTGTCTTGCAGGTTACTACACGGAACTGGAAGTTAACAAACAGGCCCGTCCGCTCACACCTCCCCCAGGGGCAACATGGGCTCCGTGAAGCACTCACGTTGCCTGCACCCCTCTCTAACAGCGCCCAGAGACCCTCGTATGACCACGTCCAGCCCCTGCGCAGACCCTCTCTGCAGCCCCCACCCTAGTGTCAGGACATCCAGGCCCCTCCTGCCCTGCAGACCACCCCCCACAACGCGTCCTCAGAGCCTAGGCCCTCTGCCTGAGTCCGCTCAGCAGCTGGCAAGCTCCCCACCACAGGCCCTTTGCACCTGCAGCCCTCCCAGCCCCCGACCACTGCCCTTCTGAGGACCCTGTTCTCCGTGAGGTCCTGGTCACCCCGACACATCAGGTGTGTAGGTGACTGGGTGCTGATCTGCCACTGTGGTGGCCCAGCACCTGGCCGAGTGGGGGCTCTCACAGGAGGGTCTGCAAGTCCCCTGGAGAGACACCACCATCTCCTTGCGTTAGGACCACCCAGGGAGCGGGGCAGGGGATGCCGTGGTTCCCCTGGGGTCCGGCTGCCACGGCCACACTTCAGGAGGGGGCAGGAAATGGTTTGTAGAGGGAGGCAGCAGGTGGGGGGTGCCAAGCACAGGCTCGGCTCACCCTACAGCGGGGCTGCCTCTCGGACCCTCGGTGAGCAACCCTACCTTAGGGGGCCTGGGTGCTGATGGTGCTGATGAGGGGCCTTCAGGCGTCTCCCTGTAGACGTGAGACCCCCACCTCTGTGCACAGAGGTTCCAGAAGCAGCCACCCCCAGGGTAGCCTGCCATCCCTACAGGTGCTGGAACCCCAGGCCCAGCTCAGGCAGGGTCGCCACTGTGGACCAGGTCCTTGCCCAGGCCGCAGGCTACTAGTCTGTCCCCGGGGTCCAGGGCAGAGCCTGGGTGGCCGGGGGCAGCCATCTAGAACCCTGCCCCAGAGGCCCCAAGTCTGGTTTGCTGTCATTGTTGTTTTGTTTGTCTCCCAACCCATCCTGGCCCGCGGCGCCAAGGCCCTCCCTCTGCCCTGCGGAGCTGCCACGGGAGCTACTATTTTAGCAGCGGGGTCCCGACCGCTCCTGGGCCCAGCGGTGGCGGCAGCATGGGGAGCAGATGGCCTGGAGGTGCTGGGAATGTCATGCGCTTCCGGAGAGGTCCCAAGCTGCCTCCCCCCAGACGGTCCCAGAATAGCCCCTCCCGCACTCCGGCTGTTGGGCAGGCGTCCAGGGCGGCGGCAGTGCGTCGCCACCTGTCCCTGCCCCGGCCCCCCAGCCTGGCACAGATGCCTAGGAGAAGCCAGGGCCTGGGAGATGGCACACAGGACACCTGTCCCACCTGAACACGCTTCTCAGGTACCTCCTGCCCTGGGGCCACCAGTCTCGGGGCATTTCACGAGGACACAGTGATTGTCACTCGGGTGGGACCCCCAAGGTGCCCGGCCTGTTCTGAGCACTCATTTAATCTGCCAAACACCCCACAAGTCACTGTGGTCTGCCTCACTGGATGGACAAGGAGACGGGTACCTCAGCTTGGAGAGCTTGCCTGCTGTGGGTGGGCAGCCTTGTCATGTGCCCCCCCAACAGGCACCACTCCTGCCCTGGCCTGTCCGCAGTGGGGTGCCGGATGGACACCGGGTGGACCCTCGACACCAGCCTTTGCTGGGCACTAGCCTCCTTCCTGCCCTCTCAGCAGACAGGACCTCCAGGTGGGTGGGTGTGGACACAGGACGCAGGCCCATTGGTGGGAGCCTGGAGCCGGGACAGGAAGGCAAGCCCACTTGGGGGCACAGTGTGCACCCCGGCTGGCAGGAGGGCAGCCGGAAGCTAACCATGCAGAATGTGGATGGCAGGAGTGCAGGACAGCCTCCGAGCGTGGAGAAACTGAGGCAGGCAGGCTGCACGGTCCATCGCATCCGAAGACCCCTGACCCACCCGAGGCGCACCTTGAGCCCCTGGTAGCCACTCACCATCTGGAGCACCCCAAAGAAGGACGTGAGGTAGCCGGCCTGAGCGGCATCCAGCTGGAAGAAGTCCATGGAGATGATGGAGAACATGACCAGGAACAGTCCTAGGAGAGGCAAGGAGCAGCTGCCTGGTTGTCCCCAAGCCACTGGCCGCAGGGCCCGCCTCCCCTGTCAGCTGGGCTGGGAGCCCTGGTCTAGCCACAGTGACTGGTTCAAGGACGACTGGCAGGTGACGCCAGCCGGGTCCCTGACAGCTTTCCTGAGGATTCTGTGGATCTCGGGCACGGGAAGCGTGGCCCCAGGGACCAATGGAGACAGTGCCGAGGAAGGTGCCAGAAACTACCCTGTGGCCAGGCTGGCCAGAGCCCAGGGCATCCTGTGTGAGGGCTGTTGGGCCCCAGGGCTGACAATGTGGGAGGATGTGACCCCAGGCCCTCTGGTGGCCCCCAAAGACCCTTTTGACTGAAGTCAGCCCCAAAGAGCCAGCCTGGATCCAGCACAGCTGGTGAGGGCCCAGCCGGGCAACATCTGCTTCCTCCTCCCCGCCCGTGGACCCAACCCCGAGACCTCTGCTTTTGCAAGAGTGAGAACTCTCTGAGGGCAAGAGATGAACTCTTTGGCGCCAGCAAAACACCTCATTAATTTGTCCTGTGCTGCCTCCCAGTTAGAGGACCCCAGAACAGGGGGCTTGGAGCCTGCCCGGTGGGGTGCTGAGGACTCCGTGTGAGGGGGGCCTGAAGGCTGCGGGGGAGGGGCACTGCTTTTCTGTTCTACCCCCCTCACTCCTTTTTTTTTTTTTTTTTTAAGATTTTATTTATTTATTCATGAGAGATAGAGAGAGAGAAGCAGAGACACAGGCAGAGGCAGAAGCAGGCTCCGTGCAGGGAACCCGGTGTGGGACTCGATCCCGGGACTCCGTGATCAGGCCCTGGGCTGAAGGCAGCGCTAAACCGCTGGGCCACCCCGGCTGCCCTACCGCCCTCACTCCTGCAGCCATTCGGCATGAACCGGGAGCCTCTCCTGCGGGACCCATGTGATGGGTGATGGCACGGGGAGGCTGCGGAGCTCGGGACCCCCGGGGGTGGGAGGGGTCCACGCCAGGCTCGGGGACTTACCGGAGGGGAAGCCGGACACCACCTTGACCAGGAACACGGGCAGGACACCGGGCTGCAGCAACAGGCGGCTGATGGCTTTCAGGTCAAAGATGCTGGCCTTGGGTGCGCCTAGGGGACCCCAGGAGGCCGCTCAGACCACCGCATGGCCCTCTCCCCAGCTCCCCGACCTGGCCTGGGCCCTGGGAGGGGGCGGGCAGGCCTGCAGGGTGGCGGGGAGGCCCTTCTCAGGGCAGCTCCACACACTCCTAGAGCCAAGCCCTCAGCTCCCACTGACCCTGGGAGGCACCAGCACCTCCACTCGCAGGCAGCCTGGCTCAGCCCTGGCCCTCGCTGCCCCGACCTGTGTGACCTGCTGGCCACCGGCAGCCGCTGGGGAGTGGGGGCCATGGTCTGGCTGCGAGCACCCACCATTTCCTGACCCAGTGACCACCTCTAAGCATTGTGGTGTCGGCTTCCAGCTGCGTGTGGCTGGGCGCCCCCTGCCCTCCCCACCTGCCCAGCTCTCCTGGAGGCCAGTTTGGCTGTGCCTCTATCCCCTCCAGGGCCCGGTGCATGTCCTCCCTCCTGACCTTTCTGGGCCCAGGCTTTCAGTCACTGGGCACAGAGGCAGGGGTCCCCTGTTGGCTCCTCTGTGGAGCCCTGCCCTCCCTTGTGGGCCTGGGAGGTCCCACATGTCCTAGCTGCACCGCTCTGCCCCCTACCTTGGCACTCCCCAGGACCAGTGTTCCTGCACACTTCCAGGGGAGTACCCGGTGGGGCCCACCTGGAGGGGAGTACCTGCTGGGGACTACCTGGAGGGTATACCTGGTGGGGCTTACCTGGAGGTGTAGCCTGGGCATTGGCGCTAACCCCCTTCGTGCTGGTGGGGATGCAGGTGAAGCTGAGGACAGCTGCCACAAGGCTGGCCACAAGAGCCACGAAGGCTGGACACTGAATCCTGGGGGTGACAGCAGTGGTCACACAGGACTTGGGTCCTTGGGTGTGGGTACCGCGTGCGGCATCTCCTCCATAAGCCCCTCAGCCAAGCTGGGGTCTGGACAGCTGAGAACAGCTCAAACCCCAGCAGCCACATCCCCACAGCCCGTGACTGGGGGCAGGGGCGGGACTCACAGGGCACATTCATGAGGTGATGCGATGAAGAAGCACATGGAGCTGTCTCCAGGCCCGAGGCTCACACGCAGCTGCAGCCTCTGGCAGCCACGGCAAGTGGGCCCCGGGTCTCCAAGAGTGGGCAGTGGCGGGAGCCCCGGAGCTGAGCCCTGGAGGGAGGGGAGGGGCAGCTTCTCTCGGGAGATGGGCAGCTCCCAGACTGCTGAGGGGTAGGGAGGCCCCCAGATGACAGGTCCCAGCCAGGGCAGGGGAGTCACACGTTGGGGGTCCCAGGGCTCAGCTCCAGGCCTGGAGGAGCTCCCTGCATACCTCCAGCAGAAGGGGGCAGGCCATGGGTCCTGCCTATTTTACAGAGGGGAAAACTGAGGCTCCCGGAGGAAGGACCCTGGCCCCAGAGCAGTTTTCATCCCTCTGGTGGGACTGGAGTGGCCTCCTGGGGTTGGGGGGCAGCTCGCCTCGTCCTTTAGGTGACACACGTCTGGCCCTTTGGGCAGATGGGGAGCTATGTGTCAGGTGGCACTGGGATCAGGACACCAGGATGGGTGCAGGGGTGGCAGGGGGCCCAGCCTGCCTCTTGGCTCCACCTGCAAGAAGACCATGGGACCCCACACGGCCTCATCTGTGTCCGGGCGACCTTCATGCCTCCTTCCCATCACTCACAATGGCCTCAGGAGCCCCTGCCCATTGCGCCCCTCTTCCTGTGGGGCTGGCCATGCTGGGCTTGGGAAGGGGCTTCGGACACCACCCTCGGATGCCCTCCCTCCGGCCTGCCCAGACCACCACCCGGGACCCAGACTCAGGCAGGCCCCTCGGCGTCAGCTCCTGACACAGTCCCTCCCCAACCACGAGTCACCGCATGGAGGGCACAAGTGGCCAGGCAGGCAGTGTCACCTGATAGCATGGGCCCTGGGTGGGGCCTGGCCCCCCTGATCATGACTATTTCTTCTGGAGGCCAACCTGTCCCCTCCAGGGTGTGGAGGGGAAGATAGGAAAGAATGGGAACTTACAGAGCCAGGCCGCTGTGACCTTCCAGGCTGGTGTGCGGCCATGAAGCCCTTCCCCTCAGCAGCAGAGGAAACTCCTATACAACCTGCAAGAGCCCTTTCCACAAGCCCCAACACCTTGTCCTCCAAGAGGGGCTTGCTCCATCAGTTGGAAGTGGCTGGTCCCGAGGACCAGTGGGCCCGGGTGGGACCCTGTGCCAAGGCCCCAGTGAACATCAGACCAGGGAACACATGTGTGAACCAGGTCCTGACCCCAATTCACCAGCCCCACACCTGCCCTGTACAAGGCCTCAGGGCATAGACACAAGGTGCCCCGGCTCTCTGCGGGGGGCAGAGAAAGGACTTCCTGCTCTTGCCCACTGCTGCTGCACGCGTGTGCACAGACACGCGGGGGCACACACGCGCACATAGAGCTCCCTTGGCAAACCACAGGCAGGAAAGGCCCTGTTCCGCCCGGGGTCAGGGGGGCCGTGGGGGCAGGATCACCCCGCATCTCTGGCTAGGACCCCCCCAGACTCACACCGTTGGTCAGGGGCGGAGCTGGCCTTCCTTCCCCCACCTCCATCTGTGGCCCCCCAGCCGACTCCCACCGCCCTGGATGGTGGATAATCGGGCTTTCTGACCACCAGGCTTCTGAATGAACGGGCACGTCTGCGACTGACAGGCCAGGGGGTCAGAGGCCCGGACTCAGCCCCCTGGGGAGGGCCGGGGCCAGCAGGAACGGATCTGTGACGCGGGCAGGGACTCCCCGGCCCCGATGGCTGGCCCCAGAGAGAAGGGCCCTTTCTTCGGGACCTGCACGTCACTGCTTGGGGCCTGGCGGGCAGGGACAGAACCTGCTTTCTTCACCAGATGCCCCGGAAGTTCGCGGGAGCAGAGGCGGCCACTTAGATGGCTATTTTGGGAGGCTGGTGACAAGCGAGGGCCGGCGGCACAGAGCCAGGGCCCTCCCTGTGGCATCGCACCCACCCCTCAGTGATGGCTGCTAAACCAGGGGGCCCCAGAGGGAGTAGGGGGCCTCAGCTTCCCAGGGGACGTGGGGGGTGTCCTCCACCCCCCCCCAGACCCCCCGCCGACTCCCCAGGACAGATGCCAGAGGGAGCAGAAGGCCAGGGGACCACGGCGGCCAGCTCAGCCCCCGCCCCACCCTGCACGGAGGGCATCCTCTCAGCCTGGGAGCCCTCTGGCCTCCAGGACGCAGCTTGGCGCCCCTGCCCAGGACGTGTGGGTAGGTGCGCCCCTGAGCACCGGGCACAGTCAACTCCCCGCCGGGGCCTCCTGCCCCCTTTGTGCAGGATCGCGGACGGCCGCGTCCGGTTGTTGGCTCGTTGGAGCCGGGTTACAGATTGAGTGTGGACCCCGAGGGCAGGCCACGTTCAGGGTGTCTCTGCCTAAACACCCCTTCGGGTTTTGGTTGAATGGACGGACAGGAGGCCCGAGGGATGCAGGCCATGAAGGGACCCCCGGGCAGGACTCCGGACATCCGTCTTTCTGTCCTTTTGCCCTTCTCTGCAGTGACCTCATTCAGATGCAATGAGGGCCACCCTCTCGGGACACCGAGGGCTGCACGGGTCCCCAGGGGCTGCCTGGCCAGCCTGGAGCCCTGCCCACCGGCCACAGTTTGTCGTGGCCAGTCGCTGGCGCTGGTGGGACGGTACGGCTGACTGCGACCTGCCTTTCGTCCTTAGCTTGGGGCCTGCCGTTCACCAACATGACGTCGTCAGGAGGGCAGCGGGCCAGGCCATCTGCCCACCCTGTGTGGGTGCTATGCTTTTGTCCTCTCCGACCACAAGGTGACAGTACTCACGAAGCCAGTGCTGCCCTCGCCCCTGCCCTGAGGGTCCCCGGGCCCTCTCCTATCCGACCTGGGGGACAGACTGGGGTCAGCTGGGACCCAGCTTCCTGTGACACAAGGATGTGAAAGTCATTGGCTGTCCAGCCTGGAGCTTGGGGTGGAGAAGTCACCCTGCCCTCCCCAATCCCATGACACTGTCACTAGAACAATGTCTGAAAATGAAAGTCTGTGGGGCCACTCCTGATTCAGCCTCCCTCTAGCTTCTGGGGCCCAGAAAAAAAGGATGAAAAGCCTTGTCTGGCCTGACCCTCTGTAGCCCTCTGTGTTCCCTGAGCACTTGATCCCTCCGCTTCAACCACACAGGCCTCCAAGCATGCCCTATGCCCCAAGCTCCTTCCTACCCCAGGGCCTTTGCACAGGCTTTCCCTTGGCCTCGCCCATCCCAGTCCCACCTTCAACAATTGACTTCTCCCTCCCCTGTCAGGTCTCAACTGAGCTTGCTCTGGGCCAGCTGGGCCCTGTTCCTGCACTTCCCGGTCCCCGGAACACCCAGGGTCCTTCTGCTGGGTCTCTGTGTCCCCTCCTACCCTCCCATGGTGGGCACCAGCAGGTCTGGCTGACCCTGCAGAGCCTCGGTGAGACTGCATGAGCAGCAAGTGTAGTAGGCTGCTGGGCTCAGCCACCACACACTCTGTCTCAGAGTCATTCAGGGCAGCCCCGAGTGTTTACTCATTAACTTCCAGGGGAAGCAGTGGTGTCACCGTGTCACCGGGGCGGAAACCCTGTCAGCAGGATAAGGGCTTCCCATTCCCCGGGCCAGACCAAAGGCTGAGATAACATCCCAAGTCCTCAGGGAGATAAGGAGCATAGTAAATTCCCTCTGAGTCACCGAGGGCCCAGTGGGCAAAGCTGGTGGCAGTGCTGGGGCCGGGGCAGGGCCACTCACTGGCCAGCGAGTACCCAGCAGGGCTGCCAGGTGACCGTGACACAGAAGTCCGTTTGCCTGACCTCCAGGAGCAGAAGCTGCCCTGGCCGGCTGCAAATCCTCCCAAGCCTAAAGGAATTGCTATCCCCATGGGCATCTGTCCAAACCCCGAGCCCTTCCAGGGACCAGAGCCTTGACTATACCCCGTGACTTTGTGGGGACCAGCCCCTCAGAATCAGGTGGTGGGAGGCCTGCCCACACCAAGTCCAGGAGTCGGTCCCACTGCCAGCAGCGTTCGCCGGATGGCTCCCCTTTCCAGGAGCCCCTGGACCCCATCCCCTGGGACCTAACTCAGAGCCGTGAGTCACAGAGTGCTCCCCACCTGCTAAGTGACTCAGGGCCCTGGCCTCCCAGCTGGAGCTCCCCGCTGAGCCCAAACCAGTTATACCAGTGCCCGTCCCACATCCTGAGGCTGCCAAATCCACTTCCTCCCCCTCACCCCCGCTGCCCCGGAGGTAGGGGGCATGGCTGAGCCCTTTCAGAGGACGGGTCACAGGGTACAGACTGGGCAGGAAGGTGATGGACAAGGAGCCCTGACAATGTGCCTGGGTTTCTACTGGGGACAGGGAAGGGAGGCGGGATGTGGTCTTTGCGGCGGGGAGACAGGGAGACAGGGCGCTGGCCCCTGCCGTGGGGCACAGAATGGAGACCTGGAGCTCCATGGAGGAGACACCCTCTCCCGGGGGCCTGTTTCCCCACCCATCCCCGCACACCCTGGACACAGTGCGGGTGCGCCCATTTCACAGGTGAGAGCACCTGTCCAGGTAGGTGACAGTAGGTGCCCCGAGGTCCACGGTAGCGGGTGGCTGGGCTGCTGAGAGCCCAGGTGGGTGGGGCAGCCTGGGGGCTCCTCCCTTACCTGCCTCTCCCTCTCCTGCACCCTCTTTACCCCCTGACCCCCCCTAATATGCCCCCGATCCTCTTTCTCTTGCTCCCACCACCCCAGTGGCAGGGCCCTCCTCTCTGTGACCCACACGCCCCTTGGCTTCTGCAATGTCCTCCTGGATCTCGCTCCCTTCCTGTCCTCACTGTGTCTCTCCCTTGAGCCCCGCTTCTAATATGAAGTGCCAGGTCTGGGCTCAGGCTCAGGGCTCAACCTGAACCAGTTCCCAGGGCTTAAAAACCACCCATATGAGGACATAGCCCCGCTCTGCCCACTACACACCCCCTCACTCAGCTGAGTGACCCACAGCTGCCCGACCCACAGCCTAACAGGCACCAGACTCAGCCCAGCGTGACCTGGATCCCTCCAGCACCACGGATTGCTCAGATCTCAGCAGGATTCATGGCTCGCCCAGGGCCGCCCCAGGGTCCAGGCATGGCCCTGTGTTCACACCCACATCCCACCCATCAGCAAAACCCAGGCATACCCTGCCCTCTGCCCTCTCCCCCCACTGCCCTCCCTGGTCCAGCTGCCCCCTCCTGCCTGGACTGGTACAATAGCCACCTCAGTGGTCTCCCTGAAGTGGCCCTTGCTCCCCTGTTCTCCACACAGTAGCTGGGTCACACTCAGGCTCCCTGGCCTGGCCCCCTGTGCACCTCCCCTCCATCCCTTCCCTGTTCCCCCACTCCAGCCATACCAGCCTCTTCCCTTCCCCAACCTCAGGGCCTTTGCATCTGGCGGGGCTTTGCCTCCCCAGACGTCCTCCTGCCACCCTTCTCAACTCCTTCGGGTGAGGCCCTGGAGGCCACCTGTCCATCTGCCCTTAATCCTGCTGTATTACTTTTGACTCCATGCAGCTCACCCTGACATTATAGAAATACATATCATTTTCTCTTTATCTGAGGACTTGGCCTCATCACCGCCGTGTCCCAGAACCTGGAATCCCAGGGCACTTAGTAGCTGTTCAGTAAATAGTGGTGAGGGAACAGGTGAAGGGAGCCCCACCTTCCCCACTGCAGCCTCCTGCCTGAGCAGAGACAGACATCCACAAGCCAGGCTCTGGTGAAAGTACTGGGGAGGAGACGGGTGGGGTCAAGGACTTCCTGTCCAGAGGAAGGTGGTGGAACGAGGTCACCCTCCCCTCCTCTTCTCTAGTCCCCAGGGATCAGCCATTCCCCACCCACATCTACTGCTGTTGAAGTCTGTCTGGAGGTACTTGGGGAGCCTGGGGGAGCTGATGCCCCCAGAGGCCCAGGCTAGCAGAGCATCCACCCAAGACTGGAAGGCCTGTGTGCTTATGTATGAGTGTGTGTGTGTGTGATTCAGACACCAGGAGGGCTCCTCCCCTGAGCGGAGTCCCAGGGCAGCTCCTCTAGCCCTGCACAGGGCGGCTGGGTCACTAGCTGGCACCGGGCCTCCACCCACAGCTGGGCTCCTGCTTCCGAACCGAAAGCAAAGGCTGTGTCTGAATGAAGGCCAGGGGCAAGGTCCATTCCTATGAAAGAGGCCGATCTGGAGTGAGTGTTGGGGTGCTAGGGGTGGGGAGGAGGAACCGGGTGGGGCGCCGGTCTCCCAGCGGAAATGAGGCTCCCCTCCCTGGCCTGGTGTGGCCTCTCCAGGGCTAGGCGTGCTGGGTCCAAGGTCATGCTCTTCTCCCCGGGGGTGGGGGTGGGGGCACTCCTAGGGCCGCTGCACAGACAGCTCAGTGCAGTTCCGAAACCTCCAGAAGCAGCCCCCAGGGCCCCACTGGCCCGGCCGGGACCCCGCCTCCAGGGCCTGCCCTCTGGTTTCTCTAGGTCCAGCCTGACTGCCCCGTGACCCCTGACGGCAGCAGGTCCCCCCAGCTGGGACCTCCTGGGGCCAAGAGGCGGGGGGTGGGGTTACCCTGTGCGGGCGCTGCCCCGATGCGCACCCTGCGGGGCTGCAGCGCCTGTTGACGGTGGGTGCGCGGTGTCCGCCTGGCGGAGAAGGGGCGAGTGGGCGGCCCCGCCCAGGCCCCACCCCGGCCCCCGGCCCGCCCCCCCCCTTCACGGGGGCCCAGCCGCACCCGCCCTCCAGCCCGCCGCCCCGGCTTCCCGCCTCACCCGCACGCGGCGCTCAGGGTCCCGCCGAGCAGCGAGCCGAGGATCATGCCGACGCCGAAGCACAGGCCCAGCCTGCCCAGGGCCGCCGGCCGCTCCTCGGGCGCAGACAGGTCCGCTATGACCATCTGGGCGGCTGGGGGAGGCCGGGGGCTGAGCGCGGGGCCCAGGCCGCGCCCCAGTGTCACCCCTGCTGTGCGCCCAGCCCGGCCCCTGAGCTGACCCCTGTCCCGCCCTCTGGCTCTGGCCTCGCCCCACCTCCCCAGGTCGCACCCGGGCCCAGGCGCCCCCCACGGGCCCCCCCAGTCCTCCCGCAGCCGGGAGACACCCCGCCTGGCACTACCTGGCAGCCCGTGCGCCAGCGCGGCGGGCAGGGGCGCAGCGTAGAGCAAGGCCAGGCCCGGCAGGCTCGGGCTGCAGGCGGCCGCCAGAAGCAGGTAGAAGGCGGAGGCCGCCAGGAAGCTGAGCGTGAACGCGGCCCGCGCCCCACGCTGGTCGGCGAACCTGGGGGGCCCAAACCTGTGAGGCCGCGGAGAGGAGGCGGGCCCTCCCCGGCCCCCTCTGCCGCTGACGCCCACCCCCTGGGGCTGCGGATCTCTAGGCCCCGGGGATCTGCTCATGGCCACCAGGGAGACCTGGGTGCCCGTGGGCCCTGTGGGGTCTCGGCTTCCCCATCCTTCCACTGGGGCAGTTTTCAGTGATGGGGTGTCTGACCCAGCCCAGCATTCCTACTCCCTTTGAGCAGACCTTGTGGGGTCCAGATGGAGCACCGGGGTGTGTGTGTTTTACAGAAAGTGTCTCCCAGGGGCACCCAGGGGGCTCAGCGGGAGAAGCATCTGCCTTAGGCTCAGGTTGTGATCTCAGAGCCCCAGGGGGCCAACCCCACCTTGGGCTCCCTGCTCAGCGGGGCGTCTGCTTCTCCCTCTCCCTCTGCTGCTCCCCTTGCTCATGCTCCCTCTCTCTCTCTCCCAGATAAATACATAAAATCTTAAAAAATAAAATAAAATATCTCCCAGGCTCTGGCCCTATCTGTACCTGTCCCCCCCGGGGCCCCTGCTCTGTCTGACTGCTGCCTCTGCAGCCCCTTTTCTGCACAGTTACCCTAAAGATCTGACTCCTGCGGGAGGAGGCCTGCCGATGGCCCTGGGCCCAATGCTCCCGCCTCCCTGAGACCGGTGGGGGTCTGGGGGTCCAGAAGAGTTTCTGCTGGGACCCCCAGCTCAGTCCAGGTGGACGTGTGCAGCCATGAGAGCATTGCTAGTATGATTGCTGTGTGGCTGCAAACCAGCGTTGGTGGAAATGGGGGGCAGGGGCTTTACTAGCCTGATAAATAGATCTCCTGGGCTCAGCGTCCCCCTCTTTGGAACAGGAGCTGCCGTCACCCTAGTGGGCCCAGCGTCAGGTCTGGGAAGCCGGCATGACCCAACCCATGACCTCTGAGGGGCAGACCCAGGTCATGGCAGGGGAGGGCCCCCAAACTTCCCCACCTGACAGTACCTGCCAAATAGTGGCCCGCCCAGCAGCTGAAGCACCCCGAAGGTGGTCTGCAGGTAGCCGAAAGCCACAGAGTCCAGGCCCAGCTGCCGAGTCAGGTACTGCAAACACAGGAGAGGCCCGTGGGAAGGGGCAAGGGGTCCTGCGTCCTCAGTGGGTAGGGAGTGGGTGGGAGGGCACCCCTCTGGCCACTCTGCAGGGGGCCTGGGAGAGGCGCTGGGGCCCAGAACTCCGCTTCTCTTCTCAGAGCCGCGAGCCGAGCCCATTGGGACCTGTGGGTCCAGGCTTCACTAGGCCCAGGGCCCGGTGAAGGCGGCCACTGGCCCTCCCGCCCCTCTGCGGAGCACACCTGACGCAGGAGAGACCACCATTTTGGCTTCATGCACTTGAAGCTGCCTGGTGGGCTGTAGCATCTTCCAGACCAGCAAGAGATTGTCCCCAAATGCCCTGATGACCTCCAGAAGGTGGCCCATTTCCCAGTAGGACACAGGCTTACTCTTTGGGGCTTCCAGGCTCCCCTGGAATCCCTCTGGGGAGGTAAAGGCAGTGCCCAGTGTCTCTCCAGGGAACAGAGGAGTCCTGGGAACCCCATATTAGCCCTCTCTACTCCTCTGACTTCAACATCCTGTAGCGGCTCTGTCCCCCACCCTGGCCTCTGAGGTCCTGGCGCCTCCCTCCAGTGAGCTCCCCTATAATGGGTTGAATCCCCCCCCCCAACTCCGTTGAAGTCCTATTGCTCAGTATTCAGAATGTGACCTTATTTGGAGATACAGTCTCTACAGAGGGAATCAAGTTCGGGTGAGGTCATTAGGGTGGGTTTGGGGTCTTTCTACATAGAGGGATTTGGGACACGGACACACCCAGAGGGACAGCCATGTCAGGAGTTAGAGGCAGATATTGGAACATGTGGGGAATGTCTGGGATCAGCAGAGGCTGGAAGAGGCAGCAAGGACCCCCCCCCCCGCCCCGCCACCAGTGTTTGGTGCTTTGCCAGGGAGCCCCAGAAAGCAAATGTGCCTCATCCCTGACCTCACACCCTGTACTCTCCCGAAGCTCAGTCAAGGGCATCCCTCTGCCTTCTTTCTCGCGCACCCCCCTCCCCAGGACAGCTGGCATCCCAGGGCAACTAGCGATCCCCCTCCTCCCTCCCTCTCCTCCCAGAATGGGACAGAGGGGAACGGGGCTGCTGAGCGAGGCCAGAGAAGCCAGAGCCCTGCTGGCTGTCCGGACCATCATCCCCGTTCCCCAGCGAGCCCACGCTCTCCCCCCACCCCACGGCATCCCACCTTCTCCTCGCTCTCAAACCTGCCTCGTCCTCCCCTCCTATCCCTGCTGCCACACCTGCCCACCTGCGTTGTCCTCACCTGAGTCTCTGTCTCCTCGGCATCCCACCTCCCACCTCCCCAGCGCCTCCTCTCTCTGGCTCCATTAAGGGAAGCACACCTGCCGCTGTCTCTCCTGTTTTCCCTCCACCCCTCCCCTCTGGCCACCACCCCAAACCTTGTTCCCTTTACAGCAAAACCCTTGGACGGCCTCTGCCTCTCCCACCGCACACCCGCTGGGTGCCCGCTCCCCTGCTCCCCCAGGCTCAGCTCTGCTGCTCCTCCCACTTGCATGCCCCGCACCCCCCTCCCGCATGACCCCGCACTCCTGCTCTGCTCACACTCCAGGGAACCAGGTTGGGTCCCAGGCAGCCGCTGCCACCCCAGGACCTCTCAACTGCCCGTGGCTCTCCACTCCGTGTCCAGAAGCATCTGGAATTCAGCACATCCAGAACTGGCTCCCATGGCCTCCCCCAGACACTGGCTCCTCTGTTCCATCACTGATGCCTCTGCCTTCCCACAGCCACATCCAGTCCATCGACAACTACTGTGCTAGACCTTCACCACAGTCCCCAAGGCTAGCGGCTTCCTGCCTTCCCCTGCCAGCCGCCTTTCTGGAGCTTTGCCTCCCCTCTCCTGCCCTCCCCTCCCTCCTCTCTAGCTGCACTGTTCTCACTACTACCCCAGGGCCTTTGCACCAGCCTGGCTTGCTCTTTGTTTCCTTTAAGGCTGCCTTCTGGGGGAGGCTTTCCTGCCCCCAAACCCACCAGCTGTCTGTGGGCACCCTCAGCCTCTGCAGCAGGCCTTATTTTGCACACAGCACAGTCTAAGACTCGGATCGTGAGTCTACATCTGCTATAATCCAAGTTCTGAGAAACGGTGCACACAGTAAGCGCTCAGTGAGCATTTAAAGAACAAAACATGCAGCCTTCCTGGGAGCTCCAGCCTTGCTCTGGGCCTTTCACTATTCACTGGCACTCCCTGCACCAACCTTCCCAGGGAGGGACATTGTGGCCCATTCACGATGGGATGGCAAGGCGTCTGCCCAGGCCCCCGGGCTGCTAAGGATGGAGTCAGGGCTTAGAGGCAGGGAGTCAAGGCTCACTGTCTGGCGGGGAGCCCCTGCCATGCCCACCGTGGTGGCAGAGGCAGTGCCCTCTCTTGCCCAGATCCCCGGGGGAACAGGCTGCTCAGGAGAACCCCCTAGGGGTTCTTTAAAAGTGGCCTGTAACCACCCGCCTACTATTGTGGGCAGAATTCCAGATCTGGGGAGGCCACAGAGGAGATGGGGCCAGGCCTGCCCTCATGTCCTGGCTGGGGAGACAAGTAATTTAATATCGTGCCACAGGATGTGGGGCGTGGGCCACCTGCAGGAGGGCTGACCACGCAGGATCTGGATGGTGGGGAAAAGGTTCTAGGGTCTGCAGGTGTCGCGGAGGAGGCCGTCCGGAGCTGAGGCCTGTGAACAGGAAGGACAGAACCCAGCGGGTGCGGTGGATCAATAGGGCAATGGCCCCCAGGGCGTGGGAGGGACAGGGCCAGGCCAGCCCAGAGCAAGGCAGGGCCACAAGAATGACTGTGCGACAGTGGGGGTGGCTCCCTGTGGCCCCTCCCCAGGGCTGGCCGTGCACCAGAGCACAAAAAGTGCTGATGGATGGACCAAGAGGCACAGTCCCCGGGCTCTACAGCTTGCTCAGATCCAGCGTGGTGAGTGGCCTGGGCAGCCCTGGGCCCCCATCCCCGGCCCCTGCCGTGGCACACAGGGTAAGTGAGAGGGACAGTTCCTGCATGCCAGTGGCCAGGCCCCCTGCGGGCAGGGACTCACCGGCAGGATGGAGAACCGCATGAAGAGGCAGGTGAGCTCCAGGGCAACCAGCACATAGGTGAGGACGATGACCCGGAGACGGCCCGGGGTGCCTGTCCCCCTGGAGTACTGGCCCCGGGCCCCAGGGGCTCCAGCTCCCAGCATCCTAGCAGGTGCAGCAGAAGAGCCTGGCCGGATCCGAGCAGGAAGCCGGCACAGCGGGCAGGGGGCAAAAGTCCTGTTGTGCTGGGCAAGGGTGCTGAGTCACGGGGCGGGAGGAGGGCAGTGCCCGGCCTGGCCTTGCGTCGAGGAGAGTGCCTGTGGGAGAGGCCAGTGCTGCAGGACCCCCGGCCGGGCTTCCAGCCAACTACTGTGCCAGGTCAGGCCACTCTTGCCCTCGGAGAACATGGCAGGTGGCCCTCCGCCTGCACCACTGACAACTCTGAGTGTAGGGGCGCATGGCTCCCTGGGAACCTGCAACAGAGGCCCTGCTGGCTTGTGGGGGCCAGGCTCTGTGCCCCACGTGCCTTACACAGGAAGGCACCAGCACCCCATTTAATGAGGGGAGCCCCGTTTTAGAGGCCCAGATGGTTGCTGGCTGCAGTTCAGGTAGGCGCCTCCTGCATGTGTGGGCCTTGTTTTTTGGGGCCCTGTTGCTGGGAGGGCGGCTCCTTAGGCCCACAGTGTACCCCCCACCACGATGGAGCAGTTCTAGAGGAAGGCTTACCCCCACCCCCAATCCCCCAGCTACACCCCAAGGGGGCATTGGGAGTGGCCTGAGGGTGCGGTGGGGGATACACCAGGATCCCCAGGCAGGGCAGCTCTGTGTACCTTCTGCTGCAGGGCGAGGTCTGCTCTCCAGCCCCCCAGCTGGCAGAAACTCAATTCTGTGGCTCCACAGAAGCCCCTGCCCCAAGGGTGGGCTTCAGAGCCTGGGGTCCAGCCTGGGTGACAGCAGGCGGAAGCCCAGGACTGCTGCTTCTGGCACCCTCTCCCTCCAGGCTCAGGGAGGCTGGGGGAGGCGGGTAGAGGTTGGGAGCCTCAGGTCAGGGGCACCCGGCTGGCTGCGCAGAGGCTCCGCACTGCAATGAGTGCACGCCAGGGGATGCCCTTGCCAGAGTGAGGTCTGGTGCCTGCCTTATCCTAGGGTTCTGATCCAGTGGGGTGAGCTCTCCTGGGGTGGGCTCTGGCCTGGCCCTTCCGTTGCTGGGCTTGGGTACCCCTGCTCTCTGGGTGACCTGGGACACCAGCCTTCCTGGGGTGCCAGAGACTCTGGCCCAACGTGTCTCGAGGGGCTTGGTGCCTCCCCCCACAGCTTTTCTTCCAGGTTGGTGGGGGAGGCAGGGACTCTGACTTCTAGAAGGGGGCCAGGTGTCTAGTCCACACATCGGGTGGACAGAGTGGGAGGAGGACAAGGCAGAGGGACCGGGGACAGCGCAGGAAAGGATAGGAGGGGAGACAAGTGGAGGGAAGGAAGGGAGAGGGGGAAGGAGGGCAGGGATCCTTGTTTGCCCCCCCCCCCACTGTCTGCACAGAGACCCAGAGGAGGGGCTGGGGAATGGGGCATTTCTGGAAACAGCTCCTGGGCCCTCTCCCCACCTCCCCCTACAGACCAGTGGATCAATCCCTCATGTCACTCAGCTGCCACTTCACCCCTTGGCCGGGGCCAGCAGAGACCCGTGGAATGCAGGTACACCTGGCTTCAAGTGGTCCCTGGGGGTGGGGGGAGGGCTTGGGGGGGCAGTGGAGTGCTTACAGCCCCTGATCCCGATCCCCTGTGGAGTCCTCGGAAGCACACAGATGCCCCCTTGAAATCAGACACAATTCCCCAGATAAGGAACCGGATGCTGGTGTAGGACACAGTGGCCCCGCCCCCGGCGCCAGGCCACAGGCCCAGATGTCAAAGCCAAAGTCCCCTCAGCCTTTTGTTAACTACAGCTCAACGGAGCAGAAAACTGCCAGTTCCGAGGAGCCCAGCCAGGTGGAGCCGACAGCCACCAAGGTCCTCCTGGGGTGCCGAGGGACAGCTGGGGGGAAACCAATGCCCAGCTGTTAGGGGCCCAGCCAGGGAGCCTGGGGCCCTCGCGGGCCTGATTTCAGGACAGAGGCCAGCTGGCCTAGGTCAGCAGGGGTGTGGCTCACACCACACCCCCCACATAGCGGGCCTCTGTTTGAGGAAGAGCTCCATCCCCACGGTGGAAATGGGGGACATGTGTTTGTACCTGGGGAAGGGACCTGCTGCTCTCTGCCAGCCTCAGGGGCTGTGCTGAGAGCCCAGAGCCCGGGCAGGTGGACCAGCAGGGGGTTCCCAGAAGAACTTCCAGGAAGGGTTGCCCTGGGTTGACGGGGACGTGGTGTGTGAGATGCAGGAGCCCTGGGAGGAGGACTGGAATCCAGGTGGTTCTGTGCTCTGTGAGGGTGAGGTGGGGGATGGGACTGTCTCCAAGAGGCTCCACAGCCCCCCAAGGCCACAGACCTGGTCAGGAGGCCGGGACATCATCTGGCTCCTTCTGGGTTCTCTGGGCAGGAGTTGGGGGTCAGGAGGCAGGAGAGGGAGGAGTGAGAGTCTGCAGCCTGCCCCAGGGCAGGTGAGGGAGCCCGAGGTCACTGCAGAGCACGTGGGGTGGGCAGGAAGGAGCTGGTTACTCACCTCCCTTCCTCCTGCGTCCAGCAGGGTCTTGGAGAGCTTGGAACTGGTTGGAGCAGAAGTAATCGGCTCTACCTGAGTATTTGTCATGAACCAGCTCCTCCGTGTGGGCGGGGAGCTTCCTGGTCTTGAGAGTGTGGGAAAACTGCCCTCTGGGCCGCAGGAGGAGAGAGGAGTGGGGGAACTTGGAAGCCCCAGTGGCTCTTCCTTCTCCAGGCTAGCCTGCCCTGCCCACTCGGCCCCTCAGCACTCGCCGGGCACTTCTCTAGGACCCGCGCCCAGCCCCGGAACCACAAGTCTCCTGGGCAAGGCTGATCCAGGCCCCTGCAGGAATCAGGGGCGGGGTTAGGGAGGAGGGCATCTCAGAGGAGGTGACAGGAGGATAAGGAGGAGTCTTGAGGATAAGCGAAGGTTGGCCAGGTGCAGGAAGGGCCTGCCAGACTGAGAGCTGAGCCCAACTTCAGGTGTTTTGAAAGCTGAGAACCTTTGATGGGGTGGGGGCAAAGGTGTGTGTGGGGCTAGACTTAATTCTGGAGAGGGTTGGTGAGGCCAGATCTCTGAGGGTCTGGTTGGCCACAGTAAGGCCCTGGGGGAGCCCCAGAGGCCTTGGAGGGGGAGGCACGGGGTGAAGGGGAGGTGTGCCCTGGGGAGGGTCCCTCTGGCTCAGATATGCTGGAGGGTGAGACCCATGGGTGTCTCCCAGAGCTGGCAGGACCCAAGGGCCTGCCTGGGCATCTGAACTGGGGATGGGCTGCACAATAGGCAGCCTCGCTGAGGCTGACCACTGTGCGCTGGGCTCTGGGCCAGGTGCTGGGGATACTCAACCCACAAATGTGACTGCCCCGGTGTGGCTTGTTATAGTGAGCCTGAGAGTGCATGTATGTTCATGTGCGTGTGCACACAGGTGCATGTACGCGTGTGCATGCATGTATGTGCATGTGCAATCGTATGCTGGTAGACACATGGGTGTGCAAGTACACCACATATATGTATATGCATGTGTGCGCATATATGCGAGCACATGTATACATGCACACACGTGTACAGGTGTGTGCATGTATGTGTGTTGTGTGTGTGCATATGTGTGAGGGGGTAGATAATACCCAGTATGTGTGATAGGTAAATTATATAGTGATTGTGAGCGTGTGGGTTTTGCTCTGCAACGGAGCCACAGCAGGATTCTGAGCTTCCCTTATGTTCTTCCAGAAGGAGCCTCTGGCTGATGTGCAGATCAGGGACTGGGCAGGTGAGGGGGAAGAGGGCGGAAGGGCCAGCACAGGGAGCCTTGCTGTCCCAGTAGGGTGAGGGGGCAGCGGAGGGGGTGGCGGGACTCTGCACACCTGGGGAAGGAAGAGCTGGTGTCCTGATGGACGGGGCGGGGCCGAGAGAGCACCTGCAGTATGGCCTGCCATTAGCCGGGAGGTGGGGGTTTCTCCAGGGAGAACATGCTGGAACTCCATGGCCAGGTGGGCGGAGACGTGGGTCAGTGCAGGCGGCGGGAGAGTGTGGTTTGCAGCCGTGGTCTGAGCTGGAGGCTTGAATTCGGGCACCATCCTCGGGAGATGAGCCCTTTTGAGGGTCGATGAGAGGCCAACGGAGCTCATTCTGCTATTACTCCCCGAGGGCCCACCTCAAGCGTTGCCTCTTCAGGGATGCCCCGGGGTTTTGGTGGCAGGACCCGGACGGTGGCGGCGGGACCGCGGAGGTGCTGTTCCGGCCGCGGCCAGCAGGGGCGTCAGACGCATCTGTGCTGGGGCCTGGCTTGGGGGAGGGTGTGCGGCTCCTGCTTCCACCTGGTGCGCTGTCCTCGGAGTCAGAGCCTTATAAGGGGCGCCCCAGCCCACTGCGGGTGGCGGGGGCCTTGGCTCACCAGCTCCTTCCCAGAGGCCGTCTGGTTTAGGGTCTTAGAGGGCAGAGTCATTTTGCAGGTGCCACACAAGGGGTTGTGCTGGCAGGTGCCAAGGAATCTTCCAGAGCTGGAGTCTGCAAATAGGCTGCTGGGGTTGGGGTCTGGGCGGGGGTCTGGGGGGGGCTGCGCCTTGTCCAAGGCTGGTTCTCTCCAGCTGAGTGTTGGGTTGGTTCTGACTCACCCTCTAGGTAAGTGTGTGGGATTGAAGCCTTTAGGTTATAGCATGGCCGCATCCCCAGGGGGCTTCTCCACCGGCCTCTGGTGATCCAGCGACCCCAGAATCAGGTGGAATGAGGGCAGGAGCCTGCTCAGGGGGCAGAAGCTGGGGTCCTGGGACGCACAAGCACTCACCGGGCTCACACTGGGCTTTGCTCTTCTCCGGGCTGTGTGCTGGGACACAGGGTCCCTCACTCCAGGGCCCAGCAGGCTGCTGGAGGCGTCCGTGGTGGGAGGCCTGCAGACTGGAGACCTGGGACCCTCCAGTGGGACAGTGTGGGGTGGTCAGGTCCCCTTCCTCCCACAATGGTCTGGGCGACCAGAGCAGAGGAGGAACAGGGGACCCTGTCTTGGGAAACTCAGACTTGGCCTGAGGTGTTTCTGGGACATGGGGCTTTCCAGGTAAAAATGGGGACAAACCTGGATGGCTGGTCACTCTCCCTTTATGGATCCCTGGAGGCCAGACAGACCTTGGCCTGAGGGAGGGAGGGAGGACGCTGGGGTGGTGGTGGTGAGAACCACAAGGTCATGGGGTCCCCACCTCCAGCACCCTTGAGGGACGCCTCACCCTGACTTCCGTACTCGGGAAGGAACAGCTTCAAAGGAGGGGGTGTCCATCCAGGGAGGCCGGAGGGGAAGTGGCCAGCAGCTGGTGGTCTGGCCTGGCAAGGGCCTCTGAGGGGGTGTGGGAGGGCGGAAGGGCAGTCCGGATGCAGGAAGACACAGGCCTTTGAACTTCCCAGGGGAGCAGGCCTCAGAGACAGCAGCTCCGCACCTGTCCACCAGGCTGCAGTGGGGAAACCAAGGCAGGATGTGTGGCAGGAATACACTCCTCTTCATGAGCCCCGGGGCTTTGGTCTCCCAACAACACATGCCTGGGGGGTGGGGGCTGGAGGTCTGCAAATGCCTCGTAGGTACCCAAACCTCTTCCAAGCACCATCTGGAAGAGGCAACACCATGTTCTGACCATCCAATCCCACATCTGGTGTCTTCTAGAACCTCTGTCCATTGGAAACTCAATAGAGAATCCATCCAGAAAGAAGCAGGAAGAACTTTCAGGAAACCAGAAGTCACAAACTCACAAACCCCTTCCTACTCTGGAGAACTCTGTGGCTGTCACCCGGCCACTTTCCCCTGCCTGGATGGCACTTTTAAGATGCCTGGCTGTTTGGTGTCTGCTGGGGGCCACCACACCGACATCGGCTTCCCTTCCACACTCTGGACACCCTGGCACCCGGCTGGGCGAGATTCTAGGGGACCTGGTGCCTCCTGCCCCAAGGCCCCTGGGCCCCTGCTCCATTCCAGGGTTGGCTGGCTCTTGCACACATCTCGAGTGAACTGAAGAAGAGTGAGTGATAGCCCCAGCATCCACTCTGCCCCTGGCCCCCACGGGACTCAGCACAAGTCACAGCCCTGAAAACCCTCCCCAGAGCCTGTTCCATCAGGCAGCTGGCCCCTCTGCACCCAGCAGCCCCAAACCTGCCCTGGCTTATTCACCTGTTTCTGACTCCACCCACCAGCCTGGAAGCCCCTGGAGGGGAGGCCCCCCCCTGAGGTCCCAGGGAAACACTCCTAGCCTAGAACCTGATTGGACATTCGAGGAGGAGGGCCTGCTCAAGGTCACACTGCCAACAGGGGCCTGCCAGGCTACCATAGCTAATGTCCAACCCAAAGGCAGTCACTTGCTTCACTATTTTCCATAAATCAGAATTCAGAGCATCCGGGGCAGGGGGCTCCTCAGGGAGGCTCCAACCGTAAAACCCCAGCAGCCCGTGTGCATTCCAGGTCTTGACAAGGGGCTTGTGCTCTCAAGATTGTATCTCCGTCTGTGAACCAGACAGGACCAATCTCTGCCGTCTGGGAGGATTAATGAGATAACTGGCATATAAGGTGCATGCACGGGGCTGCCCAGCACAGAGAGGGTGCCACCAGCAGCAGCTGGGTGCTGACCAGCATCCAGCCGGGGCTGGCTCAGGACCCTGTTGAGCACTGGGCATGCACACAGCTGGGTGGGATGGGTCTGAGTGTTCAGTGGAGCCAGGCCACCAAAGTCATGATGAATGACTTGCATCCCATGGGCCTCTGGGCTCTGGAGGGGACGGTGGCACTGTCCAGCTGCCTAGTGTGTAAAGACCATTCTGCTCTGCCTGACAAGTTATTAGGGAACTGCCTGTGACTGGGTGGGGGGCATGTGTGCCCGTGTTGGGGTCTGCATCTCCCCACCAGCCCATGTCCCTGCGCTCAGAGCAAAAGTCCAGTTTAAATTACAGTGGCAGCTGGAGGTGCCACTGGTGTTGGGGCTGTGATTGCCTGCTGCTCTAGGACAAGGAGGGTGCTGACCACTGTGCCAGGCTCATGTGGACATGGCCCCCGAGCCCCATCAGGAGCCTTACAGGTGAGAAAACAGAGGTACAGAGAGGTTAAGCGACTGGTCCAGGGTCACACAGCCAGTAAGAGGCAGTTGCTCTGACTCTAAAGCACAAAGGCTTGTGCTTGGCCAGGCAGTGCCCCCTCCCTTGTTCCCTGCCCCAGCCCCCTCACCACGAGAATGCTGCGAGCATGGAGTGGCCAGAGGTGGAAAAGCCATGTGGCCGCCAGCAGGAATCCAGGCCTACCCACACTCTGGGGGTGGCTGTGGGCTAGGGCCATCCCCTCTGTCCCTCTAGCAAAGGGGCACCCAGCATCATGGAGGTACCTCTTGCAACCATCCTTCCCGACCCCTCCTGGCCTCTCCTTAGTCACGCCCCATACCCCAGGGTCCCAGAGCCCTCTGACCTTGTCTTTCCAGGACCCACCTCTGCTCTGGCCCGGGGCCACTATGATTTCCTGCCCGCCTGACTTCCCCGATTCCCCACCCCCCTTCCAACCTCTGCTCACGGCACCTGATGCCACCATTAAATCTCAGGACCCTGGACCCCAAGCTGGAAGCCTCCTGTGCTCCTCGATGCCTTTGAGATGTCACCAGCTCCCAGGCTGGAGTCCCAGGCCCGCACGCCTGGCCACTGAAGCCAGCCCTGGCCATTTGGCTCATTCTGGGGTTACTTGGGACCAGCCATGCTGGGCTTGGCCACCTCTCTGCCTGGGACCCTTGCCCTTCCCAGATTCCCCTCTTCATCCCAGTCCTCGGGTGGGCTCTGATGGGGGCTCCTGCCGTACTCCTGCTTCCCACCATCCTAGATCAGGCTTTGTACCTGGCCGTGGGCAGCTGGGAGGCAGACCCAGGCCCTCCCTCCTGGCCATGGGGTTCCCTTCAGGTTCATCTGTGGAGGGAAGCTGGGGGACTCTGGGGCACACACTTCTCATCAGGCCTGCTTTCCTCTCTGCTGCTCCCCCAGCAGGGGCCAGGCTCCATGCCCAGAGCTGGACTTCGGGTGACCGCTTCGGTGGGCACCATTGTGAGAAGCAGCTGGAGCCGGGTTGTTCTTGTGACCGATGGACGGTGCTATGCTTGAGTGTCGGCCGGCGGCCGTCTGGGCCCAAAGGCAAGGGCAGGCCTAACGAGGAGGCCCAGGCAGCCTCAGGGCTCTCCACCGCCCGGGGCCTTGGCCAGCAGCACTGATGGAGGGACAGCAGGCAGGGGGCGATGGGGGGGGGGGGACAGTGCAGGAAGGGGAAGAGGGGCTGGGGCTGCGGAAGAAAGGGAAGGGGCCCAGAGGGGCCAGCCCTTACTGTGGGTCTTTACCTGGTGGACACTCCCCTCCTCTCCCTGCTCCTGGGCCCCTGGCCCCCTGACCCCTGCTCACCAGAGAAGAGAAAAGTCGTGTGTTCTTTCCCAGAGAAGTGTGAGTGACAGCCTCCCCCAAACACCAAGGGAAGAGGGTTTTTTTTTTTGAAAACGGGGCTTTCCCCCAGCACAGCCTTGACCGGCCACCTTGGGTAGCCCCTCCTCATTTAAACTCGAGGAGACTTACGGTCCCAGAGAGCAAGGCCCTTGCCCAAATTCCCCACCAAGTGAGGGATGAATGGGGGGTGCTGAGGGCTGCTGGGGGTGACCCGGGCTCTCCCCGGGCTCTCCCGGTTCCCTGCCTGCGGGCAGGTGGGCGGGAGCCTGGCTGCAGTGCCAGCGATGGACACCAGGGGGCAGCAGGCGTCCAGCTTTAGGCCTCAGGGCCTGAGGCTGGATGCCCTCGGGGCTCAGGGGCGGTCACCTCGGAGGGAGGCTTCAGCAGCCCCTCAAACCCTGCCAGGGCCATCGAGGGAGGGAGGGGACAGGCGCCTCTTCCGCTGAGCCCATACTCTGTGTGGCCTGCAGGGCATCGGGAGGACCGGCCAGGACTCGGCTTCTACCTCCTGGCCTCCGTCCCCACCAACCACGGTGCACCTTTGAAACCCTGCTGGGGGAAGGGCAATGGGAACCCAAGGTGAATGACGAAGTGGGGAAGGCTCTCCTTCCCTGGCCATGGTGGCCAACTTGCTCTGGGGCCTGCTCGGGGCTGTGGCGGGAGCAAGAAGCTCCCATACTGCCCGGTCCAGCACAGGCCCAGGGAGACCCCGCCCCGGGGCCTGGTGGGGATGTGGGCTCCCAGCTCCTGTTCCTCATAACTGCAGGGCCAGGGCTCTGAACCCACGAGGGGTGGGGGTGCAGATGGAGGCCTTCCCGTCTCCTCTCTGGCTCTCCAGCTTCTCGGAAGGCCGTGTGGGTGTGTTGGAAGCAGGGTGGGAGCTGGGATCCCCTGTGTCCCCTGTGGACAGGAGAGGCTGACTCACAGGGGTCCCCCTAGCTCAAGGAGACCGGGCAGGAAGTCAGGGGCACGGTGGAATGAGACCCAGGAAGGGGCATCCACTCACCCACATTCATTTCCCCAGCTCTTTCCTTGGCAGGGTGAGCCTCGGAGCTGCGGGGACCTGCCCAGTCTGTGTTCTGTGGTGCAGAGGAGGGAAGCCCGGTGGGGCTCCGAGCTGGCCAAAGTGTCCTAAGAGCCTCCTGCATAGCTGCCCCCTCCCTGGAGAGCCTGGGAGGGTCTGTCTGCAGCTTAGGATAACCAGTGGTCACAGGCCTCCTGGGATGGTCAGTGCTGAAACCAGAACAGTCCTGGACAAGCTGGGAGGAGGTGGTCCTCCTGCTGGAGACTCAGAGGGGAAGGGGCCCCCCGCCTGTTGTGGGGGACTGGGCAGCGGAGTTCGCACGTCCGGGGCTGTTCCCTGCTCCCTCTGCGCCTCCCCCAGGGCCTGCCCGGCCCCTCCTGCTAATTCCCGGGGAGTGAGGACCCCCGGCCCGCCCGGACCAGAGCACAAGGCAGCCCCTGTAATCCGAGCTTTGGATTCCCGTCGTGAGGCCTGTGGACGCGTCACCGGAGGGAGGCCGGCACCTGCGGAGGACGTGCCTGGCAGCCGCCCCGAGAACAGCCCGTCCTGGGGGGGCTGGGGGCGGGGCGAGAGGAGCGCGGGAAGTCAGTGCGGGGAGGAAGGTTCTCGCTGCTGCTGCCGCTGCTGCCGCTGCTGCCGCTGCTGCTGCTGCTGCTGCTGCTGCTGCTGCTGCGCCGGCGCTGGGCCCTGGGCCAAGTGTGCTAGGAAACCCCCCCTCCCCGCCAGCCCCAGCTCCAAGCTGGGCTGGCTGCTTGTCGCTGGAGGCTGGCTAGTTAATCTCTAACTCTCCACACTCCTCGGGGCCTCCAGGCCTCATCTTACGGAGGAGAAGGTGACGCTCCGAGGGGCAGCAGCCTCCCCGAGGGGTCTGGCTGGACCTGTCCAGGGCCACTGCTGGGTGCTGCGGCTTGGGGCCCCCCGGGGCTGGCCCTGCCCACGGCCAGGGGGTGGGGTATGCGGTGGACAGGCCAAGAGCTACATAGGACAGGGCAGCCTGGGCTGGGCAGCAGCTCCCCGATGGGAGGCACCTGAGGGGTCTGCCTCCCAGGCCAGGGCCACAGCCCCCACGGATGCCCAGCTCCGGCTCCCTCCCCTCCTTGGGGGACTCTTGCTTTCTTTCCTCTCCAGCTTTCATGCTCAGAGAGGGGCTCAGGGCCAGGGAAAGGCACCGGATCTGCTGCCACTCAGCGCTGAGTGGTTGCTCGACCTCTCTGAGCCTCTGGTTCCTCCCTTGCTAAACAGGCATCAGAACACCTCCCTGTACGGGTTCTTGGAAGGATTAAGTGAGGCAAGGAGCTGAGCCCGGGTGCAGGGGGGGCTCAGGGTAGCTGGTGCTGTGAGCATGGGTAACCTCCCTCTGCACTCCTGGGGGTGGAGGGACACCACCTGGTAAACAGTCCCAGAGGGCTGCAGGCAGACACCCCTCGGAGGGTCCCGGGGAGCACGCGGGGGGCGGGCCCCAGTACGAAGACTGTCCTATTGGGCTTCCAGAAGCAGCTCCATGTGGCTCCCCAGGAGGAGGGAGCTCTGGGGATACCCGGTGGGGAAGTCAGCCACCAGGCAGCGGCACGTGGCCGAGGACGTTTTCCGGCCCACCCAGCTCTGCCACTCGCTGGGGCAAGAGTGTCCCCCCCCCCACCTCCCTGTGCCTCAGTTTCCTGGAGTGCAGAAGGGGCCCACTCCCTCAGCACTGGGGGTGGGGCAGTCTGTGAGGAGCAGTGGCCCCGCCAGGGCTTGGGTTAGGGGGTTAGCTGCCTTAACCACTGGAGCTGCACCAACTTCTTCAATCTGCCCAGGCCTGTCTCCTCATCCAGAAAACGACACCCCGAGCAGGCCCGTGCCACACGGGGGAGTTGGGTGGCTGCGGTAACAGACGACTCCTGAGGGCTGGTGGCTTCAAATGCAAAAAACGTTTCTTTCTCACTCCCCTCCGTCAGGAGGGTGTGCAGAGAGAGCTGGTGGGGCTGCTGGCTCAGCTCCCTGTGGTCATTCACAGCTTCTGCTGTCCCCAGGAGTCCCTCCCTGGACCCCTGCCCACCCCTCCATCTAGCTGGCAGGGCAGGGATGAGAGGGAGAAGGATAGCTTGGCTGGTTTGCTGGGTCCCAGCCTGGAAGGGGTGCAGCGTGCTTTTGCTTGTGTCCGTGGCCCCCCCAGCAGCGGAGGGGCTGGGAATGTGGTCTTGTTCTGTTCGTTCAGAGGAAGAGGAAATGGTTTGGGGAACACAGTGCCTTTACTGGGTTGCTCCTCTGCTGGACGGGGGTAGGAAGGGCAGAGATGCACACTGGAGAAGCCAGCAGAGGGCCCAGTGTTTCTGACCCCCTCACCCTGCATGCGGGCTCCCCCACTCCCACGCAAGCAGGATGTCGGGTGCCGGGGCATCCCGGGAGCCTGTCCTGGCTGGTCCCCAGGGGCCAGCACCCCATCTCAGGTTCTACCGTTTGCAGCAACACAGAGTACAAACATCATGCCTTTTGTTTCCTTTTTTCCTTCGGATATATTTTTAATTACACAAGTAGAGCTTGGTTACTGTACTCAGACAGATGTTCACTTGCTTCGGGGGCCCCCTGGGGTGGAGCCCTGGGCCTTCTCTCAGACTCCCGGCCCCCAGCTCCTCGGCTGTCCTCCTCCAGACCCATTCCCGGCTCGGGACCAGTCACTCAGTAAGCCGGTGGGTATCCGTAACCAGATTCAGGGGCACAAACTCAGAGTAGGTCACCTCCCGGCCCTAATGAGGCCAAGAGGGGAGGCGTGCCCATGGCCTTTGGAGAAATCAGAGCAGAAAGCCTAGAGGGAAAGCAAAGAGAGAGCCAGGCATCAAGAGGATGGCGAGTCAGTGCTCCCTCCCCACTGTGCTCCCTCCTTTCTCTGCACAACAGGTGAGGCCCAGCAAGGGGATTCAGGAGAGCCATCCTGGGTCCCAGCTCATGGCAGCCACTATTGCTGCACTGTGTGACACGAGGTGTGTGGGTCTGCCACTCCCAGGCCTTGGAGGCAGAACTCAATGCCACACGCTGTTAGTTTTGTCACTGTGGGGGTGGGAAGGGGTGCTGGGACCCTCCTGTCTAAACTCGGCCAGCACCCACGGAGGTGTCAGGGCAGGCACCAAAGGCAGTGGCAATGGCCCTCTAAGCCCACCTCCGCCCTGGACAGTGCTTGGGGAGGGCAGGGTCAGCTCCTGCTCATTCCCCTTAGGGAGCTGAGGGCAGACAGGTGTTCATAGCACCAGTCCCTGCTCGGGAAGAGAGCTCGGGCTCCCCTGAGTGTCTGGAGCGGGGGCTGGGAGTGGGGTGGCTTCCTTCCTCTAGGAAGAGAGCCAGCCTGGAGGCTGAATCTGGGCTGCGGGTGGGCTGCTTCCCCAGCCTGCCCTCCTGGGCAGCTGGAGCCAGAGTATCCAGACCTCTCGGGAAATCCTGGGGGCCACTTGGTTCCACATTTTGTGGTCACCACTGGGCTAGGGCACTGGGGAGGCTGGCATAGCCAGGCCCTGCCTCCTTCCAGCCCCAGGCCGGGTGACAGCAGCTGGTGTAAGGAGTCCACAGAGCTTGGGGGACCTTCATCAGCTCCTCTTTAAGCTCCTGAAGATACAAAATTGTAGCATCTACCCCTGTGGCAACTTTGGAATCCAGTGCACAGAACAGAATAAAAACCGTGAGCCATTGCCTGTGGTCCTGTCATCAAGAGCCCAGCACCCTGCCCTGTCCCCCTGCCCCGCCATGCCAGTGCCCACTCCTGTTTGTCTCATCCCCTCACTTCAACCTTCGGCACACCCACACCCAGGATACCTCATCCAGGACACATTGGCACACTTTCACAGCGTCCCATCCCTAAGAAGTCCTGGAACCCACCTGACCCCGTGGGGGAGGCAGTCTGGTTGGGGTGGGGTCAGCCTTATTTCTCTTACTCGGCTCATGGGCTCATCAGGGACAGAGGCTAACAGCTCAGGACTCTGCTGGACTGTCCAGCAGGTGCCTGACCCTCCCCACCCCCCAGGCCTCCAGGGCTGCTCTTAGCTTGTGTGTGTGTGGGGGGGTGGGGGGGTGAGGAGTTGGAGGCATTTCCTAGGCTCCCTGCCCCACAATAGGCTGGGCCAAAGGGAAAGCTGCAGAGAGTTACCATCTCCCATGACCTGGCCCAGTGGGGATGAGAGCCACGGAGGAGGACCTGGGGCTGTAGCAAGGCCCCGCGTGTGGGGGGAAGGGGTCTGGGTCCTGGCCAGTCCTTCCCCTCCCCCTTCCCCTGGCAGCCGGAGTAGGGCCCCGTGGCTTGCGTGCCCCATCATTCTCTCCCAACAATATTGATTAGTCACAGTGAGGGGGTGCTGGCCTTCCAGGATGGTGAGACAGGTACAGCTCCTACAGCAGCTAGAGCAGGGCTGCCCACCGCTCACCCCTACCTCCCACCTGGGGGGCCCCAGAGGACCAGGATACCCAGTCAAGGCCCTAGGCTAGGCAGAGCCAGGCCCACCGTGGCTGGAGAAGCCTCCAGTGCCCTGTCCAGTACCCCATCCAGAACAACAGCCTCCGGCTGGTGTGAATAGTCCGACCTCTGGCACTGTGTGGCCCAAGCCTGGAGTGGCCAAGCGGAGGCGGGAGAGGTGTCTCGCACCCGGTCCCTGAGGTGGTGGACATAGCCCGGGGTGGGTGCCCATCCCCCGGCAGGGGTGGGTGCCCATCCCCCGGCAGGGCTGGCCAGGCCCCAAGACCTCAGGACTCCAGGGACTGAGGGCCCGCACTCCAAGGTGTCTGAGACTTCGCCCTTTGGGGTAAAGAGCGGTTCGAGGGCCTTAGGGCCAGCAGGTGTGTTGGGGCTCCAGGTGCGCGGAACCCTGCCGGCGACTGCAGCCCCGGGCGCCGCAGGCAGGCCGCGCGGGGGCAGCCGAAGACCCCATCTCGCTCCCGCTGGGGACGAGACGCCCGCGGCGGGTTCAAGGCCCGTCAGCTGGCGCTGGAGGCCCAATGGTGAGCGCGGGCGGCGGGGCGGGCGCCCCCGGGGGGCGAGTCGGAGCTGGCCGGACGCCGGGCCCCGCCGCGCCGAGGAGGGCGCGCCGGCCGAGGGGGCGCCCGCCCCGCCGCCCGCCGCCGCCACCGCCGCCGCCGCCGCGCAGCCCCCGCCAGCAGACAAAGGAGCCGGAGGGGGGCGGGCAGGGGGGGGATGGGGCGAGGGGGCGGGGCGCCGCGGTGTCACGTTACCGCCCGCAGCGCCCTTTAACTCGGGCCCCGCCCCGCTCACTGCCCCGCGCCCCGCCAATCGGCCCGCGCGCCCCGCCCCGCCCCCGGGTGGGTGTGTGCGCGCTGCCAATGGGCGGCGCGCGGGGGCCGGGCCGCCAGCGGGGCGGGGGCACAGCGGCCCCGGCCAATCGCCGCGGTGTTGTCGAAACTGAAAATACTACATATGCTAATTCGGCGGGGCCCTCGCGCGGGGGGGCGGGGTGGGACCCTCGCGTATAAAGGGGCGCGCGAGGGCTGGGCGTTCCACAGGCCAAGTGCTCTGCGCTCGGTAGGTGCCAGCCAGGCCCCAACGAGCCGAGCGGGCGAGGACAGGCACCGAGGGGGCGCGGCCGCCGGCCGGACGACACCGCGAGCGAGATCAGGAGCAGCCCAGGCCCGACAGCCAGGTAGCCGCCGCGCCGCCCTCCCGCCGCGTCCCTTTGCCAATGCAGACTCCGGCTGCGCGGGGTCTCCCTTGCGCCCGGCCTCCGCCCTCCTCTCCTCTCCTCCTCCTCCTCCTCCTCCTCTTCCTCTCCTCTCCTCTCCCGCGGCCCGGGCGCGCGCCGCCCCGGGCCAGGTTCGACGTGTGTCTCCGCAGCGCAGTGGCAATGGAGCGCCTTGTCGCCCGCCGCACCTTTCCCCTGTTCGCGCGCACCAGCGCCTGCCGCAGCCTCTTCGGGCCGGTGGACCACGAGGAGCTGAGCCGCGAGCTGCAGATCCGCCTGGCCGAGCTGAGCGCCGAGGACCAGCGCCGCTGGGATTACAACTTCCAGCAGGACGTGCCGCTGCGGGGCCCCGGGCGCCTGCAGTGGACCGAGGTGGACAGCGACTCCGTGCCCGCCTTCTACCGCGAGACGGTGCAGGTGGGGCGCTGCCGCCTGCTCCTGGCGCCCCGGCCCCGCCCGGAGGGCGCAGGCGATAGCCCGCCCCCCGCGCCGCCCGCCGAGGAGCCCCTCGACGGCCTCGGGGAGGCGCCGGCGCCGCCGTCGGGCGGCCCGGCGGTGGCCCCCGCCCCGGCCCCTGCCGCGGCGCCGCCGGAGAGCGATGAGCAGGAGGCGGTGCCGCCGCCGCCGCCGCGCAGCCAGGAGCCCCTGGCCGAGCCGCTGCACTCAGGGATCCCGGGGCGCCCCGCGCCGGGCACCGCCGCCGCCGCCGGGGGCGCCGCCCCCGCCGCCAACGCCGCCGCCGCCGCTCCTGCCGCCGCCGCCGCTGTCGCCACCACCGCTGCCGCGGGAGGCGCCGCGATCAAGAAGCTGCCCGGGCCTCTCATCTCCGGTGAGTCCCGCGCGGCCCCGCCCCGGCCCGGCCCGGCCCTGCTTTGTCCGGCCGGCCGGGCTCCCCGGCCTCGGGGGCCTCCCTCGGTCCCCGCCTCCTCCCGTGGCATTAAAGGGCCAGCGGCGCGCAGGGCGCGGCCGCGCCCGCACCCCGTCCCGCCCTGCGGCTGCGCTGCGCTGCGGCGCGGCGGGCGCGGGCGGGCCCGGGGAGCGCGGGCTCGGGGCCCCCCGGGCGCGCGACCCGCGCTCGGGCCGCGGGAACCCCGCCCGGGGCGCGGCGGGCGCGGCGGGCGCGGCGGGCGCGGCGCCGAGGGGGTTAAGCGCGGCGGCAGCCCCGGGGGGCTTGGCCGCGGGACAAGGAGAAATGCTTACACAGCACATTGCGCGGGCGACGTAAACAAAGCTGACCCGCCGCGGACCTCGGCGCGGGCGGGGACGGCGCCCCCACCCCGGCCCCGCTCGGGTTCCCCGGCCGACCCCGCCCTGAGCGGCTGCGCGCGCTGTCGCCCGCAGATTTCTTCGCCAAGCGCAAGAGACCCGCGCCCGAGGCCAAGGCGTCGAACGAGGTGCCCGCGGGATGCGCCGCGCCTGGCGCCGCCCCGGCCGTGGGCTCGGCGGAGCAGACCCCGCGCAAGCGGCTGCGATGAGGTGGGTAGGGCCGCGCGCCGCGGCCGGGCGGGGAGGGCTGGCCCCGCGGGGCCCGGGGTCTGCTGTGCTCACTGCGCCTCTCTCCCGCAGCCTCGCGCGCAAAGAGCCCTGAGGGAGCCCGCTGGGCAGCGGACAGGACAGGAGCGCGGGGCCTCGGCTGGGACCGTCCATGTAGCAGCAACCGGCGGCAGCTGCCACCGAGCAGCGTTCGGTTTCGTGTTTAAAATTTAAAAAAAAAAAAAACTGTGCAATGTATTAATAACGTCTTTTATATCTAAATGTATTCTGCACGAGGAGTACACTGGTCCCAAGGTGTAAAGCTTTAAGAGTCATTTATATAAAATGTTTAATCTCTGCTGAAACTCAGTGCAAAAAAAAAAAAAAATGAAAAAAGAAAAAAAAAAGGAAAAAAGAAAAAAAAAACATGTATATTTGTACAAAAAGTTTTTAAAGTTATACTAACTTATATTTTCTATTTATGTCGAGGCGTGGGCCGCTCTGCCACGCGATAGCTCGGTTATTGGTTATGCCAAAGGCACGTCACCGCATCTGGTTATCGACAAATGTAAATTTATTTTTATAGCGGACTCTGGGGGGAGGGGGTCGCTCACAAGCTGTAGCTGCCGTACAAGCCCATCTAGCTAGTTCTCTTCGCGCTTTCGCTGTCTCTTTTTATTATTATGATTATTTTAAACTTGAAGACAAATCTGTTAAAAATGGTTCCTGAGCCGTCTGCACCACTGCCCCGGCCCCTCGTCCGCCGGGTTCTAAATAAAGAGGCCGAAAAACGCTGCAAGTCAGCTCCGTGTGTGCTTGAACTGCCTCCAGCTCCCTTCTCTGGCTCCCCCAGAAGTTAGGGAGATAGGACAGCGGACACAGGGGGTAGCCCAAACACTTGCTAGGCCATCGGCCCCAAAGCCACAGGGACTTTCTCCCGATAGGGCAGGCCTCCCACCACCTGCTGCAGGCCCCTAACTTAGGGATGAGCGGCCCCGCCCTCGCTCTGCCAGCCCTCCCCCGCCCCCTCCGCCCCCTCTCGTGCGGGGGGGGCTGTGCGTCGAGACTTGGGGGTCGGCTCACGGCTTCCCCGGCTGCAGGGAAGCTACCCACTCTCCAGCCGCCCTGGGCTGAGCCCGCATGGGGCTCAGGTGGGCACTTGCGGGGTGGGGGTGAGGTCTGATGGGCCAACGCCCATCCCCCTTGCTGACTACTGCGGCGCCGGCGCCTGGGGACCAGAGCTTTCAATTCTTCGGGCCCCAAGGGCTCCAGGGTCCCCAGCTTCGTGGGCTTGGGTCCACCAGGGTGGGACCAGAAGACCCCTCCCCCCCTCAGGGGTTCCTGGCCTGTTCGCGCCCACGGTGGGGGGGGAGGGGCAGCCCAAAGGCCTGCGAGGGGGGAAGGGGGGAAGGGAGGCGCCAGGGGCCAGGTGGGGAGGGGTGGGCTCCTGCCGCATCCGCCGCCGCTGCCCCCGTGGAGGAACTCGAGGTCGCATCCACCCGCGTGCACCCACCAGCCTTTGGCTTTCAAAGTACTCCCTTTCAGTCGAAAAGAGGAGGCTTATTTTATTTTATTTTTTTATAGCTGACCTATAAACCTCTGAAAATTATGGCTTACAATGGAAAGGATGACGTGAAGTAGCACAAACTGACGGGCTAGCCGGATTCGTGCGGCTGCCTTGGGCCAGGAGAAGCGGGGGAACTGGTGGTGCATTTAAGTTAACCGTTTAGGGGCTGTAGACACCCCTGCTCACATCTCCCACGGCTCAGGGCCCCGGGCTGGGCTCAGCCCTGGATTCTGAAGACGCATCCACACTTGGAACGCACTCAGCTTCCAAGTGCCTAGAAGGGCCTGGAGGAGGGAGATGGGGTCTCACAGGTCACTGAAAAATGCCCCCGCAGTCAGAGAGGGGGGCCCTGCCCCCTCCAGCGTGAGTACAACCTGGGCATTAGGGCTGCATAGACCTGACAGCAGGCTTCAAGCCTCTCCTGTGGAGAGGGCGCCTTCCCCACCCCACACCCGTGTGACCACAGCCTGGTGGGAAGGGAGGATCATGCAGCTGAGGTGTGAGTGGGGGTCCGCCACGCCCAGCACCTGGCAAAGTCTCCCTGAATTACAAGCCATTACCCATGATGGAATCTGGCAGGGGAGGGACACCTCATGGGCCCCCAGCACCACGGCCCCTGAGGCCTCTGCCCTGCTCTGCACACAGCTCTGGCATGTGACCCAGGGGTGCAGCCTACATGTCCCTTCCAGGTGTCACCCAAGGGTGGTTTTCCCCAAAGCGGGGCAAGGGCTGCCTGCAGATGGGACGGTGGCATCATTTCTAGAGATGGTCCGTCCTGGTAGCAGATACCCAGAGATTGCCCTCCACAGGGAAGAGCGCTGAATGTGGAGTTGCTGGTGGGACCCTGGGTGCATGTGGCCCAAGGCAAGTCCTTCTTTCCCTGGGCCTCAGTTTCTTACCTTTGGTGCCCTATGATTCTCATATGAGGATGCTATGGACACAGTAACATCTGATGGCCCCAAACTCTCTTATCTGGGCTCCTGATAAGAAAGCATGAGCATACGCCCCACTGTCAGAACGAGCCCTCTCCTCTCTGGACCCCCAGGCCGTGCCTAAGCCTGGAGCACCAGGGAGCAGGCTGGTAGCCGGCATGCCCCTGGGCATCC
Source organism: Canis lupus baileyi (assembly GCF_048164855.1). Taxonomy (NCBI): domain Eukaryota; kingdom Metazoa; phylum Chordata; class Mammalia; order Carnivora; family Canidae; genus Canis; species Canis lupus. The sequence continues at coordinate 9,389,548 of NC_132858.1, forward strand.
ATGCTGCTGCTGATAACCACAATGCTAGCACTACAGCCACAGCCAGCACAACCAGTATTGGGGCCCTAATGGCAAGTGCTGAGCACAGTTCAGCCCTGTCATGGTCCCTATTTGTCTGAGGATGAAACTGAGGCATGGAACAAGCTGCTGGAGGGTGGTCACTGACTTGGTGGGGCTGAGGGACTGGGGACCGGCTGCATTGCACTAGCCTGTGCCTGGGAAGGCAGGTGGGGAGGGGAGCCAGGCACCCAGGGCTGCAGGAGGGAGGTGTGAGCTCACACACACATGAAGCGTGGAGCGCTGTGCCTGGCACACACGGTAAGCATGCAGTACCCATCAGGGGCTCAGATGATGTAGGCTCCCCAAACACTAACTGAACAAATGCTAGGCTCTTGCCACACGGCAGCTTCTTGCAGACCAGGCTAGGAAGACAGGATGTAGAGCCTTTAATCTGGAAGCCAGACAGGTAGAGGCTGGGAACGGGCCAACCCGGGCAGCGGTGGGCTGGGGGGAGGGGGGAGGGCGTGCAGGAGGAGACGGCCCCCGCGTGCACAGGTGGAACAGAGTCTGGAGGCCAAGGGGGCACAAAGGTCGTGAGGGAGGCAAGGTGAGTGTATCTGAGGTGGGAGTGCGGGAGGTAGGAGAGTGGGGCGAGGGGGTTGCTTGGGGGTCTCTTTTGGCACCGGGGCCCTTGGCTGGCCTGGCCTGCCACTGGGCGTTGGGCTCGCCCATGCTTGAGACATTATTTCATCTAAGAGTGTCTTTTGGAGCGTTCCTGCCGGGCTTCCCCACTCCCTCTCCTTTTCCTTTGGTTTTCTGGACCTTCCTGGGGCTACGGGCTGGGGTCAAAGGTTGGATTTTATCTGTAGGCAGTGGGGGCCCCTCAGGTGACAGCAGTTGTGGCAATTTTTAAAAGTGTGCTGAGGCTGCTGGGTGGGGGAGGCAGGTATTGGTGAGGGGCTCCCAAGGCCACCCAGGCCCAGGTACTAGTTTGGCAAATATTCCAAGTGCCTTCAGCGGGCTATATGCTTCTCGGGGCACCAGAGCCACGGCAGAGAATGAAAGAGAGGGGCACAGTCGGTCTCCGCTAGTAGGAGCTGCCTCTATGGTGGGAGGTGATGTGGCGAAACGTGTTAAGTGAGCCACAGCAGAGATTGTAGCATCACCCGAGCCGCTGTGCCAGGGCAGAGGGCAGGGGGCGACTGCTTAAAGCAGGCTGTGCCCCACGGGCTCCCTCCAGCCCCCCAGCAGGTGACGTCTGAGCCTGACAGGTGATGGGCACGAGCTATGAGGATTAACTGGGGGAGGAGTTCTAGGGAGAGGGAACAGCCGTTGCAAAGGCCCAGCGGCCTGGTGTCTTCATAGAGTAATGGGCCAGAGGGGCTGGGGTGGGAGATGAGGTCGAGAGAGCTGAGCTGGTCTGGCAGGGAGGGTGAGCAGGGCTGCAGGCGGTTTGGGAAAACAGGTGGGGGGAGGCCTCTGTGGTTTGGGGTTCCGGTAGTGTGAATGTGGGTCATTCTCAGAGCCGAGGAAGCCTTTACAGTGAAGGGGACAGCAGAGACAGAACCTCTTCTTTTTGACATAAGTTGTCATTCAGACCATTCCCTGCCCTGATTCCCATTGTCACCCGGCCTGTGGACCCCGGGGTACATGTTTAGTTCTCCACTTTGCCAAGGAGGCGTTGGTGCTCATGTTACAGGCATGGATGGGACATTCAGACACGCAGAACCACTGGCCCAGGGCGGCCAGCCAGGATATAGCTCCCCCTCAGGCTCAAGAGCAACTGTTTCTTAAAAAGAAATTATATATCATTTTTAAAAGACTTTGTTTATTTATTCATGAGAGATGGAGAGAGAGGCAGAGACACAGGCAGAGGGAGAAGCAGGCTCTCCGTGGGGAACCTGATGCAGGACTCGATCCCAGGACCCCAGGATCATGACCTGAGCCGAAGGCAGCTGCTCAACCACTGAGCCGCCCAGGCGTTCCTATACATCATTATTGACTAAAGTCTATATTTGATATAAGAGGTCACTCTTGGTGGTGAACGTGCTATGGGTTCAGATGCACGCGTGATGATGCGTGTCCAGCACCACGGTGTCACATGGAATGGGGTCCCTGCCCTAAAGCCCTGTGAGCTCCCCCTATTCATCCCTCACCCCCAAACCCTGATGACCCCTGATCTCCATCCTATGTCCCTAGTTCTGCCTTTTCTAGAATGTTCTAGAGGTGGGGTCATGGTGTGCGGCCTTCTGACACTGGCTTCTCTCACCCACTGATGTGCATTTATGGTTCCTCCGTGACCTCTCGTGGCTCCAGAGCTTGTTCCTTTTCAGTGCTGCATAATATCCCGTTGTCTGGATGGACCACCGTTTATTTGCCCACCCACCTCCTGAAGGACTTCTTGGTTGCTTCTGACATTGGACAATTCTAGATAAAGCTGTGCAGGTTTTTGGTGTGGATATACATTCTTACCTCCGCTGGGTACGTACCAAGGATCATGGCTGCTGGTCCAGATGGCAAGACTGTATCGAGTTTTGTAAGAAACCACTGACTGTCTCCCGGTGTGGCTGCCCCATTCTGCATTCCCACCAGCGGTGACTGAGAGTTTCTGTCCCAGGCACTGTTTTAAAGATGTTTCTTCTGTGTGGACCACACCAACCACCAGGTTTTACGTGAATTGAAAAAAAAAAAAAAAAGTAAAGAGAAAAAGGAAACTTCATCACAATGTAGACCCAAGGACAAAGCGTAGTTAAAAATGCACCGTGATGACCGTGGCTTTCAGTGAGCGCCTCGCGGGTTCCACCTGGCCGAGATGGAGAGCCTGGGCTACTGGTCAGTTCCTTATCCAGCCTGCTCTGGTGGATTGCATTATTGTCCAAATATTTGCTGCCCTGCCTTGTGGAAGGATTCTACATCTCCTGCAGGTGGGTACAGACTTGCCTATGTGACTTGCCCCGGCCAATAAAATGTGCTCTTTGTGCCATATGCCACAGTGAGGAGCTGCCCTACAGTGCCACCATCCTCTCGCTCAACCAGGAAACCGTGGGGCCCCAGCAGAGGCTGCCCCTTCCCAAGATGTGCAGCACAGCCCAGCTGTGGCCCACCAGGCCGGGACTGTCACAGCTGAGAAATTCTCTGCAGGTGGTGTTAGCTGCTGAGGTCTTTGTTACACAGCACAAAGTAAATTCAGCTGACAGAGACAGCTTCTTTGAAGATTCCCAACTCACCGTTTTAGGTTTCCAGGAATGACACGAGGGCCTGGTGGCATTGTCAGGTTGTCCTGGATGTTTGGACACGTGTCTGAGGTTACGGAGACTCCTCTATGGGCGCCGTGTTCAGTGTCCTCCAGGCCCTGACTCTGTACTGTTTCATTTAAGGGCTGGAGGCTGGGTCGTTTGCACGGCCGGGCTCCCTATCCTTCCTGGCTGTCTCCTATTCTGTACTGTTTGTGCTTTAAAAAGTGCTTTAAAAAGTGTCCAGGAGGGACACCTGGGTGGCTCAGCGGTTTGAGCATCTGTCCTTGTCCTGGGATCAAGTCCCGCATCGGGCTCCCTGCATGGAGCCTGCTTCTCCCTCTGCCTGTATCTCTGCCTTTCTCTGTGTCTCTCATGAATAAATAATTAAAGTCTTAAAAATTTTTTTTAAAGTGTCCAGGAGGCGAGGCAGAGAGCAGCCGGGCAGAGGGGCTGCAGGTGGACGAATGGCAGAGAGGAGTAGAAGAGCACTCCTGTTTGGAACCGGACAGCGTGCTTTGCATGGCCAGTGTGACAGGGACCCAGATTCTGCCCAAATCCCGGCATGCAGTGGCCTGTGTTCGTCCCCATCACAGAAATTAATCACCCTGAGCCTTCCTGGGGCAGCAGAACCAGTAACAAACTCCCAAATGAATGAAAACTCCTGCAGCCCCCCCGCCACCCCTTGCCCCTAGCACTGCACAGTGTGGCTGGGCTGTCCGAGGCCCCGGCTCTGTAAGCCACAGTGTGGACTGGACACGTAAGTGCCGGGACTAAGCATCGATTCACCGCTGCAGGAGGCTTGGCCGCAGATGGCTCGATGGCTCGGGTGAGGTCTTCTCCAGGGCTTGCCCGCAGTGGGAGGGAGCTGCCTCGGCCAGAGTCGTGACCCCTTCCCACAGGCAGCTATCTCCAACGACGACTGGTGGTTGTGGGGGACAGAGCCAGGCCCTTGGCTCAAGCACACAATTCTGAGGGACCATCCCAGCTCCAGGACTCGTGGGGCAATTGGCTGAGAACTTGGTTTCTTCCGTCTTCCCAACCTGCCCCTTCCCTCTGCCACAGGGGTGAGTCCACGAGCATCCCTGACAAAGCATCCTGCACCCATGCACACACGTGGACACACATACAGACACGCCCCTACAGAGAAACTCACACTCACAGACACGCATACAGAGACGTACGAACATGGACACAGGGAGACACACATACACATCCAGTAATTCTTTTTTTTTTTTTCCTTTGATGAAGGAGGAAAGATGTGCACTTTGGGACGTGGGCACAGACTCAGCGACAGAGCTGTGTGCTCAGGGGCACCCCTAGGAAGGCCCGGTTGCCTTTCCCAGTGTTATTTAAACCCTGAGGGAGTGTCCAGGGGCAGTGGAGATACAGATCATATCGCCGAGAGACACTCTGAAATACGAAATAGAAAGGCCCCCGGTGGCCTGAGTGGCATCTGCTTTGATCTTAGCTGTTGTCTGAAAGCCCCAAGGAGCCGCAGGCCTCAGTGTCAGGTGGCCGCATATTTACCTCTCAGCCCCAAAGCGTGACCACAACTGTAACTCTGCGATGCTAGGGGCATAAAGTCAGGTGAGCCCTGGCATCCGGTACCTTCTCTTCCGTTGGCACGAGAACACCTGTTCCAATTATTTCTTGCCAAGTAAAAACTATCCCAGTGCTTTGTGGTTTAAAACAACGGTTTTGTTTATACCTATGATGTTATGAGTCAGGAATTTGGGAAGTGCCGGCAGGTAGTTTGGCTCTGCTTTATGGGGTGTCAGCTAGGGTGGTTTGATCGGGGTTGGGGGGGGTCAACCTCCAAGCTGGTTCACTCCCATGCCTGGCCTGGTGGACTGACTGCTGGCAGGGGAACCTCTGCCCCTCCTCCTGGGACTTCTCCACGGGCCCCCTTGGGCTTCCTCACAGCGTGGCTGCTGGATTCAGAGGGCGCTGTCCCGGGAGCCAGGCAGGAGCTGCAGGGGCTGCCCCCACCTCGCCTGGCAGTCGAGCAACAGTGCCTCTGCCTCATCCAGCTGAGCTGGCGAGTCATGGAGACGGTCCAGGACCCCCAGGCGGGCACCCAGCCCTGCTCCTCCAGAGATCTTGCGGCCACCTTAGCCACAGCAGCCTTCCCAGAGGACCCGGCACTGGCGCTTGGGCCCCAGCAAATGCTGGGGGGTTCGCTTCGGGACTCGCGAACCAATTATTACCTAAATTAAAAACAACACTGTTTTCCGTTCACATGGATGTTCAGCAGCACACAGAAACACGGGTCACTGAGTGCTTCCCGGGTTTGAGCTGACCCATCACGATGTTTTGCTCAGACATCAGAGCTGGGTCCAGGCCGGAGGCAGAGCTGTGAGCACACGACCACACGGACTCCTCTTCTCCAAGACCACGGAGATGGTCTCACGACAACACCCGATAAGGCCTTCCTGCCTTCGTTGACTGTACACACGTGTATTTACCTACGTGTACGGGTGTATGTAAGTCACACCGTAAATACACATTCATATATCATCTGTCTTATGCACACACATATATACTGTATTCATATTATGCACAGGCACACACATGCATTTATATACTTTCTCTTTTTTCATTAACTTTGTAGCAGGTTTTAAACTTCAAGAGCAGTAGTTATAATATCACTGTACCTCCTTTAAAAAATTCTTGCGGGAGCTCATAATCATGCACGAAGTTAATGGTGGGCTCTGTGTACTCGCCAGCCAGGGCTGACGATCATTAACATTTTCCTAATCTTGCTGATTTGCTTCCTCCCTCTAGCTTTGAACTTTTTTTTTTTCTTTTTTAACTGGATCCCAGACCCTGTGTCCTCTCATGGGCAGATCTTTCCTTGCAACGGGAGCCGGCCAGCCTTGTTTCCGCAGATGCAGCCTGGACCCACAGCGCCCTTCCCCGCCTTCCGTGTGCCACCCACCAGCTTTGTCCTGGAACCATGCCTTTCCCCTTATTCCAGAAGAACACTATCAGCTTCCAGTGAAAATGACACAGATATGTTGCTGTCCTCATGCCACGCCACGCCAGACTTCCTGAGACCCTGCACGGGGGACCCGTCCAGGGATGGCCAAGTGCAGCATCACCACCTGGAGGGCCTAACTTCTTTCTGGCTGCCTCCGTGGCATGCCGCACGTAATGGACAGTCCTGCGTGTAGAGACCATGTCATGATTGCCTTGGAGCCCTGGCGTGTCAACGTGCTGCTGCTTTCTGGGACCTCTTTTGAACCATTGGTCCATCTCTGGTGGCTGCAATCATATAAACATGGAAGTGTCACACAAGGCCTCGTGCATAGATGGCAGAAAGCACATCTGCAGAGACCTGATGCATGGCAGCTTGGCCACACCTACCGGCCCTCAGGAGCACAACGGGGTCACACCTGTGGTGTGTGTGTGAACACAGATCATTCCCTTCTCCTTGAAAGTGCCACCTCCCTGCAGCTACGTCCAGAAGGGCTCTTGGGGGCGCCAGTGAGGCAATCCCAGGGGGGTCTTGGGGACTCGTGGGCAGGGGCTGGGTGTGGGGTGGCTGGCTCATGGAGAACAGGCAAGGGGTTTGGATCAACTCCATTTCAGGGAGCCCAGGGGTTGTCAGGGGGTTGCAGCGGGGGGCAGGGTGGTGGTCATGACCAGCACTGGGCTGTCTTACTGATTATATTCCATTCCTGACTTCCCACTCCTTGACGGGCTCTGATCCCAGCCCCCACTGCTCTCTCCTGAGTGGGGCCCCTCCATGATGAGGGAAGCAAAGGATGAACCCCCTCCCCTCTCTGAACCTCAATTTCTGCTCTAGCAAAGAAGAATGGGGCCCCTAAGGGCCCATCTTGTTCAACGTCCTTGGGGTCTATGAAGCCCACGGTGGTTTGAAATCCGTACTCCTCTGCGGCTGCTGAGGACCCCATCCATGGCCCTCCTGGTTCAGGCTTGGGAGACCTAACTGGTCCCTCTGGTGGGAGGGAGCCCCCCACCCTGGAGCTCCAGGGCTTTTGTTGGGATGGTCATGTGGCTTATTACCCAACCCTGACCCTTCACTCTGGGTCCAGAAAACTGGCCACAGGGGCACAGTCAGGACTGCAGAGACCAGAGTGAGGCCACCTGCCACCTGCTGTCCACTGACTGAAGCCAAGTGGTCGGGGGCCGCCCTCCCAGCGAGCACTCCAGCAGGCAGGGCTTTGAGCTGCTGACCCACAGCCCCAGCCACCTCTCTGCCTGGCTCCGGTCCTCGTGAGAGTCTAGCTGTGGGCCGAAGGCAAAGGCACATGTCTGTCTCCTCTGTTTTCTCAGCCATTCCTTCCATGTGCTAGGGGATATCACTTTGGTCTTTATACCCTAAAGGGGCAGGGGCTGTGACCTGTGTGACAGCACCTGGTTCCCAGCCTGCCCTGGAAAATCCCATTGGTGCTGATGATGCTTGAAGTCCAGAGCCCTGTGCCTGGATGAGAGAGAGAGAGAGAGAGAGAGAGAGAGGAGGGAAGGGAGGGAGGAGGGAGGCTGGAGGGAAAGAGGGAAAGAGAAAGGCACCATTTCACTTCTGTTTGTTTTTTCCTTTGATGGCTCCTTTCAGGGACTTTGCTTTTTCAGCCTTTACCTGACGCTCTGGGGGCTCCTGGAGCCCACTTAGGGAGCAGCCTGTAGCCCCCCAGTCCACTGGCCCTTGCACCTCCCATGACCCTCTCCTCACCAGGAAGGCAGGATGAGCAGCAGGAGCCAGCCCACAGGGGAATGCCATCAGAAGAGCAAGGCACATGGGTCTTGGGGAGGCAGACGTATGTGTTTTGGGGAGAGCTGGGCGTTCCAGAGAGGCGCCTTTTGGGGAACCTCGGGCTCAGGCCAGCCCGGCTGCCTCTCAGAGGCCCCCGGAGAAGGTGGGGAAGGTGGGAGGACACGGAGGAAGGAGAACCGGCGTCAGGGCGGGGCCAGGAGGAGACGCAGCCACGCAGCCTGGCTGGTAGAAGTCACTCGAGGTCAGAAATGCCCAAGCAGGAAATGAGATGCAACTTGTAAAAGACATCAAAGAAAATGGAAAACATTCTTCTAATATGTCATGGAGAAGGGAGGGCATGGGGAGGATGCGGCCCTTTACTGGGGAGGGGAGGGTGGGGAGGGGAGGGGTGGGAGGAGATGACACTAGATGATGAAAATCCAGAGCTGCGGACCTGCCGACCTGCTGGGAGTGAGCACCTCTTCGCAGCCAGGAGACCCCAGAGGCAGCTCAGGGCCCTCTGGACGTGCCCCTCTACCTGGCACCTCGGAGCCATCCCAGCCAGCTTCTCCAGGGCGAGGGATGCTTCATGGCTTGGAGCACACGCTTGCAGGCCACCAGCACAGGGCCAGGGTTGCCAAAGACCTGGAAGCTGAATGCGCGCCTTTTCTGGGAAGGAAACACCAGCTGGTCTGGTGTGCCAACACTTGCAGATGCCCGTCCGGGAGCCCGTGTCCAGCTCCCTCCATGGAGAGAGAGGCAGTGTCTGTCCAACCAAGGGGATGCTGGCCTCAGCACCCTTGTCCACAGCCAGGAGTTACTCCTGGGCCCTCAGGTCGAGGTCCATCTCCAGGGCCCACCTGAGGCTGGCTTGTCTGGAGTGGGGGTCCTGCTTCCGGATTCTGCGGCCTGTGTCCCAAGTGAGCCTCTGTGGCCTCTGCATCTGGGTGCGCCCCTAGTGGAAATGCAGACCCTGGAACAACTCCTGACCACGTTCTGTGTGCCTCGGTCCCTGCTTCTAACTTCCAAGGAAAGAGATTTGCAGCCACCAAAGATGTTTACAGTAACACCTGGGGAGATACGAGGTTGCACCAGATGATGTGGAACAATTGGTAGTCAAAGCCCCCACCCGTGGGGCCTGGGCTCTGATGAGAGTGTGTGTTGGGAAAGGCTTGCCCCCTGACCACCTGACCACCCCCACCCCCAGCCAGGGGCCACGGAGGGGACCATAGGCTTCAAGCTAGTCTTCATTATGAGGGGGGGTCGGTGCTGGGTGCACATGTAAGCATCAGGAGATATGAGCTGCGAGTCCAGGCTCCTGAGAGTGGCCCTCCCTTCCAGCTGGAAGCCTCAGTCCGACCTCTGAAAGGGGCAATGGCTAGGAAGTGCGGGGGGGGGGGGGGTGGCTCGGCCTGGCACTCAGGACAGGGGTGCTGGGTGTGGCAGGGACAGGGAGAGTCTCTGCTTTCAAGGGGTGCCAGGTCCCCAACTGGGCTGGCCCCGTGTGGCACGATGGGCGAGAGCCACGGCCTTGGCAGAGGTGGAGCTGTTTCCTCCAGCCCTGGGGGAGCAGCCCGGAGCCTGCGAGCTCTTCCCGGGAGAGGGTGCTTTCCTGGGCTCCCAACACTATAAACAGCAGCAGGAACCGCTGGGTTCAAAAGTTCGAGGATTTGGTTCAAAGGCGGCGCGGTGAGCACCCCAGCCCAGCCCTCGGAAGCCGCCTGCAGCAGGGTGCGTGGATGCGTGGGCGCCCCGCAGCAGGGACTGCGCCCGAGGGTCCGGCCCCCCGCCCGACGGGCCGGCAGCCCCGGGCCAGGCCTCTCCGGAGCGGCCGCAGCTGCCCTGCACGCGGGCGGAGGGAGCGCAGCGGTGCCCGCGCCCCCGGCCGGTCGGACGGACGGACGGACGGACGGACGCGGGGCGGCGGGCGGAGCCTCCTCCTCCGGCCGCGGGCCGCTCGCTCGCTCGCTCCTCGACTCGCGGGTCCGCGGGGAGGGGCGGGAAGGCAGCTGGACGCGGCGGCGATTTATGGGCCTTTCAGGCGAGCAGGTGCCTCCTCAGGCCGCCCATTGTCTCGCCGGCCTCACAATGGGGCCGCCGCAGCCGCAGTGCCGGCCCCCGCCGCGGCCAGCCCTGCACGGGCGCGATGGAGCCGGCGGCGCGGGCCGGCGGTCGGTGCGCCGTCGGTGCGTCCGTCCGCGCGGCCCCGTGCGCCCGCGTCGGGAGCAGGGCCCGTGCGCCCCGCGCCCCTGCCCGCGCGCCCCGCCCGCCCGGCCGCGGGGACCCCGCGCGCCGACCGTGCGCCCTGGGCCGTGGCGCCCGCTCCTCCTGCGCCGTCGGGCACCCGGCTCGCCTGGCTGGCACGGCCCGCGCCGCGGCGTCCCGGGCGCACACACAGGGGCCCATTCTTCCCTGCTCCGCGCAACCATATGGCAAATCCGCGTCGACACAGCAGCCCCCGCTCATTCAGGCGCAGAATGTCCCGCAACAGGGAACAATCACAACTCTGTTCGCGTCTATTATGGATGCGAACGGGCGAGAAAAAAAAAATCATTTAACTCCAAGAGATAGCCAGCTAATTACCAACCATATGTGAGCCCGGGTTCAAAGCGGTGCCGAGGAGTTCATTCGGAATCGGGGCGACTTTATTAGGTATAGAAGACAGATGTCCCGACAGCACACGCATCACAGAAAATCGTGTCAGGGAGTTCTTGAAATGTCCGGGAGAGCTCTTTAAATATTAAAGACCCAGCCTTGCTGATGGGCTGGGCCGGGGTCCTCTGGGAGTCCCGGGCCCAGGAGCGGGACTTAGCAACAGCCACCGTGGCAGACGCTGGCCCTGCCGCCCGGGAGGGGTCTGTCCTCCTCCACCCCCTCTCCTGGCTGTCTGAGGCCTGGTCTCAGGTGCTCCGGGCGCCCGGGGAGTGCAAAGGGAGCTGGGCTTGCTCCGATGGCCCATCCTCTTTGTACCGAGCCTCCAAGGACCAAGGGCTGGCTCTGTCGGGATGGGGAGCCCTCCCCACCCCCCAGGAACTAGAGGGAAGCTGGCCTTGGGGGTGTCTGGGTGGTTACCCCAGCCCCAGTGGAGCCGGGAGCCCAGTGGGCTGAGCACACACTAGGTCTTCCTCGGCGACGATTGAATGAGTGAGTGAGAGAGCGAGCGCGGCAGCCTGCAGGACTAGGAAAATCCCTCGGGGAGGGGTGGGAGTAGTGAGGACAACCGTGAACGAACAATCTCCCGATTTCTTTACCAAGAAAATAGCTCCTGGCCATGAGCCTCATTCTTGGAGGAAGGAAAAGAGAAGGCACATTTGAGAGAGAGAGAGAGAGAGAGAGAGAGAAATCTTGCTCTGTTTTCCATGCAATGCAATTATGTTCCAGCTTTTTCCCCTTGTTATTCTTTTAAGCCAAATGTCTGAATAAAAGGATTATTCCCCCGCCCCCCCAGGACCGTGGGGGCCACTGCTGGCGAGATTAACCGCCCCCATGGCTTCCGCATTTCTTCTATGAAAGTAAGTGAGGTCAGCTGCCATTCATTGTCACAGCATATATATTTGAAAATTTAAATATTTGAATCAAAGGAAAAGGAGGGATTTGCATTTCTGCCCAACGCGACAAGCGCGTTCCGAGAACACCGCACAATGGAAACGTTTCAATCGGAATGAATTGTCTCCTCACAGGAGGATTCTGGATAAAGGCAGCCAGTGCTTTCCCTTTTGTTTCTTCTGCTTTTGTTTTGTGTTGGTGTTTTTCTTTCCTCTTACCCACTCCAATCCAGGAGGGTGTTTTCTGAAACTTGGTGGCTGACTTTGGTTTCGAGGACATAAAGAAACATGGAGAAACTCCCAAGAAACGCTCACATCAGAGGCCTCTCTGACACAAAAGCAAAATTTAATTGAACATGTGTGGGTGGAAAAAGAGATATGGGGACTCCCAGCGCTGCTAGAATGGGCTAATCAGCTGACTCCAGCTGGATGGATGCTGCTGCTAATGAAGCCTCCGGTGAGCAGGAGGGAGGCCCAGCCCCGAGCCTGGCTTCACCCTCCAGCCGGGCCCTGACTCTCCGGGGCACCAAATCTTGCCGCCAGACACCCAGCCGGACCCCACTTCCTTCCCACTGTCCCCCATTAGCATTAGGGGGACAGCCCTCGGCTCTGTACGTGGCTTTTCTGTCTCGGCCTTGGGAATTGGCATTATGGGGGATTCCCCAGGTTCATCATGTGTCCCTGGGTGTTGAGAAGATGCTTCTAAAGGAAACCAACTGGGTGTGGGTGGGGGTCTCTGCTGGAGGCCTGGGCTGTGGTCTCTTTGTCCACCCTGGGTGTGTGGGTCTGGACTGGGGTCCTCCCTCCCCTCTGTCTAGCTGGGTTCGGGTGAACACTGGGAATAGTAGTCTTCTAGGGCTGCTGTAACAAAGTCCCACACACCAAGTGGCTCTCACAGCAGAATCTAGTGTCCCGTGGTCCTAAAGGCTGAGGCCCTGCGCGGGCAGGCAGTGTCCTCCGAGGCCTCTCTGCCTATGTGTGGATAGCCATGCTCTCCCTGGGTCCTCAGGGTCCTCATGGGGTCGTCCCTCCGAGTGTGTCTGTGTCTTGATCCCCTCTTCTTGTGAGGACCTTGGTCACAGGAGATCAGGGCAACCCCAGTGACCACATGTTATCCAAATTACCTCTTTAAAATCCCTCTGAGGTCAAATTCTGAGATACTGGGTGTTAGGACTCCAACATGGAATTTGGGAAGCACACAGTCCTGTTTATAACACTGGGCTTCCACCTTGGGTTTCCTGCCCCGAGACCCGGGGTGCCTGATGCTGAGCTGCCTTGTCCAGGCCTCTGGCAGCCTGGTTAATTCTAGAGTTGGGGCTGGGGTTGGCTTGGTGATTGGGGTTCATGACTAATCCAGCTTCTGGGGCCTCCTACCTTTCAGGGAGGCCTCAGTGGCATCTGGGGATTGCTCCTCATTTTGGGACCCCTCCTGGACTGGATAGTCTCCTCGAGGTTGCTTTCTCGCCTGCCCGGACCCCCACGAACACTAAAAACCTGGGGCCTGGCCCCCCTCGCAGCCCCCTTGCAGAGCCTGTGCCTGTGGCGTTGGTCCTCCTCCTCTTGTGTCTGGCTCTAGATTCCTTTCCTTTATTCAGTTATCACATTCCTGCTTTTTCTTCTCTTTCCCAAATCTACCCCCACCCCCAAATTCCTAAATCCAAATAAAAGTCCATTGGGGGCTGAAATGTGATGTAGAGTTCACAGCTCTGCAAGGTGAGCTGGGGCTGGAGCCCTGACATTGACCTCCATCCTCGCCCAGCCCCTGTGTTGGTGTGCGACCCGTACTGGTTTTTTTGACCTCTCTGAGCCTTGGCTAGCCTGCTTCATGGCCAGCAAGATGCTGGCCTGTCTCCTAGGCAGAGTGAGAAGGACCTAATGAAAATGGCTGAAAAAACACTCCAGGCATTTAAAAAATGTCACGTAATTGCAAAACAGTAACGACAACAACAATATACTTCGGAGTTTTACTGGATCTGAGGGGCAGCCCAAGTGGGATTTGGCACGTAGTGGGCCTGCCCTGGCTTCTGTCCAAGGGGCTTTAGTTCCTGAGGCACCCCCAGGACTCAGGGGTCCTGTCGCCGGACCCCCATGCAGGGCTGAGGCTCCCCCACTGGTGGGGCCAGCTCTAAGCCTGGTGCTTTTTATTTTTGTAATTTCTAAAATGAAAATAGCCTTGTATTTTCCCTGATTGTAGAAATATATGCTCAAAAAAAAAAAAAAAAAAAAAGCAAACAGTACAGAAATGTATAAAGAAGAAAGTACAAGTTCCTTCACTGGATTCTCCTCCCCGGAGAGAGCCATGGATGGATGGCAGTTTGGGGCTTGACACTAGTTTGGGACCTACATCTACTCTTTAGGTCCAGAGTACATATTTTTTTTTTTCAGAGTACATATTTTAGTACATATTTTAAAGCTTTAGAGTAAATAGATGTACACACACATATGTTATTTTAATTTCAAAATATTTAACCATGATGAAAGGTTTAAGGGACCCATAATGTGAGTGTGGTAAACAAAGGAGGAGCAGATGAATGTTTGGGAGAAAGACTTCAGTGTGGCTGGTGACCATACAAGATGGGAGAAGCTGGCTTACATCTTAGCAAGTGAGAAGAGGGCCAGATGTGCCCAGGTCCCAGGTCTGGGAGGGACGCTGCCTTTGCAAAGTGGTAGCAGAACAGGAGGAAATACAGATGCTCTAAAGAAAGACTCTGGAGTGCAGATGGAGCCACCGGTGCCATGGGTCCTGGCAGTCAGCAAGGTGGCCAGGCTGCGGGTCCCAGGACACCATGCAAGGTGGGGTGCTCAGCTGCCCAGGAGGAAGACAGAGGTCTCTGGTTCATGATATGCCTGTTGGGGGTTAGGACCAAACCATGTTTGTCTCGAAGGGGTATATAAATTGTGTTTGAACTGTTTCCTGGAAAGAAATGAAAGGGGAAGTCTGAGGAGGGCACCTGTTATTTCCACACTGATAGGAAACGGTTTCCATCCCATGACCATGGAAACTTCCATGGTGCATCCTGGCTGTGCACTTCCGAAGGATCCACCCCCTGTCCATGGCTCATCCCTGTGTTGGCACAGATCGTTGCCTGGCAGGACGGGTGTCAAGGGTCGGCTGTGCCCTCCAGGCCGAGCCTGAGTGTCAGCTGGAGCCTTTGTAAAGTCCCCCAGAGGGCTAGACTGTGCCGGATGCCGGGCACCCCTTGGTGAAGGTGCTGGGAGGCTCCCCTGAGGAGCCAGGTCGTGGAGGTGCCTGGGGATTGTCTGGGAGGAGCTGCTCCTGAGAAGCCCTGAGGTATCTAGGAGGGGGTGCAGGTGGAGCAGGGCTGGAGGGAGGTACTCCAGGCAAGGGGTTCAGCGGTGGGGCACGGAATGAGGCCGGTGGTGACTGGACCAGTTCACCATGCTGGCTGGCTCTGGACCTGGGCGACAGAGTATCCCTTTGCCTGAGTAGTTTACGGAAATACAACAGAAAATCTGAGGGATGAAAGAAAGGGTCTCCTTTCTCACGGTGGCTCTGGCCCGAGTTATGTGCCAGGAGTATTTGCTGGCCAGGAAATTGGCCTTCCTCCCGTGTCAAGGCTGATGGAGGTGGGGGGCGGTGAGTCCTTCACCCACCAATGCATAGGCTTTCTGAGTTTGTGGTTAAAACGCCAAAAGGTCACAAAGGGACCTTTCCCATCATTCATTCATTCATTCATTCATTCATTCATTCTCATTCACTCATTCATTTTCCCAAGCCCCAGAGCCCTCATCCTGCTGCCCTCGGTGTAGTCAGGCCGGAGCTGGCTCTGGGCTCAGAGCTGCGGGGGTCGGGCCATCTGCCCCAGTGCTGGGTCCTGCCGGTGTGAAACTGAGGCAGGGGCGCCCGTCCCACTCCGGTTGCTTGAAGCGTCCTGAGGCCCTGGCTCCAGTAGAGCCCCGAGCCTGCCCGGACTCACCAGGCTGCCCCGGGTGCCGCCTGCGGGCGAGGGCCCCGGAGTCAGAGCCAGCGCTTGAGCTGGGGTTCTGGGGCCCACCCCGCCCGCCCCTCCCCCGCGCCCGCAGCCCCCACCGCCCTGCGCGTCTGTTTGGAGAAGAAAGCGGACCAATTTGTTTTCATTCAGAATCACTTAAGATCCCATTTTGGAGAAATGAAAAGAGAAAAGCGCGCTTCCCGCGCCCGGCCCGCTGGGTGCCCGCTCGTGCCCGGCGGCGCGCTGGGGGGCGCCCCTCCCCCTCGTCCTCCCGCCCCCTGCCCTCCACCCCCGCGCACCGCCCCCCACCCGGCCGCGGCTCCCGGCCCTGGGGCAGCCGGCCTGCAGGCCCCCGGCGGCCAGGCCGCGCTCATCTGCATGAAGCGCACACTCGCGGCCCATCTGCAAAGGCGCAATTAAACGCGGGGGGCGGGGGGCGCCCGAAATTAGCATTTCCGCGGCCATCTGGCGCGAGGAGCGGGCGCGGCCGGACAAAGGGCGCCGGGCGAGGGGAGAGGCGAGTGTGCCGCGGCATTGACCTGCAAATGAGGCTTTGTCAGCGCATTAAAGCTGGCCGGACCCCCGACCCCGCTCCCGCCCCCGCCGCCCGGCCCGCGGCCCCTCGCGGCCCAGGACCCGGCCTGGCACCCGGAGGCCTGGGGCGGCCTGAGCTGCGCAGCGTCCCCCGTCCCCGCCGGTCCTATCGCTGCCAGCCGCAGAGCCCCTGTCCCTAACCCCCATCATCATCAGGCTCTGAGCCTGCCACAGCCCTGCCTGCCTCCAGCCGGCGTGCTCTGGCCGCGCAGGTGGATCCTGGCTGGAGTCCTGGCAGGTGGGTCTGTGCCTGGATGGGTGGGGGCCAGGTGTGGGAGAGTTTGCACGGCGGATAGTAAAACCCGGCCCCTTGGCCCCCTGCACGCTTTTGGTATTTTCCCCATGGTGTTTAATGCCCCCAGTCTTTGAAAACGGCGACTTCAGGTGGCTGACAGGCCTTCACAGTCGGGGGCACTCTTTGGCAATGGGCACGATGCTTTCCTGCCTGGTGACCTGGGATCTCCGGAGACAAGCCAGGGCTCATAGTCTTGAGGCTCTCTCTTTCCTTGCCTGGCACCAAGCCCTCAAGAACTCAGTATGAGAGGGGGTGCCTGAGGGGTGTGGTTAGACACCCCCCCCCGCCCCCGCAAGAGCCCTGGGTGACACAAGGAGGCTGCAGAGAAGGCCAAGCCCCTGGAGGATGGAGGCAGGACCGGGAGCCCTGCACACAGATGCCCGGGTCACTTGGTGCCCCTCTAAGTCCCCTGCACTTTTGATAGTATTGCTCAGACTCTGGCACCCTCTCAAGGCCTAGGGTGATGTGAGACACAGAGGACGGTGTGTATCTGTCTCTGGGTCTCAGTTTCTTCAGGTGGACAAATGGGAGTTTTGGTGATCCTGTTCAGGGTGATGTTCCTCTGCAACTCCTGTTCTTCCCCTGGGGCACCAGCTCCCAGCATATGGAGGGAGATTTCCTGCAGGAGGCAGACCTGAGGCAGAGAGGGGCAGGGAGGTGGTTGTCCATCCCGGGCTCAGTGGGGTGGGGCGGGGCTGGGGTCTGGGATCCTGGTTAGGGTGCACAAGGAGGATGCTGGAGACCCAGGGAGAGGTCGGGTCGTGAGGCTGTGAGTGCTAGATGGAGTCATGATTCTGGGGGACCCTCAAATATCCCCCCCTTAGCAGTGGCCAGAATGTCTGAAACCTCAGGGGTCAGATACAGTCTTCTTTAGATTTTCCTTCTGGGGTGCTAATACTGTCAGAAAGAGCAAGCTTGAAGTTGGGCAGTCAATAACACTCCAGTGAAAATTAGTCTGCCAACTCATTTTCTTGGAAATTAGGTGTCCCGGGGCCAGTACATAAACACCGAGTCTCTGGGACAGGAGTGCTCAGACTGGGAGGGCGTGGGATGCCAGAACTCTGAGCCGGGCAGCAGGAGTGGCGGCTCTGTGTTCCCCCACCTGCCAAGTGGCTGAGCGACCCCTGGCCTCATCTACGGGCCACGCGTGCGAGGTGGGGCAAAGGTCTCTGGCCTGGGAACCATGGGAGGCTTGGGTGGGGGATTTCTCCACCTGGACCTTGCATTTCTGCTGTGGGAATGGTTAGCACCCCTCTGCCCTTGTTACAGGAGAGCTGGGAGATGTGGCGCCTGGGACCCTGGTGGCACCTGGCACTCAGGTCTCCTTCGGAAGCTGGAACAGGGTTCATCAGACAAGGTTATGTGTGTGAGATGCCCCCCAAAGCAAAGTCAGGCCAGTCATGGTGATGGTGGGGATGGTGGCCCCATCTGTGCTTGGGCCTGCCCTTGGGGCCTGGCGCATGCTGCCTTGTTCTCACAAATCCCTGGGGCTGTGCCCCTGGAGGAGATAGGGTGCAGAGAATTTCAGAAACCTGCTCTCCTGACGCTGCCTCCAAAATTCTACTGATGTGGGATGGGTAAGGAGAGTTTTGGGGGTGGGTTGGCCTATCGGGTGGAGCCCTCGGGGCTCCTGAGGGGCTGCAGTGTGGCCGACATGTGGGGAGGGTGCTGGACAGCAGGTGGCAGGTGTGCCCCCTCTCTCCGTGGTTCTGACGGGCACCTCCCATTCTCCAGGTCAGGTCCAAGGACTCAGCCAGCAGCGGAGCCCGGCTCCCAGGGTCGTGAATGGCCACAGCTCCCGGCTCTTGTCCTCAGGAGCTTCTGGTCCAGCTGAGCTGGCTTCCTGCAAACTGGCAGTTCCTAGACAGGTGTCCAAGGAGTCTCTCTGTTAGGCAACCCCTCCATCATCTGCTGAAGGGGCGCTGCTGTCTTTGGGGGCGGCATCGAGGGCATCGAGGGCACCAAGGGCTTGGTGGGGAAGCCGGGGCCACATTTGGTTGGCCCTTCGGAAGACTTCATGGAGAAGGGCCCCGTGCCCTGGGCTGCAGTGAGTGAGTAGGAGTTTGCTTAAATGGAGAAGGGGAGATAGGGCTGATCTGGAGGGTAGTGGAGGTGGTGGTGGCCACAGCAGGGGTAGCGTGGGAGGAGCCGGGACAGCTGCTGGTGGGGGGGTTGGGAGCATGGGGGGCTGGGCCTGGAGCCTGGCCTCCTCCTGCCCGGAGGTTCCAGTCTCTGCTTCCTGCAGTGGGCTGAGCCGATATTCATGCCTGCTAGCTACAGGACGCTCTTTTCACTGTGAGCAGCGGGGCAGAAGAGCTGAGTGACAGGCAACTCGTGGCCCTGCCTTTGGAGAGCAGGACCGTCTCTGCGCCGAGTCCTGGCGGAGGCTGGATGCCAAGTAGGGACCGGGGACGGCCCAGAGGGTGCGCTGGGGAAACCGGGTGCCGCCAGCCACTGCATGGAGGGCAGGACGGTGCCGAGGCCCCAGGCCCTGAGCCCACCTCCCTCCCTTCCTGCCTGGCCCACACATGGGACAGAAGACACGGCTGTTGGAGACCCTTACCTGGAGCTCTGCTGGAACAGAGAGGACCTCCTCCTGCTTGGGGGTCAGCAGGGCTCGGGGTGGGGGTCCGTGGGGCTGTGCCCAAATGCAGAGGCCAGGATGGGAGGCGGGGAGGAGGCGACGAGGGCCAGACCAGCCCAAGTCACTCTGGGTGTCTCCTGCAGGGGAGGGAGGGCCAGTGTGGGGGCCTCTTCTGTGTATCTGCCTGCTTCCTAGATGGCCCCCCACTGCCGGCCCATCTGTAGAAGGGGTACAGGAATCTCTGTCTGCGGGGC
Source organism: Canis lupus baileyi (assembly GCF_048164855.1). Taxonomy (NCBI): domain Eukaryota; kingdom Metazoa; phylum Chordata; class Mammalia; order Carnivora; family Canidae; genus Canis; species Canis lupus. Next base: position 9,408,726 of record NC_132858.1, read on the forward strand.
AGGAGGCCGGCTTCCTCAGACCTTGGCCCTCCCTGGGGTTGCTCACACTGTTCCCTCTACCACCTTTCCCTCCCATCGTGGCCGCTCGGGCCGTTCTCCTTCCAGCTGCTCATCCCCAGGGGACCCCTGGGGAGGGCAAGCGGCAGGCCTGGGGAGCCAGACACACCTGGCACCACCCAACTCTGCTCCTCACCTGTGTGGGAACCTGGGCAGGCAAGTCAAGTGCTCTGGCCTCGGGTTCCTCATCCATAAGATGGGGGCAGCAAGACTTGCCTGATGTGCTGGGCCCACCTGGAGGACTGTCTCTTAACGCTCAGCTTGGAGGGTCCCTGGGTTCAGTCTGGGTTGCACCTGTCCTGGGACCCTCTGCCCGCTGCCGTGGCCCCTGGCAGGCGGTCTGAGCTGCGCTGGCTCCCCGGGGCGGGTGCCCAGGCGTGGGAGGGCCCAGGTGGGGGAGGCGGCCCCTAGGTCAGGCCAGGCCGGCTCCAGCTTGGGCTGAATGGCGCTCTGTCCTGCCCGCCTGTGCCTGTCATCTGCCGCTGGGATTCGGTTTCCTGGAGCTGGTGCGGCTGCAGGTGGATTCTGAGAGGCCGGGTGACCTCGAAGCCTGGAGCCCAAGTGTCTCTGAGCCAGGCGGGGGCTGGGGGTAAACAATGAGGCCTTTTCCCGGGGGAATGGGGCCGTGCAGGCAGGGGGACAGCAATCTGCCTGGGCCCTCAGGCCTCGCGGGCTGCTGGCAGTGAGAGGGGCTGCGGGGCGGTGGTGCCAGGCCTTGGCAGGGCTGGAGGGAGGCTGGGCCAGCCGGGCGCCGGGTAACCGAAGCCCCTTGGACACACTCAGGGTTTGTGCAGAGCTTGCAGGGCGCGGCTCTGCCTGCTTCACCCTGAGGCTGGTGGCAGGGGGGAATGGGCGGGGGTAGAGGAGAGGTGGGTGCCCAGGGACAGGGACCGTGACTGGCCACCGGCTGCCTCGGCCTCCCCGTGGCAGCTCAGGTTCTGTGGGAGGTGAGAGCAGGGGCTAGCCCTTCCTGCTTGCTTTGTGGGAGGCAGGGGTGCTCTGGGCGGCGAGGAGGCTCAGGGCTTCCTGGCGGTGAAGAGCAGGGAATTTGGACTCGTGATGGGGTGCCTGCTTGCTGTGAGCCTAACCTCCGGGGCTCTTGTTCTGTCTCCCAACCCGGGACACACTTTCAGACTCATTCATTCATTTGTTCCTTGGCCCCACCCCCCCGCCCACAGTCACCCACCGGGATGCTCCCCTGGCCGCCTGGGGCCGAGACTGGGAGTCCCAGCCGGTGGGCTCAGAGGGATGTGGCTGCCCCCAGACCCCGACAGGAGGCGGCCTCTGAGCCGTGGCCACTCTGAGTGAGCCTGCGGGCTGCCCTGGCCCACGGGGCAACTGGGAGCAGAGGCAGGGCTGCAGGGATCCACTCCTGGAGAGCGACTGTGGCTCCTGGGGTCTGGGTGGGCATGGGCGTCCCCAGCTGGCCCCAGTGGCCACCCCTTAGAAGCAAATGAGTGCCTGTTAGTGGGGGTGCTGTCATGCTCACGGCAGGTGGGCGATGGAAGGTCAAAGGGTCCACAGGATCCTTCGTGCCCAGCGGGGAGAACGCCGTGGCAGCACAGCTCAGGCTGTAGGCCGCTGCCCAGGACCCCGAGCCCCCGTGGGCGTGGACACAGGTCTACTGCTGCGGGACACTGTCTGGGAAGGCGTGTGTCTGCTCCTTGGTCTTCTGGGAGGAGGGGGCGGGTGGGGTGAGCGGTGAGGGGCCTGCGCCTTCCCAGCCTGTGGCCTTGGGGTGTTCGGGAACACAAGGTGAGACCTATGTATATCTATACTCGAGAAAAGGGTGGAAGGGAAAAGAGTGGGCTCTGAAAGACCCCAACGGATAGGATCTCAGGGACTGGGGGGCCTGAGAAGTCGCTGAAGAACATTCAGGAAACACCTACTGCGTGGCCGTACTGGCAGCCACGCAACCACATGGGGTAGGACGTGGTCTCACCCACGTTTGAGCAACGGGGAGACTGAGGTACAGAGGGGTGGTGTTCCTAGCCTGAGTTCCCAGGCTTCAGAGGCTCCAAACCTGGTTTCCTCGATGTTGGGCGGCTGCTTGAGCCTCAGTCTCCCTTTCTGTATGTGGTGGTTCTCAGCGGCTGTGCTGTTGAGGCATTGGAAGGGGTGTTTCTGAGGTCTCCCAGGAGGGGCTGTCTGGGGTTGCCCTGTGTCCATAGAGCAAGAGGGCGGCCTGGGGTCGGACACAGCGTCCTAGGTGGAGCAGAAGCCCACAGGAGCCCACAGGCCCCGCACAGGGACAGCCAGTCAAGTGGAAGGCCCAAGTCGATTGTTGTGGCCTCCTTTTCCTCTCCAGAGGCCTTTTGACGGAGTCCTGTGGACGGGAGAGGGGATTTGATTAAGACCCTTTGAAATTACTTAATGACATTACCCACCGTCCCGACAACCCCCTTTAGAAAGCCTTTCTTGAGGGGCCTCCCCCGCCTCCCATTCCAGGACAGGCCCTTCTCCCAGGCAATGCTGTGGTCCCCGGGGGCCCCGCCGTGGTCAGGGCCCCCGCATCTCCTCCCCCTCGAGTGCCTGGGGCAGCCCTACCCCAGGCCCGGCCTCTCCCAGCACGAGCCTCCTCTCCCTGGGCCTGACGATCCATCTCCGACCTGTCACCCCCATTGTCCTTGGCAGAGGGGCCGCAGCCCCGCCTTCTCGGAGCGGCCTGAGGGTTCTGTGCGCCAGCCCCAGACCCCTCAGGCCGGTGCTCTGGCCTCGGGGGGCCGAGGCTGGCAGGGGGTGTCTTGCGAGTAGCTCCTTGAGGCTTTTGAGGCCAGGGCATCTCAGTCTCCTGCAGGGGCCGCTCATCCCCACGGACCCTGGCCCCCACTGGCCTTCCCTGACCGTTCCAGAAAAAGTGAATGGAGGTGAATGAGTCCCTAGGCATAGTGTTAGTCGGGTGGAGCCCAGCAGCTTTCCTGTTCGTTGGTTTGCTCTCGAGACGTCCACATGGGGACAGATCTGCGGTGCTGTGGCACATAAGGGCACGTTCCTGAGTTTGGCAGTCCGTATACACACTCCGTCCGCCCTGAGCTCTGTGAGCGCTGTTGCTGGTTCTTGGGTGTGAGGCTGCTGTGGCTTTTGTACTGTCGTCTGCTTCGCGCCCTGCTGGCAGCTCTGGTCAGTGGCCACGACCATCTGAAGCTCAGAGACGCCAGGTGCTCTGCCCAAGGATGCATAGCAAGAGAGTGGCTGAGCCAGGATGGGACCAAGAGGATCCTGGCTCTCAGACTCTAGTTTTTTCTATATCCCCACTACCTTCCCCGATGTTCCTGTGAAGTCTTGCACTGTGTGTGTTTAGGGGGTGGTGGTAGTGGGGGAGAAAGAAACAACCACAGTGAATTCACTGGGGTTTGGTAGATTGAATCATCAGGTTTGTAACAATTTCTTGAGGTTCTGTGTGTGTGTGTGTGGTTCGGATGTTCTTGCATGCAGGAGCAATGGCAGCTTTGTTGGAATCAGTGGCCATGCCTTGATGGACCACCGGGCGCTGGGCTGTATTGGGTAGCCATGCTGCTTCCAGGTTTCTTGGCCCACGTGGACCAGTAGAGGAGCTGTGTTCAAACCACCTGGCAATGCCCTGCATCTTTTCCTCGGACCCGGCCTTTCTGGCATTTCCATCTAACCCAGAAGGCCAGTCTGTCCCTCCCTGCCCCCCGGTTTCCTAGCCTGGCAACAGGCTTCTTTGTCACTGGAAGTCCCGCTTCTTCTCTGGGGTTTTTCCAATGCAAAGTCACACAAATAGGTGTCACGTTGGGCCAGCTCTGGCCTGGAACTCGGTTTCCCCCTCTGCACCAGGCGGGGAGGACCCATGTGGGCCCCGAGGCTGCTCTGCTCGAGTGTCTGCCTCCCCGCAGTACCATCTCTGCACCCCAGGAGCATCCCTGGGACTCCCTCACTGTGTGTTTTGCAACATCCTACCGGCTTCCTGGGGCGGGAGCCAGGCAGGAAGACGGCTGCCGGCATGATTGATCCAGGCAGCCCGGGCCCCTGCTTTGATGCTGCTCAGAAAGATCACACGCTTCCTACAGGCTAGAAACCGGGAGAGAATTTCACCGAGCAGGGTGTGGAGGGGGCTGGGTGGGAGGGGAGAGGAGAGGGTGTGGGGGGGTTCAGAGACGTGGGCAGGTGGGAGGCATTGTGGTGTCCCAGCGACACACTGTCCACTCGATCTTGACACCTCTACCTCTGCAACCTGAGGAAGCAGGAGGCCAGATCCAACAGACAGCAGGATGATCCCCATCCTGGTGCCTCACAGGGGTGCCGACAGGAGGGCCAAAGGAGGTCACGGAGGGACCTAGTGGGAGGGGTGGTGCTCCAGCCTCAGGGGCCTGGGCTTGGCAGACAGACCACTGTGCTGACAGCCCCTAGCCCAGCCTCCGCCCAGGCCTGGTGGGCTGGAGCTGGAGGTAACTCCCCGATGGAGCAGGTGAAAAAACAGCAGCTGGCCAGGGAGGTCGGAGGTCGCCTGCCTGGGGCTTCCGTGCTGCCTGGCGGCAGGACCTGCTCTGCCCACCCGCCAGCGCCCTGCTGCATGATGGCTTGGAAAGGGCCCAGGTGGGGGCTGTTGGCTGCAGAAGGCCCTATCCCCGGGCTCCTGGCACTCAGAGGTCAAGGGAAACTGGAATTCTATCCAGCTCTGTGGACAAGCACGCTGCAGGCCCAGCTGCCAGGGACCCCAGGGCCTCGAGGGCAACAGGGACTGAGCCAGGCCCAGGAGGGGGCTGCCGTAGGGGGCTGAGAATGGTGAGGTTGGAACACCTTTTCAGACCTCCAGGGAGCCACTGGGACCCAGGGCTCGGAGGTGGTCCTGGAATGAAACCAGGGCATTGGAGCAGGTGGGTTTCCAGCGAGCTGGGAAGGGCCCCCGACCAGGGAGACTGGCTGCATGAAGGGAGGTCTCCAACCCTCCAGGTGACCCCCACCCCCAGACTCCCACAGGAGGACGCTGTCTTGGGGTTGTGTGTGGGGCCATCCCAGGATCCCTGGCCACATCTGCCTTTTGCCACCCTATCTCCCACCCCAGCTGTCTGGCCATGCCAGTCAAAACACCTGCCTGATTTCTTCAGGGCATAGGGTGGTAGACTCCCCTCCCCCATGCATCCGTCAGGTGGCACAGGCTGGCGGTGCCCTCCCATGCCCTGCCATGCAGACCTCCCCCCACAGTGCCAGTAGCTTCTTTCCAAACCTTCATTTTTTTTTTTTTAGATTTTATTTATTTATTCATGAGAGACACAGAGAGAGAGGCAGAGACACAGGCAGAGGGAAAAGCAGGCTCCTCGCAGGGAGCCCGATGTGGGACTCGATCCCGGGACCCCGGGGTCACACCCTGAGCTGAAGGCAGATGCTCAACTACTGAGCCAACCAGGTGCCCCTCCAAACCTTCATTTAACTAGCCCTTCCTGAGTACCCAGTGCCAGGCTTCTGGGGTCTGACCTCTCCTTGTGGTCTGGGAGTCCAGTGGCCCTGCTGGTGGGCACTGCTCCTGACCCCAGCCCGGTGGGTGCTGCCGTGCTCCCTGGCAGGTTGGGGCCTGACACAGCAATAAGCAGGATGTGGGCCTGGCCAGAGACTGGGGGCTCTCAGGGAGAAATGCCATCGGGGGGTGGGCAGGGCTGCAGCTCACAGGGCCTCTCGGGCCAACCTGCTGGGCCCGCCGACGGCTTGCTCTGGCTTCTGGCAGGGGCCTGGATGTGAGGCAGGAGGGTCCGGGAAGCTGCTCTGAGGGCTCATGCGGCTCAGGCAGGTGGGTAGAACCCAGCACCCAGGCATCTCCTAGGCTGTTTGGCTGCCTTTATTAAGCATCTACTGCGTGCCAGACCTGGGCCCAGAGCCCCCATGTCTTATCTCCATCAGCCCCACCCCCACACTCCTTTGAGGGGCACCTTCACCATTCCCATTTCACAGACACGGGGTAGTAGGAGTGTGGGCCTATTCTACCCCCGCCCCCCTAGCTTCCGGCCCCTTGCCCAAAGACCAGGAGAGTCCCGGGTTGGGCTGACACAGGCCTCAGACACCAGCCCCCGTGGCCAAGCCCAGCGCCCGAGAGGTGCCATCCGCCCGGCCGGCTCCCGAGAGCACAGCCAGGGGGAGGGGCACTGGGGCCCAGGATGGGGAGACCCCCAGCAGCCCCACCCTGCTACCCCGGCAGATGCTCCCAGCACCCATCGGACACTGAGCACCTCACTGAGGGAGCCCAATTTGGAGACAAAGGCCGGGCACTGCGGACAAATACTCATGGACACCGTGAGCAGTGAGGGCCAGGCGGCCGCCGCGAGGCCCACAAAGGGGCTGGGGGAGGGGGCGTGAACGGCCCGGGCTGCACTTGCCACCGTTGCCCGGGCGACGGCCCTCTCCCGGAGAGGTCTGCTGGGCCATTGTCCGGGGCACACAGGACGTGTCATACACCAGATGGCCGTGTGCTGTCTAAGTCACTTATCGGGGGGCAGAGTGAAGGAATGCGGCCGGCACGGCGGGCCGGGGCGCCATCTGTTCCCGCAGACCGCGGGCACCGGGCGGGCATTGAGCGCCCGGCCGGCCGGCCCAGCCTCCACCGCGGGCTTTAATTAGCTAATTCCATAATTGGGCTTTATTTCAGGTAAATTGCATTTCACACCCGAGAAGGCCGCAATGGCCCGTCCAGGAGTGAAGCACTCAGGCACTTTGTGTGCAGTCGATAATACGGGAAACAAAGCCGGGCTGGGTGCAGGGGCCGTGCCCTGCCCAGATGGGCGGCCCCAGCCGGAGCGCACCGAGGGCCCCGGGGGCTGGGGGCCAGGGTGCCGGGGCTGCAGGGGGCCGGGGGCCCCAGGGAGCCGCCGAGGGCCCTGCTCTGCAGCCAGCCGCTTCCTGGGGTTTCCACAAATATTTACCCAACAAGGAAACAACAGCTTTTGCCTTTCCAGTAATTGTTGCTCGCTCCCCTCCCCCGGTGGGTGCAGGCGGCGGGGGGGGGGGCGGGAGGCCCCGGGCTCTGCGCCGCCCCTCCTGTCCTTCCCTGCCCTGGCCAGTGCCGCTCAGGCCGGATACCCAGTCCCCACAGTGGGAGCCCCCGGGGGGCGCCGGCCCAGTGGGGCTCAGCATAGCGGGACCTGGGGCCCTCCCCGCCTGCTCCGTCAGAAACCTGGGTTGCCCGTCCTGACACTGGCCACCAGCTGCTTCCAGGGGCCTTGGGACAGCCGGTCCTCTCTGTGTCAGCCGCCCCCAGCCCTGCCGGCCTGGGAACGTGGGTGGGCTCTGGAAGGGAAACGGGAGGGTGAAGTGGTCCCAGAGGATGGAGGAACAGTCAGGTGTGTTCAGCGGACTTAGCCATCCCCCCACCTGACCGAGCGTGTCTGCATCTGTCAGATGAAGCGGAGGACTTGCTGGGGGGCCATGCAGAGGGCGGTGGGCACCCATGGGGCACGGTGAAGACAAGTGGGTCCCCCCCGCATGTGCCTCCAGCCTGCTTGAAGCTGGGCAGGCCCAAGCGAGCACCGTGTTACTGATGGAGGAAATAAAGGCCTGTGAGGGGGCAGACATGTCCGTGTCGGGCCCTTGGAGCCCCACCATTCCCTGCACCTGCCCCAGGAGGGATCCAGTCTGCGCTCCTTGAGCTCCTGGTGGGTGGGCCTGGACATGTCCCAGTGCCATAGGAGGGCTTCCGGGTCCTTGGTTGAGGGCCAGCCTGGCCCGGGAGGGGCAGATGGAGAGGACTGAGTGTGTGCCCCGAGGCAGCTACCCTCTTGCCCAGGACCCGGAGCTCCACCAAGGCCAGGCCTGGACTGCATGCTGGGTCCTGGCAAGGTGCCTGCCACCCCCCAGGGGCTCAGGGGCTGCTGGGAGACGGGCAATGACCACATCTTAACAATAGTGGGTGGCAAGGGCTGCCCCAGGGGGAGGCTCCAGGGCTACAACAGCCCCGACTGGGGCCGTGCCAACCAGGGCCAGAGCTTCTGACTGGATCCATGGCCTCAGCAAGCTCTCTGAACACCAGCCCCTTCCTCTGTGAAATGGGCAGCCACCTGGACACTGTAGGAGTCCTGTCCACTGGGCAGGAAGGGAAGAAAGATGGACCCAGGAGGAGGTGGGGCACCCCGATGTCCATAGGTCGGGGGGCAGGGGAGGGCAGGAAGACTAGGGCGCTGTCCTGTCCATACCAACCCTGTGGCCCAGGAGCTGAGGGTGGAGCTGGTGTGGGGGACGTGAACCTACAGGACAGGGTCCCCGAGCTCCACCCCCAGTGCTGGCCTCTGGGCATCACCATCTTGTCCATCAGCCCTGTCCCCTCGAGGGGTCCCGAGGCCTGGAGGGCTGCTTCTCATGAGGGGCTTGCAGGGAGGGCTTGCTGCAGGAGGGGGCTTTGAGCTGGGCCATAGACCAAAGAAGTGACTTCAATACGAGGAGGTGAGGGCTGGAAGGACGTTCCAGCAAAGGCCGGCGGGCAGGCCGTGTTTCTGGCCATGTTCCTTCCGTCCACTCAGCTCTTATGGACAGAGCTGATCCGGGTGCTGGCTCTGGGGCTGGGGCGGTAACGGCCTGGCCTCGACATGCTTCTGGGCCAGCGTGGGAGACCCTCCTCACAGAGAGCGGGGGGCTCCGTCCTTGTCCCCTTCCCAGGCCAGGGCACACAGAACGAGGACACCCCGGAGTGTTGAAAGCGGGGCGGCAGCTCGACAGGAGGACGGGGTGGTCCCAAAGGCGGACCGTGCCCTCCGTCACCAGGGTGAGTGCTGGCCCGACACCAACTCCGTGACTCCACGTTTATTAGGAAAAGCGCCACAATTAAAAATCAAAATCACACCGTGAAACTCATTAAAACACAGATTCCAAATCACCACAAATTATTCTGATTTCTGTGAGACATGACGCCCAGGAGGAGCCCCTGTCTTGTGCGGGGATCGTGACACCCACGCGCCCCCTTCGCTCAGCAGCCGCCCGGGGCCATTCTTCCCAGCGGCTCAGACCTGGTGTGGAGTGGAGGTGGGGGCCGTGCAGGGGGCAGTGGGCAGGAGAAGCTGCCAGTCCAAAGTGGGGGACGTTCCACCCCCAGTGGACACCTCGGGGACAGCGGTGGCCTCAGGGTCCCCTCCCCCACAGTCCTGGCCCCCTGAGCCGGCGTCTCTGCAGAGTGGAGAGCACGGCCAAGTGGAGAGCACGGCCCAGGCCCGGGGCCCTCCGAGTGAGGCTTCTAGGCCTTGATCATGGTCATCCTGGATTTGGCATGGGCTGGGCCTGCCCTGCCCTGCCTGCCTCCTCCCTGGGTCCTGGGTCTGAGCCTGGGGGTGGGGTACCCATAGACCCTGTCCAGACTGTCCCTCTGTCTCCACTCAGGAAGCCCCTGGGCCACCCAGGTGGGCCTTCATGCACCTGTGCTGTTTCTTGGCCATACATGGGATGGAACAAGTGCCTAGGATGCCAGCCCCCCTGGGGAGGGGTGGTTGAGACTGAGCCCTGCCACTGTGTCCCAACTGCCATACAAATGAGGTGGGGGGCCAAGGTCTCAGAGCAGAGAGGGGCCCCCAGACCCAGTCAAGTTCTAGTACCCACTTGCTGGGGCTCTCAGGGTGGCCTGGCCCCTGGGGGGCTGTGGGGCCTGGGAAGGAGGGGCTTGTCTCTTGAGCCTTTGAGGAAGGTGCCAGTGACCTGGGGGGTGGGGTGCCCCTGCTGGGTGGGAGGTGGGCCAGGCTGAACAGGGCATCTCTGCACTTTCCCTTGCAGGCCTGGGGCCCCAAGCCCCCATCAGGACCCCTCTTCGGGACCCCTGCGGGGCACAGTTAGCTGTTCGTAGGTGGGCAGGGTGTTGCTGGGCAGGAAGAGCTCGGGGTTGATGGAGCTGCAGGGCTGAACCACCTGGACCCCGCTCCCGCTGGGGGGGCGGCCACCTGGGGGGCCACCATGGTACAAGGAGAGGAGCTGGTGAAGCATGTCCGTGATGAGCACCAGCCTCTGGTCCAGCTGTGTCACCTGTGGAGACAGGAGCAGGGATGAGTCTTGGGTGGGAGCAGCCCAGGTGAGCAGGTGGCCTTGGGGCCTGGGCTTGGCGGCCGGGGTTGGGGGGTTGGGGGAGGGGAGGTGCCTGCAGGTGTGAGCTGTGCACACCCGCGTGTGCAGGGAATGTGCATCCGCATGGCAGTGGCCCCCTGTGTGTGTTTGTGCTTGGGAGACATGAGGGTACAGGGAGACCCTCCCCTCCACCGCCTTCTGCAAGTGGAACAGATTATTCTCCCTGGGAAGTGCTGGAGGGTCGTAGGGTCTGTCCTCTGTCTGCCCCTCTGTCCCCCTACCAGCAGCTGGTCTTCCCAGGGAGCCAGAAAGTCAAGACCCCCTCTGCACCAATCTCCCAGGGGTCAGGCTGGGGCGCTCCTTCTGGCCACATGACCCAACACCCCTTTTATCAAAAGCCTGCCCTGCTCTGAGCACTGGAGTTGTCCATGGTGAACAGACAGGGTCACCCGGCAGAACCAGAAACAAAGGTGGGGGCCATGTAGACTGGGGCCAACAGGTACATTCCCAGTAGAGGCTGTTGGATGTCCAGGAGCATGAGGCCAAAACTAGCCCAGGGAGGTGTGGGGAGTCAGGGTGCACCCGGGTCTGGCGCTGCTGAGAGGCACCTGCTCACAGAAAGTAGGCCAGCAGGGGCTGTGGGGCCTGTGAGTGGTGAGCCGGTGGACAGGGTCCAGGCAGCTGCTGGATCTGGAGAGGAGGTGCAGCTCAGACTGGGGTGGCACTGGGGGGTCAGGCCCTGGGGCAGCTGCTTGTCCGAGGTCCCGTCACCCCATCACCCAGGCCCAGGGGGGCTGCTCCTCTATTTTCTCAGGTAAATCTGACGTGGGAACTTAGGCAATAAAGGGAAGTGGTGCAGGGTTTCTCTGTTTGGCTGGGGAGGGGCCTGGAGGCCACTCGGCTCTCTGACCCCCCCCAAGCTCACCACCCCCATCCCCTGACGACTGTTGGACTCTCTTGTTCTCTGTAAAGCTGTTTGGAGACCACAGACTAGACCAATACCCCAAACCGCAGACACAGACCCCGAGGCTCCCGGAGGAGAAGGTCTTGCTCTTGGTCACCAACTGGGACCCCTGCCTCTTCCATGTCACCCCTGCACACCCGCCCCTGGGCTTCCATGCTGGGAAGACAAGAGGGTGAGGTGGGGAGGGGTCAGGGCTAAAGCAAACGGTCCTGGGAGGGGGTGAGAGTGGGGATCCCAGTGGATGGAGCTCAGAAGGCTGGGTGGACGCTCACAGTGAGCAAGGCAGGAGGGGACACGGGGTGGTGGGACTTGCTTGCCATCACACTTAAGCCCCACCCCTCTTCTGACCCCTGGGGCGGGAGTCACCTGGGCTTCCCGGGCCCTGCACACCAGTGGCATTGAAGGTGGCATGTCCCAGCGTGGCTCCGTGTCATCTAGCGGCGCAGGCCCCAGCTCAGGGATCAATTGGTTTGGCATTAATTAAAGCAGCAAATATATCACAGAAGAGAATTTGTGGTTTCATAAATTTTCACTCAGCAGCACTTGAACATCTGTGGAGGCCCCCAGATGTGCAAGTGGGTATGGAAGCCTTTATAGGGTGTTCTTGGACAAAAAGGAAACAGCAGTGTGGTTGGGATGCGGCAGGGGTGAGGGGGTGCGGCACCATCCTGCGGGCCGGCGGCCGGGGCAGGCAGAGGTGTAGCGCCTGCTGCTGGGTGGCCCAGGCCTTGCGGGCCCCTCTGGGCCCCTGCCCCCTACCTCCTACCCCAGAGCTCTGCCCCCTCTGGGACTTGGCAGCTGACCTTAGTGCCACCCCCTTCCCACCCTTGGCTGCTGTGGGCTCCGCTGCTGGCTCTTAGCAGCCCGAGGGTGCCCTGCCCAGCATCCAGGCCCTGTGGTAGCCTCTGCTCCCTCGATGGCCAGTGGAGTTGGACACTCTTCTGCTCTGGGGCAGGGTGTCAGGGTGGTCCTGGGTCCTGTGGGCTTTGGAGGGCCCGAGCGAGGGTGAGGGCAGGTAGGTCCTGCTTGGCCTTGGGCCCCGCTTTGTCACTTTTTGGAGAGATGGCCCCCAGAGTGGCCTTGTCCCACGTCCTCCCTTTGCTTGAGCACAGGGAGCCTTTCTCCGGCTCACATGTAGGACTGATGGCTCAGTGGGCTGGGGTGGCTGCGTGGCCACACCCCAGCTACAGAGAGGTGCATCCACCTGGTGGGGGCCCTGGGGAAGGTAGCCACGCGCAGGGACCGGGAGCCGTTCCCCGGAGCTGTGGGGGCAGATCAGTTTTGGGGATCTCAGACCTCACGGTTCCTTGCAATCTGATAGAGACTGAAAAGACAGGGCCGACAAAAGGGCCCTTGTTCCTGGCCTCGACTCACCAGATTAATAACCACAGACGACGCACGCGGCCCTCCGAGGAGAAAAAAGCAATTAGAGTAACAGCTAGCGAGAGGGCCCCAGGCGGCTGGTGATCAAACCCAAGGCGACGGGGTTCCTGTGTGATGTGGTTATGAATTTGTTTTCAAAAGAAAATCTTGAAAAAGAGTCTTTCAAGGGAGGTTTTTGCAGGACCTGCTCAGCCTTGATCCCGGCTCTAGACCTGCTGATGGCCCTGGCCCCTTGGGTGGGAGACAGGCGGGGGCGGGGGGCGGCATGCTGAGGCCGGGGATCCAGGGGAGGGAGCCCCCCGCCCGAGAGGCAGCTCGTGGTGCCCTGGGGCCCCCCCTGATCGGCGTCTGCAGGTGGGGCGGGACCTCTTCCCGGGACATCCTAGGGCCCTGGGTAGGGTCCCAGGGCAACTGGAACTGCAGACTGGCTTGGACTCACCTGGGCTGCGGGACCTGGGGGGTTCTAGGTGCAGGGCCCGGCACTGGGGAGCCCGGGGCCCCAGCTGGCTGCACCCTGGCACGCACAGCAGGGGCATGCATGGGGAGCGGCCGCGATCACTCAGCACGTCTGCACACCGGCTGTGCGTTCACTTTATCCTTTACTTGACCCCCACCCCGTCCCTCCTGCAGGCCCCTGGCTCTCCCTGGCTCCCTCACTTCACAGATACCACAGAGGTGAGGGAGTGAAGGGCCGGGAATGGGGGGGTGCCGTGGGGCTGCCAAAAGCCATCTTCTCCCTCCTTCCCTGGCTGCAGACCTGGGGCACCTGTGAGGCTCAGCTGTGCCCAGGTCCCAGCGACTCCGGCCCGCCACTGTCTTGGGAGGGCCTTGAGTCCCTGGAGACGGCTTGGAGGAAGGGGTGTGGCTGGCACCCAGCTGAGGGCAGGTCTAGGAGGGGCTCAGGATAGGGCTCCCTGGCCTGCCCCCTCCCAGCCCCCATGCTGGCCAGGCCAGGAGGGAGCCCTGTGCTGGAGAGCTCAGTGCAGAAGGCCACCTCCCCTGTCCCCCAGAGCCCCAGCCATGCCTTGAAGATCTGGCATTGGGCTCGGTGTTCTGTCTGTCTGCAGAGCTTGGGAGACCCCTGCCCACCCCTCCACAGCCCAGTCCCGGCCAGGCAGCCGTCCTCTCTTGCTGGGACAGGTGCAGTAGCCTGCCAGCCAGCTTTCTGCCTCAACATGCTTCTGCATGGTGGTTCTTTCCAAACACACGCCGGGTCACGTCGCTGCCCTGCTCACACCGACCCAAGCCGCTGTCCCACTGTCAGAAGCCCGAGTCCCTGTGTGGTCCTGGCACACACACACCCTTTGCTCTCTGGCTTCCCGTCCTTCCTCCCTCTTCATTCACTCTGCTCCAGAGCTCGTGGCCGATCCTTAAACATGGTGGCCTACGTCCCTGCTGCTCCTGCAGCCTGCCCCAGCCTCCCTGCACCCTGAGATGTCACCAACATCCCTGATCTGAGGTCACCTCCCTCCCTGGCCACAGCCCTCCTGACCCTCCCACCACACCCCACCCTGAGCAGCCCGTATTTTCCCCAAGACACTTGGTGTGTGCATGTGTGTGTTTCTGTCTCTAATTAGAATGAGGCTCCAAGAGCCCGGGGCCTGGGCCCTTCCTCCCAGTCCTGGGGGCGAGCACTGCGGGGGCGCACTGCTGGGCACCTGGACTCCAGAGCCTCTGCGGAACCCCCAAACCAAGGGGACAGGGAGAGGAAGCAGGGTGCCTGTCTGTCTGGGGCGAGCTGTCCAGGGACGTCCTGCTCAGCGGGCAGCGCGGCCGGCCCTGGAGCACGCCTGTGGCCCGCGGTCCGCCCCTGGCGCTGGGCCCTGGACTCCTCGGGGCTCGGGCGCGCCCCACCCCCACGGCAAGGAGCTGACAACAGCGCCCATAAATCACCCTTTCGGTCGGGCCCATGGGGTTGGGCCGTCTTACAGGGCTGGGCATGAGTGGGAATCGATCACGGCGCTTCATAACGTCCTAATTTATGGCAGGAGACGGTGTAATTGTGTTTATGACTTTGTTTTAGTGCTTTAGCTCTTGGAGAGAAACCAGCGCGTTCCTAGTTGCTGCGGTTTCACTGCCAGTCCCCGGGGCAGCCGCTTGGCTGGAGCTTTCGGAGCTGCGGCAAGCCGCCGCGCACCACCGCCGCCGCGCACCACCGCCGCCGCGCACCACCGCCGCCGCGCACCCACCGCCGCCGCGCACCGACCGCCGCCGCGCACCCACTGCTGACTCGGCCCGCGGGCCTTCTGGGGTGCACGTGGCGGGGGCCGGGGGCCGGGGGCACACTGCGGCCGGCCTTGGAGTGAGGACACGTCTGGGGAGCGGGGGCTGCATGGCACCTGATGGGCCACCTGGGTTTGTCTCTGAGCTTGGCGACCTTGGACAAGTCCCTCGGCCTCCCCATTCCCCACGCGCTGGACAGGGATGACGGCGGAGCCTCCCTCGGTAGCAGCGGCAGGATTGAAAGAATTCATGCACAGAATTCACGCACGGGACTCTGGAAATGGTGCTCGGCACTCGGTAAGCTCCCATGAGGTGTCCCACCGTGACCCACGGTGATTCCTGCGAGTGTTTGTGCACGTCTGCCGCATGGAATGAGCGGAGAGAGACTCCTGTGTGGCCTGGCTGGCACACGTGTGTACAGATGTGTGCATGTGCATGAGTGTGCACACACGGGCTTTCTGGGACATGGGACACTAGGATGGAGAATGCACTGGCCGCTCCGAGTGTGACTACACAGGCCACTGTCCATGGAGTCATTCCCTGTGCTGCCAAGGGCACGAGAGTGCCTACCAGGACCTCTAGGCCCCTGGGCCTTTGTACGTGCTAAGGAGGTGAGCACCGCCACGGCCGGAGACCCTGCAGTGACAGAGCAGCGCAGAGGCTGAGCAGGAGCCCTCCGGGCAAGGGGCTCTGTCGGTGCCAGTGACTTCTGACGCGGACTCACCGTCACCAACACGTGTCCTTCCGCCAGGGTACCGGGCCCTGCACTCGGGGAGAGTCCAGGCTGGGGTGAGTCTCTGCCCAGGGACACAGGACACGTGGCAGCCACTTGTGTGGGGGCTCTGGGACTGGTGTCACGGCGCAGTCGATGACCTGGCACTTTGCTATGGCGACAGGGTCAGAGACCGAGACCCAGACCCCCATCCTAGCGTCTGTCCCTCACGTCCACTGCTCTTAGTATCTGTCCCTTGCAACTCCTGGTGTCCTGGCATCTGTCTCTCATGTCTCCTGGCGTCCTAGCATCTGTCCCTCGCATCCACTGCTGTCCTAGCATCTGTCCCTTGCATCTCCTAATGTCCTAGTGTCTGTCCCTCATGTCCACTGCTCTTAGCATCTGTCCCTCACATCTCCTGGTGTCCTGGCATTTGTCCCTTGCATATCCTGGTGTCCTGGCATCTGTCTCTCATGTCTCCTGGTGTCCTAGCATCTGTCCCTCACATCCATTGCTGTCTTAGTGTCTGTCCCTCGTGTCTCCTAATGTCCTAGCGTCTGTCCCTTGTGTCCACTGCTGTCTTAGCGTCTGTCCCTCGTGTCTCCTAATGTCCTAGCGTCTGTCCCTCGCATCTTCTGGTGTCCTAGCATCTGTCCCTCACGTCCACTCTTGTCTTAGCATCTGTCCCTTACATCTCCTGATGTCCTAGCGTCTGTCCCTCATGTTTCCTGGTGTCCTAGTATCTGTCCCTCCTGTCTGCTGCTGTCCTAGCATCTGTCCCACACATCCGCTGCTGTCCTGGCGTCTGTCCCTCGCGTCCACTGCTGCCCTAGCATCTGTCCCTCGTGTCTCCTGGTGTCCTAGCATCTGTCCCTCACTACTGTTGCTGTCCTAACGTCTGTCCCTCACGTCCGTTGCTGTCCTAGCATCTGTCCCTAGCGTCTGCTGCTGTCCTAGCATCTGTGCCTTGCGTCTGCTGCTGTCCTAGTGTCTGTCCCTTGCATCTCCTGCTGTGTGGGCTGCAGGGTGGATGGAGGCAGCCAAGCTCTGGCAGGTGGTCTGAGCCACTGTGAAGGTCAGCCGTGTCTCATCGGAGCCTCTGGCACTTGTGACCAAAGGGCTGAGGACCTGGTCAGGCCCACCCCACGCCCCCCATAGACCCTTCTGGAGGCCTGCTGACTATCCCTTAGGAGTGCAGGTTGCTTCCTTCCCAGAGAGCACCATACAGGGAGCAGGCCCTTCTACCTGCCTCACAGACCCCTGCTTGCCTAAGGGCCACCTGTGGATGAGAGGGTCTGCCAGGGAGCTCAGTGCTGCCTCGTTTCAGGTTGACTGTGGGCACAGGTCATCGTGTCTGTGTTCACCGGGCTGGCACAACCTTGCCCACCCTCCGTGCCCAGCCCTAGGTCCTCCCTCTGCACAGATACCCCCAGGTCTGGGGCCCCAGCACCTCACCTCCATGGCACATGGGTCTCATGGCATCTCAGCACAGCACGTCTCCAAGAGTCCTGCCCCCAGTCCTGTCCTCCCAAGTCTCAGCTGCGGTCCTGCACGCTCTAGAACACAGGCCCCGTATCCGACTGCTCTCCTCTCCCTCACTGACACCCCAGCCTGGACTGGCCGCATGCCTCACCGGCACTGTTAGGTCACCACTTGCCACCACGTTTAGCTCACTCCCACTTGCCCCAGACAGTTGCCAGGTGAGCTTCTCCCTGCTGACCTGAGCTTTTGCCCTCCGTGGAGTTCCCAGCCGGTGCACCCAAGTGAAATGTCATCTTCTGCAGCCCCTCATTCAGTACCCCTGGCCCACTTCTCGGGTCCCGAGCACATACGTCCCTCTCAATCCTGCCCCAGGGGGCCTTTGAACTCACTCTCCCCTCTGCCACCACATCCTATCACCTCAGCTCGTGTTGAGAGCAGCCATCCCTGACCTTCCCAACCAGGAACCTCCTCATCTGACCCTCACTGTTCTATTGGTAGCCCTTACCACTCCCCAGTGTGTCCTGGGGGCTCCCCTTCTACCAACAGAAGGCTCCCGAGGCCAGGCCTTCAACCGCTGTCACTGTGGTATCCCCAGAGGGCCTCCCAGAGCCCGGCATGCAGTGGGTACTTGGTAAATACACGTGGGATAGAGTTGGTGCTCCACGAATACTTGCTGGGTGAGTAGGTGAGACCCCTGACATTCTCCTGGGGCCCCAGTGCCAGGCTGCAGGGAGAGGTCCTCCAAGCCAGATGCTTGCTCCCTCCCTGGAGCAGGGGCCAGGAGTATGGCTTACACTGCTGGCTGGGCCTTTTCACTGTCATTGATTTATAAAGGCTCTTTGTATATTAAGGAAGTCTTTCCTTCAGCATGTACATCACACATGTTTTTCCTTAGTGTGTTTTTTGTGTCGTGAACCGATTTATGACAATCATAATTATTATTTTTTGGCTTGCTGCAACAAAAGTCTTATTTATTTGTTTGCTTTTTCACGTAGTGGGAGTTATCCCTCTCTTTCTTTATGATTTCTAGATTTCTGTGCAGGGTGGTCTTCTGCATTCCAACACTGAAACTTTTTTTTTTTTTTTTTAAGATTTTTCTTATTTATTTGAGAGATTGCATGCGCTCGAGGGAGAGGGAGCTCAAGCTGGGGGAGGGGCAGACAGAGGGAGAGAAGCAGACGACTCCCCACAAAGCAGGGAGCACAACACGGCACATGGTCCCAGGACCCCGGGATCATGACCTGAGCCGAAGGCAGATGCTTCACCGACTGAGCCCCTCAGGCACCCCTTTTCTGGTGCTTTTCATACTTTTCCCATGCATCTTTGATTGGCACGGGATTGATTTTGGACTACAGACCAGTTTTCAGTGATGATCCCGATGCTGCGTGGCACTTTAGGGGGTAACCTACCAACCCACCACTGCACTGGATACCCCCGTACACGCGGAGCTCCTCGTGTTTCTGCCTACCTTGCCGTCTGCACTCAAACACAGCGATGGCAGCCCCTTAACAGGCTCCGGGCAGCCCGGGGTGGCACAGCGGTTTAGCGCCGCCTTCAGCCCAGGGCCTGATCCTGGAGACCAGGGATCCAGTCCCGCATCGGGCTCCCCGCATGGAGCCTGCTTCTCCCTCTGCCCATGTCTCTGCCTCTCTCTCTCTCTCTCTCTGTGTGTGTCTCTCATGAATGAATAAATAAAATCTTAAAAAAAAAACAAAACAAACAAAAAAAAAAACAGGCTCTGCCACTGGCCGGTGCTGTGTTCTCTCACGGCTGTTCTCTCCGGAGGGGAAAACCTCAGTGGCTCTGTCCCGAGCATCCAGCAGGAGAGGCCGCGGGGGAGTGTGGACCAGCTCACCTGGACAACGGTGGCCCCCTCTGCTCGGGGCCCCCACGGTCTGAGGGATCCCGTTTCTCTGCTCAGAACTGGGAGAAGACTGTACCCTGAGCTCTGAACAGAGGGCGACGTCCCAGGGTGGTGGCTGCGGGGTGCTGTGTAGCCTGAGCCCATCCCTGCCCTGTTAGCCCCAGCCTCAGGGCGCCCCCTGTCTGTCCCCGCTCCTGCCCCACGAACACCCTCCTGGGTTCTCCCGTGGCGAGTGCCCTTAGCTCGTCTGCAAGTCTGTTGTTTCCTCCGTGAAGCCTCCATGGGTTCTGTACTGGATGCTCCCCCAACTCTGGCCTCTGTCGACCTCTCCTCCAGAGCTCACACCTGCTTCTTGTTGCCCCCCGTCCCCCGCTGCCCTGCAGAATCCGGGTGTGCTGTGATCGTCAACACAGTCCATACCCGTGGACACTCGATCCCCTGCCCTCCCCACCCCTGCGCCTCCGTCGGGGCCGACACATCCACAGCCCCACCAAGCCCTGCTGAGGCTGCTGTTCCTTCTAGTAATGCCCGAGGGAGAAGGGGGCTCATGGGACACAGGGGGTCAGTGGCAGGGTCAGGGGGCCTGGGTGGGGCAGCCAGGAAGCTGCCCACAGCCACCAGGCAGGGCGGGGGGCACTGGGGGAGACCCTAGGCAGGGCTCGGGACTCCCCAACGGGCTGGCTAGCCCCTAGCCGGGCCTCCGGGGGGTCCTGCCAGCAGAGGCCAAGCAGGGGCGGCCACCTGCCCTGCCCACGTCCAGCCGCCCTAGGCCAGGCCGACGACGCAGGCGCCCTGCTCGGGGGGCCGGGCAGGCGGGAGTGTAGGGCAGGCTGGAGACGGGGGCTGCAAGTGAGAGGCCGTATTTGTGTTGGCGGGAGGGAGGCCCCACCGGCATCTGAGCCCCCCACCCCGCCTCCCCTCCTGCACTGCCCCTCTGACGGGCCTCGAAGTCCCGGAAGCCAGGGGGACGCTGGGCAGAACACTTCGTACCTGGAGCCAGGGAGCGCCTAGCCGCCTCCGCCAAACCCCAGGGCTGGGTGGGAGGGTGACACCGGGCCCAGCGATGGCTGGCAGGTGGGCAGGGGCTGCCCAGTGGCTCTGTCATCAGCATGCTCGTGGCCGTGGCTGCCCTGGCCAGGCCTGGCCACCCCATCCCGGCCACCCAGCAGTGCCCCCTTGACGCTCGGCTCCTCCTCCCTGCCACTCTCCCTGGCCGACGGACTTCCTATCTGTACTCATAGCCTGTCCCTGCCCCGAATAAAGCCCCTGTAGATCTCCCCACTGCTCTCTGGATAAAGACACAGCCCTGTTTTGGCCACATGGTCTGGGCCGTGTCCCACCACAGTCACTGCCCCTTCATGCCCCAGGTTGGCTTCCTCCAGTTCCTTGGATGTGCCTCTCCCTGCTGCAGGGCCTTTGCACCAGCTGGTCCTGCTTCCCAAAGAATCCATTGCTTTGCTGAGCCTGCAGACCCTCCCCATTCTTCTGGCCCCAAGGAGAGGTTCTCCTTCCTGCTCCCTCCTGGTCTGCAGGTCTGTTCCTCCGTGCTGTCCTTCCATCCCCGCAGCTGGCTAGGGTACCACTGGCATTATCTGCTTCAACATCCACCTCCCTGAAAGCAGGGGCACTGCCAGGCCATCCCTGACCTTCACTGGCTGGGTGGTGACTCTGGGCCTAACAGGCAGGGGACAGTGGGTCCGTCCTGCAGGTAGGGCAGCTGTGGTAGTCCCGTCTGAGAAGGGAGGTCGGTGAGCATGTGGTTGGGCCTCCCGGGGGCAGGGTCCTGCTCCCCTCCCTGGACAGTCCCTCAGGTCTGTGAAAGGCTCCAG
This sequence comes from Canis lupus baileyi, assembly GCF_048164855.1. Taxonomy (NCBI): domain Eukaryota; kingdom Metazoa; phylum Chordata; class Mammalia; order Carnivora; family Canidae; genus Canis; species Canis lupus. Next base: position 9,429,224 of record NC_132858.1, read on the forward strand.
GGGAGAAGGTCCCGGGGTCTTATTTAGCTCCCCAGCTCCCCAGCACCTCTGACCGCTTCCCTGCCCCCAACACCAGCCGCACCCACAGCCTGGTGTTCACATCTCTCAGGCTGCGCTCACTGTCCCCACTCAGCCAGGGGCCATGTCCCCTCTCTGGACACTCATGCCAGCCTCCCCGGTGGAGCCTGATGGCACACGCTCCCCGGCCCGGTCCCCGGATGGCTGTGGCCTGGCCCCCGACCCCACCGGCCCCGCCGCACCGGCCTCCAGGAGAGCGCCCCCTCCACGCCCACGGCTCTGCCCAGCTGGGCTCTTTGCTTTTGGACGAGCCGGTTTACCAGGTTTCGTGTGACAGGAGTACTCTTCAAGAACACTGTCCCTGAAAAGTGAAAACATTTCAAAGAAGCATCGCCTTTGACCGGGCCCGCCGCGCCCGGTGCTCTCCTCTCCCAGGTAACCGGCTCGCGGATCTGCTGTTTATCCTTCCGGCTATTTCGCAGCCCCGGCTTGCACATGTGGTGCGGATTCCCTGCGTGGCAGGTTTTAGCATAAATGGTAACATGAGACACCGTGGCTCTCTCCTTGCTTGTTTTCACTCAACACAGGTTCTGAGGTTGCCTTGTTGAGACACGTCCACGGAGCTTGCTTCCCCGGGGCGGCTGCGCAGGGGGCCTTCTCGCGGGGCTCTGGGGCTGTCTCGTGGCCGGTGTCCCCAGGCAGGCGGGGAGGCTGAAGCTCGGCGGATGCACCCCTGCGCCTGCTCCAGGGACCCCGGGGAGGGGACTCCACCCCAGGGATGAGTCTTCCAGGGGCCATGGTCAAGGCCACGCTCTGCAGTGGCCCCTCCACATGGTCCCTATACCTGCCCTTCTGCTCTCACTGGCCCCTCCTTGCCCTGCCAGGCTTACAGTCAACTGTTGAGCGATGACTTTCCTTCTTGATGAAGGTTTCTGCCTCCTTTATCTCCCTCCTGGGATGGGGCCTCCCTGCAGGTGGGTGGGCCTCCTGTGACCCCAACTCCAACGCATCTTCGACCCCCCGCAGCCACTGAGCCCTGATAGAGCACCTCCGTCCTTCAGCCGTCTCCTGTCACCAGGAGGGATCACTCCTGCCTAGCCGCTTGGCGAGGACACGCACTGAGCCCCCAGCTCCCCAGCCACTCCTGCCCAGGGGTCTCCCCTCTAGGGGCCCACTCATCTCCCACTGTGCGCCGCCTGCCCAAGAGCCTTGCACCCTTCCCTGCTCTGCTCATCCAGGATCTGGAGGAGAGGAGTCCTCCACCCTGGCCTGGGGCTGTCCTCGGAGCCACCTGGCTGCTATCCCAGGTGCCCCTCTGAGAGCACCGGCCCAGCTTAGCCCTCTCCTCATCCCCAAATCACTACATGCCCCTCCCTCACCAGCGGACACCCCATCCCCAACAGCAAAACACACGAAGCCCTCTCTTGACTTTGCCACCTGTGGCTGCTGCCTGTCTCTCCTAGAGGTGCTGGCCGCTGGTCTCTGGGCCCAGGCCGCACACAGACCTCCTGCCTGCTGGGCCGCCCCTCCAAGGTCGCAAGGTGTCCAGAATGCAGCAAGTCCTCACTGGACCGGATGTCTCTCCCCGTTTGCTCCTCTCAGGGCTCCCTGATCAGGTAAGGGGTCAGGTCAGGAGTCCCAGGGCCACCCTGGCTCCTTTCTGTCACACCTGCCATCTGATGCAGCCCCAGGGATGCCAGCGTGGTCAGGGATCTGGAGAGCTCTGGAGCCCCAGCAAAGCCATCTGGAATCTCAGCCTCTCTCCTGCCCCCCCAACCCCCCACAGCCATGGCTGAGCCATCAGCACCTCCTAGATGCCACAGCAGCCTCCCACCTATGGTTCCAAAGCCACTCTGAGGCCCCCAGGGTGATAAAATAGGGGCTCTCCATATCCCCAGCACCAAGGCCGGGGCTACTGTCATGGCTTGAGGCCCATCGCAAACTGGTCACACCCTCCTTGCTGCCCTGGCTTATTTTGCTCTATCCCTGAGGGCTTACTGCTGTCACAGGCCCTTTGCACCTGCTGCCCGTAGGGCAAGCTCTATGAGCTTGAGGCTGCTTCTGCCTTCCTTCAAATATTCCCTTCAGTGCCCCTGCAGGGCCCACCAGGGCATGCCCGCCGCCTAGCTGCCGCCCTGTCCTTGGCACTCAGCACGATGTTGCTGACTCGTCTCCTCTCCTGCCTCTGTCCACTGCAGACAGTCAGTGGAGCTGGCCTTGAGGGTGGAGCTCCTGCTTGTGGTGTCGTGGTTGCTAATCCAGGGCCCGGCACATAGTAGGTGTTCAGCAAAGATGTGCAGAATGAGTGAATCACCACCACGAGACACCAGAACCGTTCAGGACAGCCCCGGGGAGGACGACCAGCAGAGGGGCTGAGGGCCTTGGCCGGCACACAAGAGTATTCAGACACGTGTGTGTGTGTGTGTGTGTGTGTGTGTGTGTGTGTGTGTGAGCGCGCGCGTGCACATGCAGGCCTCCACCAGGGCTGTGCTGAGGGCTGCGCCTGGTGTGGAAGCTGGGCATTGGCACCCAGAAAACTCAGGGGTGGTGGCAGGGATGGGGTGCTGGGAGAGCTAAGGTACAGACTGGCCGCTCTCATTCCCTGGGGGAGCCCTCTGCCTGCCCTCTAGGTGCCGGGGTGTCCGGCCTCACTGCTTTTCCCGCCTTGGTCCTGGCCTGGAGACAGCAGCCCCATGACTCAGCAGCCCAGGGCCGGGCTGCAGCTGCGGCTGACCTAGACGGGCAGGCAGCCCCCAGCCCCCGGGCCCCCAGCCCCCCGGGCCCCCAGCCCCCGGGCCCCCGGGCCGGGACCCAGCTCAGGGCCGCTCCCCCCACCCCCACTTCCTGCTCATGCTCCTAGGACAGGATTCCTTGAATCAGCCTCCCTTGAGGCTGGAACCAGGTTGGAGGCTGGGCCCGAGGGCTCTGGGCTGGGGTCCCAGATGGGGGCTGGGTGGCCCGGCCTGGAATCTGGAATCCGGCCCCTTTCCTGGCACCTGGAAGAGGCTTGTGGGGAGGGAGACGTGGGACGTGCCCGACGGCAGGGCTGGAGCCCCCCTCCCGGAACTTGCTTTCCTGGGAAAGTCACAGGGGTCTCCTCCCCTATAGGCTCAAGCCCAGTGTCCTGCCTGGAATTGAGGCCCGGCCGGGGGCTTGGGTGTGCCTTCTCCACCTCATGGAAATGACAACACTCTCCCAAGCCTGTTCCCTCCTGACTTGTGAGGCCCAGAGCCCCGAGCCAGAAGCCCCTCAACCTGTCCCTCCTCAGCCGGGCTCTGGCTCCCTGGGACAGGGGACTCAGCAGCTCACGGGCAAGACCAGCACCCATGCTCCGGGTGTGGGTGCAGCTGGCACAGCTGCCCGAGGCCAGGCCCTCCCTGCGGGCAGGGGAGAGGGCCTCCTAGAGGCTGGGGCTGGGGCGGGAGTGAGCAGCTCCGTGAGGCTTCCCACACCTCTTCCTGCTTCTCCAGCTACTGAGAACAACAAGGGACCCTCCAGGGCATCCTGTCCTCTCCGTCCTCCACTGCCCCCTCCATGGCATCTCGGCACCATGCCCACACCCCACCTTCTGCCCTGCCTGTGCTCTGCCCACCTCCCCTGCTTCAAGTCCCTCACCCTTCCTGGCTCAGCTTGGGGAGGTTCCCACATTGCTGGGTCTGGGCACTTCCCCAGGACCCATCTTGAGGGGACGGGTGGGTCTGGGGGGGTCTTGTGCTGTCACCTGGCCACAGCCAGGCACGGCAGGTGCTGTGTCATGTGGGGGGTGTGGACCCAAGCCTCTGCTCACCCCCAGCCCAGGTGCCCAGGGCCTGGTCACATTCCCTGCTGCTGCACCCCTGCCCCCACCCTGAGACCGACTGTCTGGGAAGTGGGTGAGGAGGTGGGGGAGCAGGGTGGGCGGGCAGGAAGTTGCTGGGGCTCCAGGCCAGGCCCCGAGTGCTCCAGCCCCATCTGGACATATTTGGCAGGTCCTGCTCCCTTTCTGCTCCCAGAACCCCTCCTTCCCAGGCAGGCGGACATTCCCAGCCCTCCCTTCCCTCCCCGCTGCCTGGCCCACCTTCCCTGCTCTTGCCTGCTGTCCCACCCTGGGGCCCCTGCCCTTGTGGGTCACACGTGCTCCCCTTCTTTCCGGCTCAGCAGCCCGGGTCCAGCCACACGCATACATGGGACTTGGTCTTTGGTCACCTCTCTCAGCTTTTGTGGTGGCCTTTGTAAGACAGAGATGAGAAGGGATGCTTCAGGGAGTGAGGGGGGACTGGGCCAATGTCTCCACGTTCCCCCCAGCCCCCTGTACTGCAGCTCCTTCCTGGTCCTGGGGATGGGGTTTATGTCCACAGTCACTGACCAAGTGCCGGGGCCAGAACGTGGTGGCCGTGCCCAGGGGCCCATCCTGGGGCTCAGGTGACCCACCGATCAAGGTGGTCTTCAGAGAGGTACAAATCCCCACAATTCCGGGGTCCTGCTTGGGGCTTGGTCCTAAGTGGAGGAGCCCAGCAGGGCTGGGGTCTGAGGGCAGGTGGGGGGCCTGGCTCTCGGCCTCCCCCACCCTCACATACCCTGGGTAGGGAACAGGAGGGCTGTGGTGAAGGCTATCTAGGCCAAGAGAGACAGTCTCTGGACACAAGGACTTCCCTTGGCCCAGGGCCCTGGGATTCTGGGGACCCAGGCTTGCCCCTCGCTGGTGGGTACTGCAGGGCACTGGCCCCAGTTCTGTTGCTCTTGGGCCTCTAATTCGCTGGCTTCTCCAGCAGCCCATAGGCCTCCCACCATCTGCGGAAGTGGGCAGGGGGGGTGGTCAGGTCCTCTGTTTTTCTACGTGGTCCGCTTGTGGGGCTACTGCTGCACTGGTGCTGGGGGAAGGGGCAGCATGCCCCCTCCACCCAGAGGTTCCCCCTGCAGCCGTTTCACCAGCCTCCTGGCTCTGTGCTACCCAGGAGCACCCTCCCACCCCCAGCAGGAGGAGTCCGCATGGGGATCAGGTCGAAGTGGCAAAGCAAAGAAGGACGCTCCTCGGCATGGAGTCTTCTCACCCTTATGAACCCTTGACTAGGCCACCTGCAGCTCCTCACTGCTGCTCCCCTGCACTCTTGTCCCCCTCAGTCCAGCCTCCACACCCAAGCTGTGACCTTAGGAAGCTCAGCCTTGACCCTGGGTCCTGAGGCTACGAGGCCGGGGCACTGGGGGGACAGACATGGGGTATCCTTGGGAGACCAGACAGCTGAATGGTGGGGGTTCCCAGGAAAGCCCACAATGCTCGGAAGGTGAGCGGAAGGGTGGGGAGGCCTCCACCCAGGAAGGAGGCTGGGGGCTGGCTGGGGGCCCATCTGGCCCAGGCTGACCTGAGGGCTGATGAGAGATTCAGGCCCCATCCTGCGCTCCCAGCCCGCCCTTCCTGCTCCTAGGGTTGGGAGGAAGAGCTCCTGGGGACACCGGGCCTGGCTGGGGGGGACCCACACTGACTAGATTGGGTGTGGTCTGTAGGCCTCCAGGGGACCTGGGTCACTGACAGTCACAGACTGCAGGTTCCCTCTGTGTGTCTTGATCCAGGGGTCTTGGAGACCATCCTTGGTACCACCTAGGTCATAGCTCTGAGAGGCCCACCTGGGCAGGGGCCCCTGTTCTCCTCTCAACCTCAGTTAAAGGTGGGGAGTGGGTGCCCACTACTGAGCCCTCCCCTCTCACTGCAGCCCCCTCTCACACAGCGCTAACCCTCCGGATCTTGTCCAGGGACCTTCCAGCTCTATGTCTGCACATGCAGCTTGAAGTGCCTGCCTCCTTACCCACTCTTCTGCTCTTCCCAAACTTGGCCGCACATCCTCACTGTTCCCCCATAAGCCCCTGATCCTCTGCTGACCATTTCATCCCCCTTTTCCTCCTCAGCAGAGCATAGTCAAACCTTCCATTCTCCTACACCATTGCTCCTTCACTCCATAATAGAGCTTTCTCACCACCAGTCAGCAAGCCCACTTGAAGAGCTCCCATGGGTGCTGTATCTTCCATCCCCAGAGGTGACTCCTCAACCCCCTCAGCAATCTCTTAATTTTACCTTGCTATTTCTAAATCCCTTGCTTATATTATGATTCCTTGCTTTTGCAGTTTTAGACATTGTCTAGCCACTGCCTAACATGGAAGATGAGAGATCAATATTTCATTTTCACAATCTCTGCTTTTGCCATTTTCCTATCCTCTCAATATATTGCAATTGTAGGCTAAATAAATATTTAGTGGGGCCCCTGGGCGGCTCAGTCAGTTAAGTGTCTTCCTTTGGCTCAGGTCATGATCCTAGAGTCCTGGGATCAAGCCCTGCATCAGGCTCCCTGCTCAGCAGGAGTCTGCTTCTCCCTCTTCCTCTATGCTCTCTCTCTCTGTATATATTAAATAAATAAAATCTTTAAAAAATATTTACTGTTTGCATTTGTGTAAAAATTATGTAACTTTATATGCTTAATAAATGAGGTTTTCAGCTGAGTCATGTGGTCTATGATTAGAACTTTTTGTTTTCCCTGGGGTTAAGAATTGCCTTCATGTTTTGCTTAATTTTCTTTTTTAAGATTTTTATTTTTAAGTAATCTCTACAACCAATGTGGGACTCAAATCTGCAACCCTGAGCTCAAGAGTTGCTTGCTCTACTGACTGAGCCAGACAGGTGTCCCTGTTTTGCTGAATTTTTAATGCATCTATCAACCAGTGAATTCTTGAACTTTCTGCTTGAATTGTAAAACTTCTATTTATTCAGTTGAGAGCACCAGCAATCTATCAGCTTTATTATTTTTTTTCTCCTGGAAGTTTCTTTCTGCAGTCCTCAGAGGACTGGTTGCTCTTCAGGCCTGCTGAATAGCTGTAGTACTAGAACTCTTTCCCCCCTCATTTTGGAAATTTCCTTGGTTGGCTGGTATCTATCTATCATCTATCTATCTATCTATCTATCTATCTATCTATCTATCTATCTATCATCTATCTATCAATCATCTATTTTTTGGGTTGGATTCTCCTGGTTCTTAAATCCTATGCTTCTCTTTTTTGGTTTATGCTTCATTTTCCTGGAGCATATCCTCAAGTAATTTGCTGGAAAAAGCCTGTGGTAGGTAAGATTTTTGACTGTGCATGTTTGAAAATGCCTTTAACCTACTTTCATACCTGAAAGTGTGGGTGTAGAATTCTAGATTGGAAATGTTTTTTTCCCTCAGGAGTTTGAAGGCATTTCTTCATCATGTGCTAGCTTTCTGTATTGCTGTTGAAAAGTCTGATGCCATTTCGACTTGCTAGGCTGTGTATGTGACCTACTTTTTCTCTCTGGAAACTTAAGGTATCCACTTTATTGGTGGTATTCTTAGGTCAAATCTTGTGCCCCAATGAGGGCATTCAGGGGTTTAAGGAAGGAAGAGGGTAGGACTCTTACTTCTTAGCATAAAAGTGTTCACCAGGGATCCCTGGGTGGCGCAGTGGTTTGGCGCCTGCCTTTGGCCCAGGGCATGATCCTGGAGACCCGGGATCGAATCCCACATCGGGCTCCCGGTGCATGGAGCCTGCTTCTCCCTCTGCCTGTGTCTCTGCCTCTCTCTCTCTGTGACTATCATAAATAAATAAATAAAAATTAAAAAAATTAAAAAAAAAAAAGTGTTCACCGAACCCATTTGTTTTTATCATGATGGCCCATTCTCCACCCACAGCTGCTCCTTGTGTCCTCATATTCAGAACCTCTTGGATTCAGTTTCTCCAGGGACTAAGCCTTCTGTCTCTGGTTGGACTGGAGGACAGGCAGTACCTGGCTTCATGGGCTGGGGAAGGGATGGGGTGGCAGGATGTATGACCTGGGAAGTGTCTGCTGTTCAGACAATCTTCGGTAAATATCCTCCCTGTCTGCCATTCCCTCTAGCACTCCGGAGGCTAGCTGGGGGTGCCTGACCCTGAGCCTGCTCAGGGTTCCAGGCTGAGAGCTTTTCCATTATCAACATCTCTTGCTTTTGCAGGGCTTGGTGTCTATATTCTTGGTTTCCACAAGTCCTTCTGGTTCCCCATTTCTAAACTTCTGTTGATAGTTTTTAGCCTCTCTTGTCTCCTCTTCTGATCACTTTAGATTTGTTGATCTATATCTTAAAACACCTAATGCCTTTACTGTTATTTTAGTGGGGTTTGGAGGAGGTAGAGATAAACACATGTGTTAGTTTGCCATATTTAACCAGAAGTTGTTCATTAACTTCTCAGCTCTCTTCATCTGGGTTGTGGTCCCTGGTACCACAACTGCTCTAGTTACCAGTGGCCTCCCAGTGGCCACTTCAATGTGTCTTCTGCCCTGACTTCTCAGGTTTCCGTCTTTGGGGGGTGGGTCCTCCTGTTGAAGCCTTCCAGCTCCTGGGACCCACACTTTCCTGGGTTTTCTCCGCCAAGTCCACTCTGTGACCCCCTTGGTCTGCTGGCTGCCTCTGCCCTCCCTCTATTGCCAACCTCACCACGTCCACAGACTGATGGTTCCTGGTTTCGACTCTCAGGGCCAACCAGGCCACGGGGCCCCAGGCCCTGGCCTTACCACTTTGGTGTCTGAGGGCCATCTTGAATGGACACGTTCTGTCCTCCCTGTCCCCTTCATCCCAGGAAATGGCAGTGCCATCTAGTTCCCACCTGAGTTCTCTCTAGCCTCCAGACCACATGTAGAATTTTGTTCTGTGCAAAGATGGTAAGTTGTCCATAGCTCTTCCCTCTCTCTCTTTCTTTAATTAAGGACCATGAATTAAATGGGTTGAATGCTTGCCTGTAGTAGAGATTTGGCTTCTCAGGGGCCCTTGTAGTGATTTGGGTGTGTATGTTACATTTTGGTCAGTGGAAATAAGAGAAACTGATACAAGTGGCTTCTGCATAGGGTCTTGTCCTTCCTTCCTGCTGCTGGAATGCAGACATGATGGTGTCTGTGGGAGCAGCCATCTGGGGCCATGAGGCAGATGTGTATTGGGGACAATGAAGCTAGCAGAGAGCAGGGCCCTGGGTCTTCATGTAGGGCTGTGCACACCCCAGCCCTGAGACCCCATGGGTGGCGAAATTCTGTCTGGATTAGGCTACCACTCATGTCATTGTTTTGGCAACAGCTAGAACCAATCCCCTTGCCCTGAACCTGGTCTGTCACCTCTGCCAACTGCTCCTCTGCACCCCCCCTGGTGTCCCCACCACATTCTATATGCAGTTTGGATGCATGTAAATCAAAATATGTCCCCTCTGGTCTTAGAGCTTAAAACCCTCCTACAACTTCCCATCAGAGTCCATCTCTGTATGAGGGCTGCCAGCCCCGATCTGGTCCTGCCAGCACTCCATTCTCACCTTGTCCCACTCATCAGAGCCCCACTGGCCCAGGTGCCACTGTCCCCTGGACCTCAGGACTGATGTCCCTAGCCCCTGGGTAAAGTTTTGTTGAACAACATAGGGAACAGTTAAGCAAGTGAGTCAGTGCAGACTTCAGTATCAGAAAGCACAAGAACCTTCCAGGGCTCTGGCGGGGGTCAGAGCCTGGCCGTCAGTATCGTGAGGTGTCGGGAGGGCCAAGGATGACTTGGGCAGGCCTTCCCCTGCTCCTGGACGCCTGTCTAGCTCATGGGCCCCTCACTTGGCTCCTGCCACCCCCACCTACCCCGCTGCTCACTCACTGGGGTTTTCTTCCTCCTGGTCCTCGCTGCTCTGTAACCTTGCGCCTATCCTTGGCGCTTGCAGGCTTCCTGCCCGTCTCTCCCTGGATCAAGCTTCCCGAGAAAGGGGTTTGCGCGGCCTCCCCAGCACCTGGCGCAGCTCCCGGCACACGGTAGGTGCCCGAGTCACTGGTTGATGGATCTGGGCTGGAGGCAGTTGCCTTGCACCCCTCTCTGCGCTCCCGGGGACCCAACGGGGGTGGACCGGGTCGGGGTGGGGGTGCTGGGTGAGCCCCCCCACCACCACCCCAGAGCCATCTGTGGGCACCTGGCCGCCGATCGTGGGAGAAGAAGGAGGAAGGGCTCAGAGGCCAGGCCTGGCGCAGCCTCCAACACTGCCGTCCTCCCGAGTTTCCGTGACTGTCTGTGCGTAACCGCACGGCGGTTTCCATCGGCGCTGCCAAGTGGCGGCTGCCGGGCCTGGCCACGGGTTCTGATCCCCAACAAGCCTGCCCTCTGTCAGACAACCCTGGGAAGCCGGGGAGCGCTGGGGGCCCGAAGGGTTAAACTGCCCTCCACCACCCCAGTCTCAATTTCTCAATTTTTCAAAGGCCAGGCCCTCTTTCCTTCCAAGTCACAGCTGACGTGAAATGTAGCCTTAAAATGCAGCTGACATGAAAAACAATAGCACTCCCTCGGAGAGGTTCTGCTGTGGGCTGGATGGCCCCCCGCCCCCCAATAATTACTCAAGACATTGGCATGAGCCAGGCCTGGTTAGGTAACAGGCTGCTTGCTCCGGAGACTTATAACTCACAGGCAGTTACACATGATCTCCGCAGACAACAAAATCGTTTCCAGGATGGCGGGGAGGGCGAGGCCTCGGAGAGGGTACGGGGGCAGGAGGAGCCGAGGCCGGGCTGGGTGGGGGTGGGTTCCAGGGAGGGCCTCCCGGGGGCTCCCGGGATGCAGCCTGGGAACTTGGGAGCTGGGGAAGCTTCTGTGGGAAGTAGTTGCCCTGTCCCTCTCTGCTCTGACCCCCTACCCGCACCTCAGTCTCCCAAGCAGGAGGCCACCCCGGTCCAGCCTATCACTGAGGAAAGCGCAGGGAAAAACTCATTCATACTGAAGTGTGAATGACTAACTGTGTGGGGAGAATTCCCTCCTTCTCTGCAGAAGATAATTAATTGTCTGTTTACTGTCCGTGGCCCCATTGTACGTTACTCCCTCAAAGGCAGGTCCACATACTTTCCCCCGTGTTCCCAGCGCCTAGTACATAGCAGACATTCAGAAAATATTTGTTGAAGACAACATCTAACCCAAAGAAGGAAGCGCCAATGGTGTAACTTCAGGCACACGGGGTGGGGCCTCCTGGCAACAAGTGCCAAAGGGATGCTGGCAAGTGGATGCTTGCGGACACTCCTGCTCCCCTCCGCGCTTCTCTCTGACACCTGGGCCTCTGGAGCTCTCCCACAGGAAATGCCTGTTTCCCTGGAAGGATGCTGAGGTGGGGTGGGTGGAGGACTTGGGTTGTGTGGGCTCGGAAGGCCCTCCCTCCCGCCCCCGTCGGACCAGGTCTGTGCTCTGGCAGCCCAGCAGCAGGCCCGTGCCGGGGGACCCCATGTCTGGGGCTGCAGTGGGAGGGAGGCTCCAGTGGGGGCCCAGCCTTGGATGAACCTTGGGGAGGCAGCTGCTCCCACTGTTCCTAGGTCCATTTTCACTGTGACCAGCTCTGCGCACAAGGATATCCCTGTCCAGGTCCATCTGACCTCTGTCTCAGGCCCAGGCTGCCACCCTTCCTGCGTTGTCCCCCTGCAGAAACCAACACGTGGACTGTGGGGCAGGCCCTCAGCTTCCCTCAGTGGGCCCTTCTGCTGGGCAGTGCCGGCTTCTGCGGACACCTGGCTGTCCCCGCCCCAAACACCCACTACCTCACCGAGGCACTCAGGCCACAGGAACTTACGGGGCACCAGTGGAGGTGGTGGTGGTGACCACGGTGGTGTGATTTAAGTCCCTGATCAGCACAGTGTGTTGTGAGGTCAGTGGAGCCACACCGAATATGAAATCCCACGGCTCCAAGTGGCTACACCCCGTGGGACATCCCGGTTTGCTTCCTGTCCTCTGGGTGGCATGGGGCACCCCTTCGCGAAGCCAGCTCCCCTGAGTTTGGGGGACACCCGAGCCTCATGCCTCCCACATCTGCTCACCCTTCTGTGGTTGTCCTGGCTCACTCTCCTGCCTCTGCAATCTTTTGCTGGTGACCTCGTCCACACCCCTTCATCAGAAGTGCCATTCCCACCGTTCTCCAGAGTCCACGCTCAGCTCGGACCTGTCCTCTGGCCTCACACCCTGACCACAGGCAGAAGCCCCCATGCAGCATCTCAAAGACCTGTCACATCATCCCCTGCCATGTCTGCCTGGGGATCACAGCAGCCTCTTCTCCCCTACTGCATGGTCAACCGGAGCCTGGAGAGAGGGCTTTCCTGATGATGCCCCTCCCTCATCCCCCAATCCAGCCACCTCTCATGCCTGGATTTTGGTCCCCCCGCGCCCCCCACATCTCCTGTGTCCACCCTTCTTTCTAACCCTGGTTCTCTCTCCCTTCTCCCTCCCAGGACCTCAGCCATAGTGCCTCCTGTCTCCCCTGTCCCTTTGGGATCACATCATGTTGCACCCAGACAGTGGCCCTTCCGGGAAGAGTTAACTACACGTGGGTAAACGTTGGTGGGCACGGTAACCCAAAGGATATGCTCACTGTACAGCTTATGATGAAGAAGCAGCACGTGGGCCCCAGGTCGTGCCCTGCCCCACTCACGGGACAGTCGCTTTCAAGGCTCCCCCTTGGCGGTTCCCTCATCAGCCTTAAGAAACATGCTTGCCATGGATTTCCCCATTTATCAACTTTTGATATCTTTCCTTGCAGGGGACTAAGGATGGAATTCTCACCATTTTATGATTCTTGGGCCTCCTATCTCCCTGTATAGTGTCACCGTTGTTTGGATTCAGTCCACAGTGATCCGTGCCCAGTGCTTTTTCCCTTGGAGCCACAGGGTCCACGGTTCGCCACTGCGTTTTCTAGCAATGCCTTCATTCAGCGTGATACCCTGCTGTTTTGGAAGCCCTGCTGCACCATGTCTGCTTCTAAGCCCACACTGCTCATTCTCCTGGGAGGCCGACCCTGGACCTGATGTCCTCTGCTCATGCCCTGGTTGGGGCCACTCCACCTTCTCCCTGCCTGCCTCCAGGGCCTCCTCTGTCCTGTTTTCCCCCACATTTTGCTGGGGCATGTTCTCTATAACTTTCTGGGAAAAGGCGCAGAAAGAAAGTTTTATGAACTCTTGAGTGACTGAAAATGCCTCACCCTTGGTGGGTACTTTGGCTAGGTATAGAATTCTATTTTCCTTCAGAAGTTTGAAGGTGTTTCTGTAAATCTCTACTGAAGACCAGCCCATGGTTCGGTGGGTCACCCATCAGTTCTTTAAGAAGATTCCTGGGAGTTCCAGGGTGGAAGGGCACAAAGACATGGCAGCTGCTCTCTCTAGTGCCAGGTTCTTGGTGAGTCTTTCCTCTCATTCCTCCCTGGAATGTCTGGGAGTAGGGTAGTGGGCCTCCTTGGGTGGAGCCACCATGCTTCCTGGATGTTCCCTCTTACTTTTCACCTTTCTTCTTTATTTCACTTTAGGGGAGATGTCAATCATTCACCAAGTTTTTTTTATTTTTTCCTGATTTTAATTCAGCAGCATATTTTACATTTCCAGGAGCTCTTTCTGGTTTTCCATTTGTTTCTTTTTCACAGCATCCTGTTCTGGTTTAATGATTACATTACCTTCTTGAATTTCAGAGTGATCTTATAAATGCAGAGCTCCATTGCCTTATATCCTTTGGGGTGCCCTGCTGGCCCCCTTAAAGGGCCCCAGGGTATAGCACCATCTGGCACTTCACCTCCATCACCCCACCCTCTCCCTTGGCCTGTGCTCAGCTCTCTACTTCTACTCACATCCACAAGTCAGGCATGTTCCATCCTGCCTTGGGGCCTTTGTGTGTGCCACCCCTGTCTGGATGCTCTCTGCATCCTTCTGTGTAGTCTATCTAATTTCCACAGATGCTTTATGTTCATATCACAGAGTGCTTCCATGGATGCCGTTGCTAATGGATGCCGTTGCTAACTTCTGACACAGGATCACAACTCTGGTTATGTGCCCCGCCCCCCCCAGCTCTCTTTATAGCATTTGGCATGGTTCTAACTACATAGCTGTCTCCATTCTCCCATACCTCCTGGAGGACGATCCCCATGAGGGCAGGGTTTGGTTCACCTTGTCTGCTGCTGTGCCCCAGGGCCTGGCACTAAGCTGCTGCTTGTATACATGTCCTATTGCTACTGTGATGAGTCACCACACACTTCAGGTGCACACACTGACAATCTTATAGCTCTGGAGTCCAGGAGCTCACTAGGCTAACGTGAAGGTGTCATCACAGCTATGCTCCTTCTGGAGGCTCCAGGACCAAAACCACTTCCTGCTTTTTCCAGCTTCTAGAAGTGCCTTCCTTGGCTCATAATCTCATCCTCCACCATCACAGCCAGCAGCCTAGCACCTTCTCTCCTCTCTAGCTTTTGTCTCCACTGTCACAGCCACTCCTCTGTCTCTGACCTCCTGTGTCCTTCTTGTAAGGACTCTTGTGATGACACTGGGCCCATCCAGATAAGCCAGGGTAATTCCCATCTGGAGATCCCTTACTCAGTTTCATCTGCAAAGTCTCCTTTGCTGGGTCAGGTGTCAGGGAGTAGGACAGGGACATCCCTGGGGGTGGTATGTGACTCCAGTGCTCATATGCACTTGCAGGGAAAGTATAGAGTTTCAGTGGAAGGTAACTGGATCTCCTGGAGGAAGTGTCCTTCAAGGGGACACCTCAAGGATCAGCCAGGTAAGGAAGGGGAGATGTCACAGGCAAGGAGATTAAGGTGAGCACCTCTGAACAGCTTCAACAACTCCTGGGTGGAGGGATGATTTGAGATAGGGTGGTCAGGGGCCACCTTAAAGCTCCAAAAGCAACCACGAACAGGCTAGAATTATAAGGGCAGGGGATGCTGTTGGTGACCATGGGGGTAGAGGGCAGCATGATTCCTGCCTCCACAGGGCTATTCCACAGGCCACTCCTTCTTGGCATCTCCTGGGCTCTCTTCCTGTCCTCTTTTTCTCTGGCCCAGGTCTGATGACCTCTCATCCCATCTGAGTCAATCTGGCCAGCCCCTGTGGGTCCCCTGACCCCTGCCTCCAGAGCAGTGATTCAGAACACACAATAGCCTCTCCTAAAACCTTTCAAGAGCTTCTGTTGGGGCTAGCATGAAGACCCAAGGTGCAGGATTCTCACTGTGTGCCCCCAGACTTATCCCACCAGGTTCTTGGTCCCCTTTCTATCCTCACACCTGCCCTGGGTGAGGCCTTGCTGAGAGGCAGAGGCAGCAGCAGAGTTCAACACTCACGTTGTAACTGCCTTCCAAGCTACAGGGTCTCTCCCTGAGATAAGGAGTCACCAAACACCCAGGGAGCCTGACCCTCCCTGTGGGACAAGAGCCATGCTGCAGGCGGTGACCTCACACCAGAGGAGGCTAAGCCAAATTGGCCTTTAGATTAGATTTGATGTTCTCAGAGAGGCTAAACGGCTGGGTGTCCACAAACAGAAGGGAATTGAAGACCCTGTCAGCAGACGTGGCCATAGAGCAGGGTGTGAGCAGTGAGTGGAGGGAGAGGTTGAGGGCTCCAGAGGCAGAGGTTCCAGAGACAGACAGGGAGACCCAGCGAGGAACAGAGCTCCTTGCACGGATCTGTGGGAAGGCACATATGTGCCTGGAGTGCAGGGCAGGAAAGATCAAACAAAACCAACACGTTGTCAAGAGATCCGCAATGTTGTTGGCAACTACGGCACTGTCGTCAGAAGCTGACATACCACAGCGGGAAAAACAAACAAACAAAATAAGGATGTGGAGGAACCCAACTCCTCCACTGGCAAGTTCAAGTCAATCAGCAGAACGGCCCAGGTTGCCTCTACATGTGCACAGAAAGATCATGGAAACAACCCCCTTAGGCCCCAAGGGAAAAGTCCACGCATTTCAAAAAGTTCATACCTTGGAGTAAAATAGGAAATTAATACCAGCTAAGGAGTGACAAAACTGACACACAAGGAGCTTTACAAGATCATGTAGTTCCAAACGATGCTTTGGATATAAAATAGCAATTAAATCCATCTAGAAAGACCCACGACAAGAATGATAGAAGCACGTGGGATGCTGCCAAGAGGGTATTCAGAGGAAGATTGATAGCCATTCTAGAAAATCAGAAAATGAAGCTTCAACTCAAGAAGGTGGAGGAAGAACAGCAAGATAACTGCCGAGAAAGAACTAGAGAGAGAGGATAAAGGAAGATACGAGCAGAACAGGAAAGTGTTTATGAAGGCAGAATTGGTCAGTAAAACCAAAGGAGGGTTGTTTGGGAGCCAATGACATGCAAAAGCTTGAAGCAGGAGACAAAGAATTTGGATTGGAAGAGGAGGAACAGCCATAGGTGCAGAGTGAGTGGAATACGTCATGTCCTACAAAACCAAAAACTTGACGGGATGAATCGCTTTTTAAGGAAAAATTACCCTAAGCAGCCAACGAAGGAGGAAATCCCGATAAACTGAAGCCCCCAGATGAGGTGAAATAATAGTCACTTATTCTCCTCCAGATGGGCTCAAGTCTAGTTTTTTGGGGGCGATTCTACCATATTTCCATGAAGTAGAAACATGGATCTCACACAAAGTGTTCCGGCGCACAGGAAAGATGGGGCATCGCCTAATGTATGAGAGAAAACCAGGTGCCAACCAGGTGCCAGGGGCAAAGCCAGCTGCAAACAAGAGTCCCCCACCCCCACCGTGTCCCCTGCATTGTAAGAGAGCAGACTGGATCGGGCAGTTCAGAGGCATCTCTAGAATGCAAGGCCAGCTCGATCCTGGAGGCTGAGCCACGCACTAGCTCACATGGTCTATTTTGGCCGCTAGCTTAGGTGTGTTTTCAACCTGACTTCTCCTGCCACCATGGGCTGATGGGCTCTGGGGTGTGTCCCCCATCCCCAAGCTCCTGGCCTGCCCTCACCATGCCAGCCCTGCCTGTCCTGGCTGTTATTCTGGAGTGTTGTTTGTCTCCAGCCCCTCGCCCCTCCACAACTCAGGGCCAGGCACATGGTGGGCACTCGGGGAGGGGGTCTCTGTGGAACCCATCTGGTGTTTACCTCCACACAGCTTTGTGCAATCTTCCCCACCAACCATGGTTCTTGCGCAAACAGGGTGTGACGCTGGGATGGGAGGGAGGGAGAGATGGGTGCACAGAACACGCAACAGGGGATGGGAGGCAGCCAGTGGTGATGCTGGAAGCCCAGCCTCCCCCTGCAGCGAGCTGAGGTTGATGGGAACAGAGGGGCCCTGGGATCCGGAGGCAGGGCGGTGGTTCAGGTGTTTCAGAGTTGAATGAACCCATGGATATACATTGGCGTTCAGATGACCTCTCAGGGGCAGAGAAACCAGGGCTCTGGCACCAGAAGGTGGGAGTGCTTTGCTGGGAGCCCCCCGCCCCCCAATGCCTTCACCATGTACCTGGGCATCTGCTAGTTCAGTGAGATCCACTCCCTCAAGTGCCCCTGGGCCGTGTACCCCACAGCAGCTGCCCTGCGCGGGTACCTGGCCGGCACTCAGGAAACAGGGGTGGAACCAGGCCGGAAAGAAGCACACTCTCAAAGGAACCAGGGCAGGATGTGGGGCCTCTCTGGGAAAGCCCCATGCCCCTCACTCTGACCCCAGGGCTCTCAAACCTGTTCTTTCCTCTGCCTGGTCTCTGTCACGCTGCCTCCCTCTTGCCTTTCTGGCCTCACCTCCTGAGAGACGCCCCTTGGCCCCCTCCAGTCCTCTGTATCAGAGCCCCCCACATTCCTACTGTTATCCGAAGGTTGTCTTGCCCACTTTTGTTTCCCCGATTCCTGTCTGTCCTCCCCAACAGGCCACAGCCCCTTGGGAGCCAGGACCCCCATGCTCTTGCCCAGCACCAATGCCCGGGGCACAGGGGTGTGCAGGGCCTGCTGATTGAACAAATCTGTGAGGGAGGGAATGAGGCCCAGGAGAGGACAGTCCTGGGTCCTGCTGGGCAGAAGCTCCTTGGGGAGCTCGGGCTGGTCTGTGCAAGGGGACGGAGAGGCCTGACCCTGTCCAGGCTGGAAGGGGGAGCGTAGCGAGGTGGGGGTCCCACAGGGCTAGTGCAGGGGCTGCGTGACTCTGCTGGTGGCTGGACCCCTCATGTCACCTGCCTTCTGAAGTGACAAGTGGTCTGCCCCCCTCCCCCAACACAACTCTGCTGGCTTGGGGACAGCGGGACGGACGCCTGTGGGGGAGGGTGTGGTGGGGGCCCTGGTGGCAGCTGAGAGCAGGGCCTGCAGGCTTGGGGGGACCTGGGGAGGAGGACTTTGGGCAGCTGACACTGGGGACCTGGGGCCTGACAGATGGGCCGTAGGGGCTTGGCAGCTGGACTGGTAACAACTGGAGTCAGAGTGGGCCACCTGGGGCCACGTCACAGTGCCTGAGCTGTGTGTGTGTGTGTGTGTGTGTGTGTGTGTGTGTGTGTGTATGTGGGGGTGGACACGGGGGCCTTGGGCAGGAGAGGGCACAATGGGGGTCCCTCTGGGCCCTTCTGCACAGTGGTGACATCCTGTGGTGGCCCCCAGCATCAAGCCCAGGTGTGACAGGCTTTTCCACCCAAGAAAGTCCTCTGTCTGAGCACTTTTGGGCGGCCCCAGTGTGCACACGCTGCAGGGACTCCTGAATGTGCACATCCCGCTTTGGAGGCCGGGAAAGGCTGGGTGCCATCAGCGTGGGACACAGGGTGGAGAGGGGGTGATTGTGTGTTCAACACCCCTGCAAGGTCCCTGAAAAGATAACAGCTCAGACAGTAACGTGTATCCGCCAGAAAAAGGAAACACAGGTTTCATGGAGAAGTCGCTCGGGAACAGCTGGGTTAAACAAAGTAGGTTCTTCTCCTTGCAGGCCTTCTCAGAGCATTTAACACGCAGATAAGCATGCTTTGTACAAAGCTGGGGGAGCGGAGCACAGTCGGGAAGGGAAAGTGTATCTGGAATGTTCTGGGGATTCTTCTGACCATGAACCCACCACCACAGTCGGAATGCTGAGTGGCACGTCCCAAGGATTCGAGCTTCCTTAAGTGCGATGCTCTGCCTCTGCCCGGGACCCTGTGTGGGGAGGGCTGGCCCCTAGCGTGGCTGTGCCACCTGTCCCCGCCCCCCGAGGCTCCCGCAGGCTTTGTGGAGCTGGGACAGCCCTGAGTTAATGCCCTGGGCGCTGCCCTGTGGCCACGGCCCCCGGCTGAGCCTTGGGAAGGCACCAGAACGGCCACTGGGGAACCTGCTCTTCCCCGGGAGCGGAGGGAGTGTGGGGAGGGCTGGTGGGCTGGGCTTGGGTTTGGGGGAAGGGGCCCCCCCACCGCCGGCTGGGGTCGGCTCCGCTCTGGGGCCGCTGGAGTCTGTACAGGGCTGGGGGCGCCGACACGGCCTTGGTCTTGGGGTATGACGGGGGTTCAAGGTAGCGCTCAGAAACTGGCTGAAGCCACGGAAAGAGCCGTCGTGGGTTCTGTCCAATGTAGTTAAAAACATCTGACTGTGACCACAGAAATGCTGGCATCCGGGGCTGCTGCAAAAACATCTTCATGTGAAATGCAAACGCGCCGCTGCCTGAGGAGCTCGCGTTAACCCTTGGAAGGGAGTGTGCTCGGGTGGAGCCCTGGCCTGGCCTCTGCAGGGATGAGGCCTGGGCCCCCGCAGGGGTGAGGCCTGGGCGCCGTGCCCCCCACCCCTGGGGTAGGCACAGCGCATGCAGAATGTCACTGGACTCCACTGCCCCCAGAGGGCCCCGCGCGGCCTCGGTCCTCCATACGCTCACAGCATAGGGATATCTAGGTTTTGGGGGCGACTTCCAGAGGCAGAGGGGCAGCCCCTCCCGGGGCTCAGGCCGTGACTCAGACTCATGTGCACTCACCCAAGGGACCCTGAGTCGGCCACACTGAGTCAGGTGCTGTGCGTGGTACAAGGAGGCAGAGTAAGGCCTGCGGCACTCGGGTGGTGTTCCGGGGTCGGGGAGAGAGACGTGAGAACCAAGGCAGTAAAATACCTAGAATGTTAGACGGTACCTGGGGGTTTTGGGGGGCCTTGGAGAGCTGGGCACGCCTGATGGATGAGCAGGGCGTACATGGGAGGTGTCAGCCGAGGGCGGAGGGCACCAGCAGGAGTGGGCAGCCACAGCCCAGGAGCCACGGCCCCGCGGCCACCGCTGGGGGAGGCATCCCTTCACAG
Source organism: Canis lupus baileyi (assembly GCF_048164855.1). Classification (NCBI taxonomy): domain Eukaryota; kingdom Metazoa; phylum Chordata; class Mammalia; order Carnivora; family Canidae; genus Canis; species Canis lupus. The sequence goes on from NC_132858.1 coordinate 9,449,232, forward strand.
CACGCTCTCAGCATGATCCTACCATGGCCAGCTCGCCTGTCCACCTCCGGGACCGCCGGGCGAGCTCAGCCTTCCAGCACCGCTCCCAGTGCTACCGCGCATGGTGCAGAGGTCTGTCCGACACCTGGGCCTGGCGCCCTGGGAGTGAGTCTCTGAGGGGTGGTGGCGGGGCCAAAGGGCAAGCACAGCCTCCATCTGACGGCCCTAGAAAGTCTCCCCAGACGGGCAGGACAGCCCTGTGTCCTCCCATCATCACCAGCACTGAGCACTACTCTTCTTTTTAATTTTTGCCAGTCTGCCCTCTATGGCCAGCTCCCAGACCTCAGTCTGTGGGCTCTTGGCCCACGCTGTGTCTTCGTGGCAGTGGGACTTTCTTATGCCCTGTGTGATTGCACCGTGTCCTGTAGGCCGTGTCTGTTCACCCTCTTACCACCACACACGGCACAGAGGGTGCCCCCCAAAAGGGAAGGTCTGGTCTTATTCCCTGAAACAGGACACGCTGGGAGGGGATGTGCTGATGGGCCTCAGGCCTCTAGCTGTGGTCCGTTTCCTCAGGGGCTTATTGCTCTCTCCAGGCCAGGCCACCAGCTGCCCACATTCATCTTGTGCAGGCGACCCTCACTCAGGCCTGTGTGCACACTCTGGCCCCCCAGTGCCAGGGGCCGCCTGCCAGGGAATGTGTCCAGCTGGTCCAGCCCCCAGGCCCGCCCCCCCGCCCCCAACAGGTGCGGGTGACTCAGCACAGGCAGCTGTTGGATGCAGCCTGGAGACCCCTGAGCAGCCTGCCTGGGCTGAGGGTGGGGCCTCAGAGTTCCGAGGGAGTCTGGCGGGAAGGGGTGGGCATAGCTCAGGCCAAGGCCTCTGCTGCTCTTTCTCTTTGCCCACCCTTGCCTAGTAAGGCCTCCAACACCTCCTGCTCTTCTGCTTGTACAGGAGGAGGGGGTTCTCCAGGGAGGGGCCTGGGTCTGTCTCGGCCTGGGACAGGGATGGTGACAGTACCGTGTGTCTGTCCTGGCAGGCCAGGGTGTCTTGGGTGCCCTGTCTTTCTTGCGGTTGGCTGCTGCCACAGGATACTCTGTCCCCACTCCAGAAGGCTCTGGTAGCGGCATCGGGTATCTGGGTGTACAGAGAGGGAGGGATCTCAAGACCTTTGACTCTGGGCCAGGAGAGCCCCAACGTGTCCCTTTAAAACCTAGTGATGCCCACAGAGCATCAGGGTCCTGAGTTTCCCTGCATGGGTGTGTACGAGACAGGGCTGCAGGCGGGACACACACTTTCTCAGCAGCCCCCCGGCCAGCCCTGGAGGCAGGGGGTCAGGCAGGCCAGGAAGCAGAGGAGGAGCACCTTCACATAAGCAAAGAAGAGTCCCAGAGGGAAATGGCTCAATACTTAGGTCTTGGCAGTATGACAGAGCTGTTTGCTCTGAGGCAAATGGAACAGGGAGGGGAGCTGGCCTTGAGGGCTTGGGGCCCACGCATTCCTTCTCCCAGGAATCCTTGCTTGAGCTCCTTCATCTACTCCACCGAGTTTGCTTGTTTGCTCACTCTCTACCTCCCTTCCATCTGTCCGTCATTCCATCCATCCCTCCACCATTCCATCACCCATCTGTCCATCTATCCATCCATTCATCCATCATTCCATCTATTCATCACCCATCTGTCCACCCATCCATCCATTCCTCCACCATTCCATTCCATCCATCTGTCCACTCATCTGTCCATCCATTATTCCATCCATCCACCCACCCATCTCTCCATCTATCCATCCATCCACCATTCCAACCATCTGTTCACTCATCTGTCCATCCATCTCTCCACCCTTCCATCCACCATCCCATCCTTCTGTCCATCTATCCATCCACCCATCCATCCACTCACCTACCATTCATCCATCCATCCATCTATCCACTCATCTGTCCGTCCATCCATCCATCCATCCATCCATCCATCCATCCATCCACCATCCCTCCATCTGTCCATCTATCCATTCACCCATCCATCAGCTCACCTACCATCCATCCATCCATCTATCCATCCGTCCATCTTTCCACAATTCCATTCCATCCATCTGTCCATCCACCATCTTCCCTCCCTCCTTCCTTTTCTTCCTTGTTTCCCTTCCTTTTCTTTCTCTCCATCCATGCTGCCCTCCCTCCACCTACCCACCCTCCCACTGCCCACCCACAGCACTCACCCTGCCCCGCCCTTGCCCCAGGCCTGTGTGCCTGCTTTCATTCCTTCTACAAGCAGTTAGCAGCTGCCTCCTGTGTATCTTGCAGCAATGACAAGAAGATCAAAAGGCCTTGATGACGCAGCCGCTGGCCTCTGGAGTGACAGCCTGCCACTAACTAAAAATAGACCAGGATCAAGATGCTGGCCTTCTCTCTAGTCCTCCTCTGTCTCTTGAGTCCCTGCCCCTCTCGACAGGGGACACATTCCCTGGGGCCGAATGGGCCTAGATCAAAGGAGGTCATGGGGACAGGCATGGGGGTGTCAGGGCTTGGTGGCCAGGTGTGGGGTTGAGGAAGGGGGTTACTCTCAGGGCCTTGGCTGACATCATGGATGGGGCCATCTGCTGAGAAGGCAAGCACCCAAGGAAGGCAGGCTTGGGGGAGGAAGAGGAGGCACCTGATCCTGGCCCCAGTGAGTGTGAGGAGCCAGGTTCCCCAGGAGCCCCAGTGAGGGACACACAGGTGTGGGCTGGGCCAGCATTGGGCTCCTAGGATCATGTGGCCTTGAAATGGCCCCTGGGTGTTTATGGGGTTGTCAGAACCCCCACCGAACTGCCCTGGGCACGTGGGAGCGGGTGGGGACAGATGCTGTCCACTCCCGCCCACCCCGTTGACACATGCCAAGAGGGAGCTGGTTGGTGGTGGGAGGCTCAGCTTGACCTTTGTTCATGGTTAATTCATTCAGACAGCAAGGCCACCACAGAGTTTGCTAGGCGCTTACTACACACCAGGCTCTGGTCCAGGCACAGGGCTTTCGTAGGGACAATCCTACACTAGTCCTGACACGGGGCAGCTTCCCTCTCCATGAGGGAGCCAGTCACCCCTGCCAGCTTTAGGGTCGGATGGGGATGAGGGACTGGGGGCACTGGAGGCATGTCAGCCAGGGCTCTGGAGGCATAGACCCGAAGGCAGTGAGGGGACCAGCATGTCAGGTCAGGGAGGAGCAGGAGCAAGCGGTGGCTCCAGGTATGGCCACATGGCTGGTCGGCCACGGCACAGCTCCGGGTTATGCTTCGCGTGGGCCCAGAGGCCTTGAGGAGGGACCCCCAGGAGGCCAGGGGTGGCAAATGGGAGCTTCAGGCAGGTAAGGCTAGAGGGACTCATGAAGCTGGGGACCCACGGGCTGTGGAAAGGCGCCGGGAGTGCATTCCAGGGAGAAGGGGCTTTAAGCTGGGAGTGCGTGGTCTGGTTTATGTTTGAGACGTCCCTGTGGCCACTGCGTGGAGACAGGAATGCAGGGGCCGAGGGAAGCCGGGCGCCCCTGGGGATGGGCTGGCCCTCATCTTTGGGAAGGAGCACTACGTACATACATGCTGTGCCCGTCTGACGGAAATGCCCTTCCGCCCTGGCAGAGGCTGCAGAGGAAGGAGGCTGTGTTTCCAATCCACCTCCCCAGTACTTGTGACCCATGCCCCTGGGGCGCGTGGCTTCCTTCCTTCCACACCACCATGTTCTCAGCTATAAGTGACCTTGGTAACGCCACCCACAGGGCTCTGGTGAACCTCACTGACTGCCTGGCCCACTTCTTCCAGGCAGCCCTCCCTGGATGCCCACGCCTCAAGCGGTTTCCTCTTCCTTGGAGTCTCTGCCCTTTGGACCTTCCTGGGACACAGGATGCACTACAGTCCCTCCCCTGTGTGGACAGCTGGCCCAACAGACAAGGAGCTCCCTGTGGGGGGCACTAGTGTGGCTTCCAGCAGAGTCAGGAGCCTGATGCCCCTGGGCTGCTGCACATGATGTCAACAGTGGCAAGTCTATCACTGTGGCTCAGGACACAGCCCCTAGCACCCTGGCCTCTGCAGTCAAGGACTCAGGACCCCTGTGGGTGTGGGGGTCCTAGCTCCAACAGGCCAGACCTCGTGAGCAAGCAGGGCCTGTTTTTGCTGATACGACGGTCCCATAAGTCCCACCGTGGCAGCCAGCCAGGCAGGCAGCAAGGAGCTGGGGCCTGGTCCTGCTGTCAGGGTGGGGCTGGGAACAGAACCCTCCTCCCTGTCCCAGATCAACAGGAGGAGGAGGGGGAGGAGGAGGGAAGGGAGGAGGGGGAAGGAAGGGAGGAGGGGGAAGGAAGGGAGGAGGGGGAAGGGAGGGAGGTGGAAGGAAGGAAGGGAGGGGGAGGAAGGAAAGGAGGATGAAGGAGGGAGGAGGGGGAAGGAGGGAGGGAAGAAGGAGGGAGGTGGAAGGAAGGGAGGGAGGGAGGAAGGAAGGAGGGAGGGAGAAGGAAGGAAGAGGAGAGGGAGGGAGGGAGGGAGAGGGGGGAGGAGGAGGAGGAAGGCAGCCTGTCCACACTGACTTGGTGTGTGTGCGTGCATGTGTAGGCCTGGGCCACAGCTCACACTCCAGCAGCCTGTAGTCCCTTCTGCTTTAGTCCGGGGTGGTGGGGTCCTACACCAGAGGCAGGGGTGAGGCTCGGAGGGGTTAGGAGACCCTCCAGGGTAGGGGTGTTTAAGCAACAATAGGACGCACGACTAAAAGTTGGGATTTTCAATAAACCATGAATTTCCTCTAGTATAAAACATTGTAGAAAATATTTGGGATATACTTATACAAAAAGTCCTTGTTCACCTTAGCCATCCTGTGTTCTTTTTCTCTTTCGCTAAAACCAGGGACCTGGAGGCCCTGCCACTTGGGGGTGACTTCCAGACCCGGGGCCCCCAGCTCTCCCTGGGCTATGAGGCCTGTTTGTGGGGTACGGCCCAATCCCCCCGCTGCTGGCACTTGCCTGGCTGGCTCCCCTGCCAGAGCAGCCCTCAGGTCGGCAGCTCCTGGGCCAGCCCACACCCCACTTCCCTCAGCCACGCTCAGGTCCTGTGGAGCCCACGGGGTCAGAAAGTCTTAGCCCCTCGGTCCCCATGGTTGGCCGGCCCAGGTGGGCAGGCAGGTCCCAGGGAGGAATTCTCACTGCAACCCCCCACTCCCTTGCCCACCAGGAACATTTCCTCGGCTTCCCATCCTGGAAATCATGCACAACCTGGCACCAGGGACTCTGAGTCCCCGGGGAGGGGCAGAGTGGGCACCTCTGCTATCGTGAGAACATGTCCCGAACTTCCCACTGCCCACAGGGATGACGCCCTGATCCATGGCATGTTTGCACTGCCCAGCAGGCCCCTGGCACCCCAGCAGGCGCCTGAGGAAAAGCCCATAGTTGTTACCCAGCGTAACTGACTACTGCCTCCGGCTCGGCCCCCAGTGTGTGCTCACTCAACCCCCAGTGCGGGGCACCCTCTCCTCTCCCAATTATGTTAAAAATAAGACTATATTCTCAGTAATGCGACTTGTCCCCACTGCAGAACTGTGGGATGCTGGTGCTGACAGGGCTCTGAGCACCTGCTGCCCGTCTTGTGGGGCAGGGCCTCCATTTGTGTGGAGAGAGGCCCCCCTGCACCCACCATCCTGCTCTGTCTGCTGAGCTGGAGGGAGGAGGCGGCCACGTGATGGCAGGAAGCCCTGTCCTGGGATGCAGGGCTCCGGGGCTGGCTCGTCCACCATGATGCGGGAGGCTGGCAGTCACACTAAGGCCCATGGGGGGGAGGGCACACAAGTTGCCCCTTCTGGTCCTAAAAGTGGCCCCGTGGGCCCAGTTAGCAGAAGGGGAAACTGAGACTCAGGAGGTCTAACAACCGTGTGGTCCCACAGACAATGATGGTGGAGGTGGCCACTTAAACTCTCATGTGACGGGTCACGTTCCACCATGTGATGGCCACCATGCCCACCACCATCTGCTCTCCTCCGGATGGTGGTCTGCCAACACCCTCCAGCACTGCCCTTGCCGAGAACACCCCAAGCACAGGAGCAGGATGAGCACCCAGCGGGCACTCAGCCATCCCTTTGCTCAGCACTTCTGCCCTCCTTGTCCCTGGTTCCTACCTAGCAGCACCAGAGGCCGTGAACCTTAGCAGGATGCTGGGACCCACAGGCATGACCTCATGCTCCCCCTTCCAGGCCTTATGAAATGTGTAGCTATAGCTTAATTAACCGGCACACAGGTTCAGGAGGACATTCTGGCTATGTGCACAGAGCAGTGACAGTGCCAAGGAGCTGAGCTTGGGGGACACAGAGAGGACCCAGAGGATTCTGGACCATGAGAGGGTCTCAGGCTCAGGGACTCCAATGGGATGGAATGTCAGAAGTCTGGGCTATGCTATGGACAGTGATCCAGGGCAGCAGGAGGACAGCACAGTGGCTTCGTGAGGGAGGACTCCATGCTGGGCCTGTAGGAGGGTGGCAGGGTGTGACAACATGGTACAACCAAAGTGTGCAGGAAGGGAGTGGAGATGTGCTGGGGACCATGCCATCCTGGTGACCTGGGGACAGTGACAGTGCTGAGGCCAGCCAGCTGAATGCCACACCAAGAAATTGCCCGTGACAGCACCAAGGGGGTAGTCGGCATGAGGGGGCGCGAGGTTCTCATCCTGTCCTCCTGCCACACCAAGTGTCTTCCCATTGGACTTCCAGCCGCCAGCCCTGTCTCTAGGCAAAGCTCTTGGAAGCAGTGCCCTGCGTCAGCACTGCGACATATGGGGTCCCTCAGTGCGCAGCTGACACCCCACCCAATCACAGTCAGCACAACCTAAATGCCAACAAGCCTACCCGTGCTCTGATCCCGAGTAAACATTTGAAAATACTTGGAACATGAAAGAGAGGCCAGGCTGATCAAACAGAAACAGAGGATCAGGAAGTGACGCGATTCCAAGATATGAAAATGTATCTGGAATTCCCAGAAAGATTCCAGGAACTGTTACACCCACCAGGCAAGGGCAGGACCCCACCACAAATGTGACAGAACAAGAAGACAGGACACCGAAGACAGGTTTGGTAATAGGATTTCATTACGAGGGTAAAGTCGGGGATATAATCCTACAAATAGAAGAGAGAGAAAAGAGACATGGAAGTTTCCTGTAAAATGTCTTCCATCTGATCAAAAGGAATTTGAAGGAGACAAGGGACATGATGTCATGAAGGACATGATCAGAAACAAGAAAGAGAACTTTTCTGGAGCTCAAGGAGTTAAGTTCCTGAAGACTCCCCCCACCAAATACTCAGCACCCTCAATGAACAAAGTTGGCCACAAAGGAACCTCAGGGGGAAATGCAGACCCTCCAAGGCTAGAATGTAGATATGGGAAAATTCCAGGGAACAGAAAAAGGGAAGAACATTGAAGAAAGTTTGAAGCTGAGGCAGGCATGAGAGGTCTCCACAGGAGGTCTGGAGGCCAGGAGGCTTCAGGACAGGTCTGCAGGATTCTGAAGGAACACCTGTGATTCTATACCCAGTTAAACTATCAACAGGCACAATGATTGAACAAAGGTGAATCTAGATCTTCTGAGGACTCAGAACGCTTACCATCCATGCCACGTACCTCTTACTAGGAAGGCGTTTGAAGTTTTTCCAGAAAGCAGAGGAAACAAACAGTAAAGAAGATGTGAGGTCCAGGAATAGTAAGTTGAGCCTAGGACAATCATAAAGGCAAGTTCTAGAATGATGCTAGGCAGGAGGCCTCAAGGGGGGAAAAAATCCAGATTGGAGCAGGGAAGAAGGAGCGCTCCAGAGGTAATGTGGCCAGGACACAGGTGGTTTGAGAGACAGGGCACCCGCCCGGATAGAGGGCCAAAGGAGGGAGACAGTGCAAGCAGGAGGAGGACCCTCCAGACTTGGTCACCTGAGGAAGAAATTCACCTAACCAGGAGAGCAATCAAAACTGAAATGAAGGGATCTCTGGGTGGCGCAGCGGTTTAGCGCCTGCCTTTGGCCCAGGGCACGATCCTGGAGACCCGGGATCGAATCCCATGTTGGGCTTCCGGTGCATGGAGCCTGCTTCTCCCTCTGCCTATGTCTCTGCCTCTCTCTCTCTCTCTCTCTCTCTGTGACTATCATATATTAAAAAAACAAAAACTGAAATGAAGAACTGAGGAGTGGGCAGAGAGGTGAGCCCCAACTTCACCTTCATGCAGAACCAAGATAAACCCACAGAGGCAGGGAGGGCCTCTGAACCGCATGCACGTGCTAGAGGTCTGACCAATGTCAGGACCACAACACGGACGTGACTGACTCATCCTGGGAGGCAGAAAGGGGGTGGGTGGGTGGGATTGCAGCCACTCAATACCACACGGAGTTGAAAGAAGACCACGAAAACCCACAATGACTCCAACTTCCCACATTTTGTGATGTTTTTTTTCCCCCCTTGAACCTGAAAGTGATGTTTAGAAATGAACTTCTTTGGTGAAGAAATGCTTATCTAAATTCAGCATTTTTTTGGTTTCCCTTTTTTTATTTTGTTAAGAAGAACAGATAAATCAAAAGTAGCACTACCATATTCATAATTATTTCTGATGGTGTGTCTATTTGCCCATCCATCCATCCATCCACCCACCGATCCACTCATCTCCTCCATCCATCTACCCATTCATTCTGCCATCCATCCATCCACTCATCCCTCCATTCATCTACCCATTCATCCCTCCATTCATCCACTCATCCAACTATGTATACGTGCACACAGCCATCCATTCCCCCATCCTACAACCACATGCCCACTTATCTATTCATTTAACCCCCCATCATTTTTTCCATGCAACACGCAGTTCAATGTCTAGAACGTTGCTCCTCTCACATTCAAGATGGATATTTCTGGGATAATAAGAGATATCCTTAGGGACAGAAGGGAAGCCCTGGAAGTTTTCACTTTCATTTTCTAACCTTTCTGTACTATTTGAATTTTCTAGAAATTCAAGTAGAACTAAAACATCTATCCAAACACTTTCATTGAATAAAATTAATGATAGTCATCTATGGAGAAATTAGGGTCTTCTTTTTGTTTTCCCTTTTGGACAGCTCTGCATGGAAGCCTATTAATAGCAACCCTGAGAGCTATTTTCAGATGCCCCTCCCTCAGAGGTCTCCCTGGCCCTCCGGCCCCCCTCCGTCACAGTGCTGCACGGTCATTACCCGGGTCTGTAATCTCATGGTTTATTTCTGATCAGGGGCAGCCCCATAATTCCGGGAACGCCGTCTTGTCCCTGTGGCACCTTGAGCACATGCTCACGGAGATGTGGTACGGGGGGCTGGGGGGGGCACTGGGTCAGCCTGGATGCATTCACTTTGAGCTGCAGCCCACCAGGCTCTCGATGCCCCAAGCAGATGGCATCAAACCCCTGTCTGGCGCTTGGCAGTGGGCGGGGAAGACAAACCCACAACAGTGCCCACAGTGGTGCCCACAAGATGGGGCGGGAATCAAGAGCTTCCACCTTGCCACGTGCCGGGCGCCAGGCCAGGTGCTCCCCAGACAGGGCTCCAGGTAATCCTGGCCAGGGGCCCAGAGTTAGTGTCCCTGTCTCCTTCTTACAGATGCAGAACCCGAGGCTCAGAGGGGCCATGGAGGGTGGCCAGGGTCGTGCAGCTAGGAAGCGGGAGGGCAAGGGTCTGCACTTGGCTTTCTCTGCTGGGAACACCACTTGTGTCACTGACAGGGGAGATCCCAGGGCTTCGGGGAGCTGGTGAGGCCAGGGAAGGAGGGCTTCTGGATGGCAGTGGGGGAGGCACGAGGGCTGGGGCAGAGGTGAGAGTAGGTGGTGGCCAGGCAGGCTCGAGTTAAGGCAGGCTCCTGAGGTTGGGCCAGAGGAGCAAAGACGGGGGTGGTGGTGATGGCCGGGATGGGAGCTGGGGCCAGGGGTGCCACGCCAGCCACCTGCCACTGTGCACGAGCCCAGACCCACCTGTATATCTCAGGGCTGTTGGCTCTCTGGGTCTGTCTGGGATGGGCAGGGTCTCACCCCCCATCCTGGCCAAGAGAGCCCGGGAGCCGTGCTGCCCCTCCTGCACAGAGCAGGACGCTGTGACCCTGGACAGGCCGTGGGCAGGCGAGGCCAGGCTGCCTTCTGTGCTCTAGACGGCAGGGCGACTGTCTGTGGGCCTACCAAAGGCAGGGAGGCGGAGGCGGGTGAGGCTGTGGGGGTGGGCTGTCCCTGGGAGGCCTAAGATGTGAAGTGCAGAGAGGTTACCCCCCATCCTGGTCTGCCCCCTGCCCCAGCCCGGAAAAGTCGGGGGAGAGAGCGGGAGAGAGTGGAATGGGGTGGATGGCCAGGGAGGCCGGGGAGGCCGGGGAGGCCGGGTGCTCCTGGCAGGCCTGGGATCAGCTCAGCTAGGGGACCGCGCTGGGCCTGCCCTGAGGCCACGCGTCCCGGGCAGGACCCCGTGCCCGGTGCCGAGCGGGAAGGCCCCGCCAGGCAGTGGCCGGCCCAAGGAGAGCCGAGAGCCTGCGGGGAGTGTTCCAAGGAGAGATTTATTAGTGAAACAAAAGCATATTTTTTCAGGCAGGACTGTTTGTGCAGTTACCTCATGACATCGCCTTGGCCCGGGGCCCAGATCGGGCGGCGGGGAGGCCTCGCGGGCGGGCGGCACGAACCCGCTCCCAGCGCTGGTCCCCGCGGCCGCCCTTATCTGGTCCCGGACATCAAAGCGGGGGCTTTTCATAAGCGAATTAAAATAGCACACCAACAGCACAGGGCCGGGCGGACCCCGGGCCAATTAGCTCCGAGGGGCGGGAGGCCTTGCAGGGGGAGGCTGCTCGCTTCAGGAGCCACTGGGGCTCGTCACACTCGATGAAATATTTTGCCCAAAGCTCATTATAATAATGAACCTGCATTTCTTTCCCCCAGAGAATAATTAGCAGACTTCCAAATGGCTTAAAGCGGCAATTTAAAAACTGCACCCCCCCCCCCCCCACTGTCCCATTTACTTCATTTTGTGACAAGGAGATGTTGGCGCCTCTGGAAAGGGCCAAGACTCTCCAGCGCCCGGGCCACGGCCACTCGCCTGGGTCCCTCTGCCCACCCCGCACCCGGGCCCTTGCAGCTGCCTCTGGGTGGGGGCCCGGTGTGGAGGCTGAAGGAACCAGAGGCCTCGGAGGGGCTTTGGGGCTGGGCTGGGTGCTGCTTCAGGGAGGGCGTCAGCCTCTGGGGGCACAGGGTAGGTCCCGCCTGAAGGCACAGCCCCCACCGGGGGAGTCACCTGGAAGCGGGGACCTGGGCCTCGATGTTCCCCTGGCAGCCATGCGATGATGCCTACCCTAGGAAATGAGCTGGGGTACACGTGGCTGGCAGGGAGGGGTCAGGCAGGGGAGCCCAGGGAGGTGTCCTCCCCACCCTATGCATGGCCCTCAGCAGGACCCAATGGCTCCCAGCAAGCAGAGCAGAAAGGTCCCCGTGCCCGGCCCCTGCCCCAGCCCAGCTTGGGGTCACCGCCTTTCCCAGACACGGCAGCACAGTGGCCCGATGGGCGGCAGGGCCAGATGGGCCAGGGTCTTTCTGCAGGGAGCCTCCTCCCCTGCACGATTATCTCCTACTCTTTCCCACCCGCTGAAACCAAAACCATTCGGCACAGAAGATTCTGGAAGATACAGGAAAGTCTCTTTCAAACATGCATCCTGAAGCCCACCCTCCTGTGAGGCGGTGTTCACACACACGCGTGCACTGCCCCCTGGGACTGTGCGACACCCTGTCTGTCTCCCTGCCACCTCGTCCACTATGCCTTCTCCCTGGACGGTGGAAGTCTCACAATTGTCCCTAATGCATGAATGTCGGCTGTGTGGTCTGTTTCTGATTTTTCACTGATAAAATAAGACTGTGACCAACTAGTCTGCATGTAACTCTTTGGGGCAACTCAGATTTGTTCCTTCCTGGACAGAGGGTGACAGGGTCGCAGGGAGAGCAGTGTGGCAGTGAAGCACTTTCTGGAAGGGGCACCGGTGTCCAGGCCCATCTCATCGGGGCGTCATGAGCACAGAATTCACATTCATGTCTGCCGACCTCTCATGTCTACATTTAAGTTCTTAGAGCGAGGGTCTGCAAACTTTTCTGTGAAGGGCCACGTGTTGGGGGCCTGGTGGTTTCTGTTACAGCTCCTCCACTCTGCTGTCGCCTGTAGGTGGCCAGACATGGATCCTACATGAATGGGCGTGGCTGTGTTCTAATAAAACTTTATTTATAGAAACAGGTTGGGGGCCAGATCAGACCTCCGGACTATGGTTGACCAGCCCCAGCTTTGAGGACAGAGGGAGTGAGGCCTCTTCTCAGCTTGTGACCCTTCTTTTGTGAACTGTCTTTCCAGGGCCTGGCACCCTCCCTTTAGGGCTTTTTGACTAAAAACTGTCTTTCTATCATCGCCTGCGGTTTTTGGTGAGTAGGCTTGGCCGGGCGGGGGCCCAGTGAGGCTGCAGCCTCTCTCCCTGCGTCCAGCTCTCAGCCCCTGCCGCAGAGCCGTGTAGAGGCCACCTCTGTCTGCTGCCCGTGGGCTGGCTATTCACAATCTTCCTGGTTGTGCCTTTCCAATGAGTTCAATTTTGCATCTACGGCCTCATTACCTACGGGGTCTGGGGTACCCACAGTGACTCACTAGCTTAATTTCCCCCCTAAGTAGCTGGTGTCATCAACGTCCCATCTGGTCTGTGATGTTGCCCTGTCTGCCCCTTGGGAAGCGTTATGGCCAGTCCCAGGTGGGGCCAGGTGGGTTGGGGACAAATCCCACACATGCGGCTCAGAGCTACACAGCTGTGCACCCAGGCCTCAGCCTCCTGGAGCATGACAGGAGGGTAGCAATGCCCTCTGCACTGAGGCAATGGGTGTTCCACTGCACCTGCGAGTGCTTACCCTCCTCCCAGCACCACTGCACCATGTGCTTTCAGCACCTGGCACTTGGCACACTGGTCAGCCCAGGGACCGCTGGCGAGCTGTGTGACCAGGGGTGCCTCAGTTTCCTTCTTGCAAGGCGTCATCATGGAGGCCTATGTCTGAGAGGAGTCTCATCTGTGGGGTGGGTGGAGAGCTGCCATGCTGGGAACGGAGTACCCCACACCCCGTTATCCTCTAGCTGGCTACGGGCTATCATGGAGAACTCAGTGACCTCTAAAACACCTCAAATTTAAGATACAGCAGCAGCTCCTGGTTCTTGTCACACCCAAGGGAGCACACACTGCTGTAGCAGTCATGACACCTGTCCCCCTGCCCTGCCCCTTGGCCTTCAGTTCCCTGTGGCCCTTGCCCTGCACCAGGGGTTACTACCATTGCAGTGGCCCGGGCTCGGCATCAACGGGACCTGCCAGGTGGCTGCAGCAGGTGATCTAAGGTGGCTCCACCCCCAGGGCTGGGCTGAACTCCACTGACCTCGGGGCTGTGGAACTGGCAGCTGGGGCCAGCGGCAGGCATGGGGCACCCTGAGCGCTCCGTGTATTCATGAGACTGTAGGGCAGCTAAATGGGAGCCAGTGGGGCTGAGCTGTAGCATAGCTGTAGCTGTAGCCTGGGGGCAGGAGGGTAGCAGAGAGGCTGGGAGAGGAACAGTGAATGTGGCTGGGAGGACAGAAAGAAGGGCCGCAGGAGCTCCCTGGGCAAGTTGGGGCAGGTGGCAGCCCCGGGCATCTGGGGGGCAGGCTGCGGGCGGGCACCAGCCCCTGAGCTGCGCAGTGGGCAGGCTGGAGCAGGCAGGGAGGAAGGGGCTGGCGGCAGAGCTGGGGAGGGCACAGGCCCAGGCTTGCATGCCCCCTTGCTGGCAGGCTGCTCTGAGCCCCCTCCCCGACCCCAGCACACAGACCCTCCCCCAACATGCCCACCCCTCTGCAGCCCTGCCCTGGATCAGCACCGCCTGCAGGGGTGAGGTTGGGGGTACACCGGCTCTAGCTCCCAATCACAGCACCGGGCACCCTGAGTTCCTGGAGACGGGTGCATCCTCCAGGGTACGGGGGACGCCGTGACCCCCTCTGGCTCGAGAACACCTCTTTCTGTGCACAAGACCTCTGCAGACAACCCCCCGAACACACAGCTAGGCTCCTCTCTCCCGGCCCTGCCTGTAGGGCCTGCAGGCCCAGCTCCCACCCCAGCCCATCCCCGCCTTGGCTGAGGCTGACCCTTGGCCAGGAGTGTTTTTGCCTGGCCAAGCCCTAGCTCCGCGCAAGCTAACGCGGCCCCTCGGAGGCCCTGCTGGCCTCGCACACACCGTTTATTTCTCTGTGATCGACTCAGACAGCCCCAGAATCCTCCTGCAAGGCCACGTCGGACCCTGGGTGTGTCCAGTGTGGGGCCCTGGCTGGGGTCTGGGGCTGCTGGTGTCCCTGCTGCCTCTGTCCCTTCTCAGGCTTTAGGCTTGCGGGTGCCGCACGGGCAGGTGCCCCAATGCCCAGCTCACGTTGGGACTTGTGCTGCCTGCCTGTCTTTAGCTCACGAGGAGTGGCCAGGCCAGGGCTCATCCCAGTGGGTCTCATGGACACATTGAGGCCAGGTGGGGGCCCAGGGGTGGCTCCATGGAGTAGATGAGCCCAGAGCATTGCCTAGCCGCCCCCTCCAGCCATGTGCATGGGAGCCTGGCCAGCGAGGGTGATGCTGACGGTCTGCTGAAAGCCTGGGGACTTCCTGGGCCCTACTGCCAGGCCTGATGTGCTGGGCCCGGTGGAAGAGCTGGGCACTGTTTCCAGCCCAAGGTCTTGTATACATAATCCTCTCTTGTGCTCCCCTCCCTCTGTGATCCCCACTCTCTGGACTTGGAGCTTCCAATGTGGCCGTAGAGGAGGCGCTGGTGCCCCTCTGCCCTCTGAAAAGTGGCATACTGTTGGGGGGTGGCTGGGGAGATCAGCTTTTGCCAGGCCTGTCCTCACTTCCTGGGGGCGCCGGCAGCACTGGGCTGGGGCCGTTAGGCGGGGTGGCCGTCAAGGTCACTAAAGTGCAGACCTTAATGAGACGCCAGAGAGCCGAGGCCTGAGCCCCAGAAGGCGTGGCCTGGCGTAAAATGTGACCCTATTAGGCACGGCCGGTGTCTCTGGTGGGTTTAGCAAACAAACCTTAGCGGGGCCCTTAAAGGGGCCCCTGGGTCCAGGGGGGCACATTCCAGGGCTGGGCCCTCGAGATGGCAGTTAATATTGACAAGATCTGGGAGGCTACACTGGTGCCCCCAGTCCCACTGGCCAGGATGGGGAGGGGGCCAGGGCCCAGGGCCAGGGTATGAGTCCACTGTCTTGCTGTCTTCCTCTTTAGTAGATGAGGCAGTCTAGAAGGTTCCACACAACCCTCCCCATGACCAGAGTGTGGTTCATCTGAGCTCTTGGGTGGCTGGTCACAGGGCCACCTCCACCCTTAGCTGAACTCCCCCCCCCCCCAAGGGAGCCTGTTGTATACCATCCTACTGACTCCCCTGCCTCTTCTGAGTTGGGGTGTCCCATCATCCCCATTGTATAGGTGGTCAAATGGAGGCTCAGAGCAGAGGTGTCAGCTGCCCAGGCCCCAAGGCCAGTTAGCAGGAGACAGGCGATCTGGGCTACTCCCAGATCTGCTGGGGTCTGGAGGCAGCAGGAGGGAGGAGCTGAGAGCTGAGGCCGAACTCCACCCCAGGCCCCAGTGCAGGCAGGGCTCCCAGGGGTCTGGCCCCCACTGAGAGGGGTGGGAGTCAGGCCCATGCTGGCATCAAGGTAGGTAGGACACTGGGCATCAGCGCTGTGGGTGGCCTTGCCCAGCATTCTACTTTGCCAGCAAAGCCTGGGCTTCCTCTCCAAAGGGAAGAACATGTAGGCTGCGTGGCTTCTCTGGTGGCTGGAGGATGGGGGGGCCCTCAGTGGCTCAGCCCAGCGCCCCCAGGCTTTTGACACAGCAGGGTCTGGGTGGGTGGGCCGCTCTAGCATTCAAGGGTCTGGAGTGGGGCAGGCAGTGCCAGGCACAGCTTCGCTTAGGAATTTATGCGGCACTTTGGGGGGCGGAGACCAGGCCCCATGTCCGGGCTACGGGACAGGCTTTGAGCGTCCAACACCTTCCCAGCAGCTGTCCCGGTCATTGGACGGTCAGCACAGGGACCACGCCCGCTCTTGCTCGGGGTCAGCAGCTTTCTTCCCCTGGGCCTCTGGGTGCTACCTCAAAGCAGCAGAGGTCGGGGGACCATCCCAAATTTGCAGCAACCACAAGCAGGCTCAGGGAGGCCAGCTGGGTCCAGGCTCCTGCAGCTGATGCCTGACCCCAAAGTTTCCCACTTTCCCGACCTCTGAGGCAGAATGAAGGCCCGGACTCTGCTACTGCGGCAGGGCGGGCCCAGGGGCTGGGGCCTTCTGAGGCCATCGCGATGCCCCGGGCTAGGGGGGACGGCAGAGACAGGGGAGCTGCGTGGACTCAAGTGCCCTCACTGTGCACGGGGGCTGTGCTGCCCTGACCTGGTCAGCGGGCATGGCCTGAAGGGGGCAAGGCTGCTCCGGCTCTCCAGCTCTCCCTCCCTCCCCTCCTGCCTGTGACCCCTGCGTCCCTCCCACCCCCAGTCCACATGCTGAAGCCCTCACCCCCAAGGACTGTATCTGGAGACCTGGAGGCTAAATGGGGGCATAGGGTGGGGCCCTGATCCACGAGCATTGATGTCCTCATGACAGGAGACCCCAGAAGGCAGCCGTCTGCAAGCCACGAAGAGTCCTTGCCAGTCCTGCTGCACCCTTGACCTTGGAGCCCCCAGGGGTGTGGGAAACCAGTGTCTGTGGTTTCATGGTGTTTGTTACAGCAGCATGCGGGCCAGCCAGCAAGACGGGAGCATGGATCCCATGGTATGGGGGGAAGGCGGGCGTGGGGTCCCAGGGGAACGCCGAGCACCACCTGACGTTTCCCCTGCGAGACCTTTGGGGGTGCCCTGCTGAGCCCGGTGCCACCCCATCTCAGCCACTGGCAAGGCCACCAAGCCATGACCTGGTTCCATCCCTGTCCTTCACCAGGTGCCACTACTTCTACTTCTCACCTGGTGCCATGCATACCTCCCTATCACCAGCACCTGCTTTGTGTGGCTTGCTGATCCCCTGCTTTCTGTCTCCCTTCTGGAACATTCTCCAGACTGGGCAGCTAGACTGGGCTGTGCAATCCTGTCCTCTACCTCTTGGATCTGATCCCACGGCCATGGCCTTGGGGGCACTGACCACACTGAACCCCCCCTGTTCTGGGTCCACCCTTTCTCTGCCACCTGCCGCAGCTGGATTAGTCCATAACTTGGATAACTGTGCTCACCCATCACCCCTGGTGAGAGCTACGTGTCAGCTCTAGGTGTGTGACCTGGCATGTCCCCAACCCCGAAACAGCCCTATGGCTGTTCCCATCCCCCACCTCATGGCTAAGGAAACTGAGGCACACACAGGCCATGCAACCTGTCCACTTGCACGAATGCAGCCCTCACCCTGCCCCTGCCTACTCCAGTAGCTGCCACCAGAGGTGGGGGCCCGGGGGGCACGTCCATTCTGGCTCCTCCTCACCACCTCGCTGGGCCGGACATCACATCAGAGGGGGCCCTGTGGGGAGGGGTGGGCTGAGGCAGCGGGAAGGGAAGGGAAGGAGCCTCATGGGGTGGGGCTGGAGGGCTGGGGGGGTGCTCAGAGTGGCAGGTGTGGAAGACACGCCCTCCCGGGGCCACACACCTCTGCACAGTCCGCCAGGTGCCTGGCCACCACCTGTGCTAGGGACCTCACCCCTGCCGTGGACCAGCTCTGACTGCCGAGAAGTTCTTGTAAATATTCCTCCCGCTGACCCAGAAACCCTGCTCCTGGAAGAGGAGAGGGCACTGGAGCAGGTTTGCGGTAACAGGATAGACAATGGTGAAAGATTGCACGCTCTCCTGAGCACTGGGTGCATTTGTCCCGCTGAATGTGCCCTCCCGCCACCTGGGGCCTGACACACACACACCTGGACCACCACAGACCACCCCCCAGACAACGGCCATCTGTCTGAGAGTTCCTGGCCTGCACTTGGCTGCAGGTACCCGGCCTCTTGTCTGCTCAGACACAGCCCTGCCCCAGGGCCTTTGGCCTTGCTGCCCCTCTGCCCAGAGCTCCCAGTTACCTGAGGGAGCTGCTTCCTCCCTCCGTCCAGTCCCTGTTTCTGCTCTGTGGTCGGGAAAGGCCTGCCCCCCGATCACTGCGTCCCGGTCTCTGCTCCTTTGCATGGGTCCTCTCTGCCCTGTTCTCGGCCCCTTTGACCCCTCCTCTGTTGCAAACCCCCATAGTCCCCAAACCAGCCCCAAACGAGGCCAACGCAAGCCCACAAGCTAGCCCAGCCCCCGGCCGGCTGCAGAGGCGAGAGTTCAGACAACGCGCGACCAATTTATAAACAATTTTCTCTGTGACGATTAAGTTACATTTCCCCCAATAGCTGCTTAATTTTCTTGTCAAAAATACACAGTTTTCACATTTGTCTCGCTGCAAGGGTAATTAATTTCCAGACCATAAGTAAGAACTTAATTTGATACCTGCAAGGATTATAAACTATTTCAAGCTGTTGTTTACATGAAATCAAGAAAGATTCGTTCTGTTTGCAATTATGTTAATGAGGAAATAGAGTGGGTATTTTTTTTACTCGGCATCATTTTGCTGTTACCAACGAATTAGTCCAAAAGGGTGTCCGCTGCCGCAAACCCCACCATGGCTATTTTTAAGGTGACCCTGGCTAGTGGGGGGTCTGCGGAGTGGCCACGTGCCCAAGGGAGGCTTTTGTGGGGACTGCTGGCACCGGGGCCGGGTAAGCGCTCGGGACTGAGCAACCTTGTCCGTGGCCCTCTCTGATGGTGGGTGGGGTGGGAGGAGGACGGAGGGTGGCCAGGACATGCGCCCCAGCCCCTTGGGCATCCGTGTCCCCTGCTCCCCCAGGGTTCACACTGTGCATATGCAAAGAGCATCCCAGGCTGGGTGTGAGAGGCTCCCATGTGCCCAAGAACGTGGGGCTGGAGCCGAGGAAGCAGGGAGGGGACCCGGCCCTGGGAAGAAGGCAAGGAGGGCCGTGGAGCCTTTTACCAAAGGGTGGTCAGGTGCAGACAGGGTAGGACCCTGGGCCCCCAGCGTGAGGGCCAAGGGTGGGTGGCAGTGGCAGGCAGGGAGGTGGCCAGGCTGTGTGGGCAGCAGATGCGGGGTTGGCTTGGCCCTGGGGGCTCCGGGGGGGCTTTGGGGGACACGGAAGACAGGAGCCGGCATCAGATGTCACTAAAAGTCTAGCTCTCCTGACACAGAGCTCTCCCCACCTGCCCGCCACAGGGGACGCGGGATCGTCATGGTCACAGGTCACCACTAGGGGGGTGTCGGGCCTCCCTGAGGCTGCCTGGCACGGTCTGCCTGGGGGGTGCGGGCAGAGTCCTCATAAATCCCGGGATGCTGGAGGCAGCCCTGGTGAGGCTGGAACAATGTCCCGCCATGGCCCCCTGGGATGACGTGCCACCGCCCACCACCAGCCAAACACGGTGGTCCCTCCCACGGGTCCAGCTTTCCCTCACCGGCCCTGGGGGTGCCGGTCTGGGACAGGCACCAGCTTGCTCCACACAGAAACCATTCATGACCAGATGAAGGCCGTGTGTGTCAACACCTGCCCTGACGTCCTGGGGCAGGCACACTGTCAGGTGCGGTGGGCAGGGGCAGCGCAGCAATGGGCTTGCATGGGGAATGCACAGGCCCTCAGTAGGCAGAAGGGCCCACGGGCTCTGGCTTTCTGGGGAACCCGCAAGGCCTTCCTGCCATCCTGGGCCTTGGCGTCCTTGTTATGGGGGTCCCAGCTCTGAAGCAGTGGGACATGCGGGCCTGGGTCTGGGCCAGGGAGACAGAGGCCACAGGGACATTTCCTTCCTGAGGGAGAAGGGTTGTGACAGCAAGCCCACCAGTGAGAGTCAGAAACAAGGGGTGTTTCTCAGGCTCATGGTGGCTGAGGAGGGACAGGGCTGGGAAGGCCTGGGTGGGTGGCGGGGGGGGTGTTGTCTCCCACCATCTCATCTGCTGGGTGCAGAGTGACCCGTGTGGCGTTAAACATGGTGTGAGTCGGGAGCCCACGGGTGCGGCAGGATGGGGGCTGGGCAGTGTCCTCCTCACTCGGGGACCAACCTGCATCTCCTCATCTGGAAGATGGGCCCGTGGCTGCATGTGGCCCTGTTGGGCAGCGCCTGCATGCGTATGTTCCTCACTGGTCGGGGAAAGATGGGGCCACAGGAACCCCTCACCCCACCCTGGATTTATGAGCCGAAAAATAAGGTGGTTTTCCTTGCAAATGGGCAGGGGAGATGTGGCCCGCTCTGTGGCTGGGGTGGAGCACCGGGGGTCACCGTGGCCACGGGAAGCCTGGAGCTGGCAGGATGGCAGGGGCAGCACTCTGACCTCTGAGGACTCTGGTCACCCCCAGGGGAGACCTGTGTGCCAGGCAGGGAGCCGGCTCGGAGCAGGGAGGTTCCGTGGTGCCCGCCTGCGCCCTGGGCTCACTGTTCTGGCTGTGGCTGGGCGCTGGCCTGGCTGTGGTGCTCTGGGGTTGGGGGCAGGGCACATGGAGGGGACAGAGAAGCCAGTTCACCCGATCCCCCGAGGCCTCGTCGATGGTGCATCTCCGGGACCACAGGCCCTGCTCACCCTCCAGCCCCCAGCACAGGGAGGCCCTGAGAGGGGCACGGGGCTCCCCACCTGTGCAAGGGGCTTCCGCCCAACCCTCGGAGCACCCAGGGAGGCCAGGGCGAGCTGGCTTGCGTGCTGTCGAGCTGAGCAGGAGGTCACCTGCCCGGGCCCCACTCTCCTGCCCTCTGCAACCGTGCAGATGTGACGAGCCACATCCTACCGGGCCCTTCTGCCTGCCCATGGGCATCTTCCTGCCTTTAAGGGAGGTTGATCCGTGGACTTCCCCAAGTTTGTACCCACCAGGAGAGAGGAACTTGGGAGGGACAGGCGTGGGACAGGGGTGGTGGCTGCAGAACTCAGTGGCTCACTCACCTGCTCTCAGCCTCAGATGGCTCTGTACCCCACCTACCCTGGGCCCCAGGGCCTTTGTACGGGCCGCTCATCGGGTTACTCTTCCACCCCACGATGCCCTCCACTTGATTCCGTCCTGCCCTCCTGACGAGGGAAGCGCCTGCCTGCCGGGTGGTCCCCTTTTACATACTGGGAAATAGGTATTTATGGGTCACTCTGTGCATTCCCTCCTCTGCCTGCCAGGCCGGGTGCTCCAAGGGGCAGAGATCATCCTGTCCCAGTGGACATAAGATGAATGGATGCTCGCCTGCACGCCTGCAATAGTTCAGGAGGGTTCCTGTCCTGGTTTCTCTACTTTTTGCTCCCGTGACCTCTGCTCCTTTGTTTGGACCAGGGGGGCCTCCATTTCTAGGTTACCCGTGGGTCCTGGAGAAGGTACAGGGTTGAGAAGACGCCCTCAGGGACTCTGCTACCACGATTTCCACCCCGGGTTTCGGATGTAATCACTCTTCTAAAAAGGTAACGTCACAAAGCCTTAAAACCCGGACCCCGTGTTTGCTGGTGCGTCCAGGATACGACCGCAGGCCCTCTGCCGGGCCTCATCGCTCTGGCTCTTGGGGCCGATAGTGGCCAGGTGACAAGGGTCACCCGGGTGTCAGTACCTCGGGCCAGAGCCTCACACTGCCCCGAGGAGCTCCTGCCAGGGGTGGGTGCTAGGTGGCCCAACAGCGTGGGGGCGGGTGGGCCTGCTGGATAGAGTGTCCCTGTGCGGGCGGCAGGCTGGCCGGCCACCTCGCTGCCCACACAGATGGCTCTTTATGTGCCAGACCTGACCTGTGGCTCCTGGCCGGCAGCAAACAGAGGGGGGGCTGTGCACGCTCACAGGCCTGCGTCCCGGGGCGGGGGTGGTGGCAGTGGGCAAGGGGAGCGTGGGAGGGGGTGTGCACGGGCCCCGCTGACCCCCTGCGGCCACACTTGCGCCCCTTCTGTCTGTTCTCAATGTGCCAGGGTGGCACAGCTAAGAATGTGAGTGGGGTCTCCACCACCCTCGCTCGGCCCTGAAGACCCCCACCTCCCTCTGCTGACGTGTCAGGCCTTTCCGGTGGCCCACAGGGCCTCAGGGTCGCCCAGCCCCTTCCCTGTCTGCCCTGACCTCTAGGTCCCCTCCAGCCCTGGCTGCAGCCACACCGCTCAGACGAGCCAGGCCCGGCCCCACCGCAGGGCCTTTGGACCAGCTGTGCCCTCTGCCCGGAACATTCTTCTCCCAGGGATCCACATGCCTGGCTTCCTTGCGCCCAGAGGTCTTTCCCGCAGGGCAGCAGGCCCAGGGCCCACCTGGACACACAGGGTTTCCTCTGAGCGGGAGGGAGGCATCGAGCCTTGCCCCCCGAGCCGCCTGGCCGCCCTTTGGCTTCCTGAGAGCAGGACCCACGACGGGTCTCGCGTCCTGAGCGTGTTCCTGGTACTGGACCCACAGGCGCCGCCCCCCCCCCCCCCCCCCCCGCTGCCTGCCTCGTCTGCACAGCGGCCCCCGTTTCATCGACGAGGACTGGAGGCCGGGGGGTCCCCAGTGCGTAAGGGGCCCCGCGCCCCGCAGCCTCTCCCGAAGGTGGGGAGGGGTTGGAGGCCCCCCCGGCCGCGGCAGCGAGAGAGGGCACGAGGGCCGGGGGAGGGGCCGGGCGCGGAGGCATGAATGGACGCTCGGGTGACGAGGGCGGGAGCAGCGGATGAGGAGCGGGGCGGGGAGGGAGCCCGCTGCCAACGCAAACAGCCCAGCGCGCCTCAGCCCCGTGTTCAATCCACAAAAATTTCCATCTGCCTCTGGAGCGCTCGGAGCCCAGGCAACGAAAGGCCGCACGCTCGGCAAAATAAACAGCAGCTCCTCACGGCGACTCCCCGCGGGTGCAGCCGGCCTGGAGGGCGGCGTCGGCGATGGTGGACACGGGCCTCCGAAGAGCGGGGAGGCCCAGGCCTGTGCCGCGCGGGCGCCGGGCGGGGTCGAGGCCGCCCGCTACTTGCTGCATGTGGCTTTGCGGTTGGGGACCTGCCGGCGTCCACCTGCCACCCGGGCCCGGCGGGCGAGGCCCGGTCGCGGGGCCCAGCTGCCGCCCCGGGGTGCGCCCAGACGTGCGTGCCTCGTCCCCCGGCCTGGCGCTGGGACCCCGAGGGGAGGCGGCCCCGAGCGTGCCGGGCGCGGGCTCCCCACGGCCACACTCGGGCCGCAGGGCCGGGGCCCCCTCCCCGGCGGGCGGGACAGCCCTGCCTCTGGGCTGGGACATCTATTTTTGGTGGTGACCAAGCCACTGCTTAATATGCAGGACTGGCCGGGGGCAGGCTGTGCCCTGACCCGCAGGGTGACAAGTTTTTAAAAAGGGCCCATTTTGATCAAAATACATGTTTTTCTGAGGTCGGCCAAGGCGGCTGGGAGGGTTCGCCTCAGAGACAAGGCTCCGGCCGCCCTCACGCCCGGGCCCCCGCAGACGGCCTGCCCACCCCGACCCTCCCGGACCCTCCCAGCTGATGCCGTGGATCACACACCCACGGAGGGGCCCCGGCCGCCATGCGCCGCCTGCTCGCCCGCACGTGGGCCTCTGCCGCCACCAGGCCCTGGCCCCCGCCTGCCTCCGTGGACCCACAGAAGTTCGCGTGGACTTGAGCTACATTTTTCAAAAAATGTACATTTCCTTTCTGGCCAATCTTTGTGGCCTATAAATAGAGTCATTCAGGAGAGGCCGAGCTGTCGGGGGCGGGGGTATCGTCACTGGGCAGGCCGAAGGGAAACGCCCAGGAAAGAGGGAGGGAGGTGTGGGGGGGAGAACAATTCTTGGGGTCGGCTGAAGCCACAGAGAGCAGGGGGCCATGGTGCAACCGGGGAAACTGAGGCTCAGGCCCAGAAAGCTTGTTCCTGGCCCCACGGCGAGTGGGGTTAGAGCAGAGCTTAAACGCCCTGGCTGGCTCCTGAGGCTGCTCCCTGCCCAATGGCCAGTCCATTCTCGTGCCCACTTGTTCTGAGCTTTACAATCAGACACCCAGATCTCTGAATTTGCTGTACTTCCCCGTGCCACAGGGCCTTTGCACGTGAGGTTCCTCGGGCCTGGATGTGGGTCAACTCAGGAATGCTCTGCAGCACTTGGCCCAGTAGCACTAAAATCACCCTCTCCACTGACTGACTCATGGGCTCACTGAGGCCCTGTGACTCACCAGTTCTCATGGCCGGTGAGCCAAGGGGGCAGGGCTTGAACCCAGCTGCTGGCTGTGTAAGTGCCAAGGGAGGGCCAGATTTTGTGCTCTGTAAAATGGGGAGGGGGATGGGAAGGTCCCTGGGGCCTTCCCACGTATCAGTGGGAGGCCTAGATCATCAACTAGAAGCCAAACGTGTGCAACTGGAGAACACATGGGCACGGGAGCCAGGCGCCCAGGCTCAAATCTTGGCTCTGTTTCACTGAGGCAGGGCTGCAGGAGGGACGAGGCTCTGGGCCCATAAATTAGGTGCCCTGGAGGGAGGCACCTAGTGGGCCTAGCCGTTGGCAGCTGTCTGGGCAGGCTCTGGGCCTCTCGGGCATCGGGGGTGTGGGCGGAGGCCACAGAAGACCAGGCCCGCCTGAGTGGCCCTGAACTAGTGTACTTCTCTCCTGCCCACCTCCTTGCCTTGGATGGAGGAGACACAGAGGCTCCGGGGGCCGTGAGCCCTGGGGGCACTGGGTATCTCCCCATGGGGAGGCGCAGGCACAGTGGCTCCGGGTTCCAGAGATGGGGACCTGCTGCCGGGTTGGGGTGCCACCCTCAGGATCACTGCTTGTCATGGAAAACCCCCAACTCTAGGCCCCATGCCAGAATGTGGCACTGAGGGAGCTGCAGACCTTTCCATCCCAAACAGGGTGAGACTCTCGGGCCCCTGGGGGGCCTTCTAGGCCAGAAACAGACTTCAGATGCCAGCATTCACATTCCCTCCTGGGAAGCCAAGGGGCATCTGCTCCTGCTGACCAGGGGGGAGTGGACAGGTGGTCAGTAATGGACTGACCATGAGGTCAGCCTTCCTGCCTTTTGCCTTCGCATCTGGAGAGGCCCAGGACTGCGCTCTGGCCAGCATGCTGCCCTGGGCATCAGCCCTGATAGGAGGTCCAGGTTGCAGCTCCAGGCCAGCTCTGACCTCCGTCCTACAACCATGGCCTCTTGGCGGACAAATCCCCTAGACACCACAGAGGCCTGAGGGTCTCACGCCTGATGGATGGAAGGGTCTAGAATGCCTGCAGCTTCTTCAAAGGCCACCTGGTCCACGCTTTCACTTCAACGAGGGGGAGACTGAGTCTCTGAAATACCACCTCCAGCAGAAACTCAGACCCACGGATGTGACCGGGGCTGCCTGCCGCGGGGCCACTCTGATACTCCCAGTCACGAGGGCCCACCCACTTCTCTGACCTCAGTGAAGCAGCTCCCCACAGATGTGGCTCAGCCTTACGCAGGGACTCCTGCTCTGGTCCTGTCACCTGGAGCATGGGGATGAGGGTGACAGGAGGAGTTGCTCAGATGGCAGGGCTGGGAGATGGCTCAGATGGCAGGCCGCGGCTGACCATGTCCCCTCCCATCGCCCCTTCTTGTCCCTTTGTGCAAGCATGCCTACTGCTGACATGGAAGCCAGCCGGGCTGGAAGGCCAGACGGCCAGATATGGCTGTGCCTCCCAGGCTTCTCTTCCTGGGTGCCCTCTAACCTGAGAGGACTTGACCCACAGAGTCAAGCCCAGCATGTAGGTCTCTTGGGTGCTGGGCTGTTTTAGGGCCCTGCCAGGGGCAGAGGGCTGAGCCACTGGCCATGTTGCTGGTGCACTCAGTGGCAGGTGTGCGTGGGCAGGAGCAGGCTAGCTGTGGAGGCCATCCCACGCTCAGGCAGGCAGGCCTGAGTCACAGGTAAGTCTGCCATCACCTCTGGATGCACGTGGATGGCCAGACAGATGTCCTGACCCACGGATGCCTCCAAAGGTCCTTGCTCCTCTCACCACGTGGCCGGAAAAGAGCCACCCTGCTGGGACTCCGTTCCCCAAACTCCTCTGGGAAGGGCCATGCTGCTCGTTCTCACCAACAGGGTGGAGCCGAAGCCAGGCGTGCATCCCTTCCAGGGGGACTGTCAGGCCTGGAGGGGGCCTGGATGTGCCCCATGGACTGCACCACTCTTCCTTGCGTCGACTGAGGGGGAAGAGGCTCAGACGGATCCCGAGCCCTAGAGTGAACTTGGAGCCTTGCAGAGGGGATGCTCTGGGCTGGAGCCCAGGGGATGGTGGCCCTGGGGACGGTCCTGGTGGGAGGGCAGCCTTCGCGGGCAGAGGACCAAGCACCAGAGCAGGGGGCTGGACAGGGAAGGGTGGCTGCCTGGTCTCCCCTGAAACACCTGAGAATGCACACATGGATTGTAAGGGGCCTCTCAACGGATAGGAACCGAACATCACCGAACATCTCAGAACTTCTCAGAAATGCACAGGCCGTCCGCTGCCTGGCAGTCCTCGCACCCTGGAGGCCAGCCCTGCCCTCCTGGCTCCACCTCAGGCCTCGGGGCTTAGCCTGGTTCTCAGTCCTCTTCCTCAGCAGCTCGTGACAGTGTCCCTCCTGCCACTGGGGGGCCTTCCCAAGTCCCCGTGACCCCAACTCTCGCTCTTACAAGCTGCGGTGTGACGAGTGTCATCCTCGGTGAATCCCCACCCCAGGCACTCCACCGGCCCGTGTTAGACGCAAGGGCACGTATTTTTCTGACATTAACAGACATTGCCAGACTCCTTTCCAGAGCTCTGTTGTGCCGGATCCGCATCCCCCCCAGCGAGGGACACGAGTGACAGTGTCCCCACATGCATGCCAGCACAGGGCATCACCACCCTCTTCAATTTTGACATTAGTGTGGGTCCCCCTGGCCACCGGGGAGGGCGGGCATCTCCCCTCGAAGACGGCTGGCCGAAGCTGGGCCTTCTATGGGGAGAAGCCTCCAGAGCCCAGCTCCGGGCACGGCCTGCGGGGGCGGCCCCGGCCGTGAGAACGCTGGGCTCGGCGTCCCCGAGGCCCCAGGCGGCGGGCCCGGGCGGCCCTGACCTCAGGCTCCCTCCAGGAGAGCGGCGGCCCCAGGTCTCCTGGGCTCCTGGGGTCCGGGGACTCCCTGGCAGGCCCGCCCCCCTCTGCCCAGGAAGGGGGGCGGTGGCGCTCAGCGTCAACTGACGCTTTCATTATGGGTTTATCTTTGAAACCCTAGACAAAACAGGGCTTGTGTGGTTTGACTGGAGAGCCAGCACCTCAGGACCTCGCCATCCACTAAGACGGCTCCTCAGGAAAGAAAAAATACACTAACCTTAAAATAACCAGTTCCCAGAATAGCAGCTAATGAAGGCTTCTGAAGGGGGCCCTTTGATCAGCTGGAGCCCACGCCTTCGCCTATTTACGGCCCCGTCACTCCAGAGCGGCTCACCAGCGAGGAGAGCAGGCCGGGGAGGGGCACAGGAAGGGGGGGCTCTGAACAGGGGTGCAGAGGGCAGCGCTGTCGTGGGAGCCCCACACCTCACCCAGCTTCCTGATGCTACCCGCCTGAGTGGGCGGCCAGGGCATGACGGAGCCCACGGTGGTGGGGTGCTCTGTGGGGAGCCTGCAAATGCGGCCTCGCAGCCTCCTGAGAGCAGAAGTGGAGGCAGCCCGGCCGGTGGGAGACCAGGCGTGGTGCAAGGACCAGAGTCCCAGGCAGACGGTGGGCAGGGAGGCCTGGGTCATGGGCTCTGGGGGCTCGAGGGAGGGAATCCAGGGAGGATTCTGTCCAGCGTGCACCGAGGAGCCTGCAAGGACATGTCCCTGCTGGGGACATCAGGGCGTAGGAGATGCTGCTTCCCTGCCCACTGCTGCTCATCTGCCTGCGTCAGGCACCCTCTCGACATGTCAGTGTTCACGGGGCACTTCCCCGGGTCCTGCCTAGGTTGGATGGTGGTAGGGGGGTCCGCATGAGAGCGGGTTGTCCAGTAAGCAGCCACCAGCCCCATTTGGCCATGGAGAACTTGAAATGTGGCTTGTGAAACCCAGGAAAGGAATTTTAATTTAAGTTAAGCAGATTCAAGTTTAAATATATATAAACTATCTATATAAATATATATATATATAATTTTTATATTTATATATATAAAAATATATAAAAAAATATATCTATATAAATATATCTGTATAAATATAGATCCCCGATTCAGTAATTGGAAAACTTTAACTATGTTTAGAATTACTTGGGTAAGAGAGCCTTGTTTTTAACTGTAAATTTTACCTCTAAGTGCAGACTGAGGAGTTCTTATGAAAATGTACCATCCAAACTGAGGTGTACTGTAAACGTAACACGCACACCCGGCTTTTGAAGAAACAATGTCGATAATCCCGACAATTCTTTTGTATGGATTATATACTGAAGTGATAATATTTTCAATCTATTGGGTTAAATAAAATATATTATTATAATGAACTTAATCTATTTCTTTATATCTTTTTAAATGTGGCTATTAGAAAATGTTAAGTTATATGTGTGGCTCCCATGAGATTTCTATTGGACAACCCAGGCCTAGACTCTGGGTCAGCAAACTTTTCTATAAGAGGCCAATGAATATTATAGGTGTTGTGGATCACATTCAAGCTCTGTTTTCTATTTAAGAAATTGTATTATTATTGTTATTATTATTAGTGTAAAAATAGGTCAGGGTTGAGATTTGGCCCAGAGGTCCCAGTTTGCTGGCCCCTAACTGAATTAGGCCAGTGGGCCTCAGTACAAGTTAGTGGGAGGGATTCCTCCCTTTCTGGGGGGTAGAGAGAGTGTAGGAGTTTGTCCTTGGTCTAGCCTGCCGAGGGCTGGCAGCCCAACCCAACCCTCTGGAGTTCCAGCATGAGACCCACTTATGACTGAGACCCCAGGGACCAGCATAAACCAGACCTGTCACTACTGTCCAGTAGCTCCCAGTGTCATGAGGAAATAGAACGTAGCAGAGTCAGGAACCAGTCTAGGGAGCTGGGACACCACAGCCACAAGACCCAGGCTTTCCAGGAAAATCCCACCTTCAAAATCCTGATTCTATCCGCTATGTTAGGATGAGAGCTTGTCTGATCACATGTTGGAGAAAGAGACTCACTGGCATTAATGAGTTCACCAGGAAGTAGGGGAGGTCAGAGGCTGAAAGTGCAGTGAAAGTGGATCCCACAGACGTACAAGGTGCCCTGAAGGCATCTGATGAGCTGAGCAAACATGAGTTTCACAGGTGATGGATGGTATCCAAGCCCAGGCCTGCCCCAGGTGGGAGTCTTGCAGCGCAGCCCTACATAAAGCTGGGACCTTCAAAGGACTCCACGTTCAGTGTGAGGGTCAATGAGAAATAGCCCACTTCTCAAAAAGACTAAAGAGAATCCCCTGCTGCTAAGGGGAGTGGAACAATATTTGCTCTGAGAAATCACATCCACACTCAGCTTGGAAGCACAAATGTACGCTTCCTGGGTGGTCTAGAAAACTTTGAGCCTGGGATTTAAAGTCCTGAGTGGTAATGCTCCCACATGTATAGCAAAGGAAGAGGGAACCATAGATCTTCCCCAAGACCCTGAACTCCACTGGGCCTTAAAAATAACCACAGATAAATTTTAAGATATATACACTTCAGATTTTAAAGAAGAAAGCCCTCAAAGGGAATGAAACACCATGAATGAAAATCAGGAAGGAAAAAACAAAGACCAGAGAGGCAGACTCACAATGAGTTTAGATAACAAAATTAATAGAAATTAAACATAAAATAGCCACATTCAATACACTTCAAGATTTTTTAAGTTTAAATATACAAATGAAAAGGAAGATACTATAAAAATGATCTATCAGTTGTGAACAAGAGCCAAATAGGATTTCCATAAATAGAAAAATAATTGAAATTGAAAATTCATTGGACAGGTTTTACAGATTAGACACAGGTGAAGAAATAATTAGTGAACTGGAAGGCAGATCAGAAGACATGATCCAGAATACAGTATAGAGAAACAATGTGATTTTAGAATGAGAGAGATTCAAAAACATGGCGGGGAGTGAGATGGTCTGCCACATACCTAATGAAAATTCCAGAAGGAGATAATGAGCTAAGGCAAAATCTGAAGAGCTAATGACTGAGAGTAACCTAGAACTGATGCCAGACACCAAACGGTAGATTAAGGACTCACCAAATTCCAAGCAGAACAAACAAAAGAAACTTCATGAAGACCCTTTGGTAAAAATACAGGAGACTAGAACTACAGGAGAGATCTTTAAAACAGCCAGAGAGAAGAGATACACCACCTTCCAGGGAGCAAGAGCTCCTCTTCACCTTTGTTCTGAGGACTGACAGTATAAACCCAAGAACAGTCAGATAATATTTTCAATGTGCTGAGAGAAAACCATTTTGGTAATCTAGGACCTAGAATTTTATTCCCAGTGGAAATATTTTTTAAAAAACAACAGCAAAATAAGTAATTTGAAAAATAAAATCTGAGAGATTTTGATTTTCAACTAAGGAAATTCTAACAAATACTTCAGCTGGAAGAAAGTGATCCCAGATGTAAGTTCTGAGATGAAAAATAAATGATGAGTGACAAAAGAGGCAAATAGGTGGGTAAATTTAAACACATATTGATTGTATCAAATACTACTATTTATGACTCACTGGGTTAAAAAATAAACATGATTGAACTAAAATATACAACGAAGACTATAAATCAGCAGGAGAGTGACTGAAGTGTTCTAATCAAAAGTATTATAATGTCCTTATTATATTATAGATGTGGGTAAAAGTAACAATTAACTCTGCCATATATCTATTTAAAATGTTCTAGGTTAACATCTACAAGAATGACAATAGAATACATAATTTTAAAAACAGTAGAAGAAAAAGCAAATGAGAAACAACCATCAACCCAACACAAGGAGCAAAATAAACCTTAACAAATTTAGTACAAATGGAAAACACAAAATACATTGCTAGAAATCAAATATATTAGAAATTACTTTAAGTATAAATGTGTTAGATGATTAAAAAACCCTCAGCCATTAAGTGTTCCTAAAAGATATCCAAAATGTGAATATAGGATTAAAAAGAAAAGATTTTTTAAAACTTGACATCAAAATCAGAAAAAAAAAATCACAAGAAAACTATAGATCAATATCCTTTATGAATACAGATGCATTCTTAACAAAATATTAGCTAAGTAAATATGGCAACATATAAAAGAGATTATAAACCATGACCAAGTGGGAAATACTAAGTTAGTTTCTTATCTCCAAATTGGTTATCATACCATAATAATAGCATAAGGGATAAGACCCATGTGACCATCTCAAAAGATGCAGAATGGGCATTTGAGAAAATCCAAGATCCATTCAAGATAAGAACTCTGAACATACTAAGAATAGAAGGAAAAAAAAAATCCTTAACCTGATAAAGAGCATCTGTGGAAAACCTACAGCTAATATCATAACTAGTGGTGAACAACTGAGTGCTTTTCTCAGTTAGATATTATCTGGCTCCTTCTAGTCAACATTTTACTGGAAGTTCAAGCCAGTGAAAAATAGGCAAAAAGAGAAATTAAAGGCATCCAGATTGAAAGGATGTGAAACTGTCTTTATTTACACATGGCATGATTCTATACATGGAAAATCCTAAGGAATCAACAACAATAATAATATTTACTAAAATTAATAATAGCAAAGTCACATTTTACAAGTTTTACATAAAAAATTAATAGTATTTTTATATACTAGCAATAAACAATTCAAAAATGAAATGAAGGAAACAGTTCTATTAACAGTAGCACCAAAAGTCATAAAATATTTAGCAGTAAATTTAACAAAAGATGTGTAAGAATTATATGCCAAAAATGACATCACTGGAAGAAACTAAAGATAAAATGAATGGAAGGATATGCTGTGTTCATGAATTAGGAGACTCTCTATTGTTGAGATCAGTTTTTCCCAAACAGATTCATAGGTTCAACACAATCCCTATCAAAATCCCAGCAGGCTGGCTGGCTTTCTTTCTTTCTCTCTTTTGATAGAAACTGACAAGATGATTATAAAATTCATAGAAAAATTCATAGGACTTAGAATGAGCAAAACAATTTGAGAAAGAAGAAAACACTTGGAAGACTTATGCTACCTGATTTCTTTCTTTTTTTTTTTTAATTTTTATTTATTTATGATAGTCACAGAGAGAGAGAGAGAGAGGCAGAGACATAGGCAGAGGGAAAAGCAGGCTCCATGCACCAGGAGCCCGACGTGGGATTCGATCCCGGGTCTCCAGGATCGCGCCCTGGGCCAAAGGCAGGTGCCAAACCGCTGCGCCACCCAGGGATCCCATGCTACCTGATTTCAAAACATATTATAGAGCTACAATAATCAAGAAAGTGTGATGTGGATTTGTAGACAGGTATATAGACAAAGAGAACAGACTCGAGAATCCAGAAATAAACCCACATATTTTTGTTCAGTTGATTTCTGACACAGGTGCTGTGACAATTCAATGGGGAAAATAGTCTTTGCAACAAAAGGTGCTGAGACCCTTGCATATCTATAAACAAAAAATAAAAAAATAAAGGAGATTAATTTAGACTTATCTCATACCATACCCCAAAATTAACTGAAGATGAATTACAGGGCAAAGTGTAATAGTTAAATCCATAAAACTTCCGGAATTAAACAGAAGAAAACATTCATGGCCTTCAGTAGAATGTCGAAAGCATGAACTATGAAAGAAAACATACATTGGACTTCATTAAAATGTCAAACTTTTGTTTTAAAAGAAATGATGAAGATAATGAAAAGACAGCCACAGAAGGGGAGAAAATATTTGTAAGTTGTTTATCTGATAGAGGACTTGTGTCTGGAACATAGAAACCACTCTTAGGACTTAGCCAGAACAAACGACTTAGCCAGTAACAGAACAAATGACTTAGCCAGTAACAGAACAAACGACTTAGCCAGAACACAGGGAAGAGTTGAATGCACACGTCACTACACATGACTGCGAATGCTGAATAGGCATGTGGAAGGCTGCTCCACATCACTGGTGATTAGTGAAATGTAAATCAAACCTATAATGAGACACAGTCATATACTCACTAGATTGGCTAAAATAAGAAAGACCAACCTTACCATGTATCTGCAAGGATACAGAGAAGGTGGAACTTTGTACATGACTGGCGGGAAATCACATTGGTACAGAGCCCTTTGGAAGACAGGTCATAAGTTTTTTTTAGAAAATTGGAAAGAAACTTACCATAGAATCCATCAATTCCACTCTTAGGAGCCTACCCAAGAGAAGTGACAATGTATGTCCATACAAAGGCTAGTGGGTAAAAGTTTACAGCAGCATTCTCTATAACCCCAAAATGCAAAATATCCAAATGTCCATCAATTGGCGACTGTGTAAACAAAATGTGGTCTATCCATACAACAGAATACTAGTCAGCATTAGAAAGGAAAGAAAAACATGGCACAATAAAGATGAACCTCAAGAACATTACATTATGTTAAAAAAAAAAAACCACCCAAAACTCAGAACACCACATGTTGGATTGCTCCATTTATATGAAACCTTTACAAAAGGCAAATTTCTAGTCTTACAGAAATTTGAGGAGTGCACCTGGGTGGCTCAGGCAGCTAAGCGTCCAACCCTTGATTTTAGCTCAGGTCATGAACTCAGGGTTGTGAGATTGAGCCCCATGTCAGACTCCACGGTGGGCATGGAGTCTGCTTAAGATTCTCTCTCTCCTCCCTCTCCCGGTCCTCTCTCTTTCCCTCCCTCTGTAAAACAAAACAAAACAAAACACCCCCCCCCCAAAAAAAAACACCACAATTTAAGGATACAAAGACAGAAAGCAGAACAGTATTTGACTGTGGCTGGGGGTGGAAACTGGCAATGATTGCAAATGGAATTAAGAGAATTTGGGGGATATTGAAAAATGTTCTAAAACTTAGTTTTGATGATAGTTGCTCATCGAATTAGAAATTTGCTAAAATCTGTCATACATGTACATTGCATGAACTTTAGGACATGCAAATTATACCTCAATAAAGCTTTAAAACAAAAGATGTTCACAGAAATTTAAGTCTGGATAGCAATGATAATAGACTTTAAGGGCAAACAAAACACTGCTTGATATAAAGAGGATACTGTGTAATTATAAGACATTGAATCCAGCAGTGACTATATAAAAAGTTTAATATATGCATCTAATCATAAGACCTAAAAACATATAAAGCAAAAATTGACAGAAATATAAGAAAAACTAGACACATCCTCCACAGTAGTTGGAATTTTGATGTGTTTCTCAGTAATGACGGATCAAGTAGATAACAATATTCCAATCAGAATACAGATTTCAAGAAAAAACAATTAGCCAGCTCATCCTAATGGACATAAATATAACCCTGCAGCTGACAGCATTAGAATACATATGGTATTCAGGCATAGAAGGTCCATTTACAAAAATGGACCACTTATTGTGCCATAAAACATGTTTTGTAGTATTTCAAAGGACTGGTGTCACACAATCACTTTCTCTAACAAGTGAGCAATTAGAAAGTTCTCACAATTCTAACAACAACAAAAGTCATGCTATAAATAGCTTCTGGGACAGAGAAGAGGTCATCATGGAGATTAGAAAGATATATAAGTAAATGGACATTAGATTTAAATTCTACCTATCAAAACTGGGGAATGCACTTTAAGTGGTAGAGGACAATGTATAGCCTTAAAATCACACCTTAGAAATCTAGAAAGTCTGAAAATTAGTAATTACTGAACCTAAGAAAGAGCAATATATCAAGGCCAAGTAAATAGAAGGAAGAAAACAAAGAGAACTCAATGAAACAAAATCAAAACTTATAATAGCAAGGATCGATAAAGTCAAAAGTTTGTTGAAAATATTAATAAAACTGGCAGATAGCTGGCAAGCTTGACCCATGGGGAAAAATGAGAAGGCACAAATAAACAATATTGACAATAAAACAAGGCGCTTAGCTACTGATGATATGGACATTAAAATGATAATGCCAGTGAACTGGAAAACTGAGAGGAAATGTACAGATCTCTAGAATGTACGACTGAACAAAACTGACACAAGAAGAGATAGAAAACCCCCATTCCCATAACCGCCATGGCTTTGACTCAGAGTGTGAAGTCTTCCCACAAAGAAAGCGCCAGACCTAGGTGGCTTCACCTTTAAATTTCACCAAACATTCAAGGCGGGGGGAGGTGATCCTAATCCCATATAAAATCTTTTAGAATACGGAAAGAGAGAGAACGCTTCTCAACTAACTCATTCGGTGAGGCTCACATACATTTGACACCAAATCCTGATGGGGACAGTATGATGAAGGAAAATGGGGTCATGGATGTATCTTACATGCAAATGTCAACGCAAAAATCCTGAAGGAAATATTAGCAGGCAGATTTCAGATGTGTCTAACAACGCACGATGTGAAGGGCTGGGGGCAGGGCCACAGGCCACACGGATGGCTGGACAATCATCAACAAGGGAGATGACCACTGTCTAGATCCTGCAGGGAGGCTGTGGGGCCAGAGAGCCAGGTGAGCAGCATTGAGGTGGCTCTTAGGGGTGAGCGGGGTAGGGAGAGGGTTGTTGGGATGACAGGGTCTCAGGCCCGCTGGCAGCTGGGGGTATGGAGGAGTCCCTCTGGGATGAGGACCGAGAAGGAGGAGCAGCATCTGGGGCAGATGCCAAGCCCTGGGTAACTGGCCTTGTCTGGTCCAAGGGGAGGGCAAGCATGTGGTCAGCAGAGGGGTCTGGGGCAGGTGTGCTTTGGGGGGGCTCCCGGGCTGGGGGCATCGGACTCCAGGAGAAAGGTGTGCTGGCCAGGATTCTAGGACAGGAGGCTGCAAAAGGCATGTCAGGTGGTGGTGGGGTGGGGGGGGGCTTCCCACCCACGCCCTCTGAACTGGGGCCTGCAAACCCAGTCCTTCCCTGTGTCCGGCTCTAAGCCATGAACATTTCCGGCAAAAACAGAGAAGAAAGAAATCCTCCAGCCCACTGCGCTCCTCATATCAGCAAAAGCAGTATGAGCTGAGCTTGCAAAATAAACAGGGCTCAACATAAACACTGCAGCAGGTCCTGAGGACCGAGCTAAGAATACACATGGGGGAGGAAGGTTGGGGCAGTCTTCTCTGTGGCATCCCCAGAGAGCTGAGGGGACGCCTGCCTCCGAGCAGCCCTCGCAGGGCTGGGGGCTGGGGGCCAGGCAGGGGGGCTCGTGTTCTCAGGCCAGGCCCCTCTGTTGAATCTGTTCCAGGGCCCTGGACCCCCCAGGCCCCAGCTGGGCCCTCCACGCCGTACCTGCTTCCTTTCCAACCGACCCCTTACGTTTTTGTGTTCACGAAGCACTGTCTGGGTCCCTCTGTCTCTCTACTTCAGCTCCCCCACCCATCTGCCGCGTCCTCTTCCCTTAACCCCCTAACCAGCTACGTGACCTTGGGCAACTGCTCAAGTTCTCTAGGGCTCAGTTTCCTCAACAGTAAGGAAGGATTTCTTTGGGGAAATAAAAGTCCCTCCTTTCCAGAATAAAGACAACACGAAACAGCACATGGCGGCTCTGGTGATTTTTAAACAGAAGCATGCAAGGAGCAGCTCATGCCTTTCTCTTTCCCTGCTAAAGGGAGGCCAGTGGGGAGCGGGTCTGAGTCATGGGGGGCAGGTTCCCAACTGTCTGGGGGTGATGCCTGTGGGGACACAGGCCGTGGGATGGGAACGTTACTTTGCTCTTCCCATCCTGGGAGTGAGGCAGGCCTCAACGGCCAGGCCAGGCCAGGTGCAAGGTACCCCAGGGACAGGCAGGTGGGGGGCTGTGCACTGTGGGGGGAGCACTCTGGCCTGCCGGAGCTGTGACGAGGGCTCTGGTGGGCAGGAAGTACATGGGACCCTCTTCCCCCTTGTGGCCCCTGGCTGGCAAGTCGTGAGGCCCAGAGGCAAGGGCTCC
This sequence comes from Canis lupus baileyi, assembly GCF_048164855.1. Taxonomy (NCBI): domain Eukaryota; kingdom Metazoa; phylum Chordata; class Mammalia; order Carnivora; family Canidae; genus Canis; species Canis lupus. The sequence continues at coordinate 9,486,149 of NC_132858.1, forward strand.
TTGCAGGGAAACTGAGGCACCCCTGGACAAGCTGAACTAGCTTTCCCTGGCAGTTCCCCGCAAGTGGACATCTCAGGCCCTGATCCTCAGAACTGATCTGGTCCCAAGAATGGGGGCCAGCAGCTGTGCAGCCCACATGCCCCCCACCCAGCTCCTCTCCAAGCCCGTGTCCTGCAGCTGAGTGAGCCCTCCTGGGATGGGAGCAGCAGCACAGATGGCCACACCTCTCGGCGTGAGGGCCAGGTTCCTCTCCCGCTCAAGGCCTGCCCAGTGGGGTCTCTGACTCCCTGGCATTGCTGCAGGCCTGCTGGGCCTCTGAGGGCCGGTGGCTGCTGGATTTCCTGCCTCTGACTTCCCACAGTCAGCAGGATTGCTCGGGGGTTGTTTATGGTCCCGATGGCCCCGGTGATAACTGTGATAATGTGGGGCCCGGGAAGTGCCACTGTGCCCTCTGGACCTGGCGAGGCCCTTTCCCAGGGTCTGCCGTCGAGGGGGCATGGGCCAGCAGCGGAGGAGGCCCTGGAGGCCAAGGGGGCGGGTGGGGACCTCGACCTGGCATGGAGTGTCAGCTGGCTCGTCCCCTCAGAGACTCCAGGCAGGTGGGCTCGGCTCTCGGACCGAACCGGCTCCTCACAGCAGTATGGGACAGAGTCAGCACAGAACCAGTCTCCCCAGTGACCATGTGTGTAGCTGTCCCAGAGTCCTCACTGCCCAGCGACAGCCCCTCTCCTGAGTGCTGGGGCCACTGGGGGACTGTGTCCCCAAACCTTGCCCCAGGGATCAGGGGCTCTGGGAAATACTTCCCTTTGTCATTCGGATCCACAGAAATGAGGGCACTAGTTCTATATATATCCCCAAGGCCGGTGCGGGACCTGCCTCAGCCCACCCTGCTGACCATGGCCAACCAGGGCATCCAGGTGGTCAGATCCTGCAGGCTGCTGGATGTCTGCTGCTCCAGCCGAGGAGGGGGCACTGTTCCAGGAGACCCTGTCCCCTACCCGCATCACCCTCAGAGGACACCAGGCTCTAGTCTGAGCTTAAAGGGTGGCCCCCCCCTGAGAAGCAGGGCACAGAGCTGTAAGAAAACCCTAGACCAGCAAGGCAGGGGGTTGAGGAGAGGTGAGCACACCCAGAAGCAGGGCCCACTCCCAGGGCCGCTGGGGGCAGGAAGGATCACGTGCTCCCAGGCTGCCATGATTCCCATCAGGAGTGGGGGCCACGCTGCCTCGGCCAGGGCTCCAGGACGGGGTGAGGGGCCTGGGTCTGTTCCCCGCGCTACCTCTCCTTCCTTTGATGTCTAGAAGCCTCCCCTCCCACACACACAGGGTGCCTGGACTGCTGCACTGGGTGTGGCCACGGGCTGCCCCCAGCCCCTGGCCCCAGGTACCAAGAGGAGCACCTGATGAGGATACACCTCGTTCACTGGAGTGGCCAAGCCCAGGGTCCCGAGGCCTCTGATATCTGCTGCCTGGGGATGTGACTGACTTCTCCTGGTCTCATCCTGTTGGACAGGGACATTTCCCACTGGGCCGTTGGCCTGAGAGCAGACAGGTACCAGCCTCCTGGGCCTGTGCTGACCAGAGCACCCGGTTGTCCGTCTGGCAGGGCCACACATCAATGTCACAGTCTCAGCCAGCCAGGCCCGAAGTGAGGGCCCCTGTGGGCACCTAGACAGTGGCCCTCCCTCTCTCTGCCTGGTCCCATCCTGTGTCACGGTCCCATGGCCACCTAGGCCAGGGCAGATGGTGCAGGTGGGGAAGAGATGATGTGGCAGGCCGGGCCCTGGGGTGGGGTGGGGTGAGGTGGGAGCTGCACCCCTGCCCCTCCTGCCCAGCTACAGCGGAGATGAAGTGGGCCAGAGCCCGGCGTTACCAGGGAAACCGAGCGGCAGACACAGACCCTGCCCAACCGAAATCCCTCTATTTTTAGCCTCCGGGCTACTTTGAGATAAAGCCCGTGTAGACGGACGAGCTGTCGGGCAAGATAACGGCTGCTCCAAACCACAGAGACTTCACAGGGTGGGCTTGAGCCTAAGAAGGGCTCCTTCACCCCCCAGGACACCCCGGGAAGAGGCTCCCATGCTGAAAGACCTACAAGCCCACGGGGTGCATGGGGCATCCTGGTGGCAGAGGCTGCGCAGGCCAAGGGGCCTGTGACAGGAACAGAGGGAGTGCAGGCTTGGCGGCAGGAGAGGACCCATAGGTCCCACGTCCCCCCGGACACCCGCAGGGCCTTGGGCGGCACCGCTCCCCACCCAGCACCCCTATGGAGGCGGGTCCTTGAGACTGCAGGCCCTCCTCCCCACCGACACGCCCCGACGTCCCCTGGTACCACCGTCAGCACCTCTGACCTCCGCGAGTGTACACAGCGACAGCAGTGTAGATGGCTTTTCCCACCCCACGGCGCACTGGGCAGCCTCAGCCTCTCCCAGGGGGCCCTGGGGGTACTGGGCACTGCTCATCGGGAAAGACACCCATTGCCAGAGGCCTACAAACCAGGTTCCAGGCACCACCACCCGGCTCCAGGGGGGTGGGGGACCCCCGTGCCATGGGGATCACCCTGACCCTGAGGATGGTGAGCGGCAGAGCCAGCGTGGCCTGGGACCCTCGCCTACCTTGTCTTCTACTCGGTTCAGGCGTGCCCCAATCGTGTTGCTCCCACGGTCCTTGCTCTTCTCTGTGGGGCAGAGGACCAGGATCAGGGATGTGTGTTGGGGGGGGGCTTTGGGGGAGGGTGATGAGGGTGGGGCAGCCGAGGGTCACAGGCCTGCACCTGTGAGCTCCTCCACAGTGGGAGCTCTGGGAGGCGGGGCCTGGGCTGGACCGGGTGCCCCGTGGCCCGCCACTGCCCCTCCTGGTTGTGGCCTCTGAGAGCCTGGTGCAGGAGCGGAAGATGACCCTGCAGGGGCCACGGACATGGTGCCCACTGCGCTGCATAAACCCAGCACAGACGCTGCCTGCTTCCTGCTGTGCAGGTATGGCGTGGATTTTCAGGTGGAGGGTTTGTGGCGACACTGCACTGGGCGGGTCTGTGGGCAACCGGGTCCCAACATCATTTGCTTACTTCCTGTCTCCATGTCCCATGTGAGTAATTCTCGCCCTGTTTCCGCTGTGTCTGAATTCCTACCCGCGCTGTGGTGATCCGCCGTCAGAGACAAGACTTGCCGACGGCTCAGGTGATGGTCAGCACTTACGAGCCCCAAGGTCCTCTCCAGTGAAGGTCTGCACACTGGCTTTTCACACACAATGCTGTTGCACACACTGGACTATGGCACTGCATAACCATCCCTTCTATCTGCGTTGGGAAGCCCTAAGATTCTTCAGACTCGGCTTTATCGCAATATTTGCTTTATTGCAGTCGTCTGGAACAACCGTGGGGTTTTGCTGCCGTGGGCCTGCACGTTCTGCACTCCCTCCACCTCCACCCCCACGCTGGCCTCACTCAGCTGCCCTGTTGTCCCACCCTGGGTGAGCCACGGCTCTCACCACAACTTGGGCCAGGGTGACCCCAGGAATGGGCCTGGCCCTGTTCTCCCTGGATGGAGCCTGGTCCGGGGGACATAAGGAGTCAGAGCTGGACAATGATGCCCACCCTCCTGCGGCTGATGGTCCCTCTGGTCCCTCTGGGTTGGCGACTCACCTTGCAAAACTTCCCCACGTCTCCCCCCCTCATGGGATGCTGGGGTCCACACCCCGATCTTTGATGGCCTAGAGAGGCTGACCGTTTAAGGGGATCCATGCGGATTCTTGCACTAACTGTAAAGCACGTTCCAAGGCGCTCGGCTCAGGGTGGAGGCCACCTGCTCCCCTCTGGTGTGTGTGGCCTATCCTGCCCTTCCAAGGCCCTGTGGCCCCTTCTGACAGGGAGAGGCAGGTGCAGGTAGAGGGGTACGCAAAGGGTCTGGTGCGGGCAGGGTGGCTTGATGCAGAAACCCACCTGAGACGGAGATGAAGAGGGAGGGCTTCCCGATGGACTGGTCCAGCCTGGGAGGGAGGGAAGAAGACAGATGGAGACCAGCTCACGCTTGACCTGGACGCCACACGTACACCCAGCCTGTTGGTGGGTGGACAAGCAAGGTGCCTGGCAGGGTGACAAGCCACCCACCCCTTCTGGAGACACCCACCACTACCTCCCATGCCCCAGAGGTCTGTACTATGGATGGGGGGAGAGTGGGGGGGCTCAGAGACGAGGGGCAGTGGTTGGGAAGTTCCTTAGATGTCCTCCCTGGCCAGGACAGGGCCTCAGGACTGCCCCATGTCCTGTCCTTGCTTTGTAATTGGCCCAGACCGGGCATCTCAGCCGTGCTCATGGAGACCGTCCTGTGAGCTGGTCCTTCCAGGGTGAGGCCAGGTTGCTGAGCCAAGGGCTTCACGTCCCTATGGTGGGTTAGCCACGGCGGGGGGCAGCCACCAGCCTGAGCCTCTGGGTGTGGTCAGGATGGGCACAGGGTCCCAGCCCTATCCTGGGACACAGGGACTTAGGTTCCCAGGCTAGCCCAGCAGAGAGGTGCAGCCGGTGTGAGCCTGTGCCGGCCCCAGGGACCACGCTGCCTCCATGAGAATGAGCTCCAGGCTCTAAGCCAGAAGCTGAAACACGGCAGCTCCCACTGGTTGGAGTTCCTGGCTGCAGGTCTGGGACGGGGAGAGCGCAGGCACACAGACCCGTGGGGTGGGGCTCCGTGCCCGGCAGGGTGTTCCCAGGAAGTGGGTGAGTCCTGGGCAGGGCCTGGGCCCCCTTGGACGCGGTGCAGTCGAAGGCAGGCGCAGAGGGTTGGGTGGGTTGTGGAGCTGGTGCAGCCCCAGGGGGAGGGAGCCCCACGCAGCAACTCCCCCCTGCCCGTCCCCCCAGGTCACTCCCAGCACCCGAGCCCACCTTCTCTGCAGCTCTTTGATGCGCACCATGAGGTTGAGGTGGCCCTGGGAGTACTGCTCAATGACGTCCCGCACATCGTAGGGCTTCCGCGCTTGCTGTAGGCCACAAAGACAGTCAGCCCCCACTCTGAGCCCCCTTGGCCCAGCGCTAAATGTGGACGGTGATGCTGCCTGCCTGGGGGGGCCTCTTGGGAATTTAAGGAGGTTACCCCTATGGTGCAATGGGGCTGTTCTGGCCCAGGGCGCACACGGTGGCCCACTCTCCCCTGGTGCTCGGCCACTCCATTCTCAGTCACTGGGGCTGGGTGGCCCTGGGCTGGCGGCTTGGCCTCTCTGGGTCTTAGCTTCCTGCCCACTCACCGCACGGCCTGCCTGTTTGCCCTTTGCAGGTTACCAGCTCCTATTATTGGAAAGAACTAGTCCAGTTGACGGGCCAGGAGGGGCAGCACTCTGCGCAGCCACTGTCTTCCTGGCCCCGCGCTGAGCCCTGACACCCTCTCTGGCAGGCACACCCACTATTCTCGGGGTTGGGGAGAGACAGGCAGAGGTGGCCCCAGGGGACCCCCAGCCTGCTGCGCCTGCTCTGGGACAGGCTGCCTGCTGCAGCTCTGAGGCTGCCAGGGCAGAGGGGACACTCCCACAGCAGGCCTGGGGCCACACAGGGCGGAGCCGCTGACCCCACGGCACCGAGGCTTGGCGCCAGCTCTGAGCCCATCAATGCATGTGGGGCTCAGGTGAAATCACCAGAAACCACAACAGAGAGAATAAGGCTTCTTATGATGTCAGCAAAACCTCAAGCCACATTTATGGCCCTGTTCCCAGGAGCCCGTGGGCCGAGGGTCTCCCCCAGGTAGCAGCAGGCCAGCTGAGTGGGGGTTTGATGGCCCAGGAGGCCCTTCACACACACAGGCCAGCCAGAGCTGTGTGGGAACATAGAGCCCCTTGACTCAAGGGGCTGCGGGGACGCCAGGTCAGGGGCACCCAGAGTGGTCCTCATTAGCACCCAGGAGTCCACATGAGCAATGAGCCTGGGGTGACTGCCTCTAGCTGAGGAGGGCGAAGGCCTGGGAGGCCAGCCAGACATCTGGGTGCAGTGGGCCCGCCTGGGGTGGAGGCGAGAGTGTCAGAGCTGCATCTCAATCCCGGGGGCCCCCAGGAATGTGTCTCTCCTGCCCACCAGAGGCCAACCTCTCCTTGAGGTGTCCCCTTCCCCCAAGACTGGGGCTACCCTAGTCTGACCATGGCCCAGCCCTGCTTTCCCAGTAAAATGGGGTACCCAAGGGCACCTGAGTGTGCTTCTGACAAGCCCAGGGACTCTGCAATCAACATGGGCAATGCCCCGTTATTATTCTGGACTCTAGGAATTCTCAGGCGGGGGCCTCCTCCCTCCCAGGGGCTAGGCCTCAGAGATCTGGGGGGTTCCTACCAGGAGGGGCCCTCGGGCCTCACAGGCAGTGTGCAGCCCCTCTCTGGGCCCTGAATCAGGATCCTGAGATTGGTGGGGTGGTGGCGGGGCTGGGATTGACCTGATCTTCCCCAAACCACAGCTGTACCCCTGACAGAAGGATGTGCCACCCTTGGGGCCCATGCTGGGCAGTAGAACCATCTGCATGGTCTTGTGGGCTATGTGCCAGGCCTGTCATGAGATCCCAGGGTCGGGCATGGGATAGGACTCTAGGTAGACCCTCGGCTCCCTGCATCCTCAGATGGACGATAGTCATAACAACAGGTATGGGCTAGTGATAATGTCCTCAGATTTTACTTTTTCCTTCTGGAAGATGGGGGAGGCTGAACCCCGCCCTCCTTCCTGGAAGATGGGGGATACTGAGCCCCGCCCTCCCTTCTGGAAGATGGCAGGGGACACTGAGCCCTACACTCCTTTCTGGAAGAGTCTGAGCTCTTCCTTAGTGCACACACTGAAGGTGGCTATGGGTCATGACAGTCAGCCCCCTGTGGGCCCAAGGCTTTGTGGGGCATGAGGCACTTGCAGGCAGGCCAGAGAGGCTGGGGGTCGGCAGGGGGCTGGCTGCCTTCAGAGCTCTAGGTGGCCTAGGCCTGGTCTGCGGGAGACATGCCCTTGGGCTGGGCTCCTGGGCAGGCTGGAGAGCATGGCCACTCAATGCAGGTGAATGTGGGCACCTGAGTGTGCTGGGAGATTGTGTGTGCGCACACACATGCCTCTGGGAAGGCAGGAGAAAGTGTGTGTGTGAAAGGGGGAAGACGAGAGTGTGCCTCAGCAAGTGTGTCTGCAGGACGGGGCTGGCAAGCTGGGCACGGCTCCGGGATGCAGCTGGGGAGCCCTGCCTCCCCTTGCGTAGAGCACGGACTGCAGAAGGGCCAGCAATGCCTGGCTGGCCCCCAGGACCCAGGGACCGGCGGGGCCCCAGGCGCCCTGAGACTTATCTTGGTGCTGCTGAGCCCCCCGGGGTCTGGTCCGCACTCCCGGAGGCCTCTGCAGGGGCTGCCTGGGCCCCGCTGGAGGAACCATCTCAGCTTTCTCCCCAGAGCTCATTTCCTCTGGCGGCAGCAGCAGGAGCCTGAGATGAGCCGAGATAATGCGGGGTTGTCCAGACTGACCGACGGTGGACAGGGGAGTTCAAGGCAAACCCGGAGGGCTAAGAGCCTCTGGCTCCTCTGGCCAGACACAGGGGCGGCCCGCCGGGCACTTATCGGCCAGGCAGAGGGGCAGGCGGGGGGCCACCCGCCACGTCTGCAGCCCCTGAGGCCGGGGGCGGGGGTGGGGTGCAGGCAGACAGACAGACAGGCTGTTGTGGGGGAAGGGAAGGCATCCCGGACAGCTGGGCCTGGGGTGGAGGCTGCTCTGGAGCCTCACAGAGCTCCTCACTGCCAGGCGCTCCACCGTGGGTCCCTCCTCCCCATCCCGTGGGCCTCCGTGCTGCCTCTGGCAACGAGGGCCAGCTGCTGAGGCTGAGCCCCCCGCCCCACCCCACATTGCTCAAGAGCCTCTGTCTCCCACCAGAGCAAACTGAGAGGCCCTCAGGAGCATCTGCATTCAAAGGGCCCCACATGCTTTCCTCCAGGGCCCCCTATCCCAGGCATAAGGGTGGGGCAGAAAGCAGGAGAGATAGGGTTGTCCAGCCTGCTTCTGGGGACCCTGGCAGGACCCTGGCCTGTGTCCTGTGGCAGAAAAGGCAAATCCCGGCCTGGAAGGAAGGATGGGGCCCCTGCTGAGGCCAGCAGGCAGTTTTCTTGCCTGCATTTCAGGGACAGGGTGTTCCCCAAGTCAGTTCCAGCCACGGTGGGTGCCCTTCTACCAAGGATGAGCTCTGTCCTGAACTGGAAGCTGCCCACATAACCCCTGAGCCGAGCCTGCCAGAAGCCTCATGTTTCTGCCTTCTGTGCTGGGTGCCCCTAAACCCAGCAAGCCCACTGTCCACCCTGGCACAGCCCCCCCATGTCCTCACTGCACCCCAAGTGGTGGGTACAGGCTGCTTTGCAGGGCCCTGCCCTGGAGGCTCAGTGGCCTGGCTTCTCAGGCTGGAGGTCAGCCTTATCCTAGAAGATGCCCCACTGACCCCTCTGCTCCACCAGGTTGATGTCTGGGGTTTTTGCTGTCACTGCTAAGCTGCTCACCAATACACCCTGGCCTTTCCCAGGGCCTCCCTGGTGCTGCTCGGAGCAGACCCCCAGAGGGGGTTCCATAGCCCCTTCCCCACCAGGATTGTGCTGGTGCTGTGAGGAGGCCAGGCCCTCCTCTCTAGTGCCCTCCCAAGCTGTCCCACCATCAGGGCAGCCAGGGCCCCTAGGGAGGAAGGCCACAGATCAGACACTCGAGAGCTCTGGGGCCATCAGTCTTGCCCAGGACATTGCCACGCAGACTTCCTGGTGTAGCCAAGACTGGCACTTACCATGACTCGTCTATTTGGGCAACGAGGAGGCCCAGGCCATGGTGGGACCCTTTGCACGACCTGCCCTGGTTCGGTGGTGAATGGCCTCCCTGCCCGGGGTATCAGACAGATAGGCAGCAGAAGGTCACCAAGGGACTGTGTGTGCAGCCATCCCAAACAGCAGCCAGCTGCTGAGCCATGGGGGGTACACACAGTGGCCAGGGAGTGCTTCACTGAGGGGTGCTGTTGGGGCTCGGACCAATGGTGGTCAGCTCTGGGGCAGATGCTGCCCACGGGCTGCCATGGGTGAGGGCCCTGTGAGCTATGCAAGGATGTGGTCTCACACCATCTCTTGGGCTCTTGTTCCCATTACAGATGGGAAAGAACTGACCCAGGGCTGCCTGGGGTGGGAGTCTGCGTCCAGAAGTCCACTCCCAGTGGGGCTCTATGGCCCAAGTGGTGTGGTCTCTGCTGAAGGGATGGCACAGGAGACACAGCCTGGAGCAGACAGAGGGGCCCCGTTTCTTGCCACAGCCTCGCTGGGACCAGCTGGGGGAAGGGAGCAGGTCAGCCCCAACCTTCCCTGCTTGGGGACCTGGACGTTACCATTGCTCCCTGGGGCCCCAGTCCCCAGCCCATTGGGCACTCACTTTTTAAAGGCACTGGTGATCAGGCCTTCTGGAAAGAGAATGGGCACCCCTGAGGGTCCCCATTTCTGAAGTCTACATGTTCTTAGACTGAGGGTGGAGCCAGGGACCTTCTCAGACCCAGGGCTGTTCCCACAGCAGGGGAGCTGAGCCTGCCACCAACTGGTTTTCTATGGGGGCCTTAGGCTCCAGGGGATACCAGGGGCAGCTGCAGAAGACCTGGACCCGGACCCAGAGGGTGAGCTGATGGGGCAGGGAAACCCTCAGGCCCCAGACTCACCCTCTCCCTGTAAAGGTGAGTCGGCCCCCAGGGCACAGGCAGGGCCAAGTTTCTCTTCTGTTCTCGTGACTCCCATTGGGGGCAGGGGGTGAATAGGGCCAAGAGCACCGACTGTGTGGGACAGGGCTCCGGGGTCTAGGGGACCCCACTTCCTGCCCGGGTGATGAGGGGCAGGCTTGGCACCCTCTCTGCCACTCCTGAGTCATCTGCCAGTCAAGTAGGGGAAAAGAAGGGTGAGACCCTGAGGCTCTGTGTGTACCTGGCGCGAGGCTGGACCTCAGGGCAGGGTCCTTCCAGGGGCTGTCTTGTAAGAGGGAAAATGAAGCTGTTGCAGGATATTTGATGAGGGTCAGGCCTAGGGTGTAGCAGGGTGGGGTGAAGGGTGGCCTGCAGTCTTTGCCATGGGTGGGACAGGGGCTCCTGGGGCTGGGCCAAGGGCAGAAGCGCTTAGTAGGACTCACCTGGAATTTCTTCTTGGCTACAAAGTACTGCATGCGCCGAATGACCTTGATGGTGGCCCGGTGGTGCTCCCGCAGCCTGTGAGGGAGAATGGAGAAGAGGCGTGAGTGGCTCCCCTGTAATGGTCATCCTGTGCCCAGCATTTTCCAAAGCTTGGCAATTTCCCAAGTGCCTCCCACTGCATGTGGGCTGGGCCCTTCCAGAAATAGAGAATGTTGAGCCCCATGGATTGGAGGACTTCAAGGCTCCACATTGGTTGGGGAGGAGAGCAGACCAGAGGCAAGAGACTTTTAATTAGCGGATGGTCCCAGGGGGATCCTTGCCTTGCCTGCTGCTTGGAAATGGTACGGGAGTCAGTGTCCTGGGTTCACAGTTCCCTTAACTCACAGCAGAGCCACAGAAACTTCTTTCTACCTTCCGGCCTTCTGGCTCCTTACCAGTATAATGGGGAGGGAGTGCAAACAGAGGGTGCCCAAGGTCCCTTTCAGCTGGAACATTCTATGTCCCATACACAGGCATACACTTGGAAAATGTAGGGGTCATAGGACAAATTAGGCAGAGACAGTTACTAGCTACATCACTTGATCAGGAGATTATGTCATCTCTCCTCTCAAGTGCCTTCTAGAAATCTAGATCCTTCTAGAAACAAAGATCTGTCTAGAAACATCAACAAAGGAAGCATGACTGATGATGCGCATAGAAAAAAAGTCTAGAAGGAAATACAGAAGGAAATTCCCCCACATGGAAGTGGTGGGGCTTTGGCCACCAAGACTGCATGTGACCACACCTCTGCCAGGAACAGAGTGCTCTGCCTGCACCTCTTACACATGGGAGAAAACCAAATTATCTATAGGGAGATAATATCTTGGGCCCTTTATGTATTTTTACATTGAAAAGACTGAAATCCAAGGGAAAAAATAGACCACAGAAACAGATCTCGAGATGTGGCAAGTTCAGTGGTCCAAATGCTTGTAGTTCCTCCATCAAGAGATAGAATTGGTTTTCCCACTACTTGAATTTGGGTTGACCTTGACACTTGCTCTGATAAAAAGAATGCTTGGAAGTCACACTGTATATATGTGATGTGCTCTTGGAATGTGGCCCCATGAGCCAGCCTGAGCTGGCTGGCTGGAGAAGCTGCACAGAGGAGAACAGAGGTGCCCCAGTCAAGAGCCAGAATCAAGCAATAGACATGTAGTAAGACCGTCTCTGACAATTCAGCCTCAGGAGGTCTCCAGATGACTGCATCTGCACGTACACACATACACAATGCCAGCAAAACAACCTCCCCATTGACCTGACACCAAACTGCTGACCCACAGAATCATAAGAAAACGAATTGTGGTCTTAAGCCACTAAATTTAGGTGTGGTTTACTAGGCAGCAATAGATTACAGGTAAAGAAATTAGGACTCCCAAAATGGGGTCCTTTCATATCAAGATCTTCAAACACAAACACATGGAGCTTGTTTGGGGACCAGGGATTGGACAGAGGCTGGAAGAAAATGGCAGATCCTAATATGTTGGACCTAGAGCATGATGCTGTCATTAATTGGATGAGACTTTTTGGTGTCCTTGGAAGGGTGAGTGAATTTTGTTCTGCGAAGAATGTAAAAAGTTATGGGTCTGTTCCCACCATGGTGGAAGTGGACCATGTGTCTGAACTATGGTCTCAAGAACCCTCACAGCTCCCACTGTCATCCTGTCAGAATGCTGCTGCCACATGCATGTGTCTGAGTGAGGCTGCTGGAAGAGCAATGAGGAGGAGAGCTGTGACACCCGGGCCAACAGCTGGGTAGCTCCAGACACGTGCGGTTGGCTGAGACCACCCGGTCCTGCCAAGCTGTTGCATGGATGAGCCCAAGGGAGACCACCCAGATGAGCAGCCCAAAATGCTGACCCACAGACTCATGAGCAAACAGATGGCTGTGGTTTGCTTCAGAGCTTTTAGATAAAGACTTTAAAATAACCATGATTAATTGGTTCAAGAAGATAGATGGAGAATTTCACCTGAGAAATAAAATCTGTATTAAAAATAAAACGGAAATTTTAGAACAGAAAAGACAATAATGGAAATTAAGAATGCAACAGATGAATCTGATAGCAGAGGAGATGTGCAGGAAAGGAGTATGTGTGAACTGGAAGGGAACTGCCAGGTGGGGGTATGGGGACAAAATAGAATTAAACATATGGAAAAAATGCAAGATGTGGGAGATATGATTCCTACACATGTGGAATCCCAGTAGGAAAGGAGACAAAATGGAGACTCGGCGGCTGAGACTTTTCCAAAAATGATGGAAGACATCAGGCTGCAGATGCAAGCAGCTCTTTGGATCCCTAGGCTTATCAGAGTAACACTGCCTCCACCAAAGGCACAGGGAATGTCACAGAAGCAGTGAAGGAGGGAATGGGAACAACAGCACATTATCCTGATGACTGGCTTCTCAACAGAAAGGATAGAAGCCAGGTGGCATCTGTAAAGTGCTCAAGGGAAATTACTACCAACTTAGCATTCTAGATCATTGAATAAACCCTTTAAAATGAAGAACAAAGTCAGGAAATCCTGTAGGACTCTCCTCAGATGAGGTCCCAAGAGGAGTCAGCTTCATAGAGACAGACAGTAGGATGGTGGGAGCCAGGGGATGGGGCGGTGGAGGGAGAGTTAGTGTTTTGTGGGGACAGAGTTTCAGTTTCACAAGAGGACAAAGTCCCAGAGACAGAAGGTGGAGACGGCTGTACTACATGTGAATATGCTTAGTGCCCCTGAGCTGCGCACAAAAATGGTTAAGATGCTATATTTTATGTTATGTATATTTTACCACAATAAAAAAAAAAAAAAAGAAGAAGAAGAAGAAGCTGAAACCAAAACCAAGAGAATTCACCGCTAGGAGAACTGCATTGGAAGAATGATTCAGGAGACAGGCAGAGAAAAATGATCCCAGAAGGAGGCAGGAGAATACAGGAAGGAATTAAAAACACATAAAAGGACAGATTTATGAGAAAGTTTAAATTTGTATTGACTGAAATGGTAATGCTTCGTGAGGTTCACACATTATTAGAGACAAAGAGGGATATTTCATAATTTTAAACAATGGTCAGTTTGGTAGAAAGGTATCAATCCTAGATCTGCATGCACATAAAAGCCGTACACATATGTACATGCATAGCAAAACTGCATGATTAAAATAGCATAAAAAGCAGAGGGTATGGATGGAGTCATGCACTGTGAGCACCTTGTGCTGTCAGGGAACTGGTAGAAGTGCTAATCAGAGGTTGACCCCGATGAGTCAAGGTGGAAAGTACTGATGAATAATAAAAGTATGTAAAAGTAACAAGTTAACAGAGAATAAAAATGAAGTAGTATCAGTATTTGATTCATCTAGAAGAAGCAGGAAAGGAGATAAGAAAGAAGTGATGGGACAAAGGAGGGATGAGTGTAAGACAGCAGAGCGTTGGGTTAAAAAAGCAACTTGAGGGATCCCTGGGTGGCGCAGCGGTTTGGCGCCTGCCTTTGGCCCAGGGCGAGATCCTGGAGACCCGGGATCGAATCCCACATCGGGCTCCCGGTGCATGGAGCCTGCTTCTCCCTCTGCCTGTGTCTCTGCCTCTCTCTCTCTCTCTGTGACTATCATAAATAAATTAAAAAAATAAAAAAAAAAGCAACTTGATGTTGCTTCTAAATCTATATATAAATATATAAATTTGTATATAAATCTTTATACAAGGGGGCACCCGGGTGGCTCAGCGGTTGAGTGTCTGCTTTAGGCTAAGGTCGTGATCCCGGGGTCCTGGGATCGAGTCCCGCATCAGGCTCCCTGCAGGGAGCCTGTTTCTCCCTCTGCCTGTGTCTCTGTCTCTCTCTGTGTGTCTCTCATAAATAAAATCTTTAAAAAAATCTTTATACAAATATGAAGACATAGAAAGGTTGACAGCAAAAGGATAGAAAAAGATATATCATGGTGTAGCCAAAAGGGAGCTGGTGTAGGTAAATTGTATCATACAAAGTAAACTTTAAATATAATCAGAGACAAAGATGGATGTTTCATGTTTTAAAAAGCTGTCATTCTGGTAAGAAGATATCCATTCTAAATCTGTATGTACCTAAAAACATGACCTTAAAAAATATAAAGCAAAAGTGGCAGGACTCAAAGGTAAAAAAGAATAGGCGCAATCATGGTGGGGGATTTGAATACACTTCTGTTGGTAACTGATAGAAAAGCAGTCAAACCATTGACAGAGAGACAAATTTGGATGACATGAGTAGCAACTTGACCTAATCAACATTTACAGAACACTGCTCTCAGTAGCTGAAGAGTACATAAGCTTTCCAAGTGCACATGGAATGCTTACGCGAACAGACTATACGCAGGGCTTTAAAAGCAAGTTCCAACAAATTTCAAAGAAATTCAATCAAATATGTATTTCTCTAACCACAGTGAAATTAAGCTAAAATCAATAAGAAAAAGATAGCTAGAAAATCCTTAAGTGTTTTAGAGATTAATCTCAACGACCCAAGGTCAAAGAAGAAATCTAGTAAGAATCAGAAAGTATCTTAAATTGGATAATAATAAAAAGCTTACATATCACACCTAAATAAGTGACTGAGGTATCCTGAAATAAGTGCTTAGAGAAAACCTATGACCTTAAATGTATATATTAGAGAAGAGGGAGGCCAAAGTCTCTCTTAAGAAGTTAAAAAAAAAAGATAGCAAATTAGACCCAAAGAAAGTAGATAGATAATGCAGAGTACAACTCAATAAAATAGAAAATGAACATTACATTAAAAACATCAACAAAGCCAAATTTTGCTTCTCTGAAGAAACTAATGAAATTGACAAACTTTTGGCAAGAGTAACCAGGCAGTGTCAGGCATCAAAAATCAACATCTTTACGGACCTCCAGAGTTAAAAAATCTATTTGGAGGACATATGTACAAAACCAATTTTGATAGTTTGGTTAAAATGTATCAATTTCTTAAACATGATACATAAAAGCAGACACAAGAAGAAATAAGAAATCCAAGTTTCTCAATATTCATCACATATATTAAATTAGAAATTTTAATGATCTTTGCACAAAACAAACAAAACCTTAAGTCTAGGTGATTTTACCAGTAGATTTTGTAAACATTTAAGGAAGAATGGAGCATTTTTATAAAGTAGCATGCCTTGATATCAAAATCGGACAGGATGTTTCAGGGAAGAAAAACCACAGGCCAATCTCTCTCATAAACATAGAGGCAAATGTCCTGCCCATAATAGCAGCAAACTGAACCCCATGCCATCTATGAAGACATATGATTGATGAAGTTTAATCCAGTTATCCAAGGCTGCGTCAGCATCTGAAAACCAACCCACATAATTGGCCACAGAATAAGTTAAGAATAGATTATATTTGTTTTATAATCACAGAATAAAATCAACGGAATAAGGGGAAACATATAATCAATTCAAAAGATGCTGAGAAACATTTGATAAAACTCAAGAGCCATTCCTAATTAGCAATGCAACTCTAAGTAAAGCAGGAATCGAGGGAAACTATCACATGGAAAACAAATACAAACATGAAACAAGACAAAACCCAGTAGAGCAAACATCACACTCAACAGTGAAATAGTAGGAGGCCTTCCTTCTGAGAGAGGGAGCAAGGCAGGGTTGTTCCATGGTCACCATTTCTACCTGACATTGTCCCAAGAGTCTCAGCCAGTGTGTCAAGGGAGGTTAAAAGGAAATGAAAGACAGGATCATGGGACAGGAAAAAAAAAAAAATAAAACCACCATGACTTGCATTGAAGTAATCACAGATATTAAAAAAAAATCTTCAGAATCTTCAGATAAACTCTTTGATTGATGAATGTAGCGAGAACGCTGGTTTCAAAGACAACATACAAAAATCATTGGTATTTCTGCATGCTAGTAACCATTAGGAAATAAAACAAAAAGAATGCCAATTACAGCAGCATCGCAAACCATAAAATGCCTGAGAGTAAATCTACTGGACATGAGCAGGGTCTCTACCCAAGAAAGTACCAAACATTAAGTGAAAGAAAGGAAAGAAGCCCTAAATTAATTCAGGACATAATGTTTATGAGTTGGAACATTTAATGTTTGTAAGGTGCTAATTTTGTGGTATGGATTCAATGTGACTCCAATCAGTCTCTGAATGCTTTTATTTCTTAATAATTTTTTTGGGGGGGGGAATTTCAAGCTGATTCTTAAATATTTATGGAAAAGCAAAGAGCCAAGAATAGATAATTTTGAAGAATGAAGTTGGAGGATGTACACCACGGAGTTCAAGGCTCAGTGTCAAGCATTAGGCATGGACAGTGGGTGTCAGAAGAGGGGGTCCTAGATCACACCATTAATGAGGTGGCACTAGATTAGGCTGGGGATTACTTCAGCACAAAAGAATGGAACATTCAAAGGTGAAGACGCATACATATATGTGGTCACTTGTCTTATGACCGAGGCAGTTTCAGTTCACTGGGGAAAGAATGTTCTCTTCAATAAATGGCCCTGGGACAAATTGGACATCCATATGAAAAAAACATGAGCTGTGGGTCCCGGCCACACATCGGTTACAAAAGTAATTCCAGCAAGGGCAGAGACCTATAGGAAGGAAAGGCAGTCAAGCCTGCAGAACGAACACACAGCAGAGTATCTCCACGACCCCGGGAAAGGCCAAGATTTAACAAAACACAAGAAGCACTAACTATGAAAGAAAAATATTTGACAAATTGGGCTTCCTCGAAGTTAAGAACTTTTCCACATCGAAAGACATCATTAAGAGAATGAACAGACACTCCACGCGCTGGGAAAGGATATTTTCTCGTGAAGGACTTGTATCCAGAATATATGAAGAATTCCTACAAATCAAGAAGGAAAAGACCACATGATTAAAAAAAAAAAATAGACGAAAGATCCTAACGGGCACCGCACCAACGAGAGATGTCAACATGCACCTGAACTGATGCTCAACACCATCACTCAGCGGGGAGACGCAGATCGAAACCAAAATGAGGTCCTTGCACGCGCTTACTGCAATGGCTGGAATTAAAAAGGCCGACGATGTGGAGCGTCAGTGATGATGTGGCACAACTGACCCCGTGTGCTGCTTGCTGGTGGGAGCGGACGCTGGTTCCGTCGTGCTTGAAAGCTGCCTGGTGGTAGCTGTGGATGGGCCCAGGGCCTGGCCCAGCATTGTACTTGCAGGTACACGCCCCAGAGAAGTGAGTGCACATGTAACGTTGATGGCAGCTCTACTCATGGTAAATAAAACTCAAAGTGACAAATGTCTAACTACAGCAGCAGAGAGAAGCAGAGAGTGTTCCTATAATGTAATGTCACGCAGCACCACAAAAGAACACGCTACTGACACCCACACAGAACCCCGCCCTGGCCAAGAGGCTAGCCTGGAATCACCTGTCACCGGGCAAGGACCCTTTGGGCCACCATGGGGTCCCAGCTGGGAAAGAGGCCCTGTAGAGTGTAGGCGGTTCTTGTGCCCTCAGTAGAGAGAAGGCATGGCACCCTGTGGGCAGGAGGCGACACCCAGCTGACACCCACTCTGAAGCTCCCCATCTGCGGAAGGAAAGGATGGACCCGTTTGGCCATCCCACCCTTTGGGAAGGCAGGAGGGCCAGGGCCTTGGGTAGGGGCGGTCATGCCATACATCCCCCTCCTCTCGGTCCTGAGAACGGAGAACCCCTCGTCCCCACAGGGACAAGGACTGGGTGGGCGCTGGACTTCGTCAAATGCTTTTTTCCCATTACTTGATCGGGTAGGATTTTTCCTCTTTAGCCTACTGATGTGACAGGGTTACACTAATTGATTTTTGAATGTTGAGCCAGCTTGGCTTATCACATGCTTGTGGTGTTTCATTTTTGTTAGACATGGTTGCATAATTAGTTGTGGTTTCTTTTTTATAATGATACTGAAAAACCCCAGGAACCTACTGCTCAGAATAAAAGCTACACCTCGACAGTCCCCACCGCTGCTGTCCTCCAGCCTCGCCACCCTGGATGACCATCCTCCCAAACCAGTGCTCCTCTCATCCTTGTTTTACTGTTTATGTCATTTTATCAAATCTACATGTACCTCTCACCAGGCATATATATATATATATATATTATATATAAAGTTATATATATTATATATATAATTTTATTTTATATTTTATTTTTATATATAATTTTATTTCAGTGATTTAGACTTTATAAAAATGCCATTATGCTTTTCCTTGGTATGACATTGCCATGACCCCCACAGTTGTGTGCCACTCCTATTTGTTTTGATTGGTGGAAAATACTCCTCTGTGTGGGTATTCTAGGTTTCTTCACTTTCCTCTTGCGATGGGCATGCAGCTGGAGGCCAGGCGTCTGGCTCATGGCAAGGACCAGGACGACACTCAATGACCCTCTTGGGCTGGGCACAGACTGGTTTCCTCTGGTGGCACCCAGGCACATGATCACTGGCTCATCGGTGGATTCAAATCTGGTAGGTGATGCTGCACTGCCCCTTAGAGCAGTGGTCTCACCATGCATGCCCCCCCAGATGTGCGGGGGACCCTGGGCCACACAGCCCTGACCACACCCCCAATGATCAGCTTTCATCATTCATTCCAATGAGTGTGAACACTTTCACACTCCAGTTGGCCCCGGGCGCTTCTTCCACAAGGAAGGCTGAACACATCTCTGGGCTGTTTCTCTGTTTGGCTACTTAGGCTCTTATTGATGAGTTTGATGTTCCAGTTGTCTATATAATTTCTACCTACCTACCTACCAGTTTTTTGTCTGATTATGTGTAGGGAACACCCACCCCTGTGGCAGCAGAGAAAGGCTCCTCAGAAGATGTCCTAATCCCCAAACCTATGAAAATGTTACCTTATAAGGCAAAAGGGACTAGAGATGTGATTAAGATTAAGGACCATGCGATGGACAGATTATCCTGGATTCTTCGTCCGGGCTCATGAGATGCCAGAATCCTTAAAAGTGGAGCTTTCCCTGCTGTGGTCAGAGAGAGCCCTGACACGAAGTCAAGGCAAGAATGGCAGCATCCTGGCTGTGATGATGGAGGACGGGGCTGTGAGCTGATGCGTGTAGGTGCCCCAAGAGCTGGACAAGGCCAGGGGATGGCTTCTCTGTTAGGGCCTCCGGGAGGAAGCAGCCCTGCGACCTCTTTCAGACCCGTCAGACTGCATCCGGCTTCTGATGTGTGGGACCCAGAGATCCTCAATGTGTGTTGTGCCAAGACACCAGGTTTGAGGTAATTTGTTACAGCAACACCAGAAAACAAATCCTAGTTTCAAGTCACCTCCCTGTCTTTCAGGTGCCTTTGGAGGGACAGGAGCTCTTATTTCTTATCAACAACTCTATCAGTATTCCTCTGTCATCATCAGTGCTTTGGGGTCTTGTACAAGAAATGGTTCTGGGGCACCTGGGTGGCTCAGTGGTGGAGTGTCTGCCTTTGGCTCAGGGTGTGGTCCCAGTGTCCCGGGATTGAGTCCCACATTGGGCTCCCCACAGGGAGCCTGCTTCTCTCTCTGCCTGTGTCTCTGTCTCTCTGTGTCTGTCATGAATAAATAAATAAAATCTTAAAAAAAAGAAAAAAGAGAATCTCTAAATATGGCAAAACTTGCTTGTTCAAAAAGCTAACAAAATGGAAAAAAAAAAAAAAGCTAACAAAATGGAGTTCTGGCAAGACTGAGACAAGATACAAATAAAAGTAGTACAAAAGAAAATGAGAAATTGCTAGAAATGGGGATACAACTGATAATAAGGGAATACTTTCAACAACTATATGCCAACAACTTTGGAAAACCTAGACAGAACTGGGCACATTCTTAGAAGAAGTTCTGACTCCTTAGAACTGACAGAAGACGGGATAAAATGTCTGCACGAGCTTGCAACTATCAGAGGTATCAGAGTGGTGGTTAAAGACCTTCCCACAAGAACACACCAGGCCCCCGTGGCCTTATCCCAAATTCAACTCCGCTCTCGCAGGACAGAGCCTCCTGGCTGTAGGCAAACATCTGCAACTGAACAAAAAATGGAAATGCAACATATCAAAATTTGAGGGATGCAGCCAAAGCGGCTCTTAGGGGGAAATTTATAGCATTCCATGATTACAGTAACAGAAAGGAAGGGTCTGAAACCAGGGATCTCAGTGGCTACCCTAAAAATCTAGAAAAAAGACGAGCAAATTAAACCCAAAGTAAGCAGACGGGGTGGCTGTTGTTGGTGTGGCCTGAGACCCAGCCCTGTGCTGACCAACCCTGAAGGCCGGCACCCAGGGCCCCTCGCTGAGGCTGTGGGAGCATCTCAGTTAACCAGCCTTCGTGTCTCCCAGCACCCCTGCTGCCCTCTCCCGGGAAAGTGGCTGACTCTGGGGATTCTCTCTTTTAGGTCTCTCCAAAGGAAGGGGTTTGGGAATGGGGTGGGGAGGTAGTGGGCTGTTGCCACTTTCCCTTCAGAGGCTGGAGGGGTCTGGGAGGAGGGACGCCTCAGTTCAGCTCTCAGACTACCTGCCTCACTGGTCAGTAATGTCTGGCACTGTGTGTTCGTTTCGTGGCACCAGTTCTGACGGGAAGGCAGGGTATCCCCAGCAGGCCCCAGAGGCAGGTACAGCCTTGTGTCCTGGGCTCCCCATGGGCCACCATACAGAAGGCAAGGCCACCTGTTTCACTGAGGGCCTCAGGGCCAGGCACGTCCTGGAACCACCCAGGGGCTGGGGGTGCATCACTGAGAGAAGCATTCCCCACAAGCCTGGGGACTGGGACTCAGAGGGCAAACTTCCATAAAGCTGGAGGGTTTGCTGGAGGAAAATGCTCTCCTCTCTACAGCCCATATGCCTTTACAATCAGCCCGAAGGAGTTGCCTTCTTTAGGAAATACGACCTTCGTGTCCAGCTTTGCTTGTCTTTATCCACTGCCTACCTGCCCGGCCTGTCCCTCGTCCCAGCCCAGGGTGCCTACTGTCCAGGCACTTCCTGTCACCTGCTGCGGCAGCAAGTGGGCGCTGTGCTCTGTGCTTTCCCAAAGCTCATTTATTTCAACCTCGGGATGAATGTGGGAGGCAGTGGTCAGCTGCGACCTCATCTTACAGGGGAGGCAACCAACCAGGGAGGCAAGTGGCTCGGTGGGCAGGAGTGCAAAGTCTTGTGCCCCAATGTGTGGCACCCGAGGCCCTCACCTGCCATGGTACCGTGGCCTGGCCCCCCTTCTATCTGGACTCCCAGGGGCACCCCCATCACAGCTCAGGCCGCTGCTTGGACCTGGCTTGATGGAGGGCTGGGTCATGCCCTCGCCTGGGCTCAGGTTCCCGTCCATGGGGCTGGGTGTCCAGGCCTCTCCACCAGCCGGTGCTGGGCTCTAGGTCCCTGTCCCATCCACCTGGGTCCCGCAGTTTCCCCCTGCTTGTGACCTGCCCTTCCCCTGCAGCTCCAGCCTGTGGCTCCAGGGAGATGCAGGGAACTCTGTGGCCGAGTCAGGTGACTTCACAAATAGCGCCCCGCGGGCCCTGGTTGTGCAATCCCGGTAATTGGAACCAGCTCCCTCCCCGGGCATGGTCCTGCCTGGGTTAGAGAAGCCACTGCGCTTGGAGGTCAGGTGAAACACAGGGCAATCGTGACACCACACCTGTCTTGTGCTGGCCCTGAGTTGACCCGTGGTGGCTCCAGAGCCAGCAAGCCTTGACTACCTCCAGCCCAGGGCTACGGGAGGAGAGCGCCCAGCCAGGCGCAGGGGGGCTACTGCTCTGCTCTCTCCGCACAGCCTCCTCCACCACGGCCTCTTGTCCTCAAACCCTCTCCACGCCAGGGGCCGCGCTCGTACTCCCTGCGGGTGCCCCTCGCCCTCCTCCCTGGCCAGAGCGCAGCCGGTGTTCCCATCATGCAAACCCTGGGGCACCCCGTGGAACTAGGTGTCACTGCGCTGGGGCTGAGGCTGCGCGGCCAGTACTCCCCACACCCAGCGTGGTGTGAGCCCAGAGACAGAGCTGGGGGTGGGGGCAGGTGATGCGCCCTGGCCTGCGAGCCCTCAGGAGCTGGAAACTTGGGTGGGTCCAGATCCGGAACAGGGACCAGTGGTGGCCTGAACTGTCCCTCTCACGTGCTTGGGATGGCTGTGGAAACCGAGTGCCGAGCTGGACTCAGGCTGCGTGCTCAGCCTTGGTTCAAAGCCGCATCTCTGCGAGGGGATGGCTCTCCGCTGCTGGACGGCCCGGCTCTGGGCTGCCGTTCGTTTAGTTCTTCCTATTCTTGTACCCTGGGGTTCGTTCCCCTGGGGGGGTGGGACAGGCTCAGTCAACAGACTTCTCTGCCTCCCCCTCCCCCCCATTCCTGACACAACACCGTGAACATCACACCAAGTGAGAGGACACATATTGGGTGAAATGTTTTGAATGTGTGAAGTCATGGAGACAGGAGGCAGATTCATGTTTTCTTCTCAGGGGAGTGGGGAGTAACCCTGCAGGGGTGCAGGGCTGCTTTGGGGGGGGGGCAACCAGAATGTTCTAGATCTCGGCAGTGGTGGTGGGCATCCCATTCCATGAACACAAGGGGGGTGGAGGCTGCCCCAGGCCACTCCTTAGGAGGAGGCAGGAGAGGCACATGGAGGTGCTAGGTGCTTCTCTGGGGAGGCAGGGAAGGAGAGGGGGCATCTTGGCCCTCCTGGCTTTGCCCAGGGCACAGCCGTCTTTGGGGTTTTTCCTCAGGCGGCTCAGGGATCCAGGCAGGCAGCCTCAGGGGTGCAGCCACCATAGGCCTCCTGTGTCCCTGGCAGGTACAGAGGCCTTTTCACTCCCCAGCCTGGCTGAGCCTCTCCCGTCCAACCCGTCCGCTGCAGCATGGCCACTGGGGGGGCTTCCCAGGGACAGATTGCAGATCCATGACCACCCCTTCCACAGCCACAAATCCCCACAAATCCCCATGGCTCCCTACTGCCCGCCCAGTGTTGTCCAGACTCTGAGGGTGGCCTGCTCGGCCCTTCACAACGCACCCACAAATAACACATGAGCTGCAGGCACTCTAGGCTGGACCCACGATGACACACTTCCATCCCCTCAGATCTCTGCATCATGTGTCACCAAATGCATGTGGTTCTGAGGTCCTTGTGAGATTTTCCACATACCGATGATCCAGAGATCAGAGCAATCCCATGCTGGCCCTGGTTGGCAGTGAAATTCTTCGAGGACCTGGGGACAGGTGACCGAAAGAGATCCGGCAGAGGGAACTGGTTTCAACACATCCCAGAACCAGGGGAAAGGAGCCAATTCTCTCTCTCTCCAAGACTGGGGGCTTCCTACTGGATCCCCGAGACCCCCCCAACACAGGTCAGACCAATGAGCTTCTCATCGCAACTTCCCTACTTAACCCAGCCCTGTGTAGCTTCAATCAACTCCACTCCTACCCAGCTTGCTTCTCGCCGTCTCAGCCCAGAAGGAGCTCGGGAAACTAGTCCCTCCAATTCCATGCAGCCTGAGGGCAACTCTCTGCAAGGCGACGCACCTGCACCTGGGTGCCCAAACCCCTGCTAAGAACGGGCCTTGTGGTAGAAGCTGGGGTGAGTGAGGAAGACCAGGCCCTGCCTTGCATGGCTTCTCAGGGTGTGGGGTGCAGTACAAGGCGCCCCAGAGAGGCACCACAGTGGCAGCGGTGTCCAAGGAAACAGGGTGGCCTCAGACCAGCACAAAAACCCCAAGGGAGTGCTGCTGCCTGCCACCAACCTTGCCTCAGGGACGCTAAGAAGACAGCATGTGAGTTGGGGGGAGAAGCTGGCACTGGGGGGGGGGGCTTCCCAAGGAGCTGAATCCAGACAGGCAGGACAGTGACCGCTGCTGGGGACACTGTGGCCCCGAACAGCCCTGCCCCCTCCCTGGCCCAAGCCACCTTTGCCTAATGAGCCATGAAGATGGAAGAGTCCAAATGCAGAGATGCCCCAGACGGTGAGGAGTGGCCCAGCTGGGGAAGCGACATTGTGTAGGGATGAGGAGAGGCGGGACACAGTAGTCAAGGCTGGGCAGGGAAGGAGTCAGTGTGGCCAATGGCCCAAGTGAGGGCAGCAGGGGACACACGGGGGCGGCCAGGGATGTGGACAGTGCTGTCGTGCTCCCTCCAGAAAGGGGCACCGTCAAAGAGGAGTACACTCGGTGACCACCACTGTGGTGAGTAGCAGCCAGAAGCTGGGCACTGGACCTGAGGTCCCTCGAATGTGATTCATCCTTCCCTACCTGCCGACCCCAAGTCTCTCCGTCAGGGGAGGGTCTCCCAGCAGTAGGACCCGAAGCTGTGGCCTGCACCGGACATCTGGGTCAATCGTCTCTTCCCCTTTGCCCATGGAGACCCCTGCCCCGTGACCCGGGTCCTCTCCCAAGCGCTGGGATCTGTCTCCTTCTGAGAGCCTGGGGGTCCCCCTTGGAAGCAGGGCATAGGAGGTGGAAGCTTGGATGAGGGCTTGAGAGAACCCCAAACTGATTTCTATGCCAGGCCTTGGCTGGTTCCAGAAAATCCCTGGAGCCCTTGGGAGCTGGGGGCCCCACAAAGACAGCGTGGCCCAGGCTGCATGATAGCAAGGATGTGGCCCTGGGGGGACACGGGGTCTCGGAGTGGCACGGACACGCAGCTCCGAGCTTTGGTGGCTATGAGCGCTCGGGAAGATACCGGGGCCAGGCTCTGGCCCCTCAGGGGTGGGGGGCAGGTCCTCGCCCCCCGATGGGACGTGGTCCTGAAAGCCCGCCGCTGCCCGCATGGGGTCACTGGAAGGCGCCGGCGAAGAAACGCATCTTTGTCCGGCCTCTGTCCCCGGGAGGGGCCGGGCGCGCAGACACAGGGAAAGGTTGGGTGTGAGCAGGCGGCTGGGAGGACCCCATTTAAATCCCGGGGAGATTATGAGGGACGTTTGTTGCAGGCTGTCAGCCCTCATTAAGTTAATGGAACTGGCGAGCTGGCGTGCTGCCAGCACGCTGGAGAAAGAAAACAAGAAAAGTGTTTTCAGCGAAAGAGCCAGGGGGTCCCATTTCGCCCGCAGCCCCGGGAGATTATGAGCCGTCGGTAATGGCCTCGCTGGGATGACTTACCGGGGAGTTGTTGATTAAAACAAGGGGAGAGAACCCCTAACGTCTAAGAAGAATTACATGGGCTTCTCACTGATTTTCTTCTAGAAAAGTGATTTGTGTGCACTTCCTTCCCAAAGCCTCATCCCCGGGCAGCACCTCCGCAGCCGCTCGGGGTCCTGGGCAGGACGGCAAGACTGGGAAGTAAAGCCCGCACAGGGCTGTGTAGACGTGGGGAGCAGGGGGTGGCGGGCTGGGTGAGCCCTGGGGGTCAAGCCAGGACGTACTGCCAGGACCCCCTGGCCCTTGGGAGGGGAAGACCCTCCTCCCTGCCCTCAGGAGCAGAGAACAAGTCACCCCAGCGGCTGTATGGGACCCTCACGGCCGCTGGGTGCCCCTCCTGGCCCTCCGGCACTGCGACGGAGGGCTTGGGGGGTCCGCCGCAGGCACCGGTGCTGGGCCTCCTGCATCTGGGACCCTGCTTCTCCCCGTCACACCCAGACCCCCTAACCTGCCAGGCCACCCACACGCTCCACACTGCACCCTGAGCTCCCATGACCACGGTCCTGGGCCGGTAGACCTGCCCTTCCCCAGACACCAAACCTCGGGTGGGGCCCCCAGGGTCCCAGCAAGACACCCCGGCACCAGGTCCCCTGCCCGGACTCCACACTGTCCTCCCCTTCTGCCTTCTCCTGCTCCCCCCGCCCCATGCATGGACCCCAGGCACCTACCGGGAGCCAGGCCCTGGCTTTCGGACGCACGGTGCCTCTGCTCCATTACGCTCACTGCACAGGACGAGGCCGAGCCTGGGGAGCAGAGTCACTCAGCGCCTGCAGAGCGCCTGTTCCCGCCAGACTGGGAGACACGGCGTGGATCCTGGGGATGCGGTCTCCGCTTGCCGCCTGCCCTCCTCATCGCCTGGCCCCAGCTGGGGCCTCTCAAACACCCCCCACTCCCCAGGTGTCTCCCATCTAGAGAAGGTGTCTCCCAAGGCCCTGGAGGTTTGGCCTGACTTTCAGGACATTTTGCTTTTGTAGAGTCCACCCCTCCTGGAAATCATGGCATCTACTGACCCTTCTTGCTGGAGTGCTGAGTGGACGGGCCCCTAGGTCAGGGGTGAAGTAGCCAAGCTGGGGATCTCTGAGCTGCCCAGCTAGGCACTGAGCCTCCTTCGTGCCAGAGGTCCCGGGGCTGCTCTGGGTTCCAAGGCTGGTAGCAGGGACTTGCTCAGCACAGCCCACAGCTCTCTCTCTGCTCCCAAGGCTGCCCCCCAAGCCCTGGCTAAATATGCCTTGTCTGATGCATCACAGAGGGCCAAGGGCTGGCCCCTCAGGCCACAGCTAAGCCCATGGACAAAGTGACAACTGTGAAGAGAGGAGGTAGATGCTCTGGTGGTGGGGTGGGGGCTGCAGATCACAGGCCCTGAAGGTGAGGGATGCCTCGTGCATCCCTCCACAGGACAGGTGTTCCAAGGGCCCAGACAGTGAGGTACCTACCAGCCAGGGCTCCTGGTGATGCAGGGACAGGGGCTCCCGGACCCAGGCCTCCAAGAGGCCTCTAGCCTAGCCCTCGACTCAGCTGGTGTGGGTCACACAGGGCATTCCCTCCAGGATGCTGAGAGGCTCCACCTGGGGGAGGCACCTGGTGGGGCCCAGTCCCCAGCCACCATGCTCCCTCAATACACAAACAAGTGAGATCCACATGGAGAAGCAGGCTGTATGAGGTCAGTCGTGGGGGACAGGTGCTGGCTTGGCCTGCATTCCGAGGGGCACTTTCTTTCCCTGACCCCCGTGGTCCAGGGACATGAGGAGACCGCCTTATCCCACCTTCCTTGGGGAGCTGGGGGTTGAGGTGGAGGTGTTCCTGTCTAGTCATGGGCACCCCTGGGGCCAGTGAGGACAGTGCCGGGTGTCCACGAGGGGAGAGCCGGCCTCTCACCCAGGCCCTGGGGCTGAGCACGAGTGTCATGCAGACTTCTGCAGATCAGATACTGTTTTCAGCGCCCCAGGCCTGAGCGGGTCTTCCCGGAGAATCCTCCCCGTCGGAGGTGGGGGAGCAGCCGGGCCAGTTCCTGAGAGGGCTTGCTCAGAGCTGGAGGGATTGTTTTTGAAACTCAAGCGTTATCACTGTTATCTGCTGAAGTCTGGGGAAGCCGGCTCCCCGGGCCGGGTGCCTCACCTGCCTCCAGCCCCGCCTGCCCTGTGCACCCTGCTCCCTCTGCTGTGCCCACCCACCTGGGGACTCCGCTGCCCCCGCCAGGCCCGTGCCCCCCTGCCCATCCTGCCCTCTCCCTCCTGCCCCTGCCCGCACCTCCCTGACGCCAAGTTCCCTTCCGCTGGGGCACGCGTGTGGGGCCCCAGCAAAGTCCTTGAGGGCCCTGTTTTTCTCACGGCTGCATTCCCAGCGCCTGACACACGGAGAGTGCCCGGCACACAAGAGCAAGGCCACGGTGCCGGGCTGCTCCGGCCCAGGCCAGCGGGGACAGGGTGCCGCCGCCGGGGTGGGGGGCTGGGCCGCGGCCGGTCAGGCGTGCCGGGCCGGGGGCAGAGCGCGGGGCAAGGCTCTCCCGGGGCCACCGCTCGGCCCTCCGCCTCTCCCTCCCCCCAAAGGAAAGGAGAGGTTAATAAACCAATTACTTTGGGCAACGAAGCAAAATAAGTCCCATTAAAGTAATTAACGTCCTTTGCACAGCCCCCATTGGAGAAGACTAATAAATTGGGGCTTTGTCACCATCCGGTAATTCCTCGCTGGGGCGTTTCTTCATCCCCGTCCAACTGCACAGTTTAAGGCTCTGTTAATACTTTTAAGACGGGCTCGATGCCAGACTAATTAGATTTGCATTTCCACCATGGGCCAGGCTAGGCTCGGATGTGCCCAATGAAAGAGGCCCGAGGACCCCGCAGGGGCCCCGGGGACAGCACCCGCCTTTGAGAAGGGGCCATGTGTGGATTCCCACGTCTGGCCTGACACTCCGTCTGCCGGCCCGGCTCCCCCACCCCCGCACACCAGGGCACCGCTCTGATCTGAGCCAAGGCCAGGCCTCCTTCTCCGGGGGGTCTCTTCCTGAATCTGCCCACCCCGGGGGGCTCCCGGGGGTCAACCGGATGATCTAGGACCCCAGAGCCAAACCTAGGTGTGTCCAAGTAGACATGAGGGAAGGAGAGCAAGTGCACAGAGGAGACACCTGATGGGCACTGCCCTGGCCAAGTGACCCAGGTTGACATCATGGGGGATAGGACACCTCATGACACATTATGGACACGTCAATGGCATGTGCCCTGTCATGATGGGCGAAAGGGGCAGTTCACCTCTGCGTCTTCCTCCCTAAAGCCCATAAGCCCAGTTTAACCATGAGAAAACCAGTAGATCAATCTCAATGGAAGGATGTCTGGCAAAATACCTAACCTGTCAAGGTCATTCGACAATAAGGAGAGTCTAAAACTGTCACAGCCAAGAGGAGCCCAAGGAGACATGGCAGCTAAACGTCACATGGGGTCCTGGGGCAGGAACATGACAGTAGGGAGAAATAGGAAATCTGAATCAAGTGTGGACTTCAGTTAGCAATAGCATAGCCACTGGTTTGTTAGTTGTGACAAATGTACCATCCTATGCAAAACGTCCATGATGGGAAAGGCTGGGGAGGAGGTGGATGGGAGCCTCTGCATGACATTCATGATCATCCCATAATTCTAAGACTGTCCTAAAATCTTCTCCAGCCTTAGTCTCCTGGTTTGCATGATGGGCACTGTCCCTTGACCTGGCCCTACCACGGGACCGTCACGAGCTCAGGTGGCACCACGACCAGGTGAGGCTGGGCAGGAGTATGTGCCTGGGGAGATGGCAGGAGCCACCAGATCGGCTTGAGTGAAGACAAGCAATGCCGGCACCCGGATGCTGTCAGCTGGGTTGGGTCTGCATCATGCACAGATGCCAGTCATGCCCCCCCACCCCAAGCAAAGCATGGCCCACGGAGGGGAGGACGGGGAGGTGCCAGGGAGGGGGTGAGTTAGGGGGGATGAGGCAAGGCTGACTGATGGGCCCCACGCGCTGGGACTAGACATAGAGCAGGAGTGTGTGCCATAAATGGAAGGCAGCGCGGCAGGTACTAAGTCGGGATGTGCCCGTGGCCGTGTGCTAATGCCAATCACCTCTCACAACATTACACTTTGGATTTCTTAGAACTATTTACTCATCTCTTGCTTTTCTTCCCCCCAACCTTTCAAAACTGTAAAGACCATGCTGGGCTCACAGGCCATGCAAAAATAGGAGGCAGGTCATAGTTCATAACCTGTTCAGAAAGCATTCGATAAAGTTCAAACCTCCTTGCAAAAAGTTAAGTGAAAATTCCTATTGAATAGGACTAGAAAGAAACTTCCTTAATTTGGTAAAATTATAGACCAAAAGCGAGCGCAGACCGTCCCAGGAGTGCGGGGAATGTTTCTATTAATGTCAATAATCTGTTAATTAAAGGAGAATGCATTTCTGTGAAGACCTGGCAAGAGACAAGGACGCCTGGGACCGGGTACCCTGTACGGCAGTCCTGCAGGTACCACTTCATGCAACAGAAAGAACGAACTAGGCGTGAGGGTTGGGAGAGAGAAAACCGTCCTTATCTGCAGCTGATAAGATCATCTACTTAAGAAATCAGCAAGGCCAACAGATCAATAATTAGAACTGACGAAAGTGTCCACCGTGGACGCCCAACCCCGTAGCCTCCTCTCCCCCAGCGAGAAGCTCCTAGGGAAAATAAGCGCCCAACTAGCACTAGAGAGGGTGCGTTGTCAGGGGTCATAAAGCAGCCCCCCGTGAGAGGAGTCCCCTCGGAGCGCTCCCAGACCCCAGGGGAGGACTCAGGAGATGACCCGAGCCGCTCTGAGCGACTCCTTGCTCTTGGGCGAGAGAACATAATATACTGTTTCCATTTCCCCGAAATCCAACCTGTAAATCCAACGCAACCCCAAGCAAACTTCCTATTGAAATTAAGAAACTTAATAATGTTGCCGTGGAGAAACAAATGTCCGGAACAGGCAGGTCAAACTTTAACAGAGGTCACGTGCAGGGCGGAGGGGGCAGGTGCGCTGCCGGCAGGAGTGCCTCTTTGCAAACCAAAGCAGCAGGTCTACATGGCGCTGGCGTGTCCC
This sequence comes from Canis lupus baileyi, assembly GCF_048164855.1. Lineage (NCBI taxonomy): Eukaryota > Metazoa > Chordata > Mammalia > Carnivora > Canidae > Canis > Canis lupus. The sequence goes on from NC_132858.1 coordinate 9,516,440, forward strand.
CCCGGAAAGCAGACCACTGGTGCAGAGGAAGGACCCGCGTCACACTCCCCGCAGGCTTGGGAACAGTCCTGACCACAAAGATGACACCGCCACCCTCCAGGGACAGGCTGGAGAGGCCGGGAGGCGGGTGGCCAGGCATAGCTACCGCTCAGAGGGAAATGAGGCTGCCCCCCTCGCCCCCCAGCTGGCACGCAGGGGTGTCCCTGGACGTGACGAAGGCCCATGTGGCAGAAGATGGATTATAACCCATGGAAGAAGATGCAGGAGAGTATCTCCTGACAGCACACCCGATGAAGCCATAGGTGGATGCGTGTGTGTCTGTGTGTGTGTGTGTGTGTGTGTGTGTGTGTGTGTGTGTGGTGGGGGGTGATACCATTTGGAGCTCCCGCTCACGGAGGGGCCCCCTCGGGCAGCTGGGCTGTCCTCTCTGCCCAGGGCCCTGTTCTCATCCACCATCTGCTGCCCGGCTAGGACCTCTCCTCTCTTTATGGAAACTCCTTCTTCCCTGCTGCCCTCCCAGAAAAATCCTAAGCTCCGTGGAGGGGACTTTGTCTCTTTTGTTGACTGGGACAGTGCCTGGCATGCAGGGGTGACAGGATGACATGGTGAGGGTGAGACGAGTGTATAAGCACAGGCTCCGAGCCAGTCTCAGCTCTGCCCAGCCTCAGCTAAGGGCCTCTAAGCAGATGCGCCTCATCCCCCCACTGGTGTCAGATGCTCATCGGGACCGGCATGGGCGAGAAACGCATCCTCTGCTCCCTCCCAAGGCCCAGAAGAATCTAAGGGAACTCAGATCCCCCAAGGAGCTCCCCAGCTGAGTGGCCAGTCTGGTGTCAGCCTGGCCCAGAACCTTCTCTCCGGAGTCCTACGCTCATGTTCACAATGAGGTGTCACCTTCATGTGCATGGACCTAGGACCTTCTAACCAGGCAAGATGTAAGCTGCAGCTTCTGGCTGAGTCCCCAGGGGCGTCCTGGGAAGGTTCCTTGTTGGCTGCACCAGGAGCCGTGCAAAGGGACAGTGACAGACCTGTCCCCCACACTCCTTGAACAAAGAGCTTGGATCTCTGTCCCTCAGCTCCCATTCCTCATCCACCACCCAAGCACAGGGCTGCAGAGAGAAGTCTTCAGTGAGCAGGATGGGGCATGATGCACATGCTCAGCAGCCTTAGGCTGCCTGGAGGGTCAGGGCAGGGTGGCCGGGGAAGGTGGTGGCCCTAAGGGGCCCCAGAAGTGGCCCCCAAGCATCAGGCTCATGGTTTGGGGGAGCATCAGAGTGTCCTAGGAGGGGATAACCATGTGATCATGAGTGAGACAGCTGTGGCCAAGAGGAGGCTGTGGGTGCCAGCGACGGGGTGGCTGAGGAGGGCAGGTGCCGGGGTCAGGGGAGGATGGCACAGGTGAGAACATGCAGGAGCAGGCCCTGGGGCGGCCACCCCCGCCCCCAGCCTACCAGGGCAGGCCTGCAGCTGATGTTTTGTGAGGACACCTGTGTGATTTCCCCTGAAACATCCTGCCCCGCTGGAAGGACCGGCCGCGGGTAACATTCCTTTCCTGAGGCAGTTTGTAGACTGAATAGGCATCCCAGGCCACTGCTGGGGGCAGGTGGCCCATGACGCTGTGCACTTGGGCAGTAGGTGGTAGA